>NC_141181.1:24840000-26090000 GCF_055505025.1 Bos grunniens
TTCAGAATGGACTGGTTGGATCTCCTTGCAGTCCAAGGGACTCTCAAGAGTCTTCTCCAACACCACAGTTCAAAAGCATCAATTCTTCGGTGCTCAGCCTTCTTCACAGTCCAACTCTGGTATCCATACATGACCACAGGAAAAACCATAGCCTTGACTAGATGGACCTTTGTTGGCAAAGTAATGTCTCTGCTTTTGAATATGCTATCTAGGTTGGTCATAACTTTCCTTCCAAGGAGTAAGTGTCTTTTAATTTCATGGCTGCAGTCACCATCTGCAGTGATATTGGAGCCCAGAAAAATAAAGTCTGACACTGTTTCCACTTTCCCCCATTCTATTTCCCATGAAGTGATGGGACTGGATGCCATGATCTTCGTTTTCTGTATGTTGAGCTTTAAGCCAACTTTTCCATTCTCCTCTTTCACTTTCATCAAGAGGCTCTTTAATTCCTCTTCATTTTCTGCCATAAGAGTGGTGCCATCTGCATATCTGAGGTTATTGATGTTTCTCCTGGCAATCTGGATTCCAGCTTGTGTTTCTTCCAGTCCAGCGTTTCTCATGATGTATTCTGCATATAAGTTAAATAAACAGGGTGACAATATACAGCCTTGACGTACTCCTTTTCCTATTTGGAACCAGTCTGTTGTTCCATGTCCAGTTCTAACTGTTGCTTCCTGACCTGCATACAGATTTCTCAAGAGTCAGGTCAGGTAGTCTGGTATTCCTATCTCTTTCAAAATTTTCCACAGTTTATTGTGATCCACATAGTCAAAGGCTTTGGCATAGTCAATAAATATTGTCATTAGAGAAATGCAAATCAAAACTGCAGTGAGATACTACTTCATACTGCTGCTGCTGCTGCTAAGTCGCTTCAGTCATGTCCGATTCTGTTGACCCCATAGACGGAAGCCCACCAGACTCCTCTGTCCCTGGGATTCTCCAGGCCAAAACACTGGAGTGGGTTGCCATTTCCTTGTCCAATGCATGAAAATGAAAAGTGAAAGTGAAGTCACTCAGTCGTGTCCGATTCTTAGCGACCCCATGGACTGCAGTCCACCAGGCTCCTCCATCCATGGGATTTTCCAGGCAAGAGTACTGGAGTGGGGTGCCATTGCCTACTTCATACTAAGCCTCATATAATAAGGGAAAAAAGGAAGATAATGGTGTTGGTGAAGATGTAGAGTCACTGAAACCCTAGTGCATTGCTGCTGCTGCTAAGTCACTTCAGTCGTGTCTGACTCTGTGCGACCCCATAGACGGCAGCCTACCTGGCTCCCGTCCCTGGGATTCTCCAGGCAAGAACACTGGAGTGGGTTGCCATTTCCTTCAGTGCATGAAAGGGAAAAGTGAAAGTGAAGTCACTCAGTCGTGTCCGACTCTTCGAGACCCCATGGACTGCAGCCTACCAGGCTCCTCCGTCCATGGGATTTCCCAGGCAAGAGTACTGGAGTGGGGTGCCAGTGCCTTCTCCAGCTGGTAGGAATTAATATAATGCAGCAGATGTGGTAAACAGTTTGATGGTTTTTCAAAAAGTTAAAAAGAATCAACATAAGATGCAGAAATTCTGCTCCTAGATATATAGCCAAAATAGCTAAAAACATGGACTCAGATAGGCATTTGTAAGCCAGTGTTCATAGGAGCATTATTCATAATAGCAAAAGTTAGAAATATAATGGAGTATGCACCTAAAATGAAGTGTTATTCAGTCACAAAAAGAAATGAAATTTTGACATATGCTATAGTAGATTGGTATTAAAAAATATGTTCTATGAAATTTCATTTATAGAAGGATAAACATTACATGATTTCATTTATGAGATACCTATGATAGCCAAATTTATAGAGACAAAGTGTAGTAGAGGTTACAGTGGACTGTAAGGAGAGAACAATGGAACTCACTGTTTAATAGGTACAGAGTTTTAATTGAGGATGATGAAATGTTTTAGGAGTTAGATAGAGGTCATGACTACACAACAAAATTAGAAGTGCTCACTTAATAATTAAATTTTTCTCCACTTGTGTGGTCATGTCATAAATCCACTCTGGGGCTTTAATGAAAGATGCGTCTCTTCTTTAGAAAAATTAATTCCTCTACACACACATACACACACACACACTCTTTCAAATGAATTTCTGTGGCCCAGTTACCCTTTGAGGTCCACCTTTAGGTCCTGGATTTAGAATCTTTAGTAATAAAAGCTGGCCTCTTCTTCAAAAATAAACAAATAAATAAATTCATCTATCTTTATACATACAACACACACATTGCTGTAAGGAGTTTTATGAGTTTGAATACACTCTATGTTCTGTTAATGTAACTCAGGTTCAGAACCTTTGTGATCCTCTCATAAAGAGATGAGGTTCCAATGAAGAGAGAGAATACCAAAATATTCTGCACATGAAGGTAGCTGTATAAGATTTCCTTCTCTGTTGGAAGGATGATATACAATTATACATTCTAACACTGGCTGCTGCTGCTGAGTTGCTTCAGTCGTGTCCGACTCTGTGCGACCCCATAGACGGCAGCCCACCAGGCCCCGCCGTCCCTGGGATTCTCCAGGCAAGAACACTGGAGTGGGTTGCCATTTCCTCCTGCATTACATGAAAGTGAAAAGTGAAAGTGACTTCGCTCAGTCATGTCCAACTCTTAGCGACCCCATGGACTGCAGCCTACCAGGCTCCTCTGTCCATAGGATTTTCCAGGTAAGAGTACTGGAGTGGGGTGCCATTGCCTTCTCCCTTATAACACTTACTTGATAGTAAAACTTCATTTTGGTTCTATCATACATTCCCTTAGTGTCATTTTCTATTTGAAAAAGAAGGATGCAAAACGAGGACAAAATTACTTTCTGGGGCTATTACTAATTTTTGAGCTTTACTACAAGTAGGAATCCTTACTGATGATACATCATATGTTTAAAATAATACATTTGGCACTTTACGAATTTTTTAGCTTGATTTTGACTGCCTTGCATATGCATATGTTATGTAGCCTGTGTCATTCAATTCCTTCTGACCACCTCTTTCAAAGCTATATAATGATCATTAATATTTGTCATCTGCCCATTCACTCTAAACACATTTGGTGGTTCATACCAGGAATTATAACTTCTTATATAGAATTAGCCATAATTACCTTACAATTATTCTTTCACCATATTCTTCACAGACATCAGTCAGATTTATCAAGTGTAGCCTTATTATTATCTAAACTTTATTGCCATGACTGTAAGTATCCAGAGATTTCTTACAGCACAAAGCCATTAGCACTAACCGCTCATGAAATCCAGTGCCTTAAAGAATCTAATGGACTTGCAGTCATCTCTCAGCAACTAAGAAGCTGCGACCACCCGTGTGTTTCATGTTCACTTTCTTAGTTTCATACATATTCATTTATTTTATCTCTGAGGTTTCAAATATCTACTACTCAGTTATTTACTCTTCATAAACCATCTAGTTCCACTTACAAATATCAAATCATAATAGAGATTATGATACATGAATGTTTATAATAGACTTATTAAAACAGGTCATTACATTCTTCTTATTGTTCAATATTGATATCAACAAAATGAATGACAATAAAATGATTTTGTTTCAGAATATGTCATAAAAAGCCACAAAAGAACATAATAAAATATTATTATGCACCATAAGGAAAATAAATAGTTTGGGGAATGAAACAATTGAACCACTAAAAATGTTCTGAAAATGATTTGTAAGTCCTTTGTGGCCAAAATATATCAGATAAAACCATGACATAAAAGTTACATTGGAAATTAAACTAGTTCATTTCAAAACTTGAAATGTATAAAATATTAGATAGCTGGAGAAAAATGTGTTTAAATTTATATCCTGCTCAAACATATAAATGAATATTGTGAATTTTTTCTTAAACCAAAAGTACTTCATTTACTGATTCTGTTGATAAGATATTTTGTATTAAATAAGACAAAGATGAGTTGTTTAGATGTGTGAATGATACACAATGATTGAAGCTTGATAGAAAACAGTTGATAATATTTCAATAGAGAATGGAATGTTATACATCTTATCCAATATAAAGGAGGTCCAAATAGTCTAACACTTAAAAACTGCCTTCAAATGTGTATAATATTAAGTGGGGGTGGTACTAGAGCCATTGAGCAATGTACAACAAAAAGAATCAGAAAAATGAAATTCTTGTAACGTGATATGAGCAAGTCTCATTATAAAAAAGTGAAGTCGCTCAGTCACGTCCGACTCTATGAGACCCTGTGGACTGTAGCCCACCAGGCTCCTCTGTCCTGGGATTCTCCAGGCAAGGGTACTGGAGTGGGTTGCCATTTCCTTCTACAGGGGATCTTCTCAACCTAGGAATTGAACCTGGGTCTCCCACATTGCAGGTAGATGCTTTACCCTCTGAGCCACCAGGGGAGTCTCATTATAAACCACACTGTAAATCCTCTATAGGTATACAGGGAAGGAAAAGTAAATTCCCCTCTACCTTTCTGAATTCTTAACTGAGACCCCTGTAAGATAAATTAACAAGAGAAAGACACAGAAGATTAGCATGTATATCTCATGAATACATGGGATATACTAGGGAAAAATGAGCAACTCTCTGAAATGTTACTTGTAGCTTGGTGATCAAATACTATTTTAATAGTGAAAGGAGAGAGGGGATGCAGTCCTCTTAGGGGAGAGTAAATTATCTTTAGGAAAAATGAATGGATCCTTAAAAGAATAGAATGCATTATTGTGACAGTCTGTCTGGATGTGGGTCCAGTTCTCATCTCTTCCTGTGATAAGTCAATCCTTCCCTGGTTGATGAGGTCCTCCTGGAGAGGAGGTCTTTGACAGCTGAGTTCCTTTTGAAAGAGCTGTCTGTATTTAGGCAGATTAAGGGAGGTTGATGTTAAAGGATAAACTGAGGCACAGTAAAATTTTCCAAGACCTTATTTCAGTAAACATCTGCTACTCTAGGGAAACACCAAACTGAATGCTATAAGGGGCTCAAAAAAGGCTTTTATAGAGAAGATGTGGAAGAAAAGCACAAAGATGACTTGATTGGCTATAGCTTAAGTGGTTGCCTTATTTGGGGATGCCTAGCTGTCTCTATGATTGATTGTTTTTAGGTATGACTTTTTTTTTCTTTTGAACTTATTTATTTTGTATTAGGGTATAACCAATTAACAGTGTTGTGATAGTTTCGGGTATACAGAGAAGGAACACAGCCATGCATATACGTGTATCCATTCTCTCCCAACACTGCTCCCATCAGGCTGCCACGTAACATTGAGCGGAGTTCCACGTGCTACACAATAGGTCCTTGTTGGTGATCCATTTTAAACACAGTGTGTACAGGACTATTCTTAACCTTGAGGCATTTATAGAAATTTACTCTGGCTAAGGTTTCCATTTGCTCCCGCAGGCTGCCAGGTCATTAGAGACTAATGGTCTCCTTGTTCAATCACTTTAACAAGAGAAAGCTTCATCCTGCTCTTGCTGTTCTTCAAGTGCTTATATTTCAAAATAATCAATATACCAACATGGCATATTTTGGTGTGACATATTCTATTCTTCAACTAAAACTAAAAGAAAGCGGAGTAGGTAGGAAAAAGGCACTTGGTTAGAAGTCTGACAGCATATATTACAATAGTTATTGGATATCAGACCAAGGTACAGCTTTTCTAAGTGTGTTCAAGGAATATTTGTACTGAAAAAATTTTTGTGAGAAAAAAAAAGAAAATCTGATCCCAAATCAGTTTGGCCCCATGTCTTATGCTAGACCAGCAAGTTTATATTAGCATATCAAATGTCTTTTTTAAAATGTGGATTTATCAAATTATTGTAAGAACTAAAAATGAATGTCTGCTGGCAATGGCACACACTCCAGTATTCTTGTCTGGAAAATTCCATGAGCAGAGGACCTTGGCGGGCTATAGTCCATCGGGTCAGAAAGATTCGAACACGACTAAGTGACTAAGCACTAGCATCTTATTAGTTCAAATAGAAACTATATTTAACCTCTTCTTATTTCCTTCCTTTATAGTGTTAATATCAGTTGGTGTGTTTTAGTTGTTGTGTTTGTGTTTACAACAATTCTTTTATTTATATTGATATTTTATAATATATTTTGGGTATTTACTTTTCAAGAATGTCAACAACATTAACATTGTTTTTTAATAACCTTTTGGACTAAACTTTGGACTATAGTTAAGCTATTGTATGAGAATAATCTGTGGAACAGTTTAACAATTCATATTCTTGGACCCTATCTGGTTTTGATTCAACATAATTTGGGGCCAAATTTTAATCTACATTTTGAAAAGCTTTTTAGATAATCCTGATGGATAGCCAGGTTTAGGAGCTATTTCTTACTGCTGAATTAGTGGGCTCCCATAGAAGATACAGTTAATTATCAAAATTCATAATTCACTTTCAAAATATATATACAAACTGAGTCCAGCAATTGTTATAAATAATTGTTTTATTTTTCATCAAGTTTTTCGTCAACCATTGGTTATAATATCACCTCACAAGGTCATCAAGAATTCCTTTTTTTCCCTTATGATCTCTCCCCAGAATCTCTCCCCTCTCCAAAAGTCTGGGCTGGCCATTAGACCCTATGCATTGTGGGAGAAGGGCTTTGCATGCTTGCAGGTCCCTCAGAGTGAACAATACTGGGAGGGGGGAGCACATTTTCTTGTTGTACTTGCCTTACAGTATAAATCTTTTTTGTTATTTGAAGTCTATGTCACTCTTTCATTGTTCTAAAGACCCCCACACAGTTACAAAATGAAGCAAAAGTAGAGTAGAAATACTTCTTTGTGTGGCTATTTCCCAGTTGTAATTTACACATGTCAAATATATTTGGTTGTCTCCAGGCCCTCCTTGTTCCACATTAGATAAGTAGAGTGAACACATCTTAAATTTTACTTAGAGCAAAGAACTTTGATATATATATACACACACACACACATATACATGTGTATATATATATATATATATATATATATATATATATTTTTTTTTTTTTTTACACATACATACATACATATATTGATGCTAGGTTTCTCTATCCATGTGATTCTCAAGGCAAGAATACTGGAGTGGATTGCCATGTCCTCCTCCATTAGCAGGCAGGTTCTTTACCACTAGCACCATCTGGGAAGCCTGTAAGACCCCAATGCAAGAGACATAAGAGACATGGGTGGATCCCTGGGTCAGGAAAATCCCCTGGAGGAGGGCACGGCAACCCACTCCAGTAGTCTTGCCTGGAGAATCCCATCGACAGAGGAGCCTGGGGGGCTATAGTCCATAGTGTTGCAAAGAGTCAGACACGACTGAAGCAACTTAGCCCACAGGTACATATATAATATCAAAAGTTAATATCAATTCTGTTTAAAAGACATGCATTTCATGAAGTAGTCATCTGAATTTAGGTTGAATGATTGATGTGAGTAGCACAAAAAGAACAGAGCAAGTTTCAGATTCAAGGAAGAATGAATGTTTCCTAATGTAAATAAGGTGATTGGATGTGGCAAAAAACAGTGACCTCTCTTATTACATTTGAAAGAATCTGCCCATTAGAAAACTGTTGCCCAGAATACATCTAGATTAGTAGAGGCAACATGAAAAATTAATGACTGCTCTCTATCTAGAAGAGATATTTGCCCATGTGAGGAGAAAAATAATAAATGTCAACAAATTATGTTTTAGCCAGATAAAACATAACTACTATAAATTTATCTGTGGCACTTCATTTGTTGGGAACGTAGAGAAGAAAGACAAAAACAAATTTAGGAAAAGAAAATTTCTTCCTACTATTCACGTATTGGAATGTGGCCAGTATTAGCTATTCTGTAATGAATAGGGAATGGCAGCAAAGAGACAAGTAAGATACAAATAAAAGAACAACTTTCACTTAAATGATTTTAGATAGATGTTTTGTTCTTCCATTGAGGCCATGTATGAGTTTTAATTAAAATTTAAAATTAACATTTAAAGGTTTATACAAAAGAAGATAAATAGTTATAATTGTTAGACAACGTTTTTCTCACAGAGGAGTGATGGTCTCTAAAGTTCACAGAGTTGAAATAAGATGCATAGTAAGAATTTAAGAAGAGAAAAAATGCAAGAAATGAATTGTGACATTTAAAATGGAAAATTATGAATTATTATTTTCTTTCTTCTTAATCATTAATTCTAATAAATATTCATTACCTAATTTTTAAAATTTTGCTAGTGCTAATATTTTTCTCAGAAAATAACACTGTGTTTCATTCATTCTAAGAAGCAGTTTCAGTTGCAATATCTTCTTACTCAGATCACTAAAATCTTACCATTTTTAACATACTTAATATTAAACTACAAGTATGTAATTTGATGCTTTAGGATTTTTTATTCTAATATATTTAACAAAGTTAATATTTATAATCAAATATTCACCCTTCAGTATGTATTTTTCTATAATTTTTTAAAGCCCTTATATGGAGGGATCATTGTATCCTAGATATAATGTTACCAAACTCACATTTGGCTGCCCACTGCTCAAAAGCCAATAATTGAGAGTCAAGTGTCAGTAGAAAGGAAGGACGCTGTAATCAGAAATGCTGGACCTCTGGGGAGAAGATGGACTCATGTCCTGAAACCAACTCCAAAGATTCTGCTCAATCATGACAACTTTTAAAGGGAAAAGGACTGGGGGAAGAATCTCAGTGAATCATTAAGCCTGGAGGTTGGGGTCTGCCTCATTCTCCACTGCCTGCAGACTGGCTGATTCTGTCTTTAGATGTTATCTTGCCCGTGTGTTCTGTCTGCAGGATTGCTACATGGGCTTTTGGGGGTAATGAACTAGTCATTCTTTAACTACTTAATTCTTATTTCTTTTTATCTGGGAAAACAGCCAATGGGTTAGGCAAGGCAAGGTGTGCATTCAGAAGAGCATAAGTAAGGAATTAGGCTAAACTGCTTAGAGATCTCATTTCTGTAACCAGATTATTTCAAGGTAAGTTGGGAACAGAAAAGAGCAAACAAGAAAAGGGCAAAAGAGCTGCTTTCATAAGTAATATGTATGATATTAACTTTATTCTTGTTATTTTGGAAATAGTTTTGAAAAGTAAACAATGCATAGCATGATTTTATATTAAACTGTCTAATTTCAAACATAAATAATTTTTAAAATTTGCAGTACTTCAGTTAATAAATATTTGTTGAATGTGGATTTAGTAAACACCTGTATTAAATTCTGGGGATAAAAAGGTGAAAAGAGGCAAGATTCAGCCCTTTTGGTAACTATATAAATCGATGAATTTGACTTCTCTGATCAGTTCAGTTCAGTTCAGTTGCTCAGTCATGTCTGACTCTGTGACCCCATGGACTGCAGCACGCCAGGCTTCCCTGTCCATCACCAACTCCAGGAGTTTACTCAAATTCATGTCCATTGAGTCGGTGATGCCATCCAACCATCTCATCCTCTGTCATCCTCTTCTCCTCCTGCCTTCAGTCTTTCCCAGCATCAGGGTCTTTTCCAATGAGTCAAATCTCTTTGCATGAGGTGGCCAAAGTATTGGAGCTTCAGCTTCAGCATCAGTGCTTCCAATGACTATTCAGGACTGATTTCCTTTAGGATGGACTATTTGGGTCTACTTGCAGTCCAAGGGACTCTCAAGAGTCTTCTCCAACACCACAGTTCAAAAGCATCAATTCTTTGGTGCTCAGCTTTCTTTATAGTCCAACTCTCACATCCATACATGACTACTGCAAAAACTATAGCTTTGACTAGATGGACCTGTTGGCAAATTAATGTCTCTGCTTTTTAGTATGCTGTCTAGGTTGGTCATAGCTTTTCTTCCAAGGAGCAAATGTCTTTTGGTTTCATGGCTGCAGTCACCATCTGCAGTGATTTTGGAGCCCAAAAAATAAAGTCTGTCACTGTTTCCATTGTTTCCCCATCTATTTGCCATGAAGTGATGGGACCAGATGCCATGATGTTAGTTTTCTGAATGTTGAGTTTTAAGCCAACTTTTTCACTCTCCTCTTTCACTTTCATCAAGAGTCTCTTTAGTTCTTCTTCACTTTCTGCCATAAGTGTGGTGTCATCTGCCTATTTGAGATTATTGATACTTCTCCCCACAATCTTGATTCCAGCTTGTGCTTCATCCAGTCCAGCATTTCTCAGGATGTACTCTGCATATAAGTTAGATAAGCAGGGTGACAAGATATAGCCTTGATGGACTCCTTTCCCGATTTGGAACCAATCTGTTGTTCCATGTCCAGTTCTAACTGTTGCTTCTTGACCTGCATACAGATTTCTCAGGAGGCAGGTCAGGTGGTCTGGTATTCCCATCTCTTGAAGAATTTTCATACCTTGAAGAAATTTCAAGAATTTTGTTGTGATCCACACAGTCAAAGGCTTTGGCATAGTCAATAAAGCAGAAGTAGATGATCTTCTGGAACTCTCTTGCTTTTTGATGATCCAGCAGATGTTGGCAATTTGATCTCTGGTTCCCCTGCCTTTTCTAAATCCAGCTTAAATATCTGGAAGTTAACTGTTGAAATCTGGCTTGGAGGGTTTTCAGCATTACTTTGCTAGCGTGTGACATGAGTACAATTTGCTGTAGTTTGAGCATTCTTTGGCATTGCCTTTCTTTCGGATTGGAATGAAAACGGACTTTTTCCAGTCCTGTGGCCACTGCTGAGGTTTCCAAATTTACTGGCATATTGAGTGCAGCACTTTCACAGCATCATCTTTTAGGATTTGAAATAGCTCAACTGGAATTCCATCACCTCCACTAGCTTTGTTCAGAGTGATGCTTCCTACGGCCCACTTGACTTCACTTTCCAGGGTATCTGACTCTAGGTGAGTGATCACACTTTCGTGATTATCTGGATCGTGAAGATCTTTTTTTGTATAGTTCTTCTGTGTATTCTTGCCACCTCTTCTTAATATCTTCTGCTTCTGTTATGTCCATACCATTTCTGTCCTTTATTGAGCCCATTTTTGCATGAAATGTTCCTTTGGTATATCTAACTTTCTTGAAGAGATCTCTAGTCTTTCCTGTTTTATTGTTTTCATCTATTTCTTTGCATTGATCACCGAGGAAGACTTTCTTATATGTCCTTGTTATTCTTTGGGATTCTTCATTCAAATGGGTATATATTTCCTTTTCTCCTTTGCCTTTTGCTTCTCTTCTTTCCAAAGCTACTTGTAAGGCCTCCTGAGACAACCATTTTGCCTTTTTGCATTTCTCTTTTGGAGGATGGTCTTGATCCCTGCCTCCTGTACAATGTCATGAACCTCCATCCATAGTTCTCTGATAAACAGCAAATAAACCCACATGCATTTAACCATCTTACTTCTTGTAGAGATTACCAATAAATTAGTGTATATACAAGTAAATGATTATTGAATATAACTTGTTGAGATAAGTTAACACCTTCTGATCCATGTTTAAGCATATAGTTGGTTATGTTTCTCTTTATTCGTGAGCACTATAAAGAATATAGTGTTCCGTTGTGTTAACATGAATATATAAGGCTGATATTCGCTGCAGACCCATGTGATCTTACCTACCACCAAACTTTGCCATTGATTGAAATGCTACCACAGAAGCCTTTATTTTCTTTGAGGCATTAGAAACTCAGGGAATACTGCTCTCAAAACATGTCTCTTATTTTCCATATTACACTGCCCTTGGTTTTGTGGAGTAATATGTGTGGAAACATTGATCACAAAGAGCTTTTTAAGCTGTTTAATGTCTCCATTTTTACTCCCTAAGTATTCAGACAGGAAAAATGCTTACTTGACTAAGACCATTTTCCAGCCAGCCTTGCCCCATAAGTCTATAAATCCCAGCTTGATTTACAGGTATATACACATGGGACTTTGCTATTTTAAAGCTAATAAATTTACAAGGAATTCTGAGGTATGTCATTAGTGTATTAAGAGGAGAGATTTAGTTTCACAGGCATGGAGGAAGTGGGTTATAGACCTATCCATTAATTTTGATAGCTTGATTAATCAATCTGATTAATAAGTGCACTCAATAAGATTAATAACTTTAATAGTGAAATAAGTCAGAAAGATAAAGACAAATACTGTATTTATCATCTATATGTGAAATCTAAAAAGTAAAATAAATGAATAAAACAAAACAGAAGCAGACTCATATATAGAGACCAAACTAGTGGTTACAAGTGGGAAGAGGGAAGTGGGGAAGGGCAAGATAAGGGTCAAGGATTAAGAGGTACAAATTACTATGTATAAAATAAATAAGCTATAAGGAAATATTTTATAGCACAGGAAATATAGCCAGTATTTTAAAAGAGCCTAATCTATATAAATAAATAAAATTAAGTAGTCAAAAGTAAAGAAAACTAATAAATTTAAAGAAGTGTAATTGCTTCCTCATAACATTATTATAATATTTAAAATAAATTATATAAAACCTAGTATGTACTTTCCTCAAAGCCCAGCACATAGTAGCTATAAATGTTAGCTATGAGTATTTTAAAACTGAATGATACAGTAAAATTGAAACCATTTACCTCAGATTGGGAGTTGAATCCATATTCTAGTACTTAAACTCAGGCAAAACCTAGTTTCAGACTGGAATCCACAGGGCGAGGACTCAGTTCCGTTCAGTCGCTCAGTGATGTCCGACTCTGTGACCCCATGGACTACAGCATGCCAGGCTTCCCTGTCTGTCACTGACTCCAGGAGATCAAACCTCACCAAAACCCATGGTCTTCCAAATGAGATCACACCTGGTTTCAGGACCTAATGAAGCTCAGGCTCTTGATGTCTCATCACAGAAAAAATTCAATGATAGTCAAAGTGGTGAGAAGTGAATTTACTCAGAGAGACACACTCCACAGACAGAGTGTAGGCCATTGTAGAGAGTGAGTACAACCTTGAAATGTGGTGTGATTAGCTCTTAGGGCTGGATAATTTCATACACTCCTAGTCAACAAGAGAGTCTGAAATGCAGTACTTGGGTGCAATCTCAAAAACAAGAGGATGATCCCTGTTCATTTCCAAGGCAAACCATTCAATAATATAGTAATCCAAGTCTATGCTCCAATCACTAATGCCAAGGAAGTGGAAATTGAATGGTTCTATGAAGACCTACAAGACCTTCTAGAACTAACACCAAAAAATAAATGTCTGTTTCATAATAGGGGACTGGAATACAAAAGGAGGAAGTCAGTAGATACCTTGAGTAACAGGCAAATTTGGCCTTGGAGTACAAAGTGAAGCAGGGCGAAGGGTAACAGAGTTTTGCCAAGAGAATGCACTGGTCATAGCAAAACCCTCTTCCAAAAACACAAGAGATGACTCTCCAGAGTCTCCACATGGACATCACCAGATGGTTAATACGAAAATCAGATTATATTCTTTGCAGTTGAAGTTGGAGTAGTTCTATACAGTCAGCCAAAATAAGACCAGATGACTGTGGCTCAGATCATGAACTCATTATAGCAAAATTCAGACTTAAAGAAAGTTGGGAAACAACCATTCAGTTCAGTCACTCAGTTGTGTCCGACACTTTGTGACCCCATGAATTGCAGCACGCCAGGCCTCCCTGTCCATCACCAACTCCCAGAGTTCACTCAAACTCACGTCCATCGAGTCGGTGATGCCATCCAGCCATCTCATCCTCTGTCATCCCCTTCTCCTCCTGCCCCCAATCCCTCCCAGCATCAGAGTCTTTTCCAGTGAGTCAACTCTTCACATGAGGTGGCCAAAGTACTGGAGTTTCAGCTTTAGCATCATTCCTTCCAAAGAACACCCAGGACTGATCTCCTTTAGAATGAACTGGTTGGATTCCTTGCAGTCCATGGGACTCTCAAGCATGAACTAAATCAAATCCCTTATGATTATACAGTGGAAGTGGCAAACATATTCAAGGGACTAGATCTGATAGAGGACCCGAAGGACTATGGACAGAAGTTTGTAACATTGTACAGGAGGCGGTGATCAAAATCATCCCCAAGAAATAGAAATGCAAAAAGGCAAAATGATTGTTTGAGGAGGCCTTACAAATAGCTGAAGAAAGAAGAGAAGTGAAAGGCAAAGGATTAAAGGAAATATGTATTCATCTGAATGCAGAGTTCCAAAGACAACAAAGAGAGATAAGAAAGCCTTCGTAGGTGATCAATGCAATAAATAAAGGAAAACAATAGAATAAGAAAGACTAGAGATTTTTTCAAGAAAACTAGAGATAACAAGGGAACATTTCATGCAAAGATGAGCACAATAAAGAACAGAAACTGTATGAAGATATTAAGAGGAGGTGGCAAGAATACACAGAAAAACTATACAGGAAAGATCTTTAAGACCCAGATAACCACTATGGTGTGATCACTCACCTAGAGCCAGACATCCTGGTATGTGAAGTCCAGTGGGCCTTAGGAAGCATCACTAAGAACAAAGCTAGTGGAGGTGATGGAGTTTCAGCAGAGCTATTTCAATTCCTAAAAGATGATACCCTTAATGTGCTGCACTCAATATGCCAACAAATTTGGGAAACTCAACAGTGACCACAGGACTGGAAAAGGTCAGTTTTCATTCCAACCCCTAAAGAAAAGCAATGCCAAATAAATGTTCAAACTACCGCACAATTGCACTCGTCTCATAGGCTAGCAAAGTAATACTGAAAATTCTCCAAGCTAGGCTTCAACAGTACATGAACCAAGAACTTCCAGATGTTCAAGCTAGGTTTAGAAAAGGCAGCGGAAGCAGAAATCAAATTGCCAACATCCGTTGAATCATCTAAAAAGCAAGAGAGTTTCAGAAAAGCATCTACTTCTGCTTCATTGACTACACTAAAGCCTTTGACTGTGTGGATCACAACAAACTGTGGAAAATACTTGAATAGATGGGGATACCAGAGCACCTTACCTGCCTCCTGAGAAATCTGTACACAGGCCAAGAAGCAACAGTTAAAACCACACATGGAACAACGGACTTTTTCCAAATTGGGAAAGTATATTTAACTTATACGCAGAGTACCTCATGCAAAATGCTGGGCTGGATGAAGCACAATATTGCAGGAGAAATTGCAGGAGAAATATCAATAATCTCAGACAGGCAGATGACACCACCCTTTTGGCAGAAAGTGAAGAAGAACTAAAGAGTCTATTGATGAAAGTGAAAGAGGAGAATGAAAAAACTGGCTTAAACCTCAACATTCAGAAAATTAAGACCATGGCATCTGGTCCCATCAGTTCATTGCAAATAGTTGGAGAAACAACAGAAACAGTGACAGACTTTATTTTCTTGGGCTCCAAAATCACTGCAGATAGTGACTGCAGCTATGAAATTAAAAGACGCTTGCTCCTTGGAAGAAAAGTTATGACCAACCTAGATAGCATATGAAAAAGCAGAGACATTACTTTACCTACAAAGATCCATCTAGTCAAAGCTATGGTTTTTCCAGCAGTCATGTATGGATATGAAAGTTGGACCATAAGGAAAACTGAGTACTGAAGAATTGATGCTTTCAAACTGCGGTGTTGGAGAAGACTCTTGAGAGTCCCTTGGACTGCAAGGAGATCAAACCAGTCAATCCTAAATGAAATTATTAGGGGAAGCACAAGACTGAAACTGCCCACCCTGGCCAGGCTCCCTAGTAACCATTTGCATGAGTTGTTTTATGACAGGAGGTCCTGGTAAGGAAAATGGAACTATTAAGCCACCACCAACCATAAGAGTTCGGAAAAGGTCAAAAGGAGACATCATGTGTCCGTCTACCTACCAGAATCCCTCTCTCTAGCATCCATCTTGGCTGAGTGATGCATGCACCACTAGGAAGGACTCTGAGTAAGAATGTTTGGCCAAAGACAACTTGGAAACTAATCCCATTACCATAAAACTTGAGATTGCAAGCCACAAGTCAGAGCAGTTCTCCTGGGTTCACTTACCCTACTTCTCTCCATCCGAGCACCCTTTCCCAATAAAATCTCTAGTTTTGTCAGCATGTGTATTTCCTCAGACAATTCATTTCTGAGTGTTAAACAAGAGCCTAGTTTCGGGCCTTGGAAAGTGTCCCCCTTCCTGCAGCACATGGAGACTCTGACATACTCTTCTTCACTGTGACTGACATCCTGACCACTCGGGGTACTCGGGGACCAGCTTAACCACCAATGGACCAGACCCAGTGGCTGCAACTGGGACCTTTTATCCCTGGTCTCCTTCTGACATGGAAAACTGGCCAGTGCCCCAGCCAGGTTAGGAACAGGAGACTTTACTGACCTCTCTCCCCATCCTTTTCTCTTTCCTCTCCTTAACCCTTCCTATCCTACCCCTTTTTTCTAGTCCCCTGGTCCTGGACACAGGAATCTGGTCAAAGGGCCTCAGCCTGAGCTGAGGATTGGAGACTGATCACCTCCTCTTTGCAGTGAACTCAAATTTTGGTTCTGATCTGGTCTGGTCTGGTTTCTGGTGGGACTGAGTTCCAGTCCTCCCTTCTCTGGAGGGCCAGGGTAAAGTCCTGTAATGCCTGGGTATCTGCAGGTGGCAGGAGACAATGGGTAAGGCCACCCATTTTTCCCCCTCTCCCGCCTCCTACCCTCTCTTCTTTCAACTGACTTCCTTTCCTCCCTTTGAAATCTTTGAAAACCTGATATTTTCATTTACTCTGTTAGTGCTTGGATCTGAAGTTATGTACCTCTATAGGAGGTTTTTTGAAAGATTGTAATCTTGTATTTAAGGGAGTGTTTGATGAGGGCTGCCAGGTCTATGTGTGTGTTTTATAGTCTGTGTTCTGTGTTGTGATTTGTGATGGCCATTTTGCTTTGTCTGGGCACCATTTGGTTTAGACATGCTGCCATTTTGTTAGAGTTTGATTTTCTTTTCTTGTGCCTTGAGACCACGGCTTTCAGGAACACTTATCTAGACAATCTCTAACTCCTGAGACTAAGGGAAAATGGGGGGGAAAAGCCTTTAAAAATTTTATTTATTCCGAGTGTTTTTTATAAACTAGTGAATTTTATATTGTAATATCTAATTCATGACTAAGCTCATAAAATGAAGCTATATCTTGCTTTGTGTCTGTCTGAATATGTCTCAGTATGTCTTTGTCTCTGGATAATATTTTTGAGATTAATTTGTAAATGAGCTCTATTTAATTGGCTTAAGGAAAAGTAAGCACTTACAAATCAAATAATTCTAAATTAAACAATAATTCCAGGTTCATATGAACTGAGAAATATCAGTATTAAGTATTAAATATTCAGTATTAATATCAGTACCTGATACTAATGTTTGTTTGTTGATCTAACTAATATAGACATGTCTTAAAGTAATTAACATTGAATAGAATATTTTCATTGTACCTAGGTTTAATATGTTAAATATTAATATATCTGTTACAAGTTTGTCAACAAGGAAATTACCTTGAGTGAAGAAACTTATTAAAAATGTAAATGAGAGATATAAGCTTTTAGATAAACTCTATTAAGAATAATTATGCATTAGGAATGTCTGTCTAAAATAGTCTCTCCGGATTGGGGTAACTTGAATTCCTAAAGGTTGTGCTAAACTAAGTGTTGGAAGTCTATTGAATAGCTAGGTCATTTCCAAATAAAATAAGATTTTGAAACATTTACTACTAAATACTAATTTCCTTTTACAGAGAAACTGAAGAGACTTGGGACTATAAATGAATAATATTTGGCGCCATCCTAAAATGTTCTAAGAAAGCAAAGCTTTTAGAAATTATTACTGGTATTTATGCTTACCAATCTATAAAATGCTAATATAAAAGCCAGTTCTTGGTTGCTTAAGGAAAGTAGAAAGTGTGTTTTCAGTAAAAGAAGGTATAAAAAATACTAAAAAGAGTTATGCATGATCAGGATTTTCTAAAATTGGATTATAGTTAGTTTAATAAGTGGATTTTGTTGGAAATGACATAGCCATAGGAAAACTGGTTAGAGCCAACTAGGTCCAAGATTTTCACTAGACCTTGAGCCTTGGTATATAGGTCCATTGTGACATACCAGCAAGCTAAATGATACACCCATCAGCATTGACTAAATCTGACCAAATGTTCTGCTGCTACTGCTGCTGCTAAGTCGTGTCAGTCGTGTCTGACTCTGTGTGACAGCCCACGAGGCTCCTCCATCTCTGGGATTTTCCAGGCAAAAACACTGGAGTGGGTTGCCATTGCCTTTGCCAATGCATGAAAGTGAAAAGTGAAAGTGAAGTCGCTCGGTCGTGTCCGACTCTTAGCAACCCCATGGACTATAGCCTACCAGGCTCCTCTGTCCATGGGATTCTCCAGGCAAAAGTACTGGAGTAGGTTGCCATTGCCTTCTCCGCCAAATATTCTAAACCCTTTTAATTAATTTTTTTGACAAAACTGCCTAAATCAAATCCTTTTGAAGTTCCTTTGACCTATAGCTATAAATTTGGGGTGCTTCAGAGGGCCCCTGAAACATCTCACAGAGAGAGATTAAACTAATGTTTATTTGGTTGGTTAAATTACATGAAAAATATTATCAAATGAGTAATAAATCCTTTCATGTTATAATGTATGGTAAATATTACTAATATAGATATCCTAGAAATTATATGGAGTTCTTAACATTCTGATATGTCCTGGTGGTGGTGATTTAGTCACTAAGTCCTGTCTGACTCTTGCAACCCTATGGACTATAACCTGTCAGACTCCTCTATCCATGGGATTCTCAAAGCGAGAATACTGGAGTGGGTTACCATTTCCTTCTCCAGGGGATCCTCCCAACCTTAGCATCGAACCCAGGTCTCCTGCATTGTAGGCAGATTCTTTACCAACTGAGTTATAAGGGAAACTCCTGATATATCCTGGTATGCTAATGTAAAACCTGATGACGTCACAAATGTTAACAAAAGTACTGAATGAACCAGCAAATATGCTTCTAACTTTTATGGTTTCTATCTAAAAAATTATGGGTTTGAATCTTGTGTCTTCTGGGAGTAGGGAAAACCTTCCTTTCAAATGAATTATGACAGTAATCTGGTAAAATTGTATGTTAGAAACAAAAAATTTATATTTTCTCTCTGGCTCCTCCAGAGATTGGAAATTCTTAGGTTTCCAGTAAGTTTATCAGATGAGTTAGGAAGGTTATCTAACAGGTACAAAAATCTCAATGAATTTTTGAGACCTTGAAAAGGGAAGAATTCACTTAGATTTGTTAGACAAAATCTATAATAAGCCTTTGTTGTGTGTTTCCTAGCCCTGTTTTATTTTAAAAGTTTAGTCTGAGACTCTATAAATGTTTCAGCAGAGCAAAAAGTCTATGACCAGTTATGGTTATATAAATTATCAGGCCAAAATTACTGAGAGCAGACCTATTTTGCAAACAAACTAGCCTTAATTTGGTTATGTTTGATAAAAATGAGGGTAATTTTAGGGAGAAAAGGATGTTTCAATAAATGTTAAATCCCAGGTTGTTAATGAACATCTGCATCTAGTAAGGCTCATTTCCTGGATAGTTCTTTGCTCTTGTGTGATACTGATGTAAAATTTAATTGAATTCTTAAACAAACCCTAAGTTTGTTTCTGAAGCTTAACTCAGTACTCTGTCTTTGGAAGAAGATCAAATGTCTCATGACCTGAAACCAGGTCTGGAAAAATGCATGATTTAAGGGACTGTCTCCAGCCTGGATGGCAGGACCTTTTTTATCAGCTACTTTTAACTAACTCATATACAAACAGAAGAGAAATTGACTCTTACATTTATTCCCACTTCCAAAGGCCCCTATACTGGAGTGGTCTATAGAGAGGAGAGCTAACCTGATTTCACCATAAAATGATACTCAAACAGAGGAGAAACTACACTACACCAGGACAAGAAGATGACATCAGAGGTAGACAGCTGGCCCAAGATGCTGGACCTACCTGATTTGTATGATCATTTATGTTTTCTTGACTTCTTAGACCCTTGCATATAAATCAAGTGCTTTCATATCACAGGCCTGATCCTATGCTAGTTTTAGAAATCAATCCAGTTGTTGGGTTTGTGGCCAATTACCTGTGTCTAGTTCTGGGTTACCTTAGTGAATTTCTCTACTTCCAGGATTTAACTGGTTGACCCAGAGAAAATTTACTTAAAAAAAATTATAGCTATATTCAGGTCACTATTGATATTATTAGATGGAACCCCCTCACCTGGCCAATTAATAATACCTACTCTGACTCTATTTCTGCTTTATTGACTATGTCAAAGCCTTTGACAATGTGGATCACAATAAACTGGAAAATTCTGAAAGAGATGGGAATACCAGACCACCTGACCTGCCTCTTGAGAAACCTATATGCAGGTCAGGAAATAACTGTTAGAACTGGACATGGAACAACAGACTGGTTCCAAAAAGGAAAAGGCTGTATATTGTCACCCTGCTTATTTAACTTATATGCAGAGTACATCATGAGAAACACTGGGCTGGAAAGCACAAGCTGAAATCAAGATTGCTGGGAGAAATATCAATAACCTCAGATATGCAGATGATACCACTTTTATGGCAGAAAGTGAAGAGGAACTAAAAAGCCTCTTGATGAAAGTGAAAGACAAGAGTGAAAAAGTTGGCTTAAAGCTCGACATTCAGAAAACTAAGATCATAGCATCC
This sequence comes from Bos grunniens, assembly GCF_055505025.1. NCBI lineage: Eukaryota > Metazoa > Chordata > Mammalia > Artiodactyla > Bovidae > Bos > Bos grunniens. The sequence continues at coordinate 24,860,600 of NC_141181.1, forward strand.
AGTCCCATGACTTCATGAGAAATAAATGTGGAAACAGTGGAAACAATGCCAGACTTTATTTTGGGGGGCTCAAAAATCACTGTAGATGGTGATTGCAGCCATGCAATTAAAAGACATTTACTCCTTGGAAGGAAAGTTATGACCAACCTGGATAGCATATTGAAAAGCAGAGACATTACTTTGCAAACAAAGGTCTGTCTAGTCAAGGCTATAGTTTTTCCAGTGGTCATGTATGGATGTGAGAGTTGGACTGTGAAGAAAGCTGAGCACCAAAGAATTGATGCTTTTGAACTGTGATGTTGGAGAAGACTCTTGCGAGTCCCTTGGACTGCAAGGAGATCCAGCCAGTCCATTCTAAAGGAGATCAGTCCTGGGTATTCATTGGAAGGAATGATGGTAAAACTGAAACTCCAGTACTTTGGCCACCTCATGCAAAGAGTTGACTCATTGGAAAAGACTCTGATGCTGGGACGGATTGAGGGCAGGAGGAGAAGGGGAGGACAGAGGATGAGATGGCTGGATGACATCACCAACTCGACTGACATGAGTTTGAGTGAACTCCGGGAGTTGGTGATGGACAGGGAGGCCTGGCGTGCTGCGATTCATAGGGTTGCAAAGAGTCTTACATGACTGAGAGGCTGAACTGAACTAAACTGACTCTGACTTTGGCCATAAATTTGAGTTTTCTTTTATCATTCAAGCTCAATCAGAGCAACAAGCAAAGTTTCAGCAAAGGAAAAAATCTCCCACAATTATGAGATGGATTTACATAAGATAACAGTAGGCTATGGTAATTTAGGTTTAAGGTCTGCTCTATGTCGGAAACAGTTAAATCATACTAAGGATAATCAGCCTCGTAACACTAGAAAACTGGGCTATGTGCCTTATAGAGAGTGCCAATATATAATTTCCCTGGAAAATAAAGATTTGTACAGAGTATACTAAGTCAGATGACCTGGGATATACTGGGCTACATCTAATGGAAGCTCTTAGCTTAAGTCTTACTTATGACTTTACTAATACTGCTGGCTATGTTATTTGTATTTCACCTGTTATACAAAATTGCTGTTTCTTACACTGCCAAATGTGTGCCTGAGGCCTCTGAAAATAGAGTTCCATATGAAATCGATGATGGTAACAGTGTAACTCTTAGATATAGGAATAAGCAACAAGAGGGAATGTTTTCCTGGACCAACAGGGTAGTAAGACAGGTGGTCCAGAGAATTTTGGATACTGTTTTATGGCGTAGTCCAGTAACAGCACATTGAGTGGCCTGTCAACAAAATATTTGCCCAAACCTGAGAATAGACATTCTCAGCACCGTGGGATGAAATGGTCATGAAATATCGCCTCAAAATCATGGTCAAGTTTATGACCAAGAAGGGGCTCTGCCAACTGGAACCTGACACTTGTCATCTATGTCTACAAAGATTAAAGCACACCCACTGCAGCTGCTGACCTTCAACTCCTCTGAAAGGAGTTCAGGGTGAAAATCAGGAATGAGGCACTCTATGCTCTGGGAAAAACTGGTAGTACAAGCCTTCAGAGAGTTGAATCTTTTCAGGAGAAGATTTTATGAGTCCCAACTCTTTCATCTTCTCATACCTAGAGAAACACTGACATCGTTAATGGTGACATTGGCTTTGGCTATTAAAAAATATTTTTACAATTAAAAGTCAAAATAGAGTAACTATGATTCAGACATCCAGGGAAATAACTAGGCGATACTATAGGTATAATTTCAGACTAGACCTTGTATTGCCAAACACATGAGTTCTGAGTCATGTCAGGCTTGGATGCCACCAGACATTCTCAAAACAATGTCTGCTGGCATCTAGTAACTGCAACCTTACTTTTTATAAAACTAGCTGGAGACTTGTAGGCAACTGGCTACCTGGCTACAAATCTCTCCGAAGTGCCATGTCCAGACTGGGTTTCAGGACCATTCTTCTGGAAAAAAAATGTGTTTTAATTTGTCTATTAAAATTCTGTTTGTCACTCCAACTATTTCTAATTGAGTCTGTTACACTAAAATGGCAGACCGAGGTATTGAGGTTTTAATTATACAAGACTCAGATCTAGGACTTGGAACGCAAGAATACTTCCAGTTCAGTGTCTATTCTCCAAACTGAGGCAGTCCTATGCCCCATTTTGACAGGAAGTTATCAGAGTCATGGTTGCCCAGTTCCTTGAATTAAAGCTGAGCAGGATTCCAAGGCACTCTGCAGTACAGATCCCTTCTGTGTTCTCTATTTCTTGTTCATAGGATAAAAACATTTATTCAGCCTCCCTGACCTTCCCCGAGTCCTGAAGAGCAGATTCAAGCAGTTGTTAATCAGGGAAAGGAGGGGATACAGAAACTGAGGAGGAAGAATCAGATGGTGGTATAGCCTTGAGACAGGGTCCTGGCTCCTACTCAAAACAATATACATAATAATGTCTTTGAGTTCTACAGAACTGGGGCCCCCACCCAGGTGGAGGATGGTAACTTCAGGCTGAGCACAAGATTTCTGGAACACCGCTCTGTTGCCTCACCACCAACCAATCAGAAAAAGTCACACAAACGTACAGCCCTCACCCCAAATGTTGTCTTCTGGTTCTGGGGAGCAGTGATGGCCATTATGTTAGGCATCCTGTTTGGCCCCTGTCTATTTCATTTCTGAGAGGAGCCAACAGTTTCAAGCTAAATTGCTGTTATTACTAGGGTGAATGCTGGTTTCAGGCAAAGAGTACCTTGAATTAGATCAGGTAGAGAGAGATTTCTGTTCTAGGCAGGACTATGCCCATTATGTTAGGCATCCTGTTTGGCCCCTGTCTATTTCATTTCTGAGAGGAGCCAACAGTTTCAAGCTAAATTGCTGTTATTACTAGGGTGAATGCTGGTTTCAGGCAAAGAGTACCTTGAATTAGATCAGGTAGAGAGAGATTTCTGTTCATAGGCAGGACTATGCCCATGCACAGCAGGAAGAAGTTACAGAAGAAAGAGACCTCTGCCCCAATTCCCAAAGAGTATCTTGAGTATGAAGTCTCTCAGGAGGAGTTGTTAGGGGGAGCACACAGACTGAAACAGCCCACCCTGGCCAGGCTCCCTAGTAACCATTTGCTTAAGTTGTTTTATGACATGAGGTCCAGGTAAGGAAAACGGAACTAATAAGCCACCACCAACCAGAATAGTTTTGGAAAGATCAAAAGGAGACACCACATGTCTGTCTACCCACGAGAATCCCTCTCGCTAGCACCATCTTAGCTGAGCAATGCATGCACCACCAGGAAGGACTCTGAGTCAGAATGATTGGCCAAAGACAACCTGGAAACTAATCCCAACACCGTAAAACCCGAGATAGCAAGCCACATGTCGGAGCAATTCTCCTGGGTTCCCTTACCCTACTGCTCTCCACCTGGGTTTCCTTCCCTGACAAAATCTCTTGCTTTGTCAGCACATGTATCTCCTCGGACAATTCATATCTGAGTGTTAGACAAGAGCCCACTTCAGTTCAGGCCCTGTAAGGTGTCCCCCTTCCTCCAACAAAATCAATCCTGAATATTCATTGGAAGGACTGATGCTGAAGCTGAAGTTCCAATACTTTGGCCACCTGATATGAAGAACTGACTCACTCCTTAGAAAAGACCCTGATGCTGGGAAAGATTGAAGGCAGAAGAAGGGGAGGACAGAGGATGAGTTGGTTGGATGGCATCACTGGCTCAATGGAGATGAGTTTGAGCAAGTTCTGGGAGTTGGTGATGAACAGGGAAACCTGGCATGCTGCAGTCCATGGGTCACGAAGAGTCAGACATGACTGAGTGACTGAGCTGAACAGAACTGAATTTCATAGGCTAATGAGTAGGAGGATTATTCCAAGTATTCTGGAGAAGGGGCCGAGATTTCCAGGAATTGGGCCATTGCTCACTTTGGTCTTTGATGACCCACCTTGGAACTGTCATGTGGCCTCCAGGAATGTCACTTAGCATGCTGGTGTGTTACAGGGAGTGCATACTGAGGATCAAGGTCTAGTCGAAGTTGACTTGTCTGCCATCTTGCACCCACTTGTCATTCTTTTAAAAGTTGTGCCCTGCCCACTTCGTTCATGTTTCAAAATTAGTTTTCCAAAATGTTTAAAGGGTTGAAAGTATTACTACTTTTGCCATAACTAAAGTAGCTGACAATGCTATTTTTTTGCAGAGATTTGCCCAGCATTTATTGTGAAAGCAGTCTCATCTTACTAATCAAGTATACAGGAAAATTGAGGTTCTAAGATTGTCTCTGTATCATGGGAAAAAGTTAAAATTAAAAAATATATTTTAATAAAGTTGATATCAGAAATAGTTAATAACAGTAGAAAAGGAATTTAAGACTGTGAATATGTAAGGTTATATGCTTGCATGTATTCCTGAAATAAATAATCATTATAGTAATTCTATTCTGGGACATTTTTATAGCAGTGATTTTTTTTTTTCTTAATTGATGGAATGCATAGCTATTCTGCTTTCAGTATCTTGAAGGTGGTGATGGTCTCAGGTTTGTATACATATTGTGAATGTTGTTATATTTTGTATACAACTTGTGAAAAAAAAATGCAAATAGTACAGAAAAAAAATTTCCTTATATATTATTTAAGAAAAAAAAAGTTAATTTTTTAAACCTCCTTGAACTATTGAACAGGATACTTTGGAACATGTATTAGTAATGTCACAAATAGCTTGCATCATAGCCATGTATATCTTATAGCCAAAGTACCTAAAATCATAAAACGAATTTAAACCATTTTTTTCACTTAAAAGCTTTAAAATATTTCCTCTATCTTTGTAAATAAAGATATCACTTTTCTTACCAATGACATTGAAAAAAACTTCTGAGAGATATAAAAATCTACCACCCCCAAATATGCCTCTCTGACATATTATCTTGAACTAAATACAATTGAGAAGAAGCAGATACAAGAAAATCTCTTTACTTTACCTCTATTTACCTAACCAAAATCAAGTTAAAATTTTGTAAAGATGAACCATTTCTTTTTAGTAAAGACAGAACTTTATTATTGGAGATAGCGCTATGTCTTTATCAGCCCAGAGAGGGGAACTGAGGAAATTTACCTAGCAAACCTTACAAACTAGCCTTTATCTTTCGCTAGATTTTCCATTGTATTTAGTTCAGTTCAGTCGCTCAGTCATGTCCGATTCTTTGCGACCCCATGAATCGCAGCACACCAGGCCTCCCTGTCCATCACCAACTCCCGGAGTTCACTCAGACTCACGTCCATCCAGTCAGTGATGCCACCCAGCCATCTCACCCTCTGTCGTCCCCTTCTCCTCCTGCCCCCAATCCCTCACAGTATCAGAGTCTTTTCCAATAAGTCAACTCTTCCCATGAGGTGGCCAAAGTACTAGAGTTTCAGCTTTAGCATCATTCCTTTCAAAGAACACCCAGGGCTTATCTCCTTCACAATGGACTGGTTGGATCTCCTTGCAGTCCAAGGGACTCTCAAGAGTCTTCTCCAACACCACAGTTCAAAAGCATCAATTCTTTGGCGCTCAGCCTTTTTCACAGTCCAACTCTCACATCCATACATGACCACAGGAAAAACCATAGCCTTGACTAGACGGACCTTTGTTGGCAAAATAATGTCTCTGCTTTTGAATATGCTATATTCAAAATATTGGTCATAACTTTCCTTCCAAGGAGTAAGCGTCTTTTAATTTCATGGCTGCAGTCCCATCTGTAGTGATTTTGGAGCCTTGAAAAATAAAGTCTGAAACTGTTTCAACTGTTTCCCATCTATTTCCCATGAAATGTTGGGACCAGATGCCATGATCTTCGTTTTCTGAATGTTGAGCTTTAAGCCAACTTTTTCACTCTCCACTTTCACTTTCATCAAGAGGCTTTTGAGTTCCTCTTTACTTTCTGCCATAAGGGTGCTGTCATCTGCATATCTGAGGTTATTGATATTTCTCCAGGCAATCTTGATTCCAGCTTGTGTTTCTTCCAGTCCAACATTTCTCATGATGTACTCTGCATAGAAGTTAAATAAACAGGGTGACAATATACAGCCTTGAGGTACTCCTTTTCCTATTTGGAACCAGTCTGTTGTTCCGTATCCAGTTCTAACTGTTGCTTCCTGACCTGCATACAAATTTCTCAGAGGCAGGTCAGGTGGTCTGGTATTCCCATCTCTTTCAGAATTTTCCACAGTTTATTGTGATCAACACAGTCAAAGGCTTTGGCATAGTCAATAAAGCAGAAATAGATGTGTTTCTGGAACTCTCTTGCTTTTTCGATGATCCAGCATATGTTGGCAACTTGATCTCTGCTTCCTCTGCCTTTTCTGAAACCAGCTTGAACATCAGGAAGTTCATGGTTCACATATTGCTGAAGCCTGGTTTGAAAAATTTTGAGCATTACTTTACTAGCATGTCAGGAAGCAACAGTTAGAACTGGACATGGAACAACAGACTGGTTCCAAATAGGAAAAGGAGTTCGTCAAGGCTGTATATTGTCACCCTGTTTATTTAACTTCTATGCAGAGTACATCATGTGAAACGCTGGACTGGAAGAAACACAAGCTGGAATCAAGATTGCTGGGAGAAATATCAATAACCTCAGATATGCAGATGACACCACCTTTATGGCAGAAAGTGAAGAGGAACTCAAAAGCCTCTTGATGAAAATGAAAGTGGAGAGTGAAAAAGTTGGCTTAAAGTTCAACATTCAGAAAATGAAGATCATGGCATCTGGTCCCATCACTTCATGGGAAATAGATAGGGAAACAGTGGAAACAGTGTCAGACTTTATTTTTCTGGGCTCCAAAATCACTGCAGATGGTGACTGCAGCCATGAAATTAAAAGACGCTTACTCCTTGGAAGGAAAGTTATGACCAACCTAGATAGCATATTCAAAAGCAGAGACATCACTTTGCCAACAAAGGTTCGTCTAGTCAAGGCTATGGTTTTTCCAGTGGTTATGTATGGATGTGAGAATTGGACTGTGAAGAAGGCTGAGAGCCGAAGAATTGATGCTTTTGAACTGTGGTGTTGGAGAAGACTCTTGAGAGTCCCTTGGACTGCAAGGAGATCCAACCAGTCCATTCTCAAGGAGATCAGCCCTGGGATTTCTTTGGAAGAAATGATGCTAAAGCTGAAAGTTCAGTACTTTGGCCACCTCATGGGAAGAGTTGACTCATTGGAAAAGACTCTGATGCTGGGAGGGATTGGGGGCAGGAGGAGAAGGGGACGACAGAGGATGAGATGGCTGGATGGCATCACTGACTGGATGGACGTGAGTCTGAGTGAACTCCGGGAGTTGGTGATGGACAGGGAGGCCTGGTGTGCTGTGATTCATGGGGTCGCAAAGAGTGGGACACGACTGAGCGACTGATCTGATCTGACCTTACTAGAATGTGAGATGAGTGCAATTGTGTGGTAGTTTGAGCATTCTTCGGCATTGCCTTTCTTTGGGATTGGAATGAAAACTGACCTTTTCCAGTCCTGTGGCCACTGTTGAGTTTTCCAAATTTGCTGGCATATTGAGTGCAGCACTTTCACAGCATCATCTTTCAGGATTTGAAATAGCACAACTGGAATTCCATCACCTCCACTAGCTTTGTTTTTAGTGATGCTTTCTAAGGCCCACTTGACTTCACCTTCCAGGATGTCTGGCTCTAGGTGAGTGATCACACCATCATAATTATCTGGGTCATGTAGATCTTTTTTGTACAGTTCTTCTGTGTATTCTTGCCACCTCTTCTTAATATCTTCTGTTTCTCTTTGGTCCATACCATTTCTTTCCTTTATCAAGCCTATCTTTGCATGAAATGTTCCCTTGGTATCTCTAATTTTCTTGAAGAGATCTCTAGTCTTTCCCATTCTGTTGTCTTCCTCTATTTCTTTGCATTGATGGCTGAAGAAGGCTTTCTTATCTCTTCTTGCTATTCTTGGAACTCTGCATTCAAATGCTTATATCTTTCCTTTTCTCCTTTGCTTTTCACTTCTCTTCTTTTCACAGCTATTTGTAAGGCCTCCCCAGACAGCCATTTTGCTTTTTTGCATTTCTTTTCCATGGGGATGGTCTTGATCCCTGTCTCCTGTACAATGTCACGAACTGTATTCCATAGTTCATCAGGCACTCTATCTATCAGATGTAGGCCCTTAAATCTATTTCTCACTTCCACTGGATAATCATAAGGGATTTGATTTAGGTCATACCTGAATGGTCTAGTGGTTTTCCCTACTTTCTTCAATTTAAGTCTGAATTTGGCAATAAGGAGTTCGTGATCTGAGCCACAGTCAGCTCCTGGTCTTGTTTTTGCTGTCTTATGAAAGTCCTTCTCTTCTGTCCTCTGACTTCTGTAGAAAGTGTATTTGTTGTTGTTGTTGTTGTTATTAAAATGCTGTTAAAACCCAAGTTCTAACCACCACTTTGAGTTTCTCATCACTGGATTTCCCCATTTCTATGCTCAGTGCACACATTAACAAGCTTTTGCTTGTTTTTCTTTTGGTAATCTGTCTTTTATCAGCTTAATTTCCAGGCCCCCAAAAGGAAAAATAAAATTTTCCTCCCTTATATACTGAAAGTTTGCTGCTGTGAGCCATGTGTTATGCTGGGATTCATGATCTCCCGAGGAAAGGGTTTTGATCTGGGTTCAGAGACAAGGCTTGACTACTTGGGGCTTTTTGTATAGCAAAGTTTTATTCAAGTATATTAGAAATAGGGAAAGTTATGGCATAGACATCAGAAGGGGACAGAAAGAGTGCCCTCTTGCTAGTTTTTAGCAAGATGTTTTATGTCTGTTAGAAATCTACTAATTAGGTAAGAGAGACATCTCAAGGCTCAGGGAGTTTCACCAGGCCCCTCTCCCACAATATGCATTTTTAAGATAGGAGGGCATCAGGTGTGTCATCTCCCCACCACCCCAGGCCATATAACAAATGAGAGGAATACTGGTTTGTTGAGTCATTATCACCCCAAGGTTTGAGAAAAGAAAAAAGCTAATCTTAAGCAGAACCATTTTGAAGAAAGGCAAATTCCAAAGCAAATACATAGTTTCATTGACTTAGCTTAAGAAAAACGTTTCCATAAGGAAAACACATTGATTAGCTCAAGGCAGAACAAGGTGTCCTCAACACAGAATTAAAAGAAGCCTCTTTTAATTTTGTGTAGTGAAAGAAATAAACATCTACCACTTGCGGTTTATTTTCTCCTGCCGTTTGGGGACCTCTGGCCTTCCTACCTGTTATCCTCTCAATACCTACTCTGACTTTTAGATCAAGAATTCAAATGTATGTCAACATTTTTCATAAGCAAAAATGTTACTAGTTGAATGTACATCTCTCAACAATTTTTTAAATTTTAGGTAATTTTTTACTCACATTATTTTGCCAATTTCAATAGAACTCATATGCAAAGCAAAATGTAACAATTCTAAAGAAAATAAAACAAACAGTATATGTCACCACTGGATCCTCAGTACAGCCTACAAGATTCTCAAACAGGGCAAGGACACCTGTCTCAGGAGACAGAAACCCCTCTATGCATCTTCCCAGGAGATGAGAGTCAATAATTGTTTTAAACCTGCATCAAGGATATGCCATGAAAATAAATTACTCGATATGTGTATGACAAGAGTCTCAACGAGAATGAGAGTTTAGTTTTTCTTTTAAGTTCTATTTAATCTTAAAAGTGATATACTGCTGTAGAAATGAATTAACCAACAAAATACTGAAATATTTATACAGATTTATTGAACTAAATGCATTTTCTTTAAGGTTAATATGTTAGAACTAGTTCATAAAATGTCATTGTCACCTGGAGTTAGATAGTCATGGGATATTTTTATGTAGGTTGGTGTCATTAGTGTCAAGGATTAAATAGGATTGTACTTATGGGAGTCAATTTACATGGAAATTGCAATTAGTTCATAGGATTTTAATGCTATTTTACCAAAAAGCACTGTAACATGCAAAAAACAAAAACCTGTTGTGTTCAATAACTACACTCCTGTCTTTTTTAGTTTTCAACTGGAATATCTGCAGGCTTGTAATGGATCTTTGTTTTAAATGTCTATGTTTTCCTCTTTAGAATGTCACACCAGAAAGCATTTTAAAATGTATGCATGGAATGTTTTCATATGTATGCTTTAAGAAAATTTCCAAATATTAACATTTCAGTTCAGTTCAGTTCAGTCACTCAGTCGTGTCCGACTGTTTGCATAACCACTGCATTATTTTCAAGAGTAATATAAATAAGATACAGATGCAATTAGGAAAACTGAGCTATTGTGCCATTGACTTCTTGTGGTATATTATTCCGTAAAAACCTATACAACCAACAACCAACTCTAGCTACTATTCTAAGCAAATACACAGGCAGTGCTTTAATCAAGATAAGCACTTTAAACTTGCAATATACCTGAGTCTGACAATCCACTAATTTTCTTTTTTAAATATGGTCCATTCAAATGAAGATATTAGCATTTTTGAATGTGTTGTATTTCTTCACCTCAGCCTTTTTTGTTCCTTTTTTCTCTACTCAACATCTACCATCCATTTTAAGATTCTGTTTGGCTATCTAACACCTTAGAATATTGTCTTCTGTACCTATCCCACCCCAACTTGGACTTTGAGCCCTTTTCAGATCCTCTGTTTACATCTTAAATTGCCCAACAATATCCTGCATCGAGGGCTTCCCTTGTGACTCAGTGGTAAAGAATCCCCCTTCCCACGCAGAAGACACCGGTTCCAACTCTGGGTTTGAAAGATCCCTTGGAGAAGGAAATGGAAGCTCACTCCGGTATTCTTAAACCTGGGAAATCCATGGACAGAGGGTTGTGGTGGGCTACAGGCCATGGGGTCCAAAAGAGTCAGATATGACTCCGCAATAAACACCAATATCCTACATCTGGAAGATGTGTTGGTGCAAATTTATGCTCAATTAAAAGTGACTCAATGAATGATAAAGATAAGTTCTCATTCTCTTCCTGTCTTGAATTGAGGCTTTTGCCAAGTTTCAAATGTAATTCTCTTTATTTTCTTCTCCCCTTTGGAAACATTACACATTCCATGAGTTCAATTATAAATGTTTCATAAGTACAATTCTTACATCTCCTCAGAACTCCAGTCATGCATTCTAAGTGATGGCAGGGTGTGGTTATGTGGAAATGCAAACCAGTGGATTGAAGGATATTTAGAGTGGACACTATAATCTCATTAGTTCTTATTCTCAGAATGTTACTTGGATAATGTAAACCCCCAGTCTCATTGACAACCTAAAGATTAAATAACTAAGTTTGTTATGCTCTAAACTTGCTCCTACTCTTGATTTCCCTATGCCTCTTACTCCTGTCATTTCTCCAAAAATCAGTCAAGGTACATCATAATCACTAGTGATCTACTGTACCCTTATGCCTTATAAATAAATTCTGTAATTCCTAGCTTTCTAAAGCTTATTTGCTGCATTTTCCCATTTCTTCCTCTTCTTTTATGACTGTGTGTATTAAGTGAAAATTTTTTAAACTCCCAACTAGGAATCTCTAATAGCTTCATCCCTATTTATTTTAAAGGTGTACTATATACATGTTCTAACTGATTCTACAAAATTCAAAATGATAAAAGTTCCTGAAATTTTGCTTGGGTCATATTATTTTCTTTCTCAAAACCATGTGATACTTTTTCTATTACTAATAGTATTGCTTTAAGGTGGTTTAGTTGCTAAGTTGTGTCTGACTCTTTTTGCAACCCCATGGGCTACCTGCCAGGCTCCTCTGTCCATGGGATTCTCCAGGCAAGAATAATGGATTGGGTTGCCATTTCCTTCTTCCAAGGAATCTTCCCAACTCAGGAATCAAACATGAGTCTCCTGCATTGCAGGTGGTCTCCTGCATTGCAAGCAAGATTCTTTACCCCTGAGCCATTGTCTGAAGACCAAAATATAAAATTTAAAAGGTTTCAAGAAATACATAGAAAAGGTTATCTTCTAAAATATCAAAAATAATATTTAGTAGAGATTCAGTTCAGTTCAGTTCAGTCGTTCAGTCATGTCCGATTCTTTGCGACCCCATGAATCACAGCATGCCAGGCCTCCCTGTCCATCACCAACTCCCAGAGTTCACTCAGACTCACGTCCATTGAGTCAGTGATGCCATCCAGCCATCTCATCCTCTGTCGTCCCCTTCTCCTCCTGCCCCCAATCCCTCCCAGCATCAGAGTCTTTTCCAATGAGTCAACTCTTCCCATGAGGTGGCCAAAGTACTGAACTTTCAGCTTCAGCATCATTCCCTCCAAAGAAATCCCAGGGCTGAGATTGGGGTGTTGTTAATGAAAGTATGGAGAAGACATCCAGAGTAAAAAATTGGAAAAAAAAATTGAAAGAAGGATAATGATAATAAATATAATAAGGAAATCTGAGCTCCTCAACCTGGTCAAATGATGAAAGATTCTTCTTTAGGACGTACATAAAATTGTGAACTTGAAGATAATTGAACCCAAATGTAATTGTATTTCCACTGGAATCTCAATGATCAGATTTAGAACACATTGTTGTCAATTTATTTTTATTTTGTAACTAAATATTTGGCCTTCCAAACATAATATAGATCTTAATATAGATTCTTATTGAAATACTGAAGCCCAATATGGAATGTTTCATCACTTTGAGGGGAAATTTTATTTGCTATACTGAAACGGGATGTGTTATTGAAATTTATAGGATGGGGTGAGGATGCTGGCCTTCCTGCATCCTGCATGGGTGAGACTCACATATTGTGGCATTCAAATATTCCAGGAAATAGATTTGTAGCTTAAAGGCCTGTTTATAATTAATTATTCAAGTCTTGAAACTAAATATATTTAAATATTAACATATATAAAATTTGTATATTTATTTTTAAATATGCTTTAACAGTTTCAGGAAGAAACTTACTCTATAAAGGGAGAAAAGACTTTGTTTCTTTGGAATTTTACCAATATTTGTTCATATCTCAGAAAAAGTCATCATCCTGATCATTCAAATATCACCATTTGTGATATTTGAGTCAGTCACTAAAATCTTGTGGGATTGGTCTGTGTTTATAGCTCTGAAATTATCAATAGTATCTGTCTGTCCAAGTTTCTGATTATTACAATATGCTATCAGGCTTACTCAAGTCCAGGAACTTTTATATTAAAATATAAATTACTGTATAATGAATTACTTTTATTTTTTATGTGAAAGAACACTTTATTTGCTGTAAATTATGTGCTTTCTGAGTTATTTCATTCATGACTTTTTTTAGGATATTAATGGAAATCTTGTGAAATATTTGTTATAAAAAGAAAGTAGGGAAGCCTGGTGTGCTACAGTCCACATGGGGTTGCAAAGAGTCAGACACAACTGAGCAACTGAACTGAACTGAACTGAATGTAATAACACTGAATGATGGCAAGGATCTACAGCAATGATAACTCTCGTTCATTGCTAGTAGGAATACAAACTGTTATTTTACAAGCCATGAAGCTGAACCTAATCTTACCATATGATCCAGCAATCACACCCTTTGATGTTTACTAAAATGAGTTGAAAACATATGTCCATATAAAAATCCTCACACAAATATTTATAACAGCTTTATCAATCCTTGCCCCAAATTGGAAGCAACCAAGATGTCCTTTAATGGATGAATAAGTAAACATACCATGGTACAACATACAGTGGAATATGATTCAATAATTTTAAAAGATGATCTATCCAGCTGTAAAAATGCATGGAGGGAACTTAAATGTATATTAATAAAAGAGAGAAGATCTGAAAAGACTATGTGCTGTATGATTCCACCCACATGACATTCTGGAAAAGGTAAACTATATAGTAAAAAGATCAGTAGTTGCCAAATTTTCAGAGATAAGTCGTTAGAGCACAGAGGATTTTTAGGGCAGTGAAACTATTTCGTATGATACTATAATGTGGATACATAACATTATGCATATGGCTAGACCCGTAGAACTGTATAACACAGAGCATGAACTCTAATGCAAGCCATGGACTTTAGTTAATATTAATGTGTCAATATTAATTTATCACTTATAACCATTGTCTCACACTCACATAAGCCAATAATAATAAGGGAAATTGTGTATGTGCGTGTGTGTGTGTATGAGGGATATGGAAACTGTCTGTACTTTTTATTCAATCTTTCTATCAATAATGTATTTTGCCAAGTTTTAAAGGGAGTAATGGATCTGATATAATTGAGATACCATTCTTTTTAGAGTCAGGACAAAGTCAAGTAATATTAGGAGTTGAGTTAGCCTCTTTTTCAGTAAGCTACTTTACCCCATGAGCCAATAATTTATACTGAATAAACCACTGATTTATTCATTCCTTAACCACTTTTATCTAAATACATTTTATTCTTCCAAAAATCTTTTTGTTTTACAAAGTATTTTTCAAAAACATCACTCATGTTGGCCTATAGACGTAATTCTATTATTCCTAGAGTTTTGATACTCTCTGATCTTATATCACAATTTGCTTTGCGTCTATTCCTTTGTATATGCATGTCCCTTATTGAAGCATAATATAAAAGGGTAAATTCATAGTTGTTATGTGGTTTAATGAAGAAAGCAGTAAGATTTTATGACTGATTAACAGAGTATTTTATAAATTGGGATTTCAAGGCTAGCTGTGTTTTGACTATCTAATAGGGTCTTGAATTTTGGGATTATCTGTTCCAATGAAAAGAAATTATGTGCACCGTTACTACACAAAATGTATGTTGCCACCTATTAATAACTAATTGGTCTGCATACTTTAATCAATGAAAAATAGTGAGTTAAGTACATTTCCTCAAACAATCCTTAGATGAAAAGTCATCACTATATAACATTTAAAAGACGTTCCATCTGTCTTCTTGAATTATTTCCAAACTTAAAATTATTTTTCTGATATCTTTAAAATCTGGACATATGGAAGAAGTCTCTAGGTAGACACTCTTCTTCCTTAAAGTGGCTTTTCTTTTTCCTAGAAGATTCAAATTGCACATTAATTGCTTTACTACCTTTTTCCATATAGTATTACTTTGATGAATTGTTGACAATTTAAGTTACTGATTCCCTATATAAACAATCTTCACCCTTGGAGTTCACATCTTTAACACTATTAAATAAAGGAGTTAAAATTTTGTCTAAGCTAGTGGGAAGCTCCTCTATAACACAGGGAGTTCAGCTTGGTGCTCTGTGGTAATCTAGAGGAGGGCCGTAGGGGTGGGTATAAGCAAGGCTCAAGAGGGAGGAGATATAGGTATACATATAGCTAATTCATGTTGTTGTATAGAACAAACTAGCACAACATTGTAAAGCAATTATTCTCCAATATAAAAATAAATAAATGCTCATTACATCTAAAAATCATCTATCTATTAAGGGTATGAAATGCAGGCTGATATCTGACATGATAAATGTCATGAAACAGTAGAATTTTAGTGATATTAGGTGGAAAGTATGTTTAATACAATGTTAAATATTTCTAAATATTTTAAAAATATTCTAATATTTTAAATATTTAATTTTTTAATTATAAAAAATTTTAGGAGTTTTTAAAAAACTTTTCAGTACTCAAAATATATCTTTACAAAAGCCAAAGTTCAACTTTATAATATATCTTGGTTAACTGTATTTCTGATCCAATGTTTACTTGGATTAAACTAATTGGTAATTCATTATTATTGTTACTAGTAACCATAGTAATAGCTCTGTAGTATCATTATTATTTGGTTCATGTTTGACTTCCAGAGTTAGAAGAAATAATGCAAAATGGAATAGAATTGTCATCTTATGTTGTAGCCCATAAAGAATCAGAAAATGAGTTGTCTTCATGACTTTTTTTAGTCAGTGCACAATTATTTAAGACAAAATTTCAAAGGAAACTCTTTATGGATAAAAATCAAATAGTTTATATCTATCCTAGAAATAAGGTACTTGAAATGACCTTCTATCTTAGAAAATAAGCCCATGTTGGACTTTACCTCAATATGCTCACATAATCATTCAAGTTCATCTGATTTAAAATTAAAATTAGTTTTGGGGAGAATTATTACTTGAGAAGTGTTACAAAAAAAAAAAAAAAAAACTATTCACCTCACTGCCAACTCTCGCATTCTACTACTTGAATTATCTAAAGACCTCATGTAAATTTATGTTTTGCAATATCTCCATATGGAGATTAGATGATTTTAAAAATAAAAAGAGTCTGTGAACTGGCCTGTAACTCTTGTGTGTTATGCCTTCTCCAGAAAAATAATTTTGGAAAAGATTTTGGCAAATACTAAGACATTCTAGTTAATTCCAACCTGTTCAAAATCCTATAAAACATGATCTTAAAATTAAGAGGGTAATCTGGACTTATGGGTAGCAACTATGTTTAAAATACAGACTTTCTCATTGAACAGACGAGAAAGAAAAGATATATACATCTAATATGTTGAAAGAAGAGTTTTTCAATAGAAAATCCCCATTTCACTCCAAGATTCAGTTATGGTTATGGAGTTCAGTTATGGAATATTTTCTTCTCAAATTTTGAATATAGTTAACCTTTCCATACTTTGTGTTGCTTACAGTATGAGTTAAGTTGTTATGAGCAGATGAGGAATAATAGGAAAAAAAGTGTAAAGAGTTTGAAAAAAGATCTGAGCTTAAAGGCTAATTATACTACTTGTTAGTTATGTTATCCTGGCACTAAGTCATGTTTGACTCATGGCGACCCCACAGACTGCAGCACTTCAGGCTTCCCTGTGCTTCACCATCTCCTGGTTTTTGTATTTAATAATACCAATCTCATTAATACATACATACATGAGGGTGTATATATATATATTATATATATATATTATTTTCTTAATGTGTTAATGTTAGTTTTGTGAATTAGATATGGTAGGAGTTCAATTATTGAATTAACTGTTACTATTCTTATTGTTGTACAGAGAAACTTTATTTGAGCAAGTACATTCTCTTTAATGCCAAGGAAAGATGTTCTAGAATAAGACTTGAGTTTTGAATTTTTTCCAGTTAGCTAGTTTCCTTAAGGTTGTACAAAAGAATATGTCTAATTATGAGATAAAGAAAGGCAGGAATAGTCTTGTAAAATGAGTATAAAGAATATAGGAAACAATCTAATTATCACACTATCAATCCACCCCACCTTCTTTCCATTGAAGAGAATTTACAGATAAGCACTAAAGTTTTTATCTAGTACCATGAAGGGTATCAGAGCATGCAGACTCCAAATATGCAATTTTGACATGTTGGTTATTTTGAGCTAACGGTACTTGAGAAACAGCAGGTACAAAAGGGTTCTCTGACTTCCCTGGCTTCCCATTTCTATCTCAACATAAATCACCAAATTTTCTGTGAGAACCAAGAAGAGAATGCCATTCTTATCACTGGAGACTAAGCTGATTCTGAAATGGATCTGTACGGATAACCCCACAAAAATAACCCTGATCATCCACTACTTCCTCACTTACATTTTCTACTCTCTTTCCCACAACTTATTATTCCAGCCTAAATTCTTTTGTCTTGTAACTTTTTCCAAAAATATACATTTCTCTGTTTAAAAAGCTTACACACTGTCAGTTCTCACTGCTTCTTTAGGTCTATTTTTCTTCTGAAGATTCCTGTGTGCATGTGAAATTATCAAATAAAATCTGTATGATTTTCTTCTATTAATCTGTCTTTCGTCATTTTAATGTTCAGGCCCAGTAACAAAACCTAAAGGGTGTAAGGAAGTTTTTCTTTCATTATACCCTTTATTTGCCCTTTATTAAATCAAGTACCCCAGGGAATTAGGTTGATTAAAAGTATGCAACTCAAAGAGTAGTTTCAGTGTGGCAGGAGGAGACAGTGGAAACCAAAACATCTTTTCCCAAGAGGTTTTTGAGAGAATAAAAGGATGTTGAGACCCAGGTGTTAAATAATGAAGTAAGCAATGTATAGCTTTTAAATTATGCAATACATTGGAAAGAGCAAGAATAAAGAGGCAGCAATTTTCCAAGGCTGTGTATGAAGCTGAGTCATTGGAACTTGAGATGACATATGTGGAACACAGGATGAGGAAACCTGACCAGCAAAGACTGTATAGAAAAAAAACAAAAAAATTACCACAAGGCAGTTGCCCAGCTGCCTGCACAGCCTCCCAAATTGCAGCAGAAAAACAAGTGGGAGCCAGCTAATGGAATGATATTGGCATGCCCTCTTATTGGCATTGGTAGTGGGTCTTCCAATTACAGTTATCCATCCCTGCTTTAAGATATTGCTCAGTTCAATACCTACTGCTCTCTGTGGACACAGTCTTCAAATGAGGACACTTGTGAACCTGGTCTTTCTACTACAAATAAGTGAGATGTGGGGTCCTGATTCTTAGGGTTATAGCAGAAAAGGCAACTTCTAGATTATCAGTAATTGGGTAGGACTGATGAACAGCAGCTTGAATACTCCTTGTAGTCAAAAAGGAGGAGATTCTCTTACATTATTTACCTAAATCTTATCTCCCTAAATGTACAATAAGAACACTCAAAGTTTAAGAAAATGATATTTAAATAAGTGCTGAGGAATGAGAATGTAAAGAACATCAATTTGATTTTTGTGTTTTCCTAAGGAAGGAAATGATCCTAGAAATATACTCAAGTGGTTCTTTTCAAATTGGGTGGCCAATTTATTAATTAAGAAAAGGTTGTGTGTGTTTTTTTTTTGCATTTTTCAATGAAAAGGATGCAGTCCTTTTGTCACCCAGATACTACAGATTTTCCTAACCATATGGCTGTTAACAAAACCAGAAAATGCAAGTTGGACCTCTCCTTGGAATGATCTATGGATAGATACCATTTACAGCCAAGAAGCACTATCTGCCCTGTTCTTCTCTCACTACACCCGATACTTGTGCATAACTAAAGCTTATGAAAGCATCCAATGAGGTCTTAACATAATGACAGACATATTTTTTTTTTTTTTTTTGCAAACAGCTGAAATGCCAAAGTCTATAATATTTGCCTCCTTAGGGCACTGTGTGGTTTAAGCAAAGTATGGAGCCAATTACAGAAAACTATATTCCAGTAATAAAAGATTGGTAGAGAAGAATTTTGGCAAGTTCTGCCAACTGAATGGCACACCCTAGAGTCATTGTAGTAGACATGGGGGCTTAGAATTTTCCATCACATTCTTTGTGAAAAAATTCTGTGATAAACATGCAAACAAGCATGAAGAATCACTTTTTTTTTTTTGGACCATGGGCTCTAGAGAATGAGTTCCTACCGTATTAGCAGGAGAGAAGGGTTTATTGGGAGCCACTGAGACTGAATTCTCCATCAAAGCGTTTAACAAACAAAACCAAATTTTTTAATTTATATAAATAACAGAAAAGGAAAAAACATTATCGAATCAAACAAGTTCTCTCACCAGCACTCAGCAAATCCAGTCTGCTGACATTGGGTTGTAGTGAAAGTTCAGCATTTGACAAAACCTAGAAACATTGTGACCTATCGTTCCACCATTGACTCAAGAAACTGAAATAAGTACTTCCATCTTTCTAAAATATATTATTCAGTGAAAGGTATAAAGATCATTTTATCAGAGCACTGTGTATTACCAGTTGTGATTGGTTTCCCAAAGTGTTCTCTGAAAGTACTCAGCAAAAGACTAAGAGAATAATATTTGCCTCTGAATAACAGAGCTAAGGAACTGGTAGAAGACATACCAGCATTATCGTCTGAAAAGTGAAAGTGGAAGATGCTCAGTAGTGTTCCATTCGTTGTGACACCATGGCCTATACAGTCCATGAAATTCTCCAGGCCAGAATACTGGAGTGGGTAGCTGTTCCTTTCTCCAGGGGATCTTCCCAACCCAAGGATCGAACCCAGGTCTCCCACATAGCTGGTGGATTCTTTACTAGCTGAGCAACTAGCGAAGCCCAAAAATACTGGAGTAGGTAGCCCTCCTCCAGTGGATCTTCCCAACCCACGAATCAAAACGGGTCTCCTGTATTGCGGCCAGATTCTTTATCAGCTGAGCCATCAGGGAAGCCTCATAGTCATAAGTTGCTCAGTCGTGTCCGACTCTTTGCGATCCCATGGACTGTAATCTACCAGGCTCCTCTGTCCATGGGAATTTCCAGGCAAGAATACTAGAATGGGTTTCCATTTCCTTCTCCAGGAGATCTTCCCAACCCAGGGACTGAAGCTGGGTCTCCCGCATTGTAGGCAGATGCTTTACCATCTGAGCCACCAGGGAAGTCCATCAGGGAAGCCTATCCTGCTTTAAATCCATATGTAAATTTCATTTTACACAAAATTGTATATTTTGTAACTTTTTTATATATCATGGATCCACTACAAAATGCAAATAAACAAAAGCTCATAGACAAAGTTTTAAAGCAAAGAAAATAAGTATCAAGCGTAAGTGTTAGCCATAGTCCTTAGCAAGAAAAATTACGATCAACAAACACTGGTTCAGTTGGTCCCACCACTGACTATATGATCTTAGCAATCTACTTAAACCCTGAATCTCATTTTCTTTATTTAAATCCTGAGGACAGTAACATACAAAACAAAATTTTGAAGAAAAATGTTTAAAAGATAAACTTTGAAAAATGCCATAGAGCCTGATACTGAAAGATGCTCAGTAAGAAGTGGGCATTGTTACATTTTTGGTATCCAACATATTTTGAATTAGGAAAGCTGTCTCATTAAATAATAAAATAAAATAAACAACAAAGAAAAGCTCACAAAAACTATTCATTCTCAGTAATTTCAAATTTGTCCTTCTTTCATTTAAGACAAGACTTCTTTGTGGATATTCAATATTATTGTGAAAAGTTTCAAAAAAGATCATATTATGATAAACTTTGGTAGGTAGTGAAATGGTATGTAAGAACAGGTGTTAACTGTGAGCAACTTTATTAGTAGTATTAATATTATTAATATCAGCAACTATTTTAATAGTATTTTAAGCACTTAAAAGACAAGAAAGGAATTAGTTACTAGTGTTAGTCACCTATAGGTTTGAATATTAAATCTGGCAAATTATATCTCACCATGTTAGTTCTTTAGAACTAACACCCAAAAAAGATGTCCTTTTCATTATAGGGGACTCGAATGCAAAAGTAGGAAGTCAAGAAACACCTGGAGTAACAGGCAAATTTGGCCTTGGAATATGGAATGAAGCAGGGCAAAGACTAATATAGTTTTGCCAAGAAAATGCACTGGTCATAGCAAACACCCTCTTCCAACAACACAAGAGAAGACTTTATACATGGACATCACCAGATGGTCAACACCGAAATCAGATTGATTATATTCTTTGCAGCCAAAGATGGAGAAGCTCTATACAGTCAGCAAAAACAAGACCAGGAGCTGACTGTGGCTCAGACCATGAACTCCTTATTGCCAAATTCAGACTTAAATTGAAGAAAGTAGGGAAAACCACTAGACCATTCAGGTATGATCTAAATCAAATCCCTTATGATTATACAGTGGAAGTGAGAAATAGATTTAAGGGCCTACATCTGATAGATAGATTGCCTGATAAACTATGGAATGAGGTTCGTGACATTGTACAGGAGACAGGGATTAAGACAATCCCCATGGAAAAGAAATGCAAAGAAGCAAAATGACTGTCTGGGGAGGCCTTACAAATAGCTGTGAAAAGAAGAGAAGTGAAAAGCAAAGGAGAAAAGGAAAGATATAAGCATCTGAATGCAGAGTTCCAAAGAATGGCAAGAAGAGATAAGAAAGGCTTCTTCAGCGATCAGTGCAAAGAAACAGAGGAAAACAACAGAATGGGAAAGACTAGAGATCTCTTCAAGAAAATCAGAGATACCAAAGGAACATTTCATGCAAAGATGAGCTCGATAAAGGACAGAAATGGTATGGACCTAACAGAAACAGAAGATATTAAGAAGAGGTGGCAAGAATACACAGAAGAACTGTACAAAAAATATCTTCATGACCCAGATAATCATGATGGTGTGATCACTGACCTAGAGCCAAACATCCTGGAATGTGAAGTCAAGTGGGCCTTAGAAAGCATCACTACGAACAAAGCTAGTGGAGGTGATGGCATTCCAGTTGAGCTATTCCAAATCCCGAAAGATGATGCTGTGAAAGTGCTGCACTCAATATGCCAGCAAATTTGGAAAACTCAGGAGTGGCCACAGGACTGGAAAAGGTCCGTTTTCATTCCAATCCCAAAGAAAGACAATGCCAAAGAATGCTCAAACTACCGCACAATTGCACTCATCTCACACACTAGTAAAGTAATGCTCAAAATTCTCCAAGCCAGGCTTCAGCAATATGTGAACCGTGAACTTCCAGATGTTCAAGCTGGATTTAGAAAAGGCAGAGGAACCAGAGATTAAATTGCCAACATCCGCTGGATCATGGAAAAAGCAAGAGAGTTCCAGAAAAACATCTATTTCTGCTTTATTGACTATGCCAAAGCCTTTGACTGTGTGGATCACAAGAAACTGTGGAAAATTCTGAAAGAGATGGGAATACCAGACCACCTGATCTGCCTCTGAGAAATCTGTATGCATGTCAGGAAGCAACAGTTAGAACTGGACATGGAACAACAGACTGGTTCCAAATAGGAAAAGGAATATGTCAAGGCTGTATATTGTCACCCTGTTTATTTAACTTATACCCAGAGTACATTATAAGAAATGCTGGACTGGAAGAAACACAAGCTGGACTCAAGATTGCCGGGAGAAATATCAATAACCTCAGACATGCAGATGACACCACCCTTATGGAAGAAAGTGAAGAGGAACTCAAAAGCCTCTTGACGAAAGTGAAAGAGGAGAGTGGAAAAAGTTGGCTTAAAGCTCAACATTCAGAAAATGAAGATCATGGCATCCGGTCCCATCACTTCATGGGAAATAGATGGGGAAACAGTGGAAACAGTGTCAGACTTTATTTTGGGGGGCTCCAAAATCACTGCAGATGGTGACTGCAGCCATGAAATTAAAAGATGCTTACTCCTTGGAAGGAAAGTTATGACCAACCTAGACAGCATATTCAAAAGCAGAGACATCACTTTGCCAACAAAGGTTCGTCTAATCAAGGCTATGGTTTTTCCTGTGGTCATGTATGGATGTGAGAGTTGGACTGTGAAGAAGGCTGAGTGCCGAAGAATTGATGCTTTTGAACTGTGGTGTTGGAGAAGACTCTTGAGAGTCCCTTGGACTGCAAGGAGATCCAACCAGTCCATTCTGAAGGAGATCAGCCCTGGGATTTCTTTGGAAGGAATGGTGCTAAAGCTGAGACTCCAGTACTCTGGCCACCTGATGTGAAGAGTTGACTCATTGGAAACGACCTTGATGCTGGGAGGGATTGGGGGCAAGAGGAGAAGGAGACGACAGAGGATGAGATGGCTGGATGGCATCACTGACTTGATGGAAGTGAGTCTCAGTGAACTCTGGTTGTTGGCAGTGGACAGGAAGGCCTGGCGTGCTGCGATTCATGGGGTCGCAAAGAGTCGGACGCGACTGAGCGACTGATGTGATCTGATCTGATTTAGTTCTTCCTCTCATAAACAGTGGTAATAAAAATTTCTGCTTATCTTAGATATAAGGTGAAAGGAGAAAATAGGATGATGTATATGAGAATTATTTGCATTCTACTTAATGAATAACTATTTTAACCAATTTATCTTATGATTCAGAAGACAAATAGTAAGATGCTAGAGATTATTTTTAAACGGCTGAAATTTAAAGGGAAAACATTGCTGATTGCAATATTTCTGCAATTCCTTCTTAATCCACATATGAGTATAGGTTTTAAACTTTAGAATCCTTTTAATGGAATTAATTCAGGTTGAAAAAATTATAAGTAATGAATTTAAAGGATTCTAACAAATCACATTTTAAATTAAGAACTTGTTTAGATAGATATAATGTAGATATATAAATATATATATAAATATATATATTTTATATAACCTAAGTGTAGGAAGTTCATCATTTGAAACATTATTTTGTTATTTTATTAATTAGCAAAATAAAATAAATACACTAAATTGTTGGGTAGTCTTTTAGTGGTCTTGTATTTGAAGTTGAAGTAGACAAGAACAAAAATTTAATTTAAACTTTAGAATATGATGAAATTAGCATAATTAACTTTAATAAATTAATAATTATAGAGAGGACATATGTTTTGAAAGGGACATTATTAATTTAACTAAATTCAATACTTTCTAGTTTTATGCATAATTCATTTATGCAAACTAGATGCATGACATTAGACAAAGATTTTCATTTAAATATATGATTGGTAAATGGTAATATTCTGCTATTCATTATCTTAACATATTAGTTTCTAAATATCTTGAAATAATTTCCTTCAAATTGCAATTCAAAACTCAATGTGCTCTGGGTTATATTTTTGCATTATAATACTATTTAAAGTTTGATGATTTATATGGAAAGCATTAGTTAATTCTTCCTTTAGAAAATAAGTGAATCTTCAGCTTAATGAAAATCACAACTCTAATTTGATTTCTGTTATTTTTACTCATAGTGGAAATGCTAAATCGTTTAGAATGTTTTCATTCTTACTTGTTATTGATCAGTTTCTAGGTTCTTCTAAGACAAATTTAGGCAATGAACTTGCTGAATTTGGCTTAGAGAGTTAAATATTCAATAAGAATTCCAAGATGGTTCATTCTTCAATTGAAGATTCTTATTGGAGAGAATAAGCTTTTATGTTGCTCTAGAGACAATTTAGCATTCGATGAAACTGTGGTTAAAGTTTTTATTTATTTATCCTACATGTTCCAATTGTCTTCCTCTCAAACATCAAAGAAAATATTTGGAAATACAGAGCACCTAGAATATTCTTTTTACATTTTATTAAGATATGAGCATATTATTAAGCAGTAAAGTAGAATTATGCTTGGAAATCAATTTATAAGGGCAATGTTTGCATGCCCTCCTGCCTAATTAACATTATGTCTTCATCCCTTTACTGGATGAATAAAAGTCCAGTTCCTTCATCTTCTGATTGCCATAGTTGCCTCTTACAGGGAAATTGATTAGTAATCTCAGGAAACTCCTTAACAAACTTGCTTTCGTAAGTACCCAACACAATGCAATCATTCAATATTTAAAGAAAGAAGAACCAAAAAGGAAATTATGAAACCATGGTATGAATGTCTTTTATACCCAATAATTACTTTATAGTGAAATTTGAAAGAACATAGAGTCAGATTTTCCTTTGTTTCATATTTAACTTGAAGGTAAATATTAATTTAAAAATTGAGTTTAATATCCTATTGTTTCCATTGCTTCATTTAGGTTCTACATATTCTTATTTGGAGAGGGGACTGGCATCCCACTCCAGTTTTCTTGCCTGGAGAATCCCATGGACAGAGGAGCCTGGTGGGCTACAGTCCATGGGGTCGCAAAGAGTCAGACACGACTGAGCGACTAACACACACACACATTCTTTTCCCAACAAGGGGTAATATAGCAGATATATTGTTAAAGGGGTTTCTGTTCTCATAAACCAAAAATTTTGTTCTATGCACCAACACTGGCACCATATCTCTACAGAAGGTGTTGAGGCATAGAAGACATGCAGAGAGACATTCATAGAAAATCAAGTGTTAATTTGCTTTTTTTAAATTTTGCCTAACGTAATGCAGATATTATTCTTTTTAAAAAATATTTTTTATTGAAGTATAGTTGATTTATAATATTGTGTTTGTTTCTAATATACATGAAAGCGACTCAATTATATCTACACACACACATATAAGTAAATATATGTGGTCTTTTTCAGATTCTTTTCTCATGTAGGTTATTACAAAATATTGAGTGTAGTTCCTTGTACTATACAGTAGTTCCTTATATATTTGTTATATATTTGATGTACATATATATGTTATGGTACTTATATATTTGATTTATAATAGTGTGTATGTGTTGCTCCCAAATTCCTAATTTATCCCCTTACCTTTCCCCTTTGGAACCACAAGTTCTTTCTATGCTTGTGAATCTCTTTCTGCTTTGTAGATAAGTCCTTTTATACCAGTTTTTAAATTCCACGTATGTGATATCATATGATATTTGTCTTTGTCTGACTTAACTTCACTAAGTATGGCAACCTCTAGGTCCATCCGTGTTGCTACAAATGGTATTATCTTATTCCTTTTTATTATTGAGTAATATTCCGTTGTATGTATGCACCACATCTTCTTTATCCATTTATGTGTCAATAGACATTTAGGTTGCTTCGATGTCTTAGCTATTGTAAATAGTGCTATGATGAACATCGGAATACATGTGTCTTTTTGAATTATAATTGTCTTCCAATATATGTCCAAAGGTGGGATTGCAAGATCATATGATAGCTCCACACTGTTCTCCATAGTGGCTGGATCAATTTACATTCCCACTAAAACAGCATGGAAAGAAGAAAGTGAAAGTGAAGTCGCTCAGTCGTGTCCGACTCTTTGTGACCCTGTGGACTGTAGCCCGCCAGGCTCCTCCGTCCATGGGATTCTCCAGGCAAGAATACTGGAGTGGGTTGCCATTTCCTTCTCCAGGGGATCTTCCCAACCCAGGGATCGAACCTGGGTCTCCTGCATTGCAGGCAGACGCTTTATCCTCTGAGCCACCAGGGAAGCCCCAACCAAAACAGCATAGGAGGGTTCTTTTTTTTTTTTTCACACTCTTTCTAGCACTTATTATTTGTAGACTTTTTAAAGATGGCCATTCTGACTCATGTGGAATGACACTTCATTGTATCACTGACAAGGAATTAATTTCCAAAATATGCAAATATATAACTCATACAGTTCAATCAAGCAAACAACCCAATCAAAAAAAAAAAAAATGGCCAGAAGATGTAAATAGATATTTCTTCAAAGAAGATATACAGATGGCCATAAGGCACATGAAAAGATGCTCAACATCACTAATTAGTAGAAAAATGCAAATCAGATATTACTCTTATCATTGGAAATATAGCATTTATTAAAGTGAACAATGATTTCTTTTAGGAAAGTTACCTGAAATAAACTGGGAAACCAAAAATATGATAGTGGATTAGCTTATGTCTGATCCAGTGCATCTATATTGTACAATTTGCATGGAGACATTTGGTCCACACCAAACAGTCCTTGATGTTTGGTCCTGTCCAAAATCATTTGTCATGGATCAAATATGCACAAGGATGTTTTGGATAGGATCCAGTTTCAAGGATCTCATGGGATAGACCAAATGATTTATGGACATGTGGATAGGACCAACTATCCCACAAAGAAATAGGTATAATACATAGAATATTAAATAGTGATGGGTACTATGGGAAAACTAGTAATAAAGGGAAGTGGGTGTAGAGTGGCAGCAAAGACGTGATTTGGGAAATTTAAATAGAGGTCAAAGTAATTGAGGGATAGATAGTAAGATAGTGACTCATGCAGATAAAACTGTGGGAGGGCTTTTTAGGCAAAGAATACAATAAGGGCAAACATCATTCAATATAGATGTACTTGGTGTGCTTTAAAAAAAAAAACACAAAACTATTTACTTATTTTGGTTAGGCTGGAATATTCATTGCTACACATAGGCTTTCTCTGTGGCGAGCAGGGGCTACTCTTCTTTGCAGGGCATGAGCTTCTCATTGTGCTGGCTTCTCTTGTTAACAGAGCACAGGCTCTGGGTGCACAGACCTTAGTAGTTGTGGCTCATGGGCTCCAGAGTGCAGGCTTAGTAGATTTAACACTAGGGCTTAGTTGCCTATGGTATGTGGAAACTTCCTGGACCAGGGATCAGACCAGGGTCCCCTGAAAGCAGATTCTTTACCACAGACCACCAGGGAAGCCTGGTGTGCCTTTGATAAGGAAGAGCTAGAGTCCTGTGAAGAAAATGGAAAGAGAGTTATAGGTTGTGAGTTCTTAGAAAGGAAACTGGACTATGTGTACCTATGACAGATAATGGGCATGTACTCAGAGCAATGTGGGACCATTAGAAGACACTGAGCAGAATGACATACCCTGAGGAAGGTCCTTTCAGGATCACTGACAGCTTTGTATTAAATGCACCAAACGGGTATTAAGAAAAGAGGAAAAAAGACAATTTCAGAGATTTTCAACATTCTTGGTTAAAGAAGATGGCAAGGTGCCCAGAGATAATGTGTTGAGATAGTGATATTAGGGTTTACAGTTGCGGGAAAAGAAAAGAGGGGAAGGAAATGACCTAAAAATTGGAGAAATAGAGAAAACATTTTCTGAGCTGTTGGAAACAGGAGGAGGAGGAGATTTTGTTGTAAGAGAGGGAAATAAGGAGTTTGGCTTTGACGAGTTTCACATGCCTAATTGATATCCAAGTGAGTGAAAGTGAAGTCGCTCAGTCATGTCCGACTCTTTGCAACCCCGTGGACTGTAGCCCACCAGGCTCCTCCATCCATGGGATTCTCCAGGCAAAAATACTGGAGTGGGTTGTCATTTCCTTCTCCAGGGGATCTTCCCAACCCAGGGATAGAACCCAGGTCTCCCGCATTGTAGGCAGACGCTTTAACCTATGGTTTTTGATATATGGCCAATATTTTGGCCACCTGATGTGAACAGCTGACTCATTAGAAAAGACCCTGATGCTGGGAAAGATTGACGGCAGAAGGAGAAGAGAGTGATAGAGGATGAGATGGTTGGATGGCATCACTGATGCAATGGACATGAACTCAGGGAAACTGGAAGATGGTGAGAGACAGGGAGGGCTGGCATGATGCAATCCATGGGATCACGAAGAGTTGGATATGACTTGGTGACTGAACAACAATGGCTTTTGAGGACAGCACAGTGGAGCAGCTAAAAATATAAAATTAGGAATGATCAGCATACAGATAGTATTTTAATCCAGGGCTCTGGAAGAGATGATTAAGAAAGAGAATATTGGAAAGATGTGGTCCAAGAACTGAGGCCTCAGGTTACACCAATTATAATATTTGGGGCAACATCTAGGGAAATGTGGAGAAAACATTTTAGGAGCCTCAGATGCAACATCCAATGACTCACAGGGGGAAAATATCCTATAAGTCAAGGGAAGAAGTTTTTCAAGGGAAGGTAAGAGACACAGCTGTGTCAAATACTGCTGATAACAAATCAAATAAGAAGGGGTCTGAGGTTGGATTTAGCGACCAGGAGGTAATTTGTGAACTAGACAATGAAGATTTCAGTGGATTAGCAGCAAAAGCCTGACAAATATTTTCATAAGAAATGGGATAGGAATATAAGACAGTGAGTCAGAGGAAAGAAAGCTTTCAGTTTAGTTGTAAAGGAAAGGTGAGAAATGCAGTGATAATGGAAAGGAAAGAGGAGAGATTTTTCTTTTTTTTTCAAGATGGAAGAAATAATGCCTTGTTTGCATGTTAAAGGAAAAGTCTGAGTAAAAAGGGAATACTGGAACCAGCTATATTCGTTAAATTCTTTTGTAAGGTTGGAGGTGTCCTGGAGAGGGCTCTTGTTCTGGCTGAGCCAGGACTGCCGTGGGGGTGGTCAGGTGGGTACCAGGTAGTTCAGGGGCTACCACCATCAGGCCCTGAGAAGGATCCACTGTTACTGGGGATGGTGGAGGCTATGGACGGGAGGGTTCTGGGAGTGCTAACTGCAGCAGGCTCTCTGTCCCAACTGGAGGGGTGTCTCTACCTGCTGCTACTCCTGGAGCCACCACCTGTCATTTCAGCGACAGCTCCTGTTGTGCGCCCTGACCACACCCAGCTCCAGTTGGTCTCTGCTTTGCTGCCCCAACCTCTTCCTAAACCTCTCAACCCAGCAGGCTTAGCTCAGATCCAGGGTACCTAGGACAGTGAGACAGGCAGGGGCACAAAATGAATAAATTCTTCTCTGGACCTAAGAGAGACAATTCTGGAATATATCCTACACAGTTCCTCTGCCGTCTCCTAGGACACAACCAAGCTATTCAAGGCAGTTGTATGGATGGCTTCCCTGTGCTTGCTTTTCAATTCCCTGCTTCCCAATCTCCTGCTCCCTGACTTCACGTCCCATAAAAAGCAAACTGCACCCAGACTTTCTTCTTGGCTGTTTAATGAGAAACCCAAGTTGGACAATACCCAAGGATTTTAATCATAATTTTATTTACAATGGAAAAAATAAAGCTAGCACTTCAAACAATGCAGGAGTAGTTAAAAATTTTGGTCTACTATTATTGAATACTATATAGTTATTAAAATATTTTTGAAGAAAATGTAAAATATCCATAAAAGCCAAGTCTGGGGGATATATATAGGACTGAGTTTCATCATTTTAATTATTCTATTATAAACAGTTTTTAAAGTAATTTATATCATCCTTATAAGCATAAAGATGCAATAAATGTTAATTATGAAGATAAATACCATTAACAAAGCATGAAATATAGGAAGAAAGTCAATATAGTCTTTTTCCTGCCTGAAAGCAAATTGCACAAATGATCAAATGATTGGCTTTTAACTAGTTCAAAAGCTGGAGTGAAAAGAATAAATATATTTAAAGAACTGGGATATGGCAAATACTTTGCCTCCAAAACCTAAGGTAATAACATCTTTTAAAATCTCTACCTATTTTTTCATATAATTATATTGATAATGTGTCATGACCAAAATAAAATACATTATTGAAAGTATACACCACACATTCATAAAAGTGTAGAGTAAGACTGTCTTTTTCATGTGGTATGAATGCATGTAGTACTTTTATATGCTTAGTTCACTGAACAGACTTTCACACTATTTAATCACACTAATGTCTTTATACATTTTTTTTTCTTATTTGATGGCTAATTTAGAGGCCATCCATGGATATAATCATTTACTCTGTTTTTTTCCATGTTTAATATCTAATCCTCATCTATGCCATACATCAAAATTAATGTTTTTATGAGGGTTTTAGTGTATTACTGGAATCATGACATATTAATAAAACTTACAGCATGTTATTTTATTATATAAATGGGTAATCTCCTATAAACATGTTGCCAGTGAACTCTTTAGAGTCTATTATGTTAATAACTCAAGAATATAAAATCCTCAACTGAAAATAGCAAACTATAACCTAAAGTAAATAAATACTAGATCACAGATACTCAACCATCTTATTTCAGTCCCTAATAAGGTGTTTTAAAAAGCAAGAGTATTCTGATATTATGTGTCCTTATAGGATCTTTTTATTTGACTATATTCTTGAGATTTAGCAGATTATATTATTGCCTAAAACCATAATGATATTTTTAATTAATAATGATTCCATGAAGATTTACAAATTCTATGACATAATATACACTTCAGTTTTGCTTATAGATAATGTATAAAAATAAAATTTCCTAAGTAAGCAAAACAGTAAATTATGTTTGAAAGTAAGCCTAAACGATATCACCATAGAATTTCATTAAATAGTGAACTCATTAATATTTTTTTGGCTATTCTCTTATTCTGGAGATATTTGTTGAATGCCCTGCATGTGTCAGGCACTGTTCCAGGCTCTCGGTGACAACAGAGAATGAAACAGGCCAAAGTTGGTCTTCCATGTAGAGACAGGACACACTCTATAAACCAGATTTTGAAAATTATATGACATGTCAGAGAGAGACCAGTGCTATGAAGAAGGAAAGATAAGGAAAGGGGATGGGAATTGGGTGGAAATAGTACTGCAATTTAAATATGGGGGGAAATGAATCCTTCACTGAGAGTAACCCTTGAGCAAGGCCAAGAGGAGAGCCAGCAATGGGGAGGAATGTTTCCAACAGATAGAGTGCAAAAGCCCTGAGGTGAGGAGGAAGGTGATCTGATGGGAAACAAGTTTCCTGATTTTGGAGCAGAGTCAGTGAGGGAGGTGAGGACTACTTTGAACAAAGAGTAATACATGGGACAGGATTCTGTGCATGTGTGTGTGCTCAGTTCTGTCTGAGTCTTTAGAGACTCCATGGACTGTAGCCCGCCAGGGTCCTCTGTTCATGGGATTTCCCAGGCAAGGATAGAGTAGTGAGTAACCATTTCCTACTCCAAGGGATCTCTCTGATTCAGGGATCAAACCCAGGCCTTTGGCATCTCCATCATTGGCAGGCGGATTCTTTACCAGTAGTGTTACTTGGGAAGTCACGGGATTCTGTGGTACCCTACAAAAAGTGTCCTGACTGAACCCTAGATTCTTACCTTATCAGAACCCAGAAGCCACAAACTCTCCCTCTGCATTTCCAAAACACGGGCTTCGAGTCTCTTTCACTTGAGCAGAATATTCTTCACGAAGACTCAAGTCTCTTTGAACTACATGAACCAAGCAACCATGATTATACAGCCACATGAACATCCCCAAGGAAAGTGAGTATCTATAATAGCTTTATGTTTCTTGACCCAAACCATTACTGACCCAAGTTCTTGGATTCCTTAATCAATAAAAATTGATAAGAGGACAGACAAGAAGTTCATGCAAAGTTTTATTGGGACTTGCGCTGCAGCAGGAGGGCATAAGAACAAGTAACAGGTTCCTTTGCTGGCTCCCTAGAGGGGAATGGAGTAAACTGGTCCTTAAAATGGTATGAGGGTAGAGATGCATCCAGAGATTGGGTCAGAGGGATGGCTTGAGTGGTCTGCCCACCTCCTGGATGGAGCTGTGTATAGGGATCATTTGCAGGTCCCTGCTTTGCTCCCAAAGCCTCAGAAGTGGCAGTTGGGTTTTTGGTCTTTTTATATCTTATTGTTCTCAGTTTCCCGCAACTGGACATACACAAGGTTATGTATAATGTCTTTGTATTCTGCTGCTCCCGGAGACATTTGTCCAGGTTCAAGCACTGCAGCAAAGGGTCCCAAATCCCAAGTGCCAGCCTGTCTCAAAACCATCTTCATATGGATATTGAGTTTGTCTCTCTACCCAGAAATTTAAAACATTATTGAATGTAATGCAATACATTCAATGGAATGTAATACAGTTCCACTTCATTTCCATTTATTATATTGAAGACAGAATTTCTACTTAAAATATTAAATTTGACAATAGCAATCTGAAAACTAACACAAATTATGAATTTGCTAAACCATATTCAATCATTGCAGATCCCAGCAGGATATACACATTTAGCATGCTATATTAAAAACAGGGAGAAGGATGTTGACATTGTAAATGTGGATTTATTTCACTTGTTATTAATAGTTATTATTCAACATTTATGTTAATATTTGCAAATATAATGAAACATAAATAATAGCTACTGTATAACATCTGTTATATGTAATACATTATGCAAAGCTTTTACATGTGTTACCTCATTTTCTAACTGTGATAGTAACTGTATTTTTTAATAAACATTTAATATTAGAGCAGCTTTATATTTAAAGAAAAAAATCCAAAGAGAATAAAAAGAATTCCCACATGTCATGCATTCAATTTGTCCTATTAATAACATTTTACATTAATTCTGGTACATTTATTACATTAGTGATGTAATATTGATACATTGGTGGCTTCCCCAGTGGCTCAGCAGTAAAGAATCTGCCTATAATTCAGGACATGCAGAAGATCTGGGTTTCATCCCTGGTTTGGGAAGATTCCCTAAAGAAGGAACTGGCACCCCTCTCCAGTATTCTTGCCTGGGAAATCCCACTGATGGAGAAGCCTGGCAGCTACAGTCTATGGGGTTGCAAAAGAGTCAGACATGACTGAGCACACTCTCACATTGATACATTAATTAACTAAAGTCCATATTTTAGCTATATTTCCTTGGTTGTTACAGATTTTCCTTTTCTGTCCCAGGGTCCTATCTAGGACATCACATTACACTGACTTATGGTAAACTCTACTTAAACAGCTCTGCTGCTGCTGCTGCTGCTAAGTCACTTCAGTCATGTCCGACTCTGTGCGACCCCATAGACGCAGCCCATCAGGCTCCCCCGTCCCTGGGATTCTCCAGGCAAGAATACTGGAGCAGGTTGCCATTTCCTTCTCCAATGTATGAAGGTTAAAAGTGAAAGTACAGTCGCTCAGTCATGTCCAACTCTAGGTTGACAGTTTCTCAGAATTCCTGTTTTTTTGTGACCTTGATAATCTTGAGGAGTATTGGGCAAGTATTTCGTAAATTATTCCTCAATTGGGCTTTGTCTGATCATTTTTCACGGTTAAAATGAAATTACGTTTTTTTAGGATGAAACCACAAAAGTAAAGTGCCATGTTCATCCCATGATATCTTCCCTGGTAGCTCAGTAAAGCTTGGTAAAGAATCTACCTACAGTTCAGGCGACCAGGTTCAATCCCTGAGTTGGGAAGATCTCTTGGAGAAGGAAGTGACAACCTACTCCAGTATTCTTGACTGATAAATCCCATGGACAAAGGATCCTGACAGGCTATAGGGTCACAAGAATTGGATCTGACTTAGCAACTAAACCATATGGGTTGTACGCCTCCTCCAAAAAAATAAAAAAGGATATATAAGGTTCTAAATCTCAGTATCTTAACATATGATCTTATTTGGGAAAAAAGTCCTACCAGAGTAGGGTGGATGCCTAATACAATATTCCTGATGTTCTTATAAGAATAGAACCTATGAAGACACAAAGAGAAGACCATGTGTTAGTGAAAGCAAAGACTGCAGTTTAGCAGCTGCAAGCCAAGGAATGTCAAAGATTGGTGGGGACCCTAAAACCCAAAGAAAACCATGGAACAGATTCTGCCCTAGAACTTTTGAGAGAGCATGGTCCTGTTATACCTTGATTTTGGACTTGACTGTGACATCATTAATTTATTTTATTTAAACCCTGCAGTTTGTTGTTCTTTGTTATAACAGCCCTAGGAAAGTAATACAGGTGTATACTGCTGCTGCTGCTAAGTCGCTTCAGTTGTGTCCAACTCTGTGCAACCCAATAGATGGCAGCCCACCAGGCTCCACGGTCCCTGGGATTCTCCAGGCAAGAACACTGGAGTGGGCTGCCATTTCCTTCTCCAATGCATGAAAGTGAAAAGTGAAGTGAAGTCATTCAGTCGTGTCCGACTGCGACTCCGTGGACTGCAGCCTACCAGGCTCCTCTGTCCATGGGATTTTCCAGGCAAGAGTACTGGAGTGGGGTGCCATCACCTTCTCCACAGGTGTATACTATTCACCTCATTTATCACTGTTGAAGGCCAGGCTCAGTTAGTGTTAGGTTTCTCAACCATAAATTTTTTCCCTTTTCCGTACTGTACACTTAGGAATCACTATGCACAACCCCCAGAGAAGGCAATGGCACCCCACTCCAGTACACTTGCCTGGGAAATCCCATGGACGGAGAAACCTGGTGGGTTACAGTCCACAGGGTCACGAAGAGTCGGACCCGACTGAGCGACTTTACTTTCAATTTTCACTTTCATGCCCTGGAGAAGGAAATATCAACCCACTCCAGTATTCTTGCCTGAAGAATCCCAGGGACAGAGGAGCCTGGTGGGCTGCCGTCTATGGGGTCACACAGAGTTGGACAGGACTGATGTGACTTAGCAGCAGCAGCAGCAGCAGCATATACAACCCCCACTAAAGGAATGTGGAGTTATGTTTTACCTCCTTGAAGGTGGGGTATACACATAAATTATTTGGTATTCTTCTACATGAGGGATTTGTTAAATCTCCCCCATTTAATTTATTTATTCATTTAAGTATTTAGTTATATCACTATGGACTCGTGAAATTTATTTTATTTGGTTATAATTCAGTAATACAATATTCTGTGACTCAAATTGTTAATGTATGGCTATCAGTAGCTCTTTTAGTTGGATAGGACCCCGGACCACCAGACCGCGCAGAAGCACAGCTGAGAGGAGCTACCTCTCGCCCAAGTCAGGGGTGGCGACGGAGAGTGCCAGGCTGCATCAGCACAGAAGCAGCAGAGAGGAGCTACCCCCTGTCTGAGGTCAGGGGCAGTGGCCAAGAGGAGCTACCCCATGCCGGAGGTCACCGGAGGCGGCCGAGAGGAGCTACTGCACATCCAAGGAGCAGAAGCTGCAGGGATGCAGGAGGGCCTAGAGGAGCTACTCCACCTTCAAGGTCAGGAGGGGCGGCCATGAGGAGATACCCCTCGTAAAAGGTAAGGAGCAGCATCTGCGGTTTGCTGGAGCAACTGTGAAGAGCTATTCCACGTTCAAGGTAAGAGAAACCCAAGTAAGACGGTAGGTGTTGTGAGAGCATTAGAGGGCAGACACACTGAAACCATAATCACAGAAAACTAGCCAATCTGATCACACTGACCACAGCATTGTCCAACTCAATGAAACTAAGCCAAACTGTGTGGGGCCACCCAAGATGGGTGGGTCATGGTGGAGAGGTCTGACAGAATGTGGTCCACTGGAGAAGGGAATGGCAAACCACTTCAGTATTCTTGCCTTGAGAACCCCATGAACAGTATGAAAAGGCAAAATGATAGAATACTGAAAGAGGAACTCCCCAGGTCAGTAGGTGCCCAATATGCTACTGGAGATCAGTGGAGAAATAACTCCAGAAAGAATGAAGGGATGGAGCCAAAGCAAAAACAATACCCAGTTGTGGATGTGACTGGTGATAGAAGCAAGGTCCGATGCTGTAAAGAGCAATATTGCATAGGAACCTGCCACATCAGGCCCATGA
This sequence comes from Bos grunniens, assembly GCF_055505025.1. Taxonomy (NCBI): domain Eukaryota; kingdom Metazoa; phylum Chordata; class Mammalia; order Artiodactyla; family Bovidae; genus Bos; species Bos grunniens. The sequence continues at coordinate 24,897,178 of NC_141181.1, forward strand.
ATCAAGGCAAATTAAAAGTGGTCAAACAAGAGATGGCAAGACTGAATGTCGACATTCTAGGAATCAGCAAACTGAAATGGACTGGAATGGGTGAATTTAACTCAGGTGACCGTTATATCTAGTAATGTGGGCAGGAATCCCTCAGAAGAAATGGAATAGCCATCATGGCCAACAAGAGTCCAAAATGCAGTACTTGGATGCAATCTCAAAAACGACAGAATGATCTCTGTTCGTTTCCAAGGCAAACCATTCAATATCACAGTAATCCAAGTCTATGCCCCAACCACTAACGCTGAAGAAGCTGAAGTTGAACGGTTCTATGAAGACCTACAAGACCTTTTAGAACTAACATCCAAAAAAGATGTCCTTTTCATTATAGAGGACTGGAATGCAAAAGTAGGAAGTCAAGAAACACCTGGAGTAACAGGCAAATTTGGCCTTGGAGTACGAAATGAGCAGGGCAAAGGGTAACAGAGTTTGCCAAGAGAATGCACTGGTCATAGCATAACACCCTCTTCCAACAACACAAGAGAAGACTCTACACATGGACATCACCAGATGGTCAACATCAAAATCAGATTGATTATATTCTTTGCAGCCAAAGATGGAGAAGCTCTATACAGTCAGCAGAAACAAGACTGGGAGCTGACTGTGACTCAGATCATGAACTCCTTATGGCCAAATTCAGACAGATTGAAGAAAGTAGGGAAAACCACTAGACCATTCAAGTATGACCTAAATCAAATCCCAAGGTCCATCTAGTCAAGGCTATGGTTTTTCCTGTGGTCATGTATGGATGTGGGAGTTGGACTGTGAAGAAGGCTGAGCACCGAAGAATTGATGCTTTTGAACTGTGGTGTTGGAGAAGATTCTTGAGAGTCCTTTGGCCTGTAATGAGATCCAACCAGTTCATTCTGAAGGAGATCAGCCCTGGGATTTCTTTGGAAGGAATGATGCTAAAGCTGAAACTCCAGTACTTTGGCCACCTCACGCAAAGAGTTGACTCATTGGAAAAGACTCTGATGCTGGGAGGGATTGGGGGCAGGAGGAGAAGGGGACGACAGAGGATGAGATGGCTGGATGGCATCACTGACTCGATGGACGTGAGTCTGAGTGAACTCCGGGAGTTGGTGATAGACAGGGAGGCCTGGTGTGCTGTGGTTCATGGGGTCGCAAAGAGTCAGACACGACTGAGTGACTGAACTGAACTGAACTGAACTGAAATCAAATCCCTTGTGATTATACAGTGGAAGTGAGAAATAGATTTAAGGGACTAGATCGGATAGACAGAGTGCCTGATGAACTATGTACGGAGGTTCGTGACATTGTACAGGAGACAGGGATCAAGACCATCCTCATGGAAAAGAAATGCAAAAAAGAAAATGGCTGTCTGGGGAGACCTTATAAATAGCTGTGAAAAGAAGAGAAGCAAAAAGCAAAGGAGAAAAGGAAAGATATAAGCATCTGAATGCAGAGTTCCAAAGACTAGCAAGAAGAGATAAGAAAGCCTTCCTCAGTGATCAATACAAAGAAATAGAGAAAAACAACAGAATGGCAAAGACTAGAGATCTTTTCAAGAAAATTAGAGATACCAATGGAACATTTCATGCAAAGATGGGCTCGATAAAGGACAGAAATGGTATGGACCTAACAGAAGCAGAAGATATTAAGAAGAGATGGCAAGAATACACAGAAGAACTGTACAAAAAAGATCTTCACGAACAAGATAATTATGATCGTGTGATCACTCACCTAGAGCCAGACATCCTGGAATGTGAAGTCAAGTGGGCCTTAGAAAGCATCACTACAAACAAAGCTAGTGAGGTGATGGAATTCCAGTTGAGTTATTCCAAACCCTGAAAGATGATGCTGTGAAAGTGCTGCACTCAATATGCCAGCAAATTTGGAAAACTCAGCAGTGGCCACAGGACTGGAAAAGGTCAATTTTCATTCCAATCCCAAAGAAAGGCAATGCCAAAGAATGCTCAAACTACCGCATAATTGCACTCATCTCACACGCTAGTAAAGTAATGCTTAAAATTCTCCAAGCCAGGCTTCAGCAGTACATGAACTGTGAACTTCCAGATGTTCAAGCTGGTTTTAGAAAAGGCAGAGGAACCAGAGATCAAATTGCCAACATCGGCTGGATCATGGAAAAAACAAGACTTCCAGAAAAACATCTATTTCTGCTTTGTTGACTATGCCAAAGCTTTTGACTGTGTGGATCACAATAAACTGTGGAAAATTCTGAAAGAGATGGGAATACCAGACCACCTGACCTGCCTCTTGAGAAACCTCTATGCAGGTCAGGAAGCAACAGTTAGAACTGGACATGGAACAACAGACTGGTTCCAAATAGGAAAAGGAGTACATCAAGGCTGTATATTGTCACCCTGCTTATTTAACTTATATGCAGAGTATATCATGAGAAATGCTCTGCTGGAAGAAGCACAAGCTGGACTCAAGATTGCCTGGAGAAATATCAATAACCACAGATATGCAGATGACACCACCCTTATGGCAGAAAGTGAAGAGGAACTAAAAAGCCTCTTGATGAAAGTGAAAGAGGAGAGTGAAAAAGTTGGCTTAAAGCTCAACATTCAGAAAACAAAGATCATGGCATCTGGTCCCATGACTTCATGGGAAATAGATGGGGAAACAGTGGAAACAGTGTCAGACTTCATTTTTTCGTGCTCCAAAATCACTGCAGACGGTGATTGCAGCCATGAAATTAAAAGGCGCTTACTCCTTGGAAGGAAAGTTATGACCAACCTAGATAGCATATTGAAAAGCACATATATTACATTGCCAACAAAGGTCCGCTTAGTCAAGGCTATGTTTTTCCAGTGGTAATGTATGGATGTGAGAGTTGGACTGTGAAGAAAGCTGAGTGCCGAAGAATTGATGCTTTTGAACTGTGATGTTGGAGAAGACTCTTGAGAGTCCCTTGGACTGCAAGGAGATCCAACCAGTCCATCCTAAAGGAGATGAATCCTGGGATTTCTTTGGAAGGAATGATGCTGAGGCTGAAACTCCAGTACTTTGGCCACCTCATGCAAAGAGTTGACTCATTGGAAAAGACTCTGATGCCTGGAGGGATTGGGGGCAAGAGGAGAAGGGGACGACAGAGAATGAGATGGCTGGATGGCATCACTGACTCGATGGACATGAGTTTGAGTGAACTCCAGGAGTTGGTGATGGACAGGGAGGCCTGGCGTGCTGTGATTCGTGGGGTCGCAAAGAGTTGGACACAACTGAGAGACTGAACTGAACTTATATATATATACACATATAAATAACATATATGTATGGCTTCCTTTTAGCTAATTATATCTGCAAAAACCTATTTCCAAATAAGATCTCATTTTGAGGTACTGAAGTTTAGGACTTTAATATCTTCTTTGAGGAAGACACAATTCAGTCCATAACAGGTTTCTTAATATGATGCAATGAAAATTACATTCAATCTGTGGTCCCATTCCTAAAAAAAAAAAAAAAAAATCCTATTCTAATCATGCAAAAAAAAGTAATCAAATAATTTCCAATTGAGGAAAATCTATAAGATGTATAGGTATACATATATAACCCATGTATGTAAAATTTTATTAAAGTTTTAAGCATTGTCATAATAATAATCACCTATAAATTGCTTTAATTTTGCTTTGCCATTTCATCATCTTTCATAAATACCTGTGACATTTTAAATTTAGTTCCAGGCTTATTATCATATGCAACTAAGTTTCTGCTCCAGAAGATTCTATTTGTGTGGACCTTGAAAATCATAAATGTCTTTTCCTATTTTTTGTACCCACTGGTATTAGATGTGTATCCCTAAAACACAACAATGATCATACCAGGCTCTTGTGGAAAAAAAATATGCACTGCTTTCCATCACCATTAAAATAAAATTCTACTTCCCCTCAAGGTTTATATGAACTAGTTGCATACAGAATTTCTAGCATTACCTCCTTATGTGCTGCTGCTACGTTGCTTCAGTTGTGTCTGACTCTGTTCGACCCACAGATGACAGCCCTCTAGGCTCCTCTGTCCCTGGGATTCTCCAGGCAAGAACTCTGGAATGGGTTGCCATTTCCTTCTCCAATGTGTGAAAGTGAAGTCATTCAGTTGTGCCCGACTCTGAGCAACCCCATGGACTGCAGCCTACCAGGCTCCTCCGTCCGTGGGATTTTCCAGGCAAGAGTACTGGAGTGGGTTGCCATTGCCTCCCTATGTACTCTTTACCAATTCTCAAATTTCAACAAGGAGAATGTTCATAGGTCTATATATATATACATTGTGTTTTCCAATTATGTATCATTGTTTATCCAGAAAATTCCATTGGTGGTTTAGTCGCTATGTTATTTCCGACTCTTGTGACCCCATGAACTGTAGCCACCAGGCTCCTCTGCTCATGGAATTTTCCAGACAGCAATGTTGAAGTGAGTAGCCACTTCCTTCTCCAAGGGATCTTCCCAACCCAGCTAGTGAATCCGCATCTCCAGCATTGCAGGTGAATTCTTTACTAACTGAGCCACCAGGGGAGCCCTATTATTCTATTGCCCACAGCCAACTGACAAAATCTTACTCATCCTTCTCAGACAAGAATCAATGCTGTTTTCTTGATAAAAACCTCTCCTAATTTTCCAGTCAGAAGTGATCCCATGTCTCTGAACCCACCCCCACCCCTGACATTTAAGTGTTTCCCCTTTTGTACACTACTTTTGATCATATTCATGAATCTAATATTACTGAAAGCAGAATACATATCTTAGCACTTTTAAAAATTATCCACAGCACCAAGCACAACATCATCCATTTTTAGTTTTATATTTATCTTGGATTCATGTGGCAGAAGTCAAAAAGAATAGAATTATTTTTAATCTTATTTCAAATTGATGAAATTTTATGTCTTTTTTTCTGTTAAATCCAATTACACAACATTTTATTCAGTATCTCCTTCATACCTAGTTTTCCATCTTCAACAACCATTTAATGGAGCTATTCTAACTCAGCCTAATTTATAACCTCAGATATTATTTTAACCTTGTCTCCTTTTTCCCACTATTCTCATATTTTTGTATATTTTCAGCAATTGTTTTTCTCTAAGTATATAATTATAGTGTTTACTCGTATATGAATGTTGTAATTCTTACCCTTAAAAATCACTCCTTTTTAAAGTTAAGGAAAGGAAGAACCTTTTCAAGAAGCCAAAGTTAAGTGAAAGTGAAAGTCACTCAGTTCAGTTCAGTCACTCAGTCGTGTCTGACTATTTGCCACCCCATGAATCGCAGCACGCCAGGCCTCCCTGTCCATCACCAACTCCCAGAGTTCACTCAGACTCACGTCCATTGAGTCAGTGATGCCATCCAGCCATCTCATCCTCTGTCGTCCCCTTCTCCTCCTGCCCCAATCCTTCCCAGCATCAGAGTCTTTTCCAATGAGTCAACTCTTCGCTTGAGGTGGCCGAAGTACTGGAGTTTCAGCTTTAGCATCATTCCTTCCAAAGAAATCCCAGGGCTGATCTCCTTCAGAATGGACTGGCTGGATCTCCTTGCAGTCCAAGGGACTCTCAAGAGTCTTCTCCAACACCACAGTTCAAAAGCCTCAATTCTTCGGCGCTCAGCCTTCTTCACAGTCCAACTCTCACATCCATACATGACCACAGGAAAAACCATAGCCTTGACTAGACGGACCTTTGTTGGCAAAGTAATATCTCTGCTTTTGAATATGCTATCTAGGTTGGTCATAACTTTCCTTCCAAGGAGTAAGAGTCTTTTAATTTCATGGCTGCAGTCACCATCTGCAGTGATTTTGGAGCCCCAAAAAATAAAGTCTGACATTGTTTCCACTCTTTCCCCATCCATTTCTCATGAAGTGTTGGGACCAGATGCCATGATCTTCGTTTTCTGAATGTTGAGCTTTAAGCCAACTTTTTCACTCTCCACTTTCACTTTCATCAAGAGGCTTTTTAGTTCCTCTTCACTTTCTGCCATAAGGGTGGTGTCATCTACATATCTGAGGTTATTGAAATATCTCCCAGCAATCTTGATTCCAGCTTGTGCTTCTTCCAGTCCAGCGTTTCTCATGATATACTCTGCATATAAGTTAAATAAGCAAGGTGACAATATACAGCCTTGATGTACTCCTTTTCCTATTTGGAACCAGTCTATTGTTCCATGTCCAGTTCTAACTGTTGCTTCCTGACCTGCATATAGATTTCTCAAGAGGCAAATCAGGTGGTCTGGTATTCCCATCTCTTTCAGAATTTTCCACAGTTTACTGTGATCCACACAGTCAAAGGCTTTGGCATAGTCAATAAAGCAGAAATAGATGTTTTTCTGGAACTCTCTTGCTTTTTCCATGATCCAGCAGATGTTGGCAATTTGATCTCTGGTTCCTCTGCCTTTCCTAAAACCAGCTTGAACATCAGGAAGTTCATGGTTCACATATTGCTGAAACCTGGCTTAGAGAATTTTAAGCATCACTTTACTAGTGTGTGAGATGAGTGCAATTGTGCAGTAGTTTGACCCATGGTCTGTACAGTCCACGGAATTTTCCAGGCCAGGATACTGCAGTGGGTAGCCTTTCTCAACCCAAGGATCGAATCCAGGTCTTGCAAATTGCACGTGGCTTGTTAAAGAAGTCTTTAAATCTAGAGGATCTTTGTAAATGAAAATGATAGCATTTTATATAAGCCCACCTTTTCAATTAACATTTTAAACATCAAGAAGAATTTTCGTTTACTGCTAAGAAATTATGTAAATACTGAAAAGTAATTTAGAGCATCAGTGGAGTGAAGAAGCAAGTTTAAAATCAGAAGCAAAATAGAGAAACTAAATTATTAAAATGCCTTCTCAAATGAAAATGAGGCAACAGAAGAATAAAATTATGATTAGTAGACTTCCTATGACTATAGTTGATTAATTCTAAGATTGTTCAACTCTTTCCAATATATGCTTGTCCAAATATAAGTATTTTTCTAGAAGAATATTTCTTTTTATTACATTTATTTTTAATATAAGGATAATTGCTTTACAGTATTGCATTGATTTCTATCAAACCTCAGTATGAATCAGCCATAGTTTTACCCACATACCCTCCCACTTGAATATTCCTCCCACTTCCCTCCACATCTCACCTATCTATGTTGATACTGAGCCCTGGATTGAGTTCCCTGAGCCATACAGCGAATTCCTATTGGGTATCTATTTCACATATAGTAATGTATGTTCCCATGCTACTCTCGCCATACATCCTACCCTCTCCTTTCCCACCACAGCTGTGTCCATACATCTGTTCTCAAGTCTGTGTCTCCACTGCTGCTCTTCAAATAGGTTCATCAGTACCATTTTTCTAGATTTCATATATATGTGTTCAGTTCAGTTCAGTTCAGTTCAGTCACTCAGTCGTGTCCGACTCTTTGCAATCCCATGAATCACAGCACGCCAGGCCTCCCTTTCCATCACCAACTCCCGGAGTTCACCCAAACCCATGTCCATCGAGTCGGTGATGCCATCCAGCCATCTCATCCTCTGTCGTCCCCTTCTCCTTCTGCCCCCAATCCCTCCCAGCATCAAGGTCTTTTCCAATGAGTCAACTCTTCGCATCAGGTGGTCAAAGTATTGGAGTTTCAGCTTTAGCATCAGTCCTTCCAGTGAACACCCAGGATTGATCTCCTTTAGAATGGACTGGTTGGATCTCCTTGCAGTCCAAGGGACTTTCAAGAGTCTTCTCCAACACCACAGTTCAAAAGCATCAATTCTTTGGTGCTCAGCTTTCTTCATAGTCCAACTCTCACATCCATACATGACCACTGGAAAAACCATAGCCTTGACTAGACGAACCCTTGTTGGCAAAGTAATGTCTCTGCTTATATGTGTTAGTACCCAATAATTGCTTTTCTCTTTTTGGCTTACTTCTGTCTGTATAATAGGCTCTAGGTTCATCCACCTCATGAAGACTGATTCAAATATGTTCCTTTTTATGGCTGAGTAATATTCCATTATATATATATATATATACCACAGCTAGAAGATTATTTCTTCATAATGATTCTTTCTTCCAGGAATATAATCTCTACTTAGCTTCAATGACAAATTTGATAGACACCCCAATGAAGCACATATGCAAAATTTGCATTGAACACCACTTTAGAAACAGCACTGTTAATTCATGGCTATATCCTCCTCTCTGAACACCCTAATGGAATGTGCAGAAAATAAATAAAACACATAAATTTTAAGTAATTTTAAATAGTAAAAATTATCATAAAGCTAAATAATATGTGAGGGTCTGACTGAGGGCATTATGTGTGTTATGTGTTTGTAATTAGAGAGGTCAGGGAAGTCATTTATATTATATATGTGTCTTCCTGTGTGCTCAGTCACTCAGTCACGTCCAATCCTTGCAATCCCATGGACTGTAGCCCCCAGGCTCCTCCACCCATAGAATTTTCCAGGCAATAATACTGGAGTGGATTGTCATTTCCTCCATAAGAACACCTTCCTGATCTAGAGATCAAAGCTGTCTCTTATGTCTCCTGCATCAGAAGATTCTTTACCACTAGCACTACCTGGGAAACCCTTATATATATATAATATGTATATTAATATATGTGTAATATATATATATATATAATATAGTTTTTAAATTATATATATATATAATTTTAGCAGAAAGCTTGAGTGAAGAGGGAGGGTGGCCTCTATGAATTCCTAACATTATTACAAAACTTCTTCTTTGGGATTTCCAGACTGAAAATAGTGTAGTTTTTTGAAGGAAAGTGAAATGAATTTGAGCAAGTTAAGGGTTTTTTTGTTGTTTAGTCACTAAGTTGTGTCTGCCTCTTTTGCAACCCCATGGACTGCAGTCTGCCAGGCTCTGGGATTCTCCAGGTCAGAATACTGGAGCGGGTTGCCATTTCCTTCTCCTGAGCATTTTCCTAACCCAGGTATGGAACTCATGTCTCCCACATTGGCATTAGTAGGTGGGTTCTTTACCCCTGAACCACCAGGGAAGACTTAAATAAGAGTTTGGTATACCTTAATTGTTTTGTTTTGCATATCTTTTAAAATTTATAACTTAATCCAGACTTTTCCGTGTCTAGCTGGATCAGTAAGCACTTGGATTGCTTAAGAGATGCAAACTACTATAAGTTTTTTAGATAAGGAACTCCTTTGGAGATTCAGTATTATGGTTAATTTTATGTATCACCTTGAGTGGAGCCCAGAATACTCAGATATCTGGTTAACATTATTCCAGTGTATCTGCAAGGATGTTTCTGGAAGCAATTATCACTTGACTTGGTGAAATGAGTTATGCAGAAGATTCCTCCCAAAGGGGTATGCTTTCTAACTGGTGCTGAAGAAGATTCTTAAGAGTCACTTGGACTGCAAGGAGATCAAACCTGTCAATCCTAAAGGAAATCCATCTGGAATATTCATTGAAAGTACTGATGCTAAAGTTGAAGTGCCAATACTTTGACCACCTGATGCAAAGGGCCGAGGAGAAGAGGGTGGCAGAGAATGAGATAGTTAGATAGCATCACTGATTCAATGGACTTAAACTTGAGCAAACTCCAGGAGATAGTGGAGGACAGGGAAGCTGGTGTGCTGCAGTCCATGGGATCACAAACAGTCAGATATGACTGAGCAACTGAACAACAGCCATTTCCGAAAGTGAGTGGAATCATCCAATTCATCCAGGCCTTAATAGAACAAAAGGTGGAGGAAGGTTGCCTTGACTCCCTACCTGAATGTTTGAGCTGGAATACCACTCTTATTTTGCCCTCAAACTGGGACTTAAACCTTTGGGAATCCTGGTTCTCCTCTTTGTAGACTACAGAGGATGGTATTTCTCAGACTCTTTAGTTGCTAAGCTAATAACTTATAATAAAACTTTATATATATATATGGAGAACCCTAATCTATTCAGCTTCTGTTGATGAAGTTGAAAATAAAACCCACTTTAGCCCCAAAGAAATCTCAAGTAGTTGCTTCTTAAATAACACACATGATCATATTTTTTTCATTTTAAGATACCATTTATTTTTCTAGATATAGCATCATTTTAAAAAAGCTTAGAAGAAATATTAACATTATACGGAATACATAGATACAGAAGCTTTATAACTGGCAAAAATCTTGAATTTATTCATACTACTTGTCTTGAATATCATGATAAATATTTGCCTTCAAACTTTTTTCACAATTGGGTTCTACAGACTCTCCCTAATTTCTTTGAGCACTGCTTGTTAAACACACTAACATTTGATACTTGTACTTGATTTTGTACTTGATTTTAGACTCAAGCAACCAATTATTCACTCTTCATTTGCTTAATTGCTATTCATTTAAACTCATAGTATATTTTCCTATGTTCACCATCTGTTTATTTACCATTATAAGATAAGCACCTTTGTGTAAATCCATTAGGGTAGTTTCACCTTGGATGTAAGTACCAGAGTGGTAGTGATTAACAATTAAAAATAGTAGCCCCTCTGTGAGGGGAAAAAACTTCAAAAGTTCTAAGATACTTAATAATTCCCTTCCTTATTATTGTATTGTCTTTATGTGACTTTGAACTATAATTAGAGTAAGATTTCCACTTTAAGATTATAAAAATATGTTCATTTAAAAGGCATTTGAATGTTTTTGTTATCAAGAATTAGGACTAAACATTTAAATTAGACTCCGGTTTTGTTGCGTCACGTAGGCAAGTAAGTCAAGTGCAGTGAAAAGCTGTGAAGAGACATTCTCATACCGCTAACTTTGGGACAAAGAAAACACTATCCTAACTTACTCTTGTTACATATCCAGAACTGCCCCTTAAATCTGGAGTGTACATACAGTGTCAGCTCTTCATTGCTGTGCTGGATGTCAATAATACTTTAGTAGCAAGGAATCATGCACAACCTTCTGGGATCTCTGTGTAAATTGTCCAACAACTCAGGATTCCTGTCCCATTCAAAAATACCAATTCAGCTTTCATACACAGAGAGAATACTAGAGTCAAACTGGTTGGCTTTTTCTATTGTTTCTTAATGCCACATTATGTTCTACTGAAAAGTAGTCAGACATTGGTAATCTAGTTCCTCTGATTCAAAGGTTTCTTGCTGATTCGATCCTAATCAGGCCTCATTGTTCTTTAAGGATGTATACAACCATTTCCTCCTTGCTAAGGTGTGAACTAGGTCTTTAATCTAACAGTCATTCTGTTTTGCCTTTGGACTCACATATGTTTATCATTTCTGGCTGGTCACGATTAAGATTAGTTCCAGCAACTTCCACCTGAGAAACCTATAAACACTTACCCACAACATTCTCCATAAGGAATCAAACTGTTTGTCCATTTTATTTACTTAATTTTTTTTATTGGAGTATAGTTGATTTGCAATGTTGTATTAATTTCAGGTGTACAGCAAAGTGATTCAGTTGTATATATATATATATATATACATATATACATATTATATATTACATATATACACATTATATATTGCATATATAATATATGTATGCACACACACATATATATATACTCTTTTTCAGATTCTTTTCACTTATAGGTGATTAAAAATATTGTATACAGTTATCTGTGCTATACAGTAGGTCCTTGTTGTTTATCTGTTTTTTATATAGTAGTGTGTATATGTTAATCCCAAACTCGTAATTTATTACCTGCTTTCCCCTCTGGTAACCACAAGTTTATTTTCAATGTCTGTGGGTCTATTTCTGTTTTGTATATAAGATGTCCCTTTTAAACCTCAGATTAATAAGTCTATAATTTCATAGAAACGACTATATTTAAAATAGATAAAGACCAGGACCCTACTCTATAGCACAGGGACTATATTGAACTATATTCAATATGTTCTAATAAATATCTTTGTGTGTGTGTATATATATATATATATATCTGAATCACTTTATTATAAACCAGAAACTAACACAACATTGTTAATCAACTATACTTCAATAATAATAAAAAAGAAGTCTATAATTTACTCCCTTTCTCCTAAGAACATCATTTGGAGGAGGAAAAATTCAGTGGTTTCTGTGGACTGAATATGTCCTCCTGTGGTAGCCTTTATTCAGGAACTCCTGCCATTTCCTCCTCTAGTGGAGACCATTCTGAGTGATTCTGAAATGGAGCAGAACCCTATCATCCTGCCTCTTATGTCCTCAGCCTGCCTTTTGTCTGTGGAAAAACTATAGCCAAAGAATAATTTTAATCAGAGAATTGTGAAAATGCAGAAACAAAGGAAAGCCATCAGACTAAATAACAATAGTTTAGCTATTAAGCATAGTCGAGGACCTTTAGTTCCTCTTCAAGAGCCATAGGCCATATTTTTAAGCCATATCCTCTGAGCTGTCTTACAGAGATTGAAGCCCCCACCAGGTCAAAGAAGTTAACTACATGATGACCAAATTGTAGCCATGACATAAGCTGTCACAATTCTGAGAACTGGCCTCAAGAAATGGAAACAAACTGATGCTGGAGCTGAAGATTTTCTGTACTTAATCAAGATGATGCTGGTCAGACTACAGATGACTGATTTCAAGATGACTGTCAGAACTGACTGTGTTCTTTCTACAGGTAGCCCCCTCCCTTCACCTATAAAAGCTCTTGCCCACTGATTACTAGTTGAGGGAAGCTGGCCTTTAGCCAGGAGTCCACCCTTCCCCCAGGTTGTGCTATGTGTTAAGTCGCTTCAGTCATGTCCCACTCTCTGTGACCTAGTGGACTGTAGCCCACCAGGCTTCTATGTCCATGGGATTCTCCAGTCAAGAACACTGGGGTGGGTTGCCATTCCCTTCTCAGGGAATCTTCCCGACCCAGGGATCGAACCTGTGTCTTATGTCTCCTGCATTCTCAAGCAGGTTCTTTAAAAATAACACCACCTGGGAAGTCCCCCAGATTGCCAGCCTCCAAAAGAAAGCAAACTTTCCTTTCCACCAACCTTGCCTCCTTCTTGGCTTTAGCATGGCAAGCAGCCGGGCCTCCACTTTCAGTAGCAACTCCAAGATGATTTTCTGTTTATGCACACATCCTTATTAACTACTCTCAATAAGCGAAAGGAAGTGCAAAACGCACACAGGTATGACACTGCCAGAATAACCCCTCTGGCAGTTTCCTCATGGGGCTCCTCTGCCAGCTGCCTGGCAAATTTATTTTGCACCAATCACAAAGTATCCTGGTTTCAGAGAAGTGAAATGTGAGAAAAGTGCTACTTAGACTTTGGCAACATATTATGTGGAGTCACAACTTTCATATTATATCCTCAAGCTGAATTTAGAGTGGTGGAACTATGCCATGGAAGAAATTGAATGGGGGAAACGAAGAGCTAAATTGTAACCTTAATTAGCATGTTCGACTCTTCTCACTCCTTCAGGGAAAGTGGCGCTGCTCTCTACCCATCTCTTTAAGCCAGGAAATGATATATCATCAGACTTCCTCTGCTTTTGCATTTTTCTTATCCCCCACATCCAATCCATCAGCAGATTGTGTCAGGTCTCTCTCCTAAATATGATTCACTTTGGTCCATCTCTTTTCTGTTTCTACTGAAACACTTCGGTCCATGCCACCAGCATCTCTGGCTCGAATTGTTCTAATAGCCTCCAAGTAGTGTCTCTGCCTCCAGTCGTGTTTGCAAATCAAATCCATTTTCCACACTGTAGCCAAAATGTTCCTTTAAAAGTACAAATCTGATCATGTCACATCTCTGATAAACTATATTATTGGCTCCCCAGTGTTCCCAGAATCAAACTCTACATGGCTTACTAGGCTTTTCGTTGTATGAGCGGAGCCCTATTTACCTTCCCAGCTTCAACTCTTAGAGCTGTTCTTCCCAAATCCAATACAGCAAACTGAACTCGTTTCCAGGTAATCTCACACCCTGTTGTTCTCTCTGAATGGCATGTTCTTCTGCCTTGTCGCTCTATCAAGTCTCCACTGCTCCTTTTAACTTTCAACTTGGATGTCATTGTTTCAGAAAAGTCTTCTCTAACTCTCTGGAATTTGTCCCAATATGTATTCTTAATATAGCATTTATCGTCCCATATTGAGATTACCGGTTTGAGTAGCACATGCTTCTTTGTAAGCACTCTGGTGTCTCATATAGAAAGCAGTGGAAATACTTATAGTGTATGGTCCTGTGCTTCTGTGTCACTTCAGTCATGTCCAACTCTGGTCACTTCAGTCATGTCCAACTCTTTGTGACCCCATAGGCAGTAGCCCACCAGGCTCCTCAGTCCATGGGATTTTCCAGGCAAGAATACTGAAATGTGTTGTCATTTCCACCTCCAGGGGAACTTCCTGACCAAGGTATTGAACCCAGGTCTCCTGGTTTGCAGGCAGATTCTTTACCAACTGAGCTACCAGGGAATCCCCCTGCACGGTCCCTAACTCATACTAAATACTCTGCATTTCAATGTCATTAAATGGAGCGTATAATCACTCATTTTCCAGTCTTCACTTCTCCCTTTCTTTTATTTCTGCTCTAAAATTTTAAGAAACCCTGCATTTCTTCTGGATCTATTTAATTTTGTGACTTCTATACTAGCAGGTTAAACTTTTGGTGCCTTTCCTTGTTTAGAGTTGTATCTCCTGCAATTTGCATGTTGGCCCAGTGAGGCTGAAAAAGTGTTTATTGAGTAAATGAATTCTATCATCAGTGTGAGTTATGTATAACTTATTCATATTATCTGTGGCTTCCTACCAAATGCATAAGCCTATCTGAAACTGTAAGACTTACATTTGCTGTTTAAATTTTCATTGTGGATATAAAGTGAATTCTTTAACTACTAATTATAAGTTAAATCATTGTCTACAGAGATAGTGTACAACAGATAGTGTACAACAGATGTTACTATGGGTAAAAAAAAAGAAAAAAGGAAATTTCAAAATGTATAAATATGTTTGCAAGGATTTTGAGACTATATAATAATATGATAGATGTTCCCTACCCCCCAAAATTTGCTTACCAAGTTCTATATCCTCCATACTAAAAAATAAAACACAAATATGAACTATATTTTGAGGCTGACCATGTGGCTGGTTATTAAGTGAATTATAATAACACTAGATCAAAATATCCTAAATTAAAAATGAGATGTTTACTTTTTAAAAGAATATTATTTTAGTAAAGGTTACAATTTCAATTGGAGAAGGCAATGCAATGATTTATATGAATTAAGCTAAACTACTAGAAATGATAATTCTTTACAGTGTTTGTTGAAAGGATGGTCCTTCAATCATCAAGTTTATTAGGGCCTATGAATTTGGTTTGGGGAAGGAAATGTCAGCCCATGCCAGTATTCTTGCCTGGAGAATTTCATGGACAGAGGAGCCTGGCGGGCTGCAGTCCATGGGGTCGCAAAGAATTAGACATGACTGAGCAACCAACACTATGAATTTGGTTAATTCCTTGCTCTGTTTTCTCTATTCAGTTCAGTTCAGTCACTGTCATGTCTGACTCTTTGTGACCCCATGGACTGCAGCCCACCAGGCTTCCCTGTCCATCACCAACTCCCAGAGTCTACTCAATAGAGCTTAATAAAATAATAGCTAACATCATATGAAAGCTTGCTATTGTACCAGAAAGTGACATGCAAATTAGCTTGAATTTATTAGCTCACAGTCTTCAAGAAAATTCTATAAGATCATAACATGATATTTGCTCTACATTTGAGGAAATTGATGCTCAGTGTAGTAAAGCCATTGTTTAAAGGCTAAACCACTTCTGCAGGCCAGAATATGAAGTCAGGTATTCTGCCCTTAACTGCTATGTTCTCTGCCTTTTGTTGGGTTAAACTGATCCTATTTATATGTCATGAACTAACCCTCCAAAGGCAAGTTTACCTACAAATGTCCTTGTATTAAAACATTTATGAAATTCACAACTTTTTTAAAACTTACCCAAAGAAAGGAAACAAGAGAGAAGAGAGAAACACAAAAAGGGAGGGAGAGACACAGCATCACAAAGAGAGTCAAAATATAATAGATAGGAAAAGAGGAAAAAAGGAGAAGAAAATAGACAATGGGTGAGAGAAAGTAAAAAGTTGAGAATATATGAAATGAGAAAGTGCAGCTAATGATTAAAAAGGAAAGTAAAACTTGGATTTCTGCCCTTTCCTTTGCAATCTGGTTAGTATTGTGTAGCAAATGCCACTTCTTCAACAATCATTGTAGGCACCGAATAGTTTCTAGATACTTTCCTAGATGATTGAGATATGAGAGTGAACTGATAAAGGAATGGAATTTTCTTTTCATTCTAATGTTAGGAGAGAGCTATTAAACATAATGGATGTGCATTATTTTAGATATGGAAAGCATTCTGTTTTAGATATGGAAAGCATTCTGATCAGGTGACATTTGTGTAGAGTTCAGGACATTTGTGGGAGCAGACAAAGAAAATATAGGAGAAAAGCATTCTGGACATCCTGTCAGGACCAGCTCTGATGATGCAATATCCCTGAGATTTGCCCATTAGATTCCCAATAAGCTTGTCCTGGTCTATGGTGTTCTGACCTTCTTTTTGCCTTCTCTACTTAGAAGCACAGAGAAGAGAAGAAATCAAACTCCTGACCTGCGTGTTAAATGAGGAGTCACTTTTATTATATTATTCTGTTATCAAAAAAAAAACAACTTCATTAGTTATAAAAGAAAATTAATCCTGTTTTAATTTTCTGTCAATATAGAAAACTTATCTCAAAACTTCCTACGAACCAGACGTTGTGCAAAACTTGCATATATCATATCATTTAGCCTTTGCCATCAAGATTAGACATCTCTTTAATTTGTCCCACTCTTCTGTTTATCTTTGAGCCAAAACTACCACAGTGATATAAGTTTTGATAACTGGTAGATTTCCTTAATCTCCTTATTCTTCTTCAAGAAAGTCTTGGCTCTTTTTGTTCCTTTGAGTGTCCATGTATTTTGCCATCACTTGCATTTTGTCATTACCTAACTAAAACCTGCCACATTGCTGTCTTATTAACCTCCAACTTTTCAATCCAGATTAGCACAATAAACTGGATGTCAAAGGAAGCATTTTAGGAGGGAAGTGATTTTACAGTGTAGTGGCTATGATGGTAGTCTATAAGAACATACAAACAGAGATTCGAATCATGTTTCTGCCATTTACTCTCAGTGGTACCTCAAATCTATCATTGGCTACCATTTTCCATATGTAAAACAAATCAGATAATAATATGATGTCATGTTCACAGTGATATGAAAAACAGAATTGACAATTTATTAATCTACATACACAAGTCCTCATGAAGTATATTATGACCTAGATTGTCACTTTAGGAAAAAAAAAATGAAAACACTTGACTTTAAATATAACAGGCTTGATTTTTGTTCTTCTATTTCTTATTGAAGTACTTAGCAGGCAGGAAGAAATTACAACTAAGAGATGTCCTAGACCACAGAAGGTAGTGAATAAATGCAGAAAGTAAGTGGGGCACATTAATTTTAACTCATTCAGTTCAGTTCAGTCATTCAGTCATGTCCAGCTCTTTGCAACCCTGTGGACTGCAGCACTCCAGGCCTCCCTGTCCATCACCAACTCCCAGAGCTTACTCCAACTCATGTCCACTGAATCAGTGATGCCATCCAATCATCTCAACCTTTGTAGTCCCCTTCTCCTCCCTCCTTCAATCTTTCCCAGCATCAGGATCTTTTCCAATGAGTCAGTTCTTTGCAAAAGGTGGCCAAAGTATTGGAGCTTCAGCTTTAGCATCAGTCCTTCCAATGAACACTCAAGACTGATCTCCTTCAGATGGACTGGTTGGATCTCCTTGTAGTCCAAGGGACTCTCAAGAGTCTTCTCCAACACTACAGTGCAAAAGCATCAATTCTTTGGTGCTTAGCTTTCTTTATAACCCAAATCTCACATCCATACATGACTACTGGAAAAACCATAGCTTTGGCTAGATGGACCTTTGTTGGCAAAGTCTCTGCTTTTTAATATGCCATCTAAGTTGGTCATAGCTTTTCTTCCAAGGAGCAGGCATCTGTTAATTTCATAGGTGCAATCACCATCTACAGTGATTTTGGCACCACTAAAAATAAAGTCTGTCACTGTTTCCACTGTTTCCCCATCTATTTTCCATAAAGTGATGGGACTAGATGCCATATCTTAGTTTTCTCATTAAATCTTAGTTTCTTATGATCTTAAGGTCTTATCATCTTAGTTACTCATGATCTTAGTTTAACTCATTAGAGAGAGAAAAAGTAACTGAAAATAGAGATACTAATGACTACTTTTAAAGGCACAAGTGTTCCTAATGAATTGGGTTTTAATACCAAAATATTATCATTACCACGTTTAAATTTCCAGACTATTTGTGCTATTTTATTTGATTTGTAGTAATGTCTCAAATTCCTTTTCCATTCTGTATATCAAACTGATACCTAATGCATTTTGCAAGGATAGAAATAAGAGGAAATAAACTGTATTTTATTTTCACAAAGTAATTCATAGTAGTGTATAATTCACAGTAGTGTATAAAATATGCCTCAATTCCACTTAATTAAAGTTTATGGATAACCAATTTTATAATTGAACATCTTAAAGAAAAGAGATAAATTGTCATAAAATGTAGGCTTTACAATTTTACATATATTTAGTTATATATATAACCTGGAAATCAGGTTTTGCTTTTAGCTAATTTCTGTTTCTTCACATTACTGAGAACCAACAGGCCACAGGAGTTAATGAAAGTGGCTCCATCATCCAGAAGCAAACAAATCCTTAATGAGTTATTTCAGATTAAAATAGTACAGATGCACAGCAAAGAGTTGAATGAGCGTTTAGGGTTATATACATGCAGCACAGATAAGGTCAGAATGGAACCTGCAAACGGCCAGGTTATTGAACTATGCTGCAATATTTTCAATGTTTTCATTTGCTTTTCTTTCCTCCAGCAAAAAGGATATAAGCCAAAATCAAGGACATGCTACTTGAAAATTATTTTATTTTGAAGTCCTATGAAAATAAAGAAGAGTGTTTCAAAGCTAAATATTCATAGTGCTTATTTATTGTTAAAAAATAAACAGTGAATTTTAAAAAATCAAGTTTTAAGTAAGCTCAAAGAAAATACTTGGCAATGTTTAACTTCACCTGATTCTTATGATCTTCCTGTAAAATAGCAATAGTTAGAGAAATTGTCTCACTCTGTTGTGTTCCAGGAAGCTAATTATTGCAAAGAAAACCTTCCCCATATGAATTAGATGAGACCAAGAGATGCTGCCTCTGGGAGGTGCAGACACAGCCCTTGAAATTCATTATTTTCTCCTCACAAAGGATTAGCTCAATCTTTTATGGGGCTTATCACTGGAAATGCAATGCTTGTTAAGCAAACTTTAAACTTCTCTCTTCCCTCAGGCCCGTGAACTTTGACCCACTCTCAGCCTGAGCCCGTACACAACCCCTCATTAATAACTCCTCTAAAAATTGACTGACTTCAGTGTATGCCTGATGCGAAGAGCCAACTCATTGGAAAAGACCCTGATGCTGGAAAAGATTGAGGGCAGAACGGGGTGACAGAGAATCAGATGTTTGCATAGCATCACTGGGACATGAATTTGAGCAAATTCTGGGAGATAGTGGAGGACAGAGGAGCCTGGCGTGTTGCAGTCCATGAGGTCACAAAGAGTTGGACACGACTTAGCAAGTGAACAACACCAGCCAACCCTCTGTTCTCTCAACCTATCACTGGCTCCTCCACCCCATTCATTCCTTCATCCCATTCCTCCACACCCTTCTCTTTCTTGCTTTTTTTTGCTGTCTTTGTTCTTGTCTTGTTCACTATTCCCTGTGAAAGAAAAGCTGCTTTGTACCTAACTTTTGAAGCATTTGCAGACTTCACAGATGCTGGTTTCTCCTGACTACTCCAGTCTTCCTCCCCTACTCTCCTAGTCCTTCTCCTTCTCTTGCAGAAGTCCTTTCACATCATCTTTCCTTACCTGAATCCTGAATGCTTTTTACCTGACATAGTTAAGAATAAATATGATCTATAAAAAACTTGTTATTCCTAATTTTGAAATAAATCAATAAGAGATGGATAGACAGACAGATTAGATAATAGGTTAATAGGTAGATAGAAAGAATTACAGAACACGGTCATCTGTAACATTTATTGTCCAAACCAAAAAGCAAAAATGAATTACTGTAAGTACTTTCCATCACTTTTTGCTTTATCTATATCTTCTCTTACCCACTATCACCCAGAATCAACACCTTTGATCATAAGTGTAAAACTTTCATAAAGACAGAGGAATTAATTGTTAGGTAGTTAGAATAAGAAAAAGGAGTTCAAAATAGCAGTGGCTAAAAGACAAAGAAAGGAAAAGGCCCACAAAAGTAGAACAAAGGAAGGTCTGGGGACCAGAGTGAGAACCTCAGGTTTAACAAATAACCCTCCTGACTAGCCCAATTTACATAGGACAGGCTCAGAGGGAGGAAAAAAAAACATATAAAAAGAGGAGCCAAAATTGAGCCAGGGCTTCCCTTCTTCTCTTCGCGTGTTTTGGGTCGAACCAAACTTAAGCCTCACCTCAAGAAGGATGTATTTTCCTTTGCTTGCCAAATAAAACTGAGCTGTAACACTCAGCTGTAACACTGGTCCATCCATGACTTCAAGTTTTTGCTGTGACAGAACCAAGGAAATTACACACACCCCCGACCTAACTATTTAATGTCCTTATTTCATTTTGGTTCTCTTATGGCTATACTTATTTCTCATTTTAAAAGTTTTTAAAGGAGTTAATATGTAAGAAATTTAGGCAAATATTTGATAAATATTGTAGGTATTAATGAGAATTAACTATTTTTTCTCCAGTATTAAAACTCCCACAGCAGAATCTTTAATCAGAGTATCTTTGAATGGCCACTGTTTATAGAATAACCTCTGTATTTTATCTTTTCACCAACCAAAAAAGTCTTACATAGAAGTCTAGTATATAGATGATCTTGATTGAGGAAGAAAAGATTAGTGTATCTATATTAATACTCCAAGTTTACACAGATAAGTATCAAGTTTTTCTGATTATTATATTCATATATTTCCTTATTAGAAAAGGGAATTATTGTAGACATTGATCCTAATAATTAGATATTTATGATTTTTTCTTCTTTTTTTGCTCTTTGCCTGAGTTGCTAAGAAAATCTGTTAGGCTAGAACTTTTTCTCAGCTGTGGTCCTTAACCCAATTGTTTCCTACTCTCTCTACTTTGATTTTAATATCTTTCATAAGATTCCTTAAATTTTCTCTTTTTCTTTTTTTTCTAAAGTAGTGGAGTATATATTAATAAATGCACAAAAGGATATTTACTTATGATTAATTTTCAAGAATCTTTCTTTAATGCCTAGGGAGCAAACTTTTCTCAGTGTTGTTGAAACAGACTTTATTTAGTGGGAATTCCTTGATTTGCAACTTTCAACTTCTCAGTGATCATGAGTCAGAAAGATGGATGAGTCTTTTTCAAAGCCTTATTTGAAATTTTCTTTGAAAATTGGTGAGATACTGAAGTGAAGACAAGCAGAATGTCTTTGTCATTAGAACATCTTATCTGGAATTCTGGTTCAACAGCTTATTCATTAAGTTGCCTTTAATGAAGCATTTAATCTCTTTCTTAAGCTTGATTCTTTCATCTGTGAAATGGGGCTATGAAATAATTATTTCAGAGATGTTTTGTAAGTATAAAATGAAACATAAGAAAAAGGTCTATTTCAAACACGTGTCATAAAAACACATAATTATTGTACTTTAAAGAATTTAAGGGAATAGAAGTTTCTCCAGAAATTTAACTCTTCCCTTAAACTATCTTTTAACTATGTTTTGTTTTCATAAAGCAACTTGTTTAAGTATTAGCATGCATATATTCCGCTAGTATTTTTTCAGCTGAGGTAATGAGAGAGAGTGCGTGTGTGTGTGTGTGTGTGTGTGAGTGCATGCGTGGACGCAGAGGATCTTAGTGGGCAAAGATAAAACACTTCTCAAAGTCCACTCCCAGAATAAGAACACAAGCATTATTAACTCTGATTTTGTACTCTGTTTCTTTGGTTCTCATACTTGGATTTATATTTCTTCAGTGGAATTTAAGCAGGATTATTTAAATGATGTCTAATCTGTCAAGGCTCTGATGTGATTTCCTTCTTGAGGAATTTGGCTCCTATTATAGGTTACTATATTCTATAGTGGGCATTTGAAAACCTACTACTGAGCTTCACACACTAATTTACACCCATTCCACGTTCTGTATGGTTTTAACTGACTTGCTTTAGAAGGATCCCAGGAGTTGCTAGGAAACCTCTCTGTTCTTTTCACTTTTCATATAGCATTACTGTTTTAGCTGATAAGGCTGTACCTGAGGGTACAGGGGGATTTAAGTAGAATCAAACAGTGACAGGAAGGCTAGGCATAGATAATCACTCCTTCAAAGTTTCTTGTTCTTCATATAGATAATAAAGTATAATGTGAGTAGAGAAAAAACAGTATGTGTTTTTTTGATATAAAATATTTAGCAAATAAATATTACAGTTTCAAGAATATATATGCATATATATGTATACATATGCTCTTGTTCTTTATATTTAATCTTTTTCTCTTATCTCTCAGTTTTGCAAGGCAAATGATATTCAAGATAAAGAATACTAAAACTTTTTAAAGTTTTTAGCCAAACTTCCTGTTGAAAATATCTGTCATTTTCGACTTTGTGCATGAAACCTATTTTTATTCTTTGGTACAAAAATATTTTCTGTTATTTTCTAGGTTCCTGTTTTTTAAAAATAACTTCAAAAATAGCAGGATGAATAGCTCTAAGTCATCAAAGACCAGGTAAGATAGCAGATCAGTCTGATGATGTTACTTATTGGAAGTTTGGATTATGTGCAATTTTTAAAATGTATTTCAAGTAACTAACATCAACACTTAGAAAAATATTTCAAATAAAATCATATAAAGAAATAGTGACAGAAGAGGTGATGGCTGCTCTGTCATTTCTGTTCTTCATTAGAATAGACAATTTTTTTTCTCATATTTTTCATTTTGAGAAGAGTAATAATTTTTCATCTTGTTCAAGATATGAATGTGTATGTATACCAATAGAGAAACTAGTTCAATCAGGACTATTTTTTTAGGAAACATTTCATAATAACACCTTTTTCTTAAACTACTGTATTGGTTCTTTTCAATAGCTTCAAATGGCATTTTTAAAGGTTAACTGTGAAGAGCTTGTTGAATCTATTCCTGTTTCAAGTGTTTTTATTTTTTTCCCATGGATGTTTCAAAGTCATAATACTGTCAAAGCTGCTCATCTGTGATTACACTGTGGTGAGTTGTGTACATGTCAACTCATTATCCCAAACAATAGTTACAAAAGCAATCCTGAAGCACATTGTATTGCAAGATTATGGACTCAAAGAAAATGTTTATCTGCTTTTAAATACATTGGTACAGATACTGGCACTGTCTTCTTACTTAGGGAAACCTTTTCATTTAAAGGTAGATTTATTGCTTGTAGACTTTTGGATTGAGAGGGTGTGGAGAAAAGGGAACCCTCTTACACTGTTGGTGGGAATGCAAACTAGTACAGCCACTATGGAGAACAGTGTGGAGATTCCTTAAAAAACTGGAGATAGAACTGCCTTATGATCCAGCAATCCCACTGCTGGGCATACACACTGAGGAAACCAGAAGGGAAAGAGACACGTGTACCCCAATGTTCATCGCAGCACTGTTTATAATAGCCAGGACATGGAAGCAACCTAGATGTCCATCAGCAGATGAATGGATAAGAAAGCAGTGGTACATATACACAATGGAGTATTACTCAGCCATTAAAAAGAATACATTTGAATCAGTTCTAATGAGGTGGATGAAACTGGAGCCTATTATACAGAGTGAAGTAAGCCAGAAAGAAAAACACCAATACAGTATACTAACGCATATATATGGAATTTAGAAAGATGGTAACAATAACCCTGTATACAAGACAGCAAAAGAGACACTGATGTATAGAACAGTCTTTTGGACTCTGTGGGAGAGGGCAAGGGTGGGATGACTTGGGAGAATGGTATTGAAACATGTATAATATCATATAAGAACCAGTCCAGGTTCGATGCAGGATACAGGATGCTTGGGGCTGGTGCACTGGGACGACCCAGAGGGATGGTACTGGGAGGGAAGAGGGAGGAGGGTTCAGAATGGGGAGCACGTGTACACCCGTGGTGGATTCATGTTGATGTATGGCAAAACCAATACAATATTGTAAAGCAATTAGCCTCCAATTAAAATAAATAAATTTAAAATTAAAAAGTAATTAAAAAAATAAAGGTAGATTTAATTTTGTAATGGTTTGGTCAATTCTCTGAGTTTCTTATGTCTAAGATCAACATTTCAATCATAATATTGCATCCTGAACAATGAAATGTGCAGGTAAATTAATTATTTGGAAGTTGGGATAAAATCAAAAGCAAAAATCCTATTCCTTTGGAATATTCCTAATGGAAAGCAAAATTTCTTTTTTCCCAAAGATAAAAAATGAACAGGTTAATAACTCAAGTGGTTATGTAGCTTATTTTAGCTGGCTATTTTTAAGGAAGAAACCAAGAAAAAAATTATAATTATATTCAGTTATCTATGAAATTATTTCAGCTTAATAGGCTACTAACAAAATCAAAATCTTTTGCAGATATTAATACACAGCCTATACATTCTTAAAAAAAAAAAAAAAAAACTTGTCCTAGCTATGAATCAAAACCAGTTTGGTTATCCATTAAGTGGAATGGCTAAAATAAAGATAAATACACTCTGTTATAGCACTGATCTCTTTTCTAAAGACTTGAAAATTTAAAATTAGAATTTCTTATGTGAGCACATAAAACATCTTAAGTAATCTAGAATGAAGTAGGGATTACTTATTTGAAAATTTAAATAACTCTTAAAAACATTTTTATTGTGAAGTTTAAAATTATATAACTAATTCTCTGCATTAGTAAAGAGGATAAGATGATTTAAAATCAGTTAAGACTGTCTGGTTGTATGTACTGCTTAATCCAAACTACCTTGGTGGCCCTTGGCAAGTTACTGACCCTCTCTGTGCCTCACTGCCTTTTGTCTACAAAGTACAGATAACAAATATCTTTTAGAGTCATTCTGAAGATTAAGTAAATATTTTTTAAATACTTGGAATATAGTCCAACACATAGGAAGTATATAATGGTTTATTAAACAAAATAAAGACTTAAAATAAATAAAGACATATAGCGTGTTCTTGGATAAAATGAATTATTATAATCCAAACAAAAGAGGATTGTATCTGGGGTAAGAGTGTTGGTGGTGCAAACGAAAATAAACAGTTAGATGAGAAAGACATTAGGAAACCTTTGGCCCCGAAGAATGAATACTATGTTTATAGTTGGCATAACTCTAAGGATGGCAGGAACATCCACAGACACAAATTATTAGAAGTAAAATTGACCAGAGAATGACCATCCTCTCCTCTGATTCATGCATGCTACACTTGAGGTAACTGTGAAAGTGAGAAAAGATGTGATGCAAGCGATTGAATGTACAGCTCTAAGAGCTCATAACAAAGATGTTTGTGATGCAGACATGAAGCTGGGATTCATCTTTGTATATGGACATCACTGCAGCTATGAGCATAGAAAGGAATCACCTCAGGGAGAAATAAGGAAAAAGAGGCCCTAGAACCAACCACAGAAAAATCACAATATATAATGTTGCATATAGCAGGATAAACATTCATGAAAAAGAAGAGATTACCACACAAGTATGAGATACCTGGACATTTTGTGACTTAGAAGCAAATGAACAGAGAGCTTCAAGAAGCAGCTCAACAACATCCAATAGGTATGAAATAATTATGACATGGGAATTAAAATGTCCATTAAATTTAGTGAAGTGAAAGTAATTGGAAACATAATGATAAGTCATTATTCTTTTTAAGTAGTAGGAGTTGAAGCCAGTATTAAATTTGGTGATAGAGGGAATGAGTATACTCACAGGGATTGTGAGCCTTGAACATTTGTTTGAAGAGTCCAAATATTATAGCTATTGTTGATGTGATATCCCTGGGGAAGATATAGATCAAAATAATCAATATCTGAAATTTGATTTAAAAACAAATTTGATATGGTTATTATCCTTAACTGATCAATTTGTAGACTAGATGATAGGGAGTACATTGTCTATTTCCTTTTATGAAAATTAGTTTACTTAACCATATACAAGATTATTTCCTTGCTCTACACAGTATTTTTTCATCTTTATTCATCTTGTTTAACAACATTAAATCATTGCTTGATTTATCAACATCAGTAAGACCTATTTCTCCTCCTAGCATGGCCTATAGACTTTGTGTTAATCACATTAAAAGTGAAGTCGCTTAGTCATGTCTGACTCTTTGTGATCCCATGGACTACCACGCTCCTCCATCCATGGGATTTTCCAGGTTGCCATTCCTTCTTCAGAGTAATCACATTAAGTTTAATCTAAAAAAGATCATAAGAATAAATAGCTCATGCTTTGAAGAAATGATGTTGAATACTTTTATCATACCTCAAATTTTGCAAATTTATCCTTATTAGTTAAAATATGTGCTCTGCTGTACTTTGTCACTCAGTCATGTCTGACTCTTTGCGACCCCATGCACTGCAGCCCACCAGGCTCCTCTGTCCATGAGGATTCTCCAGGCAAGAATACTGGAGTGGGTTGCCATTCCCTTCCAGGGGGTCTTCCCAACCCAGAGATCAAACCCATGTTTCCCAATTGCAGATGGATTCTTTACCATCTGAGCCACCAGGGAAGTCCAAGAATACTAGAGTGGATAGCCTATCCCTTCTCCAGGGGAATCTTCCCAACCCGGGAATCAACCAAGGTCTCCTGCATTGAAGTCAGATTCTTTACCAGCTCAGCTACCAGGGAAGCCCTAGTTAAATTTACTACTGCCCAAAAAGAAGGTGGTTTTTAACTTTTTCCAATGCTTAGAATTTGTATTCTATTGTATAAATGAGCCTATAATTCTATGATGATCATCATCATATATTCTATGATGATAGATATCTGTAAACTGCAAGCATTATGAAAATATTTAAGAAATTTCTCTTTTAATGAAATACAGCCCAAATAATACTCTTTTTGCCACATACTTAAATCAGAGTGAGGTAATAACAGCAGACAGGCAGGTAATTTTACCAGACATCTATTTTTCTTTACAGTAAATTTATTAATACCTAAAAATATTTTGCTTTCACAGAATTTCATAATTTTACTTGGAATCCATGATTATCTAATAGAAATATCTTACTTCTCCATTCTTCACAGTTGTGTGATGCCATGTTTCTCCCCAACATCAAAGCTAATTATCTGAAATACAATTCATACATCAAGATGTCACTCAATTTTCTACGCACTCTAAATACAGATCTTCTGTGACTTCTGATGATGTTACTTCCCAATAAACCCATTGTGAGTTGAAAATATCAAGTCAAAAAATGCACTTAAAATATCTTGGCTTTTCCTGCATTAAATGTCCTCACTTACATTGCATACACTTAAATTAGCCTACATTTGGACAAAATCATCTAACACAAAGCCTATTTTATAATACACAGTGTTGAATATCTCATAAAAGTTATCAAATTCTACTCTAAAAGTGAAAAATGGAATGGCTGGGGATTTCCTCGGTGGTCCAGTGATTAGGACTCCACACTTCCAATGCAGAAGATGTGGTTTGATTCCTGGTCATGGAACTAAAATCCCATATGCTGAATGACAGATCCGTGCCCCGCCCCCCCCCCAAAAAAAAACCAGAATGGCTGTAGGTGTATGGGTTGTTTACCCTCCTGATGGTAATCATGAAGCTGACTGGGAGCTGTGCTCACCAACACTGCCCAGCATCACAAGAGAAAATTATACCACATACCACTAGCCTGGGAAATGATCTAAATTCAAAATTTGAAGCATAGTTTCTACTGACTATATATTGCTTTAGTACTCTGATAAAATCTGAAAATCATAAGTCAAACCATGCTTAAGTCAGAAAATGTCTGTAAAGGAAATATCTTTGCTCTATTTCTTCAATACTGTTTTAGGGGATAAAATGCTTTTTCTCTCTGCCTGTAACTCAAAAACAGAAAGTTCTTACAGGTTCATGGTTGTAGTCTTTTTCATCCTTGAGGTCAATAAAAGCAAAGTATAAGGTATATCCTTTTCTGAGAGTCAAGGCAAAAGCACCACATATTTCTCAACTTTGGTTTTTCTTTTAGCTTGGCTTCCCTGGTGGCTCAGATGATAAAGAATCCACCTGTAAGATGGGAGACCTGGGTTCAATCCCTGTATCGGAAAGATCCCCTGGAGGAGGGCATGGCAACCCACTCCAGTATTCTTGCCTGGAGAATCTTCATGTACAGAGGAGCCTGGCAGATACAGTCCATGGGGTCACAAAGAGTCGGACACAACTGCGCAAATAAGCACAGCACTTAAACCACTTTCTAAAGGAATAGGGACTTACTGTCATGGTTGTGTCACATTCAGCTAGTTGCATAACCTTGGAGAGTTACTTATATCTTGAAGCCTAAAATTCTCAACAAGGAAACAGGAGTATTAATGGTGCTAACCCAACACTATTAGTGTTTTGTAGGGGATTAAATGAATAACTATATGTAAAGTATCTAGGTAAATGTATTTAATATAAAGTTTTTAGTACACTTTATGGTTTAGTACTTTTACTATTCTTGCTGCTTCTGTTAGAAAAATTGTTCAGGCTCCATTTTTCAGCACAGAAAAGTGATTCTGGAGAACCAGTTGGAAATTGCTGTATTGCAGACAGTAAAAGAAAAGGTCTTAATTATTCCCGCTGCAAAGACTATTACATCATTGACAACTACTACTATTTTAATAATAAGTATGATAATAGTAATAATTACTATTATGGCTCATATTCTTAAGGTGCAAATATCAATGTTAGTAAATGACAGAGCCAGGATATTAATTCCAAATATTTTACTGCAAAAATGCAATTTTTACTTGCTAAAATATATTGCAATAAGAATGAGATAGGACACAAAAAGTTGAATCAAAATATTTTAGAAGGTTCATTTTGTAGGACTTCAGATCTGCATATAAGACAGCAATGAGATAAATGAAGGTGCAGAGTCTAGTCTTTCAAAAACCAGTCACCTTTTAAATTGAACATTTTTTGTGCATACAAACTTATCTTTATTTCTTATTGTCTTTTTTATCCTGTACTTTTAATTCAGGCAATACATTCTGCTGGTCATGCTAAAATTCCTTGACTGGCTTCTACGCTCTCTATTCTTCAGTATAATTACCACCAAATCCCTGACTCTTGGCTCTACATTTCATCTTTGAAAAGACACTTGGAATTTGGAAGGTCTTAAGTTTTTTCTTGTTCTTGGTTTCCTGACAATAACTTTATTTTGAGCAATTCTGTTATCTCTTTACATTTTAAGCTAACTTCAATGATATATCAAATTTTACTAATAATCTTGCTTCTTTTTTTACTGAAGCAATAAAAGCAATCAAGTCATATCTGTACCTTATCTTATCAGCACCAAATAGACTATGATAATCAAACTTTCCTCTGATAGCTGTACTTTATGAATTGTCCCATTCCAGTTCATGCCATTCTCTGACTCTTGCATTGTCTCCCACCTCCTCTTATGTACTTAAGGACTGTATTCCTGCAGATATGTCTCTCACCTGCATCATCCTTTCAACTCTCAAATTGATAATTATAATCAGTATATAAATCAGATTTTATTTTCTGGGGCTCCAAAATCACTGCAGATGGTGACTGCAGCCATGAAATCAAAAGACATTTGCTCCTTGGAAGAAAAGCTATGACTAATTTAGACAGCATATTAAAAAGCAGAGACATCACTTTTTCTGAGAAAGGTCTGTATAGTCAAAGCTGTGGCTTCTCCAGTAGTCATGTGTGGATGTGAAAGTTGGACTGTAAAGAATGCTGACCACTGAAGAATTGCTGCTTTTGAACTGTGGTGTTGAAGACTCTTGAGAGTCCCTTGGACTGCAAGGAGATCCAACTAGTCCATCCTAAAGGAAATCAGTCCTGAATATTCATTGGAAGGACTGATGCTGAAGCTGAAGCTCCAATACGTTGGCCACCTGATGTGAAGAACTGACTCATTGGAAAAGCCCTGATGCTGGGAAAAATTGAAGGCAGGAGGAGAAGGGGACAACAGAGGATGAGATGATTGGATGGCATCATCGATTCAATGGACATGAGTTTGAGTAAGCTCTGAGAGTTGGTGATGGACAGGGAAGCCTGGCATGCTGTAATCCATGGAGTCACAGAGTCAGACCCGACTGAGTGACTGAACTGATATAGATCTGATTTAAAGATAATCATTCCTAAATATACCAATTAAAATATAATAAGAACTAAAATATGACTCTTGTTTTTAAAAATATATACAAAAAACATTTCTTTGATCTTTCAGCTTCTGCCTCCACTATCTATAGAAGACATAATAATCATCTCCCACAAATGTCCATGCGCTAATCCTTGGAACCTGTAGATATGTTTTCTTATTTGGAAAAAGGGAATATTACAGAGGTGATTAGATCAAGTAGTTTAAGACAGGAAGATAAGCCTACATTATCTGGGTGGTCCCAGTGTAATCCATGTATGTGTGCACTCAGTCATGTCTGACCCTTTGTGACCCCATAGACTGTAGCCCACCAGGCTTCTCTGTCCGCGGGATTCTCCAGGCAAGAATACTGGGGTGGGTTGCCTTTTCCTACTCCAGGGCATCTTTCCTTCCCAAGGATAGAACTCGCCTACATCTCCTGCATTGGCAGGCAGGTTCTTTTACCACAGCACTATCACGCATGTAATCAGTGGAGTCCTTAAAAGTTGGATGAAGGAAGGAGAAGGGGGAGAGGAAAAGACCCAACTGTGGAAACAGAGGCACTCAAGATGGCAAGAGGGACTCTAAGAGAATTGCAGGCAGCCTGTAGACACTGGAAATGGTGGGAAAACATCTCCCCTAGATCCTCCTCCTGTCAACAGCTTGGTTTTTATCCCTTCATTTTTGAAACACTCTTTGGACTTCTGAACTCCAGAACTGTAACAAGCCCCTGAATTTGTGGTAATTTATTCCAGCAGCTATAAGAAACAAATTCAACCTCCATTCTCCCTGAACTCACTCCTGTCAGGGTTTCCTCTTCACAATCAGAGAGAAAATACTCCTCTCCAGGGATTCAACATCTCTGTGACCAGCCTTTCAGTATTCCTTGACATCAAGGTTTCCAGATATTTTTAATGTGTTTTGATTGTCAGTTCATATTCATTGAAACTCTGTTTATTCTGTGTAATTTCTTGTAACTGTATTTCTAAAATGTGTTCTTTGAGAAAAGATCAGGGTGTTATTTCTGCCAGACACTGGCCTTGAACCTGATGATATAACAACCCCCCACCATGAAAACTTATTAACATCAATTCTTAACTTTTCCGGACACAAGGAATTTAGACTGAACACTGGTGTGTGGTAGGACCTATCAACAGAGGCTCTATTATTATCCATGCTTTTACTCAAAACAAGGGTGAGATAGGAAAGTCTTCATTTGAGGGTCATTGACCCTTGAGTTCAACTACTGGGCCCTGACACTATGGGATCTCTGGTTCCATTTTCCTCTTAATCTATATTTTGCCTCTTCTGCTTGTGCTCTTCAAGAGAGGCTCCAGGCCACCAGGGATCCAAAGGATATTTTGAAGGAAAACACCAGCTCCAGTGTTAGGTTATGTTTGTGGAATGCAGCTATTTTGTCATTTCTGGCATCTGGTTGTTTCCCTAACATTACCATTGCTCTGTTTTGCTTTGAAAACAGCTTTGTTTAAAGTATTATGTCCATCACTTAGAAGGATCTTCCCTGGGAGCATTTTCTCTGTACATCTAGTGTGCCATCTCCTGGAAACAGAAAACTCCTATTTCTTTTAACATGTATACTCTTGGCTGGAGATAACCATCTGCTTAGATTTTCTTCTTATTGCATTTGTTGATCCTCATCCATTTCCTCTGTGAGCTTCTCTTTTGTCTTTCTTATTATTTGAGGTTGGAATAAACTAGAACTCAATACTAGGGCATCTATTTTTCTCTGAATACATCCACTCTTTTTCTCTTATGTAGTGTTGAATATTCCTATGAATATTATATTGATAACCCTGAAGTCTCTAGTCCAGAGATTGTCACTATGTTCTTAATTCTAATATACCTATTCAACAAATATACTTGCATAATGGATAGAAATCTCAAAATTAGTATGTCCAAAATAAAATCACAATTCCCCTCCCAAAATGATCTTCACCAATGCTCTAAGTTTACCTTCTCAAGAGTTTTGACTCCATCCTCTCCTTTGCCCAGGGAAATACATATCATTGACTCTTCTCTTTCCCTCCTGTTACCCATAACATTTATTATCAAGGTTTCCCATTTGGCCACTCTTCAGCACCTTACACAGCCCCCTCTTCCCCAGTTCAATGACTGTTTTCTCTCACTTGGTTTAATGTAATATCTTGTTTCATTTCCCTGGGCCAACACTGTTGCCCAGAGCTTGACTGCATAACTATCCCATAAGCAAGTTAACATAATGTTCAACTTTTTAATTTAAGACTTAAATGTTATCATGGCACTCCTCCACATGCCCCAATTTTTCCAATAACTTTTATCACAGAGTAGAACCCAGGTATTCCCAAGTCCTGGAGGATACTTAACTAAACCCATCTTCAATCACTACTCTCTCCTCACTCAGCTCTAGCCACACTTTTTAGTTTTCCTTCCAACATGACAAGTTCTTACCCTCTGAGAGATTTTTGTTCTTCCTGGGCTTTCTCTCTAGGATGCTTACCTCCTTTACTGGTCATATCTCATCTACTTACCATCTTCCTGTGCTTCCTTAAATATTCCTTCTCCAGAGAAGTTTTCCTGGTGGAATTATTTAAAATGATATCCCTTGCCATCTGCTTCTAACCCACATCCTAGTCCATCATAGAGTTTATCTTTGCATGAAATTGTATTGCTTATTTTCAGTTAGAATTTTAGCTCCATGAGGACACAGTCTGTCTTGCTTGTCACTCTGTCCCTAGAAGGTAGAACCATTCGTACCATTGCGAGATTGTTCAACAATTATTTTTAATGAATAAATTAAGCAGTAAATACATAGATTAGCAATTAAATGATTCTGGTTCATTACTAGAGATGAGAAACAATGTTTTAT
Source organism: Bos grunniens (assembly GCF_055505025.1). Lineage (NCBI taxonomy): Eukaryota > Metazoa > Chordata > Mammalia > Artiodactyla > Bovidae > Bos > Bos grunniens. The sequence continues at coordinate 24,930,474 of NC_141181.1, forward strand.
TACCAGAAGTAGCTTGTCTCATTAATTGGAATCTGACAGAAGCTTAGTGTATTTTACATAATGGGCATCAAAATATTTAACAAAAATAATTTAGATCTGCCTCAAGTAGGGTCCCAATTTGTTAGGCAATCTGTAGGGAAAATAAATAAAGTGATAACATTTATGGTCTCTCTAGGAAAGTGGTTTGCTCTCCTTAAATTCTGGTGAAACTGTAATGGGGCTAATTCCCATGAAGTCTCTTAATGTATTGAAATAATTACTTGGGGTGTCAAAATTTAATCTTCTAAGTGATTTTTTCAACATTGAATGAAGAAAGAAAAGCCTTTGAGAATAACATCTTATGGTGGAGATCTGCCCAGTGAGGGTGTGTGGGTGAGTTGAGATGAATTATGCAGCATTGAAGATTCCCTTTTTAACTCAGCAGCATCATCCACCCTCAGTATGTCACCTCACTCTCCTTTATGTCTCTCTGTGTGTATTTTACTTATCCGTAAAATCTTGGACAGTTTTTTCCTTAATCAGTTTCTCACCCTTCCTCTCAATCTTCTCAATTCCTTTCTCTCTCAGTCTCTTTGTTTCTTTCCTTTCTCATTCCTCTTTTCTATAATATTATTTAGGTGGTGTTTCACTACCTGTCCCATTCCATATTCTACTGTACTTCAGTGATTTTAATGACTGAGGCAGTCTCTTATATGAATTTCATGTTCAGAGACCAGAGCAGCTGTCATGCTACAACAATATTAGAAAGTTCCTCCAAAGAAGTAAATGCAACATTCTTCCAGGGGGTTTTGTAAAGGCAAGTCCATGCAGGAGTTTTGTCTCAGGGTAGAAAAAGGAGACTTTTATGATAAACCAAAAAGTGAGGCGATGAAACAGAACATATGTGGATGAGGAAGGGAATGCCTAATCCAATTAGAGATTAGATAAGGACATTTTGAACATAACTTCTAAGCCCACCTCACAGATATATCTAGAGGAAAAGAAAGGTTTAAACAAGGTTTAAACTGAAATTTAAAGTCTACATTGGGAAACAAATTGCCGATAATGTCAAAAACAGTAATAATTGCCCTGCATCTCATAATAACTACCCTGCATCTCATAATTGTTCTATTCTTTTTTACCTATAGATATCATAAAACTTTATCTTTATCCTAGCAATGATCTCTTTTCACCCCTTGACATATCTAACAAGACTGATCATTCTTTATCTTTCAGGCAACTATGAGAAACATACATATATATATACATATACATAGACACACACACACACACACACACACACACACATATATGCATACACCAAGAGAGAGAGATTTAAAAGGAATTAAAAATTCAAAGTTTAAAAGTTTATTTTCTTGTTGATTTTCTGTTGTCAGTAAAATTGACACACGTTAAAAGAGATGACTTGGAGTCCCACACTAAGATACACGCATCTGAAGTGCTGCCAGGATTATTTCAAACAATTGCTTTTGGCATTGAGCTAAATTTAATGTTGTTTGTCTTAAGACTACTATCTGTACCATTTTAAGTGACAATATTCACCTGGAGTAGCATATAACTTGTATTAAAATCTCCCTTTGAAAATGCCTAAGTATAGCCCAAAATGAATGCACTCACGTTCCAGGAGTGGTATCTAATAATAATTACTTTTGTCATACCATAAGTGATGGTGTATTTTTATAGAATTCTTTGTTGCTTGAAAAATAATCACAGCAAAAGCAAAAATGAATTCTTTTAAATTATAAAATTGTCCCTTTTTATAGAATAAATAAACATTTGTCTATTTTCTAGAACAGGGGTCTGCAAATTATGACCCATGGTTCAAAGTTGGCCTGTGGACTCTACTTTAATTGTACATTTGATTAACTAGGAATAGTTTTCATATATTTAAGAGTTGTTAAATAAAGTCAAAGAAGAATGTGTGACAGGATTATATATGGCCTCCAAAACCTAAAATATTTACTATGTCACCCTGTAGAGTAAAAAAATTATAGACTCTTATTCCAGAGTAATTCTCTAATTCATACTTCTACTTAGAGTATGTTTTAACAAAATATTCCAAAAGAACAGAAAGGAAATTTTCTGCCTTTTTCCTGTGACATTTCAGTGATTCTATATAACTATAATAGATGCAATTTCTTCCCATTAACACATTGATCTGTCAAATTACCATGATTTATAAAATTAGAGGCTTTTAACTTAATATATTTATAGCTATTTCTCTCACTTTGGACCTAATTTTCTAGGTACACTTTGTTTTAAGTGTGCAAAATGAATGTTGACTCTATGTCTGTGCTGGTACTAATGTATACATTTTAAAAGCCTGAATTTAAGCCATAATTCTTCCATGGGGACTCTAAATAGACACACCAGTCTTCTGATAGATCTGGGGAAATGCTGAATTTTTATTTATGTCTTCAGGTGACAAGCTATGATGGATGGCCTGACAAAGTCTCATAGTATAGCTTTGCTCTGCCTGGAAATGATCATGGCATGGGCCTGCCAGTTTAGTTATCAACAGCTAACAGCCTTAAGGAAGCAGTTTAAAAATAATTTGTTTGCACTATTAAGAAGTAGATTCTATTGTGTATTTTATTCAACTAAGCATAATTTTTCACAAGTTGTTAAAAGCCCTTTTGTCACCAAGAAAGATCTCTTTTCCTGGTATAAATAATCCTAATAAGTATCTTGAAAATTGTATTACTCCATCTTTTAAAAATCAAAGCAAACATTTCACTAAGTATTGCTAAAGTAATTAGCATGGCACTCTTTTTTGTTATTCTGCCATCAAATCCATCTTAAGTAATGTTTTTTTTCCCTTTATCACAGAAATTGCTCATTTAAAGATGAATTATTTCTCCCTCTTATCACAAGGTGAAGGCTGTCATCCTGCACTGTTGTCAGGGAATGAATATTTCCAAGAGGAAGGTATCTAATTTTAGCCGTCATAGCTAAAAACGATGTTACTGTTAGTTGTCAGGGAAGTGATCATTAAAGAGTCTATTTTCTCTTTGATGCAAGCAATTCAGATCAACTTTTCAAGGCACTTAAAATTGCCATAAATATTCTTCCAATTTTCACCTCATTCTTGTTGTTCTCTTATCAATGTCATTTGTCATGAATGTAATACAAACAATAAAAACATTTTTCATGTTTACTTTTTCAAGATATATTATTACTTAAGTCAATTACTCTTTAAACCCATGTGTAACAACTTATTATCTATATTGATAAATCTAAAACTGAAATCTTACTTTTCCATTTTTGTGCTATTAAAACTCTGTATATTTTAACAAGACTTTCCTAACACAAAAGCATCTAGACTTCATTGTACTCAAGTCTTACTGAAGGTAAACTTCTGCTTCATTTCTGTTAGGGATATAAAGAAAAAAAACATTTGGGAATAATTTGGTGCTTCCCATAATGATATTTCAACATCCTATATTTCAGTTTAATATGATAATCAAATGATTGTAGCTTTTAATTTTGTCCTTAGGAATCTCAGTTATTGGGTTAAATTTGTAAATCATATCTATGCTGCTCACAAAATATGAATTTATAATAAAATTTTATATAAACACCCTATGTAAAGCAAGAAGAAAGCCTAACTGAAAGGAGATTTCATGAAGACAGAAAAAATATCTGAAAAATTTGGATGTAACCTTCATCTTTTAGCAAACAAAACTAATACCAAGTTTAGGACCAACATGAGCAGCTGTATCTTTTGCACTTTAATGGAGTCTACTAGTAATAAATTTCTGAAGAATGAACTCTTTGCTCACTGGGTTTCAAATGACATTTAGCTGTTCAGGAGGTTCCCAGTGCTACCAGCTCCACGCACTCGGGGGCTTATTTCCCTGGGTGATGGGTTCCACAGGAGATGGTTTTGATCTGAAAATGATTGTCGCCTTTTGTAGAGATCCGCTTGGTAAGTGCAGAACTGCAGAGTTGAGAAGGCAGAATGGACTCATTTGATTGTGCCTCCCAGGGCTTCCTGACATACCCTGGCCTCTGTGCCTTAGTGGCAGCAAACACCCTTTGACATGCACGGGAGAAGAGCTGCACTGTTATGTTCCACTGCACAGGCTCACATGGAGCCTGAGCTTGTAATGCTTCACATTTTCTGCACCTGCATCTTCCTTACTGTCTACCCACGTACATTGCAATCTATTTGCCACAAAGAGTCTCTACATATTTTACCATAGATTTCTCTATTAGCTCAAGCTAAGTTGTCAGACATTTAAAACTCAATACCAGTTTCTGACACATCCGAGTCTATTGAAAAGAACAAAGGTATCCAAAAAAGTTTTTTTAATAATGGAAAAGTGTATTATTAGCTAGATGATAAAATGTTCTTTATCTTGCATAAACTACTAGAACACATCCAGAACTAGAGACAGCCCTTCTACAGGACAGTAGTACATGGATGGTAGCACAATTTCGTAGCAAAAAGATAACAGAAGATAATATGAAGGTGCAAATGTGCTTCAGCTTTGTCTAGACAGTATCGGAAATAAGAAAGGCTAGTGGGTCCTTAGAGAGCTCACTTGAAGACAAGCAAACACAATATGGGGTTTCATAACAGAAAATAGGCCTGCCATCCTGGGGAAAAAAGTGAAAGTCACTCAGTGATGTCCAACTCTTTGTGACCCTCATGGACTGTAGCCTGCCAAGCTCCTCTGTCTATGAGATTTCCCAGGCAAGAATACTGGAGTAGGTTGCCATTTCCTCCTCCGGGGGGATCTTCCCAACCCAAGGATTGAACCCAAGTCTCTTGTGTCTCCGGCATTGACGGGCAGATTGTTTAGCAATATGCCACCTGAGAAGCCCAAATGAAAAGAATACAGATGAGAAAAATCTAGTGTTCTTTTATCAAAACACTATACATGGAGTTTATTAAATAGAACATGCTCATAATACTTAGTGTGCCGTAGAAAGAGTAGGAGTCAAAGAATGATGGAGGCCACAAAGGAGACAGTAAATAATTCTCTGATAAGTAAAGAGAAGCTAAAGAGAATTAGAAAGAAAAGCAGGCTCCAGTTTCATCCACCTCATTAGAACTGATTCAAATGTATTCTTTTTAATGGCTGAGTAATACTCCATTGTGTATATGTACCACTGCTTTCTTATCCATTCATCTGCTGATGGACATCTAGGTTGCTTCCATGTCCTGGCTATTATAAACAGTGCTGCGATGAACATTGGGGTACACGTGTCTCTTTCCCTTCTGGTTTCCTCAGTGTGTATGCCCAGCAGTGGGATTGCTGGATCATAAGGCAGTTCTATCTCCAGTTTTTTAAGGAATCTCCACACTCTTCTCCATAGTGGCTGTACTAGTTTGCATTCCCACCAACAGTGTAAGAGGGTTCCCTTTTCTCCACACCCTCTCCAGCATTTATTATTTGTAGACTTTTGGATCACAGCCATTCTGACTGGTGTGAAATGGTACCTCATAGTGGTTTTGATTTGCATTTCTCTGATAATGAGTGATGTTGAGCATCTTTTCATGTGTTTGTTAGCCATCTGTATGTCTTCTTTGGAGAAATGTCTATTTAGTTCTTTGGCCCATTTTTTGATTGGGTCATTTATTTTTCTGGAGTTGAGCTGTAGGAGTTGCTTGTATATTTTTGAGATTAGTTGTTTGTCGGTTGCTTCATTTGCTATTATTTTCTCCCATTCTGAAGGCTGTCTTTTCACCTTGCTAATAGTTTCCTTTGATGTGCAGAAGCTTTTAAGGTTAATTAGGTCCCATTTGTTTATTATACAGAGTGAAGTAAGCCAGAAGGAAAAACATAAATACAGTATACTAACGCATATATATGGAATTTAGAAAGATGGTAACAATAACCCGGTGTACGAGACAGCAAAAGAGACACTGATGTATAGAACAGTCTTATGGACTCTGTGGGAGAGGGAGAGGGTGGGAAGATTTGGGAGAATGGCAATGAAACATGTAAAATATCATGTAGGAAACGAGTTGCCAGTCCAGGTTCGATGCACGATGCTGGATGCTTGGGGCTGGTGCACTGGGACGGCCCAGAGGGATGGTATGGGGAGGGAGGAGGGAGGAGGGTTCGGGATGGGGAACACATGTATACCTGTGGCGGATTCATTTTGATGTTTGGCAAAACTAATACAATTATGTAAAGTTTAAAAATAAAATAAAATTAGAAAAAAAAATACAAATGAAAAAAAAAAAAGAAAGAAAAGCAGGTGATCCCAGCAAGTAAAATAAAAATGTTTTCCCTTGCATGACAGTTGTCTGAGGCTCAACATCAGGGGTTTGTCAAACAGAGGGAATATCTAACTGGGAATAATACCTCAGAAGGTTTCACAGAAGGTTAGAAACATACCCATTTTAGGGTTTGCAGCATAAACATCAGATAGGAGTCCTAAGGAAACCCTGACTAAGGACTTCTCACATATAATTCCATCCGAAATTAGGTTATGGTAAGTGAGGGATATGGCACTTTAGGGGAGAAAATTTGTTTCATTTTTAATTTACACTTCTAATTAAGCAATATTTGAAGCTTTTTTGTTTAGTTGATACTCTTTCTGTTTATCTTTTTCTGAATAATAAAATACCCCCAAAACATAGTGGGTTATGTTATATATTTATCACTCCATTTCTGTAAGTCAGAAATCCAGGCATAGTTCAACTGTTCTGGTTTGGAATCTTTCAGGCAGCTACATTAAGCTGATGGCATATCTTAAAGTGTAATAAGCTAGGGCGGCTAGCCAGGCATCTCTTTCTTTTCATGTTGTCTCAAATTACCTTGTGATACTTCCCCACGTGTTTTTCTATGTGAGCCTACGTGGGCTTCCTCAGAGCTTTGTGGCCTCAGAAGAATTGGCCTCCTCATATGGAGGCTATAGGCTTCAAAAAAGCCAGAAGCCCTTTGGATCAGCAGAAGTGGAGTTACTGTGTATAATGTGGTCTCAGAAATCACATAATATCCCTTTCACTCCATTCTTCTGGTTACAGTCAAGCCAGAAGCTTTCAGTAGTGATGGAATATTTAGATCACATTATAGAACGGCTTGTGAGATGGATTTTTCAAACATAACCAAATATGTTGTGGTTATATTTGGAAAATCTATCACACAGGTAAATGAAAAGCAAACCTACCATGAAGTGCTCCATGTATATTGCTGTTATCTATGCTAGTGGCTCCTGTAAACTTAAATGCTATTGTATACATCTCTAGATGCAAATTTGAAGGGATCATAGAGTTATTGTTGCTGTTTAGTCTCTCAGTTGTGTCTGACTCTTTGCGACCCCATGGACTGCAGCACATCAGGCTTCCCTGTCCTTCACCACCTCTTGGACCTTGTTTAAACTCATGTCCATTGAGTCATTGATGCCATCCTACCATTTCTTCTTCTGTCATCCCCTTCTCCTCCTACTTTCAATATTTCCCTTTACTCTATAAAGGTAATCACAGACTATTACCTTTCTATTCAAAGGTTGGTTCAAATTCATCTGCTTAATGTTAGATACCCATGTACTAGCGTAAAAACAGGCTAAAAATGTGGATATCTGATCTTTACCTTTCAATGCTTCAGGAAAATTTAGAACTCCCTCAAGTCTCCATGACTCACAGCATAATGTGGGTATTTTACTAAAAATTCTAGGGTTAAGTGGGAGCCTTAGGGCAGAAAAAAATTTTCATCCTACAAACAAATTTATTCTTGTGATAAATGCATGGAACAACAAAAGGGGCATAAATCTGGTAGTGGTTTATAAAAATTCAAGTATGTCTATGAGGTAGATATGAGCAATACATAGGATTAGTATAGCACAATCTATTTAAAATGTTGATATACAGTTTTTTAATTTTTTCCAAAATGATTTTAGAAAAGAAAGCTGACAATATAGAAAATTTATATCCTAATATAACCATAATCTGTGAATGTGTCCAGATTATTGATATAAAATCAAGTTTAAATTAAAACCTACTAATGTCCTTTTTTTATAACTTATAGGTACACACACACACACACACATATATATGTGTATCTGTGAAAATGTAGATTATTTTAATATACTATTAATATTATTAAACTACTGTTTAAAATAGAGAGTCTCATTAAGATGTATGGAAGGCAATTATGCAAAAAATTTTATCTGCTTCAGCACATATATTAATACAAACAGATCAGTCATTTTGTTTCTAGATTGTTTTGTTATGAATACTGTTTCAGGTACTTCTGCTATTCATTTAAAAATTATTTAATTAGTAAGTATGATTCTAACTACATTGAACATATAACTGTTAAGAAAAAAAAGCTGAAAAATAACACTGCTTTCTGAACTGAGGATTTTTGTATTTAAATTCTAATAAAACATTTTTTAAAATTTATTGCTATCTTAGGAATATCCTTTATGTTAGCTCATCCTTAAGTGGTCCTAAGCTACTATTTGGTGGTTGGATCTTTGAAGTGTTTTCATAAATCTTGAGATTAATGATGAATGCTGTAATACAGGCTTGTAAATATAACATATTTCTCATTTACTCTGAAAAATCATTTTTCACTACACTTCCAAAGTCTATTTTTAAGATTCCCATTGTACATGTCCACAGAGCTAATCACTTATAACAATGACTGCTCTGAACATTTAACCAACTGACATATTGATGCATCTTAACAAAATAAGAGGGCAAAGTTCCTTGACTTAGAATTATTTAATGATTAACACACACACCTATATGAACATACATATCCCCAGTGAGTTGGGTAAACTCTAATAAGAGTAAGAACCATAGTTGTTTTGTTTATCTCTACATGTAAATCCTTTTCACATTCCCTAGAACAAAGAGAGCACTCCAGAATTATTTCTTGAATTAATGACTAGAGAGATTAAAGAGCAATTAAGTGATGAAACTATAGAGCTGGAGACATGATTGCTCTCTTAAGACTTTTAGTTTATGAAGTTCTATTTTCTTTTTATATAGTTTCATCAAAGCTTTGAAGCTAAAATTTCAGTTCTGTGGTTCAACCAAAACCTGGCCATCAATTCTGAACTGAACATGACTTGGGGAGGGAAAGTAAACAAAGCGTGTTTCTTCTTGGTTAAAGATTCTGATGTCTCTATTTCTCACCCTCATCCATCTAGGTGTTACCCATCCCACAAGTGCCTCTCCTATTTCCAGTCTGCTCTACCCTCACGTTCCACAATTCAGTAATGGCAGCTTGTCCTTAATGATATCCTTTTTTTTTCCTTTCCTTCCTGAAGTCTTCAGATGCTGTCTTTCAGTGACAACTTTTCCAGCCACTCTGTATGTTGAATATATATATATTGCTTGATATCTCTTTTCTATAGTTTGCTTTTTCTCTTAGCCCTGGCAAACCTTATATTTCACTTACTTGCTTTTTTATTTCATTACACTGTAATTTAAACTCCAGAAGGTAGGGATTTTTGTCTGTTTTCCTGAGTGAATTCCAACATCTAAATAGCGTGGACTGCCAACAACACTTGATGAACACATGAGTGTTCTCACACACCGACACCCCTCCAACTTCCCTACTTCTTTCATGTCTTCCTTTCACGAGTCTTCTACAGACTTCTCACTTCCTTAAAATGGACAAGGAAGTTCTCTAAGAACACAAGCCATAGCTCTGTTTCTCTATCACTCTTATTTCCACAGGATGTGAGACAGCTGGAGGCTAAATTAATAATGACTAATAGTTATTAAGCAATTGTTAGGTGGTGGGAAGCTGTGTAGGTGCATTCCTTGCATTATCTTAAAATGTCCTCACATGAACCCTATGAGGTAACTGTTTGAGTGATCCCTATTTTATAAGTGAAGAGACCAAGTCTGAAAGTGGTTTTGTAACTTGAACAAAGTCATATATCCTTTTGTTTAAGTCTAAGGAGTACAACTGCAGAGCCTATATTCTGAATCTCAGTACCACAGCACCCAGCTCTCTGCTCCAACATGCTGTGCTGTAGTTACTAGATGAATGCTCTTTTGTTCCGTCTTTCAGGCTTCTGTTCTCTCTTCTTCTTATGGGTTACTATGGTTTCCTTGGCTGCCTTTTGCTTCCGTTGGTTAAAATCTGAAATTCTATTTGAGTATGGAGTAGATGTAGGGAGAAAAAAAAAAATGTATTACTTGATTTGATTCTACCGTTCTGCCTAGTTTGGACAATAGAAGCTTGTATTGTGGCCTACCCAAACTCATGCATTTGACTTCACAGTTTGACATGGGACCATAGCCAGTGGTAACGTACTCATTTGTTAAGTTAGTATTTCAGGTATATGTTTTCTTTCAGAATTTGTGGGTAAGAGTGATTGAGAAGAGGCAGAAAGTTTAAGACATTTCGGATTCTAGGTATTTATTTGATTTGTTCTCCTTTTTCTGAGATCTGTCCAAAAGTTAATAAATAATTATCCTTTAAAAATAATAAAGCAAATAGAAAAACTGCAACTTTAATAATTTTAAATTCAACATAGATAGAACCTATAAGAATCCATATAAGAATAGTAGCATTTTCCACTTGATCAAATGGTACAAGGATTATTATAGTACCAATGGCTTCTATTCAGAGCTGGGGAATATATAAATTATAACCATGCAACCAGAAATTTAGAATTGACTATGTATCCCTATCTTCACTTTTTATTAATCAAGCAAATGACACATAGGACACATCATTGAGTGGTGTAAGGTAAGATGTTTTAAGGAATATTACTACCTGATGTTTTGCAGAATATATTTGAAATATCAAGAAATATAATGGTATGTATGATAAACATCTGCTGGATCATGGAAAAAGGAAGAGTGTTCCAGAAAAACATCTATTTCTACTTTTTTGACTATGCCAAACCCTTTGACTGTGTGGATCACAATAAACTGTGGAAAATTCTGAAAGAGATGGGAATACCAGACCACCTGACCTGCCTCTTGAGAAACCTATATGCAGGTCAGGAAGCAACAGTTAGAACTGGACATGGAACAACAGACTGGTTCCAAATAGGAAAAGGAGTACGTCAAGGCTGTATATTGTCACCCTGCTTATTTAACTTCTATGCAGAGTACATCATAAGAAACACTGGGCTGGAAGAAACACAAGCTGGAATCAAGATTGCTGGGAGAAATATCGATAGCCTCAGATATGCAGATGACACCACCCTTATGGCAGAAAGTGAAGAGGAACTAAAAAGCCTCTTGATGAAGGTGAAAGTGGAGAGTGAAAAAGTTGGCTTAAAGCTCACATTCAGAAAACTAAGACCATGGCATCTGGTCCCATGGGAAATAGATGGGGAAACAGTGGAAACAGTGTCAGACTTTATTTTGGGGGGCTCCAAAATCACTGCAGATGGTGATTGCAGCCATGAAATTAAAAGACGCTTACTCCTTGGAAGGAAAGTTAGGACCAACCTAGACAGCATATTCAAAAGCAGAGACATTACTTTGCCAACAAAGGTCCGTCTAGTTAAGGCTATGGTTTTTCCAATGTATGGATGTGAGAGTTGGACTGTGAAAAGAGCTGAGCACAGAAGAATTGATGCTTTTGAACTGTGGTGTTGGAGAAGACTCTTGAGAGTCCCTTGCATTTCAAGGAGATCCAACCAGTTCATTATACAGGAGATCAGTCCTGGGTATTCTTTGGAAGGACTGATGCTAGCTGAAACTCTAATACTTTGGCCACGTGATGCAAAGAGTTGACTCATTGGAAAAAACTCTGCTGCTGGGAGGGATTGAGGGCAGGAGGAGAAGGGGACGACAGAGGATGAGATGGCTGGATGGCATCACCGACTCAATGGACATGAGTTTGGGTGATCTCCGGGAGTTGGTAATGGACAGGGAGGCCTGGTGTGCTGTAATTCATGGGGTCGCAAAGAGTCAGACACAACTGAGCAACTGAACTGAACTGAAGTCAATGCTATGGTTTTTCCAGTGGTCATGTATGGATATGAAAGTTGGACTGTGAAGAAAGCTGAGTGCTGAAGAATTGATGCTTTTGAACTGTGGTGTTAGAGAAGACTCTTGAGAGTCCCTTGGACTGCAAGGAGATCCCACCAGTCCATTCTAAGGGAGATCAGCCCTGAGTGTTCTTTGGAAGGAATGATGCTAAAGCTGAAACTCCAATACTTTGGCCACCTGATGCGAAGAGTTGACTCATTGGAAAAGACTCTGATGCTGGGAGGGATTGGGGGCAGGAAAATAATAGGATGACAGAGGATGATATGGCTGGATGGCATCACCAACTCAATGGACATGAGTTTGGGTGAACTCCAGGAGTTGGTGATGGACAGGCAGGCCTGGTGTGCTGCAATTCATGGGGTCACAAAGAGTTGGACATGACTGAGCGACTGAACTGAACTGAACTGAACTGAATCATAATATCAGTCTTAGTGGTTGTAATAATAAAAGTAGATAGGACTTACATAGATTTGAACATATGCTAGGTACTCCTTTCACAGTGAATAGTCCATTTTACCCTCTAAGCAATTTGTGAGATAGGTCCTATTACTATCTTCCTTTATCAGATATATCAAGATATTGAGAACTTAAACTTCCCAACTTTCACATAGCAGTAAAACTTAAACTTTCACATAGCAGTAAAAAGGAAAGTCCAGCTTTAAAATGAGATATTCAGTTCCAGAGCCTGTGGTTTTTATTGTTATGTAGTACTACTTTTGCAGAAAAAAAGAGGGCTTATGTAAAACTAAGGAAATAGGTATGGTGAAAGTTTAGTAATTGTATTAGAAACCTATATACAACTGTAGGTAAAGAAACTGAATTTTCTGGAAGTTATTTTTTAAAGATGCCATACAAGGAACTAACCCTTCTTCACTACCTTGTGTGGTTCATATGACTGTAGGACAATCAAAGTTTATGTGAATAAATGTGGTTTAAGAATACACAGCTGAAAAAAATCCATCCTTTCTAGCTACATACAGAAAGGATATCCTTTATTTCTTTGTAAAGAATAATTAAAATATCAAAACTTTGCAGAACTTTATAATAGTCATATGCAATCCATATATTTTTGTTGTTGTCCTTAAAGAAATTGTATGCATATCTCTCTAGATTGGACTTATTATCAACCTTTTATTAAATCTAATATGAATGTATATCAGATACCAAACATCAGTGAATAAATACATGAGTGTTTAACATGGATTTCTTTTTCATATAGAAAAAGTGCTGCAAGAAAGCCAACAAAAATGAAGAGTGATTTCTGTATTATTTACTAGAGATGGAATGATGAACAATAAAGCCCATTGGCATAATGGAAAATATATTTAGTAGTAGTTATCCAATTTGTGGGATGACAAGTAGGTAAGCCAGATCCGCAGCATTCCTTATATTGTAAGAGATAACCTATTCAAATACACAGCAAAATATATGGATGTGGCAACCAACTGCTGCACCTCCACCCCAGAATGTTTGCTTCTCATTTTTGAGGTGATATTCACACAACCATAAAGCTCTCTGGGGACACTGCTTTCTGGTTTTAAGACAGTATCTCTCTACCTATCGATCTACCAAACTATCATTATTTTTTAGCCTTAGTTCTTTAGTTTGTGTGGTAAGTTCCTAATTTTTCAGCCTTTTTAACTTTTGATTCTCCACAGATTCTTCTTATTTGAGATTCAGGGATGCTTCATAGGAGAGAAAATCCTGGATCCCTTGTCACTTCTCACTTTCAGATCTGTTCTCCCTTTTTTTTCAGTTTTATATATCATGATTTTCTGTCATGTCAATTCAGTTTTAGACCCTTTAATAACTTATTAGAATCATTTGCTGTTTTGCATTTCTTCCAATCTGTCTAGTAACTCTTTACTGATTCTGATACATTATAATGTTGAGAATTTTTTCATAAGGACTTTCATGTTCTTATTAAGCTTAGCAAAAAATCTTGGACCTAGGGAAAGTGAGGGTGGGATGAATTGAGAAAGTAGCATTGACATATATACACTACCATGTGTAAAATAGATAGTCAGCAGGGAAGTAGCTGTATAACACAGGGAGCCCAGTCTGGCACTGTGTGATACCCTAGAGGGGTAGAATGGGGGAGGGGAGGGAGGGTGAAGAGGAAGGGATAGAGGTATATATGTAATTATGACTGATTTGCATGTTGTACAGCAGAAACCAACACAATATTGTAAAGCAATTTTCTACCAGTTAAAAAAATATCTTGCAAATTAGTGCTATACACAACATCCTTATGTCTGGATGGTCAAAATAGCTCACTACTATCAGGTCATAGAAGCAAATCCATAAGCACAGGTATATTTTGACTAGGGTTCAGATACTAAATGGACAAACTATTCTCTGGACTCTACTCAGTAACTGTTGAAGTTAATGAAATCAAGCATCTTGTGGTGTGGTCTTTCTCATTCACAGAAGGTTAAATAATCACTCTCTTTTATAGTACATAAGAACATTCCTTCTACTTCCCAGAACTTCATATTTCATTGGTTATTAACAAGAAAAAGGAAAAAAAAAAACTAAATACAGACCATATATTTCAGACAGGCTATCCATATGTAAACAGTTACAACAAATCATTAAGAAAAAATGATGGGCACACCCAATTTTAAATTGGATAATAAATTAATAGCTTAAATAAGTAAATAAAATGAATTTATAAAATAAAAATCTAACTTGCTAAGAAACAGTTAAAAAATATTTAACATCTTGTATAGTTATTAACATGTAAAATTAAACAAATGTGATACCATTTTCACCTATAAAATTGGTGTAAAATTAATTGATAACACAGTGATACAGAGCATATGGTGAAATGAATGTTTTCAAACATTACTGTGGATAATCTTTTTGTAGGCAAACTGTAACTAATTATCAAAACATTTTACATTCTCATATGTCAACCTGGTAAAGGAATCTTGAGAAATTTATCCCTAAGAAATCATCACAGATTCATGGGTAAACATTTATTTATTTTTAATCTAACTATTTATATTTGTATATTTGTGATAGTAATCTACCACAGGACACTGAGTAAATGGATGTTGATAATCCATATCAGATGATACTATGCTTTTAAAAATTATCTTGCAGAAAATATTTAATGATATGACAAAAAGATCAATTTAAGTGAATCAGATTGCTATTAAAAGTTTTCCCAGATTAAAAAAAAAATCAAGAATATACACAATTGGATATGAAAAGTGTTTATTTCTGAATCATATTGGTGAAAGTGAGAGTCACTTAGTCATGGTGTCTGACTCTTTGCAACCCCATGGACTGTATAGCCTGCCAGGCTTTCTGTCCAGGGAATTCTCCAGGCCAGAATACTGGAGTGCATAGCCATTCCCTTCTCCAGAGGATCTTCCCAACCCCAGGGATCAAACCCAGGTCTCCTGCATTGCAGGCAGATTCTTTACCATCTGAGCCACCAGCAAGGCCTATTATTGGTAGCTTTAATTTTTCAAGATGATAGCAATTTACATAATAATCATGTTTCTGTCACATAATCAGAAAATGTTTCAATGTGTAAATAACACAACCTGCTATCAGAAATAAAAATTATATTATAAATAGCTTTATAATGAAAGTAGATAAAAGAACCTTTTGTCTTGAAGAAAAAATTGATCTTGGGCTCCAAAATCACTGCAGATGGTGACTGCAGCCATGAAACTAAGAGATGCTTGCTCCTTGAAAGAAAAGCTATAACAAACCTAGACAACATATTAAAAAGCAGATACATTATTTTGCTGGCAAAAGTCCCTCTAGTCAAAGCTATGGTTTATCCAGTAGTCATGTATAGATGTGAGAGTTGGACCGTAAAGAAAGCTGAGTGACAAAGAACTGATGCTTTTGAATTGTGCTGTTGGAGAAGACTCTTGAGAGTCCCTTGGACAGCAAGGAGATCAAACCAGTCAATCCTAAAGGAGATCAACCCTGAATATTCATCAGAAGAACTGAGGCCAAAGCTGAAACTCCAATACTTCGGCCACCTGATGCGAAGAGTCAACTCATTGGAAAAGACCTGATGCTGGGAAAGATTGAAGGCAGGAGGAGAAGGGGACAACAAAGGACGAAATGGTTGGATGGCATCACCAATTCAATGAACTTGAGTTTGAGCCAGCTCCAGGAGATGATGAAGGACAGGGAAGCCTGGGGTGCTGCAGTCCATGGGGTCACAAAGAGTCAGACATGACTGAGTGACTGGACAGCAACAAGAAAGAGAATTGTTTTGTCTTTTTTCTTAATATTTAACTATTTTCACTGGTATTATTATTATATCTGATCCCAACACATAAAAATATGCTTGCTCACAATATACAAACCACCCAGTAGTATACTATATATGTAGAATTATAAAATGCCATTGTTTTTAATATATCATGATGTTCAAGATCCTGAACACCTGCAATTTTTATATCCTATTAATAAACCTGTTTCCCTACACAAACATTGTTAAACTTGGAAGAAAAAAAATGCCATATGGCTTAGGAAAATTATATAGTCAATATTTTCAACATGTAGAAGTTATTAAATCATGCTTTAATTTATATTTACTTATTCACATTTTCATATTGAAAAGAAAACAAGTCATTGCTATCATTAAAGATAATAATATTTATAAAATTTAGTCCATTTTAATAAAAACTAATAATCTAAATGCCACATATTATTGTATCTGTACATCAATCTAGAGAATAACTAAAGTATGAAGGAATATTTGAAGTATTATTTTAAATATTTATATATTGATATAAATGAAACAGTGTCAGACTTTATTTTTCTGGGCTCCAAAATCACTGCAGATGGTGACTGCAGCCATGAAATTAAAAGACACTTACTTCTTGGAAGGAAAGTTATGACCAACCTAGATAGCATATTCAAAAGCAGAGACATTACTTTGCCAACAAAGGTCCGTCTAGTCAAGGCTATGGTTTTTCCTGTGGTCATGTATGGATGTGAGAGTTGGACTATGAAGAAGGCCGAGCGCTGAAGAATTGATGCTTTTGAACTGTGGTTTTGGAGAAGACTCTTGAGAGTCCGGTGGACTGCAAGGAGATCCAACCAGTCCATTCTGAAGGAGATCAGCCCTGGGATTTCTTTGGAAGGAATGATGCTGAAGCTGAAACTCCAGTACTTTGGCCACCTCATGTGAAGAGTTGACTCATTGGAAAAGACTCTGATGATGGGAGGGATTGGGGGCAGGAGGAGAAGGGGACGACAGAGGATGAGATAGCTGGATGGCATCACTGACTCGATGGATGTGAGTCTGAGTGAACTCTGGGAGTTGGTGATGGACAGGGAGGCCTGGCGTGCTGCGATTCATGGGGTCGCAAAGAGTCGGACATGACTGAGAGACTGATCTGATCTGATAAATGAAACAAAGTCATTGTTTTGCAAAACTTTTCCATTTATACTTATAAATTTTCATAACAGTATTAATGTTCACATAAAAATGATTTCAGAAATCAATTAGTAGAATTCAATAATTTGAAACTCACATGTAATTCATTATTATATATAATTATAAGCATACACTATACATATTTTTATATATTTATTTTTATCAGATAAATGTCCATTAAGTAGAATGTCAAATTTCTGAGTTGTTTGGTGAATAAATTTTTATCAAAGAAAAAAGAACTGAAAAACAATTTCTAAAGTGCCTCTAGTATTTTGTTTAACTAACAATGTTTAAAATTTCAAGTTGCTTTCATATTCTCATTTGCCATCATTAGCTTTTTGTATTTTTTTTTCCCATAACCAGAAAATTTTAATAGAGGGGAAATGAGTTAGGAATGAAATTGTTTACTGACAATTTCAGTAAACAATTCAGATAAATGCATTCAGATAAATGCTATGATTCCAGTAGTTCCTATGTCTCCTTTAATGAAAAGATTGATTCCAGATTTTGACAGAAAATAAGTCTGGCAAAAGCAGTAACAGTTCTTTGGACTTGGTGTGAAACGCCACCAGATTCTCAGCTCCCTCTGTCTATTTTGCCAGGCCAATTACATGCTTAGAAAGAGACTACTGCTTACACAGGAGAGAACGTTCATTGGGAACAGAGAGAGAGAAATCTGAGGGTCATAATCTAAACACACATTTGTTATTTAACTCATTCGTAATGAATTTTTATTTAATACCTTTTAAGTGTTAAGCTCTGAACTCGATTATAAGAACAAAGAGCTTATTAATATTTAAGGAATCATGGTGAATTAATTCAAGGATTGGCAAACTATGCCCTTTTGACCAAATCTACCCACAGCCTCTTTTTATAAAGTGTATTGGCCCGTTTATTTATGCATTGTCTATGGCCCCTTTTGTGTTGTGATGTCAGTGTTGAATAATCAGAACAGGGAATGTATAGCCTGAAAGGATAAAACATGTTTATTATCTTGCCCTTTACAGTTATTCTGTAGCTTACTCTTTGCTGATTGGATGAATACAATTGTCTTTTTAATTTAAATTTATTTATTTTTAATTGGAGGATAATTGCTTGACAATATTGAGTTGATTTCTGCCATATATCAGCATGAATCAGCCATAGGAATAGGTATGTCCCCTCCCTCTTAAACCTCCCCCCACCTCACACCCCATCCTATCCCTCTATGCTGTCACAGAGCACTGCATTTGAGCTGCCTATGTCATACAGCAAATTCCCATTGGCTATCTAATTTTACATGTGGTAATATGTATGTTTCATTGCTACTCTCTCAATGTGTTCTGCCCTCTCTTTCCCCACTGTGTCTGCAGTCTGTTCTCTGTGTCTGTGTCTCCATTGCTGCCCTGTAGCTAGGTTCATCAGTACTGTCTTCCTAGATTCAAAATATATGTGTTAATGTACAGTATTTGTCTTTCTCTATCTGACTTATTTCACTGTGTGTAATAGGCTCTACGTTCATCCGCCTTACTAGAACTGACTCATATACTTTCCTTTTTATGACTGAGTAATATTCCATTCTATATATGTACCACCGCTTCTTTATTCATTCATCTGTCGATGGACAGGTGGGTTGCTTCCATGTCCTTTGTTGTTCAGCTGCTAAGTCACGCCTGACTCTTTGTGACCCCATGGACTGCAGCATGCCAGGCTTCCCTGTCCTTTGCCATCTCCTGGAGTTTGCTCAAACTCATGTCCATTAAGTTGATGATGCCATCCAATCATCTTATCCTCTGTCATCCCCTTTTCCTCCTGCCTTCAATCTTTCCCAACAGAAGGGCCTTTCCAATGAGTTGGCCCTTTGCATCAGGTGGCCAAAGTATTGGAGCTTCAGCATCAGCATCAGTCCTTCCAATGAATATTCAGAAAGGTTTTCCTTTAGGATTGACTGGTTTGATCTCCTTGCTTTCTAAGTGACTCTCAAGAGTCTTCTCCAAACCCACAGTTCAAAAGCATCCATTCTTTGGCTCTCAGCCTTCTTTATGGTCGAACTCTCACATTCATACTTGACTACTGGAAAAACTATAGCTTTGACTATATGGACTTTTGTCAGCAAAGTGATGTCTCTGCTTTTTAATACACTGTCTAGGTTTGTCAAAGTTTTTTTCCAAGGAGCACACATCTTTTAATTTCACAGCTGCAGTCACCCATCTGCAGTGATTTTAGAGCCCAAGAAAATAAAGTCTCTCACTGTTTCCATTTATTCCCTATCTATTTGCCCTGAAGTGATGGGATCAGATGCCATGATCTTAGTTTTTCGAATGTTCTGTTGTAAATAGCGCTGTGATGAATATTGGGGTACCTGTGTCTTTTTCAACTATGGTTTCCTCAGGGTATATAACCTGTTGTGGGATTGTTGCATCATGTGATAGTTTTATTCCTAGTTTTTCAGGGAATCTCCATACTGTTTTTCATTGTGGCTAAATCAACTTGCATTCCCACCAACAGTGCAAGAGGCTTCCCTTTTCTTCACACCCTTGCCATTATTTATTTTATTTTATTTTTCACTACTGAATAATCTTTTTTTCTTTTTCTTTTTTTTCTTAATTGGAGGCTAATTACTTTACAAATTGTGGTGGTTTTTGCCATACATTGACATGAATCAGCCATGGGTATACATGTGTTCCCCATTCTGACCCTCCTTCCCACCTCCCTTCCCATCCCATCCCTCAGGGTCATCCCAGTGCCCCAGCCCTGAGCACCCTGCCTAATGCATCGACCCTGGACTGACGATCTATTTCACATATGACAATATACATGTTTCAATGCTATACTCTCAAATCATCCCACCCACGCCTTCTCCCAGAGTCCAAAAGTCTGTTCTTATATCTGTGTCTCTTTGCTGTCTCACATATAGGGTCATCGTTACCATTTTTCTAAATTCCATATATATGCCTTAATACATGTATTGGTGTTTTTCTTTCTGACTTACTTCGCTCTGTATAAAAGGCTCCAGTTTCATCCACCTCATTAGAACTGATTCAAATGCATTCTTTTTAATAGCTGATTAATATCCCATTGTGTATTGTACCACAGCTTTCTTATCCATTTGTCTGCTGATGGACTTCTAGGTTGCGTCCATGTCCTGGCTATTGTAAACAGTGCTGCAATGAACATTGGGGTACACTGTGTCTCTTTAAATTCTGGTTTCCTTGGTGTGTATGCCCAGCAGTGGGGTTGGTGGGTCGTATGGCAGTTCTATTTCCATTTTTTTAAGGAATTGTCACATTGTTTTCCATAGTGGCTGTACTAGTTTGCATTCCCACCAACAGTGCAGGAGGATTATTTTTTTTTTCCACACCCTCTCCAGCATTTATTGTTTGTAGATTTTTTGATGATGGCCATTCTGAGGTGTGTGAGGTTTTACCTCATTATAATTTTGATTTGCATTTTTCTAATAGTGAACTCCGGGAATTGGTGATGGACAGGGAGGCCTGGCGTGCCTCAAGGGGTCGCAAAGAGTCGGACACAATTGAGTGACTGAACTGAACTGAATTGAACTGAATAGTGAGGGATGTTGAGCATCTTTTCATGTGTTTATTAGCTACCTGCATGTTTCATTTGCCATCAGTAGTATTTCATTTTAGTCATTCCAACAGATATGTATTGGTATCTTACTGTGGTTCTAATTTGCATTTCCTCTCACCTACAGCCAGACATCCTGGAATGTGAAGTCAAGTGGGCTTAGAAAGCATCACTAGGAACAAAGCTAGTGGGGGCAATGGAATTCCAGTGGAGCTATTTCAAATCCTGAAAGATGATGCTGTGAAAGTGCTGCACCCAATATGCCAGCAACTTTGGAAAACTCAGCAGTGGCCACAGGACTGGAAAAGGTCAGTTTTCATTCCAATCCCAAAGAAGGCAATGCCAAAGAATGCTCAAACTACCGCATAACTGCATTCATCTCACACGCTAGTAAAGTAATGCTCAAAATTCTCCAAGCCAGGCTTCAGCAATATGTGAACCATGAACTTCCAGATGTTCAAGCTGGTTTTAGAAAAGGCAGAGGAACCAGAGATCAAATTGCCAACACCCACTGGATCATGGAAAAAGGAAGAGAGTTCCAGAAAAACATCTATTTCTGCTTTACTGACTATGCCAAAGCCTTTGACTGTGTGGATCACAATAAACTGTGGAAAATTCTGAAAGAGATGGGAATACCAGACCACCTGGCCTGTCTCTTGAGAAACCTATATGCAGGTCAGGAAGCAACAGTTAGAACTGGACATGGAACAACAGACTGATTCCAAATAGGAAGAGGAGTACATCATGGCTGTATATTGTCACCGTGCTTATTTAACTTGTATGCAGAGTACATTATGAGAAACGCTGGGCTGGAAGAAGCCCAAGGTGGAATCAAGATTGCTGGGAGAAATATCAATAACCTCAGATATGCAGATGACACCACCCTTATGGCAGAAAGTGAAGAGGAACTAAAAAACCTCTTGATGAAAGTGAAAGAGGAGAGTGAATAAGTTGGCTTAAAGCTCAACATTCAGAAAACAAAGATTATGGCATCTGGTCCCATCACTTTGTGGGAAATAGATGGAGAAACAGTGGAAACAGTGTCAGACTTTATTTATTTACTTATTTATTTTTGACTCCAAAATCACTGCAGATGGTGATTGCATCCATGAAATTAAAAGACGCTTACTCCTTGGAAGGAAAGTTAAGACCAACTTAGCATATTGAAAAGCAGAAATATTACTTTGCCAACAAAGTCCGTCTAGTCAAGGCTATGGTTTTTCCAGTGGTCATGTATGGATGTGAGAGTTGGACTGTGAAGAAAGCTGAGCACCAAAGACTTGATACTTTTGAACTGTGATGTTGGAGAAGACTCTTGAGAGTCCCTTGGATGGCAAGATCCAACCAGTCCATCCTAAAGGAGATCAGTCCTGGTGTTCATTGGAAGGACTGATTCTGAAGCTGAAATTCCAGTACTTTGGCCACCTCATGTGAAGAGTTGACTCATTGGAAAAGACCCTGATGCTGGGAGGGATTGGGGACAGGAGGAGAAGGGGATGACAGAGGATGAGATGGCTGGATGGCATCACCGATTCAATGGACATGAGTCTGAATGAACTCTGGGAGTTGGTGATAGACAGAGAGGCCTGTGCTATGATTCATGGGGTTGCAAAGAGTAGGACACAACTGAGCGACTGAACTGAACTGAATAACTAATTATTTTGAGAGTCTTTTAAAATAGTTATTTGTCAGTAATATATCTTTCAATGAATAATATTTTCTAAAATTTTACTCATTTTTAACACTTTATATTTTATAAATGATGTTTTAAAATTTATTCTGCATACAAGTCTTATAATATTTTTTTGACTAGTACTTTTTCACAGTTTGTATCTTGCCTTTTTACTCTCTTAAGAGTATATTTTGAAGACAAATGTTTTCATTTTTCTCTTTTCCACTTCCCTTTCCCAATTCAAATTAGATTATAGACATTCATTCTTCAGGAAAGAAGTGTTAGGAAGAAAAGCAGAGTTTTGAGATTCAAAAGACACAAACAGGGGATTTGGAAAAACCTGTCCTCTCCTTTAGAATTTCTAAATTTTCTACAAGCTGAGAGAGTAAAATAGCTCTTTCTCCCCTCTGAAACACATTAATTAACTCCAGGACATTCTTCAGAGCTCAGGTCACAGGTCAGACAGTGTTCTTTGTCACCCCCAGTTCGTCCAGTCTTCCAAGTTCAAGACATACCCTTTTGTGAGAAACTTTATAGTGTTTTCTCCCTCCTCCACATTTTTAAAGACAATTGTTTTTAATTTTGAAATTATTATTATTATTATTATGTGATTACTATCTCTCTTCTACTAAGATACAATTCTCATAAAAACAGGTATAATACTGATTTTTATTCAATTCATGACCAGTGACTAGAATAGTACATGGCATATTATTTCTAATTAAAATACTTGATTACCATGGTGTGTGGTTATGTCTGCCTCAAAACTATGGAATCTTGTGTTATGAAATATATACGTAGAACAATACAAGTTAGATGTGCACTAAAAATTATATGTGCAATAGAACCCAAGTTTTTTATTGTCCTTGGGGTCGCAAAATTTCAGACATGACGTAGAGACTAAACAATATTCTTACTGTTTGTTACTAATCTCTTTTTGTTCTTGGATCTCCTTATCTACTTAATATTGGTTAAGACTGAGTTTTAGAGATGACTCAGTATCTCTTCCCTGGTGGCTAAAACGGTAAAGCGTCTGTCTGCAATGCAGGAGACCCGGGTTCGATCCCTGGATTGGGAAGATCCCCTGGAGAAGGAAATGGCAGCCCACTCCAGTATTCTTGCCTGGAAAATCCCATGGA
The DNA here is from genome assembly GCF_055505025.1 of Bos grunniens. Lineage (NCBI taxonomy): Eukaryota > Metazoa > Chordata > Mammalia > Artiodactyla > Bovidae > Bos > Bos grunniens. The sequence goes on from NC_141181.1 coordinate 24,954,200, forward strand.
TGGCAGAGCCTGGTAGGCTACTGTCCATGGGGTTGCAAAGAGTCAGACACGAATGAGCAACTACACTTCACTTCACTTCACTTCAGTATCTCTAACTTTAAAAAGAGTCTCAGCAAATGTTGAGTCGAGTTCAAAGTTCTGACTCCCTCTCCTGGCTGCTCCTGCCATCTCACAATTTCCTCTCCTTTTCTACCTTCCCAGAGTTAGTATAGGGCTTCCCTTGTGGCTCAGCTGGTAAAGAATCCACCTGCAATGTGGTAGACCTGGTTTCAATCCCTGGGTTGGGAAGATCCCTGGAAAAGGGAAAGGCAACTCACTCCAGTATTCTGGCCTAGAGAGTTCCATGGACTATACAAAGAGTAGGACACGACTGAGTGACTTTAAAAAAAAAAAAAAAAGGGAGGAGTTAGTACAGGGTAGTTTCAACCATCTTGGCATCAAGAGGATGGACCTTTCAATCACATATTTCAGTCTGGATACTTGCCAGATGTCACTGAACATCTGTCAGTCACCAAGTCCAGGTTCGTTCCATGCCCACAGGTCTACTTTATCTTTTAGGAAGGGAGTCCCTCCTCTATTACATTAAAAAGATTGTGTATCCAATTTTCTGCTAGTTACTGTGTGTATTATAAAAAAACTCAAGATCATTGTATCTTTCTTAGTGCAAACTAATATTGAAGAGGGATTTTTAAACATACTTATAAAAACTAAAAGTTTTAGCATATATATATATAATTAAGATAAGCCACTTGATTGAAAAAATGATAAAAATTTTATGGAAGTATAGATGGGCATAATATTTTATACAAATATAAGATAATAAAGGCAAAAACAAGTGATATTTATCTTTGCTTTGGAATATTGTAGGACTTGTAAAATACAGATATAGATTGAATTTTATAAATCAGATATAGATTTGGTTTTCAATGAATTATTTTGGATAACAATTGTGACTACACTGTATATTTCATATTGTCTTTTAAATGCATTAATAAGAAAAATCACTGATTCAATGGACATGAACTTGGGCAAACATTAGGAGATAGTGAAGGACAGGGATGCCTGACATGCTACAGTCCATGGGGTTGTTAGGTAGTTAGAATAGGAAAAAGGAGTCCAGAATGGCAGTGGCTAAAAGACAAGGAAGGAAAAGCCCATGAAAATAAAACAAAGGAAGGTCCGAGGACCTCAGGTACAACAAACAGCACTCCTGGCTAGCCAGTTTACATAAAGCAGGCCCAGGGTGAGGAGAAAAAAAAACATAAAAAGAGCAGCCAAAGGGCCGGGGCTCTCTCTCTCTCCTTCTCTTTGTGTCTTTTGGTCCTCATACCCTCATGCCTCAAGGATGTATTTTCGTTTATTTTTAAAATAAAACTAAGCTGTAACACAGATCTGTAACACTGATCCATCCAAGAGCTATAATGCTGGTCTGTTGCTTCAAATTTTGTTGTGATGAGACAGAACCACACTCCCCCGACAGGCTCATGAAGAGTTGGACATAACTTGGTGATTGAACAACAACAAGAAAAATAGAATTGTTATACTATGAGTTTATATTGAGGAATTATGATAACAATGAATAAGGTTTAGAAAAATTATATTTCCTATTCAACTTTGGTGGGCATCATAGTCATTGAATTCTATACGAATGCTTTCCCAGAGCACAATTCTAGAATACAATATGAATAGCATCTTTAGATTTAATACAGCTCAGCAGCCTTGGAGGAAATAAACTGGTGTACATCTGTCTTGATATACCAATGTAGCTAATTCTTAAGAGAAAAGTTGTTTCATAGAATCTCATCTCATCTAGGTGACCTGCTTTAAAAATCAAGGAGAGAACTGATATGGTCAGAGATTATATGGAATAGTAATAACAAGGAAATGAAAATTATAAAGTTTTACAAAAAGCCTTACGATTCCTGCTTAGAAAATGGTCTCCTAAACTAAAAAAAGATAAAAATAAAAGATATATTGGCTGTAAGTTTATAAGGATATACAGATAAATAGCTAATAAAATAAATTTTAGAACATAACCCTTTATCATCTTGAGAAGGCATATTCAGAAAAATTCATATAAATATTTGGAAAAATTGTGTTAAAAGATCTTTCCTCTTAAAATTTGTGCTAGACATGCTCATCCTTTTGTCAAAAAGAGCAATATTAAGTATAATTATGAAGACCAAAATTTAATCTCTACAACTAGAAATACATGTTTAATTACATTATATATTATACAGAAGTAATCAAGAACAATGTGTATTTTTTAGACTCATTTCATTTAATAGAAATAAAAATAATCATACCTGATTCTGTGAAGTTTCTCAAAAACCAACTGAATTCATAGTTGTATTCTAATAAAAATTTTTACCTTCTTTTTTATTTTTTGCTAAATCTAAAAACTGCTTTTGTTTTTGTTTTTTTCTTTTAGATCAAGCCAGTTTCTTGCTTAGTGGTATTGATGTGTTTTCCTTCTTTATTTTTATTTTTTGCAATATTCAAAGTATTCTATGTGAACCCAGGCTAAATCTAAATTTCATCAAAAAAGCACTTGATTGTCTTTAATAAATGATAAGTACAATTACAATCAAAGAACTCAGATATCATTTGAAGAATATAATAGTTTAATTTTCAGAATATTTAACTCTGATTGTTGGAAGATGACCATGCACCTTTATAATTAGTATCCAAATCTAAAATCACTCTTTATAATGAATTGTGTCATCATTAGTAGTGATGGGCAGCTCCAGTGTTTCATGTTACTATTTAAGCTATTGTTAATTTCTGTTGCTGATAATTAAAAGGAGATGATGATGCTAATGAACAGCTTTCAGGTAGGCATGCTTCACTCTGAATGGATAAATGCAGAATACCACACTGATGAGATGCCTCTCATGCTCTAAGGTTTTTGTAAACAATTCCACAAATTAAAGGCGTTGGTTTAGATAATCTTCCTTCTCAAACTGCTCTGTTTTCATTAAATTATTTTTCTTTAAATAGGATCATCATAATAGCATTCACTAAGAATCTTTATATGATAAATAACTAATAATTACTGAGTACTCCTGTGTGCTAGGCTCTATTGAAGCACTAAGGAGTTATCAACTCCTTTAAACTTCAAAGAACCAAAGAAAAAAATTATTATTCTAATTACATTATACAGATGAAGAAACAGACAAAAAAAGTTAAATAACTTACCCTTAACTCTTAGGCTATACTGCCTCTTACACTGAAAATCACATCTTCAGTATTATAATTAAGTCAATTACAATTAGAAATGACTAGTAATTTTAGGCAATTGGGGAAAGTGTAAATGATGATGGTTTTCTTCTCTGTTCCTCTAGTCTAATCCTTCTGCACTCCAGGTACAATATCATGTTTATCTAAACAGCTGAAACATAAGATCTCAAGTCAAAAAATAATACTGAAATCATGAGGAAATGATAAGAAACCAAAAGAAATCATACTTTAAATTGTGAACAATTGGAGCACTGTTTAATCCTAACACTGGGGACAAGGGTTTAATATGTGGTGCTGGAAATATTTGGAGAAGGCAATTGCAAGCCACTCCAGTACTCTTGCCTAGAAAATCCCATGGATGGAGGAGCCTGGTAGGCTGCAGTCCATGCGGTCACTGAAGAGTCGGACACGACTGAGCGACTTCACTTTCACTTTTCATTTTCACGCAATGGAGAAGGAAATGGCAACCCACTCCAGTGTTCTTGCCTGGAGAAGCCCAGGGATGGCAGAGCCCGGTGGGCTGCTGTCTACGGGGTCGCACAGAGTCGGACACGACTGAAGCGACTTAGCAGCAGCAGCAGCAGTTGGAAATATTCCAATCAAGTTATTGTGCAATTAGAAAATTGTATTCTCTTATTAATAAGAAAATAATCCTCTTATTCTTATAGATAGGCTTCCCCAGTGACCCAGAGGTAAAGAATCTGCCTGCAATGCAGGCCATGCAGCAGAAGCCACAGGTTCGATCCCAGGCTCAGGAAGATCTCCTTGAGAAGAAAATAGGAACCCACTCCAGTATTCTTGCCTGGGAAATCCCATGAACAAAGGAGCCTGGTGGACTACAGTCACAAAGTGTCAGACATGATTTAGCAAATAAACAACAACAACCATAACAATTATTATAGATAAATATTAATTACAATTAAGCCAAGTTGAGGCCCAGGACTTCACAGATTTGTCATGTTAATATTGCGAAATAATTTTCAAACTCTACATTAGAGATTCTCCAATATTTCATGTTATAACATTTTTTTAGAATATAATTATATTTCTATAAAAATGTATGCATATTTAGGGATTGAACTCAGGTCTCCCACATTGCAGGTGAATTCTTTACCAGCTGAGCCACCAGGGAAGCCCATTTAGAAGCACATATTTATATAATTTCCAGAAATGATATATATTTATCTGAAGACCATCCATGTCTTCTTGAACCAGAAAATGAGAGTCCCTGCCCAAAATTTTGAACATTATATCTTATCTTCCTTTATTTATCTCATTAACTCGTGATAGCATTTATTTATATATTTTACTGTCATTCTCTTTAATTCAACATATTGAGAAAATATAGTAATTTGAGACTATTATAAATGGCATAATAAAGTAAAATAAGAAACCAAGACTTAAGACTGAGTTGATCAAAGACTTGTGGGAGGCAAAAATTTCACAAAGCAGACTGTTGATACCTAAACCTGCAACCCTAGGATTCCTTTTATCAGTTCGCTTAGCTATTAATAGTTAACATCTTCTTTGAAGACTTGATAAGTAGGTAAGTCAAGCCAACAGTAATGAATTGCCTGGAAATTTGATCCTGACAAGATGGCATAAGCTAATGGATGACAGATTTAATCATAAATACTCAGTTTCCCTGGGGAAAAATAAAATTAGGCTGAACTTTGAAGTTCAATCTATTTTCCAGAGATCTGATAGGATAAGGCTGAACCAAACCTGCAGTCTTGCTTAACTTCTTATCCTTCCTGGCTCAAACGGTAAAGAATCTGCCTGTAATGCAAGAAGACCTAGATTCAGTCCCTGGGACAGGAACATACCCTGGAGAAAGGATTAACTAACTTCTCATTCCAGTATTCTTTCCTAGAGAATTCCATGGACAGAGGAGCCTGGTGTGCTACAGTCCATGGGGTCACAGAGTCGGACATGACTGAGTGACTTTCACTTACTCTCATACAAGTTTCCGTCTTGAACAAATTTAGTAAATAACTTCCATGTGATTAAAGAAAGCTAACATAAAATAATTCCAATGCTGTTGAACAAATGCTATCACTACCTCTACTAATACATACATGAATTAAATTGGCTAGTTACTGTCAGAAATTCTTCTAAGCATTTTAGATCAATTAAACTTTCTAGTTTGAACTATTTATTGTAGTAATAAAAATAAAACAATTGCAATAATGATCACTTATTAAGTTCCTACAATGTAATCAGTTCAGTTAATCTGTGTTTCAGCTGAATTTGGGAGTTATTATTTTTTATACTTCATAGATTAAGGATTTAAAGCACAGTGAGTTTAAGTGACTGTACAAGCCTATACACCGATAAAGGCAAAATAAAAAGTCATGCAGTTATTTCAGTGTTTCTTTACTATTGGTAATTTAGAAACTAAAAGTTTAGAGTAAAAAGACATTTTGGAAACCCAACTATGGATTTAAATACAATGAAATTGTCTTATAAGTTATTTCATATTTAAACTTTAAAAGTGGATTTCTATTAATATTACCATAAAAATCAGAATTAGATACCATTTAATAATGTGCAATTATACTTAAATTGCTTAAAGAAAAAATTTATTCAGTAAACATTATTAAATAGATAGTTAATAATTATAATTGATAGATAATCAGAGCATTCAGCCTAGTGACTAGCAAGAAGCAGGTACTGGATAAATAACCATGAAGCAAATCTGACTTTGCGCACAGAGATTAGAATGAAAAAAATCCAACTTGATGAAACTTCCTGTAAAGAACTGTGTCATTAGAAGAAACAATTTCTAGGTTTTCGAATTAAGTTTGATTATATATAGTGGGATAGTTTATAAAAAGAAAAATGATAAAAATAATATAAAATAATGCATTAATTAAATTTATTTTATTTACAAACCAAAGAGAATATTTCTCTCATATAAAAGTCCAAGAAAAAAGTGATGATGTAGAATTGATTGAAAACTATCTGCAATTATGTTATCATAAGTGGTAAAATTATTGCATAACACATATTGAAAAGCATGAATATGTTATATATAAATAAGTAGTATTGTTACATACTTTAAAATTATCTCATATTCATTTACATGTAGATTAAATGCATAAATCTCTACTTAAATATATTACATCAAGTAAAAACTTAGGTACATGTAGATTTAATTGATGGCAGTTTAGTTTTATTCTAGTGCTATGGTGAATATTCAACATGGTGTTCAGTTCAGTTCAGTCGCTCAGTCATGTCCGACTCTTTGTGACCCCATGAATCACAGCACTCCAGGCCTCCCTGTCCATCACCAACTCCTGGAGTTCAATCAAACTCATGTGCATCGAGTCAGTGATGCCATCCAGCCATCTCATCCTCTGTTGTCCCCTTCTCCTCCTGCCCCCAATCCCTCCCAGCATCGGGGTCTTTTCTAATGAGTCAACTCTTTGCATGAGGTGGCCAAAGTATTGGAGTTTCAGCCTCAGAATCAGTCCTTCCAATGAACACCCAGGACTGATCTCTTTTAGGATGGACTAGTTGGATCTCCTTGCAGTCCAAGGGACTCTCAAAAGTCTTCTCCAACACCACAGTTCAAAAGCATCAATTCTTTGGTGCTCAGCTTTCTTTAAAGTACAACTCTCACATCCATACATGACCACCGGAAAAACCACAGCCTTGACTAGATGGACCTTTGTTGGCAAAGTAATGTCTCTGCTTTTCAATAAGCTATCTAGGTTGGTCATAACTTTCCTTCCAAGGAGTAAGCGTCTTTTAATTACATGGCTGCTATCACCACCTGCAGTGATTTTGGAGCCCCAAAAAATAAAGTCTGACACTGTTTCTACTGTTTCCCCATCTACTTCCCATGAAGTGATGGGACCAGATGCCATGATCTTCTGAATGTTGAGCTTTAAGCCAATCTTTTCACTCTCTTCTTTCACTTTCATCAAGAGGCTCTTTAGCTCCTCTTCAATTTCTGCCATAAGGGTGGTGTCATCTGCATATCTGAGGTTATTGATATTTCTCCCAGCAATCTTGATTCTACCTTGGGCTTCTTCCAGCCCAGTGTTCCTCATGATGTACTCTTCATATAAGTTAAATAAGCAGGGTGACAATATACAGCCTTGATGTACTCCTTTTCCTATTTGGAACCAGTCTGTTGTTCCATGTCCAGTTCTAACTGTTGCTTCCTGACATGCATATAGGTTTCTCAAGAGGCAGGTCAGGTGATCTTGTATTCCCATCTCTTTCAGAATTTTCCACAGTTTATTGTGATCCACACAGTCAAAGGCTTTGGCATAGTCAATAAAGCAGAAATAGATGTTTTTCTGGAACTGTCTTGCTTTTTCCATGATCCAGCAGATGTTGGCAATTTGATCTCTGGCTCCTCTGCATTTTCTAAAACCAGCCTGAACATCTGGAAGTTCACTGTTCATGTATTGCTGAAGCCTGGCTTGGAGAATTTTGAGCATTACTTTACTAGCGTGTGAGATGACTGCAATTGTTCTGTAGTTTGAGCATTCTTTGGCATTTCCTTTCTTTGGGATTTGAATAGAAACTGACCTTCTCCAGTCCTCTGGCCACTGCTGAGTTTCCAAATTTGCTGGCATATTGAGTGCAGCACTTTCACAGCATCATCTTTCAGGATTTGAAATAGCTCCACTGGAATTCCATCACCTCCACTAGCTTTGTTTGTAGTGATGCTTTCTAGGCCCACTTGACTTCACATACCAGGATGTCTGGGTCGTGAAGATCTTTTTTGTACAGTTCTTCTTTGTAAACTTGCCACCTCTTCTTAGATGCAAAAAAGCAAAATCGCTGTCTGAGGAGGCCTTAAAAATAGCTGGGAAAAGAAGAGAAGTGAAAAGCAAAGGAGAAAAGGAAAGATATACCCATTTGAATGCGTATTTCCAAAGAATAGCAAGGAGAGATAAGAAAGCCTTCTTCAGCCATCAATACAAAGAAATAGAGGGAAACAACAGAATGGGAAAGACTAGATATCTCTTCAAGAAAATTAGAGATAGCAAGGGAATATTTCATGCAAAAATGGGCTCGATAAAGGACAGAAATGGTATGTACCTAACAGAAGCAGAAGATACTAAGAAGAGGTGGCAAGAATATACAGAAGAACATGGTGTTACTCTCAATATTTTGTACAATAATTACACACATATGTTTGCATTTGGCCTCCTAAAATTTAAGAAATGGGAGAAAGAAATCTGAGGAGAAAACAATTGAAAGTAGTGTAAAATTAAAGAAGAAATTTAAAATTTTCCCCTATAGAAAAAGAAGCAGAATAATATTATAAAATTTCACTAAGATTTTATAACTGTCAGAACTTTAAACCAAAATTATCATCACTGCTCTTTCAAATGTGGCAGAGACAATGAATTTCTTCAGCAAAATGAAAAGACCAATTTTTACCATCAGATAAGAAGGTCTCTGCAGACAGGGAATATACAAAGTGCTCACCACCATTTTCAATCATAAAGGAAGCTGAAAAAAAGAAAAAAATTGTTAAGAATCCTATCATAAGTACACCTAAAAGCATCAAGAAATAAGGGGAGAAGAATTTCCTAAAGGATAGTAATAGTTTTGTATTTAAAATGAGAGTACAGTCTTCACTCTATTTTTATGAGAGATGAAGAAATTCTACGATGAAAGGGGACACTCGGCTCTGCAGAAGACAAAAGGACCTGTCTTCAGAGCATTGACTTGACATTCTCTGGAAAGGTGCAGGGCAGTAAAAATAAGTCAGAAGAGGAAATAAAATAGGTGCTGATAGAATATTATTGAAATAAAAATAACAAATGAATTTAAGATGAACATTCAGCTAATGCAAATAACAGAGAAAAAGTTAAGGGATGAAATATTTATATAGCAAGTCAAATGCTGACAAAGGAAACATATGAGGCAAGTACTTTTTAATGTTCTTAAAACCATATGTTACAAGTAGATAAAAAATGAAGTACATTATTCTGCCTAAAATTACCTCAGCCATTTTGATTTTCATCATTCTGAGTCTTTTCAACACTCAAGTTCTGAAATTGCATGCTCATGACTCAGCATTTTATACTGATTTGGTGTTGTTTGAAGTATATATAGCCTATCAAAAAGACTTTTCCAAATTATAGCAAATATCTCTATTCTAAACTAAATGTTTAAAAACTAAATGTGGCTCATATTTTCTTTTTCCTTATTCTTCAATAAATAATTGATGCTTAACTTTTCACATTGTTTAATTCTGTAAGGAACTTAATATAGTATATACCACTTTCTGACAAAAAGAAAATTCTGTATTTTCTTACAGTCAAGAAGCAGTAATACTAATTTCTATAATACTGCATTTTGATATATTTATATTTTAAATAACATATGTACTTTACAGTTTGTAGTGCTTTTCACAAAGACAATTGTGGAAAGTATATAGCTTTTCATGAATGTTTGGAATTTATAATAAAAAAGTTAAAAATTACAAATGGTCTATCTGCTAGATATATCTTTATAAAATATAATAAGGGAGAAATGATCTATTTTGGCATATTCTACACTAAATTTGGGGTAGCAGTTAAAAATTTTCAAATATGATGTCAATTATACTTTGCCAACAAAGGTCCGTGTAGTCAAGGCTATGGTTTTTCCAGTGGTCATGTATGGATGTGAGAATTGGACTGTGAAGAAAGCTGAGTGCTGAAGAATTGATGCTTTTGAACTGTGGTGTTGGAGAAGACTCTTGAGAGTCCCTGGACTGCAAGGAGATCCAACCAGTCCATTCTAAAGGAGATCAGTCCTGGGTGTTCATTGGAAGGAATGATGCTGAAGCTGAAACTCCAATATTTTGACCACCTCATGCGATGGGTTGACTCATTGGATAAGACCCTGATGCTGGGAGGGATTGGGGGCAGGAGGAGAAGGGGATGACAGAGGATGAGATGGCTGGATGGCATCATCAACTCGATGGACATGAGTTTGAGTGAACTCCGGGAGTTGGTGATGGATAGGGATGGCTGGTGTGCTGCGATTCATGGGGTTGCAAAGAGTCGGGCACAACTGAAGGACTAAACTGAATGATACTTCGATAAAAAGCTTCAAATGTGAAGTATGATGCATTGAGACAAAATGTGCCGTTTTGTGTCTAAGTCGTCAATAAAAGGCTTTTTTCCATATTATTTTATTCATTTGTTAATGTGCATATTTTTTAATGTTTTACAGAACAAATGTTTATTATGATAGATTTAATAGTATTAGAACTATTGTTTTAAACCTGGACCATATTTCTTTGGACTAATTTTATTATAGAAGAACAAATCTCTACATGCTTAAGCAACTACATTTGAAATTTTGTTTTACAGACAAAATTATCACTACTAATACAGATCTTGTGAAATAAAATCTTGAATTATTCAAAATATAAATTTATGACAGTACTACCAATATATCTTTGCTTTCAATTTTTAACCATTTTGTTAACATATGTTCTTAACTTTAGTGAAATTATTTTTTCACATCATGTTCTAAACAAAGTAACAAACCTAATATACTGATAAAATATAGTTTTTCAACTTTCTGTCCTCCATGAAATGTCCCTCACTTAAAATACTACCCTGTTGGTCATTTAGGACTTAGCATTTTACTATTTGAATAATTTTCTGAGATAGTAGATACATAGCGTAGTCTTGCATAGTTATTTTAATCATTATATGAAGAAGTAAATTTTATTACATATTATTATGCCAAATTATGAAACAAATTATATTGCATTTTCATTTGTTTAAGGTCAATTATTATTAATTAGAGGTGAGAAAATTGCTATGTTACTGGTAGTGTGTACATAGAAGTATTATCTTTAGATTCTGATGATTCTGAGATTATTTTTAGTATAATATCAATTATTCCCAATAATGGAGGAATCTTAACATTTGCATTTCATTTCAATGTTCACCTGGAGAATAAAATAATACAAAAAGAACCATAGAGGCACGCAAGGTCCTGTTTAATCAGGTCCCCCCCACATTCTGATTTTCATTTGTACCACCTCCCCCTTGTATATTCCACTCTAGCCATACTCGTCTTCTTTTAATAACACAAGTTATTTCTCTCTAATGAATCTTTAGAATTGCACTCTACACTGAATTAATTTCTCTCAGTTTTATGAGATTTGCCTAATTTCATTTTTGAATCTCGCTTCAGCGAGATCCTCCTCAGATGGATAAAGGTTGATCACTCATTGAAAAGAAACTCTCTTCCTCCAACTATGCTGGTCACTGTCACATCTCCTTCTTTATTCTCTTCTAATATGCAAATATTTAATTTGTGTGTTTCTCTTCCAAGTTAAAAGATAAGTCCCCTAACAAGAGAGCCCTGCCTTTTGTCATTCATAGTTCTATCCCATCACTTACATCATCATTAAATCAATACATTTTTGTGAGTATGTATAGTAAAAAGAAAATATCCCCTGAAAGGCAACAGTTTAGAAATGACTGATCTTATTCTAATTTTTCTAAGTAATTCATTTTTATATGTCTTGGTAAATTCATATGCACAATGGCATATTTGTACTTGCTGCTGCTGTGTGTAGCTTCAGTTGTGTCCGATTCTGTGAGACCCCATATTTGTACTTTAATTTACTTTTATTATTAATATTACTTAAGATTTTATAAGGAAGAAGGGAACCAGAAATTTGGTTGCAAGCAATAGTTGCAAGGCATCAAACTGTAGAAGACACTAGAATAATACTACAATTTTTAAAACATACTTGTGTGTGTATATGTGTGTGCTTAGTGCTCAGTCATACCCAACACTTTGTGACCCTTTGGACTGTAGCCCACCAGACTCCTCCGTGCAGGGGATTCTCTAGAAAAGAATATTGGAGTGAGTTGGCATTTCCTTCTCCAGGGCAACTTCCCCACCCAGCGATCAAACCCAAGTCTCCTGTGTCTCTTGCATTGCAGGCAGATTCTTTACTGGCTGAGCCATCCAGCCTGTATTTGCAAATTAAATCTTCTGAAAAATACAGTAGCTAATAATAACACAGTAGTTACCAGTAATTAAAAGATGAGCACTATAGCAAATCTCTTATGCTAAAGAAATATATATAGACTAGTAAAATAAGGCTATATTTTATTCTATTAAGTCTTTACTTTTCTAAAACTGAGCTATCCTAAAGGATACACTTACTTAAGCCCTAAATTGTCAATTTTTTCTAATTGACTAATAAGTCACAGTATTTACAGGGATAGCTGTTCATCTTATATATTTTTGCCTTATTCAAGTTTTGAAAAATTTTTATGCTAAAAAAAGTCATTAGTAGATATCTCTTAAAAACTTTTTTAAGAGTATATTTTATGTGATTAGTTTTTATCTATCTCACTAAACTTTTAAACTATAAACTGTAAAATACTTAGAGATCTAATAGGCTGAGCATAGTCTATTGTTTATTTGAAGGGAAGAGAAATGTCTTGTTTAGGCTGATCAGTGGCAGACTTTAATGAATTAATTGCTTCAAAAGTCCTAGCTAAATTATTTTGCAACAAAATTCAGCTCTGCAAATAGCTGTCTTAAATACATCATGACCTCTAGTTTTTATCTGATAAATTATGTTCCATCCAAAGTTAGTGTCAGCAGATATTTATTGTCCTGGTTACAAATTGGCTGTTATGCAACTGAACTAATTTTGATCAGAGATATTTTCCATTTGTGCTTTCATGCAAGTGAGTGCTTTTTAAAACCTGCTCTTTATTTTAAAGGAAACTGCTATTTAGAAGTTACCCTTTGAGTCTCTGAACCAAATTAAGTCACTCAAGTAATAAAAAAAAATAGAAACAGAAATGATAACTATTTAAATCATTAATTTTCTTGATTATTTAAAACATTTAAATAAGTATGTAAGAGAATGTATACCCTAAATTCATTCAAGAATGTAAATCTCCCATCTAAATTTAGTGTAGCCAAGAATTTAGGCATATGCTTCTCATAAGAGTCTGTCATTGACTTAACTTGGCTATTCAACAGGCCAGAAATTTGAATAATAAAATCTTGTGATATATTTATTGACACAATTTGTGTGGGTAATCTATGAATGTAAATACTATAATAAGCAAAGTATTCAGTTACCTTATATAATTGACCTAATACAAGGCTATATATCTTAAGAAAATTTATCTTAAAGTTATATATGTGAAACTAATAGAAAAATAATTACTGTGGAATTCAAAGTAAAACCTTGTGATAGAGCCTGATACTCATAGTGCTATAAGGGAATCTTATGTCTTTGGATTGAATCCATGTTGTTATTTTGCAATGTAGTGACTTTGAACAACTGCCTCACTTGAGGGACTTTGTATTTATTTACAGCCTCATCTCTGAGGTTGTTAAAGCATTGAGTGATGTGCTCTGATGCAAACTCTGTATGAAAATATGATCCTTTTCTAGTACCACTCTTCTTTATTTTTTCAAAATGAAGTATGAAAAAACATGGTCCACAATAGTCTTAAGCAATGGTATGTGTGAATAAAAACATGTGCTTTTTCTTTTTTTTTTAAAGAAAATATTTTGGAAGGATTCGATCATTAAAAACCTGGTAGGGATCTAGTAGAAATTGGATCTAAATCCCTAAGTCAATCACCTCTAGCTCTTTGATGCTGCCCTCATCATTTAATTGATATAAGCATGTTTTTTAACTGCATAACTAGAGAAAATACATGATATGCTCAATATTTAAATTAACTGAGTTAATAACCTCTCAATTCTTTACAAAGTGTGTGCAATGATGAATAATACAGTAATAATTTAACTGGAATAAAGTTCTTAAATTTTATAAGTATTATATACACTAATTTATTATTATAAAACATACATGATTCTCAGGTAGTTAACAATGTTCTAAGAGCTTAGATTTGTGTGGATCACAATAAACTGTGGGAAATTCTGAAAGACATGGGAATATCAGACCACCTGACCTGCCTCTTGAGAAACCTATATGCAGGTCAGGAAGCAACAGTTAGAACCAGATATGGAACAACAGACTGGTTCCAAATAGGAAAAGGAGTACATCAAGGCTGTATATTGTCACCCTGCTTATTTAACTTATATGAAGAGTACATCATGAGAAACGTTGGGCTGGAAGAAGCACAAGCTGAAATCAAGACTGCTGGGAGAAATATCAATAACCTCAGATATGCAGATGTTCTAAACAAAGTAACCCTTATGGCAGAAAGTGAAGAGGAACTAAAAAGCCTCTTGATGAATGTGAAAGAGGAGAGTGAAAAGTTGGCTTCAAGCTCAACATTCAGAAAATGAAGATTATGGCATCTGGGGTCATCACTTCATGGGAAATAGATGGGGAAACAGTGTCAGACTTTATCTTTTTGGGCTCCAAAATCACTGCAGATAGTGATTGCAGTCATGAAATTAAAAGATACTTACTCCTTGGAAGAAAAGTTATGACCAACCTAGATAGCATAGTGAAAAGCAGAGACATTACTTTGCCAACAAAGGTCCGTCTAGTCAAGGCTATGGTTTTTCCAGTGGTCATGTATGGATGTGAGAGTTGGACTGTGAAGAAAGCTGAGTGCCGAAGAATTGATGCTTTTGAACTGTGGTGTTGGAGAAGACTCTTGAGAGTCCCTGGACTGCAAGGAGATCCAACCAGTCCATTCTAAAGGAGATCAGCCCTGGGTGTTCCTTGGAAGGAATGATGCTAAAGCTGAAATTCCAGTACTTTGGCCACCTCATGGGAAGAGTTGACTCATTGGAAAAGACTCTGATGCTGGGAGGGATTGAGGGCAGGAGGAGAAGGGGACGACAGAGGATGAGATGGCTGGATGGCATCGCCAACTCGATGGACGTGAGTTTGAGTGAACTCCGGGGGATGGTGATGGACAGGCAGGCCTGGCGTGCTGCGATTCATGGGATCACAAAGAGTCGGGCACAACTGAGTGACTGAACTGAACTGAACTGAACAGAAGAGCTTAGTAATAGAAGATTCTGAATGATGTTTTGCCACTGAATTTTTTTATTTTATAGAATTTGGAGCAACTGGTCAATAATAAGACTATGAATTGTTTGTAGCAAATATTAAGTGAAGAGAAATACTTATTCTACAATATTCTGTTTTTGATGAAAAAATTCACAGCATAATTTGTAGAACACAAGGTTGAAGAGAAACTGAATAAAATTTGTAATGTCAAATACAATGAAAATATAGTTTAAGATAACCCTAGTACTTCAAATAATAAAATAATGTTTAAAATTCATGTTTTTTTGTAATGCATTTGGCATTATAACAAGGTAAAATGATTTTATTTTAATATAAGAGTAAAGATAAACCTAGAAAATAATTGTGTACTGAGTATACTAGAAATCACTCCCAAGATATTGAAGGGTTTCCAGAAATTGTGAATATTGGCCAAATTTGTAAGAAAAGAACATATAATTGTTTTAATTACAATTTACTATATATATATATATGTATATATATTTTGGTAAAAGGACATTTTCTCTTCTTTTAATTTATAATTCCCTAATCTAGCACATCTGAATCTCCACAATGACTTAAGGAACCATTGTTTTTATTTTTGAATTTCAAAAGTACACAAACATGGACACAAACCAACATCAAGTTTATCTTTTGTAGGACACAAATTTTTAAAGTGTTTTTTTCTGTTTCTATAATTAATTTTCTCTAATTAAAAAAACTGCATAAGGCAACATTATTATTTTAAAGTTTAAAGAAATAAAAATAAGCTAAATAAACAAATCAAAATTGTATAAAATTAATCTATATGTATTTTTATATACATAGCATTTAGAAATTTTGCTACATATATTTATAATATTTATTACATATGAATCTGTATCTTTTAAATGAAATTTTTTGAATTGTGATATATACAAGTCTCCCCAAAATGTTAGGAAATTAATTTATTTTGATCAAATAATATATGATTCCTTTTGTAAGGATAATTATCTTCTTTATAAAATCAAGTATTTTAATATCCCCTTATTGAAAGTCTCATTAAGGTATCTTAACAGTAGTTTTTACTTATCTTCATATAGACTTTGTGCATTTTTACTTGTTACAAGTTAAACACATACACAGGTAAAGAGGAAGCATGAGAAGCACATCATTTCAAATGAATCAATTTTGAAATTATTTTTAAATATTTTGATATATTAAAGTGACTGAATTTTTGTTTATCTGTTACATGACTTCAAAAGTTAAAAAATATTATATGTAATATATATCAATTTTAATAATTGTCTTTCAGTAAGTACAATCTTCAGGTTGATAACTTTCTTATTCTCTTTTCCAACATTGATAATATGTTCTTTTAACTATGTTTTTACATTTATACCTATGTTAAAACTATTGGTGAAGAAGGGCCTCCTTCTCATTATTGTAATTATATTTTATTTACTTTAGTTTTTCACCAGTAGGTAGACTGTTGCTTTTCACATTGATTATTGATTTGAAACATGTATGTATGTGTGCTTGTGACGAGTGTGCACATATGCTAACAATGTAAGAAGCATTATTAGCTGTCTTACAACAAAAATGTGAAGAATGTATTCAGTCTGCAGATATAGTGTTGTAACCAAAATTAAGCCTGGCTTCTCACCTTAAAAGCTTGGAGTCTCTGTCAGGGTAGAATTGAAGTTGCCAGCAGGGCCAGGATATGAAAACCGTGAATTTTTCTTCCTTGAATGTTGTAATTCTATGGTTTGCTTTGTATTTCTGTTTGTCTGGCAGTTTTCCCAGCCACTAAATTCACTTCGGTGGTTAGCTAAAGGACAACGGTGGATTTTCAATACAGAAATCTCAGTGGGCTATGTTTAGAAATGGTTTCCTGTATTGAAACACTGGACTGCATCATTTGATATGGGTATCAAATCAACTATTTTAGAAATGAGCCATTGAAAAGCATATGCAGTTCAATTTGTTGAGCAACATCAGAAATATAAAATTTCAAACTTACTGTACAAATGAATGTTAGACCATAAAAACACATAGAAGAAACACATCAAATTATTTAACATTCTTTTTTTCATAAGAAACATTCTTTTTATATATATAAGAATGAAGTTCAGGCAATTAAAAATTTAACAAAATTTTCCTAAAGATTTTCATAGAACTATATATGTACTGTACATACTTATGTATTACATTATATATATATGTATTTGCACATATATAACTTTAATTGGATGTTTAACAACAGAAGGATATTTCATAGATGCTACATTAATGTTTAGTTACACATATCTGAAAATAATTCTTTTTAGTCTAAGTTCTGACTTTTTAAAAGAATAATACAGATAACATTGCAAAATGTATTTTATTATATAAAATACATCTTTCCATCTTTTATATTAAATATAATTTTAGGTAATGTATAAACTCAGCAGTGGCCACAGGACTGGAAAAGGTCAGTTTTCATTCCAATCCCAAAGAAAGGCAATGCCAAAGAATGCTCAAACCACCACACAATTTCACTCATCTCACAAGCTAGTAAAGCAATGCTCAAAATTCTCCAAGCCAGGCTTCAGCAATATGTGAACCATGAACTTCCTGATGTTCAAGCTGGTTTTAGAAAAGGCAGAGGAACCAGAGATCAAATTGCCAACATCTGCTGGATCATGGAAAAAGCAAGAGAGTTTCTATTTCTGCCTTATTGACTATGCCAAAGCCTTTGACTGTGTGGATCACAAGAAACTGTGGAAAATTCTGAAGGAGATGGGAATACCAGACCACCTGACCTGCCTCTTGGGAAATTTGTATGCAGGTCAGGAAGCAACAGTTAGAACTGGACATGGAACAGTAGACTGGTTCCAAATAGGAAAAGGAGTACGTCAAGGCTGTATATTGTCACCCTGCTTATTTAACTTATATGCAGAGTACATCATGAGAAACGCTGGACTGGAAGAAACACAAGCTGGAATCAAGATTGCCGGGAGAAATATCAAATATGCAAATATCAAAAACCTCAGATATGCAGATGAAGCCACCCTTATGGCAGAAAGTGAAGAGGAACTAAAAAGCCTCTTGATGAAAGTGAAAGAGGAGAGTGAAAAAGTTGGCTTAAAACTCAACATTCAGAAAACGAAGATCATGGCATCTGGTCCCATCACTTCATGGGAAATAGATGGGGAAACAGTGGAAACAGTGTCAGACTTTATTTTTCTGGGCTCCAAAATCACTGCAGATGGTAACTGCAGCCATGAAATTAAAAGACGCTTACTCCTTGGAAGGAAAGCTATGACCAACCTAGATAGCATAGTGAAAAGCAGAGACATTACTTTGCCAACAAAGGTCTGTCTAGTCAAGGCTATGGTTTTTCCAATGGTCATGTATGGATGTGAGAGTTGGACTGTGAATAAGGCTGAGCGCCGAAGAATTGATGCTTTTGAACTGTGGTGTTGGAGAAGACTCTTGAGAGTCCCTTGGACTGCAAGGAGATCCAACCAGTCCATTCTGAAGGAGATCAGCCCTGGGATTTCTTTGGAAGGAATGATGCTAAAGCTGAAATTCCAGTACTTTGGCCACCTCATGCGAAGTGTTGACTCATTGGAAAAGACTCTGATGCTGGGAGGGATTGGGGCAGGAGGAGAAGGGGACAACAGAGGATGAGATGGCTGGATGGCATCACTGACTCGATGGACGTGAGTCTCAGTGAACTCCAGGAGATGGTGATGGACAGGGAGGCCTGGCGTGCTGCGATTCATGGGGTCGCAAAAAGTCAGACACGACTGAGAGACTGATATGATCTGATCTGATCATATAAAGTATATTTCCCACCACTTTTTCTTGCTAGTTCAAATTTTGTACTTCTCAGGCATTTATAAAATAATGCAAGTCAATTTCCTAGTCATTACTAGTCACAAATGAAATAATAAATTGAATTCCTACATGACAATTATGTATTATCTAAAATGTAAATGCAGGCATAAGTGGTGCATCCTTCTTCTCCTCACTATTTCATAACACATCAATTTTTGCCCCTGAACCCAGAGAGGTCTTTTGGGCTATGCTCTCCAGGAGTCAATATTCAACCATTGAGTGCCATCTGAAATAAGATTTATTTGTCATCTTTATTTTGAAGAGACAGAAGAGAGGAAAATACTTTGTTAGTAGGTTGGTATAGGACACCACAGTTACATAATTGTGGAGCAAACTGGGTGAGTAGGAAGGGAGAAATCTGGTGGGGCTGGCTAATTATATTTATGCCCTGTCTTCTTAATGAATATGCATTTGAAAATGTGATTTTCAAAATTTTAGTTCTATTTTATGAAGGACATTTGAATATTTTTGCAAATTCTATTTCATATACTCTCAAATTACTCTCCATAGTTTTCCCTTTTTCTTTTCTCAGCTTGTGTAATACTAAGCCCTGGACAAATAACCCTATGTTTTATCCCAGTGAAATATAAAGAATTGTCAAGTCTTCAGCTGCCTTCTTTCCTCATAGAATTGACTGAAAGTTTTATGTTGAATTTATTTCTCCAAGGATTATCTTCCTGGTATTGCCACCAGCTACATGGTGCTATCTCATTGCAATAAAAGGGTTGAGCGGGGGGTGGGGGGATTAATAGGGAAATAGGACTTCCTATTTCCTGTGAAATTAAAAAAAAAAGGAAAATGGAAACGAGAAATTTCAAAGTCAGTTTGTGTCTCAAGAAAATGAAGAGAAAAATGAAAATAAGTGAAATGAGAGAAAATTTTGGTGAGCAGAGTGAAGGTGAAAAGCAACTTGAAAGTAAAAAAAAAAAAAAAAAAAAACCAACAGAGCAAACAAGCAAGAAACAAACACCAGCATGAATTAGTCAGACATATTAATTATAAAATTTTAATAATTGGGAATTTTGTTGTCTCCTTAAAGAGACTATGAGCCACTGGTAAACACAGCATAAAGGGTGGTGACATTTTGCAATGATGACATTTGAGACAGATGAAATTTTAGTTAGAAAAGCTTGAGTCTGAGTATTGGTAGAGGAAAGATAGGCTTCCTTGGTGGCTCAGAAAATCGCATGCAATATGGGAGACCTGGGTTGGATCCTTCATTGGGAAGATCCCCTGGAAGAGGGCGTGGCAACCCACTCCAGTATTCTTGCCTGGAGAATTCCATGAACAAAGGAGCCTGGCTGGCGCAGTGCATGGGGTCACAAAGAGTTGGACTCAACTGAGCTATTAAGCAGAGCAGCAAGCTAACGTTTAACTCATCACCAAAATGAAATACAGGCAGGAAATAAAGTTCCATAAAGAGCACTGATACATTTCTGCCTAAAAACTGAATTTATTCAGCAGCAACTTGGTCCATTATACATGTCAGAAGACTGAGGGAAAAAATTGACATTAATTTTATGGATGACCTTAATATTAAGTTTAATTATAGAGATTACTGTCATTAACTTTATGAAGTATTACCTTTGCTTTGTAGACCATAGATATACCTATAAATTATGTGTTTTTCCCTTGTATATTGCGAGGGGAAGGATTTATTAAAAATTGTGGAAAGTCTGGATCTGGGATGGAGTTCTATTTTTAATAGTCCTATAAAGAATGTAAAGACAAAAAATAAGAAAAAGGACTGATAAATTTGTAGACAGGATTATAATGAGGAAACACATTATTATACATTACATTCTCCTTTCTCTCCTCTGAGCCTAGAGATGTTTCTGTTGCTCACTGGCCATCAGAATTTTTCTTCTTCCCTAAAAAAAGAGCTCTGATGAAAAGACATGCAATATAACTTCTCCTGATAAACAAAATAGAAATGGAATACCATCATCTCTCCTCACACAGACGATGAATAAAATTTTATGGGAAAAAAACATGTGGAATAAAATATAGCCAGATCATAGGGAAATAGCTTTTATTCTGGGCCACTCTAAGGATATTCCCTGGTGGCTCATCAGTGCAGGAGAAGCAGGTTTGATCCCTGCATCTGTAAGATCCCCTGGAGCAGGGCGTGACAACCTACTGAAATATTCTTGCCTGGAGAATCCCATGAACAGAGGAGACTGGTGGGCTAAAGTCCATAGGGTTGCAAAGAGTCGGATGACTAAGCGACTGAGCAGGCACACACTCTAAGGGAACCCACCAGCTCTGCATTACTGAGTCAACAAGTAAATAGTAGAGGGTGCTAAATCAAATCTGCAATATAAATACAAATGTCACTAATCCACTGATTATGACTTTTTTATTTCTTACATCAGACCCTTGAAGCAATGATTTAGTCACACTATATGGGCCCTCTCAGCATTAGAGTCAAAATCATAATAAATATACTTTTCTGTTTCTTCCGAGTAACCAAAGTTCATTCATGGTGATCAGAATTCACTCTTGCCTCATGACCAGTAATATGACATGGAATAACAATATTTGCTGCATTTATTTTCACAGAGAAAATATATATAAATTATGCAGAACTCAGTATTAGAATGGGCCTATATATATACCTGGGATTTTGGGTGTGTTCCTGAAACTGACCTATTGTGTTTACTAAACACTGAAATCATAAGCTCAAAATCCAAAAATTAAGAGAGAGAGAGAGAGAGAAACACACACACACAGAGAATAAAACTTGTGATGATTAATCTTAAATGTGTCAACTTGGCTTGGCCACAGTATCCAGATATTTGGTCAAATATTATTTTAAATGTTATGTGAAGGCATTTTCTGAATGAGATTAGCATTTAGTTTGATGGGCTTTGAGTAAAGCAGATTTTCTTCCATTGTGTGTGTGGGACACATCTCACCAGCTGAAGGCCTTAAGAAAAAGACTGGCTTCCCCAGAGAAGAGGGAATTAGTGGACTTTAGGACTTGAACTGCAAGTATAGACTCTTTTTTGTGTCCCTAGCCTACTGGACTATCCTGCAGAGCTTGAACTTGCCAGTCTCTGCAATTCCATGAGCCAACTCCCTAATCTGTCTCACTCTCTTTAAGTACATACACACACACACACACACACACACACACACACACACACACACACACACCCCTATTGGTTCGGTTTCTCTGGAGAAGCTGACTAAATCAGAGGTCAAGTGTTTTCAGAATGGATTCAGATTTTAACAGAAAGCATTATTATCTAAAAAGGTAGATAAGTAGCTCTTTTTAAGCTTCAGAAGTTGTCTTACAAGAATTAGATTAATCTCTAGACAACCTCGGAGAAGGCGATGGCACCCCACTCCAGTACTCTTCCCTGGCAAATCCCATGGACAGAGGAGCCTGGTAGGCTGAAGTCCATGGGGTCGCTAAGAGTCAGACGTGATTGAGCGACTTCCCTTTCATTTTTCACTTTCATGCACTGGAGAAGGAAATGGCAACCCACTCCAGTGTTCTTGCCTGGAGAATCCCAGAGACAGGGGAGCCTGGTGGACTGCCGCCTATGGGGTCACACAGAGTCGGACATGACTGAAGTGACTTGGCAGCAGCTAGAGAACCTAACAATGGGAACATGAAGAAAAACTTTTAATCCAGCAGCCACCTCTTTGTATAGTATTCACTACTTCCCTGTTAGATGTTGAGGTAAAGTGTTTACAGGTACCAACATTTTGCAGGCAGATCTGAGAAAATTCTTTATTAAACTCCATTATGCTATGTACAAATAGATACTTTATCTAGATTCCTAAATGAAAACTGCCTTGCTTTTTCTCAAATTAAATATAACCTATGATTGAGTTAAATAGGAAGGAATTGTATGCTGGGAAAAGCAGCAAGAAACAATTGAATACAAATATAAGTTTTCATGCAGTGGGATTCAATTATCCACACAGGCAATTCTCAAACTCAATCACTTTTAAAATCAACAGAAAGGGACAGGAAAAACTTTCAGCAAGTTTACAATTTAGCAATGATGAAATAGGTCCAAGATTTAGATGAAAAGTTGATGATAGCTTGAGATTTTTATCTTCTTGTTGTTGAGAATAGAAAGGAAAATAATTTATGATACTGTATGCCAAAAACAAAAGGAACAATAGAAAAACAAAAATAGGGCAGATTTCCTGTATGTTGAAGCATTAGAAGTAAGAGTAAGCAGAGTTTCTCCAAAAGTAATGGTAAAAATATAATAATAATGAGTCCTTCTTACTTTCAGATCAAAATATTGCTAATGTGCAAAAAATGGATAGTAAGTAATTTAATGCATTTTTTTGCTTCAATTATAAAGTTTATTAAAACTTTAAAAATACATTGCTGCTGCTGCTGCTGCTAAGTTGCTTCAGTCGTGTCCAACTCTATGCGACCCCGTAGACAGCAGCCCACAAGGCTCCCCCGTCCCCGGGATTCTCCAGGCAAGAACACTGGAGTGGGTTGCCATTTCCTTATTCAATGCATGAAAGTGAAAAGTGAAAGTGAAGTTGCTCAGTCGTGTCCAACTCTAAGCGACCCCATGGATTGCAGCCCACCAGGCTCCTCTGTCCATGGGATTTTCCAGGCAAGAGTACTGGAGTGGGGACAATTAAGTCTTTATATTATATTTTCTTGAGACACTCATTCAACATTTAACATCAGTTATGCCTCTACTACACGTGTTGCAGCTAGATATCTAACACTATCCTTATCTGAAATTTTGTATTTATCTAAATGTATATTCAACGCATGCTTAAATTTAATTCATATTTTTTGTTCAGTCAGTCATTTGCACCCCCATGGACTGCAGCATGCCAGGCTTCTCTGTTCTTCCTCTCTCCTGGAGTTTGCTCACACTCATGTTCATTGAGTTGATGATGCTATCCAACCATCTCATCCTCTGTCTCCCTTTCTCCTCCTGCTTACAATCTTTCCCAGCACCAGGGTCTATTCCAATGAGTCGACTCTTTACATCAGGTGGCCAAAGATTTGGATGTTCTTCTTCAGCATCAGTCTTTCCAGTGAATATTCAGGGTTGATTTTCTTAGAATTTATATTTAAAATTTAGAAATAGTAGGTTTTAATTATGCTTTACTTTTAAACAGCAGTGACTCTATCAGCAAATACAAATCCATCATCACAAATGCTTGTATATTTGTAAATTAATGCAAACTCTCTTTGACTTAAGAATAAACTTGTTTTTTTATTTAATGTGGAAAAATAGTCTCACCTTCAAAGGTCAGAGAATTCCCTATTTCTAATAATGCCATCTATCAATAGTCTTTAGACAGATAATTTGTACTACTAGAGATACATAAAGTGTGTTTTAAGAGATTGGTGTAAAAGTAACTCAGTTTTTGCATTGTTGAAATTTGCCACTTGATATCAGAATACATTCTTAAATAAATATGGTTATGTTATACATCATTTTAATACACTTTCTCACTTTATGTTTATTTTCTAGACATTACTTGCTATTATATTTAGTTTAGACTATGGAAATGATGTTAGACAAAAAGCAAATTTGAGCAATTTTCTTGAGTTCAAAATGGGGTGTAAAGCAGCAGAGACAACTCGCTATAATGATTTAAAATTCATTGTTTGAAACCACAATTATGTTTGCATCAACCTAACATTACCTACAGGGCATCACTTTCCAAACTACTTCTCTATTTGGTCTTTCCTAAAAGTGATCAGAGAACATATCTGTAATTGAAGTATCAACACTGTTTTCTTTTCTCTTACAGTTGCCCTTACCCTCTTTTTCCATTTGGCAAAATAAGAAGATGTATTTCATTTTGGCTGATTGCCTACTAGGGTACCAAACAAAGCGATGCTCCTGGTGTCTCCGTAGACTCCTTAATCAAGGCCTGAAATTATCCACTATAAGAGTTTTTGCCTTCCCCCATATGATATAAATTTTGGTTTAGGAAGCATTTAAGCATAGGAAGCAATCATTTGATCCATGCTGTGATATTCAGAATTTATATATTTTGTAGGAAGAAGGCAGATTTATGATAACTACTTTTCAATGACCTTGCTATATTTGTCTCTCTATTGTTGCCAAATAATGCATTTTTCTGAGAGTGAATCTTACAGGAGTAAAAAAACAAAAGATTTATATAAAATCATAAAGAGAGTAGTCATTTATTTGTTCCCTGTGACAATCATACCAAGAAACTGTGCCTTATCTAGCTATTATCACAAATTAGAGTTAAGAAGAGAATTGTTTAATCTAGGAAACTGTCTTCATATCTTTATTTAAATTAAAAAACAAATTCAGGCTCCTTTTCTTACAGATAGCTAATCTGATTTGACTGATTCAAGTGACAATAAGCTTGACTTTCCCAATTTAATTGTGTGATGGATATTTATACACATTAAATGAGAAAATATACCAATACAGAGTTCTGATAAAAATACAGCATATAACTTGGCACATCAAAGAGTTTTATCAAAAATATATCATTTAAAAATGTATTTTGAAATTAGCAATATTTAAGTATGCACAGTCCTTTCTGAGTACAAATTGCCTGTATATAAAAGAGTAAAATATAAAGTTATAATACAAGATGACTATATAAAAGGTGAAAAGCAAAGTTATAGGCCTTTAATAAATCACAGAAAGAAATTTTTCTAGAAATGAATAATTTTGCAGATCAAGTAATTTTAATGAAAATGTTAGTTGCTCAGTCGTGTCTGACTTTTTATGACTCATGGACTGTAACCCGCCAGGCTCCTCTGTCCATGGGTTTTCCCAGGCAAGATACTGAAGTGGGTTATCATTCTCTTCTCCAGAGGATCTTCCCAACCCAGGGATTGAACTTGGGTCTCCTGCATTGTAGGCAGATTTTTTACCATCTGAACCACCAGAGAAGCCTGATTTTAACAAGTTTACACTCACAAAGGGAAAAAAAATACTATTCAGTTTTCCAGTGACAGATAATAATGATGATTTAGTTATGATACCGTAGATATCCACAGTATGAGTTGCCCAAGAGATCACCTCTAATATTTATAAGTTTTATTAATTTACAGTGTTCAATAAAGTATTGAAAAATAAGCACAGCATTTGTTTTAAAGTTTCCATTGTTGTTAAAACCCCTAACAAAGAAATTACAAGGGCAGAAGTATCCTTGTTATTTACAATAAAAGCTAATCACTAACTGTGATTATAAAATATATCGCCCTGATATAGAATTGTACAATTAAGATTATACAGAGTTGAGTGATCTATTGGTGATGTTATAAGAAGGGAAAATATGATTTTCTAAAGAAATATCTGCTACAGTATTAGGACTGACATAAAATTGTCAGAGTATATTTACAGATCACAGTATAAGTCACATAAAAATATAATCAGAATTTTACAGTATAGCTATAAAGGCATTGGCTTTGTGCATTCTCATTTCAGCAACCATGAGTATAAATGAGTTTCTTAAAAGTATATGATGAAGCAATTTAAGTTCAATTTAAGGAAATAAAACCATTTGAATAATTTCATTTTTTATTTTCCCAAAATGCTTATGTTTTCTGCTTCTTCTGTTAATGTGCTGAACAATATATGCAATTAATCTTTATTATTACTGATTTTCAATTAAATTTTTATTTTAAAACAGTTTTATAAAGAAATATTACAAAAGCACTATAGATAGTTCCCATATACCTTAACACCCAGTTTCTCTGTTTATTTGCATCTTACATTAATATGGTACATTTGTTATATATAAAGAACTGATATCAATACATTATTGTTAACTAAAATCCATAATTTATTTAAATTTCCTCGTTTTTGCCTATAATCCTTTTTCTGCTCCAGCATCTCTACATTATATTTAATTGTCATATCTCCTTAGGGTCCTCTCAGTGATAGATGTTTTTGAGGATCTTAACAGTTTTGAGAAGTATAGGTCAGGCATTCTGTAAACTGTTCCAATATTGATTTTTGCCTAATGTTGTTTTCATGATTAGACTGGGTTATGTATTTTCAAAAAGAAGACCACAGAGGTAAAATGCTATTTTCACCATATCATATCAAGAGTACACACCATGAAGCTGATTTCTCACTGTGGATGCTGACCTTGGTAGATGGGCCAAGATAATGTGGACCTCAGTTACATTTTCAAATATAAGAAAACAGGAACAAACTGCATGAATATATCTTAAAGAAGCAAAAGAAAAATGTTAGTCACTCAGTAATGTCCAACTCTTTGTGACCCCATGGACCGTTGCCCACCAGGCTCCTCAGTCCACGGAATTCTACAGGTAAGAGTATTAGAGTGGGTAGCCAATCTGTTTTCCAGGGTTTCTTCCCAACCCAGGGATCAAAGTTGGGTCTACTGCTTTGCGGGTAGATTCTTTACTGTCTGAGGCACCAGGGAAGCTCCTGAATATATCTTGCTGCTGCTGCTAAGTCTCTTCAGTTGTGTCCAACTCTGTGCAACCCCATAGACAGCAACCCACCAGGCTCCTCTGTCCCTGGGATTCTCCAGGCAGGAACACTGGAGTGGGTTGCCATTTCCTTCTCCAATGCATGAAGGTGAAAAGTGAAAGTGAAGTCCCTCTGTCGTGCCCGACTCTTAGTGACCTCATGGACTGGAGCCTACCAGGCTCCTCTGTCCATGGGATTTTTCAGGCAAGAGTACTGGAGTGGGGTGCCTAAGTACTCACTAAATAAAAACTAAAGCTCAAGATTATTTGAAGCCATAATGATGCTTTAAATGATATATCATTCTAGATTAAATAAGTACAATAAAATATTCAAGTAACAAACTAGTAATATAACTTTCCTTAAAAATTTGGATTAGAGACATAGTTAATTTGATCATTGCCAAACATGAAAAGGTACATGATTTTTTCAAAATCACTTAGATTATAAATAAATATTACATATACCTAAATATGTATAAATATTACCTTAGAACATTATCATTAGTTTCTAAGTTACTTTTCATGAAAATACATTGTTGTACACATGAAAAGGGAATTTATTTCTAGTTTCAGAGCTATCTGTGAGTTAGCTTAGGTACTGCACAAGAGAGGTACAACACAAATTTATAATCACTGCTAAAATATTAAATATTACCAATACTACCTGCAGATGGGAGAAGGCAATAGCACCCCACTCTAGTACTCTTGCCTGGAAAATCCCATGGACAGAGGAGCCTGGTGGGCTGCAGTCCATGGGGTCACTAAAAGTCGGACACGACTGAAGCGACTTAGCAGCAGCAGCAGCAGCTGCAGATGATATTTTTATTCAAACAATGGCAATATATTTATTCATATAATTTTCACTGATGCAGTGCCACATATGTGTTTATATAATACATCATGCATACTATGTGTTACACAATATACTATGTGTTATACTATATTATACACAAATGATTTTTACATATGACTCCATTTCTACCTGGTGCTTAAATATAGGCAGTGTGATCCTTGACAAATTAAATCTTTACACAGCTTTAGATGGGTTTTTATCCTGTGGCAGATCATATATATGTTAAGTAATTTTCATTAGATAAAACTGTAAAATTGTCCCACTTAAATTTTCTAGAGCAACAATCATAATCCTTTGGGTTATAATAGAGTGAAACCAACCACTAAGGTTGCTTGAGACAATTAAGAAATCAAAAATCTGTTGGTTGTCAAACCTCGGGTGCCTCCCAGGTAGCCAGACCACACATCTTCAAACAATACTACAGTGCTGATCACATACCATTTTTTACAGCCAATGTGCTATAATAAGAAATAAACTCTCCTGAGGATGTGGCTTTGGCAGATATGGAGATTTTGTCCAAAAACGTTGCTTGAACACAGGCAATGAAGAATTTGAAATTTAATGTTTCAAATATCATATATCCAGATATATGATTTAGTATGTTAAAATTAGATGGCCAAATTTTTTATGTGTTCTGATTATTAGTTTTCTCATTTTTGAACCATATTTCTTTTTTAAGTCACATAGCAAAATTTGAAATATTTTCTATCTTAGGAAGTAACTAATTCAGTTATATTCCAGTAATCCTACTCAAAGAAGTCATTAATAGTACAGAAACTTTTTTTGCCTTGACAGAACATGTCTAACTTCAAGTGAAGTCTGTGAAATTATATGTAATTTATGTGTAAATTATATGCAATTTATATATTATTATATAATAATATGTAATTACATGTATAAACGTCTGCTCAATAAAGCATAATGATACATATGGAAATATTAAACAATATTTTAAAAATATATATTGCAAAACTTAAGTTGGAAACTGCCGTAGTATATTCAACAGACCTTAAAAGAACAGGACATTTGTTTATCTTTGACTCTCTAGAGGTTAGTGCATGATCTGACTTATAGCAGAAACTCAAAAATCAGTTGTTAAACAATTGTATGTGCACTAAGTCACTTCAGTCATGTCTGACTCTTTGCGACCCCATGGACCATCACCCACCATGTTTCTCTGTCAATCCCCAGGAGAGAATACTGGAATGGGTTGCCATTTCCTCCTCCAGGGGATCTTCCCGACTTCTCTTATGTCCTCTGCATTGGCAGCCCATTTCTTTACCACTAGCACCACCTGGGAACAATTAGATGACCTATATTATTTAGTTTACTAAATAAAATTTTAAACGCAAACAGCATATATATGTGTGTGTATATATATATATATGCATATATATTTAACAATTTAAGCAGCTTTCCTTTAAAGACTTTTATATTTGCTAAATATTAAGCACTAATGGTAAAACACTTGTAAATATATAAGCCAATGTTTCACACTTCAATTCCCTTAAGTGAGCAAACTAGATATAAATTGTGAATAGATATAAAGAATAGAATTATAGGTTAGAACCAAGCCCAGGGAGAAAAACATAATGTTAAGGCATTAGTAAGAGACTAAATTGGGGTCATTTCTTGAAGTTTCTAAAATGAAATTGTGATGAAAGGAATAGCAGCAAGTGTATGTATTCTAGTTTCAGATCACATCATAAAGTCATCAATCAAGGCAAGAAGAATCACTGCAAAGAACTACTTCTTTTTAATAGAATATGCAGCTTCCTTGCTGATTTCAAAGAGTTTCTATTTGAAAATATTGTAGTAAAATTGAGATTTTTATGAGTTTTTGTAGGGATATTTGAATTTGAAAATGACCTAGAAATATTTTTCAATGTTTCTATTTTTATTTCGCAAGTAATTCATAACAGCCTACATATTTTTTTAATATTTTCACAACTTTAAGATATAATTGACATGCAATATATGGCATGCTTAAAATTTACAATTTGATACCTTTGAAATATGAACACATTCTTGGAACAGTTGTTAGTGAAAAGAGAGTCTGGGGACCCTTCCTTCAGTGGGCCTCGGTTCTTGGTAAGAAGGCAAAGAAGAATCTAAGGTATTACGCATTGCAAGAAAGTTTATTAACAATAAGGAAAGAGAACAGGTCACAAAGAGTCAGACATGACTGAGCTCATGAACCATGAGCACACAAACACAAAGAAAGAACAGAGAAAATACCTCAAGAGAAAGGTAGGCCATGCCAAGGGAGGCAAATGGCCCTGGAGGGCTGGGGTACAGAGTTTTTAAAGTCAGGGTCATTGCATAATTTAAAGGCAGAGTCGTAGACTGAGAGCCTTGATTGACAGCTGCAGGTCATATAAAAAGATGCTCTACCATGTATATCCTTCCCATAATTCCTTCCCATAATTCCTTCCCATAATTCCGTCTGTTATAATTAGATGTGTGTTAATGAAATATTAATGAGCAGTTAATGAGTCCAGTGGACACCAAAGGTTATTTTAATACAGGATAGTGTGAGGTGTGCTCATGTGCTGGAGTAGGGAAAGTCCTAGCCAGTTGGCCAGTGAGGTGTCTTTATGCCCAGACCATTTTTGAAGTGCTGGTGGTCATGTTAGGGGCAGGGCCGGGTAAATGGCTTAATGGGATTAGGCAGCTATTGGAGCCTTAGCTGAAGGGTCCATCTCTCTTTTCTCTCAGCTGATTTCCTGTCTATCACAATAAAAGAGTAAGCAGAGCTGTCACCTCCTTGAAAGTCCTCATAACTTTCTAAAATTATATTTTCTTCTTATGTGTACATGTGTGGTTATTTTCAATCCACAGTTGATTGAATCCATGGATACAGAACCTGTGTATACAAAGAGCCAACTGTATACTCTTGCACTGTCCTTATGTGAAGTCATATGTCACTTGAAAATAGATTATGATAACAAATATTCAGGATTTCATGATCTGAAGGCTTACAGAATGCCTGGGTTACAGTGATGAAATCTTGCATATGTCACTTTAGAACAAGTGCCCATTAAACATTTAGCTAGGGTGCCAGTTTGGAATGACACACTGAAGAGCTTGACTGCTGTGCTCCAAGATGCTATTTATAAATTAAAACATAAGATGATATATGCTGTTGTTTTACGGTATCTAGCAACAAAAGACAAAACTTATATACTGGAAAGGATAATTTATCTTGATTAGCTTGTGTAGCTAGCAGGTGTATATGAGTGTATCTAGGACTTGAGGAATTTACTGGGATCTCTCTCGCTGCTTCCATGTTTGGTGAAAACATTGGAGTGACAATTTCAGAAACAATAGCCTGACCAAGACATTAAAACCAAGGGCTCTATTTCCTTAGGAATTGAAACTGGATGACTTTACCATTCATGCATGGAACCTAGGGAAGCTGAAATATGCCTGAGTCTGATGCAAATAGAGTTATTAGTGGTAGAAGACATTGATGAGACCATCAATTATGATCTCAAGGCAACTGCAGGGTTTGGACAATAATTGTTCCACCAATTCTCTTATCTTAAATCTTTTTAGTGTGTAAAAAACCACTACATTGAATACACTTAATGTAGATATGAGCTGACTTCAATAATTTTATGTGTCAAGTACTTATATTGTCCCAGTCCACAAATTTTTCAGATCAGTCGCTCAGTCGTGTCTGACTCTTTGCGACCCAATGAATCGCAGCACGCCAGGCCTCCCTGTCCATCACCAATTCCTGGAGTTCACTGAGACTCACGTCCATCAAGTCAGTGATGCCATCCAGCCATCTCATCCTCTGTCATCCCCTTCTCCTCCTGCCCCCATCCCTCCCAACATCAGAATCTTTTCCAATGAGTCAACTCTTCTCATGAGGTGGCCAAAGTACTGGAGTTTCAGCTTTAGCATCATTCCTTCCAAAGAAATCACAGGGCTGATCTCCTTCAGAATGGACTGGTTGGATGTCTTTGCAGTCCAAGGGACTCTCAAGAGTCTTCTCCAACACTACAGTTCAAAAGCATCAATTCTTTGGCACTCAGCCTTCTTCACAGTCCAACTCTCACATCCATACATGACCACTGGAAAAACCATAGCCTTGACTAGACGAACCTTTGTTGGCAAAGTAATGTCTCTGCTTTTGAACACGCTATCTAGGTTGGTCATAACTTTCTTTCCAAGGAGTAAGCGTCTTTTAATTTCATGGCTGCAGTCACCATCTGCAGTGATTTTGGAGCCCAGAAAAATAAAGTCTGACACTGTTTCCACTGTTTCCCCATCTATTTCCCATGAAGTGGTGGGACCGGATGCCATGATCTTTGTTTTCTGAATGTTGAGCTTTAAGCCAACTTTTTCACTCTCCACTTTCACCTTCATCAAGAGGCATTTTAGTTCCTCTTCACTTTCTGCCATAAGGGTGGTGCCATCTGCATATCTGAGGTTATTGAGATTTCTCCTGGCAATCTTGATTCCAGCTTGTGCTTCTTCCCGTCCAGCGTTCCTCACGATGTAGTCCATGACTAATTCCCGCTGCACCTGTAGTGGACAGTACCTATGAAATCTAGCAGAAAAGCTCTGACTCTACTTTAGATTTTCTGCCATTTTCCCTCCCCAAATTATGGAATATGGGACAACCCAGAAATGTGAGAGATTAAAATACTCAGCAAAATATTTGTCTATTGGAGTTTACAAATTTGTGGGTAAATGCCTCAGATTCCTTCCTTTGTAAAGAGAGAATGATGCAGATTTGGGATGATTTTTTCAGAAGGATCACAGCAAGATCTAAGTTCAGTTTCTTGAAGCAGTCCAGATCGCAGCTCACCCTTTCTTATTGTTTTCTCTTTTACTATCTCACTCCTCCAATTCCCCAATTCTGGCTTCTTAGAATCAAATTTGGAATAAAATAAGTGCACATACTGAGGCTCTACTTTCATGGGAACTCAAACCAAGACCTCATGCCTTTAAGGTGAACAACACTCTTTTTATAGTATAAGCATTCTATTGAGCATTTCCTTCTAGTCCTACTCTGTAATTTGTAATTTCTTAAAAATGTACAATAGAATCATTGGATCAAAATAGAATTATTTTAAGGTTCTTGTCATGAAATGACATACTGCTTTTCAAAACATGTACCTAGTCACATAGCCACAAGCAGCATATGGCTGCTGCTGCTGCTAAGTCACTTCAGTTGTGTCCAACTCTGTGCGACCCCAGAGACAGCAGCCCACCAGGCTCCCCCATCTCTGGGATTCTCCAAGCATGAACACTGTAGTGGGTTGCCATTTCCTTCTCCAATGCATGAAAGTGAATAGTGAAGGTGAAGTTGCTCAGTTGTGTCCGACCCTCAGCGACCCCATGGACTGGAGCCTACCAGGCTCCTCCGTCCATGGGATTTTCCAGGCAAGAGTACTGGAGTCGGGTGCCATTGCCTTCTCTGGCAGCATATGGAGTTACTACTTAATTTAAAAATCTTCCCATGCCAATGTTGATAGAGCTAGTAACATTTTGGTCAGACTAAGAAAGAGTTTATATGATAAATGAATAATTTGTTCTGCTTGTATTTCAAATATACTACTTGATTATTCTCAACACTCTTAAAAATTATAGCTTCTATTTGGATTTAATTATGCACAAATACAGAAAAATTTGAGTAAGATATAGTGTCTGTAGTTCCGATTATCATGTATAGACAATAGAACTCCATACTGTTTTTCATAGTGATTTTATTAATTTACATTCCCACCAACAGTGCACAAGCATTCCCTTTTCTTCACATCCTTACCAACATTGTCAACACATTATTTCTTATCTTTCTGATGATAGCTGTTCTAACTAGTGTGAGGTAATATCTCATTGTGGTTTTTTATTTTCATTTCCCTGATCAGAATCTTTTTATGTGCTTGAAAAGGCATTAGAAAAATGCCTTTTCAGGTCCTCTTCCCATTTTATACGGCTTTCCTGGTGGCTCAGAGGGTAAAGCGTCTGCCTACAATGTGGGAGACCCGGGTTCGATCCCTGGGTTGGGAAGATCCTCTGGAGAAGGAAATGGCAACCCACTCCAGTACTTGTGCCTGGAAAATCACATGGCTGAGAAGCCTTGTAGGCTTCAGTCCATGGGGTTGCAAAGAGTCTGACATGACTGAGCAACTTCACTTTTACTTTCCCATTTTATAACTGGGTTCATTTTTTTATATTGAGCTTTATGAGTTATTTACATATTTTGAAAGTAACAATTCTTATTCAAAATATTTTTTAAAGTGAGTAAATAATCTATTAAATATGACAATGTATGTTTTAATAATATAACTTCCTTTCAATTATATTTCAAGGTATTCATTACAACTTTTTAATTAATTAAAATAGTACATAGTACTGTTATACATCTGTGACAGAGGAATGGAAAACTATTAGTTTTCATCTTAAGTCAATGAAATAATCTTGCTTTTTGTTAGAAAAGATAATCTGCCTTTTATCCAATTGAGTATGCTGAAAACAAATTATTAGTTAATAATGATTAAGTATCATTTGTTATTAATGATGATTTAAATGAAGATGTAGTGTTTAAAACCAGTTCATTTCTTTTCTTGAATTCACACCAATATTGTCTCAAAAGAATCTCAGATTAGTGGATCAACTATTGATGAGTATTTTTAGCAGGCCTTTTAAGTAGAAACATCCTGATTAATTTCAATGAACCAAGTTGTCATAGACTAGAATAAATATAAAAAGAAAGGGCAAAATATCAGAGTAGCTGAGATATTTTCCCTTAAATCTTTAGCATTTTATTTAATTAAAGCAACTGAAAAGATATCTGAAGTTTTGATGACAGGGATTTGATAAATAGTTTATCAATAACATGCTGCAGATAAAACCACATAAGCATCTGCTCAGGAAATAGATAACTAAATTGAACATGTGTCTTGGAAATGGTTGAGTTAGTTTAAACCTTAAGCAAAAGAAGAAAATCAAAGCCATTTCTGCTACCAAATTACATTATCTGGTCTATAAATACTGAAATATTGTTTAATATTTTGAAATGAATATTTTGAAGAAAATGCAGCTATGCCATTTCCAGTCACTATGCAATTGGGTTGAAAATACTGCCTTCCCTCCAGGAAATAAGATTCTTTTCTTCTGTTATATGCATACTAATTTGATTAACAATGAGAATTACTAACTTGTGAGTAGATTTTTGAAGCTTGAAATATAATTAGTGACTTTGACAGTTTGAAAAGTCTCTTTACCAATCAGAGTTCTGTCTAAAAATGAAATCCTAGAGTTATATTATAAGCAAAACACATAGAATACCTGGAAACATATTTAGATTTACTGTTTTGGTCAAGAAGCAGCAGAGAAGACTGTGACTTTCTAATTTCTACACTGGTAAATGTTGCTGTATTTATTTTGGTGTTATTCCACCAATCCTGTCATGTATGATGAAAATCCTTGTCATAATTAGAGCTATAGCTTGGACTCAACCTCTTCTTGAAAGTTTTTTTTTTTTTAATTAATGTGACTAGAATATAATATGAAGTGATTCTCTACCATTCAGAATATTTGTTGGATTTGCAGAGGATTAGTCTTGAAGAAGGCTGAGCACCGAAGAATTGATGCTTTTGAACTGTGGTGTTGGAGAAGACTCTTGAGAGTCCCTTGGACTGCAAGGAGATCCAACCAGTCCATTCTGAAGGAGATCAGCCCTGGGATTTCTTTGGAGGGAATGATGCTGAAGCTGAAACTCCAGTACTTTGGCCACCTCATGTGAAGAGTTGACTCTGGAAAAGACTCTGATGTTGGGAGGGATGGGGGCAGGAGGAGAAGGGGATGACAGAGGATGAGATGGCTGGATGGCATCACTGACTCAATGGACGTGAGTCTTGGTGAACTCCAGGAGTTGGTGATGGACAGGGAGGCCTGGCGTGCTGCGATTCATGGGGTCGCAAAGAGTCGGACACGACTGAGCGACTGAACTGAACTGAACTAAACTGAGTCTTGAATTAGTCCTGGATGGCAGAAAGTGAAGAAGAGCTAAAGAGCTCTTGATGAGAGTGAAAGAGAAAAGTGGAAAAGCTGGCTTAAAACTCAGCATTCAAAAAAAGTTAAGACCATGGCATCCAGTCCCATCACTTCATGGCAAGTAGATGGAGAAGAAATGGAAATAGTGACAGATGTTATTTTCTTTGGCTCTAAAATCACTGCGGACAGTGACTGCAGACTTGAAATTAAAAGACACTTGCTCCTTGGAAGAAAAGCTATGACAAACCTAGACAGTGTATTAAAAAGCAGAGACATCACTTTATCAACAAAGGTCCATATAGTCAAAGCTATGGTTTTTCCAGTAGTCATCTATGGATGTGAAAATTGGACCATAAAGAAGGCTGAGTGCTGAAGAACTGATGCTTTTTAATTGTGGTGCTGGAAAAGATGCTTGAGAGCCCCTTGGATTGCAAGGAGATTGAAGGCAAAAGGAGAAGAAAGTGTCCGAGGATGAGATGGTTAGATAGCATCACTCACTCAATGGATATGAATTTGAGCAAACTCCAAGAGATAGTGAAGTACAGGCATGCCTGGTGTGCTGCAGTCAATGGGGTCACAAAGAATCAGACACAACTTGACGACAGGAAAACAACAAGCCTTGAAGCCTTTGATAGGGTTTTTATTGAGAAATATCACTGTTATAAAAATGAAATCATTTTTCAACTTGACAAACGCAACAATTCGAGTTTATCTGTGGCTCTACTTTCTGAGTAGATATTTGCGGGCACACAAATGAGAATGGTTTTTATTTAAGGCTCTGTGATGACAAACTCACTTGCTGCTAAGCATATAATTTGTCAACATGTTCATCTGGAAATGCGACTGAAGACAGTAGAAGGATATGCTTTTGAAGACTTGTCAAATTTGCTGCAGGTAGAAATCAACAGACATCTAGAAACAATACAGACGTTTTGACAGAAACTTTGGTTAATGCCACTTAAAAAAGAATGTGGACTAATTGCAACTTATTACTAAAGAAGGCCTTCCCAGGTGACTCAGTGGTAAAGAATCGGCCTGCCAATGCAGGAGGCACAAGGCAGGCCATTTGATTCCTGGGTCAGGAAGATCCCCTGTAGTTAAAAATGGCAAATTGCAGTATTCTTGCCTGGAAAATGTCATGGCCAGAGGAGCCTGGTGGGCTACAGTCCATGTGGTCTCAAGGAGTCGGACACTACTAAGCACAGATACACACAAACACACATACACACAGTAAGGAAGAAACAATAGTAGAACTTACCAAAATTGAGTTTGATGATTTATGTAAAAAAATTGTAAAATACAATTTTAATACAATGAATTGGGGATAATTCTGTGCCTCTTGATTCAAGAGTTTCTTCTGTGGCAGAGACTGCTTGTTTTTTATTTAACACTAATTCTTTTCATTTCTCAGGTGGCTTACTATTAGTGACAGAAATAAACACTCTTCCCAGCCAACAAATTGAGTCCCTTTTACAGTGCCTATCTCAGATAAGAGATAGCAACAAAATGTGAGCGCTATTAAACTCTTACTGCTTCCTCTTCACTTTTTTTAAATTCTGGAAACACGCACCTGATGCCTGGTGGTCTTGCAGTCATATTATCATCATGAGTTCATGTTAAGAATAATGAAGATGGAAAACAGGGAAAGCATATAATATTGAGGATATAAATGAGGAATTTCTATTTTGCTTAAAATCATGTTTGTTTGCTTTAGGTCTCTATCAGTCAGTCAGTTCAGTCACTCAGTCGTGTCCGACTCTTTGTGACCCCATGAATCGCAGCACACCAGGCCTCCCTGTCCATCACCAACTCCCGGAGTTCACCCAAACTCATGTGCATCGAGTTGGTGATGCCATCCAGCCATCTCATACTCTGTCATCTCCTTCTCCTCCTGCCCGCGATCCCTCCCAGCATCAGGGTCTTTTCCAATGAGTCAGCTCTTCGCATGAGGTGGCCAAAGTACTGGAGTTTCAGCTTTAGCATCATTCCCTCCAAAGAACACCCAGGGCTGATCTCCTTCAGGATGGACTGGTTGGATCTCCTTGCAGTCCAAGGGACTCTCAAGAGTCTTCTCCAACACCACAGTTCAAAAGCATCCATTCTTTGGCACTCAGCTTTCTTCACAGTCCAACTCTCATGACCACTGGAAAAACCATAGCCTTGACTAGACGGACCTTTGTTGGCAAAGTAATGTCTCTGCTTTTCAATATGCTATCTAGGTTGGTCATAACTTTCCTTTCAAGGAGTATAACTAGCACTAAATAACTTTTGTATAGCTAGATATGGAAACATTGATTCCATTTGATTAAACATACTTTGTGAATCAGTGTTTTGGCCTGGTTGTAAACAACCTGAGTGGTAAAAATTGGCTAGATGCCAAAAATTATATAACAATTGACATTATATATTATCCATACATTCATCTTTCTAATTTAAATGCTGTAGAAATAGTTTCATTATTAAAATTCCTTTTGTATTTGAATTAAAGTATATTTTATAGGATTTTTTACACCATTTTCTTTTTTTTTTCCTGAAATTGATCCTTCATTTTTGTATTGTAACATAAGACTGAGTGAGATATGTTTCTTTGTGGCTGAGATAAGGTTCCTTCAGAACTCTGACACTGAAATGGAACTTTATAGTGGTCTCTAGTTAAGTCAAGAAGGCCAGGTCTTTATTACATTGGCATTGACTGGTCTTTGGAGGGGGACCACCCAAGGAAGTTAGTTAGGTTTGTGTGAGGCTGTTGTCAGCTGAGTGGAGGTTGACAGTCAGAGGCAGACTGATGGGCAGCATTTCTGCTGAGGATGTAAATCCTCTATTTGTTTTTTGTTTTTCCTTTCTTTCTTTTTTTTATTTTTTTAAATTATGAAACTATAATAATACATTTACAGAAGGCTTGGTAAATATAGAACAAAGTTACATATAGTTCCACTATATATTAAAATAATTTTAAGTAGGTAAATTAAGATTTTTAGTTGGAGTTTCAATATCAAATTCTGAAAAACTAGCTGAATATATAGAAAAGTAGAAGGATATGGTAGACCTAAAAAGCAGTATGTACCAATTCAATATAATTAAGATTTATATAATTTTCACATAATAGCAAGATATGAATTCTATTCAAGTTCCCATAGACTATAAACCAGGAGACACTGCAATATATCCAGGGACATAAAACAAGATGCATAAATTTCATGGTCTAAAGGTATTGAAATCATATAGAGTCTCTTCTTATCACTGAGGAATTATGTTAGAAATGACATCAAAAGATATTTGAAAATAACTCACATATTTTCAAGTATAATGTGACATTTACAGAGCAATCTTTGAGCCATTAAAAGTCTCAATAAAGTTAAAAGACCGAAAAAACATAGAGGGTGGTAAATCCTCTATTTCTAAATGACAATATGTTTCTGGGCAACACATCACAGAATCACAGAAATAAAACTATTTTCATAAAAAATCAATTTTACATGCAACAAAAAGTGATATGTATGTGCACTTTTCTGAAGAGAAATAAATAAAACTTGGATGAAATCCTCAATTTTTTTAAACTTCTATTGTAACACAAATAGTTTTAAAACTTCTTAGTCTTTTGGAGATAGGCAAAAATACTGCTCAATTAAAAAGCCTAGTGTGCAAAAAAAGAATTTTAAATGAGACTGAATTTTAGGCAAACATGTCTTAGGTAAATTCATTGTAGGCAAAGTGACTTGAGGCCGGTTAATAAGATGAAAGGCAGTAGTTTTGCTGATTCCAAGTTTCTAGGTAAACACAACCAGTCAATATTTTTATCCCTAAAAAGGTGATTACTTAAAAAAATTATTTCTTTAGATGAATCTCTGTTTAGGAAATGCACTATCCTAAATCAAAATAAACAGAATGATGATTGAAGAATTCTATAGCTATGTTACATTGTGTCCTTGAGCAAATCATTCATAATTTTAGTTCCTCCATCCTGCTATCCAAATATTGTTTCTTTGTCAAAGTGATTTGATTAATGTTGTGAAAACACCCTAGAACCAAAAGATGAACACTGACCAAGTGCAAAGTACCATTATATTTTTTATTCTTGTCATTAATCACCTGTTTCTATTATTTAATCTAAGAAGGAAAGGTTAACACTCCATGTCCCTTCTATCACTGTAAAAATAAATAAGCATAACAACTGCTTTCAACTGGAGTAATACATTGGCTGTGATGTGTGCTGTGCTTAGTTGCTCAGATCAAATCAGATCAGATCAGTCACTCAGTCGTGTCCGACTCTTTGCGACCCCATGAATCGCAGCACACCAGGCCTCCCTGTCCATCACCAACTTCCGGAGTTCACTGAGTCATGTCTTACTCTTTGTGACCCCATGGACTGTAGCCCTTAAGGCCCCTCTGTCCATGGGATTCATCGCCATGCCATCCTCAAGGATATCTTCCCAACCCAGGGATCAAACCCAGGTCCCACATTGCAGGCGGATTCTTTACAAGCTGAGCCACTAGGGAAGCCCAAGAGATTAGCAATTGCTTTATTCATTTTTTCAATGTATTTTTAAAATTAAGTGGATTTTATTTTTTTAGAGCTTTTAAATTTTCTCGGCAAAATAGAGCAGGAAATACAGAACTCCCATATACCCCTTGCTTCCACACTCACACAGCCTCCCCAGCTATCAACTTCATGGACCAAAGTGGTACAGTTTTCACGGTCAATGAATCTACACCGATGTGAGTGATAATATTATCACTCAGAATCCATAGTTTACAATAGAGTTCACTCTTGGTGTTGTACATTATGGGTTTGACAAATGTTGAATGACATGTATCTATCATTCTGGTAACACACACAGTATTCTCATTGCCCTTAAAATCCTGTGCTCTATCTAGTTATCCCTCTCTCACCTTCCCAATCCCCAGAAACCATTAATTATTTTCCCTGTCTCCACTGTTTTGTCTTTTCCAGAATGTCATATAGTTGGAGCCATAAAATATATGACACTTTTAGATTGATTTATTTCACTTATTAATGCATATTTAGGTTTCCTCCATGTCTTTTCATAACTTTACAGCTCATTTCTTTTTAGCACAAAATAATATTCCATTGTCTGAATTATCACAGTTTGTTTATCCATTTACCTATTGAAGGATATCTGGGTAACTTCTGTTTTGACAATTATGAATAAAGTGCCTATAAACAATCACGTCCAAGTTCTTGTGTGGTTATTCCTTTAACTAGTTTGGATCAACAGTAAAGCATGCAATTCCTAGAACATATGGTAAAAGCCTGTTTCATTTTGTAAGTGATGGAGAAACTTTCTTCCAAAGTGACTGTACCATTTTGCATTCCCACCAGCCATAAATAAGAGTTCCTTTTGTTCTACATTATGGTCAGCATTAGATGCTGTATTTTGGATTTTGGTCATTCTAATAAATGTGTGGGAAGATCCCCTGGAAGAGGACATGGCAACCCATTCCAGTATTCTTACCTGGAGAATCCCCATGGACATAGGAGCCGAAAAGAATTGGACAGGACTGAGTGACTAAGAGCAGTGAATGTGCAGTGGTGTCTTGTTTTAATTTGCATTTCCCTGATGACATATGATGTGGAGGATTTTTTTCATATGCTTATTTCTTCTTTGGTGAGATGTTTGTTTAAGGGGTCTTTGATCCATTGTTAAGTTATTGTTTTTTTTTTTTATTGCTGAGTTTTGTTTTCTAAATATTGGATAATAATCCCTTATTAGTTATGCCTTTTACAAAGATTTTCTCTCAGTCTGTGACTTATTCTTTTTCACAGAAGACGAGTTTTTAATTTTAATATTCAGCTTATAAATTATTTCTTTCAAGAATCATGTCTTTGATGCTATATCTAAAAAGTTATATCCAAAGTCATCTAAATTTTCTCCTTTTGTCTTCTAGAAGTTTTACACTTTTGCAGCAAAAACTTTATTTAATGAATAGTAGATCTGTGATGCATTTCCTTATAATTGCTAATAAAATTACTATAATTTGAGCCTTGAGGATGTATGGATTGAAGTGGTGACTGTCTACTTAAATCTTCAGTAATAGCAAATTAAAAAGAAATACCAATTAAAAAGGAAAATAGCAAAAACTGTGTTTCTCATTTTAGTTTAAATTCCTATGACAAATATCACCTGCCCTTCTGATTTTACATATGTTAAAAAAGCACATGTGATTGTCACAACCACCTACATATCCTCTTTAACCAGTCATGTTTTGCAAGTTTTCTTTATGTAAAGTTCAGCTCAATGGTGTGATATAAAATTTTTGTGGCAAATTAGACCTACTCATTTCCCCTACCCATTCCTTTATAGTTCTGATTCTCTCGATGATGGAGAAAAAATAATCAGGGCACTAACACCGAAGTGGGTGAAAAAAGACCTGAATGATTTTTCACTAGTCAGTCATTTTGGCAAAACTTCTTTAGCAGTGCCTCACTACTTTTGTATGTGGAATAATCCTTAAGTATATTCTAAATTTGGTGAACAGGAAAAAACATTAAGGAGATCTATGCTTCAATTCTGATTTCATCCCTTAGAACTAAATGAAACCTGTGATTTAGTTGATTCCTGTGAGCTTCATTTAACCCATTTTCAGAAGAGGATGGCAGTACCTGTTTTATAGAACTGTTAGGAAGAGTGAATGGAATAGAATATAGAGAATTTTTAGCTGTGCATGACAAATGCTAACCACTTGAAAATGTTTATTTTCATTCATTTTTTACTCCTATTCATTCCAGTTTTAGCTATTTATATTTTACATTTATTCTACTATTTTCCTATGTTTGGCACTTTGTTTCTGTCTTTCTTAACTATCAATGCTTTCTTCTCTGATCAGAGTTTCTATTGCTTGGGTTTTACTATGAAATATTTTGTCACAAAATGTCCTTACTGTTATTCCTGCCTCTTTCCATATCAAAAGACTTGTTGTGATTTCTTAACTGTCCTTTTATTGCTTCAGATTCTTTCACTAAGTATTCAAATGTATCCACTTGACGAATTCATTCATTTCTTCAGTAGATTCAACAAGTAAATGAGTATGTAAAACTCCTTTTGTGTACAGCACTCTATTAGCCACTGCTGCTGCTATTGCTAAGTCCCTTCAGTCGTGTTTGACTCTGGGCAACCCCATAGACGGCAGCCCACCAGGCTCCTCTGTCCCTGGGATTCTCCAGGCAAGAATACTGGAGTGGGTTGCCATTTCTTTTTCCAGTGCATGCATGCATGCTACTATTAACCACTAGTTTCATAGTAAGAATTGAAACAGTCACAGTGGGAAAGACAAAAATAACTTTAAATTGTATAAATATTTCAATACATTTTGGGATTGAACAGAGTCTCTTAACTGAGATTAAGACAGAGGTTTCCAAACATTTTTGGCTCACAACACCACTAAGCAAAAAGAAAATAATGTTGTTATTAATAGATTAGGTCCAAAAATTAGTATTACTAGACTGTTTGTTGTCTGGCAGATGTTGCTATGAATTAAATTCAGAAAATGAAACTCTTGAACAGTGCTCCTGTGCGTTTGCTGTGGCACCACAGGGTGCCTCAGTACACAGCAATTTAGGAATCAGGAGATTTAAGAGTTAAGGTGGGATCACCTTTGAGGAAGAACACTCTGGGAAGTTGCTAGTGTCAGGGGAGTCCTTGGTTCTCGATAGCCACAGC
Source organism: Bos grunniens (assembly GCF_055505025.1). NCBI lineage: Eukaryota > Metazoa > Chordata > Mammalia > Artiodactyla > Bovidae > Bos > Bos grunniens. The sequence continues at coordinate 24,998,251 of NC_141181.1, forward strand.
AAAGATTTGAAACGGCAGACCATTGTTACAGCTCAGTCACAGCTCAGTTTTATTTGACAAGCAAAGGAGAGTACACCCTCAAGGCATGAGGGTGAGTGGACCCCAAAGGAGAGGCCTCAATCCATCTTGACCTTCTCCTTTTATATGTTTGTCTTCTCCCCACCTTGAGCCTGCCTTTTGCAAATTGGGCTAGCCAAGAACGGGCTGTGTTTGTTTCACCTAAAGTTCTCACTCTGGTCCACGGATTTTCTTTTTTCATTGTTGCAGGCTTTTTCCTTTCTTTGTCGTCTAGCCACTGCCATTTTGGACTATTTCTTCCTATTTTAACTACCTAACATTCCCCCCTAAAGAGACGGGAGGCTCAATTCTTTGGGAGTAGGGATTCAAGGTTTCTCTGGCTACTTCCTCCTGAACTGGGATGAGAAGGGGCCTTTGTCCTCCCCCTCTTGCTAGTCTCAAGCCTCAGAGTCCTTAAAGCAGTGTCCATCTAAGGGTAAGTGATATTTTCCATGGTTGGGTATAGTTTTATATGTCCTTGTTGAACTGGCACTGCATGCTGTAGCTTATTGACCTGGGCAGAGACAAAATGGGTTAGACAATTGATAATACATGAAGCAATCATAAGCAGCATCAATATGGTGATAACAAGGGTTAGTAGGAGCATTAGCCAACTCCAAATCTCCCCTCATCAGGAGAAGGATCCCCCAAAGAAAGACTGTAGCTTCCCCGAAGACTCTCCAGCTCATTCTTTGAAATCCTGTAGGATCTGAATGCTTTTCTTGAGGACTGTGAGACTTCCCTTAACTTAGTTGGAGGTAATTACCCAGAAACAACACATCTCATTTAAGATAGCTCAAATCCCTCCTTGTTCAGGAATCAGGAAATCTAGCTCCTATTTATTTTGGAGTACAACCCCTGCCAAGCTGTGCTGGCTCTTTAGAACATCCTGAGAAAGCTTATCCCCAGAAACTTAATTTTGGGGTTGTTCATTAGAATGACACATTTGTAGTCCTGAATAGATACTTGAGATCACCCAGGGGCTCACAGGTATATGGAGTGTCCCCTTCTGTTTTCCTCCATGGCTTGACTCGTGGGTAGTGAATCCAGGAGTCATGCCCTGGTACCTTGACTACTATGTGGGTAGAAATTATTATAGGGTAGGGGCCCTTCCATGTGGGCTGGAGTTAAGTCTTTGGGGACATATCTTTCCAGACTTTAATTAGTACTTGAGTCCCTGGAGCTGGGACTTGAGTCCCTGGAGTGGGTATTTAGAATCTTTTGGGTCCTGGTTGACAGCCCTCAAGCATATATCTTGTGGAATTTTCATGGTATAAGACTGGAGGATCTGAGCCTCTGGATCTAGGAAGAGGTCACTGACATAAACAAAAGGTCTCCCATATAGCATCTCATAAGTACTAAGACCAACCTCTTCCTTAGGGGCAATGCGGGTGTGGAGGAGAGCTATTGGTAAGAACTCCTTACATCTAAGGGGGGTCTCCTGGATTATCTTTTTACTGCTGATTTTAAGAATTGGTTGGCTCTTTCTAATTTTCCTGAAGACTGAGGCCTCCAGGCACAATGGAGATAATAAGTAATGCCCAAAACTTGAGAGACCCCTTGGGTGACCTTAGAAGTAAATAATGTCCCATTGTCACTTTGTAATGAGATGGGTGCATGAGTACACATATATCTCTTGGTATATACCTAGAAGTGAAACTACCAATTATTTGTGAGTTCTGCATTATTGCATGCAGACATACTATGTTGCTTCAGTGGTGTCACACTCTGTGCGACCCTATGGACTGTAGACCACCAGGCTCCTCTGTCCACGGGATTCTCAAGGCAAGAATACTGTAGTGGCCTCTTTAGAGGATCTTCCCAACTCAGCGACTGAACCTGAATCTCTTAAATCTCCTGAATTAGCAGGATGGTTCTTTACCACTAGAGCCACCTGGGAAGCACATAAAGTGTGTATATTTATAAAATACTGCCCTTATATGTACAGATAAAAGCAATAGGGTCCCCTGCTTTGGGTTTCACCTTAACTCTAACCCTGTCACATTTCTACCCATAGTGAATTTGTTCATTAGGTAACAGAATCTCCCAACTTCCAGATTCTAAGTACTTGAGGACATAGAATTGTCTAGACTGACTGAGCCCACTTCCAAGCTTCCCTTCTCATTTTCTCCTGAATTTTCTACCTGAAGGCAGATATACCACAATGTACACACCTCAGGTCCAAGGGGGTTCCTTAGAACTGCCTACAACTGGCTACTTGAGGAAATTCAGCTTGGATATGCAATGCAGCCTGTGACATCTATAAGCAGGTATAAGATCAGATCAGATCAGATCAGTCGCTCAGTCGTGTCCGACTCTTTGTGACTCCATGAATCGCAGCACACCAGGCCTCCCTGTCCATCACCAACTTCCGGAGTTCACTGAGACTCACATCTGTCGAGTCAGTGATGCCATCCAGCCATCTCATCCTCTGTCATCCCCTTCTCCTCCTGCCCCCAATCCCTCCCAGCATCAGGGTCTTTTCCAATGAGTCAACTCTTCGCATGAGGTAGCCAGAGTACTGGAGTTTCAGCTTTAGAATCATTCCTTCCAAAGAAATCCCAGGGCTGATCTCCTTCAGAATGGACTGGTTGGATCTCCTTGCAGTCCAAGGGACTCTCAAGAGTCTTCTCCAAACCACAGTTCAAAAGCATCAATTCTTCGGTGCTCAGCCTTCTTCACAGTCCAACTCTCACATCCACACATGACCACAGGAAAAACCATAGCCTTGACTAGACAGACCTTTGTTGGCAAAGTAATATCTCTGCTTTTGAATATGCTGTCTAAGTTGGTCATAACTTTCCTTCCAAGGAGTAAACGTCTTTTAATTTCATGGCTGCAGTCACCATCTGTAGTGATTTTGGAGCCCAGAAAAATAAAGTCTGACACTGTTTCCACTGTTTCCCCATCTTTTTCCCATGAAGTGGTGGGACCGGATGCCATGATCTTCATTTTCTGAATGTTGAGCTTTAAGCCAACTTTTTAACTCTCCACTTTCACCTTCATCAAGAGGCTTTTAAGTTCCTCTTCAATTTCTGCCATAAGGGTGGTGCCATCTGTATATCTGAGGTTATTGATATTTCTCCCAGCAATCTGGATTCCAGCTTGTGTTTCTTCCAGTCCAGCGTTTCTCATGATGTACTCTGCATAGAAGTTAAATAAACAGGGTGACAATATACAGCCTTGACGAACTCCTTTTCCTATTTGGACCCAGTCTGTTGTTCCATGTCCAGTTCTAACTGTTGCTTCCTGACCTGCATACAAATTTCTCAAGAGGCAGATCAAGTGGTCTGGTATTCCCATCTCTTTCAGAATTTTCCACAGTTGAAGGGGCCCACCTTTGGGTAAAATTAGGGGCAAGCTAAAATACAAAGGGTGAAGTGTCCTAGAAATCTAAGTCAGATCTGAAAGTCAGGGTCCCTATGAAGGTACACTTGTCAAGGTTAGGAGAGAATTTTTAGATATATTGTAAAGAATTTAATTCAAGGCATATCAGTTTCTATTTGCATGCTAGCTTTTAGCCTAGTCAATGCTAACAGTGTGTTTGTTTTCTAATTGTATCACAACATACAAAAAGCTTCCCTGGTGGCTCAACTGGTAAAGAATCTGCCTGCAATGCGGGAGACATGGGTTCAATCGCTGGGTTCAATCTCTGGGTTGGAAAAATCCCCTGGAGAAGGGAATGGCTACACACTCTAGTATTCTGGCCTGGAGAATTCCATGGACTTTATAGTCCATGGGGTCACAAAGAGTCTGACAGGACTGAATGACTTTCACTTTCTTACAAAAAGCAGTAAAAAAATAATATTATGTAAGTAGCTGAAGTATATTTTAAATCTCCATGCTGAATTTGTCTACAAGTACTCTTTTGAACAGTCTAAATTTAAAAAGGGAATTCTCACTTGTGACAAATCAGACTAGATAAACTCTATGGTATCATTACAGCTTGGTTTTCTTTTAATTTGTTTTTTTAAATAATTTTGTAGAGACAAAACTGATAAAAAGGAAACTAAACATGAAAACAGGGGAGATAAGTCAATAATAGAAATTTAAAACTACACTTTAATTGATGATGTTGTTGTTCAGTCACTAAGTCCTGTCTAGCTCCTTTTGACACCATGGACTGCAGCACACCCTGATCCTCTCTCTTCCAATACATCCCAGAGTTTGCTCAAATTCATGTCCACTGTGTCAGTGATGCTATCCCCTTCTCCTTTTGCTTTCAATCTTTGCATTAGGATATTTCCCAATAAGCCAACTCTACCATCAGATAGTCAAAGTATTGGAGCCTTGGCTTCAGCATCAGTCCTTCCAGTGAATATTCAGGGTTGATTCCTTTAGGACTGACCTGTTTGCTCTCCTTGCTGTCCAAGGGACTCTCAAGAGTTTTCTCCAGCACTACATTTTGAAACCATCAATTCTTTGGTACTCAGCCTTCTTTATGGTCCAACTCTCACATCCGTACATGACTACTGGAAAAGCCACAGCTTTGGCTATATGAACCTTTGTTGGCAAAGTGATATCTCTGCTGTTTAATATGCTGTCTAGGTTGGTCATAGCTTTTCTTTCAAGGAGCAAGCATCTTTTAATTTTGTGGCTGTAATCATCATCTGCAGTGATTTTGGACCCCAAGAAAATAAAATCTGTCACTATTTCCACTTTTTCCCCATCAATTTGCCATGAAGTCATAGGACTGGATGCCATGATATTAGTTTTTTGAATGCTGAGCTTTAAGCCAGTTTTTTCACTCTCCTCTTTAACCCTCATCAAGAGGCTCTTTAGTACCTCTTCACTTTCTGTCATTAGAGTGGTATCATCTACAAATCTGAGATTGTTAATATTCCTCTTGGCAATCTTGATACCATGGTGTGTTCTGTATAGAATTTGAATAAGCAGGGTGACAGTATACAGCCTTGTCATACTCCTTTCCCAATTGGGAACTGGTAATTTGTTCCATGTCAAGTTCTAACTTGCTTTTTGACCCACATACAGGTTTCTCAGGAGACAGGTGACATAATGCTGTACATGCAACTCTTTAAGAATTTTCCACAATTTGTAGTGATCCATACAGTCAAACATTCTACCATAGTCAAGAAAGTAATAGATGTTTTTCTGGAACTCTCTTGCTTTATGCATGATCTAACACATGTTGGCAATTTGATTTCCATCTCCTCTGTCTCTTTAAATCCCAGTTTGTATATCTGGAAGTTCTTGGTTCACATACTGCTGAAGCCTAGCTTGAAAGATTTTTGAGCATTATCTTGCTAGCATGTGAAATGAGCATAACTGTGTGATCATTTGAACATTCTTTGGCATTGCTTTTCTCTGGGATGGGTATGAAAACTGATCTTTTCCAGTCCTATGGCCACTGTTGAGTTTTCCAAATTTGCTCACATATTGCATGCAGGATTTTAACAGCATCATCTTTCAGGATTTTAAATAGCTCAGCTGGAATTCCATTATCTCCACTAGCTTTGCTCATGGCAATATTTCTTAAGGCCCACTTGACTTCACACTCCAGGATGTCCGGCTCTAGGTGAGTAAAACACCATTATGGTAATCTGGGTCATTAAGTCCTTTTTTGTCTATTTCTTCTGTGTATTCTTGCCACCTTGTCTTAATCTCTTCTGCTTCTGTTATGTCTTTAATGTTTCTTCCTTTATCATGCCCATCCTTACATGAAATATTACTTTTCTTGAAGAGATATCTAATCTTTCCATTCTATTGTTTTCTTCTATTTCTTTGCATTGTTCATTGAAGAAGGCCTTCTTATCTCTTCTTGCTATTCTCTGAAACTCTGCATTCAGTCAGGTATATCCTTTTCCTTTCTCCCTTGCTTTTTACTTCTCTCCTCGGTTTTTTGTAAAGCCTCCTCAGAAAACCACTTTGTCTTCTTGCATTTCTTTTTCTTTGGGATGATTTTGGTCACTGAATTCTGTACAGTGTTATGAACCTTCATTCAGTTTTTCAAGCATTCTGTCTACCAGATCTAAACTCTTCAATCTATTCATCACCTTCATTGTATAATCACAAGGGATTTGATTTAGGTCATACCTGAATGGCCTAGTGGTTTTCCCTACTTTTTCAATTTAAGCCTGGATTTTGCAATAAAGAGTTCATGATCTGAGCAACAGTCAGCTTCAGATCTTGTTTTTACTAACCATATAGAACTTCTTCAGTTTTGGCTGCAAATAACATAATCAATCTGATTTATTTACTGATGATTTGGTGATGTCCATGTGTAGTCATTTCTAAGTTTGTTGGAAAAGGGTGTTTGCTATGAGCAGCATGTTCTCTTGACAAAACTCTATTAACCTTTGCCCTGCTTTATTTTATACTAAAAGGCCAAACTAGCCTGTTATTCTGGGTATCTCTTTACTTCCTACATTTGCATTCCAATTCTTTATGATGGAAAGGACATCTTTTTTGGTGTTAGTTCTAGAAGGTGTTGTAGGACTTTATAGAACTTGTCAATTTCAACTTCTTTGGCATTAATGGATGAGGCATAGACTTGGATTACTGTGATGTTGAATGGTTTGCCTTAGAAACAAGATCATTCTGTCATTTTTGAAACTGTATCCAATTATTGCATTTCAGACTCTTTTGTTGACTATGATTGCTGGGAGCCAGCATGAGGAACTCCGCCCATGGCAAAGGTCATGAGGAAGGAGGCTCAGCATACACAAAGGTGGGATCGAGCCTCAGGAGTCCCCCTGGAAATTCTCGAGCATCTACCCCCAAAACCAGAGTCTGCCTGCTTTCTGCTTTGTGCTCTCACCTACACCTCTGACTTTATGGGGGGCTGTCCCCAACTACCTCTCTCTGAAAAAAGAGTTAACTTACAGCTCCAGTTAATAAAGTTCCTGGGTGTGATAGTGTTTCAACCTACAAACTCCTTTGGAAGTCCTCTAGCCTGCCTGAATAGGTTTTTCTGGCCACATGTGATTGTTCAGAGCCTCCCAGCTGTGAGAGGCATGAGATGTTCTAAACTGTCTAAATACAGATTCCTTTGAGCAGTTAAAAGATTGATTAGAAATTGTATTGGTGAAGGTTTTTCACTTGTTGGGCCAATGTTTGCTGCTAAGTTTCCATATCCCTTACCTACTGTGTCCCTGGCAGTGTATTGATTAATATAATTGGTGTAAGTAGTAGCTTTAATGTTGTAACCTGAGACCCTTGAGTTAATTCTTTTTCTTGTTATAGCCCACCACACCTTTGCCCTATAGGAATGCAACTTTATCTAATGCTTTGGGAGGGTGGCGCCTGACTAATCACCTTTAGAGAAAAATAAGTTTTCTGAAGAAAGGGTCTTAAAATGTTAACAGCCCTCAGGGCCAGAAGATGATGCAAATCACCTAAACTTTTGCATATGATAACTGCAGGAAGAAAGCCTGGCTTACTGCATGACTCTACCCCTTCCCCCATTATCCTCTGTGCATAACTTAAGGTATAAAAACTACTTTGGAAAAAATAAAGTGTGGGCCTTGTTCACCAAAACTTGGTCTCCCCATGTCGTTCTTCCTCTCACCTTCTGGCTGAACTGGGGCATGGAGGCTCGTCAAGCCTGCAAATTTTGCCTGGGCTTTTAAGATCTGACCAGGGAGGCCTTAGTGTCTCTTCTCCTTTGGGAGAACAGGAGGACACCTGCGGCCTACGTAGGTGATGCAAAATTCCTTATTTTGGAATTTTATTAGCTTCCTCGTAAATCAAGTTATTCAGCCTCTTTTCTCCACTGAATTTTCTCACTGAGCTATCCTTATTTAACCACTCTATATATCTTTAATTCTATCATATCCTGATCACCGAAGCTGTCTGCCCTTCGAATTCCCTGGATCCACCGGGGCTGGACCCCGGCATATGATGGCTACTCCATTTCTTCTAAGGGCTTCTTGCCCACACTAGTAAATATAATGTTCATCTGAATTAAATTCACCCATTCCCATTCATTTTTGTTCACTGATTCCTAAAATGTCAACAAGACTGTCTGAGTCCAAGTTTCCTTTGCAATGACCATTCTGGAAAAAATACAGATTTCACATTTCCTTCAGACTAGGAGTCTTTGTCTGGTCTCTTATGCCATTGATCCATTTGTCAAAAGAAGGGAACTATAATACTTTTGTACCATGGACATGTTTTGACAAGACTGAAATTTAGCATCATTGATTTTACACGGTTGGTGGTCATCTCATCCACCTGCAGTCAAATGTAGCGCTTGACTTTTCTTCCTTTCCTGCTGTTAGTTTTTATTTGTCTGTATACCTTAGGGTTTATATCACTCATGAAAAGAACAGGTTGATTTTAAAAGATAATCATTTTTAGTTTACTTATACATTTTAACAAAGTAAAAAGATTTGCACTGAAGGTAACAAATCTGACATACTGTCTTTTATACATGAACTTTATAAGTCAGATTAATCACAGATTGCTTAGATGTGTATTTTCTATACGGGAATCTATATGTGGATTTCTCTAGTTACTTAACCTTGAAGATTAATGGCCAAATGTACTATTTACCAATTTAGGAAGAAGCATGAACATAAATAAACCTCTTTTTTTCCCTCATGATGACTGAGTGTGAGTAAGATAATACACAGCCACCCATATGCACAAGCACACATTACCTGAAGATATTTAATAGAAAAATAATGATTAAACAGTATGTTTTATTTTTAATTAAAAATAGTACTCATGTTATCATTTGAACAAACATCTGATACCTTTATAAATGCTCTTTAAACTTTATGTCTTCCACAGACCAAACAACAACAACAACAAAAAAACCCAACAGCAACTTTGTCCAGATAGTGAAAAACTAGATATTAATCTAGTTTTAAAATATAAAGATAGAATAGGTCAGAAATAATGAGACCCCGATCCATTTTTAAAACAATATTAATTAACTTTCTTAGAGCTTTCTCCCCTGAATTATAAGACAGTTGTTATTAAAATTTTAAGTTATCTTGCTGTGTTCTACGTGACATGATTTGACTTCTAATTGAATTTGAGTTTTCTTGCGTGATTCTTCCATATGTTCCCTTGGGGGAAAAAATCAAGCTGTCATTTTTGTCATTTCCTTTTTATATTAGAGCATATCACAATAAAATGTACAGCCACGTTTAAATCTAGATGCACTTGTTCTCAGGCAGTCTTCTTTCCTTCCATCGTGCTTTTGAAGTTCCTTAAGATTCAGTTCTAGGTTTTCTTGTTCATCTCGTTCTCTAAGAAGACTCATTCAAACCATTTTCCTCAGTTATTTGAAAGTCAGTCTAGAGTACTTTTGTGACTTCAGTCTTACTTATTAGTTTACCTCATAAACATCTCAAACTCAGCATATTAAAACGAAGACATAGGTCCCCTATTGATCTCTACCTGCACAAGCTGTACCCTGTCTAATACACACACACACACACACACACACACACATGAAATTCAAAGTCTTTTCACTTATCTCCAACCTTATTCAAAGACACCATTTTTTACTCAGTTGATCAAGCAAATAACCAAAAAGCCATTCTATATAGCTCTTTCTCAGCTCTATATAACAAACGTGTCACTAAGTTCTATTCACCAGAGCTCTACTTTCTCTTGAAACTATAATATTTGTTTCTCCGTGATTTCATCAAAACAGTCTCAGAAAGTATCATCTTTCACCTAGACTCCTAGAATAGTAAATGTTCTCTCCCTACCCATCTGGCTTTCCTCTATTTTTCACACTGCTTCCAGAGATACTTTTTTCAAATTTAAATCTAGTGATGTCATACCAAGGATTAAAACTCTTCAGCAGCTTCCCATGGCTAATAGAATTATGACCAAAATTAATATGACCTTTAAGTTTTTTATGATTTAATCTTTGCCTACCTCAACATGCTCATCAATCTTTGTTCTCCACCATCTGCACACTGACCTTGTAGTTTCTCTTCTTTGTCATGCATGTTTTAATTTTTGTATACAACTTTTCTCTGCCTGGGATGGTCTGTCCTTCCAGACACCCAGTAGATATCAGCTTAAATGTAATATTTTCAGGGAAATTTTGGACCTCTCTACCTAAATGTGTCCCTAGATTTATTAGCATTGGTTGCAGTTACTTTTTCATATGTTTATGAATAATTAATCTTTCTTCTCTATCATATTATAAGCACAATGAGGACTGGATTGTTTTTTATTTTATTTTTAACTTTTTATTTTATATTGGAGTATAGTTGATTAACAATGTTGTGATAGTTTCAGGTATACAGCAAACTGATTCAGTTATACATATCCATGTATCTATTCCTTTTCAAAGTATTTCCCCATTTAGATTGTTTCATAATATTGACCAGAGTTCCCTGAGCTATATAATAGGTCTTTGTTGGTTATCCATTTTAAATACAGAAGTGTACATGTCAATCCCAAGCTCCCTAGCTATCTCTCCCTACAACTCTTCTCCCTGGTAACCGTTAAGCTTATTCTCTAAGTCTGTGAGTCTGTTTCTATTTTGTAAGTAAGTTTAATTGTATAATTTCTTTTTATATTTCACTTATAAACAATATCATATGATATTTCTCTTTCTCTCTCTGGGTGAAGTAAGTCAGACAGAGATGGACTGTTTATTTTTACTCACAAGTTTAACCCCACTTATACTAGCAATTAGAAATTGTCTCACACATGGTACAGACCTCAATAAGAATACATTAACTGACTACAAGAATAAATGAATGAATTGTTGAATAAATCACCTGAAAAATTATCTCAACAAACAAAAACAAAAAGTATCTATTGGTTATAATTATGAAGCTGCCAAGAGCAAGTTTGTAATAAATGCCTGAAAATTGCTTACCATGAAACAGATACTACAATAAGATAGGTGCCTTGATGGTGTATGCAGAATTGAAAACAAATACTGTTACTAATGTTATTACCTTTTATATTTAACTTCTTTTAGAAATAATTATTAAGCAGTAGTAAATCATTCAAAACCGCCACTTATATTTTTGTTATGTTTCAGTCTGATATGGTAAAGTGAAAACAATCAATCTAGCAATTCTTTATGTCAAAATTGAGGAACAATTTTCAACATCATTTCTGTCATTTACTTGCTGTCAATGTTAATTGAAACTAGTTAACTAACTTGCTTTAAAGTTGAGTTTCTTATTCTTTAAAATGTGTATACTGCACTGTTTCATATTGGATTGGTGTAAGGATTAAATGAGATACATACAAATGTGCCTGTCACAGAAAAAATTTACGTTCATAAATATTTTGTAGTTTAATAAAGTGAATGCTTAAGTATAATTTAGCACTGTAATAAAAACACAGTGTAACACATGCCAGAAACACAAAACTATATCAATTCAAGTAGTATTTTCTAGGCTTATGATGGGGGCTTCACCAATGGCTTAACAAGTAAAGAATCTGCCAGCAAAGCAGGAAACACAGGAAACACAGGTTAGATCTCTGGGTCGAGAAGATCCCCTGGAGAAGGAAAATGGCAACCCACTCATTCTTGCCTGAAAAACCCCAAGGACAGAGGAGCCTGGTGGGATACAGTCCACTGGGTCACAAAGAGTGGGACACGACTGAGCAACTACGCACAGCGTTAGGCTCATGGCGTTTCACACAAGCTATCATCATCTATTTGTGTAGGGTCTCCCTAACCAAGGAAAAATTGAGATATTATTATTTGGTATTTTGAAAAGACACTCAACATCTTTGTGGTCAATAAGTACCCTTATATAAACATCCTCTCTAGTTACAAGTAACTCTAATGATAAGTCTTATAAAAGAGACCTTATTTCCAGTATGTCTCTGGATAGTACAAATGTGTTCCTTAGTGGTCTTGTTAAAGTAAATAAAAGGTATTATTCAGACAGTGTTTTTGACCAGTTGGATTTGCAAAAATTTAAATAATTCTATTAAAAAATGAATTACTGCTATTAACATCTAAGGGCATTTAAATATTAAGATTTGTCCTGTTTGTTTATTGTATAGCTGGCCCTCCTAATCTGTGGGTTCTGCATCCATAGGTTCAACCAACCTTGTTGAAAATAGAGAAAAAAAAAAAAAAAATCCAGAAAGGTCCAAAAAGCAAAATTTGAATTTGCAGCATGCTGGCAACTATATACATTTACATACATTTATAACTATTTACAATGCAGGAAACCCAGGTTCAGACACAACTAAGTGACTAACACTTTCACTTCTTTTTCATAACTATTTATATAACATTTATATTATACTAAATGTGATAATTAATCTAGTAAGTAAGCAAGAGTTAGTTGCTCAATTATATCTGACTCTTTGTGACCCCATGGACTGTAGCCCACTAGGCTCCTCTGTCCATGAAATTCTCCAGGCAAGAATAGTGGAATGAGTTGCCATTCCCTTCTCCAGGGGATCTTCCTGACCCAAGGATCGAATCCCAGTCTCCTGCATTGCAGGCAGCTTCTTTACCACGTGAGCCACCAGGGAAACTAGAGATAATTTAAAGAATGCTGAATGATGTGTGTAGGTTATTTGCAAATACTATGCCATTGTATATAAGGGCCTTTAGCATTCACACATTTTGGTATCCACAGGGTATCTTGGAATCAATCCCTGACTGATACCAAGGGAGAACTATAGAGTGGAAAGAAAATCAAATTAGTAACAAGAGGCAGGCATTTTTCTGTCATATGTATGTGTACTTAGTATGTAGGGATGTGTAAACATATAAAGATCTATCTATCGATCTGCCTATCTTTCACTGATCTGGAATAAAACTCTTTTCTGTGGGTATATAACCATTCAATTGAATTTTTCATCTTAATTTCATATTGCTAATTTGCACGTATATTTTTATGATTTGTCAGGAAATTATCCTGGATTCCCTAAGTATGTACCATATCATCAGTGACAAAGAGTATATTTTTCTTTGATCATACTTACTTTTTACTTTCTTAAATCATCTTTTCCCCCCTTATTTTCTAGATTCTTTAGTAATTATTGAATAAAAGTAGTGAAAACAGACATCCTCATCACCCGCTTTTATAAATTGTTTTATATTTTTTTCCCTATATTTTTAATCTTTTTTTTTTTTTTGGCCATACTGCATAGCATGTGGGATCCTACTTCCTTAGCTAGGGATTGAATCTATAACCCCTGCAGTAGAAACGTGGAGTCTTAACCACTGGACCACCAAGGAAGTCCCTCTATATTTTGGGTGAATTTTTTAGCAGTATCACCCACATGATGAATGACCCCACATTTAATTCATATAGTCATTGAATTTTTTGTTCTAATGATCACATTTTATATGTTGAAAATTCTACTTAATCCTTGTTCATAGAGTTTTAATCAGTTTTCTCACTTGTTCTTTGTTCATGTTTACAATTCCCTCTACTTTTTATCAATATATTAGAAATATTTTATATTCAGTATTTTATAGACCCAGTATCTTAAGCTCTTGTGATTATAATGTCTTATGGCGGTTTACCAAGTTGTTAATTTTAAAATTATCTATATCTATTTCTTTCCTATAATATTTTTTATAGAAATATTTTCATAGAAACCTGCTTCCAAATTTACTTCAGTTCAATCTTGACTTATATTTCACATAAAAATGTGATTTTTAATTTATTCCCTTTATTTTTTCTAGAAACTTACTGTAACATTAATTGTGAGGGTTTAGATAATGTCATCTAGTTTCCCTTATTTGAGGTCTGTCCTATTTGTGTGATCCTTGCCTTTTCAAAACCAACCCATGCATGTATATGCAGACACACATAAATTGCTATCATAAGCAATTATTTAAAAAAGCAAACATAGATAAAAAAATAATTAAGTTCTATTCTTCGGTTTCTTCACTGTGATGGCAATTTAGAGTAGAACTGTACACTCCTAGATGCCTCAGAGTACTAAATGTGGTTAGCATGTATAAAATTTAGCTACCTGAATACAATGCTTCATATGAAATTAATGGCATGGGCGTAAAAGTGACCTTCACAGTCCTGCAAAGCGTCTCTCTCAAAAGATTCTAAGATGATCAACAACAAGGAAAAACAAGCAGAGAGGGGAAGATGATATTTCGTTAAACTCTACATAGGTATCTGAATAGTAATATTAAGTAGGTTTTTCTCAATGAAAGCTATTTGAATTTGTCAAATTGCTTTACCATCTCTGCCTCTAAAGTTTTGTGAAAATTTATTTCATATATTCATATAAGTATTTTTCCTTAATAAATGATAAATACATGTTTTTAATATTTTCATTTGCATATAGATATATATACACATACATATGGATATACATGTCTGTTATATATATTTATCTCATAAAAATCCTATATATAAGATACATACATATATATGTGTAATGTGTATGTATATCTATATACATATACATATAAATATACATATATTCTTTTTGAAGAATTGGAGCTGGTTCAAACCAAGATTTGAACACAGATTTGTGTGTTTGTGTATCTTGATTTCTGGTCTGTAACCAAACTAACTCTTGTACTATGGAAAAGTTGCTTTTCATTTGGAATCTCAGAATCTTAAAATAAGAATACTTCTTATACATGTTTATTGATAGATTGAAAGAACATAAAGGCATTAACATGTATATGAACAATAATAAATTATCATAGCATGATAAAAATATCACTTTTCATGCAGACTGAAGGATTGGAAGGCTACACAATAGGAATTTGGCATGCTTGGAATTAAGGGCTCATTCACAGTCATAGATGAAGTAATGGCAACTTTGAGAAGCTTTGAATTTCCAGTCTCTTTTTATATCACTGACCCAGGATAACATTAGTCAGAACATGTTTCTTGGTAATTGCCATTTCGAAAGATAGGCTGTGTTTATTGGATGAGTTATTCCTCTTTGAAGCAGTAATATGCACTTGAATGTGTGATTAGTTAATATCAGTTTGTGTTAGAGCACGCTAAGGTCTAGAAAAACGCCCCACTGAAATCAAATAAAATCTACCTGATTTATGTGCCAGACAGTTAAACAAGACTCACAATGATTTTAGCAGCTTTACTGGTACTCAGATTTACAGACAATTGAATTTTCTACAGCAGAATCTTCCTGACAATAAAATTTAGTGATAAAGTAGGAAACATTGTTAGCACTAAGAAGGATATTGTTAAGAAGAAAAATTGAAATTTGTTATGGCAGCAGCAGAAAGATTCAGTGTGAGTAAAGTTAAGTTAGCCGTCTAGGGAGACAGAAAAAGAAACCTAAGTAAATGTTTAGAATGATATTAATCTTGCAAAAACAGAGGGTAGGAAAAGACCTGGGGATAGCATAGTAATTAATAGCCTGAAATTAAAAGTTCAGGGTCTGACAGGTATAATGAAGGGAAGTAAAATCCCAGGACATATAATTTCTTAAAAAGGTAATTAAAAATCAAGTAGATAATAGACCTTGTTTCACATGGCATGCCAGTACAAATCATTATTTCAATATTGAGCTGATTTGAAGTATTATTCTTTTTTTCTTCCTCACACATATAAAACCTTAAAAGATGGGGTTTAAAAAGTAGAAAAGTGTAGAGTGAAAATGCAAAATGCAACAACGTATTTACCAGGATTCAATTAAGAGCTATTTCTCAGAATACTCTGATATTCTAAGTGTAGGTTAACCTTTGAGTCCAAGGGTTCTATGTTTTGTTTTGTTTTTTAATGTACATTAAAAAAGCCTCCAACAGATGTGTTATTCTAACAGTAGAGTGATCATTTTGAAACCTCAGGAATGTTCATTAGAATGTATTCTATTTGAATATCAAAGTTGGTTTTCTTCAGTATTTAGTCATGAAATGACCTTAACTAAGTGTATAGCCTTTGCATTCTATTGATTTAATTGATATTTTTTCTGAAAGTATAATCGTATTTTAAGTTAAATATAAACATCTAAATAATAGCCCATCAGAGATCCAAATAATAGCATACTTGTGATAGATGTTTAATTTGAACTTGAAAATATTTCTCAAAAACACATGTTCACTTCAACAAATGTTTATTAAATACATTCTCTTATCACAGACCCAGGTAACCTGATGCAGAGGTGAAAGTATGAAGGTCTATCTCTTCAAAGGATTCCTTTGCAAGAGAGATTGTAGACATTTAGTGTTTTCTTTGGGATGAGAATACTAGTAGTAAAGCAGGGAAACCAAGGCTTTGATGCTGGACTTAATTTTTGAATTCTACCCAAGCCCTTGCTAGGTGGTGAATTTGGTTAATTATACAGAAGATCCAAATTCCACTTTCCTCTCTTGTAAACTAGAGTTAATACTTGTGCTAGAATATCAATATCTGCAAAACTTGACATTAAATAAGGACTGGCTGAGTGGTAAAGGATCTGCTGCCAGTACAGGAGACGCATTTTCCATCCCTGGGTTGGGAAGATCCTGTGGAGGAGTAAATAGCAACCCACTCCAGTATTCTTGCTTGAAAAATTCAATGGACAGAAGATTCTGGCAGGCTTCAGTCCATAGAGTCACAAAGAGTTGGACACAACTAATTGAACACTGATGCAATAGATGTTTTTTTGTTGTTTTTATTTTAGATTTTGTTCTGGCCATATAATTTACATGACATTTTTGTTCATTATGTGAGTCTATTCCAAAATTAAAGCCACACCACATATTCTGCATTTAATCTTCCCATTTGTGGAGTATGGCATAATCTTCCAGTCCTATAGAAAAGAGTTGCTATTAAATTAAATGATATTTATTAAATATTTCCCCATGTCTCTAACCAGGATTTCAATGTTGCTTACAATGTGTGGAATCAAAAAGAAAGCACATAATAAACACTTAGAAAAGAGCTTCAACACATGTATTAAGAAGAATAAATATTATAAGAAATAACAGGAAGAGATAATTGTAATCTATTTTAGAGCAAAAACTTTATGAAGTAAGCTTCAAACTGAACCTTGAATAGTGAAAGAAAAGTAGCTTCAGATAGTATGTATGTGTGTGTGTGTATATATATACACACACACACATATATATATGTATGTATGTATATTCACATGTGGGCCTGAGTGGTCAGTCACTAAGTCATATCTGACTCCTTGTGACCCCATGGACTGTAGCCCGCCAGGCTCCTCTGTCCATGGGATTTTCCAGGCAGGAATACTGGAGTCGGTTGCCATTTCCTCCTCCAGAGGATCTTCCTGACTCAGGGATCGAACTGGGGTCTCTTATGTCTCCTGAATTGGCAGGCAGGTTCTTTACCACTAGCGTCACCTGGGAAGCCCCATATATACACAGACGAATATTATTATAAATGTTTTCTATGTTCAAATTTTTAATTATCATATATTGATTCTCTGGCTTCTTTTTGTACAATTGTTTTTATGTACAAAATTTTATTTCCTGCTATGCTGTTTTTGAGTCTGTATTTCAGTTCAGTTCAGTCTCTCAATCATGTCTGACTCTGTGACGTGATGGACTGCAGCATGCCAGGCTTCCCTGTCCATCACCAACTCCTGGAGTTTACTCAAACTCATGTCCAGTGAGTCAGTGATACCATCCAACCATGTCATCCTCTGTCAACCCCTTCTCCTCTTGCCTTCAATATTTCCCAGCATCAGGGTCTTTTCAAATGAGTCAGTATTGGAGTTTCAGCTTCAGCATCAGTCCTTCCAATGAATATTCAGGACTGATCTGCATTAGGATGGACTGGTTGGATCTCCTTGCAGTCCAAGGGACTCTCAAGAGTCTTCTCCAACACCACAGTTCAAAACCATCAATTCTTTGGAATCTGTATTTACTATCTAGTAATTGAAGAAGCTGAGCGCTGAAGAATTGATGCTTTTGAACTGTGGTGTTGGAGAAGACTCTTGAGAGTCCCTTGGACTGAAAGGAGATCCAACCAGTCCATTCTAAAGGAGATCAGCCCTGGGATTTCTTTGGAAGTAATGATGCTAAAGCTGAAACTCCAGTACTTTAGCCACCTCATGCGAAGAGTTGACTCATTGGAAAAGACTCTGATGTTGGGAGGGATGGGGGCAGGAGGAGAAGGGGATGACAGAGGATGAGATGGCTGGATGGCATCACTGACTCAATGGACATGAGTCTGAGTGAACTCCAGGAGTTGGTGAGGGACAGGGAGGCTTGGCGTGCTGCGATTCATGGGGTCACAAAGGGTCAGACATGACTGAGCGACTGAACTGAACTGAATTGTATCTAGAGAACAATGACATTAAAAATGCTACTGTGATTATGGCTTATGAGAAGATTAAATAAGATGACAGATTTACAATAAAATTTGCCTATTTGTCCATTGGGTATGTTTATATTGAAATATACCAACATGTTTTATTAAATGTATATATATATGCATTTCTTAATAAATTGATAATTTTTGTTAGTCTATATTTTCTGACTTCAGTTTTCCCAATATTTAGCAGTCTGTACTCTTCCACCCCCCCCCACCTTCCTTCAGGTTGATGTGATAAGGGAATAAAAATGTTCATAGAAATTGTGGTTACCCATAGTAACCACAAGTAGGGAAAAGGCAATGGCAACCCACTCCAATACTCTTGCCTGGAGAATTCCATGGATAGAGGAGCCTGGTGGGCTGCAGTCTATGGGGTCGCAAAGAGTCGAACACAACTGAGCGACTTCACTTTCACTGTTCACTTTTATGCATTGGAGAAGGAAATGGTAGCCCACTTCAGTGTTCTTGCCTGGAGAATTCCAGGGACGGGGGAGCCTGGTGGGTGCAGAGTTGGATATGACTGAAATGACTTAGCAGTAGCATAGTAACAAGTATTTGGAGCATCTGTGAACTGTTTTGAAAGCTGAAACTAGTAGTAATTCTCTACTAAAAAGGCAGATTTAATTGAGGTTAAGAATGCTAAATGGGACTTCCCTCATAGCTCGATCAGTAAAGAGTATGCCTGAAATGCAGGAGATCTGGGTTCTATTCCTGGTTTGGGAAGATCACCTGGAGAAGGAAATGGCAACGCACTCCAGTATTGTTGCCTGGAGAATCCCAGTATTCTTGCCTGTAGAGAGGAGCCTGGCAGGCTACAGACTATAGGGTCCCAAGAGTCAGATACAACTGAGCGACTAAGCACACACACATATAAGAATGATAAACAGCACATTTTCCTTCTTTCAAAGAGTCAAGAGTATTTAAAGGCAATGACAAACACTGAAAACATGAGGGAAAATATGAACCTTGTAACTCAGCAATAGTCACAGAAATATTCTATTTTAAGAAAATGAAGCAATAATTTAGAGCACAGATATAAAGAAAAAATAAATGTTTTATTTGCTGAATTTGTGTTTTATTTTTATCTTTAAGTTTGATCTTCACATATTGCTTTAAGTTGAGCAGTATACGTAAGAGATGTTGTGTAGCCTTAAATTGTATCTGACATTTAAATGAATGTTTTTCAAAAAGTGCCAACAATCAACAAAATAAATTCAAATTTAGTTTTGAAAGAGTAGAATCTTTAAAAATGTATACATTATGAAGGAAGTACCTATTTATAACTAGTACCTATTTATAAATTGATTTGTACATATTTTATCCATAATTCTGCAAATCAGTTTCATGTCAGCTTATAAATAAAAGCAAAAAATTTGTGTTTGCTTCATTTGAAAAAGAGAATTAAGAGTTAAGGCATATTATTTGAGTTCTTCATGATAAATGTTGGAGATAAGTAACTGGATTTGACCTTTTTCATCTTTAGTTCTCTCACTGGTACTTACTACATATTCGTATCACTGAAAGATGAAGCTAAATCCAAGTTAAGAAAAAACTTAATTCAATGTAAAATTGTTCAAATTTCTTGTTGTATCCTTTTAAATCAGTAAGTTCATATTTAAAGAATAATTATGCTGATATTGCAATTTTTCCAAGTGGCCATCTTCATGATAGAAACACCAGCATTTTACACAATGAAATTATTGCTTGATTAAAATTGATCAAGGAGAAATATGTCTAGTAATGTTAAGATTGCCAGGAGAAATATCAACAACTTCAGATATGCAGATGACACCACCCTTATGGCAGAAAGTGAAGAGTAACTAAAAAGCCTCTCGATAAAAGTGAAAAAGGAGAGTAAAAATGTTGGCTTAAAGCTCAACATTCAGAAAACGAAGATTATGGCATCTGGTCCCATCACTTCATGGGAAAAAGATGGGGAAACAGTGGAAACACTGTCAGACTTTATTTTTCTGGGCTCCAAAATCACTGCAGATGGTGACTACAGCCATAAAATTAAGAGACGCTTACTCCTTGAAAGGAAAGTTATGACTAACCTAGATAGCATATTCAAA
Organism: Bos grunniens; assembly: GCF_055505025.1. NCBI lineage: Eukaryota > Metazoa > Chordata > Mammalia > Artiodactyla > Bovidae > Bos > Bos grunniens. The sequence continues at coordinate 25,018,574 of NC_141181.1, forward strand.
AGCAAAGACATTACTTTGCTAACAAAGGTTCGTCTAGTCAAGGCTATGGTTTTTCCAGTGGTCATGTACGGATGTTAGAGTTGGACTGTGAAGAAAGCTGAGCGCCGAAGACTTGATGCTTTTGAACTATGGTGTTGGAGAAGACTCTTGAGAGTCCCTTGGACTACAAGGAGATCCAACCAGTCCATTCTAAAGGAGATCAGACCTGGGATTTCTTTGGAGGGAATGATGCTGAAGCTGAAACTCCAGTACTTTGGCCACCTCATGCAAAGAGTTGACTCATTGGAAAAGACTCTGATGCTGGGAGGGATTGAGGGCAGGAGGAGAAGGGGACGACAGAGGATGAGATGGCTGGATGGCATCACCGACTCGATGGACTTGAGTCTGAGTGAACTCCGGGAGTTTGTGATGGACAGGGAGGCCTGGTGTGCTGCGATCCATGGGGTCGCAAAGAGTCAGACATAACTGAGTGACTGAACTGAACTGAACTGAATGTTAAAGTAACTGTGCTTGGCTATTTGAAAAGAATTATATTGGAATGCAGATGACTAAACTGGCAAAAGATATTCGCACTGTTTTGAATGTATATTTTTCAGTTTTAAAAAACATCAATTAAGGGACAAGTATTCTTAGACTATGTAAATTAAAAACAACCAATTGTTTTAAATATCTCAGAAATATTAAAATCATCTCTGCTTTGTTTGAAAATAGAACTTGACATTCATGCAACCAATTTATTTGACAAGATTTATTAGACATAATCTGACACCACTTAGGCATAAGTATATGGCATAAATTTCTGACAGTGTGTGTGTAAAAAGCAACAACTAGAAGTATAAATGGAGTGCATCTTTAAAGTCTATGTGTTCATCAATTTATGAAACAAAATTGCCTTAGATATACAGTAGTGAAATTGTTTTTCATTGTAATGAAGGTGTAATAAAATATGGATATACAATAGTTTAAAAAGAAAGAATCATAATCCCTTTCCCTTTACTTTTTAGTCCTGGTAAAGCTAGTTTGAGGCCAGTCATGATCAGCATATTCTAAGATAACAATATAGCAACTAAGCACGAGATCTGCATCTCCACATTAGATTTCTTATTCTTGAACCTCTTTTTGCCTTATCAGTACAGCTACCAAAGGGCTTAGCAAATGCAGCTGGAGTGGAATCTTCCACTGCATTTCAGACTGAAAATTTAATTGTTCATGTCTATTTCCAGCAGCAAACCATGTCTGCAGACCTGTGATAAATTCCAAGCAAAGAACAGGATCAAGTTGAGGATGTATGCAAATAAAATATTAACCCAAATCTGCAAGAGTTAATGTAGCAAATTCTATTACAGATATTATGTACATAACTTAATTTCATTTGTGCTTTACATTGAATGGCCTCATCAAACTGAAAAATATTGACCCTGCATTTCAAGTAATATGGGTCAGTTTAAAATGCCTGATATCATCAGGTCTTTGGCAAATTCACATCTGTCAATTAGATCATATATTTGCTACATTTCCATGCCTGCTTTTCAGACAGATCTCTGTTCTTCCTTTCCTCTACAAATGTAAAACTTAATGCCTGTAATCCTAGAAATATAGAAAATAAAAAAACCAAATTGCAAAAACCAAATTATCTTCTTCCCCCCAAAAAACAAGTTTTTTTCTTTTTGTTCAATAGATTTGTTTATCCATGCTGTGATTTAATTTATTTTAATACAATAAAGTGTTATACTAGGAATGAATAGATAACAAACACAAAAATGAAAAAATAAATGTCCAAACTTGCCAGATGAAAATACATTAGTTCAGCTCAGTTCAGTTGCTCAGTCATGTTCGACTCTTTGCGACCCCATGAACCACAGCACTCCAGGAGTCCCTGTCCATCAGCAACACCTGGAATCCATCCAAACCCATGTCCATTGTGTCGGTGATGCCATCCAACCATCTCATCCTCTGTCGTCCCCTTCTCCTCCTTTCCTCAATCTTTCCCAGCATCAGGATTTTTTCAAATGAGTCAGCACTCCACAGCAGGTGGCCAAAGTATTGGAGTTTCAGCTTCAACATCAGTCCCTCCAATGAACACCCAGGACTGATCTGCCTTAGGATGGACTGGTTGGATCTCCTTGGAGTCCAAGTGATCTCAAGAGTCTTCTTCAACACCACAGTTCAAAAGCATCAATTTTTCTGCACTCGGCTTTCTTTATAGTCCAACTCTCACATTCATACATGACTTCTGGAAAAACCATAGTCTTGACTAGACAGACTGTTGGCAAAGTAATGTCTCTGCTTTTTAATGTGCTGAGTTGGTCATAACTTTCCTTCCAAGGAGCAAGGGCCTTTTAATTTCATGGCTGCAATCACCACCCACAGTGATTTTGGAGACCAGAAAAATAAAGTCAGCCACTGTTTCCACTGTTTCCCCATCTATTTGCCATGAAGTGATGGGACCAGATGCCATGATCTTAGTTTTCTGAATGTTGAGCTTTAAACCAACTTTTTCACTCTCTTCTTTCACTTTCATCAAGAGCCTCTTTGGTTCTTCTTCACTTTCTGCCATAAGGGTGGTGTCATCTGCATATCTGAGGTTATTGCTATTTCTCCCAGCAATCTTGATTTCAGCTTGTGCTTCCTCCAGCCCAGCATTTCTCATTATGTACTCTGCATAGAAGTTAAATAAGCAGGGTGAAAATATACAGCCTTGATGTACTCCTTTTCCTATTTGGAACCAGTCTGTTGTTCCATGTCAATTTTTTCTAATGTAATGAGAAAAATTTGATTTCTGAATAAAGGGACTATAAACTATAGTAAAAAGCCTGTCACAGTGAGTGTACAAACAGTATAAATTATGTGAATTATGAATAAATATAAACTTTAAACTATAATAAAAAACCTAATAGGATGAATATATGGAAAGTAGATATATTACACTGGGAAAGATTGAAGGCAGGAGGGAGAAAGGGATGACAGAGGATGAGATGGTTGTATAACATCACCAACTCAATGGACATGAGTTTGAGTAAGCTCTAGGAGTTGGTGATGGACAGGGAAGCCTAGCATGCTGCAGTACATGGGGTTGCAGAGTCAGACACGACTGAGTGACTGAACTGAGACATATTATGACCAATTTCAGTGAATAATTCAACTATGAGTATGTGCTAAATGTAAAAGAAAACTAGATCCTGCTTGATTATAAGGCAAAAAATAAATAAAAGAGTAAATAAAAGGAGAAGGGGAAACAATATGGCAAATAGAAATGCAGTAGGACGGCAGTCAACTGCAATTAAGACAAAGATAAAATACCAGGTACCAGTTTGAATGCTTTAAATAACATTCATAAACGTCTTTAAGCATAATCATTTCTGTAGCTCTTCTATATTATCAAATACTCAGGAAACATAGGATATTTTTCCTTTGGAATGGTAGTGTTGCCCTGATAGCAGAAGCTTCATAAAATGCTTACCCTTGTTTATTTACTTTTAAAAGACTGATGTTTCATATCACAGAAATAAAATGTATTAGATCTAAGAATACAATTTTTAGTTTAATTATAACTGTTTAGTTGATATATGCTGAGATATCTTTCTGAGCATCATTTTAATTCATATCAATTGTTTTTTGTTTGTTTGTTTGTTTACTAAGGTTTTGCCGTGAGTCTGTGTTCAATGATGCTGTTATCACCAAGTTCAGCTTATGTCAGGTCACAATTACCCCTTATACCTGTGAAGATTAGAAAGTATATAGAAATATTTCCTTCTATTTGTCCCTTATGGATATTATTTTTGAAGCCATCTATTGATGTGGCTGTTTTATTGGTTAGAAAACTGAAAGATTACAACCCCATAAAGAGTAACTCTTTGGAATCATAAACTGGAAATAAAGAAATTTTCCCCTGGCCACATTTTCATTTTGCTGGATAATACTGATGAGAAGGGCAATAAAGCAAAATTCTTTTGAAGATGGAGAGTACTATTTATATTTTTGAGAAACAAATAAATTAGCTTGGTTTAATAGTGTAATGTAATTACTATTTGAGAAACGTCTATGTTAACCACTGACTAGGTTGATCAGATGGTGGCAGATGGTACAAATGTTTGGAGTTCAAAAGAACTGGGTTTGCAAATTGTCTTCAAAACTTACTTTATGACATTGGATAAGTTAATCAGATTCCATGAGTGTGAATTTTCTGAACTAAAAGACTGAGGAAAGATTACTACTTTGAACATTTTAATTATTTTTGGAGTAATATAGCTGGCACATGGTCCATAGGCAACTAACATAACTAACATTAAATTCATATATTAAATGAGATGGTTGGCATAGAAACTACATGAGAAGACAAAGTTAATGAGATTATATTTCTTCATTGAAATTGGCCCATTCCTTTAAGTAGTTATATTGGTTCATATTTTCTGAGGTTGAAGTAAATACTTCCATTGTAGTATAAGATAGAAAATTTATAGATTATGGTGATATATCTAAAGTAGTCTTAATATGTTTAAAGATTAATAATTAATAAAGATTTCTGATGTAATGCTTATAATACAATAAGAATTTTCATTTTGGTAAGTCTTGTAATTGCCTAAAAGAAAAAGAAAATTTGGTACATAAAAGTATATTTCTTAACCTTTTTACAAGGTTTTTTTTTTTTTTTTTTGCATTATAGAATTTAAGAGTAAAACATATGATGTAGTACATAATTCACATTTTGGGAGTTATTTAATTCAGCCCAATATCCCTATTATTCATTTCCTTTTGAAGATGAGACCAAAAATACTCAGGTAAAGATAAAGAAATAAGTAACCTAGACTGAGAGAACAGCATCTTCAAAAGATTGGAGACAAGAGTGGGTATACGGGTTCAGTATCTTTTAAATATAGAATGTTATATATAGGACCCATGGGAGGAGAGAGGATAATAGAAGTGAGAAGCTAATATGCCATTCATTTAAGAGGAGTGGTCTATCAGATTTTTTTTTTTATTATTTCAGAAATGACACTGATCTTTAGTATGGAAAATATAATGAGATTGGAAGTGGGGAGACCATTACAGAGGCAGTCTCAGTAATTCATCTAAGGGATGATGAAGAATCCAAAATATGAGACAATTGAGATGAAAATGATGGGATTCAATCATTCTGGTAAAAGAAGAGCAAAGCCATTGATTTTACTCTTTACAAAGTCAAGTGGGCTTTAGGAAGCATCGCTACCAACAAAGCTAGTAAAGGTGATGGAATTCCAGTTGAGCTATTTCAAATCCTAAAAGATGATTCTGTAAAAGTGCTGCACTCAATATGCCAGCAAATTTGGAAAACTCAGCAGTGGCCACAGGACTGGAAAAGGTCAGTTTTCATTCCAACCCCAAAGAAAGGCAATGCCAAAGAATGCTCAAACTACCTCACAATTGCACTCATCTCACACACTAGCAAACTAATGCTCAAAATTCTCCAAGCCAGGCTTCAATAGTACATGAACTATGAACTTCCATATGTTTAAGCTGGTTTTAGAAAAGGCAGAGGAACCAGAGATCAAATTGGCAGCATCTGCTGGATCATCGAAAAAGCAAAAAAGTTTCAGAAAAACATTACTTCTGCTTTGTTGACTATGCCAAAGCCTTTGACTGTGTGGACCACAACAAACTCTGGAAAATCCTGAAAGAGATGGGAATACCAGACCACCAGACCTGCCTCTTGAGAAATCTGAATGCAGGTCAGGAAGCAACAGTTAGAACTGTACCTGGAACAATAGACTGGTTCCAAATAGGAAAAGGAGTCCATCAGGCTGTATATTGTCAGCCCACTTATTTAACTTATATGCAGAGTACATCATGGAAACACTGGACTGGATAAAGCACAAGCTGGAATCAAGATTGCCAGGAGAGATACCAATAACCTCAGATATGAAGATGACATCACCCTTATAGCAGAACTAAAGAGCTTCTTGATGAAAGTGAAAGAGGAGACTGAAAAAGTTGGCTTAAAACTCAACATTCAGAAAACTAAGATCATGGCATCTGGTCCCATCACTTCATGGCGAATAGAAGAGGAAACAGTGGAAACAGTGGCAGACTTTATTTTTTTGGAGCTCCAAAATCACTGCAGATGGTGACTGAAGCCATGAAGTTAAAAGACACTCCTTGGGAGAAAAGTTATGACCAACCTAGACAGCATATTAAAAAGCAGAGACATTATTTTGTCAACAGAGGTCCATCTAGTCAAGGCTATGGTTTTTCCAGTAGTCATGTATGAATGTGAGAATTGGACTGTGTAGAAAGCTGAGCACCGAAGAATTGATGCTTTTGAACTGTGGTGTTGGAGAAGACTCTTGAGAGTCCCTTGGACTGCAAGGAGATCCAACCAGTCCATCCTAAAGGAAATCATCCTGAATATTCGTTGGAAGGACTGATGCTGAAGCTGAAACTCCAATATTTTGGCCACCTAATGTGAAGAACTGACTCACTGGGAGAGAGACCCTGGTGCTGGCAAAGATTGAAGGCAGGAGCAGAAGGGGATGACAGAAGAGGACATGGTTGAATGGCATCACTGACTCAATGGACATGAATTTGAGTTAACTCCAGGAGTTGGTGATGGACATGGAAGCCTGGCATGCTGCAGTCCATGGGGTCACAAAGAGTCAGACATGACTGAGCAACTGAACTGGACTATGTCATTCAGTGATTATGACAGCACAGGACTCAAAAGTGAAATACAAGGTGGAGACAACAAATTACAAATTATCAGTGGTTTTAATGTCAAATACTAACTTAGTTTTGCTAATTTAGTATAGGTTTTAAACACTTTGTAATTTATAGAGAAAAGACTACTCTTTTCAGTTGTGATGATTATTCAGTTTGTTAACTAAACAGTTTTAAAATATTTTAATATATATCAATAAATATAAATATATAAATATCTTCTGGAGAAGGGGATGGCTACCTACTCCAGTATTTTGGCCTGGAGAATTCCATGGACTGTATAGTCCATGGGGTCACAAAGAGTTGGACATGATTGAGCAACTTTCACTTTCACTCACTATGGAATTTTAAAAGTTGGTATGTTCTCAAGTAAAAGATAAGCTTTTTTACAAACAGGATAATTATTGCTGTTTGAACACTGGACTGTATCAAGTATGTGGATAACAATTTTATAATGTAACTTTCCAAGATTTTTAATTGTTTTTTAGGTAAAAATATAGCCGTGAAATTTCATTTGTAGCATTTCAGATTGAGGTAAAGTCTGGGAGAGTCTATATGTATGCTTATGTGTGTATATTATTTACTTGCTATTTGTTTATTTCAGTTTACAGATTAGATAAACCATATTTTCAGAAATTGGTTTACATTATTAACAACTTTGCCATGTGATTCTTATTTTTAAGCCACAGTTGGAAAACACCTACTTTCTGAACTAGATTCCTGCAGCTCTGAATATCATTAAAGAATGTGTTTAGAAGTTTCATAACTATCTCTCCAGGGGATTATTAAATTATGTTTATTATCATTAGCATAATATATATCAATTAAAAATCTATGCCTCTATAAAAAGCCATTTGAGAAATTGCAGAGTTATTTATATTATATAAGAAAGGAAATAATTTTAAATATTAAATATTGGATACATGGATAAGTTATTGATATATGGATAATAACTACACACTAATTAAAGAGGAACAACTTAAAAACTGACCCATGGAAGCAAATCTAGGACTACTAAACACTTGTCCTTGAAAACAGATCTTTACTCATTAAATGTTCATTTATTTATTAAGCATTTTTTATTATTCTCCTGTTAAAATTTTACTTACACCTAAATTTACCAGATATAGAAGCCCTAGGTCTGTCATAATCTATATTTCTCACAATAAGGCAGAAAAATCAAATATTATTGGGTCTAATTGGCCAAAACATTAAGCTCCCAAAGGAAGCTTGGCTCCTTCCTTTTCTAATCTTAGAGCGTTTTTTGTTTTTTTTTTCCCCTTTGGTGCAGTGAGCTCAGTTGTTTCTGATTCTCAGTGAGCACACCACCTGTGAACATGATAAGTTTTCTTAATGCTGCCAAATCTGTGGCAAATGACCCCCACATTTCAAATAATATTCACATAAGCTAAGAATAAAAGCAATTTATCCTTTTGTCTGGAACAGGTGCTTCTGGAATGACTTTCAGTAAGTCATCCTTCCGTTTGATCCCCACAGCTGTGAGAATATGTCCCAAGCAGGTGACAGATTGTTTATCCACTAAATTAACGTTTTTCACTTTAAATAATACAGAGATTTTTCCAGTACCTCCCAATCATTACATTTATATCATTTTTAATGGTCATTATATAAATATGTCATCCTAGCTTTACCTTGAAAACTAACTAAGCCACTCTTTGTAACATGGAAGCTACTGAAGCAAACTGAACACTCTGTGTAATTCTAAGTCAGTTTCCATTCTGGTAATGTAAAAACAACAGATGAGAATTGTATTGCTTATTTTTTCTCTGCCTAGTAGCTTTGAACCTTCCCAACGTCATATGTATTTGAGCTTAGTTCTTTTGGGGTCTAGAAATTTCAATGATATTTTTAAAATTTCACTTTGATTCTTACCTCTCTGATGTCCCTTGCTTTCCCCAGCAGAGATAAAACAATAATGGTTTAATGGTGGCGCTACTGGAGAAGGCAATGGCACCCCACTCCAGTACTCTTGCCTGGAAAATCCCATGGACGGAGGAGCCTGTGAGGCTGCAGTCCATGAGGTCGCTGAGGGTCGGACACGACTGAGTGACTTCACTTTCACTTTTCACTTTCATGCTTTGGAGAAGGAAATGGCAACCCACTCCAGTGTTCTTGCCTGGAGAATCCCAGGGATGGGGGATCCTGGTGGGCTGCTGTCTATGGGGTCGCACAGAGTCGACACGACTGAAGCGACTTAGCAGCAGCAGCAGCAGTGGTAATGTGCCTGCCTGCCAATGCAGAAGACATAAGAGAAGCCAGTTTGATCCCTAGGTCAGGAAGATTCCATGGAGGAGGAAATGGCAACCCACGCCAGTATTCTTGCCTGGAGAATCCCATGGACAGAGGAGCCTGGCAGGCTACAGTCCATAGGGTCACAAACAGTCGGACACAACTGAAGTGACTTAACATATTTAGAAGAAGTGGCATTTATGAAAAGATTTATTGCACATTTACAATAGATAAAGCATACATAATTCAATATCTATACACTATTCTAACTCAATCTATTTTTAACTTTCCCTAAAAATCTCACCCTAATGTTGTTGTTGTTCAGTTGCTAAGTCATTTCTGAAACTCTTTGTGATGTCTTGGAGTGCAGCACACCAGGCTTCCCTGTCCTCCACTTTCTCCCAGAGTTTGCTCAAGTTCATGTCCACTGAAGAATCAGTGATGTACTCCAACCATCTCTTCCTCTGCTACCCTCTTCTCCTCTTGCTTTCAGTCCTTCCCAGTATCAGGGACTTTTCCAATGAGTCAGTTCTTTGCATCAGGTGGCCAAAGTACTGGGGCCTCAGTTTTAGCATCAGTCCTTCCAATGAACACTCAGGACTGATTTCCTTTAGGATGGACTGATTGGATCTCTTTGCAGTCCAATGGACTGTCAGTATTCTTCTCCAGAACCCTAATTCAAAAGCTTCAGCACTGTCTTTTATATGGTCTAACTCTCACAACTCTCACCCTAATATTTCTGCCCTTATTCTCTGCAGGAGACTCAGTAGGTGGTATTTTATGTACCCAGTCCTCACTGTGTGTGAGGAGACTAGAAAGGTTGGGGAATTAACATCCTCAAGTCACCTTCCCCATCCACAGTCCACACTATGACTAAGGATATTATTAAGTAAATTAATACAGTTGTCTCACCTCTCAGGTGGATAACTCTAATAAAGTGTGTTCTCACAATGGTTCATACGTCTTCAATGGACCACTATCCATGTGCGCACAGCAGTGAGCTACTCACTGATGCACTGAGATACTCTCACCTCTTTCCTGTTGGCATCAATAACCTAAACACATCACTCTTGAAACTACAAAGCACTTGCCAGTCAAATTCCTGTTTCAAGGTCAGCTTCTGCAAATAACCAAATTAAGACACCCTGAATGTAAGAGAAACAGGAAGTAGTTGTAAGAGGAAGTAGTTCATTTCATCTATAATATCCACTTTGTGAACTCTTCATTAATAATCAAATTGAATGAACAGAAAATTTTGCATAGTATACACACACACACACACACACACTCACACAATCAGTTTAGAATCATAGATTTCCAGCAAAACAGCCTATATATAACACAGCCAAGTTTTTCTAATCTAAAAATATGTTTAGGGTCTTTATAAACCTTATCCATTATTTTGTTTAGCACATTCTATTACACCTTTGTTGTTGTTATCTGACTTCCAAGCCCACTACAAATTAGAAACAAAGAGAATTAGAATTCAAATTAGAATTGAGAGATTCCATTAATAATGCAAAAACAGAAAAATTCAAATTCAAAGTTATAGAAAAGACAGAAAGCCTCAGAAAGTAATTTTACAATCCCATCATCTAGAATAAACGTGGATGCACCTAGATCAGCTTATAATTACATGAATTAATATTCATATTTTTGCCCTATAATATCCAAAAAGTTATCAGTGCCTTCAAAACTATTTTGTAAGAAGTTAAAAATATTTCATATGTTTTTAAATGACCAATAACAATGCTTTGTGCGAACAACCTATCCTGAAATGTTATACAGCAGAATTCACTTTTAAAATTCAGAATAGCTAATGGTTTATTCCAGGGAAACATAATATAAACTCAAATTTTGACAGTTTGGACCTCATGAAATGAATGCTTCCTATACTCATGTGAAAAAATGATGAGTAAAGGAAGCCACTTAATAGAGTAGATATTTGCATTTCTTTAGTAAACAGATTTCTTAAAAACATTGTAATGAGAAACCATTTTTTTCCTGATTTATACAATAGACTAGATTTACTAAAAGCCCAAAAGTTTATAGTAAAATAAATAGGGCTATTAAAACCCATTAAATAAAAAGATAAATAAAATATATAAAGTAAAACAAAGTATTTATCTGTAAACAGAATTATAACAGCCAAAAAGTAGGCAATTTCAGTATGAAGCATATTTTTTCTCTTTTGCTAATGTATATAAATGCTGGATCAATCTAGCAGTGACATTCAAAATTAAATTATGGAAGGATGCTATTCATATGAGTAATACATACACAAGATAAAGATGTACAACCACACCCAGGAAGAATTAAATTAAGTTAGTGTAGACAGTTGTCCTTTTATTCTGCTGAATATTAGCATATTTAATAATAAACATTATGTTATTTTTCTTACATTTGATATCTTTTAACATAATTGAGTGAGTCAATTCTTTTGCAAATGTTGTAAGTTTTTTACAGATACATCTGGGAAATCATTTACAATAGTTTCTGAACCTTTACAGTAATTTTAAAGCAATACCTTTTTAATTATCCACATATATTTTTATTTTCCTAAAATAGAAACACTAAAAACGGGGAAAATCCTTTAGCTGTTTGTTATAAACACACTTTGTAATTAGAAAATATAAATTACGTGTTTATACATATAGATATAGTTTACATACTTCAACTTTTGTTGAAATGAGGTACATACTTGAAGCAATTTTAAGTAAGTTTATACATTTTATCTTTTGATATATTCAGTGAAAATGTGATAAACTTTTATTGTCATGATTGTTTTTAACATAATGTACTTCATTTCAGCTATTTAAATGTTGCATTACTTTTTGAGAGTTGGATTAATTTAGTTCACTGAAGCATTGGACAAGTTGTTGGAATGTTACTTCCTCTTCTGTAAAATGATGAAATTATTTCTGTAGCCTCCTTCATTTCTGTTCATGATTCTGAGGTCTTGTGCCCAGATCTCAGTAAGTCTTGAATCTACAGATCCTTATACTCCATGTCCCTTTACCTGTTACTTGGATTCTTTTCTTCTTCATCCCTAGCCTTTGAAATTAGTGGGCCCTTTCACGTATGGAGTCTCTCTTAATCTATTAAAAAACACCCCCAATATATTTTGTTTGGTACATATCATAGGTCCTAATCTATAAACTCCAAGGCACAGAAACTATATCTAATCCTAACTTGGTTTTCTTCATTGTTCAGAGGATTAGCATTCTCTACATTTATAGCACAATGCTTTGCAGACAGGCAAATAATACATACAATGAATATGTATGCATTAATTGGTTTTAATTGCTTGGTTGGTAATTATGTTACAGATAATAAGTTGCTTCTTTTTAAATTCAAATCCAAAGCAAATATATTAACTGTGCAAATCTGAAAATTATTTGTTTTAAAACATTCCAAATGGTTTTAGGCACTGTTTTTTTCCTTTCATTGCATGTTGCTAGAAGTAAAACTAGAATTGGGCCCGTAATGGAGCTGTAAACTGTTTTCTTCCATTTTTCTTACAGAAATTATGCATAAATACATAGCAATAGTGCTTTTCAGCACATTCAAAGGCTTTAAAAATGGAGTTTTGGTGACCTTATTTTTTTCCTAACAGCTGTTTTAATTTTTTTTTTTTCCAAAATAAGTAGAAACAAGATAATACCCACAGTACAAAATAGGTTTCATCGAGTTTCTGGTCCTTCAATGACAAAAAGTGAACAATAAAATTGTTTTTATACTGGGGCTTTCCTGGTGGCTCATCTGGGAAAGAATCTGCATGCAATGTGGAAGAGCTGGGTTTGATCCCTGAGTTGGGAAGATCCCCTGGAGAAGGGAATGGCTACCCACTCAGGTATTCTGGGCTGGAGAATTCCATGGACTCTATGGTCCATGGGGTTGCAAAGAGTTGGACATGACTGAGTGACTTTCACTTCACTTGTATCATGCAGGAAATTCTTTTCTTTTACTGGCTTGCAAGTAATTTAGGGAATGTATGCTCCACTAGTAGTGTGATAGACCTGTTGTCTGGGATAAGGTACAATATTTAAAATTTATTTATGCTTCAATTATTTTAAACAATTATTTGGATTTCAGAGAGAAGAAAGCAGAAAAGGGACCATTTATTTCCAATTATGCAATATTTTAATTAAGCAAAAAATAATAAAAATTAAATCTATTTTATTTTCCTGTCCAGTAATTCTCAAAATTTAGTACCCACAAGAGTCAGTGGGACAATTCCAAGGAACTACTCTGTGTCTACACATTGAAAATCTCTGAATGTAAGGTCCAGGAATATGCATTTTGAGAATGACTGAAGGGAGTTATAGGTTGGTGAAGATTCAAACCTACCTTCAAATGTGCTTTTGAAGTTCATGCAGGTTGAGTCAGTCATGGTTCAGGGCGTAGAACTGAAACACACAAACACTTGATATATTGTGGTCTAAATATTATAGATGTACAAATAAATGATGACAAATTCTAAAACTGTAATTTGGTTATATCAGTTATACAAATGCAATCTTATTATATTTAACTTAAAAAAGTGATGATACTTATTCTTATGTAAACACTATTCTTTAATTTAGCAACGTGATATATACTTATATCAAGTGAAAATTATTATTTTAATTGGAAGAATGAGAACTTTATCCTCATTTTTTCTATCCCATTATCTGTATCCATTATTCCCTGAGTATTGTACATGATTCAATCATTTTACTCAGTTATTATTAGCTATTTAAAATTTCTTCTTCATAGTCACATAACATCGGTTCAGTCAGTTCAGTTCAGTCGCTCAGTCATGTCCGACTCTTTGCGACCCCATGAATCGCAGCACGCCAGGCCTCCCTGTCCATCACCAACTCCCGGAGTTCACTCAGACTCACGTCCATTGAGTCAGTGATGCCATCTAGCCATCTCATCCTCTGTCGTCCCCTTCTCCTCCTGCCCCCAAACCCTAGTTATCTTCCCAGCATCAGAGTCTTTTCCAATGAATCAACTCTTCACATGAGGTGGCCAAAGTACTGGAGTTTCAGCTTTAGCATCATTCCTTCCAAAGAAATCCCAGGTCACATAACATGGGACTCACCAATTGTGAAGCACTGTGAGCAACATATCGTCAAAGTGATATTGCTGGCCAAAATAGAAAATATTTAGACAAAATTTAAATAACCTGATTAATTCTAATTCATTGCTAATTAATTCGGAGTCTTACTTCCTGTAGGTCCACATTTTTCTGATCATGAGTAATTACATACAATTATACACAGAGAGAAAAAGCTGTTTTTAATGTTTATTTTTATACTTTCTTGAAATGTATGGACAACTGCAAATTCATTACCTTCTTTATTTCTAATAGCATTAGAAATATGCATTATGCAAAAATACTTAAATGACAAAAAAATCCATATATGTCATTCTCCCATTTTTGTTTTCAAATTAAATTTGTGATTTTGGATACATCTCCTCATTCCTTGGACTGAAAAAATCTTCCATCTAAACAAGGACATAATTGCTTTGAACTAGTTATCTTCAAACCCACCTCAAATGCCATTTGTAATGTCAGGATATTGGAATTGTGAAATATCCATCAACTTAGTTTTTTGTTCATTCATTCCACAGCTGGCGGCAACTAGATGCCAGGTTCTATGTTTAAAGAGTGGATGACACAAGAGCTAAACTGAGTAGCAAAGAATGTTTAAAGGTCTTAATTTTTTTGCAGGCATATACCTTAATCAGGTAACAAAACAAAACAAAATATTACTCTGTTCCATGACTAAACAAGTTACTTAATTCAAAATTTCCTCATAACTTCTTCTTTAGAGATGTAAAACCCATATCGTCATTTATTTCAACACATACACATAAAGTATTTATTTTATAGCAGGTTCTACAGAAAGTTCTGAAGTGTAAGTCACTCAGTCATGTCTGACTCTTTGCGACCCCATGGACTATACAGTCCATGGAATTCTCCAGGACAGAATACTGGGGTGGGTAGCTTATCCCTTCTCCAGCAGATCTTCCCAACCCAGGAATTGAACTGGGGTCTCCTGCATTGCAGGTGGATTCTTTATCAACTGAGCTATCAGGGAAGCCCACAGAAGGCTCTGAAAGTGAAAGTTGCTCAGTCATGTCTGACTCTTTTTGACCCCATGGACTATACAGTCCATGGAATTCTCCAGGACAGAATACTGGAGTGGGTAGCCTTTCTCCAGGGGGCCTTTCCAGTCCAGGATTGAACCCAGGTCACATTGCAGGTAGATTCTTTACCAGCTGAGCCACAAGGGAAGCCCTCTAGAGATACACAAATAAGACAGTGATTATACACAAGGAGCCAAGCCTAGTGAAGACAACATATATGCAAATGCAATATATATTTAACAGTCAATAAGGAAAAATACACTTACATTCAAATAAAGTAATATTTGAATATGATAATTAAACTATTTATGGAATACTGATCTTGTTTGTCATAGGTACAAAGTGACACAAAACCAAAGGCTC
Organism: Bos grunniens; assembly: GCF_055505025.1. Lineage (NCBI taxonomy): Eukaryota > Metazoa > Chordata > Mammalia > Artiodactyla > Bovidae > Bos > Bos grunniens. The sequence continues at coordinate 25,034,018 of NC_141181.1, forward strand.
AAAAGTTTAATCACCTAGTTGGGAACACTCACACACTCACATGTGATACTTGAAAATAAATAACAGTGAGAGCAGTGGAAGGATAGGAAGCTAAATTTTTTGATTGACTCATTTGCACAAGGCATGAATTAGGAAGTTTATGTAAATCATATTTAATCATAATCACTTTAGTAAATATGGAAATATTGGTAAATATTTTAACATGAGAAAAGTGAGATTTAGAGAAGTCAAATAACTTCTGCAGAAACTAAGACAATCATAGGTCAAATACACTTCTGTATGGCTGATCACCACAGCTGTGTTTTCCATCACTAGGCACTGTGTTACTTAATGGGAATTACAACAAATAGAGAAAGATAGCATGAATGCAGTAAATGTTTCTGTATGATTTCATGTTTTTGTTCATATAGGATTCGAAGCTATAGTAGATATGAAAGTGATATGATATCAGTCAAAATTTGAAATATGAATGAATTTGAAATACCAACCAATCTGATAAATATACAATGCAGTTAAGGTATTCTTTGAGGATTGAGTATAATTAATAAACGACCTCTTTATGCATAGAGAGGACATCTAATCCACAGAGGAATGAATGTTTAGAAAATAAAAATAAGTTCAGATTTCCAAAACATTGAATTTTAAACTTTTGTGTGCTTAAGAAGCACAGATCAAATGTTAAGAATGCAAATTCCTCAGGTTATCCAAAGTCCTACTCATTAGCATCTCTGGGAGTAAAATTCTGGCATCATTATTTTACTAATCTCCATAGATGCTTTTGATGCAGGTAGTTTCAAGAGAATGATAGTATATACACATAATGGAGAATAACAGACAAACATGAGATAGATACATAATAAAAGAAAGAAAGAACAAAGATGACAGATGAAGTCATTAATTCCTGACACAAATTTTAGAGGATAAGAAGCCTTAATTTTTTTTAATAATGGGATTTGCAACATAATGTGTTTTAAATGCTAATGAAGATCATATAAACCTCTACATGATATTAATAACTAAAAAAGGCATAGAGTTTTCTATTTCTTTCCTAAGACATGTGAAATCTGTAATAATAGTAATAGCTGCTAAGTCTTAATTAGCCCTTAATTTGTGTCAAATACTATTCAGAGTGCTTCATAAGTGAACTATTTAAGATCAGAGTGATCCAATAAATGTATATCATTATGATCTCTATTTTACAGAATAAGCCACAAGAACAAGAAGCTGGATTACCTGACCCCAAACTATCAGAAAGTAACATAGTTGGATACAGAGCCCACAGTCTTACTCAACACGATATACCAATATGGTGATTTCAACGTATTTTGTTATAAATATTCATATTAACCTGCAGTGAAATTTTTCAGTTAATTTATTTATTTTTCATTCAGTAAGTACTTTTCAAATATTTATAGCATCTCCCTTAATACTAGAAAAGTTTTAAAGATTATTTTTGAGTATAAAGTGTCACTATAGAAATCATGTCAGATCTATGTGACATATACCTTAGCCATTTACTTTACTTCCATCCATCTTTGTCCTCAGTGTATAGAAATATGTCCACAAATATGGGAAAAATAATGTAAATTCACTTAAATGAGTGGAAAAACCCATAACCAGTGTCAACTGTCAAGTGAATTAGACAAACTGAATGAGTAATGACAAAGTGCATATAATTCTGCTGATGATGTGGATTTACAGATACATATGTGACATTTGTTCCACAAAGAAAGACAGAGACAAGTGAGCTGTTTTAAACACATTAAGTATATATTTGCAGAATTTATGAAAATTTTTTTCTAAAAATAGTTTACTTGGATTGATATATTTACACCTTTACAAAGCACACATCCCAAAAGGCTCAATTCAACCTAGAATGATAAGTCCCTAATTACTCATAAGGAATTTTCTCTTCAGAAAAACAAAAGCAAAAACAAAATCCCAAATGGATATTCTATCTCAACAAGTAAAAATATAAATAAAACATAGATACACAGAATTAAAAGTTTCAGGAAGAAATTTCTCATATGACATTTTAAAACTCTTAAATTTATATTCATTGGAGTGTCTAAGGCCAATGATCAAAAGTCAGAGTGTTCTTTTGTATTAAATTAGTGAAAATTTTAAAATTATTGATCAATAATAATTATATGGTTGAGACATGTTTAATGAAATGGAGTTTGCTGATGAGATTGTTCTGTTTTTAGAAAGATTTCAAATATGCTACCTACTACATGAGTGAATCGAAGCATAACCTCTTTCCATTTCAGTTTGTGTTTATACAGAACTGTATAAAACAGATCATTTGAGTGTACCTCATGCAGTTGTTCTTAGCAGGAAATGCGATAATTCAGGTAGAAAAGTTCTGGATCACAGTTAATGTCTCTGTAATTATATATTTTCATCATTATTATCTCTGGAAAAACATATTTTCAAACTTAAAAACTTGATCTTAATATTTAAATATATAAAAGAAGCAGATCATTTATAATGAATATTTTAAAATTGCAAACCCCCAAAGCACAAAACCAGAAGAAAACATAAGCAAAACCTTTTTGATCTTGGAGTGGCCAATGATTCTCAAATAGAAGGTTTCTAAAGTAGAAAACAAAAGCACAGAATATAGAAGAAAATTTTGATACAGAGAATTGTATCAGAACTAAAACCTTGCTCTTCACAAGTCATAAATTAAATGAAAAAGCGAATAACAGACTGGGAGTAGACACTCACCGCATGCAAATGTGGCAAAGGACTTCTGTTAGGAACTCTTACACGTCAGTGATAAAAAGATAAATCAATTCAATATGAGAATTAGACAACAAAATTAACAGACTGTTCACAAATGAACATTGGGAATAGTAAACAAGCAAATCAAAGGATGCCTAACATTATACTTAATATTAACATCATTTTATTAAAGAAATGCAAATTACAAGCATGATAAAAACACCCCTATAAACTTACTATATTAACTAAACTTAAAAAAACAGACCATCTTAAAATATTATTGTAGATGTGGAGGAAGGTAAATCCTGATTTACTGCTGATGGAAATATAAAATGATACAATCAATGTGGAAAATTATTTGGCATTTATTTTTGAAAACCTAAACTTAAACATACCATATGATGCACCAGAAACAGCTACATTAGGGAAATCCAGTAAAAAACAAGGTATAAAATATCATAAAGAAATAAACTTATACTGTAAGAGTGTCTCAAGTAATGCTATATTTTCCCTGTGTACTTGCTTTGTTCTAGAAACACTTTTATCAACTTAAGAAACAGTTGCTCTTTGCTAAGAAATGAACTATTAACAATTTAATCATGAGTTCCTATATTTTGTTGAGAGTATGATTTTGTAGATCTATTGCCAGGGGCATTGAAAATTTTTTATTCCATTCTCTGTGTTACTTATATATTTACAGTGAAACCTAAGGAGCCCTTAACTCAGGACTGTGTAGGCAACAAAATAATGATCGTTGAGAATGACCAAATTTAAAACTTAGAATAAAAAAAAAATGTGATTTTTATAGATACTTAAGATGAACATCTGAGATATATAGTCAATTTCTTAATAAGAAGAAATTAGTAAAGTTATTTAACAAATGAATATACCCATGGTTCCATCATATTATTGACTTTATTCATCACTTTATTTCCTTATTATCCAAGGATTGTTTTCTGTGCATTAGGGTTTAAAAAAGACAAGCAAGTAGAACCCATAAAACTCTCTTCCTCCTATGAGGACTAGTACTTTAAAGGTTGAGCACACCCAGTCTCTCTGCATTGAAATGTTGAGAGTCAGAGATAATCACTGGCTATATTTCAAGTTCAGTTCCTACTCCTACTTTATACTGTGTAAGTTTCCAATGTTTCTAAATATGAAATAAGCTCTGCCATAATAATGGTTCTGTAAAATATCAGCTGTAGCTCTCCTTGTCTTTGTATTTACTCTTTTAGACATGCTCAATTTCCCTAAGAAGAGACCTAGGACATGCTATTTCCACAGGTTTTGGAACTAACTTTCATCAGAAAAAAGGAATCATTCCAGCTTGCCCATTATATTCACAAAATTCTCTCCCACTGAGCAGAGTTTTCTAACTTTATGCTATTATATAGTACTAGCAGGCAGAAAGTAAAACAGTAAAAATAATAATTATTGTAGGAAAAATTACAATTTCTATTTTGTATGCTTTAAAACATTAAATGACTATGAAACAAGCAAATGGAGGTATCAAGAAGGTAGGCATATTTATTATGGATTCAGTGGAGAGTTCTGGTCTGGAATAAGAATGAGAGGTTATAAAAAACATAAAAAGTTAATAAACAGAAACATCAATAAAAGGAGTTGGGATACCAGAAGGGGAAGCTCTCATGCCCTTCAAGGATAGCAGAGAACAGGAAGAAGACTATTCTTCTTTCCTGGTAAAGACTCAGTCAAAGAAAAGCCATGGATTCCTTGTTTACTGTCCCTCCCACCTTCCATTTCCTTTCTATAAATGTTCTCGTCCCCTTGCCACGAAAGAACTTTGTGTCTCACCACAGTGGCAAACCCTGAGTTGCAATTCTCTGCTGAACTGGTATAAACCCATCTTTGATGGAGAAATATCTGGCAGTCTATTGGTTTCAAGCAACCAGGATAGGAACCAGAGAAGACACCCAGCGGCTCCAGGGCTGGTGAACAAACAAGTGTAGAAGCCACAACTGAGCTCATTGTTCCTCCCAGCTTCTCTTGCCAACCCTAGAGTTTGAAAATCGATCTTTCTCCTGGATTCTGGCTAATGTCCTCCTTGTGTTTTAAGCTTTCTTGGATTTATTCATGATCTATTTGAAGGTTTGTCATTTCTGAGTAAGGCCTTGTCCTCTTTGCAAGTATATTTGGCACTTTGATTTTGATATCAGACTGTTTCAACTGAAATTGGCTAAGAAATCTTCTGCCCATTCCTTGGGGGACGGGGGTTGTTTGGCTGAACTTGTGCTGTTTTTCACCTTTCAGCCCATTTCTTTGGAATAGGGATCATTCAGCGGGAATTGAGATGGCTGGATGGCATCACTGACTCGATGGACGTGAGTCTGGGTGAACTCCGGGAATTGGTGATGGACAGGGAGGCCTGGCTTGATGGGATTCATGGGGTCGCAAAGAGTGGGACATGACTGAGCGACTGAACTGAACTGAACTGAACTGAGCGGGAGTTGGCTAAGAAGCCTTTGGCTTGGTTCCTCCAGGAACAAACTGTTCTCTCAGAAGAGGCTGGTATTAAGCCTGCAGGTTGTTTGAACTATTTAGATTGCAAGCTGTTTGAACTGAGCTGTTTGAACTGTCAGCTGTTTAGCTGTTAGAAAACGGTCCTTTTACTCTACAGAAAAACCCCTGAGAAATGAAGTTCTAGTTATTTTAATATTTTTAGGGTGACTCCCTATAGGGACTCCAGTTGATTTTATTTTTAAAAACCATGGTCCTTCCCAATGAGCACTTCTAACTAAATGGACTGACCTGACCAAAGGCAATTTAGATTATCAAAGCTATTACTGAGAACTTCTGATATCCCTAAACTTAATTTCTTTAAAACCATTGGACAACAATAGCTCAAAAATTTCCAGAAGTGAGTGGAATGCTTATATTGATTAGTATTTTGTGGTTATCCAAAGTAGTCAGGAGTCTAAAATTGCCTCTCTGCAAAATAAGATTTTAAGATTAATTGAGGCAAACAAAGGATTAGAAAAATATAAAATGGCTCCCACAGCTTCAGGCTCTTTGGCTTTGTGTGTCAGGCTCCTGCTATTTTATCTTCTCTCCCCTTCTATCTTCCTCCACCCGCAGCTCCTCCTAGCCAGACTCCACCTTGCTGCTGCTGCTGCTAAGTCGCTTCAGTCGTGTCCGACTCTGTGCGACCCCAGAGATGGCAGCCCGCCAGGCTCCCCCGTCCCTGGGATTCTCCAGGCAAGAACACTGGAGTGGGTTGCCATTTCCTTCTCCAATGCATGAAAGTGAAAAGTGAAAGTGAAAGTCGCTCAGTCGTGTCCGACTCCCAGCGATCCCATGGACTGCAGCCTACCAGGCTCCTCCGTCCATGGGATTTTCCAGGCAAGAACACTGGAGTGGGTTGCCATTTCCTTCTCCAATGCATGAAAGTGAAAAGTGAAAGTGAAAGTCGCTCAGTCGTGTCCGACTCCCAGAGATCCCATGGACTGCAGCCTACCAGGCTCTTCCATCCATGGGATCCTCCAGGCAAGAGTACTGGAGTGGGGTGCCACCGCTGTCTCCAGACTCCACCTTGGGAACTATCTTATCTTCCTTCTTCTCTACTACACTGCCTGTGCTTCCTCTACATTCTCAATCCCCCATTCTAATGTTCTCGCTGAACTTCCCCTTTGCTCTGAAACTCTCCCCACTCCCTTTTCCTCTGAACTTGTTAAAAAAAACTGTCCCTTTAGGACTTTCCTGGTGGCTCAGATGGTAAAGCCTCTGTCTACAATGCGGGGAACCCAGGTTCAATTCCTGGGTCGGAAAGATCCCCTGGAGAAGGAAATGGCAATCCACTCCAGTACTATTGCCTGGAAAATCCCAAGGACAGAGGAGCCTGGTAGGCTACAGTCCATGGGGTCGCAAAGAGTCAGACACGACTGAGCGACTTCACTTTCACTTTCCCAGGTGGCTCTAGTAGTAAAGAACCCGCCTGCCAATGCAGGAGCCACAGGAGAAGAGGATTCCATTCCTGGGCTGGGAAAATCCCCTGGAGGAGAGAATGGCAACCCACTGCAGTATTCTTTCCTGGAGAATCCCCATGGACAGAGGTGCCTGGTGGGCTACAGTCCATAGGCCGCAAAGAATCAGACACCACTGAAGTGACTTAGCATGCATGTGCATCCCTTTATACAGCAACTACCCTCTAGCTATCTATTTTACATGTTGCTATGTAATTATGCTTCAATACTACTTTCAATTCTCCCACTCTTTCCTTCCCCTCGCCGCTGTGTCCGCAAATCTGTTCTCTATTATTAAACTATGTCTAATAATGGAGACGTCTGCACCTCCATTATTTAAAAAAAAAAAAAAACCGTCCCTTTAAATTTAAGCCTTCTGAGAAGCCAGAGGCTAAACTCAAATTCTTATACTCTCTGGATTAAAGCTGAGCTGACAGCCAGGGAGTCAAGGACGTGCCCAAAGTAATCCAAGATCCTCACAGATTTGCTGAGGGATTTAATATAAGCATTCAGATTTATCTACCTGGTTTCTCTGACTTCTATCAGCTAGTTCATATAGTTGCTGATGGAAGGACAGGGCCAGCATTAGATGAAAACCACTAATTGAAAAAGTCTTGCAAGGTCTCCAGAAATAAAGCCAGACCAGTCTGCTAACTTATTACATGAAAAGGTTGGGGTAATTGCTAGGCAACTTTTTGAGCAATCCTTACAGCTTTTCTAAAGCCTGCTGATTGGAGCATCATCTTCTGTGACATGGAAATGTATTTGTCCCTTGATCCAAGAGAATTTTGAAAAGTTTTATAAATTGAAAAATAAAGAAATTCTTAGGATATATCATGATGAAAGATTAAAAAGCATTCTATATTGTGTTTTTTCCTATATTATAATGTAAAAAAATCAGTTTTATGTAAATGAAATAGTTTCAACTTTACTGTTATACTTTTCTAGAAACAATTGACTAGTTTATTGTTATCCATATAAAGAAATTAATATCACATGGGAAGTGATTTAGATCTTTTGGCTTACTAAAAGAATGATAAGGATCATCTGCACCACTAGTAAATACATTTTAGAGAGAATATCAGAGTAAAAGCACAGTTTTATTTTCAAGATGCCAATATTTAAGAAAAACATGGTCACAATAACCAAAATTATAATAATAAAGGTATAGGCTTTGGCATACAAGTGGTGTAAAAACATCAATTCTTTGAGGATATAATATTTAGAATCCATATAGTCATATTTATTCATGATGCAATTAACCAGACACCAGTTCCCTACCTGACCAGAAACTAGAAGCACTAAGAGGAAACTCAGAGGAAACTAAATTTAGATTGTGAAAAGTTTACAAATCTTGCTTACCTTGAGGTGCAAGGGACATAAATTTAAGGACTGACAACGTAAGGTGGTCACAATGGCCATTTTTATAATGGAGATCACTGAATATTTCCTGGCACTCTAAGAGACAATGTACTTTAATGTAGATTATATTGATTTACCCTAAGATAACTGTTTCCTCTTACCTTGCAATAACCTGGAGCAAATCAATGCAATCTGCATTTCAATACTTTGTTTTACTGACTTCTTAATAGAGATGGTTTGAAAAATTTGATTAGACGGCAATATGCCCACACCTGCTAAAAACTGAGCTGCTTCCAGGTAGGAAACTGGAAAGCAAATAAATCACTTTATTTTTAAATCCACCAAAGCAATTAATGCTTCTCCATGCTAGAAACTTTACTGACAACAATGTGACCTTGATAACTTTGTCATAACGTCTAAAAGGCCCTGCTTAAAAGCATCCATCTCCCACTATTAAGGCTATGTATTGTATGATCGCGTTACAATATAAGCAGTGAAAAGTTCTGACAAATTCGTCAGGTCTCTCATTTTTTAAATTGCTTTTAGTGATCACATAATTTCCATGACTACAGACATTATTAAGAGTTAGTAGTAAAACTATTTCTTAATCCACTGTTTTGTGAAAGTTGTGGACTGCTCGTCTCCCATAGATGTCCCCCATTCTTATCCATAGAGAGCTACCGTTTAAACACAATGACCAGGCATATTGTTTCTGCTGCCATTGTTGCTATATTGACCAAGGCTTAATGCATTACAAATCTAAAAATAAATCAAAGAGGGCAACTAGGGCAACACAAGTCCACCAGCGAAGACATCTGTAAGAATCAGTATAAAGGGCTTACATGAATATAGGTCAATACAAGAGGACTCGGTAGAGCATAATTTTTGCTATGCTCGTATTACATTTGAGTACAAAAAGTCACGTTAGGAAGACTACGAAGCTGAGATCTGATTAACTATTTGATGTAATTTTATGTAAAAATTACATATGGATGATTTATACAGAGAGAGAAGAAAGAGATTATCTCTGTCTTCCTGTATCAGTAAGATTTAAAATAACTTGTTTCTATAATAAAATAATTAAAAGACACAATCAACACTTAAGGTTTATATTTTTGGATTAATGCTGTATGATGGCATTAAAATTAACTAAATTTAATGCAACCTTTCATCAACTTTTCTAATTTTTCACATCTTTGAATATTCAACTCAACTCCTAGCTCTTTTTCTCAAATCCATATGCACATTCTTCTTCAGTTTCATCTTACATTTATTGTACATGATTATATTATTTTGAATTTTATTTATTATGCAATCATCTCTTCCTAGGGAGATTCTAATCATACACACAGACACACACATTTTCTATATCATATATCACTGGGCTTTTTCCACAGCAGGACTTATAATTATCTAAATTTGATAAAAATCTAATAAAGTGCAATTCTAACATTTCTATCAGCAAGTCCAAATCACAGGGATATTTATTTGTAAGAACATTTCAAAATTTATTTTTATGAACTTTAAAATTGACATTTGCAAGAACATTTGCAATTGACATTCATAAGAAAACTCATTAGGCTATTTTAAAGTACATTCATAAGACCACTTACAGTTAAAAATAATTAAGGCCAAAGGCATGTTTTTATTAAGTGATTCTGCTAAAATTTAATACATGCAACTAGTCAGGTATATGTGAATGATAACAAGGGTGGTAAATAATCAAAAAATAATTTTCTGCATATTCAACTCTGATTTTAGCTTTGCAAAAAAGGTGAAGTATTTTTACTTTCAGAACAATTTCTTATGGTTTTGGTCAAAGTTAAATGTGAAGTTATACATCTGGAGGTAGTTTAGGTTTACCTGTTGTAGTTAGATGGTTAAAATTATTTCTACTTATTTTCATTTAAACTTCATGCATTGTTTACCTCTTAATTTGATTACAGGGATTTAAAATATTCCTAAATTTGATATTTCAGGGTAACTGAACTCTAAGAATATGACAAACAAAAACCTGTTCACAAGAGTCAAATTTATAGTCAAAATATTAAGGTGTTAATTTATAGAAGAATTTTGTACTAAATATTGTCTATAAGGAAAAAAAATCCTTAGAATATCTGGAAGAGAAAAAAGTATTTATATCTTTTTTTTTATGTCCCCCAAATATTCAGTAAATACAACACTAAAATGAAAAACCTTAGCCATATCCACTTTAAAACCAGGAAAACACATAGATCTTTAATCTTGCTTCTGTTTTTTACAGTAATACTTTCCAATGCTAAAAGGTAGCAGGAAAAGAATTGGCAGGAATAGATGAAGCTCTCATTACTTGAAGATAATATGATCATTACTGTGAAAGATCTGAAAATATCAACAAGCTACTCAAGTGGATGAGAGTTTATGGTAATATTTGGTCAAATGTAACATGAATTTTTCCACACCAGCTATAAGCAATTAGAAAGCACAATAACACCTGCCAGAGAGTGGTAAATAGGATGGAAAATACAAATTGCACATAATATAATATCACCTTATTACCAGTCAATAAAATACTCTGACCAATTTGAGCAGGGAGGATTCATTCAGATGCCTGGTCTAAACATCTTGACATAACCAGTGTGAAGTTGCCCACTCTGGTTTCAACTTTGATAACGACGATTCCTGATGCTGTGATATTCAGTCCCTTTCAACAAAGAACAACAGCAGTTGGAGAAATATCCACCAAGCTGTTACCTAGGTGATTAGTCACTCAGTTGTGTCTGACTTGGCAATGCCATGGACTATAGCCTGCCAAGCCCCTCTGTCCATGGGATTTTCCAGTTGAGAATACTCTAGTGGGTAGCCATTCTCTTCTCCAGGGGATCTTCCCTACCAAGGGATTGAAACTAGGATCTTCCTGCATGGAAGGCTGATTCTTTACTGTCTGAACCACCAGGGAAGTGCTGTTATCTATATTTTGATTCAAATCCAGGAAAATTGGGAGGAAGACTAGTGAAGACTGAAGAACACACTGTCTACCTCCTTCAAGTTGCCTAATATTTCTCTAGAGACAGTCTCATTTCTTTCTTATCCCTCTCCTTCATATAAAAATAATAATTATAATTATTTTTATCTCACTAATGTTTGTAAATATGGATTTACATTGCACAATGAAAGTCAATCACTTAATGCCTTAGATCAGAATGAGATGAATTACCATAGAGTTGCTGATAAAAGTGCGTATAGTCAAAGCTTTGGTTTTTCCAGTAGTCATGTACAGATATGAGAGATGAACAATAAAGATGGCTGAGCATCAAAGAATTGTTGCTTTCAAAGTGTTGGAGAAGACTCTTAAGAGTCCCTTGGGCTGTAAAGAGATCAAACCAGTCAATATTAAAGGAAATCAACCCTGAATATTCATTGGAAGGACTGATGCTGAAACTGAAGTTCCAATACTTTGGCTACCTGATGCAAGGAGCTGGCTTACTGGAAGAGACCCTAATGCTGGGAAAGATTGAGGGGAGGAGAAGAGACCAACAGAGGATGAGATGGTTAGATAACATCACTGACTCGATGGACATGAGTTTGCACAAACTCTGGGATACTGTGAAGGACAAGGAAGCCTGGTATACTGCAGTCCATAGGGTCACAAAGAGTTGGAAATGACTTAGTAACTGAACAAAAACCAAAACCATAGAGTTGTACTGTATTATAGAATATAGTATTCATATTATATTAAAAATAGTAATGAAAGCTTTAACATCATAGGAAATAACTGAATAAGGAATGTTCAGTATCTTATTTGCAAATGATCTGACTGATAAGTAGTTAATATCCAAAACATAAGAAACAGCTTATACAACTCAGTATCAAAAAACCAAACAACTCAATAAAAAATGGACTGAACAGACATTTTTCTGAAGCAGATATACAGATGGCCAACAAACACATTGAAAATTTGGTCGATATTACTATTCATAAGAGAAATGCAAATCAAAACCACAACAAAACAAACAGACTCACAGATTTAGAGAACAAAGTAATGGTTAGCAATGGGGAATGGAAAGCAGGGAGGAACAGGAGAGGGGTACGGGATTAAGAGCTAAGGACTACTATGTATAAAATAGACAAGCAACAAGGATATATTGAAGAGCACAGAGAAACATAGTGATTATTTTTTAATAGCTTTAAATGGAGTATATTCTATAAAAAAATTGAATCACTGTGTTGTACACCTGAAACTAGTATAATATTGTAAATTAATTCTACTTCAATAAAAAAGAAATTCTGAAGGGCAATTGCTTGTTGAAGATATACAACTATTAAGCAAGACTTTAAAAACTTGCTGACAAGTCTGTACAAAACTTCCAGCTTATTTATGAACACATATTGCCTGTGTACAAATAAGATAACATATACTGAAGATATACTACCTTTTCAAATGTATTTACTGTCTTCCATAATCTAAGAAGATTGTGGAATAGCTATTCTGATATACTTCATGAAACAAGGATTGTTTAACGTTAAGTGAAATCAAGTATGAAAATCTTTTCAATTAGATTCATTGATTCTAGACTACGGATACCTTTTCAAACTTAATATTGGTTTAAATTGCTAATCAGGAGAATTAACAGTAGATTTCCTAATTTGAGTTCAAATGTTGCTCATGAATTTCATAAAGCATTTTCCCTTTTCTTTTTTGTTGACCATATATGAATATTGTGCATTCATGAAAATTCAATAACTTTAACTCTAAAAAATGCTCTTTATGAAACATTTTTATAAGAGATATGTCCTCATTAATTTTATGGATGGAAGGCCTGTTATATCTATATTATAGTTATATATGAAATTGAATTATTCTATGAATAAATTAGAATCATGAGAAACACAGTTTAAAAAGCCACAAAGCAGCATATAATAGTGACAATCATTGATGAATTTCTGAATTTTATTGTGTAATTGTTCTAATAAAACCTAATAAATTTGAATTTTTAAATTTTATTTAGAAAATGTTCAATATCTTCCCAAATGACACAGTAGTAAAAGAATCTGCCTGCTGATGCAGGAGACACAAGAGATGTGGGTTTGATCCCTGGGTGGCAAGATCCCCTGAAGGAGGAAATGGCAACCCACTCCAATATTCTTGCCTAGAAAATCCCATGGACAGAGGAAGTTGGCAGGCTATAGTTTGTGGGGTTGCAAAGAGTTGGACATGACTGAGTGACTGAGTAATTTGACACACATGCTCATGGTATCCAGTATCATCAGGAAAATTTTATAACTATTAACTATATAAACAAATACCATAGTACTCTATTAAAAATGATTTTTAAAAATTAAAAAATTTACATACTAATGGATTAAACGGCTGACATTTGCTCCTCAAACTGGCAACTAAATGTAACGCCAAAAGTGAAAGTATTAGTTGCTCAGTCATGTCTGACTCTTTGTGACCCCACAGACTGTAGCTTGCCAGGCTCCTCTGTCCATGAAATTCTCCAGGCAAGAATACTGGAGTAGGTAGCCATTCCCTTCTCCAGGGGGTCTTCCCAACCCAGGTGTCTAACCTGGATCTTCTGCTTTGCAGGCAGATTCTTTACCATCTGAGCCACCATGGAAGGCCAAATGCAACCCCTAGAATGCTTTTATTTTAAAAAGTAAAGATCTAAATAATGTTGGAAAAAAAGAAAAAGCATGATGATGGCTCACTCCACTAAATATTAGCACATGGTAAGAAGCTACAGAATATAAATCAATGGTTCAGAATAGAAAAATAAAAGATAACCTATGTTTGTATGTCAATCAGTATAAGATAAATAGTTCATCACAATGTTAGTAAAAAGCAGAATTAGAACATAATATTTAACATATATAAACTATTCCTACAAATCAAAGAACAAAAATTTTAAAATGAACAAAAGATATCTACATGCAATATAACATCTGGACACATATTCAAAGTACAGTTACCTATATTCATGAGAGGAAACAAAAATATATTCTCCAATTCTCTTTCTAGTAGTAGAGAATTTGTGGCAAGCTCATATCAACCAGTATGAATACAGATATATTAAACATAAATACAATGTATCAGGAAACAAAATCTTAAAGTAGATATACTTACCTGTGTGTTTTAAAGAAAAATATTTTGAAAGAAAAATATTTTGAAAGAAAAATATTTAAAGAAAAATATATCTGTAACAAAATAAGTAACAAGCACAATAAGAAACAGAAATTGATGTATTTTGGCCACTCTACAGTGATAGGATGGATCCCTGTTCAGCATTTAGTTATAGTCTCAAAACTGATGATGCCACACTCCCGAAACTTTCAGAAAAAAACAGCGTGACTCTCAAGCTGATTAAAAACATGGCTTAAGAAAGCAGAAAAAGGAGACTGGTTGGAGATTTTATAGTAGTTAGGAAGTGAGCTGGGGTGAATGTTACCATACACAGGAAGGGGCTTCATGATTTGAACTTCTCATCTGCACCAAAGGAGAGAACACTCATGTTTCTTTATTGGCTTATTCAGCTGTGCGGCAAAGAAAAATGGGGAAGTGGCAGCATCAAAGCTGTCAATAAACATCAAAAAATAGACCCGGAGTCTGTTATAAGATCTATAGCAGAGTAGCACATATATACCTGTAAACAGACACACACATACCATTATGAGTCCCCCAAGAAGAGCTACACATTCAACACCTTCAAGTATGCTAGAGTTGAAGTCTCTATAGGTGATGAGGAAAAAAACTAGCAATCTCAAAGTTGCGTGTTAAGCATGGAAGTAGTAATAGATATTGTAATAAAAACAGCAACCATTGATTAAGCATATGCTGTATTTTAAGAGCATTAAATGTATTTTCTTACTGAATCAACCTTTTGAATAATTCAAAGGAAACTGAGCCATAAGAGAAACTACAGAATGTTATACTCGAATTTAGATAATTATCTTTGCCCATTCCAGGATCTCTGTTTTTACTGACTCAATTATGACAGACATATTATGTCTTTCCCTCAGAGAATGTTTTACAAAACCTGACACATTTTTATCCATATCTCTTTATTTAAATGTTCACAACCTGTCACTGAAAAATGGTGTGATATGTAGTGAGACTAAAGATGTGCCTAAGAAGTGCTAGAAGCAATGATTATAATATAGAAAGAAACCTTGTTTAATACAAATATATATCCAGATGTAGCCATTATTTTTCCCTTGTCTAGAATATCTTTGGTGAAATAGAATAGGAACTTAACTGAAAATTTCAATACATAGTGAAAAATTTTGTACATTATTTCATGCTTCTACAACTAGGTCTTGACTATAAAAAATTAAAGAAAAAGTAAAAATAAGATTTGCAAAGTGAACAATTCTATCATTCCGGCACTTTCTTTATCTTATTTAGAAAATGTCTAATTCTTTTCACTTCTCTCTCCCTGATTTGTAAATTGCCCTAATACCTGTATGAGTCCTTCCCTTACTCTCTATGGTCTCTGATCAAATGTGATTTTCTAAGGGCAGCCTTAACCAATCACCATCTGTAAAATAATAACACCTTATCCTAACCTGGCACTCCATAAGTCCTTCTCCACGCTTTTCCCCTCTCATTAGTACTTATAGATATTTAATTCATTACATATTTATTTAATGTATATTCATAGTTACTGCTTCTGAATTATCAGCTCTGCTATTTTGTCAAAATTCAAATGTATTTTCAGTGGTAAAAAGAGCAGGATTAACCTCGCTGAACAATTTCGTTTGTTACCAGAGACCAAATATTGATCTCTTCAATGTTGTTCTAATTTTCCTGTCTTATGGAAATAAACATTTTTGTTCAGTACTTGGCTTGTGGAGAAGACATATTAAGCTCCATCTCTGTTCATATTTTGCAACATTAATGTTAATAATCTGTGTGTACATGTATGCTAAGTCACTTCAGTCATGTCTGACTCTTTGCAACCCTATGAACTGTAGCCCATCAGGCTCCTCTGTCCATGGGATTCTCCAGGCAAGAATACAGAGTGGGTTGCCATTCCCTTCTCCAGGGGATCTTCCCAACCCAGGGATCAAACTCATGTCACTTATATTTGCTGTATTGGCAGGTGGATTCTTTACCACTAGCACTACCTGGATGTGATTTATATATTTTATATATTAGTGGTCATATAACTTTGTATTTTAAAAACACCCTAATACTCTGTAGATGAAATTTCTGTCAGGAAATTCCATGGATTCTATTCTCAGGTGTGTTTTTAGTTCTCTTTATAAATTAATATTATTGCAATATCATAATATTTTTCTATTTGAATACATTTTGTTTTAATTTGGGATATCTTCAGAAGGGAAAGTTATTTCCTGCATGACAGAATCTCTCATGAGCCTAACTCCCACTCATTTCTCATGGCCGTGCACCTCAAGAAAGTCCAGTTGTTTTCCTAGCCAAAGAAGCTGCTTCCTTTTGAGTAAAAATCAACCTTATATAATATAAAGTAATTCCTTTATAGTGACTAGTTTAAGCATTAGAATATTTTTGCCAATATTTAGTGAGAAACTGTTGGGGGCAAAGAGTGACTTCTGGGAACTTTTTTTTTCTTTTTTTCTTTTTCGCTTTTAACAAGCACATGAGGGATACGTGAGCCTTTTATGCCTCTGGACACTGTTGTATCTGGATGTGGGAACCAAAATGCTGCTGCTGTTAAATGAGCAGAATGAGATCTAGCCTGAGGGCAAAGCAAACACAGGGAGTAGAGCAGAACCAAAGGGAATGCAGAGACGTGATTCGGAAATGGTCATACCATGTTCCGAGACACCATGTATTCGAAACTTGTCATTATGTGATACATTTCCTGTTATTTAACTGAATAGAGATAATTTTTACTACTTGCACCAAAAAGCATTTTAACCTATATAAAACATAAAATATATAAATTATATATATATATATAGGCATATAGATATATAGGCAGAACATTCTTTGACATAAATCACAGCAATATTCCTTGGATCTGTCTCCTAAGACTAAAGAAATGAAAGCAAAAATAAGCAAATGGGACCTAGTAAAACTTAAAAGCTTTTTCACAAGCTTTTAAGCAAAGGAAACCATCAACAAAAAAGAAAGATAACCTGTGGAACAGGAGAAAGTATTTGTAAATGATATGACTAATAATGGGTTGATATATAAACTAAACAAACAACTCATAAAACTCAATATTAAAAAAAAACCCAAACTCAATCAAAAAATAGCAATTATATTGTAACAAATTTTAATGGAGTAGAAACTGTAAAAATACTGAATCACTCTGTTGTATACCTGAAACTAAAATGATTCTGTAAATCGACTTTCCTTCAATTAAATAATAAAATAAAATTCAAAATGTCTGTGCCTATGAGATACTATTAATATATGTTAATATTAAGCAATAATTATAGGTGTATATGGAGAAGGCGATGGCACCCCACTCCAGTACTCTTGCCTAGAAAATCCCATGGATGGAGGAGCCTGGTAGGTTGCAGTCCATGGGGTCACGAAGAGTCAGGCATGACTGAGTGACTTCACTTTCACTTTTCACTTTCATGCATTGGAGAAGGAAATGGCAACCCACTCCAGTGTTCTTGCCTGGAGAATCCCAGGGACGGGGGAGCCTGGTGAGCTGCCGTCTATGGGGTCGCACAGAATTGGACACGACTGAAGCGACTTAGAAGAAGAATAGGTGTATATAGGAACATTAACATTTTTGTTTGTTTGCTAATGTTAGTTGTTGGTAAATATGTAAGGAAATTGATACCCTTGGATGTTGCTCCTTGGACTATAGATTAATATAGCCACTTTGGAAGGCAATTTAGGCATAGGAGTAAAAATTTTAAATGTACTAAAATCCTGAAATTCCATTACTCATTGTCTGCCTTAAAGAAACTATCACATATACACAGAAGACATATACAGGGCTTTTCAGTCCAACCTAGATTTAATAGGAAAAAGTGGAAATAATCAAAATTTTTAATGATTAAGTGAATGGGTAGATAAAAGTGAATGCTATTTTGAAAAGCTATGTTATTTATTTGTTTACTGGCCCTCTTTACTCCAGTTCACCCAAATCTTCTATCCATTTGAAAAGAGTTAAAAAATGATACAAACAAAAAATATAAATGTAATAATAGTTGCTGTAATGCAAGAAAAAGATTATCTATGAGGAACAGAGTTTTTGAAGGAAAAATAATCCAAATACCTTTTTTTTTCTCTTCTTACTGAGTTAAGGGTTTTGAAACTTAGTTTAGAGTTCTATCGTATGGAAAATAAACTCATTTCATATATGTCATCTAGCTCACTCTCAGACACTATCAGCGTTATGTGTTGGGGCAAGTAAAGGAATAATGGCTTCTGTTCTGAATAATAAAGGTCTGGGGAAAAGTGAGAGAGATAGAAAAGTAAAATGATGAGGTGAGTATGAACAGAACTTCTCTCAGGATATTGACCTAAGAAGGAAGAGTAAGTGAAAAATGAAGGATTGCTGAGCCTTTTTCATCAGTATACCCTTCATTCACCCCTCACTTCAATTACAAAAAGTCTCACTGGCCTATAGTCTTTCAGAGAGGGGAACCTTGGGTTTGTTCTATTATGTCACCCTCAGTTTTTTTCTTTGCTTTGTGACATTAAATTGAAAATAAATGGACAGGCCATGGTGCCTGCTTTAGCTAGAAGGGATGAACCTATGAAAAGAGCAACACTGAATCCCTGGCCCAGTGGGCTAGATGGATGAAGTGTCTATACTCAAGGGTTGCACTGAGGAGGGGAATAGCAGGCAGTGTACCGATGGCCTCTAAGGTGAGAGAAAACAGCTAAAAGTCACCTTTTTCCCCAAGCTTCATTTATGAGTGTTTCCAAGGCTAACAACACCCAGGTAGACAAGCAGCATTGCTTTAGAGACCAAAGAAGGAAGCACAGAAACAAAAGCCCAGGAACCAGTTTTTCCTTATCTCTTGAGTTTATGAGAGTTCACTCTACTTCAATCTCCTCAATCCCCTGACTTGATCTGTGTATCAGGATGGACTGCAAGGAGATCAAACCAGTAAATCCTAAAGGAAATCAATCCTAAATAGTCATTGGAAGAACTGATGCTGAAGTTGAAGTTCCAATACTTTGGCCACCTGATTCGAAGAGCTGACTCATTGGAAAAGACCCTGGTGCTGGGAAAGATTGAAGGCAAAAGGAAAAGAGGGCAGCAGAGGATGATAAGATTGGATAGCACCACCAACTCAGTGGCCATGAATCTGAGCAAACTGCAGGAGAGAGTGGAGGACAGGGATGGCTCGCATCCTGCAGTCCATGGGTTGCTAAGAGTTGGACGTAAGTTAGTGACTGAACAACAACAGTCAGGACCCACAAAAGGGCTGCAGCTCCAGTGGCCCAGCTCCGTGTCACTAATCTAAACCTGTCACTTTTCACTTATGGGGAATGCCTCACTGTCACGGAAAGCTGCCATACACTTATCACAGTCTTCCAGTCCAGTTTTACTTGGTTTACCTTAGAAAATAGAACCTGTAACCTTATGAGAAAAGCTGATCTCCTAGCCAATCATGCTGTTTCCTCATTGCCTCTTCTAATTCTCTATAAAATTTGATCTTGTCCCAAATTCCTCAGAAAGAATGCTCCACTGCTTGTGAGGAACTGTTTTCTCGAACTCCATGGGAGAAATGAAGTACAGATTAATCAGGTATTCTATTTTATGGGCTTCCCAGGTGAGCACAGTGTGTGCTCGGTTGCTCAGTCATGTCCGACTCTTTGTGACCCCATGGACTGCAGTCCACCAGGCTCCTCTGTAGATGGAATTTTCCAGGCAAGAATACTGGAGTGGGTTGCCACTTCCTACTCCACTTTCTAGGTGACTCAGTGGTAAAGAATTTGCCTGCCAACGCAGGAGACGCAAGTTCTATCCCTAGGTCAGGAAGATCCTCTGGAGAAGGAAATGGCAACCCACTCCAGTATTCTTGCCTGGAAATCCCATGGACATAGGAGTCTGGAAGACTGCAGTCCATGGTGCTGCAAAGTCAGACAAGGCTTAGTGACTAAACAACAACCAATTATATTTTATAGTCTATGTCATTTATTTCTAAGGTAAAGAGCTACCTTTAGTCTATGACTTCATTACTGAAAAGTCTCAGAGGCTGAGTTCATTTTCTTACACCTTACTTTCTTATTATTGATATTTGTGCTTTATTAGATGACAAGTCTCCAGAGGAGGCGATTTTTCCTAGTAGCCCCACAGTTCTCTTTGCTACCTTCTTCCTTACTTATCTTCTTGCATCTGTCCATCTGTAAAGGGGTTTTTGGACAGTCTCTAAACCTTCAATATTCGAGATATAGAATTGTACACTCAGTTAGCTAGACATATTATGTAAAATCTCTGAGTATATTTCCTTCTTTGAATGTTAAAATTCAAAAAATCTTACAGGGTTCCTGTGCAGTAGTGTTATATCTAGTTCCTGCTCTCCCCTTATGGCCCTGTCATGATCTATTTGCAATTTCTATAAGTCATTCTATTATAGGGAAAAAAAAAACCCCTTTACAGGAGCTTTTAATATAATTTGAATATATTAATAGCATTTAAACACAAGTTTTACAGAATGTAATTTCCCTGTCATCAAAGAGTATGCTGTCCCCTTCACTGACTTGCAAATTTTCTTTTTAGACAATATAAACTGCAAAAATACAATGCATTAAATAGTGAAAAGGCCAAGATATCACCAAAAAATAGAGAATCCATTAACATATAGATTAACCCCATCAAAGGGTGATATTTGATGGGATATTCAATGTGATTCATATATCATAAACTAAAAGAGCAGAAGCTTTACTTTTGAAAAGCCTTTAATTCAGCAGTCAGCCTTACTTTCTGACATGAAAAGTTTAATACGAATGCAATGTGCATAAATGCCAATTACTAGGATAAAAGAGAAGCTCATGGCGATTAAGAGATTATGGTCCTTTCAAAGATGTAATTAAATGGCAGAAAGTTTAATTTCAGTAATTCCTAAAGCAAAAATGTATGGTTTTATTTTTATTTTTATTATTCCAATAATTTAAAACAAAATAACGAGCCTGATAAATTTTACAGCTCAATAACTGCATTAGAGAAAGTATATATTTTACATCATTTATTGTATCATTGCACCTGATTATTACTGGAAATTTTGCCGTTTATCAACAGATATAATATGCAATTCCATTCCCAATACCATTTTACAGATCCTTTCCAAGACTAGTTGCAGTGTTGTAGTATGAACAATCTACAAAACACATGTAAAAATAAAACAAATTTTTCTTAACAAATTCTATTCAAACACTTGATATTTAGCCAGTAGGTTAAGAGCTTGTTTAAATAACTCACTTTAAAATTAAATTCATTTCAAATGACTGAATTCTCTTTACCTGGAGTTCCAAAATTTAATATGTATGTGTATATATATATATATATATAGTCTCAACCATTCTCTCCTACCTCAGATTATGACAGAATTTAACTCAAAGATTTGATACCAAATAGTTAATGATCAATTTTACTATAAAGACTATATTTTGGGTTTGTATTTCTCTCTCACCCTTGAGTTATTTATGTTTCAAAATCTATAAGTAGAATCAGTTCAATTCAGTCCCTCAGTCACGCCCAACCCTTTGCGATCCATGGACTGTAGCACCCCAGGCTTCCCTGTCCATCACCAACTCTTGGAGTTTGCCCAAACTCATGTCCATCTAGTCAGTGATGCCATCGAACCATCTCATCCTCTGTCATCCCCTTCACCTCCTGCCTTCAATCTTTCCCAGCATCAGGTCTTTTCCAATGAGTCAGTTCTTTGCATCAGGTGGCCAAAGTATTGGTTTCAGCTTCTGCATCAGACCTTCCAATGAATATTCAGGACTGATTTCCTTCAAGACTGACTGGTTTAATCCCCTTGCAGTCCAAGGAACTCTCAAGAGTCTTCTCCAACACCACAGTTCAAAATCGTCAATTCTTTGGTGCTCAGTTTTCTTTATATCCCAACTCTCACATCCATACATGACTACTGGAAAAACCATAGCTTTGACTAGATGGGCCTTTGTTGGTAACGTAATGTCTCTGATTTTTAAACATGCTGTCTAGGTTTGTTATAGCTTTTCTTCCAAGGAGCAATAATTTCATGGCTGCAGTCACCATCTGCAGTGATTTTGGAGCCCCAGAAAATAGTCTCTCACCGTTTCCATTGTTCCCCCATCTATTTGCCATGAATTGATGGGACCAGATGCCATGATCTTAGTTTTCTGAATGTTGAGTTTTAAGCCACCTTTTTCTCTTTCACCAAGTGAAAATCACTTTCACCTCTTTCACTTTCATCAAGAGGCTCTTTAGTTCTTCTTCGCTTTCTGCCATAAGGGTGATGTCATCTTCATATCTGAGGTTATTGATATTTCTCCCAGCAATCTTGATTTCAGCTTGTGCTTCATCCAGCCTGGCATTTCACACGATGTACTTTGCATATAAGTCAAATTAGTAGGGTTACAGTATACAGCCTTGACGTATATTGGAACCAGTCTGTTGTTTCATGTCCTGTTCTAACTATTGCTTTTTGACCTGCATACAGATTTCTCAGGAGACAGGTAAGGTAGACTATTATTCCCATCTCTTTAAGTATTTTCAACAGTTTGTTGTGATCCACACAACCAAATGCTTTGACGTAGTCATTAGAGCAGAAGTAGATGTTTTTTTCTGGAATTTTCTTGATTTTTCTATGATCCAACAGATGCTGGCAATTTGATCTCTGGTTTCCCTGCCTTCTCTAAATCCAGCTTGAACATCTGGAAGTTCTTGGTTCATGTGCTGTTGAAGCCTGGCTTGGACAATTTTGAGCATTACTTTGCTAATGTGTGAGATAAATGCAATTGTGCAGTAGTTTGAGCATTCTTTGGCATTGCCTTTCCTTGGGATTGGAATGAAAATTGACCTTTTCCAGTTTTTCTAAGAAGAATATTTGATATTAATTTCTAGTATTTTATAATGTGATCAGAATATATTTGTAATACATCTGTATTTTGGAAATTGAAGCTTTTTAAATTTTTTCACATGAGATGTGATCAAGTTTCTAGGACGCTTCACATGATCTTGAGATGTATATTCTCTATTACTGCCTTGGAAATTTTGATATTTATATATATATATATATATATATATATATATATAAAATCTCCATTTATTTTGAGTTGTAGTAGTATTACTTATTTTATGCCCACTTAACCTGTCTTAACTAGTGATGTGTTAGTCTTCTAACATGAGTGTATGCCTGCTTCTTCGTTCTTTGATTTTTTTGTGTTTTCAGCTTTCATTAGGTGCTGCCTTGATAGTCTATTTATATAGTAAATGCCTGACTTGCGTTTTCTCCTCTGAACTTGTTGAACAATTATTGCTCAACCTGTCCTTCTTTCTTACATTGCTATCAAGGATTCTGTTTACAGCCAAAATCTTTTCCATGAAAGTGATTTCTCTAATGGAAAGTTCAGAGGACTCTTTCCCTTTACTGCTAAAGTCTATTAATTTAACAGGGTAAATCCGAGAAATTGATGCTTGTGAATCAGTTCACCGAGGTGCATATGGTTGCTGTTGATATATAGATAGACTCAGGCTCTCTTATTTAGGAAAATTTTTCTTAAACTGTAGTCTTAAAAATTAGTTCTATAAATTAAAAGACGCTTACTCCTTGGAAGGAAAGTTATGACCAACCTAGATAGCATATCCAAAAGCAGAGACATTACTTTGCCAACAAAGGTTCGTCTAGTCAAAGCTATGGTTTTTCCAGTGGTCATGTATGGATGTGAGAGTTGGACTGTGAAGAAGGCTGAACACCGAAGGATTGATGCTTTTGAACTGTGGTGCTGGAGAAGACTCTTGAGAGTCCCTTGGACTGCAAGGAGATCCAACCAGTCCATTCTGAAGGAGATCAGCCCTGGGATTTCTTTGGAAGGAATGATGCTAAAGCTGAAACTCCAGTACTTTGGCCACCTCATGGAAGAGTTGACTCATTGGAAAAGACTCTGATGCTGGGAGGGATTGGGGGCAGGAGGAGAAGGGGACGACAGAGGATGAGATGGCTGGATGGCATCACTGACTCGATGGATGTGAGTCTGGGTGAACTCTGGGAGTTGGTGATGGACAGGGAGGACAGGGAGGCCTGGCGTGCTGTGATTCATGGAGTCGCAAAGAGTCGGACACAACTGAGTGACTGAACTGAACTGAACTGATTTTATATTTCTTAGGCTTTACAAACTTTTATTTATATGCATGTTGGATCTTCTTTACCTCAGAGTTTCTCTGTTAATTATCTTGTCTCTTTTTCATTTTGTTTTCCTTTTTATATTAATTTTGTTTTATCAATGCATATTTGTCAATGTGTATTTTATTGTACCTCATTATGTTTTAATAATGCACTTTAGATTTTAATCAAAATTATTCTCCCTTGAAAATTAATAATTTCCTCAATAATTTTATTTGTATTTTTACAGATTCCATAAGCCAGCATTTGATATATTTCTAATTTTATCATTTCTTATTTCTTATGTTTGAGTTCAGATACAGTAGATTTGTACTCTTTTCTACAAATACATCTTTAAAGATATGTTTGAGGCATTATATTATACTTTTCCATTCCTTCATGTTTGCTTTCTGTATTGTGGAGGGGGCAAGGGAGTCAGGATTTTAATCATGAAAATTTATTGTTTTCTCTTTTCTTTTAAATTTTTGTAAATATTTTTTTCTCCTTTCTGTTCATTTGGAAACTCTGACTAGCAATCAGAAGCAATTCTACATAGGAAGGAGTAACAGTTCTGGTTGACTGACTTGATTTCTTATATTAAGAGTGATTTTGTTTCTTAGTACAGCATGGTGCAATTTTATCCATCATTTTCACCTTTTCTAGTGAAGAGGGCTTGTTTTTCTGGTTTTGTGAATTATTGTTAATTCAGTAGGACCAGTTTCCATTTCTTTGTTCGTTGTGTTTTTCACTTCACCGCCCATCCACTCATGTTTCACCCCGCAAGTCACGTCCCTCTCCACTAGAAGTGGTCGTCTTGAAGACTGCCTGTTCGGGTTCAGCACCATCTCAAACTCCTTCCATTCAATTCTCTAGATTCCATTGTTCAAATATACCGTACCTCAGGGCTTACCTAGTATTTATTTAGCCATGGAAGATAGGACTCTTATTCCCAATGTGATTTTACCTGTTGCATCAACACATTTAGTGTCCTGAGAATGTTCTTTCATGTTCAGTTTCTACCTGATTATTCATGGGCTCCAGAAATGAATCCAATGTATAGAATGTTTCCATACTTACACAAAAATAGCTTGTAGTACATACTATCACTGAATTTTGCTCTAGAACTAGGTTGTGATAACAGTTTTCTTTTCTTGATGATCTGATATTTGGACTCTAATTTAGGCAGCAGCCACTATCCTAGAATATCCTGAAAGTTTGCATTTAATTTTTCCAAATCACCATCTACATAGAAATAGAATTTACCTCTGTAAGCATAAAGCATATCTGTCACATGACATATCACTATAGATTTACACACATGGTTACATCAGTGGGTAAGAAAATTGCAGTAAATGTGATGTTTTTAGAGAATCATAAATGAAACATTTAGCAAAAAAGAATCTTGAAAAATCGTATTTCCAAAGACCAACTCTACATCTTCCTCAAATTAGTAAGTAAAAATTATTGTCAATATATTAACATGGCTGTACCAATTTTAAACTTTCCCATTTCACCCCTCAAGTATTAATTTGCCTAAAAGAGCTCTCTAGCTAAGTAATATAAACAATTGTTATATTTGTGTTTCATTCCTCTCGTTCTTACAGTTAAATTTTCTATAACTTCTTAAAAATCTATACAGTTCTACATTAAAGAAAAATGGTAAACACATGTAGGGTGTATGATTTCAATTTAATGCAGGAGATTTTACAAGTGAGAATACTACATAACCAAATATAATATTCACAGACAATAAAATATCCTGAATTCAACAGCATATAAAGAGTAAAAATGAATAAATGCATTAACAAATAAAAATGTTCAAGGACAGCCCAAAAATTATTTAGGCAATAAATTTCTCCACTAACTCAATAAATTTGTTTTATTTAAAGTCAGCCTGGAACATTCAGCCAACCTCAGAGGATCTCATAAAGACTTGAGGCTAATGGACTATATCATACGTTAATGCTGAATGCACCGGCACCTGGCATTCCTACAGACAATGTAGCCAAAGGCCAGTCCTCCAGGGGTTTGTAAGACTAATGCTAGATTTTTAACAATAGCGTACTATCAGCAGGAAGTACAACAACTGGCAGTTCAGGGTAAAAAGCTACAGCTAGCTACAATGAAATGCATCAATAAAGGTCAAGCACATAGAAAATGCTAGAAATGCAAAACCCAAGAAAAGTAAAAACAAAAGCCATCTCAAATTACAACCTGTTGTTACTGCTATGCTATAGTGCATCATCAAAATAAAATGTTGCACTCAAACATACACATTCATAATAAAAATTAATTGAGAACTTCTACATGTTCAACTTTTTTTTTGCAAAGTGACCAAGACACTTCTTATGTTCCATAATTAAACCATTATTCAAAATAGTTGATGCTGATTATGAAATAATGGATATTCATGCTCAGAAATATTTTATGTTCTATTTTCTGTTTTAGAAAACCAAATTTAACCCTAGGAAAAAAATAACACTAGAGTAAGAAAGTGTGGTTCAGGAGCTATATAAAAGAAACAAATAAACAGTGATGGAGTCCTAAGGCAACTTCTGGCTCTCAGGAACTAGTTTGAGCATTTGTTTGGAAGACAGAGTCCCAGCAGTGGGAAATGGGTAGAGGTCCATATTTTAACTCTGTCTCTGTCTCTCCTTCTCATTCTTCCCGGAGAGTCAGTCTCTGTTCATATGATCACTATGATGTAAAAACTGCATCAATATTATAGCCCAAGTGTCCACAGGATGATATCATTGCAGTTATAAATCCTGTTGGGCTAACAAAATGATGAAAAGACAAGTAGGTTGAATAGCTGTTCTGGTCATCCTCCCCTCCAAATTCTCTCTTTAAATCCTCAGGGCTTAAACAGAGTGGATTACATTCAAAAAGTCATTTTCTCATTCCTTGCTGCTCCTTTTTGAGAGTTTAAAAATCATCTCTAAAGAAAGAATTTGCTAGTGGAGACAACACACCAGGATGCTCAATAGTAATTCTGGGAAGCTTATGTTTCTCCTTGTGAAGGTTTATCCTCACCGACAGGACAGAAGCAGAGCCTAGAGCTTGGCCCCCATTAGATACAAATTAACAGACATGGTAACTCCTAACTCCAGAGGGAAATGAGCTGAGTCAATAAACCAATTATCTGTAGAGAATACAATCACTGTAAAAGGAAGGTAACATTGACAACAAACACTAGATAAAGCAGGACTTCCCTGGTGGCTCAGAGGTTAGAGCATCCGCCTGTAATGCAGGAGACCTGGGTTGGATCCCTGGGTTGGGAAGATCCCCTGGAGAAGGAAATGGCAACCCATTCCAGTATTCTTGCCTGGGGAATTCCATGGATGGAGGAGCCTGGTGGGCTACAGTCCACGACTGAGCGACTTCACTCACTCATTCAAAGGGCTTCCCAGGTGGCACTAGGGGTAAAGAACTTGGCTGCCAATGCAGGAGACACAAGATGCAGGTTGGATCCTTGGCTTGGGTAGATCCCCTGGAGAAGGAAAGGACAACCCACTCCAGTCTTCTTGCCTGGAGAATCCCATGGACAGAGGAGCCTGGTGGGATACAGTCCATAGTGTTGCACAGAGTCAGATATGACTGAAGCAACTTAGCATGCTAGCATGCATAGGAAGAGACAGATTAAACATGTAAAATAAATATAATACATAATATCAGAAAGTTTAAGAGAGAGTATGGATAATAAAAAGCAAGTACTTTTCTTAAATAATTTTCTTAAAATTATTAAATTGAAAATATACACCGTTTATTTCACATTCATCCATGAATGTGAAACGTCTTTGTCTGCTTTCCTTTTCTTCAAAAATACATTTGTTTGTATTCCCACATCCACATCTACACTCAGACCCACCCACAACACCCCCCTCATACATTCAGTCATACTCTTATAAACAGTAGGTCAGGGAGAGAGATTTAGTAACTTTTTAAAAATATAATAGATTATTCAGAAACCTTTGCATATTTTTTTCTTAATCTGCACTAGTTAGTAGATATCCCACCGAGACAATAACGTAGCCCCAGTTTAAACCTAAAAATATCTGGAATTTGTTTTTTAATATATGTAAAATGTACATCCAATTCTGTTTTCTTCCCAGTGAATTTTAAAATATGCACATATCTTATATTAAATAGTTCCAATGAACTGAAGTAATAACTGCATCATGTATTATTATGAAAATAATGATGATCTATT
This sequence comes from Bos grunniens, assembly GCF_055505025.1. Taxonomy (NCBI): domain Eukaryota; kingdom Metazoa; phylum Chordata; class Mammalia; order Artiodactyla; family Bovidae; genus Bos; species Bos grunniens. The sequence goes on from NC_141181.1 coordinate 25,062,551, forward strand.
TTGCTTCTCTGTTTTATTCCACTATCTGTATCTGTAAGGGAAGTTTCACCATACATTTTTTTACATAGTTCTGTTAGAATTTTTGTGTGCATGTTTAAATTTTTAGGTTTATTTCAAGAAATTAAACAAATTGTATTACATTTATAAACTTATTTTAGTACACAATATTTTCCTATGTTGCATTTTTGATCAAGAAAGATAAAATATATTATGCCTCCCTATTGGCAAAGATTATATTTTAAGATATTCAAAGATACTGTATAAGGATTTATTTCTTTCGTATAAGAATTAAGCCTTTTTAAAAAAGTTATTCTCAGGTAATATACATGCAAAATATTTTCCCTGATTTTCATTGGAACTTTTTCTTTCATTTGTATTTTTAGGTATTTATTGCTATTAATATATGGAGAGTAGATAATGGATCTACATAGAAACCATTATTATAGTATTTTAAAGTAGCATTTTTGAAATTTTAAGGTATAAAATCATATGATTGGCAAAGAAAGATAGTTTTATCTTGTCTTATCCAATATTTGCTCCAGTAATATCTTTTCCCTACTTATAACATTTGCTAGAACTTCAAAATTATATACATATAAACATAAAATATATACATATAAAATAATATCCTCAGTTCAGTTTTGTTTAAAAATCTATTACATTTAAACAATTTGGCATCTGTTTTTTATTGTCTAAGAGTTGTTGTCAGAATTGATATTAAGTTTTATTACAAGTTTTTTTATCCTCAATTTATGTAAACTGATATAACAATGTTATGTTTGATTCAGATAATGAATTGGGAGATTTCCATCTTTTTATGTATATTCAATAATTTAGATAAAATATATTTTGAAAAGAATAGATCAAATTCAACTGTGGACATATTTGCTATGGTTTTAATGTCAATGTTAATCACTTTATCCATATGGTCCATGACATTTCAAATTTTGGTAGTTTATATTTAGGTAAACAATTTATTTAGATATTTCAATTATTTTTGTGTAGAATTGCATTATTTTTCTCTTATAATCCCTGGATTTCCATTTATTTTTAGCTTACCTTTATTTTCAATTTTGTAATTTTACCTACATTTTCTCATTTTTTACTACTGTTAGCTCATGAGGGCTTTACCTATTATAGTGATTGATTTAAAGAACATTTACTTTTGCAATAGTTGTGTTTTCTGTTACTTTTTAACTATCAATTTCAAGCTGTAGGACCTTCATCAAAATATTCAACAACTGAGCCCTGTCTCTTTATATTGAAATGGAAATAACAATGTTAAAACAAACAAATGTAGAAGCTAGAAAATACCTCTGCAATGTAGGATACAAAATAAGAACTCAACACTTGCTATTCCTTCCAACTTTTCTCATAAATACAAGGGATGTGATACAAATTTGGGACTATGTTATGTCACCAAAATTATCTCTATGTAAATTAAGCGAGAAGGAAGAATCACAGCAGATTAACAAACTATTTCAACAGTGTGATAACTATAACTCTCCCTGTTTAGTTGTCTCTTATGTAGCACTCTTTGTCAAAATCTGAAATTGAACATAGAGAATATCATTTCTGTAAATCCTCTACCTGACTATAAGCATCTTTTTCTATACTTTTGTTTTCAAAAAACTCCTTTACACACTATCTTCTGTATTTGCATACTATAAAATTTTACTTTGCTTGTGAATTTCCTTGAATACATATTTTATTGAATTTATGTACATGTCATATTTTCCTATTGCCCTCTTAAATTCTAAACACCCCAGCTACCATAGCCACAACTGTGGCACGACCTCTGTACAATCCCTGTAAATAACACAAATGTTATGCGTGAATAGACCCAATCTTTTCTGAAGCAGATTCATGCTGCAGTTTTGCCCTACCCTGCGTAAGTGTAACTATCACTTTCATTACTTGTGTTAGGTAGGAAGTTAGGCACTAGACAAGGGGTGACCTAGCAAAAAAGATTCACACTGATCTCTAAACTCCACCCCAGACACACCCCAAAGCTGCCCAGGAGAGCTCAGGGATATGCTACAAAATAACCAGAGACTTCTCCAACTCCAGAACATGTGCTCTTGATGTACAGCCCTGTCCTCAAGCGATATTAGGCAACCAAGAGCCCATTAAAGGTTCATAAATATTCTATATATACATACATCTGATTATAATAGACTGAATTATGGGAAAGGCATGTGCAATAGAGCCTGTTGTTATGTAACTTGCAGCTGTCAATCAAAACTGTCAATCCTCCACCACCTAAATGGATATGTAAAAGCTTTGTCTTTAAAAACCCCCATTCCTCATCATTCTGGCGCCAGTGCCTCTCTTGGCTCAGTCCACATCTCCCTTGAAGTGTTCTTTCTGTTCTTTCCTCAATAAACTTGTTTTTGCCACAGGTAAGACCTCAGATTCTTCTTTGTGTCCTTACCAAGAACCGAGGCCCACAAGGGAGGATCCTCTTCTACCCTCCCCAGTTCGGTAGCGCGAGGACACAGTCATTATTCATACAAGATATTTCAGCTGAGGGAGGGGAGACGTTTATACTCTTTTAAAACTATTTCAAAAATCTTCATTTATTCCTTCTTTGACACTCTTTATTCTTTACGTAGATCCAAATTTCTGACCTATACAATTTTCCTTCTCACTGACCTTCAACATTTCTGATAGGGCAATAAATCTCTCTCAATTTTTGTATGAGAAAGTCATTATTTCTCTTTCACTTACAAAGGAAAACTTTTCTGGATATAGAAGGCTCTACTGATTTTTGAAAATTTACACACTAATATTTATTCTCTTCTTGCTTGCATGGTTTCAAATGAGAAGTCTTTTGTAATTCTTATCCTTCTTCCTATATTAATAAGATTCTAGCCATCATTATCCATTCTTCCCCTTATTTCAGTAATTTCTCTCTTTACTGTTTTTCTACTCTTGGACTATTATATGCTTAGGTGTATTTTTGATGGTGTTGTACTTCCTGGTGTTCCTAAATTTTAGTGGGTATTTGGTTTGGTGTCTGTTACTTCTTTGGGGAAGTTCTCAGCCCTGGTGGCTCAGGTGGTAAAGAATCAGCCTGCAATGTGGAAGACCAGTGTTCAGTCCTTGGGTGGGGAAGATACCCTGGAGGAGGACATGGCAACCCACTCCAGCATTCTTGCCTGGAGAATCCCATGGACCAAGGAGCCTGGCGGGCTACAGTCTTGGGGTCGCAAAGAGTCAGACACAACAGAGCAACTAAGAACACACAGCCATTACTACATCAGTACCTCTTCTTATCCATTCTTTCTTTCTTCTATTATTGCATTCTATTTACATATGTGAATACTTTAAAAAATTTCCCTAATTTCTTGGGTGTTCTATTCTGGTTTTCTCTTCATATTTTTTTCTCTTTTCATTTCAGAAGTGTCTATTAACCTATGTTTAAGTTCACTGATTCATATTTTGACTGTGTGCAATCTATTGCCAAACCCATCAAAAGCATTCTTCATTTCTATTACAGGAAAATAATCTCTAGCACTTCCTTTTTAATTTTTACGGTTTCCCACACTCTGCTTGCATTATTTATCTGATCTTACATATTGTCTACTATTTCCATTAGAGTCCTTAACATATTAATCAGAGTCATTTTAAGCCCTGTGTGATAACTCCAAAATCTCTGCCATATCTGAGTCTAGTTCTTATGCACATTTTGTCTCTGCAGACTGTGTTTTGTTTTGCCTTTTAGCATACTTGGTAACTTTTATTAGAAGTCAGATGTGTTGAGCAGGTATTAAAATTTTTAGTAAATAGGACTTTGGTGAGAAAAGTTAATCTGGCAGAGAGTTAGATTGTTTTTAATATTGCTATAGTTATAGGTACCTGAGGTTTCTATTTCCTCTAATGTCTTTGTGTATGCCTCCCTTGGTGACTCTGAGTTTGCTCAAGTATTCTTCCTTCAGGAGAATCTGTGTCTTGCAGTTCTTCTGTCATACTGGAAGCCTGCTGGTGTGGTGCTAAGGATTGAGGAGCGAAAGTGTTTTACAGTCTTAAATTTCTCAGTCTTGTAGCGGGTCTATCTCCCTGGACTGCAAATTCACAAGTTTTTCTTAGCTTTCCTCTTCAGTGCTTCAAGTGAGGCCTGGAAAGGAACAAATGCCCTTTCCCACATGGGATAGGCTCTAGTAAAGTCTTTACCACTCAAGAGTAAGTTATTATTAGGGCAAATGTGCAAAGATTACTTCTCTCCTTCCACTTCTGGATTCAGGACAGGGTCTTTCTTTCATTAGGACTCTACTTGGTAGAGTACCTGGAGGTAAAAATCATAAAACTGTGCTTCTGCTGCTGCTAAGTCACTTCAGTCATGTCCGACTTTGTGGGACCCCATAGACGGCAGCCCACCAGGCTCCTCTGTCCCTGGGATTTTCCAGGCAAGAACACTAGAGTGGGTTGCCATTTCCTTTTCCAATGCATGCATGCATGCTAAGTCGCTTCAACTGTAGGACTTGTATAAAACAGTGGCCCCAGGAGTTTCTCACTCTCACATTAGTCTACATCCAGACCACAGCAATTCTTCAAAATGACAATTTAATTATTCCTTCCTGTTTAATGGTACTGATGTCCTCTTTACCAGGCTTCCCCAAGTAGTGCCAGTGGTAAAGAATCCACCTGCCAATGCAGGAGACATGAGAGATGAGGCTGCAATCCCTGGATCAGGAAGATCCCCTGGAGGAGGTCATGGCAATCCACTCCTGTATTCTTGCCTGGAGAATCCCATGGACAGAGGAGCCTGGCGGACTACACAGTCCATGGGATCTCAAAGAGTTGGACACAGCTGAAGCAACCTAGCACTTACTCACACAACTTCTTTACCTAATAAACAGTTCTCAACTGTGACTCCCTGGATTCTTCTGTCTCCAGGATTCAGAGCCCTGATTTGTTCTGAAACCTCTATTTTTTGATGGATCCAAGACAAATCATCGATTTTCAGTTTGTTCAGATTTCTCTTGTGTGATTAGGAGTGACAGTCTCCAAGCTCTTTTATGAAAAGATGAGCCTGGAGAGTCCCTATACATTTTTGAAAACCAAATTTCTACATAAAAGAAATGTTTTGAAATTAAATGCATACGATATTTCGATATTTTAATCTATATTTAAAGGACAGTACTGCTATTCTACAAAAGTAATAATTACTTAAATTTATATCTATAACTGAAATAATTTTTTGGTAATTACATTTAGAAAAAAATAATTTTGTTCTCTTCATGAAACTTTTCAGATTAAGACTTTGGGCTTTGGAATAGTATGTCTATATATGTGAAAAGATATATATTTTATGTAATGTTTGTAAATTAAAGTTATGTTATAATCAAATATCATTATTCACTTATTTATTTAGTCAACATTAATTTATGTGGCAGGATAGAACTCCTCCCTGCTTCCCTAGCTGGTTTCAACTTTACCTCTTATATGCAAAAGGTAAGTGTGTACATGTGTACATGCATCTGGATGTGTGCATGCTTTAGCATGATGTGGCATCTATTAAGCCATGAGTTGTGCTGTGCTTAGTTACTCAGTCTTGTCCGATTCTGCAACCCCATGGACTGTAGCCCACCAGGCTCCTCTGTCCATGGGATTCTCCAGGCAAGACTACTGGAGTGAGTTGTTATGCCCTCCTCTAGGGGATCTTTCCAACCCAAGGACTGAATCCAGGTCTCCCAAATTGGAGGATTCTTTACTGACTGAGCCACCAGGGAAGCCATGAGTGGTAATATTATTATGAGAATGTCTTCTTTTTTGCTTAGTAAAAAGTAAGAATTGTCCCTGACTTCCCAGGATAGAGCTAAGACACAGTTTTGGCACTTAGACACAAGAGGTTATTGGACCTCTTTGGCAAAAGCTGGAAACGGGGCTGCTCAGAGCCAGAACCTACAGGTTAAGCATCAAGGAAAGAGCAAGGGTAATAAGAAGAAACTCATTAGCATCCAAACAAGGAAACTAAAGCAAGGAAAAAAGATACATATTCTGTCCAGCATTGAATGCCCAGTGTGCCTGTGATTAGGCAAGAGTAATGATGAGATTTTTAAAGAAAATATTTGTACTATAATACCATTTGAATTTGTAGCATGCAACAAAAAAGTGAAATTCACAGTGTTTAAAATGTCTCAGAACTGGGAATATATAGTATCTATTGACCAAGATGATTAAACATTCTCTCAGCTATACTAAACTTTAGACAGTTTTCTTCATGACTTTAGGACCCTTGACGTACCAAAGAACTGGAGTTTCAGCTTTAACATCATTCCCTCCAAAGAAATCCCAGGGCTGATCTCCTTCAGAATGCACTGGTTGGATCTAATTGCAGTCCAAGAGACTCTCAAGAGTCTTCTCTAACACCACAGTTCAAAAGCATCAATTCTTTGGCACTCAGCCTTCTTCACAGTCCAACTCTCACATCCATACATGACCACAGGAAAAACCAGAGCCTTGACTAGACGAACCTTTGTTGGCAAAGTAATGTCTCTGCTTTTGAACATGCTATCTAGGTTGGTCATAACTTTCCTTCCAAGGAGTAAGCATCTTTTAATTTCATGGCTGCAGTCACCATCTGTAGTGATTTTGGAGCCCAGAAAAATTAAGTCTGACACTGTTTCCACTGTTTCCCCATCTATTTCCCATGAAGTGATGGGACCGGATGCCATGATCTTCGTTTTCTGAATGTTGAGCTTTAAGCCAACTTTTTCACTCTCCACTTTCACTTTCATCAAGAGGTTTTTTAGTTCCTCTTCACTTTCTACCATAAGGGTGGTGTCATCTGCATATCTGAGGTTATTTATATTTCTCCCAGCAATCTTGATTCCAATTTGTGTTTCTTCCAGTCCAGCGTTTCTCATGATGTACTCTGCATATAAGTTAAATAAACAGGGTGACAATATACAGCCTTGACGTACTCCTTTTCCTATTTGGAACCATTCTGTTGTTCCATGTCCAGTTCTAACTGTTGCTTCCTGACCTGCATACAAATTTCTCAAGAGGCAGATCAGGTGGTCTGGTATTCCCATCTCTTTCAAAATTTTCCACAGTTTATTGTGATCCACACAGTCAAAGGCTTTGGCATACTCAATAAAGCAGATAGATGTTTTTCTGGAACTCTCTTGCTTTTTCGATGATCCAGAGGATGTTGGCAATTTGATCTCTGGTTCCTCTGCCTTTTCTAAAACCAACTTGAACATCAGGAAGTTCACAGTTCACATATTGCTGAAGCCTGGCTTGGAGAATTTTGAGCATTACTTTACTAGCATGTGAGATGAGTGCAATTGTACAGTAGTTTGAGCATTCTTTGGCATTTCCTTTCTTTGAGATTGGAATGAAAACTGACCTTTTCAAGTCCTGTGGCCACTGCTGAGTTTTCCAAATTTGCTGGCATATTGAGTGCAGCACTTTCACAGCATCATCTTTCAGGATTTGGAATAGCTCAACTGGAATTCCATCACCTCTACTAGCTTTGTTCGTAGTGATGCTTTCTAAGGCTCACTTGACTTCACATTCCAGGATGTCTGGCTCTAGGTCAGTGATCACACCATCGTGATTATCTGGGTCGTGAAGATCTTTTTTGTATAGTTCTTCTGTGTATTCTTGCCATCTCTTCTTAATATCTTCTGCTTCTGTTAGGTCCATACCATTTCTGTCCTCTATCGAGCCCATCTTTGCATGAAATGTTCCTTTGGTATCTCTGATTTTCTTGAAGAGATCTCTAGTCTTTCCCATTCTGTTGTTTTCCTCTATTTCTTTGCATTGATCGCTGAAGAAGGCTTTCTTATCTCTTCTTGCTATTCTTTGGAACTCTGCATTCAGATGTTTATATCTTTCCTTTTCTCCTTTGCTTTTTGCTTCTCTTCTTTTCACAGCTATTTGGAAGGCCTCCTCAGACAGCCATTTTGCTTTTTTGCATTTCTTTTCCATGAGGATGGTCTTGATCCCTGTCTCCTGTACAATGTCACGAATCTCATTCCATAGTTCATCAGGCACTCTATCTATCAGATCTAGGCCCTTAAATCTATTTCTCACTTCCACTGTATAATCATAAGGGATTTGATTTAGGTCATACCTGAATGGTCTAGTGGTTTTCCCTACTTTCTTCAATTTAAGTCTGAATTTGGCAATAAGGAGTTCATGGTCTGAACCACAGTCAGCTCCTGGTCTTGTTTTTGCTGACTGTATAGAGCTTCTCCATCTTTGGTTGCAAAGAATATAATCAGTCTGATTTCGGTGTTGACCATCTGGTGATGTCCATGTATAGAGTCTTCTCTTGTGTTGTTGGAAGAGGGTGTTTGTTACGACCAGTGCATTTTCTTGGCAAAACTCTATTAGTCTTTGCCCTGCTTCATTCTGTATTCCAAGGCCAAATTTGCCTGTTACTCCAGGTGTTTCTTGACTTCCTACTTTTGCATTCCAGTCCCCCATAATGAAAAGGACATCTTTTTTGGGTGTTAGTTCTAAAAGGTCTTGTAGGTCTTCATAGAACCATTCAACTTCAGCTTCTTCAGCATTACTGGTTGGGGCATAGACTTGGATTACTGTGATATTGAATGGTTTGCCTTGGAAATGAACAGAGACCATTCTGTTGTTTTTGAGATTGCATCCAAGTACTGCATTTCAGACTCTTTTGTTGACCATGATGGCCACTCCATTTCTTCTGAGGGATTCCTGCCCGCAGTAGTAGATATAATGGTCACCTGAGTTAAATTCACCCATTCCAGTCCATTTCAGTTCGCTGATTCCTAGAATGTCGACATTCACTCTTGCCATCTCTTGTTTGACCACTTCCAATTTGCCTTGATTCATGGACCTGACATTCCAGGTTCCTATGCAATATTGCTCTTTAGAGCATCGGACCTTGCTTCTATCACCAGTCACATCCACAGCTGGGTATTCTTTTTGCTTTGGCTCCATCCCTTCATTCTTTCTGGAGTTATTTCTCCACTGATCTCCAGTAGCATATTGGGCACCTACTGACCTGGGGAGTTTCTCTTTCAGTATCCTGTCATTTTGCCTTTTCATACTGTTCATGGGGTTCTCAAGGCAAGAATACTGAAATGGTTTGCCATTCCCTTCTCCAGTGGACCACATTCTGTCAGATCTCTCCACCATGACCCGCCCATATTGGGTTGCCCCACGGGCATGGCTTAGTTTCATTGAGTTAGACAAGGCTGTGGTCCTAGTGTGATTAGATTGACTAGTTTTCTGTGAGTATGGTTTCAGTGTGTTTGCCCTCTGATGCCCTCTTGCAACACCTACCATCTTACTCGGGTTTCTCTTACCTTGGGCGTGGGGTATCTCTTCACGGCTGCTCCAGCAAAGCACAGCTATTGCTCCTTGTCTTGAATAAAGGTTATTTGCCTGTTTAACTTCATCTGGTATAATTTTTCTTTGACACTTTTAAGTAGTTTTATATATAACCATCTCTGAAGGAAAAATATTTGACAGAAAAAAAAAGATGGAAATCTCATAATTATAAAACAATGAAATAAGCATAATCATAATGACATATACTGTATGTTATGGGAACACAGAAGGAGAATACCAATAATTGGTATGAATAATGAATGAAAGCTTTCTGGAAGTGAGATTAAAGTCAAGTTTCAAAAGGTAAATAGAGTATGACCATTCTAGCAGAGAAAAAAGCATAAGCAAAGACCTATGGGTGTTATGTGTAGTCAAGAAATTAGAAATTCATACTCATTTGAGATTAATATGCTAGCTCAAAATGGATGTTGAAAGGAACATAGAGACATATATAGGTAAGGTGGAGAATAAATTTAAGGAGGAGGCATTAGAGACAAAGGATTAGCCAAAAATTCCCAAGGAATAATGTAAGCCTGAATTAGAAAAATGTCATTTATATGGAAATTTGTGGATAGATTCAAACAATATAATAGAGATAAATCAGTGTGCAGTGTATAAATTTAATGAATTTGGTCATTAACAAAATAATAGAAAACAAAAAATGGATATTTCACTTTCCTTTTCATGTTCTTTTATTGCATGACTGGTAAATAGTCATGTTAAAGAATTCTGACACAGCCCCCTGTTTTTTTCCTTTGTGCTCTCCCAATATTTCTGTGTTCTTAAATATCATCTATAGGTATTTAAAAGCATGATAGCTGAAATAAATGTGAGAAAAAAATGAGTCACCGACAGTAATTTTTAGATTAATGAGTGCCCAGATGAGGAATAATAAGCATTAGAATTATGACAGTGGAGTCTGGCTTTAACAGGTGCATAAAACTAAAAGCTGTTTTAAGAATAAAAACTGATAGCATTTGATGTTGGAGAAAAGACTAAAACATTTATTAGATAGCTAATTGGAGAGGTAAGTCTTAAGCATATACTCTCATAGCCAAAATCAGGGAAGTTATTATCAAGGCGATATTAAAAGCATGGTAATTGAAGGCCAATGAGTCACACACTGGACTATAAATGCCCAGTCGTCCACATAGTAGCTGTGAAACTTTGGGTAGGCCACTTTATCTATTTCATGCCAAAGGCTTTTCCTCCACTCTGTATTATGTAATTTCCTTTTTCTGTATCTCCATAACTTCCTTTTCTGTTAATGTGAGCTCTGGGCATAAAAAAAAAAAAGATGTGCACTTAGAAAATTTGACCTGGCAGCTTAAGTAATTTGCCCAAGGTCATTTAGTGAATCAGAATAGATATAAGGGTAAGAAGCTATAATTCCTACTCCAATTTCCTGCCTGAACCATTAGATAGCTCCATCTGTTTTGATTCCATCATTAATATGAAGTCATATTTCTGTCTCTTAATAGAAATGAACTGATCAACTGGCTAAAAGTGGGGTGTGAAAAAGAATTCCCATAGCTTTAAATGTATTTTTATTCTTCACAAGTACAATTTTGAAGGTGGTCCTGTTAAATATTTAATTTTTAAAAGCCTTTATAAATAATACCTGTCTTTAATTATACCTGTGACAAAAGAAAGAAAAAAAAAAAAACAACTAAAGTTCTCATTACATGAGTATCAAATGAACCTTTTTATGCCAAACATTAAGTTAAGCATTTGATATTTTAATAATATGTCATGACAACATTTTGAAATGATGAAATGTTCATTAAAGCCTTCTTCAGATAAAAGTAACACTACATTAATTTGATCCATTTAATGTTAGCACAATGCACAATGATACATTGATAATGACTGGCCACTTGTCTTAAGTGTTAACCACTAAATTATTATATAGTAAATGAATTGGATAGCTCCTGTAATGCCAATGATCATTATTAATTCAGTTAATTAAATGTGTGTTATACAAGCCATTAATAACTTGATAATTCCCCTCTCTTAGATATTATAAAATACATGCAATACAATAAAACAGAAATTAAATTCACACATTTAAATGTTTCATGTCTGTGATACCTGTTTTCCATGACTAGGCAAAACAAAATTTCCTAATTTGTTTAGTGTATTGGGATAGGATGTATTTTAGATATTTGCAAAATTTTTAAATATTTTGAGTTTGCATTATTAACATTTGATACGTTAATCTTATTTACATAGTACTATTGTCAGACTTTTTCTGACAATTTTGGTCAAATCTTATCTTTCAATTTTGTGTGATGTACATAGGTCATCAAAACCAATTTCAATCTTGTTTCTCCAAATTGCTTAAATACACTGATAACATATTCCCCACATCATTATTTAATCTACCAATTTCCTGTAAATGTTATAAAAGTACCAGTGATATATGGATAGAAACTTTCAGAAAAACAAAATATAAAGATTTGCATTGTTTTCCAAAAATGGACTTCAAAATAGGCCATTGGAATCACGTCCATATTCCAGTAAAACTTACTTTAATTAAACAAATATTTATTGAGTTGCCTGCGATGTTTCAGGTACTTTTCTAGTTTTTTGGTGTTAATAAATCAGTAAAGCCCTTATCCTCATCAAACTTAAAAACTGAGGTGGGGGTGGCAAAATAGACTACAAACAACAAAGATTATAATCCCAAATGCCCTTTCACTGATAGAATGAATAAATAAATTGTCATATGTTGTACAATAAAAATTACACAACAGTGAAAAGTAAAACACTACCACTGCATCCAGCAACAGGGATGAGTTTCCCAAAAATACTACTGAGAAAAAGAAAGCACAGACACATTTACATGCATGCGCACACCTGCGTGCACACACGCACACACACTTCTGTATATAAAGTTCAAAACCCACAAAATTTAAAGCATGAGAAATCAAGGCAGTAACAACATTTTCAGAGGAAAGAGAGAAGAGCAGTTGGAGAGGGCGTGAGAGTACTTCTGGACTGCTTGCAATGCTGATTTCTTAACCTCGGTGGCAATTACACAGCTTTGGGTTTGTGACCATTCTTTGAGCTGTACGTGTGTATTTATGTACTACTTCTTAGAATAGCACGTTTCCATAGATGAATAAATAATTCAGACAATTTTATATTTGGTTGATGGCCATAATAGCTATGTAAAAAGAAAATGTAGAGTGGCAATGGGGCTCACAGTGTCTATGGTGGGTGATGATGAGAGTTTCAAAGCAGGTTGCAATACAAAATGGGAAAAATGTGTTGTTTGTTGTTTTAGTCGCTAAGTCATATCCAACTCTTTTGCAACCCCATGGACTGTAGCCTGCCAGGCTCCTCTGTCCATGGGATTTCCTAGGCAAGAATTCTGGTGTGGGTGGCCATTTCCTTCTCCCAGAGATCTTCCTGACCCTCTCCTGCCTTGGCAGGCATATTCTTTACCACTGAACCACCAAGGAAGCCGTAAATGGGATGAATACAGTAGAACTAATTAAGGAAGAGAGATTTGAACAAAGACTGTGAAGGAGTGAGATAGTTAACCATGTGTACTTTGGAATACAAAACAAGAGGGAATACTTAGAGCAAAGACCTTAAGACTGTGCCTGGCAAGTTCAGAGGAAGAGAGAAAAAACTGATATGGCTGAAGGAGAGGGATAGATATGGTGGAGGAGAGGGATAGATTGCAGGGAAGACTTTGGAGACCTTAGTAGGGCCAGGTCACATAAGGTCTTACAAGTCAACTTCAGTATTCTGAAATAGCATAAATGAAATAAGAATTCATTATAGAATTTAAGAAAGGGAGTGATGCATTCTCAGTTATAGCTTCCTCCAGTTTCTGTGTTTAAGAGTAAAATACAAGGAACAGTGGTAGAAAATCATTTTTAGAGGCTATTGAAGCAAACTAGGGAAGTGATGAAGGCCTGGATCAGTTTGGTAGCTGTGAAGTAGTGAAATGAAATTGGAAATAGTATATATTTTGAAAGCAGAGTCAATAGGATTTCTTAGATTATATGTAAATATGAGAAAGAGAGAAAAGTCCTCAAATACAAAAATATACTTTGGATTCTGAGCTTACGAAAGAGTTGGAAAATTTGTCACTTGATAAAGATAGGCACAATAAAGGACCTAACATTTTTTTGGCAAGGACCTAACAGAAGCAGAAGGGATTAAGAAAAGTTGGCAAGAATGCACAGAGAGAAAAGCTGGTAATAACCCAGATAATGATGATAGAGATAGCTTATGGTGAACAATGTCGGATTTGTGATCTTCAAAGAAGAAAATTTAGCTTCAGGACCAGGGACCAGGCTTGATCACTCAAGAGCTTTTGTGTAGCAGAGTTTTATTAAAGTATAAAAAGGGACAGAGAAAGCTTGTGACAGAGACATCAGAAGGGGGATGGAGAGTGTCCCACTCTCTAGTCTTAGCATGGCCTTATATACTTTTATCAGACCCACTCATACAACATGCATCTTAAATTAGCATGATTAGAACTAACACTAGAAAGGTCTTACCAGACCCACTCCCACAGTATACAAGTTTTAAGATAACAGGATTAGACAGAAGGTTCTTGTTAAGGAGAAACATATCCTTAAGCAAGATACATTGTTATATTGACTAAAACAAAGCAATGTAGAAAACAAAGTTGTCCTTTACTCCTCCTTGAGAAACCCAGGCTCTTTTCTCCTCCTCAGTGACCCTGGACTTCTTATCAACCTGCCTAGGAACTGACTCTTTCAATAGCATGGTCAGTCACCTAGAGCCAGACATCTTGGAGTGTGAAGTCAAGTGGGCCTTAGGAAGCATTACTATGAACAAAGCTAGTGTAGGTGATAGAATTATAGCTGAAATATTGAAAATCCTAAAAGATGATGCTGTGAAAGTGCTGTACTCATCATAGCAATACATTTGGAAAACTCAGCAGTGGCCACAGGACTGGAAAAGTTCTGTTTTTCATTTCAATCCCAAAGAAAGGCAATGCCAAAGAGTGTTCAAGTTATCATAAAATTGTACTAATTTCACATGCCAGCAAGATTATGCTCAAAATCCTTCAAGAAAGGCTTCAACAGTATGTGAACTAAGAATTTCTAGTTGTATAAGCTGGATTTAGAAAAGGCAGAGGAACCAGAGATCAAATTGCCAACATCTGCTGGATCATAGAAAAAGCAAGAGCATTCCAAAGAAAACATCTACTTCTGCTTCACTGACTATACTAAGGCCTTTGACTGTGTGGATCACAACAAACTGTGGAATATTCTTAATGATATGGGAATACTGGACCACATTACCTGTCTCCTGAGAAGCCTGAATGCAGGACAAGAAGCAACAGTTAGAGCTGGACATGGAATGATGGACTGGTTAAAAATCGGGGAAGGAGTATGACAAGGCTGTATGTATATTGTCACCCTGCTTATTTAACTTATATGCAGAGTACATCATGTGAAATGCCAGGCTGGATAAATCACAAGCTGGAATCAAGTTTTCCAGGAGAAATATCAACAACCTCAGATATCACTTTAATGGTAAAAAGTGAAGAGGAACTAAAGAGCCTCTTGATGATGGTGAAAGAGGAGAGAGAAAAAGTTGGTTCAAAACTCAACATTCAAGAAACTAAGATCATGGATTCCAGGCCTATCACTTCATGGCAAATTAATGGGGAAAATGTGGCAATGGTGTCAGATTTCATTTTCTTGGGCTCCAGAATCACTGCAGATGGTGATGGCAGCCATGATATGAAAAGACACTTGCTCCTTGGAATAATAGCTATCATAAATGTAGACAGTGTATTCAAAAGCAGAGACATCACTTTGCCAACAAAGTCTGTATAGTCAAAGCTATAGTTTTTCCAGTAGTCATGCATGCACGTGAGAGTTGGACTATAAAGGAGACTGAATGCTGAAGAATTACTGTTTTCAAACTGTGGTGTTGGAGAAGACTCTTGAGAACCCCCTGGACATCAAGGAGATCAAGGAGATCAAACCAGTCAATCCAAAAGGAAATCAACCCTGAATATTCACTGGAAGGACTGGTGCTGAATCTGACATTCCAATATTTTGGCCACGTGATGCGAAGAGCTGACTCATTGGAAAAGACTGTTATGCTGGGAAGGACTGAGGACAAGAGGAGTAGAGGGCAACAGAGGATGAGATGATTGGATGGCATCACTGATTCAAGGGACATGAGTTTGAGCAAACTCTGGGAGATGGTGAAGGACAGGGAAACCTGGCGTGCTGCTGTCCAAGGGATCACAATGTGTCAGACATGACTTAGCAACTGAACAACAGCATGGGGAAGTCTGTTGAAAGAATATATTTGGTTGTGGGAAGATCAGGAATTTAGTTTGGTATAAGTTGAACTGAACTTGAGATGCCTAGTTAGACTTTCAAATGGGAAATCTACAGCAGGTGGATATATAAATCAGGAGCATGGTGGAGAAGTAGGTCTGAGCTGGATATTTAGATCTTGCCAGTATATACTTGGTGTGAGTGTGTCACGTCACTTCAGTTGTGTCTGATTCTTTGAGACCCCGTGGACCCTGCCAGGCTCCTCTGTCCATGGGATTCTCCAGGCAAGAATACTGGAGTGGGTTGTCGTGACCCCTTCAGAGGCTCTTCCCAACCCAGGGATCTAACCCGCCTCTCTTACATCTTCTACGTTGGCAGGTGAGATCTTTACCATTAGCGCCACCTGTGAAGCCCATATACTACAGCCTATTCATGTTAGAATACACTGCGCTCATGTTTCATTAATAATTGCATCCTTCTCATATTCTTGGAAACTAATGCCTATTAGATGAACTCCAAGAAGGATGTATTGACAGACAGTATCATAATATGTAAGGTGAACTATAATACCTCTAGAGTTCACCACTCATAACTCTGTGTCCTCTTCAGAAGAGAGAGCAGAACAAACTTCATGATTCCTCTAATGTATTTCTATCACCATTGTAATTTTTTCTTTCTTTTTTTCTTTTTTGCTAAAAATACATTTCCTTCCAAAATGCAATCCCAGTTTGTTTGCAAACATACCTCTTTGGATTGGATTACTAGATGCAAAATACTCATGTTACAGATTACTAAATAAATCATGAACTCACTACTTGAACATGCTTAAAATGTAGGCCCCCATCATGCAGTGTCAGTCAAAAGCATGCAACTTTTTAAGAATCAAACTTGACTTCATGTTCCATATTTTTTTTCTATGTAATATGAAATTGGTATGTATTTTATTGGTGTATAATTAATAAAAATTAGTACTAAATAGTGGGGAGAAAAAAAGCAGGTATACAAGACTCACCTTACACAGTGAAATGTGAGTAAAAGCTCTGGATCCTGAATTGAAATGATAATTGAATATACTCCGTAGAGTAATTATTAGATGATTGCTAAGTGATTGGGGGGGATTACTCCAAATCTACTACAGCAGAATTTTTATTGATGTCTTTGAGGTTCTACACTTTTAACTATTTTATCAAGTGATCATCAAGCATGATAAAATTTGAGAATGACCATTCTAGAGATATCTATGATAGTGTGATCACAAGCAGTATGATTAATTGATACTCATGAAAATTACACTTGAAATTAATCAGTCAGCTTTCTGCTTGTTCTAGTGTCATACTTGATGAGGCTCAACTGCTTCTTCATTAATGAATGGGTTAAACAAATTCTTATTCTGTGCTTATTATGGGCTTCCCTGGTGACTCAGATGTTAAAGAATCCTCCTGTAATGCGGGAGATCTGGGTTTGATCCCTGGGTTGGGAAGGTACCCTGAAGGAGGGCATGACAACCCACTCCAGTATTGTTGCCTGGAGAATCCCCATGGACAGAGGAGCCTGGCGGGCTACAGTCCATGAGGTTGTAAAGAGGCGACAACTGGGCGACTAAGCACAGCACGACAGAGTACGGATAATAAATATATGCAAATATTACTAGATCTTGATAGACAGTGATGAGTTATTAAAAATGTGAAAAATAGGAAGCCAGACCCTTTACTAGAAATGCTTACTACCAAAAAATAAATAAATAAATAGAATAGAAGGCCAAAAAAAATACTCATTAGCTTGATCACATGTATTCAGAATCCTACCTTGATCCCCAAAGTTATTCTCAGTCTCAAGGAAAAGAAGATACCTTTATAAGAGTGTGGGTTAAGAGATAATTTTACAGAGGGGATAAAAAGAAAAAAAATATTGTAAATATTGCACAGAGAACTAGATGATACAGTTTTTGTCCCAGCAGCAAACCTTACAAGTTTTGAAATTTTGGGTTGACCTCACTTTCTTCATCTAAAACATGGAATCAATATTTCCTGTTTTGTTTATAGTTGTGGGTAATATAATTTATTTTTAAGCCAAATCTCAGTTAAGTAAATGTAAGAATTGAATAAGAATAAGTAAGACTACTTTTCTATAACTTAAGTTCTAACTCAAGTCATTATATAACTGTTAGCTAGTTAATATAAACTTAATATTTACACTGAATAGTTTTCATAGCCTTTTATAATTTTCTAACTCTCTGCTTCCTTGTCTATCTACTAGTATTGATGAAATGAAAATTCACACTTAAAGGCATGGAAAAGCTAAACATAAAAATTTTTCTCTACCCTTTGGCCTCCTCCTTTCCTTGTGTGAATGTGTTTATACATATATATGTGTGTGTGTGTATATGATAGTCAGTCATGTCCACCTCTTTATGACCCCAGGGACTGTAGCCTGCCATGTTCCTTTGTCTATGGAATTCTCCTAGCAAGAATACTGGAGTGGGTTGCCATTCCCTTCTCCAGGGGATCTTCCCAACCCAGGGATCATACCAGGGTCTCCTGCATTGCAGGCAGATTCTTTACAGTCTGAGCCACCAGGCAAGCTTTGTTTTTATTTAGCTGCTAAGTCGTGTCCAACTCTTGTGCAATCCCATTGACTATAGCCTGAGAGGCTCCTCTGTCCATAGGCTTTCCCACTGGAGTGAGGGAGTGGGTTGCCATTTTCTCTGCCATATGTATGCATTTCCCTGTGCATTGCATTGTTGTTAACCATCCTCCCCAGAGGCAGAAATACCTGCTCAACTCTAAAGATCAATGTTTCTTCTTCTGATGCTAGCCGTATAATTCCTTAGAAGGTAATATTAATTTCCCAATTCTCTAAGGGGTTTGGTTCTTGCTTTACCAAATATGTGACTGATCCTCTGATAAAATTAATGATGATCTAAGTGACTTGAAACAATTGATCCAAAATATGGTTTTATAAGATGTCTGTTCCCTGTGACCAGCAGCAACTTTACACTGCCCTGTGTGCCTGTTTGCACATATCTCCTTCAGCAAAATCACATATACACTGGCCTCCCCCTCAGAACAATTTTCAGAACTCTCTGAAAGACTGTCTCCTGGGTTATAATCCTCAGATTAGCTCAAATAAAATTTTCTGTTTCTTTCTTAGGTTGACTATTAATTTTTTGTTGAGAAGATATAGGAATCTTTGGATCTATGTAGTTATTTTCTGTCCAATGGTGTTATATTTTAAGATGTCTATGCTCCCTCCATAAGCTTCCATTAAGAGTATCTGTTCCTTCTGGCATCTAGTAAGATACCCATAGACCCAACATCACATATATTCTATTTTGTGCCATCTGTGATTTGATCCTGCATCCTCTGGTTCTCTCCAGGAATACTTAGGCTCCTCTATAAGATGACTATATGTTCTGTTTTTCCTGAACTGTATGGTTTATTCTGGCTTAATAATCATGCATTTTTTTTTTTCTTAGATGTTTCCCAGTCTGAATGATAAATGCTATCTTCTCATTTGAGTATTCTCCATAATTTGAGCCATAGGGACTGGGAGTTTTTTTTCAGGACTTCACTTAAATTTTTCCGGACACTGAGTCAACAACCCTACTGTTAGGGGGAACATAATGACTGAAACTGCCCACCATGGCCAGGTACCATAGTAACCATTTGCCTGAGTTATTTTATGACAAGAGGTCCTATTAAGTAAAACGGAGCTAATAAGCCACCACCAATCAGAAGAGTTCAGGAAAGGTCAAAAGGAGACACCACATGTCCTACCACCTCCCAGAATCCTCCTCTCTGGAATCCATTTTGGCTGAACAATGCCTGCACCACTAGGAAGGACCCTGAGTCAAAATGATTGGCCAGAGACAATCCAGAAATTAATCCCATTACCAAAAGACCTGAGACTGCAATCCACATGGCAGAACAGTTATCCGGGTTTCCCTTACCCTCCTGCCCTCTACCTGGGCACCCTTTCCTAATAAAGTCTCTGGCTTTGTCAGCACGTGTGTCTTCTCAGACAATTCATTTCCAAGTGTTAGACAAGAGTGCACTCTTGGGCTTGGGAAGGGGTCCCTGTTCCTGCAACACTACCTCCACAGGATGTTGGCATGTGAGATTTTTCTACAAGGCTCCCCATTTCTCAGGCTATGAATGGCAAGTGAGATACAGCGCATTAGCAACTCTTTATTCAAACCAAACCCTATCTGCAGTTTTACTGTTTCCCACTGCCTAGGGAAGGAGTGTCTGATAGGTTTGAATCAATTTCTGAATTCATGTCAGCCAATGACTAATTGCTTTCCCCTATCTTTCTAGTTTTGCTTAGTAAGAAAATGGGGAGATTTGCTTTTCTTAAAAAAAGAAAAAAAATTATAGTGGCAGAAGCCCTAAGCCTTGATTCCTTTAAGGCTTTGCTTTTGATATGCAAAAACGGGCTTTCTAAATTCCAAAACCTTTTCTCTCTCAAAAAGATTTGCCCTTGCAAATCAAAACCCTGCTATTCAAGGCTATTTAGATACTTATAAGTATGTAATTTGACACTATTCTTCGTATCTTGCTACAGAATTCTCCATCTGAGGCAATAGCCCCAGACACTTTAGCCCAGAGGAATGTTTTATAGGGACCAATGCAACAGATTAAAACACACACACACACACATCACATCCTATATGTGCATGTACACGTGTGTATTTTTTTTCTTTTCTTAACATATCAGATGAAGATTAAGTCAAATAATGTATCTGAAAAAGCAGTCTGCATAAAACTAGTCATGAAGGGATTAAACAGCAGATCCAGAGCCATCATTATTGATGAAGGGTTATTTAATTTATTAGAAAGGACATGCTGTGGAGCTGGGTAAGAACTGGGTAATTATTTTCAGCTCTTAAGCTAAATAAAGACTTGCTTCCAGCACAAAGGATTAAAAATATTGCTCACGCATTCATAAAAAGCAGAAAGCAAGTTGTGGATGTAAGAATGCAGCTGGCAGATAAAATTCCATCAATCACTATGATTCAGAATGTTCAGGTTAGAGACAGAGGCTGAGATACAGCCTCACCATTGAATAGTCAAACAGGAAGCCAGCATTGTGTGGACTCTACTGGGAGGAAGCAAAATTGTCTACAGAAGACAACTGAAAAAGATGTCTTTAAAGACCATACTTTGACTGGTGTATAAGACAAGCATGGAAATCCCTGAGTCAGACATTTAGCCTTGATAGCAAAGCCAAGAACTTTACTTGAATTTTCACAAAAGAATCCTCCAAACTTGAAAAAAAAGTATCAAGAACAAATTAGAAATTAAATTATTCGGATAGTTACACCAGAATATTAGGGAGAAAAATTGGAGCAGGGTACCAGAACATACTGAATACCTTTTTCATTAAAAAAAAAAAGATATTTAAAAATGTGTGTTTCACATTTCAAATAGTTCAGTCACTTCAATAAATTATTTTGCAGTTTTTCTGAAAATTAACAGCATTCAGCTAATACTACACATAGATATTTGGGTGAAGGGATTTTTCCTGGCTCTAATAATAAAGACTTTTTTTCACCTAACATAGGCAATGTCCACTAATTAGCAATTGCTATCTAAAGCAGATTATATATTTTCTGTGCTTTACTGCTGTAAGTATAAAATACTAAAGAAATAATAATCTAATAGCATAAAATGATAATCACATTCAAATATCTCAATATGGCCCCGTTTAATGTATGCAACAAATTTTACTTCCAAATCCTACTTCACAGAGTCCCTTCCAAAACTGTTCAATGGCACAAACCTTATTAGAGCAAAATCCATGAAACCTATGCCAGCGGAGCATTCTTCTTTCTTCCATTCAGTCCCCCTGCATTTTGAGTATCCTATGATGAAGCTCTAACTAGACTACCCTTCTTCCTGAACTCTCGACCTCATATCTTTTAAGTGGATACCATATTAGTGCATCAATATTTTATTGAAATCCTATAATAACCAACATACGCATTACATTTCTAGGATAAGAAGAAGATCATTTTAGTAACAGAAATTAGCACTCTATTGGATAGGAGATGACATTTGACACCTTGGGTCATTCTTCATAAGTCAAAATTCATTTAGTAATAGTAAAGGAAAAGAATGTGGGTAAGAGATCAATAAATAATGTACTCTATTCTGGCTATAGGAGACACAAATAGGATTAAATCAATCACAATGAAGTTTATGTTTATAATATATTCTAATTTATTTTTAAAATGCAATACCTGAAATGTTAATGGTAGTAGTGTGGCAGGAAAGCTCAAGAGGTGATGTGACTTCACTGGGTATGACTTTGCATATTTATGACTGTGGATGGCAGAGGTGATGTTACTTTTTAAAACTAGGGGATTTGCAATGCTTTAATAATTCTGTAGACATCGTCCAGGAATACTATCCTCCTTGTCCTTTACAGAACATATTCAGTTTTCAGGAAAAAGCTCAAGTCCTGCTTCCTTCAAGACGTTATATTTGTTTTGTCTCTTCTGACCTCTAGTGATCACATTGTTCTTTAAGCTCCTATGTTTCAGGATCAACCATTTGTTCTTTTTTTCTACATTTTTAATTTTTGGCCAAAATAGCATAACATAAATTTGCAGTCTCATGTACATAACCATAGGATTTTGAAGTCTGTAAACAGGTCTTACATGCTCTTTTATCCTACAAAACAATGAGTGCTCCAAAGAAGTTGAACAATAAATATGTAATAGAAATAGCTCAGATGGTAAAGAATCCGCCTGAATGAGGGATACCTGGGTCCGACCCCTGGGTTGGGAAGATGCCCTGGAAGAGGGCATGGTAACCCACTCCAGTATGCCTGCCTGGAGAATCCCCATGGGCAGAGGGGCCTGGTGGGCTATAGTCCATGGTGTTGCAAAGAGTCGGACACGACTGAGCAACTAAGCCCAGCACAGAAATTATTAGACTGTATAAAACAAATTATATATGACTAGAAGTTAGGAGAACATTGGGTTAAAGTTCATGGTTTCACAGATGCCCCTGGCAATACTTTTTACCTTTTTGAGGAAGATAATTGTCTCCTTGATTAGCATTAATATAAGAAATAGCACTAGATCAACCTTGTCAATAATGTCATTTCTTTGATGACATAGCTCAAACACAGCTAGTGGTAAGACGCCTCCTGAAAGTGAAAGTGAAAGTTGCCCAGTCGTGTCTGACTCTTTGCAACCCCATTGACTATACAGTCCATGGAATTCTCCAGGCCAGAATACTGGAAGGGGTACCTGTTCCCTTCTTCAGGGGACCTTCCCCACCCAGGGATTGAACACAGGTTTCCTGTATTGCAGGCGGATTCTTTACAAGCTGAACCACCAACCAGGGAAGCCCAAGAATACTGGAGTGAGGAGCCTATCCCTTCTCCAGGAGATCTTCCCAATCCAGCAATTGAACAGGATCTCCTGAATTGCATGTGAAACCCAAGAAGCCTCTTGAAGTATATTAATTCAGGAGCCCTACAACTTCATAAATAGCTCATGAGGAGCAACCACAAATGGGGAGCCATATTTTGTGCAAGGTATTTAAAATGGTATCCAAAAAGGGTACATTTATGGCTATCACAGTTTACTGAGGACTAAATATATTAAATAATTGCTATGAGCAAAGTGTATATAATTCAGTGAAAAAATCAGCGGACCTATTTCTTAATTTTTGGTCCAAGAATATCTCTAGGAGAAAACAACATTTAAACCACGGCTTGAAGAAATAGATGGAGCTGGACAAAAAGGAGAAATGAAAAGTAATATGCAAAGAAAGCGTTTTCCAAATTTGCTGGCATATTGAGTGCAGCACTTTCACAGCATCATCTTTCAGGATTTGAAATAGCTCAACTGGAATTATGCGAGGGTACAATAAAGGAGTTGTCTTAAATTGGAAGATCAGTAAAAGTTTCCCTAAGAGAAATTCTTAAACTGAGCTTGAAATTAAAAAGGAGACCTAGTATGAAAAGGGAGATACAGAGGAAAAAGGACTTGTAAGCATATTCAAGTGGTCAGGAAGACTCCCTGGTGAAGGTAATGGCTACCCCTTCTGGTATTCTGGCCTAGAGAATTCCGTGGACAGAGGAGCCTGGCGGGCTACAGTTCACGGGGTCACAAAGAGTCAGACATGACTGAGCAACTAACAGCATAACATTTCCAAGAAATCATTAGGTCAGTGTGGCTGAGTGTAGCAAATAAGGGAAAGGACGCCCTGGGAGCCAGACTATGCAAAAGATTTATACATGTATGACATATATTCATATAATTTATATGTATTACATAATCCTTGGAATAGAGGGAAGTCATAGGAGTATTTTAAGCAGGAGCAATGATATGATCAAATGTGCATTTTGAAAAGAGCATTAGAACTTTCTATGACAAGCAGAGAGGAAAAAATGCTCTGAGCTTATTGGAGCTTTACCACCAGAGTGGCACAGAAGGACAAGAGGGAAAAAATGTGACCAAAAACCCATATTTTATATGAAGTCTGCCTGAGGTAAAGAAGGGTATGAAGGAGATTAGTTTTAGAAGTGGGGTTGATCTCAGAGAGGAAACTCTGTCATTGGCTTCCTCCATCCCAGGAGTTCAATGAGCAAGGGATTAGTACTGCTTTTAAAATTCAGGACTAGGATGGGAACTCAGTCACCTTCAAAAATGGGGATAATTTTTAAGGTGATGGTACAAGGGTATGTCTTTACTAGTGTGCATAGAAAAACAACATTTCAAGTATCAGTGAAATTTAAACAACATTGCCAGTTTAAGAAAATGAAGAGACTCACTTCTATGTGACAAGTTCTGGGGTAGGGGGTGAGGGGGCGGACAAAAATTCACAGAGTCTCGGAAGAAAACCAAATAAAGAGTATACTTGCTTAGCTTCTTGAAAGATGAAAGAGAAGAGGTAGTCTAAGAGAACCCAAGATTTCAGTGTCCCAAGGTCCCAGGAAGTGTAGGAGGAAATAAGGAATGTGCTTAATTTGTATTCCTTCATGAAAGGAACAAAAGGGTTGAGAGAAAAACTGATGCCTGAAATAACATGTAAAATGAGGATACTGTATATATGAATCAGTAACTGGATGCCACAGTGGGATCCCAGATAATCCAGTGCCACATGCAAGAA
Source organism: Bos grunniens (assembly GCF_055505025.1). Classification (NCBI taxonomy): domain Eukaryota; kingdom Metazoa; phylum Chordata; class Mammalia; order Artiodactyla; family Bovidae; genus Bos; species Bos grunniens. The sequence goes on from NC_141181.1 coordinate 25,087,293, forward strand.
ATGCAAGAGCTTGTTGATGCCATGGACATCATCCCAGAGAGGACTTTTTCTAGAGAATAATCACAGACCAGATGCCTTACCCTGACAATATGATGTGGCTGCTCCTAGAATATAGTAGACATTCTCTAAAAAAGGAAATCCTGAATAAACCAAAAGAAATTTGGAAAAAGTTTCTATTTTTTTTTTCACTACTAAAAACATGATTGAATGATTATAATTATTATCTGTAAGAGCCTAAGGGGATGTATAGCATTTTCGTATGAACAAACATTTTTCCCAGTGATTTCCTATCATCTTAACCCTTCACCTTTCAGGCAGCATGAGGACTTCCTTCAAACGGAAAAAGGATATCACTCTTTGTTATTGTCCAGTTGCTCAGTCACGTCTGAATCTTTGTGATCCCATGAAGTGCAGCATGCCAGACTTCCCTAACCTTCGCTATCTCCCAAAGTTTACTCAAACTCATTCCGTTGAGTCAGTGATGCTCACTGACTCAATGAAATAATGCTCACCAACCCTCAATCTTTCCCAGTATCAGGGTCTTTTCCAAAGAGTAGGCTCTGCACATCAGGTGGCCAAAGGGTTGGAGCTGCAGCTTCAGCATCACTCCTTCCAGTGAATATTCAGGGTTGATTTCATTTAGGATTGACTGGTTTAATCTCCTTGTAGTCCAAGGGACTCTTGAGTCTTCTCCAGCACCACAATTGAAAAGCATCAATTCTTCGGTGCTCAGCCTTCTCCATTGTCCGGCTCTCATATCTGTATATGACATTGGAAAAACCATAGCTTTGAATACAAGATGTCACTTTTGAAGAATAAAAAATACGAGTGGATTTATTTTAAGAACTAAATATGTACAGAGGAGAAAGTATGCCAGTATTACCAAGAAGTAATAAAGTAACACGTAGTTTAGTTGCAGCTTTGCAAGTAAGCAGTTAGCATGCTAAGTTAAAAGCAAGGAGGATGGGTACACTTCCTGGGATCTGGAAGGGAGTTTGTGGAGACAGTTTGTGTCCTTGGGAGAGCAGTGTCTTAGATCACAGCTAGCCTGAGACAACCCCACAGGGAGAGAGCTAGGTGGAAATATCCTGATCTCTCATACCTATTCCCTCTACCCTTCTGTTGCAACTCCCTCTTAGGGAGTTCAACAGGAAACCAGAAGGCATGGGAAATAGTACATATGTAACCTAGAGGTCATCCTTCTGGACAAAGCTGGGAGAGGAAATTGGGGAAATTTTCTACAGGGGCAAACTCACAGGCATACTCGGCTTTGTTCATCTCTTGATGGCCAAAGGGAAAGATCCAGCACAAACTGCCTGCATCAGTAGTTGACAGAGCATGTATGCCAAGCATCTTAACATAGAGATCTCTAAATAGGAATTTTTGAAGTTTTGTGCAGAAACAACAAGTTGAGGGATAACAAAATCTGGCTTTGAATGCCGAAGAAATGTTTATGCCATAAACAATAGATATGGGAAGAATGTTTGACCATATGAAATAATCTTCACATTCTAGACTTGATAAAGCATCTATGTACTAAGGATGATAAAGAGGATTTGACATTATGACAGACCCTGTACCTTCCACATCTTAACAACCATTAAGCAGGAATATCGGTGTACCTTTTTAATCTTAGGGATCCATGAGTGCCCTAATGCTGCCCTTTAGAACTGGAAGTATCAGAGGGTGGCTACTGCCACAGGCAACATTGTGTGCAGGCAAGAGAATAGTGAGAGATGCACCTGAAGTCAGCCAGGGAGGGAATGATGTTATTGTTCAGTCACCAGGGCTTGTCTGACTGTTTGCAACCCCACGGACTGCAGCACACCAGGCTTCCCTGTCCTTCACTCTCTCTCAGAATTTGTTCTGATTTATGTCCATTGAATCAGTAATGATTCCTAATCATCTCATCCTCTACTGTCCCTTCTCCTTTTGTCTTCACTCTTTCCCAGCATCAGGGTCTTTTCCAATGAGTCGGCTCTTTGCATCAGTGGCCTAAGCATTGGAGTTTCATCTTTAACATCAGTCCTTCCAATGAATATTCAGGAGTGATTTCCTTTAGGATTGACTGGTTTGATCTCCCTGAAGTGCAAGGGACTCTCAAGAATCTTCTCCAGCACCACAATTCAAAAGCACCAATTCTTTGGCACTCAACCTTCTTTATGGTCCAACATCCATACATGACTATAGGAAAAACTATAGTTTTGACTATACGGACCTTTGTCAGCAAAGGGATGTCTCTCCTTTTTAATATGCTGTCTAGGTTTGCCATAGCTTCCCCTTGAAGCAGCAAGTGTCTTTTACTTTCATGGCTACAGTCACTGTAGCAATTTTGGAATCCAAGAAAATGAAATCTGACACTGTTTCCACTTTTTTCCCAATCTATTTGCCATTAAGTGATGGGACCAGATGCCATGATCTTAGTGTTTTGAATGTTGAGTTTTAAGCCAGCTTTTCCACTTTCCTTTTTCACCTTCATCAAGAGGCTCTTTAGTTCTTCATTTTCTGTCATAGAGTGGTATTATCTGCACTTCTGAGGTTGTTGATATTTCTCCCAGCAGTCTGGATTCTAGATTGTGATTCTACCAGCATGGCATTTCGCATGATATATTCTGCATATAAATTAAATAAGCAGGGTGATAACATACAACCTTGTTTTACTCCCTTCCCAATTTGGAAACAGTCTATTTTTCAATGTCCGGTTTTAACTATTGCTTCTTGACCTTCATACAGGTTTCTCAGAAGACAGGTAAGGTGGTCTAGTAATCCTAAATTTTCAAAAATATTCCACAATTTGTTGTGATCCACACTGCCAAAGGCTTTTGTATAGTCAATGAAGAAGAAGTAGATGTTTTTTCTGGAATTCCCTGGAATTTTTCTGGAATTCTCCATGAGCCAATGAATGTTGGCAATTTGATCTCTGGTTCTTCTGCCCTTTCTAAATCCAACTTGTACATCTGGAAGTTCTCAGTTCAGGTACTGCTGAAGCCTAGCTTGAAGGATTATGAGCTTTACCTGTTAGCATGTGAAATGAGTACAACTGTACGGAAGTTTGGACATTCTTTGGCACTGCTCTTCTGTGGGATTGGAATGAAAACTAGCCTTTTCCAGTCTTGTGGCCACTACTGAGTTTTCCAAATTTATTGGCATAATAAGTGCAGGACTTTATCAGGATCATCTTTCAGGATTTGAAATAGCTCAGCTGGAATTCCATCACTTCCATTAACTTTGTTCATAGCAATGCTTCTTAAGGCCCACTTGATATGACCTAAAACCTTTTGGAAAACTAAGAGTTTTGCCAACATACTAAATTTCAAAGCTGATCTAGAGGATTTTAGAGAAATTATACGGAAATACAAGAAAAGATAAAAAAGAAAAAGAAACCTACAAATCACACAAAAATAAGAATATTTTATCTAACACACAAAAATTCTGTAGAAGTGTAGGTACTCAGTGATTTTTAGGTGAAAAATACTTAAAAGCTGGTCATGAATAATATTAAGTTGTATACTACCTTGGGCTTCTCAGCTGGCACTAGTGGTAAAGAACCTGCCTGCCAGTGCAGGAGACATAAGAGACGTGGGTTCAGTCCCTGGGTTGGGAGGATCCTCTGGAGGAGGGCATGGCAGCCTACTCCAGTATTCTGGCCTAGAGAATCCCATGGACAGAGGAGCCTGGAAGTCTACAGTCCATAGGGTCACAAAGAGTCATACACACGTAAGCAACTTAACATGCACACAAGCATATACTGCCTTAGAACATAATGACTACAAATGTAAATTTGAAATCAATTTCAACATAAACATAAAAATTTTATTTCTCCTAAATAAAATTTAGGAGAAAGCATTAAGATTTGAAGACATAAATTTTCTCATGAGAAGAAAGCAAAGGAATTATGTGGTTTGTTTAAGAAACAAACACCCTTGTCAATAGGAAAACAGGGTTGTTGAAATGCCTGACATTAAGTATATGATAAAGGCAATCATCCACTATATAATACAGATGTATGGTGAGAATTAAAATGAAGAAATAAATGAAATTGGAGAGATACTTCTGGATTCATTTCTTCTCTCAACTTCTATGACTCAGTAAGTAAGCTTTTTTGTTGTAGCAAAACATTATTTGCCCTATTAATCATGGTCACCTCTTAAAATGAAGTAGTTCTGTTCATGTTGTTATTGTTAAAAAGATTTAATTCTAACACTATTGGTGATGTGGAGACAAAACAACTTTGAGAGAAACAGAAAATATTTCTACGTAAGTAAAAAATATTTGATGAGGTAATAACTTAGGCATAGTCAAGCATGATCTTAGACACCTTTACTTTAAACTTTTGACTGACTAGCAAGACAAAATAGAAATTGAAATATCTTCACTGATGAGAAATTAAAATCTTTATAGCCACAAAATTCACAGATAATTGTAATTTAACACATTTTAAAAAATAAAATATGGACTTTTATATATTTATTCATTTAAATATATTCATACACTTCTCACATTGTAAAGATTTTTTGCATATTCAGCATTATACTGAATAATAACACACTGTTGATAAGTATTGTTGAGACTACAGCTTGCTTTCTGATTAAGGAATTACAAAAGCATAAGTATGGCAATGTCTCATTTTGTAAGAGTTCCTTAAAGGGTAAATTTTGAGAGAGGACTATTTTACGTTAAAGAATTTAAGTGTTTTTCTAATTATAGTCATTTAATTACTTTTTAAATTTATAATTTAATTATAAAGTAGATAGTCAAATAATTTCAAGCTGTTTGAGTTCAATATGCATACACCAAAAAGATTTAACTGGCATTCAACCAATCCATTTGCTTTGTTCTACATATTGTTGTGAGCCTGATAGTCCCTTCTTATATGAAGCTAGAACTCTAGTAAGAGAAGGTGGACAATGAATAAGCAAATGAAGATAATATGTAGGAAGTGATGAAACTATGGAAATATAATGAAAGAAGGCAACAGAGAAACAGGATATGAGTCATGGGAGACCTTTCTATGAAGGCATTTTGAGCACAGACCATCGGAGAGAAGGAAAAATCTTGCATATATATGTGGTGGAAAATTCTAGGGATAAGGAAGAGTAAAACAAAAGATGTAGGTGCAGTCACATCCAGGGACTTACGCCAGAAAGTGTGAAGGTCATTATGATGGGAGTGAGCTTTGAAATGAATAGTAAAAATGGTTCAAAAATATATACTCATATTCCATATGGATATTATATATATGGGGTGGAGAGGGGCATGGGAGGGTGTTGGTTTCAGGATTGAGGGGACACATGTATAGCTGTGGTCAATTTACAATGGTGTATGGCAAAAGCCATTAGAATACTGTAAAGCAATTGTCCTCCAATTAAAATAAATAAATAAAATTTTAAAAAAGATTACCTATAAATGCAATCTATATGTTTAATATCCAAATTTAGTTTGGCAACTAATCATATGACAAAGACAATTAACTAGTAGACATGAAGGATATTGTAAAATTGTAATACGTGAACTTAAAAATCCAGAGAAATAAATGCTCTCAGTCTTAAGAAAAGAAAAGAAAAGAAAAAAAAAAAAAAAAACTTGGAGAACCATTGCTTTGATGCCAAGAATTCAGCCCAACAGCAAAAAAGGAACTGAGCCACAATGACCAGTACTAAAATGTTCTTTACTATTACAGCCTTGGTGTGTCTCACATGGACTGTTCTTCTTATAGATGGGATTCAAAATATTTTCTTTTCCTTTTGGAAAGAGCAACTCATGATATATAAATTTCAGAAAATATTTCAAAGTCATTCAATTCCATTTATTTCAAATACCACTGCCTCGAGAGTAATAAATATGCAACTGCCCATAGACACAATGAAGTATTTAATCTTGAGCAGAAGGTTGTTGAGCTGTTAAACATGAAAGCCACAGAATGTGTTTCTCTGCTCTGAGGAAAATAAAATTTTATTCTGGATATCTGTGTCCAAAAATGAACAAGGAGATTAAGGCCAAATGTGGACATAGGAAGATTAAATGGATTTATTGTATCCTGTAATTTTTTTTTTAGGCTGACCCTATAAAAAGAAATTCAATATTTTTCAGAAAGGAAATTGGTTGGAAGAAATAGATACAGGGCAATGTAACTTTACAAATGCTCATATTCACATGAATCTTAAGATGAGAGGTTAAAAGTAGGATAAAATATGAATAATACAAATATTAGGGGAATAGATAGTATTTTTCACTTCATTCCCTTGAGTCCTGCCCAAATGAAGACTGACAAATTCAATAAAGTCTAGAAGAAAAATTACCTACATTAAGTTTCATATATGAAATGCTCACAAAAATCAGCACATTTCTTAAAAAGCCTGCTTTCAAACTTTACTCTCAAGTGAATACTACATCTTTAAAACTACTTATAGGAAATATACTTTGTTTCTTTTACTTACTTAGTGTCAGTGTTAGTTGCTCAGTCACCTCCGACTCTTTGCAACCTCACGGACTGCAGTCTCCTCTATCCATGGGATTCTCCAGGCAAGAATATTGGAGTAGATTGCCATTTCCTTCTCCAGGGGATCTTCCCAACCCAGGGAGCGAACCCCAGTCTCCTGCATTGCAGGCAAACTCATTACCATTTGAGCTACAGGGAAGACCTTTTCTATTACTTGGTTGACCTAAAAAAATTCAGTACAATGATGATGAACCATTAAGGTAAATTTCCTTCCCTCGTTTTATTTTGCTTTGTAATCTCTAAGTCCCCAACTCTAGTCAATGACAAAGTCCACTGGACAAAAACAAGTCCAGGGCACCTATTAGAAAATGTTTACCTGGACAATGACAAATGAATATCATAAGAGAAACTTGTTCTGAGGAATAGTGTACGTTTTTTAATCATTCACTATGAGAAATAAGACATTATTAGATTCCTTATATTCATTGGTAATGTGCATTTAAACATATAATATTGAAATATCATCAAATAGGAGATGTGATGAAACTACAGGCACAGAAGACTAATGAAAAAAGAACCTTTCCTATGCTAATGTAGGCTAGTTCCATACCATAAAGTAAATACATTATATTTTCTTCCAAATTATATTTTGACTATGCTAATATACACATAATATTATGATAGTTGCAGGTATTAATAATTCTATTTTCTAAAAACTGGACATCATTATAGTAAAATCAAATAATGTGTGTGTATGTTGCTTCAGTCATGTGTGATTCTGTGCGATCTTATGGACTGTAGCCCATCAGGTTCTTCTGTCCAAGGGGCTCTCCAGGCAAGAATACTGGAGTGGTTTGCCATGCCCTCCTTCAAGGGGATCTTCCTGACCCAGGGATCAAGCCAGCATCTTTTTATGTCTCCTGCCCACTAGCTGACAGATTCTTTATCACTAGCACCACCCAGGAAGCCCAAATCGAATAATAATGATGATTAAATAAAACAATCTTATGATTTACAATTCAGTGGCTTAAGAAGGGACTAGTAAAGCTCAATAAGGTCTAACAGGATTGCTTTCTAACTAGAGAGAAGCCTTATCTATTACCTGTATTCAAGCTGCATAGTTTGTACATGCTCTGGACTCCAAGCAAAAAATCATCCTGAGATGTTTATATCATATTATAGATTTTGTTTAGTGAAACTTTTTATAAAGTTTGTAGAAAGAGTACACTTCTTGGCTATTTATAAATAGTAAGTATTTTACATTTTGCACTTCTATGGTCTCTGTCTCAGCTACTCAACTCTCCTAATATAATGAGAAGGCACTCTTAGACAATACATAAATGAGTATGTTCAATAAGTAAATGAATAAATGCATTAAATTAACCTTTATTTACAAAAATAGGCAGTGAGCCAAATTTAATCTGAGAGCTGTTGGCCAATTCCTGTTCTGAATAAATCCATACAACACAGTCCAAAAAATTAGTACAAGATACATAAATGGCAACTACCAACTGAATTATATATAAAATAACTAGTCAGATAATAAAATGTATTTCTCTTTTGAAACTTGGTTGATTGTCAAAGAATAAGTTTACCATGTACCTTCTATCTCACCCAAAATACAACTAAACCTACATAAACAATTAGAATATCGGTAAAATGAGTCTTTTTGAAATAGTAAAAATGGCAGGGGATCCATTAATGTTATGTTTAAGCTTTTACTAGACTTATCCTGGAGTGTGAAGAAATAAAACTGATTAAGGAGAGGAGTCAAGTATCAAAAAAGAAAAGAAAAAAGGAAATGACTTGGACTAGCTTAACTGTTGTTTACTGAGTTTTAAGCTTTAAAGAAGATCTCTCATGTTGATTTAAACCATGATCTAAAGTGCAGTACAGTACTATATATAAAATGGATAAACAAGGAACTGCTGTATAGCACAGGGAACTATATTAAATATCTTGTAATAACCTATAATGGAAAAAAATGTGAAAAAGAATACACATATATAGGGCTTCCCTGATGGCTCAGATGGTAAAGAATCCGCCTGCAATGTGGGAGACCTGTGTTTGATTCCTGGGTTGGGAAGATCTCCCTGAGAAGGGAACGACTACCCACTCCAGTATTCTGGCCTGGAGAATTTCATGGACAGAGGAACCTGGCAGGCTACAGTCCATGGGGTTGCAAAAAGTCAAACATGACTGAGCAACTTTCACTCTGCTTCCCTTGTGGCTCAGCTGGTAAAGAATCCCCCTGCAATGCGGGAAACCTGGGTTCGATCTCTGGGTTGGGAAGATCCCCTGGAGAAGGGAAAGGCTACCCACTTCAGTATTCTGGATTGGAGAATTCCATAGACTCTTTAGTCCATGGAATCACAAAGAGTCAGACACAAATGAGTGACTTTCACTTTCAAACATATATGTACATATAACTGAATCACTTTGTTATTTAATTGAATAGCAAAATGTTGAAATATAATACAAAATATTGAAATTTCAATACAATAGTTGAAATATTGTAAATCAACTATAATTTTTTTTTTAAGTGCAGTACTTGCAGTCACAAAAAGCAAAGACAGAGTTTGGGCTGATGACAGTGGTTATAAAATAAAATATGAATCTGATAGGAGAGTGAACCAAAGGGAAGAAGCTCCAAATTCTATATATAAACACTTCTGAATCTCTGACTTACCTATGAACTGTGCATGCTGGAGACAAACTTCAGACAGAGAGAAAAGAGCTAACCTAGGATTCCTTAGTTTTCCTAAGAGAGAGTTTTCATTTGAATATGACAAAGTTAAATGCCTACTAAAACGTACAAACCAAAATGTCAACAATATTTGGACGAATGTAACTTTCACAGTGTTCAGGATGTAACCCAATTACTCTACATACAAAGAACTAAGAAGGCATGACATATCCCATAAAAATAATGATTGATTTATGGAACGAATAAGCAAAAAATTGGTAAGATATGGAGATTTGAACAGCACCACTAATCACCTATTTGATTTTTATACAAATCTACACCACCAACAACAAAAAAATAAATCCCAAGACAATCAATAAATAAAGTGCAGAAATCAATAAAATAGAAAACAGATAACCACTAGAATATCTCTACAGAGAAAATTTCTTTTGTTAAAAGTTGTAAAGATTAACACATTTTATGAACTTCTAAGTTGATTGATCTAGAAAAGGGACAGTAAGAACACAAATTACCACTATTAATAATTAAAGGGTGGTTATCAGTACTAGTACAGTTTGGTAAAATTCTGTCTCTCAGTCATGTCTGACTCTTTGTGACCCATTGACTGCAGCATGTCAGACTTCCCTATCTATCACCAACACCTGGAGCTTGCAGAATCTCATGCCCATTGAATCAGTGATGCCATACAATCATCCTCTGTTGTCCCCTTCTTCTTCTGCCTTCAATCTTTTCCAGCATCAGAGTCTTTTCAAATGAGTCAGTTCTTCACATCAGGTGGCCAAAGTATTGGAGGTTAAGCATCATCCTTCCAAGAATATTCAGCAGTGATTTCCTTGAGGATTGAGTAGTTTGATCTCCTTGAAGTCCAAGGGACTCTCAAGAGTCTTTTCCAACACCAAAGTTCTAAAGCATCAATTCTTCAGTGCTCAGCTTTCTTTACAGTCCAACTCTCACATCCATACCTGACTACTGGAAAAACCATAGCTTTGACTAGATTGACCTTTGTTGGTAAAGTAACGTCTCTGTTTTTAAAATGCTCTCTAGATTGGTCATAGTTTTTCTTCCAAGGAGCAAGCATCTTTTAAATTTCATGGCTGCAGTCACCATCTGCAGTGATATGGGAGCCCAAGAAAATAAAGTCTGTCACTGTTTCCATTGTTTACCCATCTATTTCTCATGAATTGATGGAACGGATGCCATGATCTTAGTTTTTTGAATGTTGAGTTTTAAGCCAGCTTTTTCAGTCTCCTCTTTCACTTTCATCAAGAGGCTCCTTAGCTTCTCTCTGCTTTCTGTTGTAAGGGTGGTATCATCAGTATATATGAGGTTATTGATATTTCTCCTGGCAATCTTGATTCCAGCTTGTGCTTCATCCAGCCTGGCATTTCTCATGATGTACTCTGCATATAAGTTAAATAAGCAGGGTGACAATATACAGCCTTGAAGTACTCCTTTCCCAATTTTGAACCAGTCCCTTGTTCTATGTCGTGTTCTAACTATTGATTCTTGACCTGCATACATATTTCTCAAGAAGCAGGTAAGGTGATCTGGTATTCCCATCTCTTGAAGAATTTTCCATACTTTGTTGTTATCCACACAAAGGCTTTGGCATAATCACTGAAGCAGAAGCAGTTGTGTTTTTTTTTTTTTTTTAATTCTCTTGCACTTTCCATGATCCAACAGATGTTTTCAATTTGATCTCTGGTTCCTCTGCTTTTTCTAAGTCCAGCTTGAACATCTGGAAGTTCTCAGTTCATGTACTGTTAAAGCCTCACTTGGAGAATTTTGAGCATTATTTTGCTAGCATGTGAGATGAGTGTAATTCTGCAGTAGTTTTATCATTCTTTGGCATTGCCTTTCTTTGGGATTGGAATGAAAACTGACATTTTCCAGTCCTGTGGCCACTGCTGAGCTTCCCAAATTTGCTGGCATGTTGAGTGCAGCACTTTAACTGCATCATCTTTTAGGATTTGAACTAGCTCAGCTGGAATTCCATCACCTCCACTAGCTTTGTTCATAGTGATGCTTCCTAAGGACCACTTGACTTCACATGCCAGGTATCTAACTCTAGGTGAGTGATTACACCATCATGTTATCCGGTTCTTTAAGATCTTTTATGTATAGTTCTTCATGTATTCTTGCCACTTCTTCTTAATATCTTCTGCCTCCATTAGGTCTAACAAGTAGCACAGGTACATACAAGTAATACTGGTACATACAAAATAAGAGATTATGAACAGTTTTCTGTCAACAACTACAACAATTTAAACCAAATAGACAATTTTCTTGTAAAACATAACTTACTGAAATGTACAGGAAACAAAGGGCAAAATTTGAACAGCTATGTGTCTTGTATATAAATTGAATCCATTCTCATAAACTTTCCAACAATAAAACTCTAGGACCAGGTGATACCATTGGTCAATTCTTTTAAGCATTTAAGGAAGAAATAACATGATCTTTCACAAATTCACAATATAGAGGAGAAGGAGGGTAATTTCAAAATAAAAATATATATTAGAAGGAACTAATAACTGGAGGCTAATATATGTCTATAAACCTATATGCAAACTTGACTAATAGTATTTTAGAAAATCAGATATAGCAATATGTAAAAGGGTAATGTGTTGCAGCCAATAAATTTTGTCACAGGAATGTAAGATTGATTGAAATTTACAAAATCAACTGATGTAGCCCATTTTGTAAAAATGAAAAAGTACAAATTGTTTTAATAAATGATAAAAAACATTTGATAAAATTTGACATTCCTTCAAAATTAAAACTTGTAGCAATTTAGTAATAAAAGGAAATTCCCTCTACCTGAAAAAGGACATTCATGAAAAACCTAAGGCTAACTTCACATTTAACACTGCAGATTTGAATTCCTTCTTTGTAGTAGGGAACAAGAAAAAAATATCCATTCTCACCACATCTACAGGGTTCTTGGCCACTACAGAAAGTTAGAAATCAAGACATAAAGATAAGAGAGTATAAGAATACCTATTTGCAGAAGGCATGTTGTTTACATATAATATCATCAGAAATCTACAGTATAATTAACAGAACTAATCAGTGAATTCAGTAAAAAATCAAAATTCATAATTATGAAATAGAAAGTAATGATCTTTTTTATAGTATCAACCGTTTTTTTTTTAATTTGTTGAGTGTTAAGAAATATAAAGAATTTAGAAATAAACTTAACAAAATACATGCCAAGACCTCTACACTTAATGAAGATTTGAATAAATAATAAGAAAAGTCACTGTCATGGACTGAGAGACTCCATATTGCTAAGATGTTGGTTCCTCTCAAATTGATATACAGATTCCACACAAAGTCAAATCAAATCTCAGCAAGTTTTCTGTAGTAACTGACAATTTGATTCTAAAATGTGTGGAAAAGCAAAGAACCTAGAATACTGAAAGCCATTTTGAAAAACAAAATTGGAGTATTTAGACTACCAGTTTTCAAACCTTGTTTTAAATATACAGTAATCAAGAGAATGCAGCTTTGGCATAAGAATACATTACACATTAATAAAACAAAATAGCCCAGAAATAAACCAATATGTATATTATTTAATTTTCAACTTATGTTTCAGAGAAAAGTGGTAAAGCAAAAAAAGACTTTCAACAAATATTACTAGAATTTCTGGATATGTATATGAGCATTATAATAGTCACCCTGATACCTACCTTGCATTCTATAAAACTTTTAAATTGAGATAGAACATAAACATGTATATAAAACTTAAAACTATTGAGGAAACATGAATATGTTTCTTTGACTTGGATGGTCTGGTAAATATTTCCTTGATAACTCACGCAAATATTAATAAATGATATTAAAATGATATTATATCTAATTAAAATTTATAACCTATAGAATAAAACATTAAGAAAATAAATAGTCCAAGTGGAAGTATTTACAAAAACATTTTTTGACAAAATACTGGTATCTAAGTATCGTGTTATTGTTTAGTTGCTAATTCATGTCCAAATCCTTTGTGACCCCATGGACTGTAAACTGCCAGGCTCCTCTGTCCATGGGAGTTCCCAGGCAAGAACACTGGAGTGGGCTGTCATTTCCTTCTGCAGGGGATCTTCATGACAGGGATTGAACCTCTGTCTCCTGCATCTCCTGCAAAGGCAGACAGATTCTTTACCATTGAACTATCTGGGGAGCATAAAACTCATTAATAAAAATAACAAACAGTCCAGTAATAAAAATGGGCAAAATATTTGAATAAACACTTTGCAAAAGAAGATATGAAAACAACCAATAACAAAAAGAAAAGGTGTCAACAGTTCAGTATCATGAGCTATCAATAAAATGCAAATAAAAACCACAAAGCTACCACTACACATCCACTCAAAGTGACTAAAACAAAATAGACACACAACACCAAACAGTGACAAATATGAAGAATAACCAGGAGTTCCATACATTCTTGGTGGAATTTCAAAATCCTATACCATGAAACGGCAACCCACTCGAGTATTCTTGCCATGGACAGAGGAGCTTGGCAGGCTACTGTCTATGAGGTCACAAGAGTCAGACACTACCAAGCAAATAAACCACCACAACCATGCTGCTACTCATCAACTCTAATCCTAGACATTTATCCAAAAGGAATGAAAGTAAGTGTCATAAAATTTCATATGAGAATTTTCATATTAGCTCTTTCATAGTAATAAAGAACTGGAAACAGCTGCCACATCCACTAATAAGAAAACTAATAAACTATATTATATTCACAAATGATACATTTTTATTCAGCAATGAAAAGAGAATAAACTGCCTGTACACTCAACAATATGAATAAACTTTGAAAGTTTTATAATAAATGAAAAATGTCTATTAAGAATGTACATACTGCATGATTACTCTATTAACTTCTAGAAGAGGTTAACTGAATATACAGTGGAATATAACCATAGCAGTTTTTATCTGAGGATGTGAAGTGATTGATCAGGAAAGGACAAGAGGCAACTTCTGGGGGGTGGTGATGATAATATTCTATATTGCTAGAGAGTTACGTTACCTAGAGGAATGGCAAGATTCAGAGAATGTGCATTAAAAATGAGTGGATTCCATTTTATATATATTTTACATCATAACAAAAGTTAAACCAAGATTAAAGTCTAGTTAATAATACATAAGCTGACATCCTAAGGGGAAAGTATCTACAATTTATTTTCAAATGCACCAGGAAAAAATATAAATTTGGCCAATTGAGAGATACAGACATGAATACATGGATAAATATATGACAAATCAAATATAGTATAATGTTACTGGCAGAACTTAAATGATGTATATATACAGCATCTCTATAAAAATTTTTTGAATGAAAAATTTTATAATGAAATTATAAAATACAATAAAATGTTAAACTACTGAGACTTTATTTCATGATTTCAATTTGTTTTAACAACCTAAGATTTTGTCCTGCTTCAAAAATTGTTAGTCTGAGCATGTTGGGAGGAGATGAATTAACAACAGAATAGTAGAACCTGCTGTGCAATGGCTCCAGCAAGACATTTTGTAGCTGTAGCTTATTTTTGTTTTTATGGCAAGAAACACAGCATGAAGTCTCATTTGTACACGTGCAAAGTCAGTAGATATTTACTGTCCGGTGTAACCGAATCATTCATGATTTGATGAAAGTTATATCATTCCTATCATCTATTGGCATGTATTGGTATATGGAAGATAGGATGCATTTGAATATGCTTTAGGAATTTCACTGAGACACACTGCAACTGTTCTCCTTTGACAACTCATTTTATCAGAACACTTTGAAAGGTAGGGATGATTTATTTCCACCTGAAGTTTACCTCTGGCTTGAAAATACATGAAGGGTTCTAAAGGAAAGTTTCCCTAAATGAAGCTGCAATCTGGGCTAGTAATATCACACCAAGAGCTCACAGTTTTGTGAGTATTCTAGTCTCATGTACAATACAGGGACAGGTCTAGAAATATCTCCAGATAAAATGCCCTACTTTAATGATAAAGTATATGAAGGTGAACTAAAATTGTTCAAACTTTGGAATATGGTATCAGCTTGCAAATTATGAAATGAAGTGGACATGTGGAGTTTGTGTAAGGATTCTTTAGAAAGGCTGTTCCATGGTGATCTACTAAGGCAGCAATGAAATGATAGGTACTGGAAGACAAAGGTTTTTTTTTTTTTAATTTCTTTATTTTTTAATTGAGGGATAATTGCTTTACAGAATTTTGTTGTTTTCTGTAAAACCTCAACATGAATCAGTCATGCTGCTGCTGCTAAGTCACTTCAGTCGTGTCCGACTCTGTGTGACCCCATAGACAGCAGCCCACCAGGCTCCTCTGTCCCTGGGATTCTCCAGGCAAGAACACTGGAGTGGGTTGCCATTTCCTTCTCCAATGCATGAAATCAGCCATAGGTATACATATATCCCTTCCCTTTTGAACTTCCCTCTCGTCTCCCTCCCCATCCCATCCCTCTAGGTTGATACAGAGTCCCTGTTTGAGTTTCCTGAGCCATACAGCAAATTCCTGTTGGCTAACTATATTTTACATATGGTAATGTAAGTTTCCATGTTTCTTTTTCCATACATCTCACCCTCTCCTTCCCTCTCCCCATGTCCATAAGTCTATTCTCTATGGAAGACAGAGAGTTTTTAAAATAATTTACCTGCTTTATATCTGTTGTTAGAAAGATACATCAATCTCTTTGACTTGACATTCAAATTCTTGATTCTCTGATCCTTTAGAGTTGAGGTGGGAGGGACAGGCACTTCACAAGTAAGATTACATCCCATGATCTATAAATAAGTTATGAAAAAATTCAGATCTTTTCATAGACAAACATTAAGTAATTCTGGGAACATTTCAGGGTCCTAGGAAAATTTCCCTCATAATCACAGGACTTCAAGCTATTTTCCAACCCAGAAATTTTGAAGCTTAAAGTTCTATCTAAGAAAGTGGGTGAAACTTTTTCTTCCATATTCATAACGTTCATTTTAAGGAAATTATAAGGGTACAAAGAAGAGGTAACCACAGAATCTTCATGAATGACAGTAGTTTTATTCCTCCTTATTTGTTGGCTAACCATATCTGCCTGGCTAATGAAGAGCTAAGAGGGTTATCTGGTTTAAGTTTGGGGGTATCATCCCATCTCTCTCCTACTTCTATTTTCTCCATATACAAGTGCACATTTGTTTCAAGTAATGATAGACTTACTAAAATAAATATGAGTAATGTAATTTCCAAACTGAACTAATAATTATAAATCAATACTGTATTATCCATCTAGAGAGTTCCCTACTTCTATTGGTTACCTATTTTGCCAAATAAATATTTGCTTTCAAATTTCTATTCTAACACAGAGAATTTGAATTAAATAACATGAGTTAAATATCACAGTTTGAGTATTGAAATGGAAAAGGATAAAAGAGACTTTTTTTTAATACATTTTTCTTCTCTAAGAGAAGTCCCTTCTGAGGTTTCAGAAGCTCCATATTGTCTAGCATTTGTAAACAAATGGGAATTAAATGCCAGATCCTTGCCACATTATATTAGCTGAAACTAAAGTCAGTTTAATTTTTTTCCAATTGAGTTCAGTCTTTGTGACCCTTTGTCCTTCAGTTTTAACAAGGAGAATAGAGTTCATTTAGAGCAAAGAAACTTCAGAGGAACTTAAGAGCATCAGAAAAATAACAGACCCCTGTATCCATTGAGCCAATATACTAAGTCAGACTGATCTAAGCCGATAGCTTTATAATAGCTTGTTTGCTGAATTTCAATTGAATTAAAAAATCTATGCATAATATATCTTCACAGATGAGATAGCCAATTTATGTGAAATAGAGTTATAATGTGGCTTTCTTGGAGATTGTGAAAAAAAATTGACCAAGACCAAGTACCAAGTCCAAAAACAGTAAATAGTGTTTCTATAATCACAATTAAGAGAACAAGACATAAAACATATCATGTTCCATTAAAAAGTTATACATTAACCATAAGAATATGGCAATTTCATGACTTAGTTATGCTCTTCTTACTTGCTAGGATTTTGATTGTTAAAATGAGTGATATTTAGTATATTAATATCCCAACTTGTATTATCATGAAATTAGACTATATATATGTATGTGTGTATGTGTGTATGTGTGTGTGTGTGCAACATATATTACCAATGTTAAATAAGGTCATTATTTAATTAACTGAGTTTAAGGACTGGCTATATTGAAAGCCTGAGAGGTTAAGTGGAGATAAAAGAAGCTATAGTAGTAAGACTTACCAGAAATTCAAAAGTGATGAAATTATTGAACACAAATCAAATAACATTAAGACTAAGGAGCCTCTGAATCATGTATCTTGAAATGTTATCAACAACCCAATGCATATAATTATTTTAGCCAAACCTCAATGTAAAATATTTTTTTCCAATAGACTGTAAGGAACAGTACTTCAGTCTTTTTTTTTTCTAACATGCTTGACTGAAATTGGTGCTCTTTTGTAGAGGACTGTAGTTTTATTACCTTGATTTATATGATTTTATGTTAAAAAATAAGTTCAGGTCTTCTGTTACTACTATGATAAGTAGAACTCTGTTTAGTTGCTAAGTTGTGTCTGACTCTTTGTGACCCCATGGACTGTAGCCCACTAGGTTCTTCTGTCCATGGAATTCTCTAGGCAAGAATAATGAAGTGGGCTGCTATTTCCTTCTCCAAAGTAGAACTTTACATATGATAATTTATAAGATACTTGATTGCTCCAAGTCTTTATTATTTTCTGACCAGATTGAATATGGACCAATTCTGCTAGCAGTGAATTAATTGCTCTCTGGTAACATTCTGGATCAGCACACCCATCCCACTACCCGCTTCCCTTAACGTCTTTAAATTATATGAAATTTGTGCTAGATAATCTCACTTTTTCCTGATACCCAGTTGCACACTCTTTCTTTGTAATGGAACCCTCCTACCCAGATGAAGGTGGTCATGTGACCATGTTCTAGGTAGAGATATATAATCAGAACTGTTGAGTATGAAATTTAGAAAGTGTTCTTAAAGGGAGGCACTTTTATTCTTCTCCTTCTTATTTAATCCTTCTTTCATGTTTCTTTTTACAGAAGAGATATGAGGACAAAAGTTCAAGAAGCTGTGTTGGATAGATCATAGAAGCCATCTAGGATCTCACGGTTTCTGAGTCAGGAATTTGGGCATGGTTGAAGTTAGCCCTCTGCTCAGGGTCTCAGAAAACTGTAATCAAGGTGTCAGCTGGGACTGTGGGCTCCTCTGATGCTTGAGATCCCCCTTGAAGCTTTTGTGGTTGTTGGCAGAATTCCATTCCTGGCAGGTGCAGGACTGAGGCGCTCAATTCCTAAAGGCTGCTGCCATTCCCTACTGTGTGAGCCCTTCTCTACAATATGCCAGTTTGCTCCTTTGAGGATAACAGGAGAATGTCTCTGCTCTTTAAGTCTATAACTTAGGGAAAGTCTGGGATCTCTTTCAAAGGGCTCACCTAATTGTCAGACCCAAAAAGGACGTTTCCTTTTGAATTGCAAAATTCCCTTACCTTTCCCATATTCTAATGGTTAGAATAATGTCACGGTTTCTGCCTACACAAAAAATTATATAGGATGTGTACTCTAATGGACAAGATTCGAGGGATCATGATAGAATTCAGTCTACCACACTGACAATTTTGGAAAGCCACAAAGTAAATTATTAGAATAGTTCATGGCTGCTGAAATGTGGCTTTCTCCTGCGCATGAAATTTTATATCGTACTTATACTGCTGATCTTCATGTTTTGAACATGTAGTCAAATCTAATTCTAGCAAATACAGTGATCATTCTCCCTGTTTGTTACAGAGAGTGGACAATAACCCCCACACAGCTGTTTGCCTGTGGCTCTTTATTTTCTCCTGGTCCCTCTTCCTCTGTTCATCTTGAATTCTCCCCGCTATGACTCTGTTAGCTGTTTGTTGGATAACTCATCTAAGTTGGATAATTCATATCTTTTTTCGTCTCTTGGCTGTGGAACTAATTGCTAGCTTGGAATTGGCTTTATGAAAATATTTTATAATTTGTTTTGTCTTGGCTTTAAGTCATGGAAAATTGGCATTTGCCATAGATACTTAGGAAAAATAATACTTATATTATGCTTCCCCTACCCCACTTCAGTTTGCTTTTTCTCACTTTATTTCCTATTGGTAAAGAATAAGATTATTGGCCACAATATATGTAAGACATGGATTTGGAATATTATTTGGGGAGAGAGAGTTCTGGCTTATCTCTCCTTTAGTACTTCTAGAACAATACACTGTTTAATTCACAAAAAGTAAAATGAAATTTAAGCATTATAGAAGATAAGATTAAGCTGAGAATTTAATTTCCTAGAAGATTTTTGCACACCTTTCTAAAAAGATGGAAAAAGATGGGCAGTCTCCCTATTTTAACTTCCTTCATTGCCTGTGCTGGGACCTTCTGATTATATTTTTTTGAGTCCCTCAGTTTATCAGGGACCTTAACTGTGAACTCAATTTCCAGATATTTCAGAATGTATCATTATGAACACTGTCTCTAAGAAATTCTCATTCATGAGCTTGAATTTCTCTAAAAGCCATGTTACATAAGCGGATACCAGCTTTGAATTTGAAAAGTTTAAGTAAATATATGGTTAAGGCAATCTCACAAACTGATATCACATCATTCTACTGTTTCTATTAGCTCTACAAGTCCCCAGACTTTGATAGTCAGCAGTATTCTCAGGAAATTATGTATCACATTTCCTTATAAATGAACAGTACATATACATTTGGCTGGTAAGAAGCAGGAAGTAAGATTTGGGAAAATTTGAATGGTATCTCCTAACCTTCTCCCTCCCCCCAAAAATCATGAAACAATACTTTTGGAAAATTATATTAAAAATACTCAGTTTGTGCTTAGAAACCAAGAGAAATTTGGATTCCTCAGTGAATTCATGTCAGATGAGTTCTGATACTCTTTCAAATACAGACATTGAGATACTAGTAAGTTTTCTTTAAATTTACTTTTATTCAAAATTTTTCTTCTTTAGTTAGCTTACATGAATATCAATTTCAAAGTTTCTTTTTATATATCTGCTACTTAAATTTAAGTAAAATTTTAAAGATAAGGCAAAGTCCAGAAATTTATAATAATGTGAAATCAAGAATACATGAATTTAACACTACTTTCAAGATTAAATATATTTTGGAATTCTGGATTGTATCTAATAATTTTATGGGATCAATGAAATTGAAGATATATGGGCATTTTCTTTATTTTTAACTATTACGTATGTATTATCCATGAAGCTTTTAAAATATGCTAGCTCTGATGCACAGCTTCACCAATTATGTCTGTTAGGATTTCAACAAGAAAGCATGATCATTAATAGATATTAGAAAATCAAGAAGTTACTACTCCAAAGTTAGTTGCTACACAATTGTTGGAGGAATTGAAGAATTAAAAGGACTAGAAAGCAGAAGGAAAAAGTCACCAAATAGCCCTGATGTAGATGAAATAGTCAGAGCTGGCAGGAGGCTGCTAGGGTAGAATCACAAAGAGGGCAGGGTAGATGACCATGGGAAGTTGTTGGCTCTCCATTGCAATAGCTCAGCATCTAGTTGCTCAGTAGAGTCAGAATTTGATGACAAGAGCTGGGCAAGTAGCAAATTGAGAACAAGCTAGAATTCTGCATTTATCCCTACTGCTTCAACCGATGACAACTTTCAAAGTACAATGGCTTTTATTTCACCTTCTTCCCCCAACTTCAAACAAATACCTCTTGTGACCAGTCTTTACCTGAGACCATTCAAGGAAGAAAATTCTGGAAAGTATCATGTATTTCCAGCTTAAACTGACACAATACAAGATTATCAACTAACCCTGTTTTATCTTTTAGGGTGAAAACCTCCTCGATCTCACTTGCATGGTGAACATTTGGAAATCAGCGTCTCTGACTCTGGCTGCACAAATGAGGAAATAAAGTGCCTGAGAGGGTAAGCCAATTTCCCAAGGACACACAGAGAGTTAATGTGTTTTTAAAAAGTTCATTATTTTAACTCCCAGGGCAAGCTACTTCCTTTTCTAACATGACAGTGATAGCTTTCTTCACATAGGGAAGGGATTTTACATTGTGTCATTGTAAAAATGGTAGAGAAAAAAATAGTAGTAAATAAGGTAATTTGCAGACATATGGAGATAAATTCTATATAAATTTTCTTATTAACTACTCTATCTTCTAGAAGAAAAAGTTAAATATCCTCTTTTCTTCCATCAAGTTTCCATTTATAATAGACCATTACTAGAACTTTCTTTTAAGTCATTTTAAGGTATCTCATCATTTTATATTATCCTTGTCCGTATTGTACTCCATGAATTATTAAAGATTAATGCATCTATATTTTGAATGACCAACCATGCCTGATGGTTTTTAAATATCAAGCTGTTCTTTTTTCCTGGTGTAATGATAAATTTACATTATAATTAACAGCCAAAGAATTCCTTTTTATGCCATATAATGATGCCTTTCTTCAGCTTTGCTTTTCAGACAGTACATCATAAATCACAGGGGAAATATCTTTATTTTTAATATTCACATTTATGCATTTAATGAACATTATTGAATTTTTCAAGTACTTATTGGGAATGGAGTTGAAATATTTGTGCACTATTATTTTATTTCAGTCTTAGAGAATGCAGCCTTTGGCTGATACTGGAATGTTAATAATTAGCACCTCTATTAGAAGTCAGCTCCAGGTTTTCAAGCAGCATTATGCTAGGAAGCTATGTTTCCCAAGTGAATGAAGAATTATACAGTTTTATTAAAGAGGAGCCTTTCCTTTGAATACAATTTTAAGAAAATCTTCAAAGGAACAAATTTAAAGCCTCAAATCAGAGCACAGCACTAATTAGTGTGTAACAATGATTTAGGCAGAGAGCACCAGGCCTTGTTAATTTTCCAGGCCCATTCTGTAGTCTCTTTGCTGTATATTTCTTTTGATGAGTCAATTTCATCTAGGTGCAGCTTTTTATAGTTTAACTACTGTCATAACACTTCTAAAGTTTTAGAAAATGGTACATACTGATGCTGAAATCTGGCAATTATCTTCTAATTCTGCATTCCAACAACTGATTTTATGGCTCAGCTTAAAATGCTTAATTCAATTTCAAGTATTTTGCATTTATAATATTGCTTTAAGTGGCATGTCTCTGAATAAAACAATGTAACTACCTATTTATTTATGTAACCTTCACACTTAGAAATAAAAATGTGCATCAGTCATCAATTATAAATCAAGTTATTGAAGATTCAAGGATGTCAGGTACATAAGTTCCCTTGATCACATATTATCTTGCAATGCCTATTAGGAATTAGAAAAGCTAAAATATCAGCTTTGTAATTTTAAAATGTTATGTACTACAAATGTGTTATCAGAATAAATTGTTTTCTTCACTTAGTAAATAGTGAGGTATTGATCTGAGAATGTCGTGGGAAATTAGAAAGCAGTAAGACCAGAACGGCATATAACTGTAATTTATGACTTCAGGAATATGAAGTAGGAATTGATTACTATTAAGGTCAATATCAAGATTCATCGACTCAGATATTCATTGTGACTAAGGCCAAATTGAGAATCAATATTTGCATTAAGAAAACATATATCTTCCTATGGATAAAAATATGCCAATATATCCTGCCATCCTGTTATCACCTATTATGAGAATTCAATCTCTGGAGCATGATAAACATTTTGCAATTTTAAAACCATCTACTGTTGCCTCTAATCTTGGTGTCTGCATCATTAATGACAGAATATTAGATTATTTCAATCAACAATTGATATTTATATCAAATAAAAATGAATCATAACTACAGTCCACTTCAGAATTTTTGAGTGATCCAAACACCTTGCACAGTACCCCGAGGAAGACATTATCACAAAACCCATAGCAGCAGTGCAAACAACTGTACATCCATTCCATAACAGCTTAGGAAATGGGTCCAGATGAATGAATAAATTACTAAATAGATTAAGAAACTCTTATCTGAGTTAAACATAAAAGACATAAGGCAGACATGGTAGAAAACAAATATAATGTGTACCAATTTGAAGAACTGAGTTAATTTATATCCCAACTTACCTAACATGTTCAAGTAAAATTCTGAATAATTCCAGCCCTCTTCACAACTTGTCCCAGCTTTTTTTTTTTGTCCCAAAGTCTTTTCCCACATTTCTTTGCTAGTTTTTTTGGGTTTTTTTGTTCTGTTTGTGATTGTTTTCACTTTAAATTCGCTCAGTATACTAGTCTTTTAAGGACTGGTCACATGACTTGCAGATAGAGCGTATTATTTGAAACTCTAGCTAGACTTGAATATTTTATAAAATATTTACTGGGGCAGCTGTTATTAAGACACTCAAAACAGAGCATATGACATCATATCTGGCATACTAAGAAAAACAAGCAGCAGCAGCTACAACATAGAAGGAAAAGAGGAACAGATAAAACTATTACTTAATGAGTTATTTTTAAACTGTAGCAGTAGAATCAACAAGGTCCAAGGACACCTTAGGAACTACCAGGGTTAGGGGCTAGGCAGGAAGGGTACAGCTCGGTGATAAGCATTCACGGCACTCCCTCTTGTATCAGCTGTGTACTGCATCAAACAGAAATGTGAAAATAAGTAATCGCAATAAATAGTACTACTCTACTATTTTACTCCTAAAATACTGATTTTACAGATCAGTAAGTTGTCACATATAACTGATTTTTTAGTTTATATATTTAGTGTCTTCAAAAAACCAACTCAGATTATTGTGTTGACAACAAACTCAGTAAGACTGTGTTTTTGTTTTTGTTTTTTTGTTTTTTGTTTTCTGGTTCATATCAAAATACAAAGGAGGAAAAGAAGGAACAGGAAAAAAAACCGAATAGACTCTAGTGCCTAATATAATATTGAATTATTGAACTGCCAGATAAGTCTGCTTCAAGGATAATATGAGTAAAACATATTGTTATATCAACAAAATGTGTATTTATACATGCATGCATACACATGTACATACATATATATGGAGAGAGAGAGAAAGATTTAGAGATTTTAGGGGCTGGGATCAAGCAATTGTGGAGGTGAGGAGAGAGAGCAAATTAGCCAAGAAGGTGTGTTCAGGCTCTCTCACCCCACGTTTTGTAAACAATGACTATGTAACAGCTGAGAACATTTATACCACTGCTCATGCACATCACGAGGTACCTGCTTGGTCACAGGTTACTGTGCGTGGGTACACTTGTATGAGCTTCACCATGAAAGTCCTGGCTGCTGCTGTACTGGGGCTACATTAGAGTGACACCATGGCTATGTTATATGAGGTTATGTTATGGCTCCATTATAGCTCTGTATGGTTATGTTGTGGCTGTTTCTACAGCTGCTACATCAGCCAGGAGAGAGGCTGTGTTATGGCTGCCATACCACCCAGGAGAGAATAAAGGTGTCTGCAGTTCCTGTGGATCCTAACATCTCCTTCCAGCCTCTTAGTTTGCTTCTTGTCTACCCTGGGTTCAGGCAACAGAGCGCATAGTGAGATTCAGGAAGACAGTTGGTGTCATAAACAGGATCAGGGGATACGGAAGGCTTGACTGGTTTTGGTTTTAGACATAAAGTCGTGTCTGACTTTTTTGTGACCCCCTGGACCATAGCCTGCCAGGCTTCTCTGTCTATTGGACTGCCCAGGCCCAGAATACTGGAGTGGGTTGCCATTTCCTTCTCCAGGGGATCTTCCTGACCCAGGAATTGAACCCACCTCTCCTGCACTGGCAGATGGATTTTTTTTTTAACCACTGAGCTACCTGGTAAGCCCTTATGCATTACAGGGCACACTATAATTCTTCTTAACAGTTCAATATAAGACTTGCAAAAACAGTCATAATGATTTCATTGTTAAGCACTAAGAAAAATATATGATATATATCAAAGGGAAAGAATGGAAGATAAAGAAAAACACATGGAAGTGTTAGTAGTATCAACTTTTCATGGCCCCATGGATCCACCAGGCTCCTCTGTCCATGGAATTCTCCAGGCAAGAATACTGGACTGGGTAGCCATTCTCTTCTCCAGGGGACATTCCAGACCCATGGATTGAACTTGGGTCTCCTGCATTGCAAGTGGATTATTTTCATTCTGGGCCAAAAACACATATCTGTGAACATAGTGTTAAGTATAAAACTTATAAATTTCTTTCAAAATTAAAGTGTTTATCATGAAAATTATGGAATATAATTAGGCTATTATCTATAAGTCATATTTGGACATATAAATTTCAAAATATCTATTGAATTGGACTGTAGGTTGAAACAAGTTACCTATTTTAAAAATGGTAAATGAAACCTAAGAAACAATAATAATATAAAACTATTTTTTCTTCAGTTAAGTCGCTCAGTCAGGTCGGACTCTTTGCAACCCCATCAACTGCAGCATGCCAGGCTTCCCTGTCCATCACCAACTCCCCGCAGCTTGCTCAAACTCATGCCCATTCACTCGGTGATGCCATCCGACCGTCTCAACTTTTGTTGTACCTTTCTCATCCCGCCTTCAATCTCTCCCAGCACCAGGGTTTTTCCAACGAGTCAGCTCTCCGCATCAGGTGGCCAAAGTACTGGAGTTTCAGCTTCAACATCTGTCCTTTCAATGAACACCCAGGACTGATCTTCTTTAGGATGGACTGGTTGGATCTCCTTGCATTCCAAGGGACTCTCAAGAGTCTTCTCCAACACCACAGTTCAAAAGCATCAATTCAATAAATTCTTTTATATTTCAATTTTTTCATATGGCTAAATTATAATTTAAATTAATTAGAATTAGCATGATAGTAAGAAATATAGAGGTCTTCCCAAGGGTTCGGTGGTAAAAAAATCCATCCGCTAAGGTAGGAGATGTGGGTTTGATCCTTGAGTTTGGAAGACCCCTCCTGAAGTAAGAAATGGCAACCCACTCCAGTATTCCTGCCTGGAAAATCCCATGAAACAGAGGAGCCTAGTGGGCTACAGTTGGCCAGAGTCTGATAGGACTGAACAACTGAGCCCACGCAGCATAAGACTCTATGGAAAGAAGTTTAAACTCTCGAAAACTTCTCAAATACATACAGCTAATTCATTTTTTTTTTGTACAGCAGAAACTACCACAACATTGTAAAGCAATTATGCTCCAGTAAAAAGAGAAAAGAAAAAAATTCACTATTACCAATCAATATAATACAAGACAATTTCCAAAGTATTTAGAAAGTAAAATAAACAAAGTATAGCAACACAAAACAATATAATACAAAGAGAGCTACTGCTAAGGATTAGTGGACAACTAGATAAGCAAGTGTATGTGAGTAGTTGAAAATGCTAATAATTTTCATTCCTTAGCAGTGACAGGTTGACATATCCTTTTCCCTCACATTTTACCTGACAGTCCCTAAAACTATTTCTACTGTTATTTCATATCAAACTCTTATTGTTTTCCCTACTAGTCCCCAAAGCTCTGGTGCCTTCCTTCTCTCCTATCCTAATAGTGAATGGGGTCCCATTCATGTTCTTTTCTACTCTTAATAAAGGGCAATGGGAAATAGCAACAAAGTTATGCACTTGAGAAAATCATATTAGAATGGTCATGGCACAGCAGGTTGTAATTTGCTTGTACAGTGGGCATACTGTGTCTTTGTTTTGTGCCCAAGTTTAGTGGCTCTTAGCCAAGGAATTCCATAAACAGTTAAATGGAATGTTGGTTTAAAAAAAAATCACAAAGTAGGAAAGTATTATCATCTCATCCATTGATTTTGCACTCACTGAAAATATTCATAATTTATATTTCAGTACCAGGATTCCAAAAGTACATCATGAGGCAAAGGATAATAATACAATTTAATTTTGAGTGATTATTGCTAAATAAAACTTCTGGTAAAATAAATGTTATTACTCAGGGTGAAAAAAAGAACATTTTGTGTTTGAAATATGAGAACAAATTAAGAAAAATTGGAGCAAGTGCACTTACAATTACATTTCTAAAACTATGCTTAACTTCATTACAAATACTATTAGCAGCTGCATCAGAAGTGTGCAGCTTTGCTAATAAATGTGCTCTCGTTTTAGTTTGGATTGACAGTGTTTGAGAAATAGGAATAACGGATGGCAAATTTACACTAAAGTATGTCACAAAGATTTGTAGGACAATGATGTATGGATTGAACAATCAAATGTGGAAGCTATCAGCAGGTAACCTCAGTTCATTTCTTGGAGAATGCTTGGCATGGCAGAGAAAAATTCCAATATCCTTTGACCATGGAGGCACAGGAATTGCATACAGCAAGTGTCCTTCCCACGCAAGTTTTAGAGTTGCCAGAATCACCAGCAGACAACTCTCCAAGATCCAATACAAATTTAGACTCTAAACTGTAGCACAATATGTCATTGTAAATTATTTAAAACTTCCAGTGAATTCACTGCAGTGTGCATTCACATCTGTCTTGATAAATAACGTGCTTTTTCTTCATGTACTGAATTATAAAAGCCATAACCAGTTCATCTTGTACAACCCCGTCCTTCTTTCTGACATATTATTCAGCCACATTATTTTGGAGAGATCAACTTACATATCACCCAGAAATATTCAGGCCCTGGAGATAATATTAGCAAGAAAACATTCCATTAGCAAATCCTGCCCACTCAGATACAGATATTCTACCTTCAACATGTTAAAACTTGTTTACATCAGAATATAGTTTCATCTCTCAGAAAACAATACTTCTTCCACAGTTTTTCAAGGCATTTAGATTGTTGACCTGGAAATGCCTTTCAATGTAATAATCACAGAAAATAATTTTATATTTATAACCTGGCCATCCTTAAAGGGCTTTAGTTAATTAGCTTAGATGATTAGTTTAGTTATAGCCTATGGGAGAAAAAAAGCTAAAATATTGTTTTGCTTTTGAGCTTTTCTCACTGAGCTCTATTTCTAAAATTTTTTGTTCTTGTAGAGAAATACTTCAACTCACTGTCTGATGTGTGAACTTTGAATGTTAGCCAAGCACTAAGAAATATAATGAAACAGGTGACCTTTTCATTCCTCAGTGATAGCTGTATGTGATCCCAGGCCTCCAGGACACATGTTTAGTACACAGAGTTACGGCTAATCTTGCTTAGCATGTCTAGGCATGTGATTGGCTTAAGAAAGGCAGCAACTGTTTTTATTTAATTAACTAATCAATGAAATACTGATCTATGTTGAAAAGTAATACCATATTGCTAATAAAGTAGAAATAAATTCAACAAAATGGAAAAATTGTACTGATCTCAATTATATTGGTGCCTCACTTACATTGCTGCATATATATGAATCACCTATGTGACATAAATAATGCATATGACATGTGCATTTTCAGGCTTCATAATTATTTCCAGAAAATACTCTATCAACAGCATTCAGATCAGATCAAATCAGATCAGTCGCTCAGTCATGTCCGACTCTCTGCGACCCCATGAACCACAGCACGCCAGGCCTCCCTGTCCATCACCAACTCCTGGAGTTCACTGAGACTTACATCCATCGAGTCAGCGATGCCATCCAGCCATCTCATCCTCTGTCATCCCCTTCTCCTCTTGCCCCCAATCCCTCCCAGCATCAGAGTCTTTTCCAATGAGTCAACTCTTCGCATGAGGTGGCCAAAGTATAATGATCATACAATTGTCAGAGTTTTATACTTTAAGCAACAGAGAATATTTCCCAAAGCAGAATTACTAACCAGTAATTTGCTGTCACTTTTTAAGTCTTTGTTTATTAAACTTTTAGCTAGTCCCTTCTCAATGGGATCTTCCCAACCCAGGGATCAAAGCCAGGTCTCCCGCATTGCAAGCAGATTCTTTACCAGCTGAGTCACCGGGGAAGCCCTTAAACATTTAAAGCAAGACATAAAATAAAATTTCTCCTTTAAAAAACTTTTTTATTTTTAAAAAATGTATATATTGATATATGTATAAATGAATCACTTTGCTATATAGCAGAAATTACACAACATCATAAACCAACTATACTTCAATTAAAAAATCAAAATAATAAAAAACTTTTATACTTTCAATCCACCAATATTAAAACATAGTAGTAATGTATATTTAAGGTAATAATAAAATGTTATTGGGTACATACCATATATGGCTGGTTATGATTAGGTTTGTTTGATTTATTTTGATTGCTTTTCTAAGTTAAAAAATGAAATATGTAATCTAAGATCAATAAATATAATTCAAATTTAATTTTCCTGTCACTGAATTACATTCAAACTTTGCCAATAGTGTAAAATAATGAAGTTATATAATTAAGTCTTCCAAATAGACATTAGTCCTATGAAAAATACATTGCATGTTATGATCAGTTCTTTAGTAATAAAAATACCAGTGTAAGTAGATAACTCTTATTATTGCTAAGAAACGAAAAGTTATATCACAACATGGCAAATGATTACTCAGGCTGTTTACTCCATGGGCTATACTAGTTACACATATTCTATATTTTCTTATGAAAATGTGCTTATTTGTATGGTGTGTTGGAATCATTTGTTAACAATTATGTATTTGCTATAAAGTAAGCTTGCCCTGAAACATTATTATGAATTTATAGGATTTAGTAAGAATTCTACTATAGAGAACTATAACCAAAGGAAAACCTCCTATGTATCATATAAAATAAAAAAACGATATACTAATATGCATATGTACAATATGTTCTCCTACACTCCAAGGCTGATTCTTTATATTTCTGTGGTACTAAGATGTCTGTACATGTTTTTAGACTATACTATGCATTGGTACTCAGAGTAGCAGTAGGTGGCAACTAGGAGATATTTTTGTCCTTTCTTCCTGATTAGAGAAAGTGAATTAAGATAATAAAGGGACATACATACTCAAGGTCACAGAACTAAGAAGCTGTGAAGCTGGGGTAGAATACAGGCCATCAAACTCACATAAGGAAACTTTTCCAACCAAAATCTGCTGCCATCACAATATTCATACAAAGAAAACTGCTAGAATTGATAAAATAGAATATTCTTTTACTTTGGCATAAATATTCCTTTACTTCACCCAGTGATTCACCCATCTAAGGAGGTTATTCCTGGTTAAATCTAACATTTACTGTGGGGATACATAGAGTAGTATTTAAGACATGTCCCTATAGGAGACTCCAAAAAACTCCAAATGCCAATTTGATGCTAATGACAGCCACACAAACACAAGTACATACACATCATTCTCTTAAACAAAAGGTTTAAAATATGAGAGATGTATTTTCCTCTTGATGAAATGAATTCATTAAGGGGGTTTATTACTTGCACAAAGAAATTGCCAGAAATACACCCTAAGTGGAAGAAAAAAGAAACCGGGAGTAGAAATGATCAGATAGATAAAGACATTAAGTGTATGCAGAAACAGATTCAACTCTTATATTTTATATGCAGTGTTTCAAAGACCTCTGTTCCTCTTACATTTTGCCCTTTCCCTTTCTTTTAAGAAGGATTATACTAGCACTCCTTTTATATTCTTTTCTTTTTTGTTTTCTCTTCTTACCAATCAGATTTTGTTTGCATTATTTCACTAGCATCTTAAACCTAAGACTCTCTTTGTGGTCTTGAATCTTGCACTAATGTACTTCCTTCTACTAACCACCCTCCTTAAACTATGAAGAAGAGAATGAGGACAGCCTGAGAGAAAGGATCTAAGTTATATCATGTACAACTAGGAAATTCTAATACCGCCATATGCAGACTCATGCTGTACAAAAAGCATGAGGAATAAATGACGAGACAAGGTGGTTCTATCCCCAAAAGGAAAATTCTGAAGTTAGAAAAATAGTAATAAAACTGAGCAGCCTCATAGACAGTAGATTTATGCTTTATAGCTGTTAAAGCCCCACTCTTAACCAGCCAGTGGGGCACAAGCATTCCCATGGATCATAAATCACAGGTTTTTCTACAGTACTCAGTGTTCACCTTCATCTTACTACTAAGACAAATACTACCTTGTAGTTCAACAAAATTTGCATTATGTGGTAGAATTATATGAATTGCCAATCCAGTTCTCTGGAGTGCCTGCAGATTGTCATAAAATAACAAAAGCAACACTATATTATGGAATTGCTGCTCACAGCACTATTCTTGATGGTAAGCCAAAGTACTGGAGAGCTTTAGAGTTTAGTTAGAGCTTTAGAGTTCAGTCATAAAAACACATTTGAGCAAGATATGGCTATTTGAAAAGCTTGTGTTCATTTTTCTGCAGACAAAATGTGGAAATAACATCAAACACAAAATCCCAGCAATTCCTAGTAGCCAGTCTCACAGAAAATCTCCCAAATTATAAGAAACAATGGACTTTAGAAAGTAAATTACTACCAAATTTTTATCAATAGATAAAAGGCATAGAATTAGCCCTTTTATAGATATCAGCAACCAAAAATACATGCAGTTAAAAAATTAAAGTGAACAATATAAGATTCAGTTTTCTACTTACATTTGTTCAAGGACCTGCCTTATAATAACCAATGACTACCCTCATGGCCCCATGAGAACCATTGTATAATTAATATGGTTCCATAATCAATGAACGAGGATATTAACTTACACGTGTTAAATAAATCATTTTACCTAGTATAAAACAGATTTTATGGTATGAAGTAAGGATTGCTTATAAAAATTGGCAATTAATGGGGCTATATCTTCACTGGAGTTAGAAATACTGAGCTTCTGTTAAAAATATTGAGAAATTGAAAAGAATATTGCTGCTGCCACTGCTAAGTCACGTCAGTCGTGTCTGACTCTATGTGACCCCATAGACAGCAGCCCACCAGGCTCCCTCGTCCCTGGGATTCTCCAGGCAAGAACACTGGAGTGGGTTGCCATTTCCTTCTCCAATGCATGAAAGTGAAAAGTGAAAGTGAAGTTGCTCAGTCGTGTCCGACTCTTTGCGACCCCATGGACTGCGGACTACGAGGCTCCTCCGTCCATGGGATTTTCCAGGCAAGAGTGCTGGAGTGGGTTGCCATTGCCTTCTCTGAAAGAATATTGACTGCTAAGTTAAACATATGCTATGCTATGCTATGCTAAGTCACTTCAGTCGTGTCCGACTCTGTGTGACCCCATAGACAGCAGCCCACCAGGCTCCGCCATCCCTGGGATTCTCCAGGCAAGAACACTGGAGTGGGTTGCCATTTCCTTCTCCAATGCATGAAAGTGAAAAGTGAAAGTGAAGTCGCTCAGTCGTGTCCGACTCTCAGCGACCCCATGGACTGCAGCTTACCAGGCTCCTCCATCCATGGGATTTTCCAAGCAAGAGTACCGGAGTGGGGTACCATTGCCTTCTCCAAGTTAAACATAAAATCTCATAAAATTTTTATATTCAAAAGAAATTAAATGGAAACAATTTGTAGAGTATCTTCATGGTTGAAAGAAAAATCTCACTTGTCATATATTCTTTGAGTAATATTTACATCATTGATACTTTGAAAATATACATTATTAATTTGAAGTGTTATTTGTTGGATGGAGTATATACTAAGATGAAATATTTGAAAGAGCTTCCATGTTTTTTATTAAAAATGATGCCTAGACACACATATCTTCACATCTTCCTGCCAAATTTAATTGGAATTGGAGCAGCATGTTCAAATAGCCAAAATAACCTTGAGGTATAAGCATCTAAAGGAGCTGAGAATGGCTTGAAAAAGAAGCAGGAGAGAGTAGGAGAGGAGAATATGACATTCATAATACTGAGAAGGACTGAATTGATTTGGAAAACTTTCTTCCCCATGAAGCTTCCAGAAAGTTCCAGACTTGGAGGGTCTTTTTGTAATGGCAATGAGATATAGGAAAATACTCACAGTAATTGCATTTGGAACAACTGGGCCAGCTTACTACCATGACCATCATCACCATAGAGAATAGCAGAAAAAACAGATTTTGCATTTTAAAGAGTTGCCAGAATTTAACACAGTCCTAGTGGGAATG
Organism: Bos grunniens; assembly: GCF_055505025.1. Lineage (NCBI taxonomy): Eukaryota > Metazoa > Chordata > Mammalia > Artiodactyla > Bovidae > Bos > Bos grunniens. The sequence continues at coordinate 25,120,487 of NC_141181.1, forward strand.
TTAGGGTAAGAGAGAAAACCTTTCTGAGCATAGTGCATGTGTTCTGTTACAGGAGTTTGTGTGGTGACTCCCACCTGCTAACACTGCTCACATAGGTACTGAATGCTCAGTCAGCCATCCCATTCAGAGAAGCTGACAAAAATAAATCTACCCAAAAAGAGATTAACCAATCTTCTCATTCACTCACAAATATAAACCAATAACCAAGTATGGCCAAATTGAAGACAGAAAATAAAAGTACAAAGAAAATAAAAATTAGCTTTGGAGAAAATGATGATCATTCAGAGAGTAAGTGAAGAAAATTCTACTCAGTACTTTCAGATTGATTAGAGAAAATATTTGCATCTAAAACTTAAGAAAATAGAGCTACCTAAAAATGAATACTCAAAAGACAAAAAAAAAAATTCTTGGTAATGAAAATGTAATGATAGAAAACGTAAGATGAATGTAACACCGAGGAAACTTTCCAGAACATAAAGCTGAAAGACTAAGATATAAAAAGAGAAAAGATAAGAGGATGCAGTATAAATTCAGAAGGCTAAATTTTGCTCTATGCTGTGCTGTGCTCAGTCGCTCAGTCATGTCCAACTCTTTGTGACTCCATGGACCGTAGCACGCTAGGCTCCTCTGTCCTTGGGATTTTCCAGGCAAGAATATTGGAGTGTGTTGCTATTTCCTTCTCCAAGGAATCTTCCCAACCCAGTGATCAAACCTATGTCTTCTGCATTTGCAGGCAGATTCTTTACCACTGTGCCACCTGGGAAGCCCGAATTTTGCTCTGCTGCTGCTGCTGCTAAGTCGCTTCAGTCGTGTCCGACTTTGTGCGGCCCCATAGACGGCAGCCCATCAGGCTCCACCAATTTTGCTCTACTGGGAAGTAAATAAATAGAAATAAAAGGAAATAAAAAATGGGAAGGAGTACTCATAGATATAGTGAAAGAAAAAGCTCCATGTCTCAAAAGGATTTTGAAGTGATACAACCTCTGTCAGGCAAAAAAAAAAAAAAGACAAAAGAAAGAAGCAAATATATCTAAACAAAACCTTTTCTTTTTAGAACAGGTAGCCACAGAACTCTGAATAAAATTTAAGAAATTAATAATGGGTACATGATCTGGTAGCTTAGCTGGTAAAGAATCTGCCTGCAATGCAGGAGACCCCAGTTCAATTCCCGGAATGGGAAGATCTGCTAGAGAAAGGATCAGCTACCCACTCCAGTATTCTTGGGCTTCCTTGATGGCTCAGCTGGTAAAGAATCCACCTGCAATGTGGGAGAACTGGGTTTGATCCCCAGGTTGGGAAGATCCCCTGGTGAAGGGAACAGCTACCCACTCCAGTATTCTGGCCTGGAGAATTCCATGGGCTGTATAGTCCATAGGGTCACAAAGAGTAGGACACGACTGAATGACTTTCACATGATAAAACAGGGTATGATGATATTTGTGAGAGATGGAAGGCAAAAGTCTCTTACATGAGCAGAAAAGGCCAAAACAGATCAACAAATATTTGAGTGTCTGCTATGAGTTAGGCATCATTTTAACTGCTAGAGCTATACAAGCTATACATAGGCATAGAAAGACAGACACTAGAATTTACCAGATTTATCCTTGGGGCTGTAAGGAAGCCATGTGACTAGAGACGAATTGTAGGTAAAAGAGTTTAGTATCACTTGCTCATGGGATGGCACAAGTACAAGCCTTGAACCTGGCTCTTCAGACCAGAGTTCCTAGTGTGAAATCACTGTGGCAGCACCTCAGCTTGAGGACAATGTGCAGAAGAATTGAGCACAGCATTTAGCATCTAATTGAGCATCCAATTCAAGATGGTGGCACTGGGCTGCACGCAGTGAAGGAGGACGTGCAGACACAGCATCTGGGTGTGAGCAGCACAGTTGTTCCCCACCTGTCTCCCAGAACACCGTCCCCTCCCCACTGAAAAGATCCCTATAATACAACCTTAGTCACTGCCTCTCAGGGACAGCATCTGCTCTAGATTCCAGGTTCAAACATCTTCATATTCTGAGCAGAGAATGAAAGTTTCCTTTGTTTCTGACTTGCAAAAAAAAAAAAAAGACAAACATCTTCTTGATGTTTATATTCTAAGTAAAGGAAAATAAATAGTTAAACAAAAAATAAGGTGATACATGCTATAAAGAAAATCTATGTAAGAGCATAAAAATTGATCAGGGTACACTATAGATGAGTTAGTAATTTCAGAACTGGGAAGCTTAGGGAAAAAATCTGCAGAGGTAAATCTGTTCCAAGTAGGAAGCAAGCTGAAACTTGGCATGATGTTGAATCTTCAGCGGCCCTAAGTTTATATCCCACCAGTAAATGTTCATTGTTCTGCATATGAAGCAGAAAGACGTAGAAGTGATACTAAGAATTTTTACCAGTCCAGGTTCGATGCGCGATACTGGATGCTTGGGGCTGGTGCACTGGGACGACCCAGAGGGATGGTGTGGGGAGGGAGGAGGGAGGAGGGTTCAGGATGGGGAACACATGTATGCCTGTGGCGGATTCATTTTGATATTTGGCAAAACTAATACAATTATGTAAAGTTTAAAAATAAAATAAAATTTAAAAATAAAAAATAAAAAATAAGGAAAAAAAATGCTTTTAATGGTGGTAGTGAAATTACTGTGATATCAGAAAACCAGAGTTCCTTTATCTATTAAGGAAGGTTTGGATTTTCCAGTCTTAAATGTTGTCTGTCCAAAAATTCTGTGATATTGCAAAACACTCAAAAGTTTAAAAGGCACTTAAGCTAAACCACGTAAGATACATCTAAATATGGTTCAGTTCAGTTCAGTTGCTCAGTCGTGCCCGACTCTTGGCAGCCCCATGAATCGCAGCATGCCAGGCCTCCCTGTCCATCATCAACTCCCAGAGTTTACCCAAACTCATGTCCATTGAGTTGGTGATGCCATCCAGCCATCTCATCCTCTGTTGTCCCCTTCTCCTCCTGCCCCCAACCCTTCTCAGTATCAGGGTCTTTTCCAATGAGTCAACTCTTCATATCAGGTGGCCAAAGTATTGCAGTTTCAGCTTCAGCATCAGTCCTTCCAATGAATACCCAGGATTTATCTCCTTTAGGATGGACTGGTTGGATCTCCTTGCAGTCCAAGGGACTCTCAAGAGTCTTCTCCAACACCACAGTTCAAAAGCATTGGCACTCAGCAAATAAGGTTAGCTTTATATAAATGGGTCATTAAAACACCACTGAATCACAGAAAATTTGAAACAATATATCCATCCATGAATAGTGGATCGTTTAAGAACTATGTTATTTCCTGTTAATGACATATGTAAGCACTCTTTAAAAGAATGAGAAGCATTCCACAGTATGCTGCTGCTGCTGCTGCTAAGTCACTTCAGTCGTGTCCAACTCTGTGTGACCCCATAGACGGCAGCCCACCAGGCTCCTCCGTCCCTGGGATTCTCCAGGCAAAAACACTGGAGTGGGTTGCCATTTCCTTCTCCAATGCATGAAAGTGAAAGGTGAAAGTGAAGTCACTCAGTTGTGTCCGACTCTTAGCGACCCCATGGACTGCAGCCTACCAGGCTCCTCCGTCCATGGGATTTTCCAGGCAAGAGTACTGGAGTACTGTGCCATTGCCATATTTTTTATTTAATATCAAGTTAAAATGTAATATAATGTCATCTTATACTAGAAATACACAAAACAGTAACGGTGAAAGAGAAGGTTGTTATATAATATATTGTGTAGGTCTTACCATAGCTTTCTTGTTTTTCTTTACCATATACAATTGCTATTTTTAAAATAATTTAAGCAACTAATTAAATGAAATTATCTGTACTAAAATAAAAGGTATCCAAGGAAGGCACCTTTAAGTTTTAAAGGCCTTCTTAAAAGTATGAGAGTGTAATTTCAATTGTAAGAAATCACAAAAGAACACAAGAGCCATGTAGCTTATAAATATACAAACAAAAACATTTCTTTAAAGATAAGAAATATAAAATACAAATAGCATACACAAAACTGTTATTTACAAAGATCTCTGAGAGAAGTTTAGAATCTAGACTGAGGGAAGGAGGAAAAAAAAATGAAAAATAACTAGCCATTCAATCATTTCTGTATCTTTAATTATTTTAAAAGAACATATTACTTCTATAAAAGTAAAGGATAATATACATGTGTGTTTATACATGTATAAACAACTGGAATACATATACAACTTTTTCAAATCATTTAACTCTGCTTTAAGAAGTTAAGCAAATTGGAATTTTACTGATTAATTATAATAAGTCTGTGTTTGGTTGTCTATAAGGGAGACTTATTATAACATTTTCATGGAGATACCTATCTATGGGTAATATAAATATAGTCATTTACAAATACATTGTGTAGAAATTTTTGGATACAAATTTGATTAGAAACCAACTAACAGTAATGATTTGGGAAATTTTCACTTATTTATGTAGGTGAATGTTCTTCACTGTAATTTATAGCACAATAGATTATTTAGCTGAAGAATGCTAAATTTTTAATTTATCTTAGTACTGTTCTGTCCACCCTACAATATTGCCTTTAAAATATATGGACAGATGGTGGGAATCAATTTAAATTTTTAAAAAATAAAATGGATATGCAAAAATATGCAAGACAGAAAAAGGTACTGATTTCATTATTCCCCCAAACTATAACCACATATTAAGAAAGGGTGTTGGCTCCCTTCTGAACACTGAAAGATGATGAAATGCATTTTTGTGATACTTGGATTTACTGTATTTTGGTCCACTTTCTTAGACTAGATCAGCCTGCACTTTAACCAATAAATCCCAAAACAAAGCATAGTTGTCAGTTATCTGAAAAAAGAAAAGGAATGGCATATCCCCTAAATTTAGTCCTAAACTTGGGTAATTTAGAAATAAAGGGCATTTTATACTAAAATTTTAAGACACACTCTTAAGAGCACTGTCCATACCAACAGATTCGTTGAATGTCTCCTTGTTCTTTGGTCTTCAGTAAAAACTTTTGCCCCAATTTAATGCAATTCAGCAAGCATTTAATTCAATTTAATTGCTTTTGAAATCCAGAAAGCACAACTCTGACAAAATAAACTTGAAAAATTAGCTACTGGTCATGCATGGGCTCCAAAAAAAAAATGCATATTTTCTCAGTTTCTTTAGTAATGATATTTTTAAATAATGTAATTTATTCATCTTTTATATAAAACTCAGTGAATTCTCCTATTCACTTTAATGACAAATATGACATTAGCCCAAATTATAAAATTTTATTAATCTAAAGCTGTTCATGATGTAGACTTACCCAAGGAAATCTCTTCATGATACAAACAGAAATCTCTTTAAATTGGTTGGATAATAGTAGTAAAATTTTCCATTTTAAAATATTTAATGCTGATTAATGTGCCATGCCATACACTGCTCCCTTTTATATTTTCTAACTTGTGTTTCTGAACAAAAATTGAATGAGAAAACTATCTAACTTTAAATTCTTCACTGCAATATTTTTTACTGTGTAAAATTCAGCCCAAATGTCTACAGGAATAGCCTATAAAAATCAGTAATATGCAAATACAAACAAAAATAGAGTCTATATAATCAAAACCATTAGTGTCACCTGATAATCAATTAAATTAGACTATCCAAAGAGTGGTGTATCTTCACAGACCTACCATGGAGCTGAAAGGTGTTAGGGACAAAGGTGAAAATACCCAGACTTCAGGAAGTCATCTGCAAATGGCTCACAGGCACAGTTGTCTCCAGCCTTGGGTATGCCAGCCATCATTGACTTTTACCCAGACTCATTCAGCAGCCATCCTGCTGATTTCCTCTTCAGTTTGCTTCCTTAGAGTTTTTACAGCATCTCAACTCACCAGTGGAAATAGTTCTTATGAAACAGAATGCAATCTTTTAAAAGCATAAAACCAAAATCTTCCTAAGACTTCTCGTTACAACCCCAATAAAATTCTACCTCTGTAGGACTGGACAAAGGTTCCCACTTGATAAGGCCCTGCTTATCATTTCTGATTTCATCCCATTCTGCAACACTCTGCCTCTCCCTGCCTACTATTTCTCATTCTCTTAGGTAAGCCACCCTCATTCATTTTCCGGAGCTTCTTATACTTGCTGATCTAATACGCTCTGTTAGAGATTCCACAGGGCAACCCTCTTCCCATATTTATTTTTTGAAGTCAAGTGTCATTCATAATATTGACCATCTTAAATAACTCAGCAAATATTCATCTAAACACCATCATTGTCTATCACATTATGGTTTTTATCTTCTAATTTAGTATCTGAATATGCCTGGAATTATCTAATTTATTTTTTCAGTGACGATTCACTGTCTGCTCCTTCTGTGGAAGGGTCTCCCTGGTCATCATTTTGTCACTAGTGTGTAATTCATTGACTAGAAAAACGTAGGTGCTTAAATACCTGTGAGCTGGCAGACGAAAATGTCATCTCTGGTTTCACTACATCTCCATCTAGAACTCCTATTTGAGCAATAAATATTGAAACTGCTAGATATTCCTACTATTCCTCTTAACTTGTTATTCTTGCTTCTTTGCCTAGAGAATCCCAGGGACGGGGGAGCCTCGTGGGCTGCCGTCTACGGGGTCGCACAGAGTCGGACACGACTGAAGTGACTCAGCGGCAGCAGCAGCAGCATCTGTCCTTTAACTCTTTGTGCTAGGAAATATCCCTTATTTAACTTTAATTAGGGTCTATTTTCCTATTTTACATATGTTTTTTTAAAGGGGAAGAAGATTATATTTTAGGTTTAAAAGAACAGATACGATTTCTTTTTCATAGCATTTATTTCTGTTTAAAAGATAGATGCCATTTCTACTAGTTATAGTCATATTTTTCACACAAATATTAAAATCTTGCCTGTTTGTTTTATTAGTCCTATTTCTTTGAATACCAGATTCTGCTATTGCATTTAGTATCTCTGAAAACTTTGCTGATATTTTTGAACTCTATTGATTTGCTCAAATTTTTATTACACCTATTATTAATATATTATTATTAATATTATAAAGTTGCCTTAAGTGTATCAGCAACAGTTTAGAAATTGAAAATTCAGGCATATTTTGAGGAATAATTTTATATTTTTAGTGAGATATTGAATAAATAACCTCTCTATCACATGGAGAGATGAGATATAAAAGAGTTGCAATAAATACTCAGTTTAAAATAATTTGCAGCTGTCCTAATTATATCATATGAGTCAAATGCTTTCTATATGAAGGTAATACAGTCTGATGTTCCATTAAAAAAAAAGTTCAGTAAAGCAGATTAACTGATCTATCCATTATGTTTCTGTCCATGAAATTAGCATATATGAAAGTGAAAACTTTGTTTATGATGTACTCTATTCCAAAAACATTGCACAGTAAAAAAAAAAAAAAAAAAATTTAACTGTCATGTTCTTCTATTATTTTACTTTACACTTCATTTGTTTCTGTTACATAGACTTGTACTTCATTATTACTCATTGTTACTAACAGGCACATTCGATTTGGTTCCAATAGAAGCTTCTGTCATCTATTGAACTATGAAACTAATGAATGTAACATGTAACAGGTTTAATTTGATTCTAAAATGTTTATCTCCTTGTTTGTTTCCTAAAAATAATGTGGTTAGCTCAATTTATAATTTATTGATGAGTTAAGTTAATCTTGCAAAAGGAAATCTTTTAATGTCTACAGGTGATGTGTTTAACATAATTCATGTTATTTTGTACTTGGAAAGCACGTAACATTATTTCACAATCAAAACAAGATTCACCCTTTTCTTCTGACATTCAGAGTTCTTTTGGCCTTCTGAGTTCTTTTAAGAGTAACTAATAAAATATTAGTTAGATAATTTATTAAACCTTTTTAGTATTTGTGTGACTATTTCTATGATAACTGATGAAAGGAATTTACCAATGACTGTGTCTCTTTCTCTCACACACACAAAACTCTAGGTATGAAGATATAATTTTTGTTACTTTTATGTTCTGCAATTTATTTATTCTAACCATCTGGATATTCCAGCTGAAATGCCTATTCAGTTCTATTAGATCTTCTGTCATACACCTGAAGAGGCAGTTTGTTCTTACTTTTATCTGTCTATCTATCTACCTATTCACCTATTAGTAAATTTTATAACTAGTAAGATTTACTTAATAAATTGAGAGCTTGAGAGCTCATAACCATGTCTATGACCCACCTAAAGCAAGTAAGCATCTTAGTATCATTCTCAAATCCACTTTAAAACCACAGTTGGTTTGTCTTTCTTTTACTTCTTTTTACCCTACAGAGTTATGTCCTGCATTGGTAAAGAATATTGGTAAACTAATTAAGTTATATGCACACACACATAAACACACATACACTCCTTTATCTACTTCTGCTTCTCTCCTAGTTCAGTACCAATACTCTAATCCCATTCTCATCATATCTCTTGGGATTTTGCCATAGCCTTAAACTTCCCGAGTTGTCACTTCATCTGTATTTACTTATTTCTAATACAAGTGAAATTCCATCCCTACTTAAATTAACTTTACTGGATACTCCAACAATGGAGTATTTGCAGCTGCCAAATTTTTCATCCTTATGGCAGAAAATGAAGAAGAGCTAAAGAGGCTCTTGATGAAAGTGAAAGAGGAGAGTGAAAAAGTTGGCTTAAAGCTCAACATTCAGAAAACTAAGATCATGGCATCTGGTCCCGTCACTTCATGACATATAGATGGGGAAACAGTGGAAACAGTGACAGACTTTATTTTGGGAGGCTCCAAAATCACTGCAGACGCGACTGCAACCATGAAATTAAAAGATGCTTGCTCCTTGGAAAGAAAGTTATGACCAACCTAGACAGCATGTTAAAAAGCAGAGACATTGCTTTGCCAACAAAGGTTTGTCTAGTCAAAGCAATGGTTTTTCCAGTAGTCATGTATGGATGTGAGAGTTGGACTATAAAGAAAGCTGAGTGCTAAAGAGTTTATGCTTTTGAACTGTGGTGTTGGAGAAGACTCTTGAGAGTCCCTTGGACTTCAAGGAGATCCAACCAGTCCATCCTAAAGGAAATTAGTCCTGAATATTCATTGGAAGAACTAATGCTGAAACTGAAACTCTAATACTTTGGCCACCTGATGCGGAGAGCTGACTCATTTGAAAAGACCCTGATGCTGGGAAAGATTTAAGGCAGGAGGAGAAGGGGACAACAGAAAATGGGATGGTTGGATGGCATCACTGACTCAATGGACATGAGTTAGAGTAAACTCCCGGAGTTGGTGATGGACAAGGAGGCCTTGCGTGCTGCAGTCCATGGGGTTGCAAAGAGTCGGAGAAGACTGAGCGACTGAACTGAACTAAAATTTTGCATTATTTGGCCTTTTTAACTTCTTCAACTTCATTGATGTCATTCTTCCTGTTATCTCAATGCTTAACTGCAGTCTCACTGATCTTCCTATTTTACAAGACCTTTCTCTGTCTCGGCCTCCCCTCCTTTGCCACACTCAAAACTTTCATATATGCTCATCCATGCTAACCTCTCTGGTCCCCCATCCTGCCAAACTTTTAAATTAAATATTACTCCCTGGAAAATGGCTTTCCTGAATTGAGTAAAATTAGGTCTGCAATTGTAATGTCCTATAACAACCTTAGTTTATTTCATAGCAGACAATTCGTAATCTTTGTGATCATGCATTGTTAAAGGTCATTTGTTTTTTCTTTTCCCTATTAATTCACAAGCTTCCTGTGTCAAAGGGCATGCATGTTTGATTGAATCATTGACTCTAGTGCCTCGCCCTGATCTTCTGTCATATAGATACAATAATCATTTGATTATAAATGAAAAACATTTTTCTCAAAATTCTAAATGAAATAAGGATAATATATAAATATTCTAAGGAGTAAAGTCTGTAAAAATTTGGGCATATTTATAGATATAATGTTTTGAATATGTATCATATTCTTATAAGCCTTTCCATTTACTCTGAGTAAATAATCCAATAATGTGAATATTGACCCTATGTCTCTATTGATGCTTCACGCATTTCAACATTTGGAACATACATTCCCTTCAGGACCAGGCCATATTGTGCTTTTATATGTTAACTCTAAATGCAGTTAGGCAATTGACCCTGAACTGAATAGAATACAACTAGCATACACTCACATAGTTTAACAGTGTTTTCTAGTTTCAGATGTACAGTAAAGTGATTCAGTTATACATTTACACATATTCAGTCATTTTTTACATTCTTTTCTCACACAAGTAATATACTGAGTAGACTTCTCTGTGCTATACAGTAGATCCTTGTTGTTTATATATCATATGTATAGTAGTGTGATTATGTTCATTCCAAGTCCCTAATTTATCCTTCTGCCTCATTTTTAAACAACACTTTAAATGGTATCCAATGGCACCCCACTCCAGTACTCTTGCCTAGAAAATCCTATGGACGGAGGAGCCTGGTAGGCTACAGTCCATGGGATGGCTAAGAGTCGGACACGACTTCACTTTCACTTTTCACTTTCATGCATTGGAGAAGGAAATGGCAACCCACTCCAGTGTTCTTGCCTGGAGAATCCCAGGGACAGAGGAGCCTGGTAGGCTGCAGTCTCTGGGGTCACACAGAGTCAGACACGACTGAAGTGACTTAGCATAGCATAGCATATTCAGTCATTTTTTACATTCTTTTCTCACACAAGTAACATACCGAGTAGAATTCTCTGTGCTATACAGTAGATCCTTGTTGTTTATATATCATATGTATAGTAGTGTGATTATGTTCATTCCAAGTTCCTAATTTATCCTTCTGCCTCATTTTTAAACAACACTTTAAATGGTATCCATTGAATACACTAGTTAAGCTGAAAATAGGAAGCATTTCCCTCTTATAAGAAAAAAGGAGTATTAGTTTTTCCCACAAATTTTCTAATAAAAATAAAACCCCCTGGAAAATAATGCAATTTTAATTCTTGACAAGTCCCACAATTACTGCATGCAAGTAATTGTAATATATATGTTAATCTCTATTATTCATGTGAATCTATTAAAGTTGAATGTGATGTGAGATTTTTTGCAGTCAAAAGACAAAGTCCCCTTATGTATGTTGCTTTATTGTCTAACCTGAAAAGTCCAAATCTGTGTAACCCATAAAATTAGCATTGTACTATAATTTAGTAATTAGTAACTGGCAATGAATCAAATTTATCAAAAGGCCCTGATCCCATAGCTGGCAAATAGTTAAGTAATCTCAAATAAATCTCTCCATCCTGGGGCCTGTAGGAAATGGCTTCTTCAAACATGGTAGTGGAAAAGCGAAAGGCTAGGGAGTCTCCCAATCTGTCACTCTCATTAGCACAGTTATTTGAATAATTGATCTCAGATTCTGATTAAAAATAATTGCCATGGAGTCCCAGTACTGCCCACTTCAAACTTTAGAAGAAATGTATGTGAACACTAGGTCTGAGACATTTTATATATAAAAATAAAATTTAATTAAAATTTAAAAATATAATCTAGATAAGATTTTTAAATTTATATCTACATTCTGAAGAGAAAGTAGAAAATATATAAAGAAAATATTAAATTGCCTTGAGAGTAGCTAACTTCTTCCTTTGATAACCCCCAATAATGTTTTGGAGAAGGAAATGGCAACCAACTCCAATACTCTTGCTTGGAAAATTCCATGGATGGAAGAACCTGGTAGGCTACAGTCATGGGGTCACAGAGTCAGAAACGACTGAGTGACTTAACTCTCACTTTCAATAATGTTTAGGGTTTAGCAAGCATTCCATAAATGTAGTCGGTGGCAATCAATTATCTATTTCTTGACTTTTAGTGTATAAGGTGTTCACAATGTTTGTAATATGTCAGAACTGTTGATCTTTTAAATCTGATGCTCAGAATAGATATATCTTTGGGATCATTTTTGAACCAGCCAGTTACAGAGTATCAGTCAGTTCAGTTCAGTTCAGTCACTAAGTTGTGTCCGACTCTTTGTGACCCCATGATTCACAGCATGCCAGGCCTCCCTGTCCATCACCAACTCTCAGAGTTTACACAAACTCACATCCATTGAGTCAGTGATGCCATCCAGCCATCTCATCCTCTGTTGTACCCTTTTCCTCCTGCCCCCAATCCCTCCCAGCATCAGGGTCTTTTCCAATGAGTCAACTCTTCGCATGAGGTGGCCAAAGTATTGGAGTTTCAGCTTCAGCACCAGTCCTTCCAATGAACACCCAGGACTGATCTCCTTTAGGATGGACTGGTTGGATCTCCTTGCAGTCCAAGGGACTCTCAAGAGTCTTCTCCAACACCACAGTTCAAAAGCATCAATTCTTTGGTGCTCAGCTTTCTTCACAGTCCAACTCTTACAACCATACATGACCACTGGAAAAATCATAGCCTTAACTAGTTGGACCTTTGTTGGCAAACTAATGTCTCTGCTTTTGAATATGCTATCTAGGTTGGTCATAACTTTCCTTCCAAGGAGTAAGTGTCCTTTAATTTCATGGCTGCAATCACCATCTGCTTGGCAACCCACTCCAGTACTCTTGCCTGGAGAATCCCATGGAGGGAGGAGCCTGGTAGGCTACAGTCCATGGGGTCGCAAAGAGTCAGACACGACTGAGTGATTTCACTCTCACTTTCTAATCACCATCTGCAGTGATTTTGGAGCCCCCAAAAATAAAGTCTGACACTATTTCCACTCTTTCCCCATCTATTTCCCATGAAGTGGTGAGACCAGATGCCATGATCTTAGTTTTCTGAACGTTGAGCTTTAAGCCAACCTTTTCATTCTCCTCTTTCACTTTCATTAAGAGGCTTTTTAGTTTCTCTTCACTTTCTGCCATAAGGGTGGTGTCATCTGCATATCTGAGGTTATTGATATTTCTCCCAGCAATCTTGATTCCAGCTTGTGCTTCTTCCAGCCCAGCGTTTCTCATGATGTACTCTGTATATAAGGGTGACAATACACAGCCTTGATGTACTCCTTTTCCTATTTGGAACCAGTCTGTTGTTCCATGTCCAGTTCTAACTGTTGCTTCCTGACCTGCATATAGGTTTCTCAAGAGGCAGGTCAGGTGGTCTGGTATTCCCATCTCTTGAAGAATTTTCCACAGTTTATTGTGATCCACACAGTCAAGTTACAGAGTATAAAGCTGTATAAAGCTACAGTTTCAATATTCATTTAGCTGTGCATGCTAATTGGAGATTACAAATCACTCTCATCCCCAATTAAAAGAAAAAGATCTGTGTTTGAAGTACTAAAGTAACATAAGTATTTAGGTTTTTACAAAATTGTTTGGAAATTGTAGCTATATGCATAAAGTAAATATTCAAGGATTATCTTAAGTGTAACACTTAAAACAATGGGATACGAATTCTTTTTCAATGTAAAAAATGTTTTATGTATATTGAAAAAGGTGTATAGCTATAAATTGAGTTTTCTTCTTTAAGTTTTTCAGGATATGTTGAATTTTTTATAAAAAATAAAGAATTGTGAGGGTACTTTTGTCCAAAATATTTAATACATAGTTGATAAGCATTTTATTTTTCATATTTAAATGAGTGGATTATTATACAAAATCAACTAACAGTTATGTATGATAATATTATTTTGCACTTCTACTTAATTTGCACTTTTAGTCACATTTTTAAGATAATTTTCTATTAAAATATTTATTTATACATTTAAAAATAATGCACACAGAATTCTGTCAGTTATAAGACACTGGTGAGTAAATTTACTCTCTCATTGAATACCTACAAGAAACAACAAATAATTCTGAACAAATGGATTTTAAGAATTAAACTAGTAAAATGCTAATGCTTCAAGTGTAACAGAATAATGTTGAGTTCACCATGTTTACAAAATGTTGTAATCCATAGTCTTGTGAAAACACCTTTTTAATTCTGAGTTTACACTAGCAATACAATACTGTGTTCAAATTTTGCATGAATAACAAGGTTTTACCAATATTGAAATTCCTATAATGTGCTTGATTATTACTGACTTATATTTTAAAACATCTCATCCTGAAATGATTCATAACATTAGTTGATATATTTCTGTTATCAAGAGGCCTTGAAATCTTGTTCATCTTGATCATTCACACTTACTCAGTCCATCAACTTTTCATGTGATTGCACTGTGTGCCAGATAATGTTTGGTTGCTGGGGAAAGAGAAGAGAAGAAAAATATTCCCATTGTCAGGGATAAGACAGACTATGAGTAGATAAATAAATACACATATAGAGGGATGTCATAAACAGCTTTGAAAAAAACTAAACAAGTTAAAGGAATCAAAAGTAACAAGGATTGGTATCTTAGACAATAGGTTCAGGAAAGACTTTAAAGAAAAATATTTGAGTTGAAATCAGTATGAAGAAGGAAGCAGGCAAACGGGACAGGAGATGTGAAGGTCTGGATGTAGGCATATACTTGATGTGTTTGTGAAACACAGAGGGAGCAGGTATGTCCAGAAATCAAGAGAGTGGAGAGGAAAATTGGTAAGAAGGAGGGTCTAAGATGAACCAGGATTCAGGTTACAGAATTTGTAGGGCAGGTTAAGGACTGAATCCTATTCTAAAAGTGCCCTTGGGCTTCCCTGGAGGCTCAGTGCTGAAGAATCTGCCTGCCAACGCAGTAGACACAGGTTTCATCCCCGACTGGGAAGATCCCACATGCCATGCCATAGAGCAGCTAAGCTGTGCACCACAGCTAGAGTCGGAGAGCCCAAACTACTGAAGCCCATGCACCCTAGAGCTTGAAACTCACAAGCAGAGAAGCCACCACAATGAGAAGCCCTCACACCACAGCTACAGAGTAGTCCCTGTTAGCCACAACTACAGAAAAGCCCAAGCAGCAACGAAGACCTAGCACCACCAAAAAAATAAATAAATAAATAAAATCCTTTTTAAAAGTGCCCTTGTAGGAGGACATAATTCTGTTTCCATTTAAAGGGTGAGGTTGGAAACAGAAAACCAGACCAGTTGGTGAGCACTGAGGTGGCTGTCCTGGCAAGAGCTGATGGGGACTTTGACTTTTTGCTAACGGTAAAAGTGGCACTAAAATTTTGTCTAAGATATATTTGAAAAGTAAAACAGAATTAGCTGATGGATCAGCCATAAATAGTTTGAGAGAAAAAAAGGCATGAGGATTTTTTACAGTCTGCTCATTCAAAATATTTATATTAAAAATACCCTATTGTTCCCTTCATATAAAAAACTGTGGAATTTGGGAGGGTACACAGAGAAATCACTTTGCCTGAAAGAAAACACCAGGATAAAGTCAGCCAGTAGCATGTCAATGCCAAGGCAGAGTCTGAAATCACTAGTTCCCGTTTTTGTGATACATAAACAGGCATTTTTTAGTTTGTGAAATTTTTCAGTCTCCTGTGTGAAAAAAAACATAAAAGATGGAACCAGGCTTGAGTAATTTCACTGGAAATTTCCAGCATCATTAAAATGTAAATATTGTTCTTATGTCAACATTTTTCTTTGAATGCTCACATAGGTTTATTCATTATTATAAACTGACAAAAATCTATGAGAATTCTCAGTTGATCTGGTCAAATCTAATTGCCTCCTGTCACTAATTCAACTGGCCTAATGCACAATTGGTCTTAATACTGCCAACTTCAATCATGGCAAGGAAAAAGGAATATATTAAAGTTGCAGAAAGGGTGAACTATTTTAATAGTAAAATGCTATCTCAGCCTTTTCACTTTTTAATGCCTCTGCATGATAGAATTTCTATCATGATTATTAAAAGTGATATTTATTTTTTTCTAGACAGCCTTTTTCAAAAGTTAAAATTATAGAAATAAGAAGGGTGCTGATTAGTTCATGATTATGAAAGATACGTTTTCAACTAAAGAAGCTCTCTAAAACTAACAAAGATTCAAATAAACTTGTACCAGGACACTAAGCAAGCAGGCACTCCTACAAACAATTTATTTGATTTATTTTGTCATGAGAATGGAAAGGTAATCTTTACTAAACTTAATTGAACAACATAGATCAGAATATTATATCCTTAATACATTTACAATTTTTGTAGAGCCAACTGATTTTACATATAACTCCTTTACATGAAATATGATCTGAGAAGCATTTCAGTGACTGTTTCAGGTCACAAATTTGAAATGTCTTTCTATTATACCATTTCTAAGTCATTTCTCTACATGTCTGTGTTTGATTGGGTCCCATCATAGTGTTTGGCCATAAAACTAAACCTAACTCCACTAGTGTCTTTCAGAGTAGAGTCATCAGTCTTTTAAAAGGGTGAATATAACCTTATGATAATGTATCATGCAAAAGACAAGCATTTAAGCCTTACATGGTCAACTTTAGTGAGAAATGACTTATTAACTGACACTGCAATTAAGATTATTCATCAGCATCTTTAATTCGAACAGTAGCTAGTTTTTCTCAAAGTTGGAAAAATTAGCTATAGACCATAGTTGACAAAATAAAACTAATTTAGGATTAAGGTTTTTTTTGTTTTTTTTTTTTTTACACAAAGTAACTTTTCCAAAGTTTCCAGTACTGGAAGTTAAATTTATTTCTAAAATTAATAATTTTAATAATCTAATGATTACTAAAATTATTTCAACTTTAGTATCTTTATACTACTAACCAGAAGAACAATAATTCTATTTCTTACAATGTAGAATGTTCTGTTGCTCAATTTGGTTATGAAGGAAATAAACTATTAGCAGATACATATATACTATTAGCATATTAGAAACATCTACTACTCTTATACATAGAAAAATCATGAATTGAGCAAATTATATATTTTTAAGCAAAATTATTTTCCCACCAGATTATCTGCCAAGAATTTAAGATTATTTTGAGCTCAGATAGAAGTCTCAACCACTTAATTCATAGAATGAATCATTCTCCTCATCTTGATACTTCACCTTTATTCCGAATGAAGCATGCATGCTGCTCTAGTACATTTCTGATGAGAAAAATACTGATGTTCATATATTAAGATATAATAATGTTTCCTATACTACTATTGGTGATATTGTGGGCCTTAGCTTTGATTATAATACAATGATATTTCAAGTAAGAGTCATAATGCTTTTTTTAACAAACTGGAATTTAAGTGTTTCAGAGGGAAGTAGGGGAAATGCCACATGAGGAATTTCATTTCAGCTTATCTAAAATGTATCTCCAATATAGTCAAATATCATTTGTCCTTTATCTCCTATTTGGAATTGTGCTGTAATAAAATACCCAAATATCTATGACTTTTCAGATGGAAAAACTCAGATAAACATTTAAAGGGAATAAATGAAACTCTTCTTTTTGGCACCAAAAATTTGAAGTTTTAATTACTTTTATTTGTATCATTAGAAAATTGTTTATACTTATAACATCAAAATATGTTTAGGAATACAAAAAATAGCAAAGATTTTATTTCTTTCTTTGATATTTATTTCTTCAATTATTTTAATATTAATCTTTTTCTTTCTGTGAAACTGGTGATGAGAAAGCACACATAATTTTCTGAACAGTGCTCCTCTGCCAAATTGCAATGTAGAATATTAGCTTTAATATCTGCCTGATGTACTGACTTACTTCAAGAAAGTGAATATTCTGAAATATTACCTTATTGTTTTATTTCACAAAACAGAAGTTAATGTGGTTACTGAAAGATAGACTTCCCTCATTTAAAATCTGAGCACACATTAAATAAAATCAAATATTCTGAAGAGTTAATATTTACTGATATTAATCAGTTATCTATATTTATTCATGTGGTAATAATTCACAGGTTAACCCTGAAAAAAATAGCAGAACTAAAGTAAATATGTTCAAATTTATAAACTTGATTAATTTTTATAATATTTTTCCTAATTTTGTCTTTATTCTGCCCTCAAAGCATCATTTTAACATTTAATTTACCAACTAATGTATATATCTGCATAAATCCACACTTTACATTTATTCTATAGACTCCTAGACAAAGTTTAGACTGGCTTACAAGGTCAAAAAAATAAAATTCATAAGTGTTACAAGAGTGAATCTGATAGTTCACAGGAACGATATCAGACATCACACAGTGTGCTCTAGACAGGAAATGCCTCCTCCTTGAAAATAATGTCAGTGTTTTACTGCTTTGATAATGGGATGTAAACTAAAATATTTGTTGGTATATCAAAGAAGTTATGAATTCAATCCTTATCTTTCTCTTAAAATTATTCTTAGTTTCTTCCTGAGAGTGCCTGTTAGAGGTAATTATCATTCCAATTCCTTTCCATGAGAATATGTGTGTATTCTTTAAATAATTTTAAATAAGGCACTCTTTTAAAAAATGACAGTTTGTAATACATTAACAAGAAAGATGATTTTTTCATATAGAAGTATAGATCCAAACCAATATTAAACTTTCTATATTCTATAATTTTAAGATTTAGATTTTTAGCTTAGTTTTAGATATTTTTCACTTCTTGACCCAAAATTTAGGGGTATGGAAATTTTAGTCAGCAAAGGGGCACACTCTTTCCAAAGAACCTACAAGATTTTATCACACTGAAAATAATCCCTGCTGCAGAAACATTTGGATTTCTCATTTTCAGGGAAAAGCAGATAAGGAAAGAGTCATCTTTTTGGAAGGAGTAATTGGCCCTTATCAACAGGTTGGCTGCACTGGTTTTGCACAAACCAGTGAGAACTAGGAGAAATACAAAACATGAGTTATCTGTGTGGGTTTCTCTTGGTTTTCCCTCTCCTGTTTATAATGGTGAATGGACATGTGGTCTGAGAAGGCAGTATGATGACCAAGGGCTTAGGTCACTTACGAGTGGGGATCAGGTCATGCCATCATGGAAGTCACAAAGATCTGCCACTGTGATAGATGAGGATGAGGAGAGATACAATATAGTGGGAAGAAGAAAATGAAATACCAGTATACCAGTTATGCTCCAAAACCAACTATTGCAGGGGCCACAATGCATCCTACCAAGTTCACTCTGGTCAGTTTATCCTTAGGAAGGAGACTCACAGGATCCATGGAAAAGCTGCTTCCAGAATCTGCCTGGACAAGTGTATCTCTTTTGTGTAAGATGTAGACTGTGGCATCCATGGAAGTGTTCTGCTCAAATCGAGTGAAACAAATGTGCAGAGTGTAACTGACTGGTGGCCTTATCTCTATCAGCACTGACTCAGGAATCACTCTCAGTTAAAGACAAGGCAAGCCCAGGTACCAGTCCTGGCCCGTTAAGAGTCGTGTCCAACTCTTTGTGACCCCATGGACAGTAGCCTACCAGGCTCCGCCATCCGTGGGATTTTCCAGGCAAGAATACTGGAGTGGGCTGCCATTTCCTTCTCTAGGGGATCTTCCCAACCCAGGGATCGAACCTGGGTCTCCTGCATTGCAGACAGACGCTTTACCGTCTGAGCCACCAGGGAAGCCGTTACTTAACACAGGACTGCTCTAATTCAGAAAACCACTGTTATGGTCAAAACTTTCTCTACCTGTGCTTTGTCAGAAGATCTTCCCACCTAGTCCTTCCTTTCCTTTTTCTTTTCACACGTATCAGAACTTATTGTTGTCTGGAGGTTTTCATAACTGATTTCTGCTCTCTCCTCATCTTTTATCCTTCATGGCCATTTCCACAGTACCTTTTTTACACAACAATTCCCATCTTGACATTTGTTTTTAGAAGTAACCAAATTGATACAATCGGTATAATTGATCAGTCTCTGGCCAAACTGTTGAAGAAAATACAAGGCACAAAAAACAAATATCAAGAATGCGAGTGGACATGGTCACAGATCTTAAAGACTTCAAAAGGATAATAATGGAATATTATATGTATTTTTTCAAGAAAGAGGGAAATTTAAAACTTTTTAAAAATCTGATCTGACTTTTGAGTCAGGCAGTCCTACAGTGCTATGGCCTATGTACAGTAATAATTCTGAAGACCAAGGGACTAAATAATTGGATCTTAAGTGAAAATAACAAAACTTTTCTGTTTCCACACAACCAGATTTGAAATGATTTGTTTTTTTAAAGTACAAAGTGTGACAATATTCTATGTCAAAAATGATTTTTGGAAAAAGAGCTATATTATCATAATAACTTTACCTCTTCTAATGAAAATAGGAATCACTCAATAACGTGGTAAATAATTATCTATTAACCCTATATAATTGATAATGTTTCAAATTGCACTTGATTATCTCGAAACTCTCTACTCTGGCACCAGGTATGTAAAAAAGCCAAAAGCAAGCAAACAACGCATAATATTGGAAACATCCATCCAACTAAGACCACCTCTTCCAATTATGTTTGGAAATAAAATCTGAAAATATTCTTTAGTGATCTTTCTAAAAGTAGGGTAGATAGGTTTGGCCAAGTTTCTACCAACCAGACAAGTTTTTTCTTTAATGTATAAAAGTCATCTAGGCAGATGATTTAATGAAGAAAGACAACTCTTCATGTGTGCTAGAAAAGTGATATGGACTAGAGGATGTCAATATCTTTAAGAAAGTTCATATATTTCCTTAGTTACATAGAGCTAAATTGAGGAAAAATTTCTTCAGGGAACAATGAAAGTGATTATTATGGCCAAACAGAGATTTGAGTGTAGAGAAACATGTCTAAAACATTTATGAAAGTTTAATTTTTGCAAATTTTAGTCCTTCAAATTTCCTGCCTAAATTTACCTTTAAGAAAAAAGGATAGTCCTTTAAATGTTAGATTAAGAAATGCATATTAGATTCCTATGCTTTTAAAACACTACTATTCCTCCTGTAGTAGGTTCTTGCCCCAGGCAAAAACCAATGCCTAACAAAAATATTGAAGAGGAAAAAAGAAAATGAAACCTCAAGAGGTACACCAAGATATATTAGGATTTTGAACAATCAAAAAAGCAAAGGTCATATGGGTCTTTGAAAACTCCTTGGAGG
This sequence comes from Bos grunniens, assembly GCF_055505025.1. Lineage (NCBI taxonomy): Eukaryota > Metazoa > Chordata > Mammalia > Artiodactyla > Bovidae > Bos > Bos grunniens. The sequence goes on from NC_141181.1 coordinate 25,141,408, forward strand.
GAAAATTGATCCATGCCTTTAATGTTCTTCACAACAAGGATTAATTCTTTTTGAATACATTAAATATTATAAGAGAAAACCCATTAAGGAGAGGAGACTCAATTCACTACTCTTTCTGCCTGATCCATATGAGAACTTTCAAAACCAATCTTAGACTGATATATACCCTGTTGATTTTGATTTTTGTATTATCTTAAACCAGAAAGGATGTATTTCCTTCTAAAAATATAGTTTAAAATAATCAAACAATACAATGTCACCAAAGTTGCTATCAAGAAGCTCTGCAAACACTTGCAAAAAGTTGTGAGTACAGGTAAAGACCAACAGTAAGAGATAAGAGGAATATAAATTGGAATTATATCAATTTGCATGTCATAATTGATTCTCTTTATCATTCCAAAATGCTGAATATTAAAGTTAGACTTCACATTAATAATAGTAAAATATTGTCATTTTGGTACATTATGTATTATATATAACATCATTTGTAACATTATATTACTATTTATAATACACTCACATAACACTTTATAGATTGCAAATGTCCTTAAAAAATTTAATCTACACAAAAATGATGTCAGAAGGCTTTGCTATTAAACTGCCTTTAATAGTTTGCTCTGCTGCTTCTGCTGCTACTAAGTCGTGTCAGTCATGTCCGACTCTGTGCGACCACATAGATGGCAGCCCAACAGGCTCCCCAGTCCATGGGATTCTCCAGGCAAGAATACTGGAGTGGGTTGCCATTTCCTTCTCCAATGCATGAAAGTGAAAAGTGAAAGTGAAGTCGCTCAGTCTTGTCCGACTCTTAGCGACCCCATGGACTGTAGCCTACCAGGCTCCTCCGCCCATTGGATTTTCCAGGCAAGAGTACTGGAGTGGGGTGCCATTGCCTTCTCCGATAGTTTGCTCTAAAGTTATTTAATTCCTCTGGACCTTTGCTTCCTTATTATAGAAGGAAGGAATTACAGTAAATGATTTTCAAGCCCCTTCCTAGCTGAAAAAGTTCACTTAAAGACAAATGCTAAAGAAAAATACTTTCTCTGAAGTAATTTTCTTTTGTCACAAATCTCCAAAGTAATATGATATATTATAACTTATTTTCAACATCTTTAAATGTCTGTAAATCTCATACAATAAAAATTCACAAATAAAAAGTATACAGTTCAAGGATTTTATTATATTCACACTGTTGTGTAACCACACCATTTAAGTTTAGAATATTTTACCAGCCTCCAAAACCCCGTGGCTATTAGCAATTCCCTCCCACAGTCTTATCTCAGCTATTAAGGTGAAAGGGTTAGTCACACAGTCATATCCAACTCTTTGTGACCCCATGGACTATACCCACCAGGCTCCTCTGCCCGTGGGATTCTGCAGTCTAGAATACTTTGGTCTTACATTTAGATCTTTAATTCATTTTGAGTTTATTTTTATGTATGGTGTTAGAAAGTGTTCTAGTTTCATTCTTTTACAAGAGGTTGACCAGTTTTCCCAGCACCACTTGTTAAAGAGATTGTCTTTAATCCATTGTATATTCTTGCCTCCTTGTCAAAGATAAGGTGTCCATAGGTGCGTGGATTTATCTCTGGGCTTTCTATTTTGTTCCATTGACCTATATTTCAGTCTTTGTGCCAGTACCATACTGTCTTGATGACTGTGGCTTTGTAGTAGAGCCTGAAGTCAGGCAGGTTGATTCCTCCAGTTCCATTCTTCTTTCTCAAGATTGCTTTGGCTATTCGAGATTTTTTGTATTTCCATACAAATTGTGAAATTATTTGTTCTAGCTCTGTGAAGAATACCATTGGTAGCTTGATAGGGATTACATTGAATCTATAAATTGCTTTGGGTAGTATACTCATTTTCACTATATTGATTCTTCCAATCCATGAACATGGTATATCTCTCCATCTATTAGTGTCCTCTTTGATTTCTTTCACCAGTGTTTTATAGTTTCCTATATATAGGTCTTTAGGTAGATATATTCCTAAGTATTTTATTCTTTTCATTGCAATGGTGAATGGAATTGTTTCCTTAATTTCTCTTTCTATTTTCTCATTATTAGTGTATAGGAGTGCAAGGGATTTCTGTGTGTTGATTTTGTATCCTGAAACTTTACTATATTCATTGATTAGCTCTAGCAACTTTCTAGTGGAGTTTTTAGGGTTTTCTATGTAGAAGATCATGTCATCTGCAAACAGTGAGAGTTTTACATCTTCTTTTCCAATTCAGATTCCTTTTATTTCTTTTTCTGCTCTGATTGCTGTGGCCAAAACTTCCAAAACTATGTTGAATAGTAGTGGTGAGAGTGGGCACCCTTGTCTTGTTCCTGATTTTAGAGGAAACGCTTTCAATTTTTCACCATTGAGGATAATGTTTGGTGTGGGTTTGTTGTATATAGCTTTTTTATGTTGAGGTAAGTTCCTTTTATTCCTGCTTTCTGGAGAGCTTTTATCATAAATGGATGTTGAATTTTGTCAAAGGCTTTCTCTGCATCTATTGAGATAATCATATGGCTTTTATTTTTCAATTTGTTAATGTGGTGTATTACATTGATTGATTTGTGGATATTGAAGAATCCTTGCATCCCTGGGATAAAGCCCACTTGGTCATGGTGTATGATCTTTTTAATGTATTGTTGGATTCTGATTGCTAGAATTTTGTTAAGGGTTTTTGCATCTATATTCATCAGTGATATTGGCCTATAATTTTCTTTTTTTGTGTGACATCATTGTTAGGTTTTGGTATTAAGGCAATGGTGGCCTCATAGAATGAGCTTGGAAGTTTACCTTCCTCTGCAATTTTCTGGAAGAGTTTGAGTAGGATAGGTGTTAGCTCTTCTCTAAATTTTTGGTAGAATTCAGCTGTGAAGCTGTCTGGACCTGGGCTTTTGTTTGCTGGAAGATTTCTGATTACAGTTTCTATTTCTGTTCTTGTGGTGGGTCTGTTAAGATTTTCTATTTCTTCCTGGTTCAGTTTTGGAAAGTTGTACTTTTCTAAGAATTTGTCCTTTTCTTCCAAGTTGTCAATTTTATTGGCATATAATTGCTGATAGTAGTCTCTTATGATCCTTTGTATTTCTGTGTTGTCTGTTGTGATCTCTCCATTTTCATTTCTAATTTTATTGGTTTGATTTTTATCCCTTTGTTTCTTGATGAGTCTGGCTAATGGTTTGTCGATTTTATTTATCCCCTCAAAAACCAGCTTTTGGCTTTGTTGATTTTTGATATGGTCTCTTTTGTTTCTTTTGCATTTATTTCTGCCCTAATTTTTAAGATTTCTTTCCTTCTACTAACCCTGGGGTTCTTCATTTCTTCCTTTTCTAGTTGCTTTAGGTGTAGAGTTAGGTTATTTATTTGACTTTTTTTCTTGTTTCTTGAGGTATGCCTGTATTGCTATGAACCTTCCCCTTAGCACTGCTTTTACAGTGTCCCACAGGTTTGGGGTTGTTGTGTTTTCATTTTCATTCGTTTCTTTTTTTTTTTTTTTATTCTTCCAATTTTATTTTATTTTTAAACTTTACATAATTGTATTAGTTTTGCCAAATATCAAAATGAATCCGCCACAGGTATACATGTGTTCCCCATCCCGAACCCTCCTCCCTCCTCCCTCGTTTCTATGCATATTTTGATTTCTTTTTTTATTTCTTCTGTGATTTGTTGGTTATTCAACAGCGTGTTGTTCAGCCTTCATATGTTGGAATTTTTAATAGTTTTCTCCTGTAATTGAGATCTAATCTTACTGCATTGTGATCAGAAAAGATGCTTGGAATGATTTCAATTTTTTTGAATTTACCAAGGCTAGATTTATGGCCCAGGATGTGATCTATCCTGGAGAAGGTTCCATGTGTGCTTGAGAAAAAGGTGAAATTCATTGTTTTGTGGTGAAATGTCCTATAGATATCAATTAGGTCTAACTCATCTATTGTATCATTTAAAGTTTGTGTTTCCTTGTCAATTTTCTGTTTAGTTGATCTATCCATAGGTGTGAGTGGGGTAGTAAAGTCTCCCACTATTATTGTTATTGTTAATTTCCCCTTTCATACTTGTTAGCATTTGTCTTACATATTGTGGTGCTCCTATGTTGGGTGCATATATATTTATAATTGTTATATCTTCTTCTTGGATCAATCCTTTGATCATTATGTAGTGTCCTTCTTTGTGTCTTTTCACAGCCTTTGTTCTAAAGTCTATTTTATCTGATATGAGTATTGCTACTCCTGCTTTCTTTTGGTTTCTGTTTGTGTGGAATATCTTTTTCCAGCCCTTCACTTTCAGTCTATATGTGTCCCTTGTTTTGAGGTGGGTCTCTTATAGACAACATATATAGGGCTCTTGTTTTTGTATCCATTCAGCTAGTCTTTGTCTTTTGGTTGGGACATTCAACCCATTTACATTTAAGGTAATTATTGATAAGTAAGTGGAGAGTGAAAAAGTTGGCTTAAAGCTCAGCATGCAGAAAACAAAGATCATGGCATCTGGTCCCATCACTTCATGGGAAATAGATGGGGAAACAGTGGAAACAGTGTCAGACTTTATTTTGGGGGGCTCCAAAATCACTGCAGATGGTGACTGCAGCCATGAAATTAAAAGATGCTTATTCCTTGGAAGGAAAGTTATGACCAACCTAGATAGCATATTCAAAAGCAGAGACATTACTTTGCCAACAAACGTCCGTCTAGTCAAGGCTATGGTTTTTCCAGTGGTCATGTATGGATGTGAGAGTTGGACTGTGAAGAAGGCTGAGGGCTGAAGAATTGATGCTTTTGAACTGTGGTGTTGGAGAAGACTCTTGAGAGTCCCCTGGACTGTAAGGAGATCCAACCAGTGCATTCTGAAGGAGATCAGCCTTGAAATTTCTTTGGAGGGAATGACGCTAAAGCTGAAACTCCAGTACTTTGGCCACCTCATGCGAAGAGTTGACTCATTGGAAAAGACTCTGATGCTGCGAGGGATTGGGGGCAGGAGGAGAAGGGGACGACAGAGGATGAGATGGCTGGATGGCATCACTGACTCGATGGACGTGAGTCTGAGTGAACTCCGGGAGTTGGTGATGGACAGGGAGGCCTGGCGTGCTGCAATTCATGGGGTCGCAAAGAGTTGGACACGACTGAGAGACTGAACTGAACTGAACTGAACTGATGATCCTGTTGCCTTTTACTTTATTGTTTTCCATTCAAGTTTATACACCCTTTTTGTGTTTCCTGTTTAGAGAAGATCCTTTAGCATTTGTTGGAGAGCTGGTTTGGAGGTGTTAAATTCTCTCAGCTTTTGCTTGTCTGTAAAAGCTTTTGATTTCTCTTTCATATTTGAATGAGATCCTTGCTGGGTACAGTAATCTGGGCTGTAGGTTATTTTCTTTCATCACTTTAAGTATGTCTTGCCATTCCCTCCTGGCCTGAAGGGTTTCTGTTGAAAGATCAGCTGTTTTCCTTATCGGAATCCCCTTGTGTGTTATTTGGTGTTTTTCCCTTGCTGCTTTTAATATTTGTTCTTTGTGTTTGATCTTTGTTAGTTTGATTAATATGTGTCTTGGGGTGTTTCGCCTTGGGTTTATCTTATTTGGGACTGTCTGGATTTCTTAGACTTGGGCGATTATTTCCTTCCCCATTTTAAGGAAGTTTTCGACTATTATCTCAAGTATTTTCTCATGGTCTTTCTTTTTGTCTTCTTCTTCTGGGACTCCTATGATTGGAATGTTGGGGCATTTAATATTGTCCTGGTGGTCTCTGAGATTGTCCTCATTTCTTTTAATTCATTTTTCTTTTTTCCTCTCTCACTGATTTATTTCTACCATTTTATCTTCTACTCACTAATCCTATCTTCTGCCTCTGTTATTCTATTTGTTCCCTCCAGAGTGTTTTTGATCTCATTTATTGCACTATTCATTGTATATTGACTCTTTTTTATTTCTTCTAGGTCCTTGTTGAATCTTTCTTGCATCTTCTCAATCCTTGTCTTTTGTTTTCAAGATTTTGGATCATTTTCACTATCATTATTTGGAATTCTTTATCAGGTAGATTCCCTATTTTTTCCTCTTTTGTTTGGCGTGGTGACCATTTATTCTGTTCCTTTACCTGCTGAGTATTTCTCTGTCTCTTCATCTTGTTTATATTGCTGTGTTTGGAGTGGCCTTTCTGTATTCTGGCAGTTTGTGGAGATCTCTTTATTGTGGAGTTACCTCACTGTGGGTGGGGTTGTATGGGTGGCTTATCAAGGTTTCCTGTTTAGGGAAGCTTGTTTGGTGTTCTGGGGGGTGGAGCTGGATTTCTTCTCTCTGGAGTGCAATGAAGTGTCCAATAGTGAGTTATAAGATGTCAGTGGGTTTGGAGTGACTTTGGGCAGCATGTATATTGAAGCTCAGGGCTATGTTCCTGTGTTGCTGGAGAATTTGCATGGTATGTCTTGCTCTGGAACTTGTTGGCCCTTAGGTGGTACTTGGTTTCATTGTAGGTATCGAGGCATTTGATGAGCTCCTGTCAATTAATGTTCCCTGGAGTCCAGAGTTCTCTGGTGTTCTCAGGATTTGCTCTTAAGCCTCCTGCTTCTGGTTTTCAGTCTTATTTTTACAGGAGCCTCAAGACTTCTCCATCTATACAGCACTGTTGATTAAATGGTGAAAAGTTTCTCCACAGTGAGGGACACCTACAGAGGCTCACAGAATTACATGGAGAAGAGAAGAGGGAGGAGGGAGATAGAGGTGACCAGGATGAGATGAAGTGAAATCAAAAGAGGAGAGAGCAAGCTAGCCAGTAATCACTTCCTTATGTGCTCTCCACAGTCTGGACCACTCAGAGATGTTCATAGAGTTATACAGAGAAGAGAAGAGGGAGGAAGGAGACAGAGGTGGCCAGGAGGATAAAGGGGGAATCAAAAAGACAGAGACAGATTCAGTCAGTAATCAGTTCCCTAAGTGTTCTCCACCTTCTGGAACACACAAAGAGATTCACAGAGTTGGGTAGAGAAGAGAAGGGGGAGGGAGGAGATAGAGGCGACCTGGTGGAGAAAAAAGAGAGTCCAAAGAGGGAGAGTGTAGTCAAGCCAGTAATCTCACTCCCAAGTAAAAATGGGTAGTGAAGATTGGGTTCTTAAAGGTACAAAATTGATAATAAATACCAAAAAGCAAACATTAAAAATCTAGAATAGAGGTTGAATTTTCAAAAATACAGTATTAAAGAAAAAGGAAAAAAAAGTCACAAGAATTATAAAATATATATCTATATGAAGTTTGCTTTAAAAAATAGGGTCTCTCTATTTTTTTTTTTTTTTGCAAAGTAATAGTAGATTATAAAAATGAAAATTAAAGGAGTAATAGAGGACTTAAAAATTAAAAAAATTAAAGAATGATAGTAAAAATATATCTAGAACTTTCTCTGGTATTGTTGTGGACAGTGTGGGGTCAGTTCATTTTTGGATAGTTCCTTGATCTGGCTTATATTTCTCAAGATCTATAGGCCCCTTTGGAGAAGGCAATGGCAACCCACTCCAGTACTCTTGCCTGGAAAATCCCATGGACAGAGGAGCCTGGTGGGCTGCAGTCTATGGGGTCACTAAGAGTCAGACAAAACTGAGCGACTTCACTTTCACTTTTCACTTTCATGCTTGGAGAAGGAAATGGCAACCCACTCCAGTGTTCTTGTCTGGAGAATCCCAGGGGCGGTAGAGCCTGGTGGGCTGCCGTCTATGGGGTCGCACAGAGTCGGACACAACTGAAGCGACTTAGCAGCAACAGTAGCAGCAGCAGGTCCAAGCAGCCCAGGTGACCAGGTGTTTGGTTAGCATGGTCGCTGCAACTTATCGCCTCACCCACCACTGCCACTCGGTTTTCTGGGTGCACCTTCTCAGGCAGATGTTGACCGTCCAGAATTCCAAGAAGTCTTGGTTAGCAATGAAGCCTGCTTGCAGTTTGATAAATAATGCCTCTTTACGGCCATGATTGCCCACTTCCGGCTTTGGCTGCCCTCTTCTGCCTGTCACTGGAGGGGGATGGGCCAGTCTGCAGCCGGCTAGCTCTGCTCAGTCCTTTGTTCTGTGAGCAGGCCTGGAAGTGTCTTAGGTTAGGGCTTTTCGCCTGGTAGTTATCCCACAGTCTGGTTTGCTATCCCAAGTTAGTTCCCTCAGATTGCCCTCGAGGCATTCAGGCCTGTCCTTACTCTAAGCAATGCAGCCCGCACCTCCCTGTCCAGCCCCCGCTTGCTAGTTTCAGGTGCAGGTGTCTGTGCTGCTTCTCCTCTGGGGGAGTTACCATCGGGCATGTAATCCGTGGGTTTTAATTATTTATTTATTTTTCCTCCCAGTTATATTGCCCTCTGTGGTTCTAAGGCTTGCCACAGACTTGGCAGTGAGACTGTTTCCTGGTGTTTGGAAATTTCTCTCTTTTTTAAGACTCCCTACCCAGGACAGAGCTCCGTCCCTACCTCTTTTGCCTCTTTTTTTATCTTTTATATTTTTCCTACCTCCTTTCAAAGACAATGGGCTGTTTTCTGGGTGCCTGATGTCCTCTGCCAGCATTCAGAAGTTGTTTCGTGGAATTTTCTCAGTGTTCAAATGTTCTTTTGATGAATTTGTGGGGGAGAAAGTGGTCTCCCTGTCCTATTCCTCTGCCATCTTAGGACAGCCTCCTGTTTATGTAATTTTAAATTCAATATAGTTCAAATTATCTATTTGGCTTATTTGAAGATTTTCTCTTTGTATAATTTTTCTGCAGTTTGAATATCATATGCATTTGTAGAATATGATAGATCTTTGTATTTATCTCATGATCTCTAAGCTTCCTATATCTCAGGTTTGATTTCTGTTACTGAATTTGGCAAATTCTAAGCCATGTTACCTCAAATATTTTGTCTATTTTTTCTCTTTCTGGTATTCCTATTATGCATATGTTACATTTTTTAAAACTGTTCAACCCTTCCTGGATACTCTGCTCTCTTATTTTCTTTGCTTTGCATTTAGTTTGGAGTGTTTCTATTGACATAACTTCAGGCTCACTCATTTCTTTTTACACTGTTTCCAGACTCCTGATTTTCCTTCCAAGCCATTCTTCATTTCTTTTACAGTGTTTTTTATTTTTGCCATTTCTTTTTCATTCTTCATTACAGCTGCTTACACTGCCTTTCGTTTCTTACATGCTATCCACTTTTTACATTGGAGTCCTTAGAATATTAACCATAGTTATTTCAAATTTCTGGCGTGATAATCCCAAAATGTTTGCCATATTCTATTATGGTTCTGTTACTTGCTTTGTCTCTTTATGCTGTGCTTTTTAATTTTAGCATGTATTGAAACTTTTTTTGAAAGCTGGACATGCTTTATCAGGTAAGAGGAATGAGGTAAACGTCTTATCAATGAACTGTGGGGAAGAGAGGGGCACATTCTATAATTTTATGAGTGGGTCTCTGTATTTAAATGGGTCTGTAACCTTGGGCTGTGACCTTCATAAGTGCTTCTCAGGTTTTTTTTGTGTTTTTTTTTGCCTTTTAAAAAGAAAAAAAGCCTAGTTGTGGTTGGTTGGATGTTTCCCTTACTCTAGGTTGGTTAGGTTCTGTTCTGGAAAATAGTTTCTTGTTTGTTAGAAAGTTGAAATTCTAGTGAGAAAGAGGTAACGTATACTTCATTCCTATATGCTCTCAAGTTAATATCTTGTACAAAATACAAGTACAAAAATAAAAAGGCACTGATCTGGTAAGAAAAGACACTCCATGTGTTCTAAGAATATAAGTCATTTAATACTGTTAATTTTATAGCACAAAATATTGATATTTTGTTATATTGATTCGTACCCATTTCAGTACTGTATTGGAACTAATTAGATATTTATAATGTTTTATTGGTTATGTATTTTTCTAATAATTTAGAAATGCATATAAATTAGCAGGCAACATATCTTCTTCTCTCACAAATACATAAAATCCTTATGAATAGCATCTGGTGTTCAAATATCTTTTAATTGTTTTTAACCATACTACTTCCTTATCCTATAAATTATCCTTATTGAATAGACTCTCATCTGATTAAATTAAAATACGCTTTGTTCTTTATTTTGAAAGTCTTCACAAGTACAGCTTCCTGGTAACTGCTTAAGATTTCTTTTTGAATATTCAAAAGACTCATCTTGTTCCTATTCAGAAAAGGTTTGCTAAAAGAAATATAATTCGAAGGGGGCATACTAACAGTCATTGATATTAATATAGCCTATGCTTCAGCAATACTGCATAGAAATGAAATTAAACTCATAAAAGCAGAGAAAGACACGCAAATGCATTAGAGGCATCATACAGGAAGCAGGGGAATCGACAATCAACTTTCATTACCTTCTCACTTTTCTCTTTATGCACAATTAACATTGCTTTCTGTTTCTTTTGTTTATTCTGTCATTTATGCCAGTTTTAACCAAAATCTCACCTTAGTACTTTTATTTACCTTTTATTAATACTTCAGATTCTCAATTTTTCTGAAGTTATTTGTAATTATGAAAGTGTAAAAAGCAGTCCTTCAGCAATCTTATTGTTTATGTTTGAACTGTATAAAGGAAGAAAATAATTCATTAAAATAGCCTTTAATGTGGTTGTTTTTCTGTATATACGTGTTTTTACTTAAATGCATACCTTGAATCTAGCAACCAAATTAAAACTTTATGCAACTATTATCTTAATGGCTATGAAGAGTTAGAACAGAGAGTTAATATATAAAAGAGAAAAATAAACTTGACTATGTATCCACAGCAGTGTCTGACAGGAAGAAGGTGGTTTATTAATATTTGCTATAAAATTAAGTTATAAATTGGTTCTTAAGTATTTTATTTTAATAAATAAAAAATTAATAAAATTTAATAAAATTTTTTAATTTTCATTTTTTTATTGTAGAGTTGATTCACAATGTTGCTTTAGTTTAAGTGTATATCAAAGTGATTCAGTTATAAATATATATATTCACACATATAGTCTTAAAATTTAATAAATTTAATGAAATTTTTAATATGTATTTAAATAAAATACTTAATAAAAAGTATATTTTAATTAATAGATATAAAATAATTATTACTCTCCCTCTATTCCATTACCTTTTTGAATTCTCCATATGCATTCGAAAAGAAGTAGTTCAGTTTATTTAGATGCACAGTTCATTATATATTCATAGAATATACATTATTATGTGTTTATGTGTTCTAAGATTATAAGTTCTTACATGTAGTTGAACCATTTGATTTATCTTAATCCAGAAGTGATATGTTGAAGTCACCAAGTTTTATGCCCTTCTAACAGTAGAAGATGCCTTCTGCCAAAAAAAATTTTTTTTAATGTGGATGTACCTACAATTTATTATATTAGGGGAAATAAGTCAGAGACAGAGAAAAACAAATATGATATAATATCACTTACATGTGGAATCTAAAAAAATAATACCATTGAGCTTACTTATTATATAAAATAGAAATAGACTTGGAGACATAGAAAACTAATTTATGATTACAAAAGGGGAAAGGAGGAAAGGAATAAATTAGGAGTTTGAAATTAACATATATGCACTATTATATATAAAATAAGATAAAAAAGGGACTGTATGTCATGATACTGTATGTCACAGAGAACAGTATTGAACAGTATTCAATATCTGAAAATAACCTATATTGGAAAAGAATCTGAAAAGACTATATATATGTGTGTGTGATTATCAGATCAGATCAGGTCAGTTGCTCAGTCATGTCCGACTCTTTGTGACCCCATGAATCGCAGCACGCCAGGCCTCCCTGTCCATCACCATCTCCCAGAGTTCACTGAGACTCACGTCCATCGAGTCAGTGATGTCATCCAGCCATCTCATCCTCTGTCGTCCCCTTCTCCTCCTGCCCCCAATCCCTCCCAGCATCAGAGTCTTTTCCAATGAGTCAACTCTTCTCATGACGTGGCCAAAGACTGCAGTTTCAGCTTTAGCATCATTCCCTCCAAAGAAATTTCAAGGCTGATCTCCTTCAGAATGGACTGGTTGGATCTCCTTACAGTCCAAGGGACTCTCAAGAGTCTTCTCCAACACCACAGTTCAAAAGCATCAATTCTTCGGCACTCAGCCTTCTTCACAGTCCAACTCTCACATCCATACATGACCACAGGAAAAACCATAGCCTTGACTAGACGGACGTTTGTTGGCAAAGTAATGTCTCTGCTTTTGAATATGCTATCTAGGTTGGTCATAACTTTCCTTCCAAGGAGTAAGCGTCTTTTAATTTCATGGCTGCAGTCACCATCTGCAGTGATTTTGGAGCCCAGAAAAATAAAGTCTGACACTGTTTCCACTGTTTCCCCATCTATTTCCCATGAAGTGATGGGACCGGATGCCATGATCTTCTTTTTCTGAATGTTGAGCTTTAAGCCAACTTTTTCACTCTCCACTTTCACCTTCATCAAGAGGCTCTTTAGTTCCTCTTTACTTTCTGCCATAAGGGTGGTGTCACCTGCATATCTGAGGTTATTGATATTTCACCTGGAAATCTTGATTCCAGCTTGTGTTTCCTCCAGTCCAGTGTTTCTCATGATGTACTCTGCATATAAGTTAAATAAACAGGGTGACAATATACAGCCTTGACGTACTCCTTTTCCTATTTAGAACCAGTCTGTAGTTCCATGTCCAGTTCTAACTGTTGCTTCCTGACCTGCATATAAATTTCTCAAGAGGCAGATCAGGTGGTCTGGTATTCCCAACTCTTTCAGAATTTTCCACAGTTTATTGTGATCCACACAGTCAAAGGCTTTGGCATAGTCAATAAAGCAGAAATAGATGTTTTTCTGGAACTCTCTTGCTTTTTCCAGGATCCAACAGATGTTGGCAATTTGATCTCTGGTTCCTCTGCCTTTTCTAAAACCAGCTTGAACATCAGGAAGTTCACGGTTTGCATATTGTTGAAGCCTGGCTTGGAGAATTTTGAGCATTACTTTACTAGCATGTGAGATGAGTGCAATTTTGCAGTAGTTTGAGCATTCTTTGGCATTGCCTTTCTTAGGGATTGGAATGAAAACTGATCTTTTCCAGTCCTGTGGCCACTGCTGAGTTTTCCAAATTTGCTGGCATATTGAGTGCAGCACTTTCACAGCATTATCTTTCAGGATTTGGAATAGCTCAACTGGAATTCCATCACCACCACTAGCTTTGTTCATAGTGATGCTTTCTAAGGCCCACTTGACTTCACAGTCCAGGATGTCTGGCTCTAGGTCAGTGATCACACCATCATGATTATCTGGGTCATGAAGATCTTTTTTGTACAGTTCTTCTGTGTATTCTTGCCATCTCTTCTTAATATATTCTGCTTCTGTTAGGTCCATACCATTTCTGTCCTTTATCGAGCCTATCTTTGCATGAAATGTTCCTTTGGTATCTCTAACATTCTTGAAGAGATCTCTAGTCTTTCCCATTCTGTTGTTTTCCTCTATTTCTTTGCTTTGATCGCTGAGGAAGGCTTTCTTATCTCTTCTTGCTATTCTTTGGAACTCTGCATTCAGATGTTTATATCTTTCCTTTTCTCCTTTGCTTTTCACTTCTCTTCTTTTCACAGCTATTTGGAAGGCCTCCCCAGACAGCCATTTTGCTTTTTTGCATTTCTTTTCCAGGGGGATGGTCTTGATCCCTGTCTCCTGTACAATGTCACAAACCTCATTCCATAGTTCATCAGGCACTCTATCTATCAGATCTAGGCCCTTAAATCTATTTCTCAATTCCACTGTATAATCATAAGGGATTTGATTTAGGTCATACCTGAATGGTCTAGTGGTTTTCCCTACTTTCTTCAATTTCAGTCTGAATTTGGCAATAAGGAGTTCATGGTCTGAGCCACAGTCAGCTCCTGGTCTTGTTTTTGCTGACTGTATAGAGCTTCTCCATCTTTGGTTGCAAAGAATATAATCAGTCTGATTTCGATGTTGACCATCTGGTGATGTCCATGTGTAGAGTCTTCTCTTGTGTTGTTGGAAGAGGATGTTTGTTATGACCAGTGCATTTTCTTGGCAAAACTCTATTAGTCTTTGCCCTGCTTCATTCTGTATTCCAAGGCCAAATTTGCCTGTTACTCCAGGTGTTTCTTGACTTCCTACTTTTGCATTCCAGTCCCCTATAATGAAAAGGACATCTTTTTTGGGTGTTAGTTCTAAAAGGTCTTGTAGGTCTTCATAGAACCGTTCAACTTCAGCTTCTTCAGCGTTACTGGTTGAGGCACAGACTTGGATTACTGTGATATTGAATGGTTTGCCTTGGAAACGAACAGAGACCATTCTGTCATTTTTGAGATTGCATCCAAGTTCTGCATTTCAGACTCTTTTGTTGACCATGATGGCTACTCCATTTCTTCTAAGGGATTTCTGCCTGCAGTAGTAGATATAATGGTCATCTGAGTTAAATTCACCCATTCCAGTCCATTTCAGTTTGCTGATTCCTAGAATGTCGACATTCACTCTTGCCTACTCTTGTTTGACCACTTCCAATTTGCCTTGATTCATGGACCTGACATTCCAGGTTCCTATGCAATATTGCTCTTTACAGCATCAGACCTTGCCTCTATCACCAGTCACATCCACAGCTGGGTATTCTTTCTGCTTTGGCTCCATCCCTTCATTCCTTCTGGAGTTATTTCTCCACTGATCTCCAGTAGCATATTGGGCACCTACTGTCCTGGGGAGTTTCTCTTTCAGTATCCTGTCATTTTGCCTTTTCATACTGTTCATGGGGTTCTCAAGGCAAGAATACTGAAGTGGTTTGCCATTCCCTTCTCCAGTGGACCACATTCTGTCAGATCTCTCCACCATGACCTGCCCATCTTGGGTTGCCCCACGGGCATGGCTTAGTTTCATTGAGTTAGACAAGGCTGTGGTCCTAGTGTGATTAGATTGACTAGTTTTCTGTGAGTATGGATTCAGTGTGTTTGCTCTGTGATGCCCTGTTGCAACACCTACCGTCTTACTTGGGTTTCTCTTACCTTGGACGAGGGGTATCTCCTCACCGCCGCCCTTCCTGACCTTCAACGTGGGATAGCTCCTCTAGGCCCTCCTGCGTTCACGCAGCCAAGGCTCCTTGGACGTGGGGTTGGTCTTCCCGGCCACCTCCCCTGGCCTCTGGCGTGGGTTGCTCCTCCTGGCCGCTGCCCATGGCCTCCGGCGTCGGGGTGTGGGGTAGCTCCTCCCACCCACTGTCCCTGTCCTCGGGCTTAGGGGCGTGGGGTAGCTCCTCCCAGCCGCCACCCCTGACCTCAGATGCCGGATAAGTCCTCTCTCTTCTCCACCCCCGACCTCGGACGCGGGGTAGCTACTCTCGCAGTTCCTGAGCGATTGCAGTCTGGTACTCTCGGCCGCTGCCCCTGACCTCGGATGTGGGGTAACTTCTCTTGGCCTGAAGCACTTTGATGTACACTTAAAACTAATGCAACATTGTAAATCAACTCTACAATAAAAAAAATAAAATTAACAAAATTTTAAAAGATGGCTATCTTATTTGGTTCATGGATGTTTCTGAATGTTAAGGCAATGGCAACCTGGTCCAGTACTCTTGCCTGGAAAATTCCATGGATGGAGGAGCCTGGTGGGCTGCAGTCTATGGGGTCGCTAGAAGTCGGACATGACTGAGCGACTTCCCTTTCACTTTTCACTTTCATGCATTGGGGAAGGAAATGGCAACCCACTCCAGTGTTCTTGCCTGGAGAATCCCAGGGATGGGGTAGCCTGGTGGGCTGCCATTTCTGGGGTTGCTCAGAGTCGGACACAACTGAAGTGACTTAGCAGAAGCACCAGCATACCTTCATTATTGAAACTATATTAATATAACATACCTTTTTTCTTGTGAATTTTTTTTTGCTGTGAAATTTACCTTTCCAACATTAATCTTAATTTTTCTTTGACTTGTCTTTGCCTAGTATACTTTTGTCTCCTTTTATTTCACTATCTTTTTAATTTTAGGTATGTATCTTTTACACACATATAGGAAGATTTTATTTGCAAGCCATTCTGAAAATATTTGTCTTTTAAAAGAGGAATAAACCCAGTTTACAGTTAGAGGTGTTACCTATACATTCAGTCTCATATCTACCATCATTTTATTTCCTATTACTTGTGTTATGTGTTATGCTTATGTAGTATTTTCCACGTAACTGACCCTTTTAATTGATATTTTATTTGTATTATTTTGTTTGTATTTGTTTAAACAAATATTATGGAAACTTTATTGTTCTTTTCTAGTGGTTACCATTCCTGTAATTTTTGAAAGACTTTTCCATGATGTTTCTACATGCCTGGAAAAGACAGTCAAAAGGCTGTCTTTTGAGAACATTTTATTGAAAACACTCTTGCACTCTTGGAAGATGGAGAGTGGCTTCCTTCAAAGAAAAAGGTGTATTTGTTTCCTGATAATAAAGATAATGGCTCCTTCTGCGGCAAGGTTTGGGCAGGTTTTCTATGACCTGCTTTAAAAGACTGAAGTTGCCTAACCTTTGGGTTCTTCAGCTGTGACATGAACCTACTGCATATGCAGTATGCACCTGGGCTCTTTTCACCCCCTGGGTCTAGGGAGGAAGGGAAGCTAAGGAAATGAGAAGCTCCTTCTTGCCAGATGCCATAGTCCTGTCTTTTATCTCCCTCAGGAGTGCCTTGTCTTTTGCCAGCTTTTAGGAACTTGTGGGAGGCTAACCTGTGGCAGGCTAATTTGTTAGACTGCAAGTAGGATATCATTTCCCATCTTTCACACTTCTTGATACTAACATGATCATTTCCTTTTATCCACCTTAACACTACTTCCATTCGGTTGCTCATTCATAAATATCTTTTGCCTCCTGCCTGTTACCTATAGGCAGTTGTTTAGCTTATTCTGTGCTCCCCTTTCTTTTTTTCTTCTCCAATTTGTATCATTGTTTTTATTTGTCAGATTATGTAACATTTTATAACAGTTTTCTATCTTTGTCCTCTTTTTGTATTAGTCTTAGATTTATGGTTCAGAATGTTCAGTCTCACTAACTGTAATATTTTTGCCCAAATAAGACAAAGTAAGCCCAAGTATGTTGGTGAGGAGCAAATGAGGGATTATATAGAGAATGGCTTGTAGCCTGAGAGTAATTTGGGGGACTTTCTAAATGTGGGTCCAGTGACTTCTTTAAATTTATGAGACCAAAGAAGTGAGTGAAGAGTAGGTTACAATAAAAAGTAAATTTGGAATAAAAAATAAACTAACATTTTTCTACTTAGGCCAGAAAGTAGCACAGTATCTTTCTCCCCTAAAACTTGCATTCTTTATTGTCTTTAGATCCAAAATCAGTTCAAGAAGCTGGCACAACAGATAATTGGTTCGGATCCTTCATGCTGTTGACTCCATTCTTTCTAAGCACCTACATTTTCACCTGAGTTATATTTGATGGAGTGCTCATAATTTTAAACACAAACTAAAGCATTATTGTCCTGAGATAGTTTTACACTTAAAGAAATACCATTTAAAAGTCTAAATAAATACCTAAATGATAAAATTTTCCAAGAAAAGAAAATTTATCCCATTTTTTGAACAACTGTAAAAATTTTCAATTACTTATCTCAACAATGCTTACTCAGTTCCCTTTACTCTTCTTTCCAACTACTCTGTACCCGTTCTGGATAGATTAGAAGAAATCAAAACAGAAGAAAGAAGATTTTGTTCCTTGAAGAGATAGATATGGTTATCGAGAAAATTAACTGCAGTAAAATTTCATCCGTTATAATAGGCCCATGAAGATGAACAAGGAAATGTGCACATTTGGCCATGCTACACTTTAGCAAAAAGAAGAAAATATAAACTATGCCTCACAGAAATCAGAAACTATATTTTCTTTCAACAGTCCATAATAAGCACCTCTAGAATTAGAATGTTTGCAATTCAACCATATTTGCTTCCATTTGATTAGCTATTTTAAGCTAAATTAAAGGGAATAAATTAATATATTTTATATACCCAATTTGTTAATTTCAGTAACAAAAAAGTAAGTGGGAAACCTTATATACTCTGTCTGTTTTTGTTATTCCCACTGAATGAAACACCGTGACTTATAGTCACATCTCAGAGTGCCTGCTTTAGGCCCAAGCTTGCGGTTTCCCTCTGTTAGAGAGATGTCATTCATCATTATGTGAGGTGCAGTTGGAGTCAAAAGATTTCCAGATAAATCTGGAATGGCAGTCAATTAGTCATCACTTTCACAGCTTGTCCATACATCTCTTGTTAAGTGAATGTTTATACACTTACCCTCCCTAAAGGCCCACCAGTAACTTTGTGAAACACATTGACATAGAGCCATGACATAGCCCTGTTGCAAAATCTGTCTCCAATGGCAGTTAATCAAAGAATGCCATGAGCTCAATAAAACCTGCACTAATAATACAATACAGTGAATATCTGCTGTTACTATTTCTGCTATAAATCTTGTAAGTGTCTTTTACTTTAGCAAAGAAACTATTAATAAATTCAACTTGCAGTAAGGAAAACATACACAAAGCATCCTACTGCGTGATGGCTTTCAGACCAGACTCTGAAGCAACAATTATTATTTTTTAAATATTACATTTGCCACTAGGATATCATGTTTACTCAATGTTTGATGAGAAGTGGAGCATTACATAAATATCAGCCATTTGATACCAGGAACAATCTTTATTCAAAGCCCCAAGGCATCAGTTCAAGAAATAAGCATATAACTTCCTTTAGCTTAAATAGCAATCACTTGAACTCCTCCAAAATAGAGTAAAAATGCACTGCTGGCCTTGGCTAACAAAATACAACCACATGTATTATTTAATTTCATTTTTTGTAATTGTATTACGTCCTATCATACAGAAATATATATGTGTATTTTCATCATGTACATTGGAGAAGTCACTTCAAGGCATTTTATGATAAAGTTTTAAAAAGTACTTAGTCACTTTTTTAAAGTTATGCCTTATTTTAGAGTTAAGAAAGCACAATAAAATTGATCCAGCTATTTCTAAGAATTCTATAAGAGAATAACAATGCTAGTAGTTCTAATGCCAAATTCAAGAAACTTTCACTGTAAAATATCAATAAAATGTTGTGGTAGCTCCCATAATGATGTATGCAGTACATCCTAAGATGAATAGTTCGTGGTTGGCAGCAAAAACATGATTGAACGATCAGATAATACTCATAAGAGACATGTCATAAAGAACAAAAATTTCAAGCAAATTGATTTGTTACTCTCTTCTATTTTTCAGAAATATTTAGAAAAATATTCATTTTTATCTAGAAATATGAACCATTTGGATTTCCCATATCTGTGCTGAGTTTGAAGGCTTCTTAATACACATGCAGTTCATAAGTACATTCAAACCTAATGCATAATTCACGAAATAAATCTAATTAATAATTTAATGTCTTATGTTATTTCAGACTGGCAAGCTTTGGCTTTGCTTGTATAGAACATTAAGTATTCCTATCATATTCTGACATTCTTCTCTGTCCTGAATGCCTTAATTATTTTTCATTATGAACAGAATCACTGTTTATTAATCTGGTCTTGAAATAAAAGAACTTGCAGCGAGGAAAAAGTGGCCACTGCATAGGTTAACTTCCTATGCACTTAAAGTAAGTGCATAACTACATATAATAGTAAGCATGCCATACGTAATGTAATGGAAAGCATTAAAATTAAGGTTTGAAAAATACGTAACAACTCCTGGCATATGACAAGACCTGTGTCTGTATATTATAAATGAATTCTAACATTATTTAAAATGATATTAAAATAATCACATTAATGACTGCCAAACAGATGAGTCTACATAAATCTATATATAGATTGTTCGTGGGTACATTTTGCAGTTAGATAAATTTGACTTTTACTAATAAATGAAAGGTTATTTTATGTAATTATTTCAAATAAATTGAAATTAAACCCAGGATAGCAGAGTAGATTAATAAATATCTAGTAATAGCAGAAAAAGTATGTCTATATTAATTTTGCTTGTGTTGTCCAGGAAGGAAATATTTAAATAACATAACTGGAAAAAGTCACTGTAGAAATTCTTCATTTAATTTAGTGTCCTAAACATTGTTTTTATCGTGAAGTGACTCCAGGACAATTTCCATCTGTGTATAAATAAGCTTATAAAAACATCATACTTATTTTTAAAGTTAACTTTCTTTTGGAAGGAATTAAATCATGTAGAAAGAGAATGGCACTCCCATGATGGGATTAGTGTTCCTGTAAGAAGAAACTCTTTCTCTGCTAAGAGAGGATACAGTGAGAAGGCAAGTCAGAAAGAGGCATCTCACCAGAATCTGGCCATGCTGACACTCTGATCAGAGTTCTCAGCCTCCAGAACTGTGAAAAATATCTGTTGTTCATAGGCTTCTGAGTTTAAATAAGAAAGAATCATGTCAGGAACTGGTAGATACCCCTTAATCTCTGATATTTAACTAATAATAGTAACCTACATGGAGAAGGCAATGGCAACCTACTCCAGTACTCTTGCCTGGAAAATCCCATGGATAGAGAAGCCTGGTAGGCTGCAGTTCATGGGGTCATGAAGAGTCGGACACGACTGAGTGACTTCACTTTCACTTTTCACTTTCATGCATTGGAGAAGGAAATGGCAACACACTGCAGTGTTCTTACCTGGAGAATCCCAGGGACGGAGGAGCCTGGTAGGCTGCATTCTCTGGGGCTGCATAGAGTAGGACACAACTGAAGTGACTTAGCAGCAGCAGCAGTAACCTACAGTTGATGGCATCCAGTCTCATCACATCATGACAAATAAACAGATGAGAAAATGAAAACAGTGACAGAGTTTATTTTCTTGGGCTCCAAAATCACTGTGGATGGTGACTGCAGTCATGAAATTAAAAGATGCTTGCTCCTTGGAAGAAAAGCTATGACAAACCTAGGCAGCGTATTAAAAAGCAGAGACAACACTTTGCCCACAAAGGTCAAAGCTATGGTTTTTTCCAGTAGTCATGTATGGATGTGAGAGCTGGACCATAAAGAAGGCTGGGCGTTAAAGAATTGATGTTTTGAACTGTAGTGCTGGAGATGATTCTTGGGAATCCCTTGGACAGCAACAATATTAAACCAGTCAATCCTAAAGGAAATCAATCCTGAATATTCATTGGAAGGACTGATTCTGAAGCGCCAATACTTTGGCCACCTGATGTGAAGAGCTGACTCACTGGAAAGGACCCTGATGCTGAGAAAGACTGAGAGCAAGAGGAGAAGGGAATGACAGAGGATAAGATGGTTGAATGGCATCAGTGACTCAATAGACATGAGTTTGAGCAAGTTCTTGAAATTTGTAATGGACTGGGAAGTCTGGCATCTTGCAGTCCACGGGGTTGCAAAGAGTCGGACACAACTGAGCAACTGAACAACAGTGGGATGAGGTCAGTCATTGTCACAGCGCCGCACCCAAGATGATAACTATGAAAATGTGATGAACGTTAGGAGATCCTATTTAAACACAAAGCATAGATTATGCAACTGAATAGTCTAAATTATGAATCCATAGGCACACAAAATGTAAATACATTTTTATCTAATATCAAATAATCATTGTAGCCTATGAAAGACTGGGGAAACAAAAACTCTGACACATATCTATTCAAAGCTATTCTACCAAATAAAATAGTATTATATAGGGAGAGGTGCTAGAGCATGAGTGAAAAATCACTATTATGGGTAAAATTTTAGACTTTTTTCAATATTCCAACTGAATATTAATTTATTTAAATTTAAGACATTTGTTGCACACCTACCATTTGAACTGACTGTGGCAGTCATGGAGGTGTGCCACTTAGATACACATACAAAAGAAAATCTGCACTGGGAGCTGCATCAGCTCACAATTGAATGACAACACTCTTAGGATCTGCCATAGATTTTTAGCCAAGAACATACTCCCTCTAGGTTGTCCATGCTAATACTGGGCACAGTGCAATGCGAGGGCCTTGCTTGAGCCCAATATGAGACATCTCTAACAGGCAATCTTTGCTCTGGGGTTCCCTATTGACATGGCTGAGATTTTCTCAGAACTTCAAGGGTAGCTTTATTCTTCCAGTGGTTCTTCTTTACCTCTTGTCTTTTTGTAGGTGTCAAACATGCACCACAGGCTTGAAGACTCTCTCTATTACAACCCCCTCTCTCTTTTGAACTTCACAGACTATCCTCAATCAATTTTTTATCATTTCTAACTCTGTCTTGTTATTTACTTTCCCGTAGAGTCACACTGACATATTGACTCCCATGGTATAAATAGTAAATGCTGACAGATTTCAAATGTAGTCTTTTCTCTTTATTACCAAAGGTAAATATGGAAGGCTATTATCAAGTGAAAAATAAATACATTAATTTCTTGTTGCTACTGCAAGAAATTATCTAAACAACTTAGTGACATGAACAAGACAAATAAATTCTTTTAAAATCTGGAGATGAGAAATTCCAAAAAGAGTTTTATGGAGCTAAGATCATTTTCTGGGATCCCCACATGGAGCTAGTGGTAAAGAATCCAACTATCAATGCAGGAGACATAAGAGACTCAGTCTCCATCATTGACAGAAAGATTCCCTATAGTAGGAAATGGCAACCCACTCCAGTATTCTTGCTTGGAGAATCCCATGGACAGAGAAACCTGGCAGGCTATGGTCCGTGGGGTCACAAAGAGTTGGACACAATTGGAGTGACTGAGCACAGCACAAGATCGAGGTATTTACAGGGTTGTTTCCTTTTCCATGTCTAGCTGCTATTCAGACTCCTTGACTTGTAATCCTTTCTCCATCTGCAAAGAACATGACTCCAATCTGTTTCTGCCATCACTCTGCCTTTTCCATTGAAGTCAAATCTTCTGTCTTCCTCTCCCACCCTCAAACCTCAACATTATCACTTTTCCCCTGAAACAGAATGCTAATAAGTTGGAATAACTAAATATTAGTATCTGGTCTGATTAAATGATTCTCAAAAAGACACTATAGAAGTTAATGTAATCATATGCAGTTGAAATCAATGATTCAGTAGTATTTTCATCTTTGTGAAGAAATAAGAAGGAAAAGATGACTAAGCTTTTATATCCAGTGCCTGGATCTTGAACTGGTACCCAAACTGAGTTACTCAAATAAACTTAGGTAGATGTTTCAAGGATTAAAACAGACTTGTATTTTGTTTTGTTTTATTGGTTGGCACTTACTAATACAAAATGTTTTCCTCTATTTCTTTGCTTTGATCGCTGAGGAAGGCTTTCTTATCTCTCCTTGCTATTCTTTGGAACTCTGCATTCAGATGCATATATCTTTCCTTTTCTCCTTTGCTTTTCGCTTCTCTTCTTTTCACAGCTATTTGTAAGGCCTCCCCAGTCAGCCATTTTGCTTTTTTGCATTTCTTTTCCATGGGGATGGTCTTGATCCCTGTCTCCTGTACAATGTCACAAACCTCATTCCATAGTTCATCAGACATTCTGTATATCTGATCTAGTCCCTTAAATCTATTTCTCACTTCCACTGTATAATCATAAGGGATTTGATTTAGGTCATACCTGAATGGTCCAGTGGTTTTCCCTACTTTCTTCAATTTCAGTCTGAATTTGACAATAAGGAGTTCATGGTCTGAACCACAGTCAGCTCCTGGTCTTGTTTTTGCTGACTGTATAGAGCTTGTCCATCTTTGGCTGCAAAGAATATAATCAATCTGATTTTGGTGTTGACCATCTGGTGATGTCCATGTGTAGAGTCTTCTCTTGTGTTGATGGAAGAGGATGTTTGCTATTATCAGTACTTTCTCTTGGCAATACTCCATTAGCCTTTGCCCTGCTTCATTCTGTATTCCAAGGCCAAATTTGCCTGTTACTCCAAGTGTTTCTTGACTTCCTACTTTTGCATTCCAGTCCCCTATAATGAAAAGGACATCTTTTTTGGGTGTTAGTTCTAAAAGGTCTTGTAGGTCTTCATAGAGCCGTTCAACTTCAGCTTCTTCAGCGTTACTGGTTGGGGCATAGGCTGGATTACTGTGATATTGAATGGTTTGCCTTGGAAACGAACAGAGATCATTCTGTCGTTTTTGAGATTGCATCCAAGTACTGCATTTCGGACTCTTTTGTTGACCATGATGGCTACTCCATTTCTTCTAAGGGATTTCTGCCCACAGTAGTAGATATAATGGTCACCTGAGTTAAATTCACCCATTCCAGTCCATTTTAGTTCCCTGATTCCTAGAATGTTGACGTTCACCCTTGCCGTCTCCTGTTTGACCACTTCCAATTTGCCTTCATTCATTCCAGATTCCTATGCAATATTGCTCTTTACAGCATTGGACCTTGCTTCTATCCCCAGTCACATCCACAACTGGGTATTGTTTTTGCTTTGGCTCTGTCTTGTATTGGGCACCTACTGACCCGGGGAATTCCCTTTTCAGTATCTTATCATTTTGCCTTTTCATACTGTTCATGGGGTTCTCAAGGCAAGAATACTGAAGTGGTTTGCCATTCCCTTCTCCAGTGGACCACATTCTGTCAGACCTCTCCACCATGACCTGCCCATCTTAGGTGGCCCAACACGGCATGGCTTAGTTTCATTGAGTTAGACAAGGCTGTGGTCCGTGTGATCAGATTGACTAGTTTTCTGTGATTATGGTTTCAGTGTGTCTGCCGTTTGATGCCCTCTTGCAACACCTACCATCTCACTTGGGTTTCTCGTACCTTGGACATGGGGTCTCTTCATGGCTGCTCCAGCAAAGCGCAGCTGCTGCTCCTTACCTTGGACGAAGAAATAGAGGAAAACAACAGAGGGAAAGACTAGAGATCTCTTCAAGAAAATTAGAGATACCAAGGGAACATTTCATGCAAAGATGGGCTTGATAAAGGACAGAAGCAGAAGATATTAAGAAGAGGTGGAAAGAATACACAGAAGAACTGTACAAAAAAGATCTTCATGACCAAGATAATCATGATGGTGTGATCATTCACCTAGAGCCAGACATCCTGGAATGTGAAGTCAAGTGGGCTTTAGAAAGCATCACTATGAACAAAGCTGGTGGAGGTGATGGAATTCCAGTTGAGCTATTCCAAATCCTGAAAGATGATGTTGTGAAAGTGCTGCACTCAATATGCCAGCAAATTTGGAAAACTCAGCAGTGGCCACAGGACTGGAAAAGCTCAGTTTTCATTCCAATGCCAAAGAAAGGCAATGCCAAAGAATGCTCAAGCTACCACACAATTGCACTCATCTCTCACACTAGTAAGTAATGCTGAAAATTCTCCAAGCCAGGCCTTAGCAATATGTGAACCATGAACTTCCAGATGTTCAAGCAGGTTTTAGAAAAGGCAGAGGAACCAGAGATCAAATTCCCAACATCTGCTGGATCGGGGGAAAAGCAAGAGAGTTCCAGAAAAACATCTATTTCTGCTTTGTTGACTATGCCAAAGCCTTTGACTGTGTGGATCACAATAAACTGTGGAAAATTCTGAAAGAGATGGGAATACCAGACCACCTGACCTGCCTCTTGAGAAACCTCTATGCAGGTCAGGAAGCAACAGTTAGAACTGGACATGGAACAACAGGCTGGTTCCAAATAAGAAAAGAAGTACGTCAAGGCTGTATTTTGTTACCCTGCTTATTTAACTTATACACAGAGTACATCATGAGAAACGCTGGGCTGGAAGAAGCACAAACTGGAATCAAGATTGCCAGGAGAAATATCAATAACCTCAGATATGCAGATGACACCACCCTTACGGCAGAAAGTGAAGAGAAACTAAAAAGCCTCTTGAAAGTGAAAGAGGAGAGTGAAAAAGTGAGCTTAAAGCTCAACGTTCAGAAAATTAAGATCATGGCATCTGGTCCCATCACTTCATGGGAAATAGATAGGGCAACAGTGGAAACAGTGTCAGACTTTATTTTGGGGGGCTCCCAAATCACTGCAGATGGTGACTGCATCTATTAAATTAAAAGACACTTACTCCTTGGAAGGAAAGTTATGACCAACCTAGATAGCATATTAAAAAGTAGAGACATTCCTTTGCCAACAAAGGTCCATCTAGTCAAGGCTATGCTTTTTTCCCAGTGGTCATGTATGTTTGTGACAGTTGGACTTGAAGAAAGCTGGGTGCTGAAGAATTGATGCTTTTGAACTGTGGTGTTGGAGAAGACTCTTGAGAGTCCCTTGGACTGCAAGGAGATCCAACCAGTCAGTCCTAAAGGAGATCAGCCCTGGGATTTCTTTGGAAGGAATGATGCTAAAGCTGAAACTCCAATACTTTGGCCACCTCATGCGAAGAGTTGACTCATTGGAAAAGACTCTGATGCTGGAAGGTATTGGGGGCAGGAGGAGAAGGGGACGACCGAGGATTGGATGGCTGGATGGCATCACCAACTCGAAGGACATGAGTTTGTGTGAACTCTGGGAGTTGGTGATGGACAGGGAGGCCTGGCATGCTGCTATTCATGGGGTCGCAAAGAGTCTGACACGACTGAGCTACTGAACTGAACTAAACACAAAATGATTATTGAGTTTATTTTTGTATATGGTGTTAGAAAGTGTTCTAGTTTCATTCTTTTACAAGTGGTTGACCAGATTTCCCAGCACCACTTGTTAAAGAGATTGTCTTTAATCCATTGTATATTCTTGCCTCCTTTGTCAAAGATAAGGTGTCCATATGTGCGTGGATTTACCTCTGGGCTTTCTATTTTGTTCCATTGATCTATATTTCTGTCTTTGTGCCAGTACCATACTGTCTTGATGACTGTGGCTTTGTAGTAGAGCCTGAAGTCAGGTAGGTTGATTCCTCCAGTTCCATTTTTCTTTCTCAAGATTGCTTTGGCTATTCGAGGTTTTTTGTATTTCCATACAAATTGTGAAATTATTTGTTCTAGCTCTGTGAAGAATACTGTTGGTAGCTTGATAGGGATTGCATTGAATCTATAAATTGCTTTGGGTAGTATACTCATTTTCACTATATTGATTCTTCCAATCCATGAACATGGTATATTTCTCCATCTATTAGTGTCCTCTTTGATTTCTTTCACCAGTGTTTTATAGTTTTCTATATATAGGTCTTTAGTTTCTTTAGGTAGATATATTCCTAAGTATTTTATTCTTTCCATTGCAGTGGTGAATGGAATTGTTTCCTTAATTTCTCTTTCTGTTTTCTCATTATTAGTGTATAGGAATGCAAGGGATTTCTGTGTGTTGATTTTATATCCTGCAACTTTACTATAGTCATTGATTAGTTCTAGTAATTTTCTGGTGGAGTCTTTAGGGTTTTCTATGTAGAGGATCATGTCATCTGCAAATAGTGAGAGTTTTACTTCTTCTTTTCCAATTTGGATTCCTTTTATTTCTTTTTCTGCTCTGATTGCTGTGGCCAAAACTTCCAAAACTATGTTGAATAGTAATGGTGAAAGTGGGCACCCTTGTCTTGTTCCTGACTTTAGAGGAAATGCTTTCAATTTTTCCCCATTGAGGATAATGTTTGCTGTGGGTTTGTCATATATAGCTTTTATTATGTTGAGGTATGTTCCTTCTATTCCTGCTTTCTGGAGAGTTTTTATCATAAATGGGTGTTGAATTTTGTCAAAGGCTTTCTCTGCATCTATTGAGATAATCATATGGTTTTTATTTTTCAATTTGTTAATGTGGTGTATTACATTGATTGATTTGCGGATATTGAAGAATGCTTGCATCCCTGGGATAAAGCCCACTTGGTCATGGTGTATGATCTTTTTAATGTGTTGTTGGATTCTGATTGCTAGAATTTTGTTAAGGATTTTTGCATCTATGTTCATCAGTGATATTGGCCTGTAGTTTTCTTTTTTTGTGGGATCTTTGTCAGGTTTTGGTATTAGGGTGATGGTGGCCTCATAGAATGAGTTTGGAAGTTTACCTTCCTCTGCAATTTTCTGGAAGAGTTTGAGCAGGATAGGTGTTAGCTCTTCTCTAAATTTTTGGTAGAATTCAGCTGTGAAGCTGTCTGGACCTTGGCTTTTGTTTGCTGGAAGATTTTTGATTACAGTTTCAATTTCCGTGCTTGTGATGGGTCTGTTAAGGTTTTCTATTTCTTCCTGGTCGAGTTTTGGAAAGTTGTACTTTTCTAAGAATTTGTCCTCAAAATGGATTAAAGATCTCAACGTAAGACCAGAAACTTTAAAACTCCTAGAGGAGAACATAGGCAAAACACTCTCTGACATACATCACAGCAGGATCCTCTATGACCCACCTCCCAGAATATTGGAAATAAAAGCAAAAATAAACAAATGGGACCTAATTAAACTTAAAAGCTTCTGCACATCAAAGGAAACTATTAGCAAGGTGAAAAGACAGCCTTCAGAATGGCAGAAAATAATAGCAAATGAAGCAACTGACAAACAACTAATCTCAAAAATATACAAGCAACTCCTACAGCTCAACTCCAGAAAAATAAATGACCCAATCAAAAAATGGGCCAAAGATCTAAATAGACATTTCTCCAAAGAAGACATACAGATGGCTAACAAACACATGAAAAGATGCTCAACATCACTCATTATCAGAGAAATGCAAATCAAAACCACTATGAGGTACCATTTCACACCAGTCAGAATGGCTACGATCCAAAAGTCTACAAATAATAAATGCTGGAGAGGGTGTGGAGAAAAGGGAACCCTCTTACACTGTTGGTGGGAATGCAAACTAGTACAGCCACTATGGAGAACAGTGTGGAGATTCCTTAAAAAACTGGAAATAGAACTGCCTTATGATCCAGCAATCCCACTGCTGGGCATACACACTGAGGAAACCAGAAGGGAAAGAGACACGTGTACCCAATGTTCATCGCAGCACTGTTTATAATAGCCAGGACATGGAAGCAACCTAGATGTCCATCAGCAGATGAATGGATAAGAAAGCTATGGTACATATACACAATGGAGTATTACTCAGCCATTATAAAGAATACATTTGAATCAGTTCTAATGAGGTGGATGAAACTGGAACCTATTATACAGAGTGAAGTAAGCCAGAAGGAAAAACACCAATACAGTATACTAACGCATATATATGAAATTTAGAAAGATGGTAACGATAACCCTGTATACGAGACAGCAAAAGAGACACTGATGTATAGAACAGTCTTATGGACTCTGTGGGAGAGGGAGAGGGTGGGAAGATTTGGGAGAATGGCATTGAAACATGTAAAATATCATGTATGAAACGAGATGCCAGTCCAGGTTCGATGCACGATACTGGATGCTTGGGGCTAGTGCACTGGGATGACCCAGAGGGATGGTATGGGGAGGGAGGAGGGAGGAGGGTTCAGGATGGGGAACACATGTATACCTGTGGTGGATTCATTTTGATATTTGGCAAAACTAATACAATTATGTAAAGTTTAAAAATAAAATAAAATTAATTTAAAAAAATGATTATTGAGGTAAAAGATATGTGAATATTGCATGGAGCCATGAAATCTGCTTGTTCTTTCACAGACTAATCCCTTTGCTCTTGTGCTCAGTAACATAATAGGCCATAGTTCAGAGGTAAGCAATACTATCTAGATTTGTATAGATGGAATCAATAGTATAATCCTATTAAATTCTGCAAAACAGTTTACTTTATGATATAAAGTGGAATTGTGATTGATTTTTTAAAGTAAAGAATAGTTCTACATTCAACTCAATCAAGAATAACTTTTAAAGCAATAACTTTCTTTTTGTGGAAGCCCTGTTTTTTCTTTCTTTCTTCTTATTTTTTTATTTTTTATTTTTTGATCTTAAAAAATAAAATTTGCCTATGTGGCCTAATTAAATGACATTGAATTCTGGCTGTCGTTTTACTTAAAATTGCCTTGGCTTTGTACCAGCTTCTGAATAAAGAACTAAATATCTGCTTTTAAGTCAGCCACTGACTCTAGAGTACTCCTGGTTAAAAACAGTAGCTCTTACTCAATGGCAGTGTTTCATAACACATGTAACACTTGAGACCAGAATTATTGTAAATGCTCATAAATAGTCAAAATTAATGCATACCAATATTTGTGTTCAGGGTTTTGTTTTTCTTTTTTCTGATTAGTCTATTTCCCTCATTGAATAGTTAATTCCAACACCATAATGAAAGCCAAATATTTTTATTATCCCTCCTACAAACACATTTATAGTGGATGCCAAGTTTTCAACATTTACAATGCTTCCCCACATGATTAAAATCTCAAGCTGATTTTAAGACATCAGTCTTAAGGAAATGATAGTATTCCTTTAAACATCTTTTAAATAACATGAAACTCTTTGGAAACATAAAATATGAGTTTCTCTCAGGAGAATTATATGGGGAGAACAAAGTTCATTCACTCTGAGAAAGAATGCAATGGTGTCTGTTGCAAAAAAAAAAAAGTTTAAAATCTTAATAAACGAAATATATATATGATGAAATATTGTTTTAAACTTAATAAAATCAGAAATATTAAAACTAATGCAAATTTATTTTGCTATATACTTTTTTCCAAAAAGATACAGAATTGTGTGTATAGAATGTTAGCTTTTTAATATATGAATAAATTGAAGAAGAGAAAAAATATATACATATAATTCTTTCTCTTATACTTTATTTTTATATGTATATATATGTATACAGATATAAATATACAGAGCAATATATGTAAAACATTTTATATATATATATAAACTGTGTGTATTATCTTGTATATTCTTTAAAATGACTTGTAAATTCTCTGAATGTAATATTATATATTGTCTGGTATGTTCTTATAATAATTACAAACAATTATTAAAGGGCAACTATGGGAAGACTTGAGTAGGTGAAGGACAAAATGGGAGAAATTTATTCTACAAAATATCACTTTTTTCCAGGTATATGTATAAAAATAAATGAAATATTTAAAACAAAATTATCTCTATTTATGTTTATATCTGTTTTACATAGAAATAGAATGACATAGTATTATAGATTAAAATATAGATACATCACAATAATAATTACTCTTGTATCAAACTGCTAAAATATTACCTACATACAAGCAAGAGGAAAATGCTCCTTGCTGTCTACTGAAAGTGAAGTTGCTCAGTCATGTCTGACTCTGTGACACCATGGACTGTAGCCTATCAAGCTTCTCCATTCATGGGATTTTCCAGGCAACAGTACTGGAGTGGGTTGCCATTTCCTTCTGCTGTCTAATGAGCCCAGGTTTTAAAAAAAAAAGCGACCATATAGTCAATACTAATGATGAAATATATAAATAATGAATGTGATGGATTTTCCAGAATGAATATCCCATTACATATGAAATAAATACTAAGCAATTTTGTATACAATCAAGTATATTTGGTTTTGTTTAGTATTTTGCATAATTAAGGATATTTTTCAGAGTCAAATCTTAATATATGGTTATTTAAAATGTTTCACTGCTGAAAAGGAGACCAAGTTTTAATTTTTATAAATAAAACAAGAGAAATGAGAGCAGACTACTATTTTGGACTCCTTATCATGTGTGGACTTAAGGTTACTATAGCAGCTTCTCAGGTAGCTCAGTGGTAAAGAATCCACCTGCCAAGCAGGAGACGCAGGTTCAATCCCTGGGTTGGGAAGGTCCACTGGAGAAGGAAAGGGCAACCCATTCCAGTATTTTTGCCTGGGAAATCCCATGGACAGAGGAGCCTGGTGAGCTATAGTCCATTGGGTCACAAAAGAGTTGGACACTTAACACCTTGTTCAGTCAGTCTTGTCTGACTCTTTGTAACCCCATGGACTGCAGCACACAAGGCTTCCCTGTCCCATTTCCCAGAGTTTTCTCAAATTTATGTCCATTGAGTCAGCTATTCAACCATCTCATCCTCTATCACCCCCTTCTCCTCCTTCCCTCAATTTTTTCCAGCATGAGGGTTTTTCCAGTGAGTCCACTCTTCACATCAGGTGACTAAAGCATTGGAGCTTCAGCTTCAGCATCAGTTCTTCCAATGAATATTAAGGGTTGATTTCTTTTAGGATTGACTGGTTTGATCTCCTTGCAGACCAAGGGACTCTCAATAGTCTTGTCTAGCACCATAGATCAAAAGCATCAATCCTTTGTCACTAAGCCTTCTTTACGGTCCACCTCTCAGATCTGTACATGACTACTGGAAAAATCATAGCTTTAACAATATGGTCCTTTGTGGGCAAAGTGATGTCTCTCCTTCTTATACACTGTCTAGGTTTGTCATAGCTGTTCTTCCAAGGAACAAGTGTCTTTTAATATCATGGCTACAGTCACTATCAGCAATGATTTTGGAATCCAAGAAAATAAAACCTTCTACTGTTTCCATTTTTTCTCCATCTATTTGCCATGAAGTTATGTGACTATATGCCAAGATCTTAGCTTTTTGATGTTGAGTTTTAAGCCAGTTTATTCACTCTACTTGTTCATCCTCATCAAGAGATTCTTTAGTTCCTCTTGACTTTCTAACATTAGAATGATATCATCTGCATATTTGAGACTGTTGATATTTCTCCTGGAAATCTTGATTCCAGCTTATGATTCATCTAGCCCGGCATTTCACATGATGTACTCTGCATATAAGTCAAATAAGCAGGGTGACAATATACTAAACAACAATATGTATTATAGATGATATATTTACCTTGTTTTCGTATTCTTCAGACAAGGATACAGTTGTGGGTAGCCATTCCCTTCTCCAGGGGATCTTCCAGACCTCAAGACTGAACCTACATCTCCTGCATTGTCATGCAGGTTCTTTACCATCTGAGCCACTAAGGAAGCCCCCTTTCACTTTCACTTTTCATAGTATTATATAGAATTAATGGGTACGTAACCATTATTCTTTGTACCTCAAGTACACGACCCCATATGACTTCATGATTATCCTGGTGTAGGGGAATATGTGAAATAGATTCATTACTTTTTACTTAATCTTTCTATCTCTAATGACACAATTCAAAGTCTACTTTCCTCATATCCAGTGTTGGGTTATCACTAAAATAGTAATATTATCAGATAAACACTGTTATCAAAAAGTGATTATATTTCCAGATGTAGATTTATTTTACTCATAGTTACTTATTTGCCTGTATTATATGTAGTTTTCCACTTTGTTTTTTGTTGTTGCTGTTTCTTTGTTTTGTTTTTTTTTTCCCCTAGGAAAAGAATAATGGCAGTTTAGTCGCTAAGTTGTGTCCAACTCTTGCGACCCCATGGACCGTAGTCCACCAGGATCCTCTGTCCATGGAATTCTCCAGGCAAAAATACTAAAATGAGTTTCCATTTCCTCCTCCAGGGCATCCTCCCGACCCAGGGAATTTATCATCTCTGTGTTTACCCTGATCTTACTTTTCTCAAGTTTCATATAACAATCATAAAAAATTACATTGACAGCTTCCCTGGTGGCTCAGTGGTAAAGTAAGAGACATAGGTTCAATCTATGATCCACAAGATCCCACACACCTCAGAGCAACTAAGCCTGTGCACGGCAACTATTGAGCCTGTGCTCTAGAGGTGGAGAGTTGCAATTATTGAGCCCATGTGCTACAACTCCTGAAGCCTGAATGCTCTGGATCCTGTGTTCTGCAACAAGAGAAGCTACTGCAATGAGAAACCTGCACATTGCAAGGAAGAGTAGCTCCTGCTTGCTGTAACTAGAGAAAAGCCCACACAGCAATGAAGACCCAGCACAGCCTAAAATAAATACATA
Source organism: Bos grunniens (assembly GCF_055505025.1). Classification (NCBI taxonomy): domain Eukaryota; kingdom Metazoa; phylum Chordata; class Mammalia; order Artiodactyla; family Bovidae; genus Bos; species Bos grunniens. Next base: position 25,175,049 of record NC_141181.1, read on the forward strand.
TGTTTTTTAAAATCAACTACACTCCAATATAAAAAAAAATTTTTCACTGAAGGGTCCATTGTATATTATGTGTTATATCTCAATAGAGTGTTCAAATAAGTGGATAAATGTATTAAGAGTTTTTAAAAAATGAGCTTTAAAAAATGTACATGTCTCTATGTTATTAATTATAACATCTGAAAATATTTTAGCATTTCTTTTTACTATCCTATAAAAATAAGCTGTTTTTCTCTTGATTTCCTTTTTTTTTTTTCCACCTGATTTTCATTCTTAAGTTCTGCTTGTACCTATTTCCAGGCTCTATCCTTAAATGTTGGAAGTTCCAGAAATCAGTGCTCCCTTCTCTGCTCTGTCTATGCCCCTCCCTTATCCAGTCACATGGATTTATATAACCTCTATTTGCTGCAACTTTCATTTATATATTTATAAATGCAGGAGATGTAAGAGACATGGGTTTGATTCTTGGGTTGGGAAGATCCCCTGGAGGAGGGAATGGCAACCCACCCCAGTATTCTTGCCTAGAAAATTCCATGGATAGAGGAGCCTGGTGGGCTGTATGTAGTCCACAGGATCCCAGAGTTGGACACAACTGAAGTGACTTAGCATGCATATACACAACATGTCTTCACTCCCACTTGCACGTAATTCTGAATGGCTTTCTCTAAAATTTCAGGTTCTTCCTAATGGGCTTCGACTTCCCTGGTGAAATCATCAGTACCCACACTGCCACTCAAGCCAAATATCTAAGTTGTTGTCTTAGTCATTAAAAAAGAAAAACTGCACTGGGCCAATGTTACAAGCAGGGAAGATTTTATTCAAGAACATTGTAAAAGGGGAAAGAGACTGAATTCAACTCTATTTTTTAAATTAATTTGTATTTTTCACTTTTTCTTTTATCTTGGAGTATAGTTGATTAACAGTGTTGTGGTAGTTTCAGGTATACAGCAAGGTGTTTCAGTGATACATATACATGTATATCAACTCTATTGAAACAAATGACCAGAAGGTTTTCAAGCCCTGAGATCAGCTAGTGAAAAAGCATTCTAAGTGGACCGGAAGTTGGTCGATATGATTAAGCCATCTGAGTTTGCTAATTAGTGCTTATCTGAGTTAGACTCCTATGTTCCCACAAATACTAGGAGATAGGGACACAGTTCTTGATGTTTACATTTCAAAGGCATGACTCCTAGATCCTTGGAAAAGACATTCCTAGATAAGAGAAAACATGCGTATCAAAGATGGAGAGAGAGAGAATTTACAATTGCATGTTTTCTAAACTAAATTCTCTAAGGAAAGGGATGTTAGAAATCCATAGTTAGGAAGAAACCACTTTAAGGACTACACAAGCTTAGAGGAACGCTAAGGCCTTCTTGGTCATTATCTTCTTTCACTTCAGCCTTTAATCCATTATTATATCGTGTTTACTCTATTTCAAAAGGCCACAGATCGTTGAAATTTCTAAATCTTTCCTTAAAATGTTTAGTCCAAACTATTATAATTCTACATTGAGGCAATAACCTCCAACTCTTCTTGTCCCCATTGCCGTGTGTGTGTGTGTGTGTGTGTGTGTGTTTGTGTGTGTGTGTTAGTCACTCAGTTGCATCCAACTCTTTGTGACCCCATGGACTGTAGCCCACCAGGTTCCTCTGTCCATGGGGTTTTCCAGGCAAGAATATTAGAGTGGGTATCCATTCCTTTCTCCAGGAGATCATCCCAACCCAGGGATCAAACCCAAGTCTCCTGCATTGCAGACAGATTCTTATTGTCTGAGCCACCAGGGAAAGCCTCTTACAATTTGTACTCAGTTCCGCATCATTAAACAGCATAAGGGGATTCCCTGGTGGCTCAGTTGGCAAAGAATCTTCCTGCAATGAAAGATACCCAGGTTCAATCCCTGGGTCGGGAAGATCCAGTGGAGAAGGAAATGGCAACCCACTCCATTATTCTTGCCTGAAGAATCCCATGGACAGAGGAGTCTGGCAGGCTATAGTCTGTGGGGTCACAAGAGTTGGACACGACTTAGTGACTAAACCACAACAATGATCAAGTTATGGGAATTTCCTTATGGTCCAGTGGCTCCCAATGTAGGGGGACTGAGTTCCATCCATGGTCAAGGAACTAGATCCCACCTGCCATAACTAAAGATCTCACACATGGCAATAATAACCTTGCATGGGGCAAATAAGACCCATAGCAACCAAATCAAAAAAAAATAATAATGATCATGTTATTACCTTGAGTGAAAATGTATACTACAGTCCCATTGATCACAAATAGAAACCATTCACTCTGCTGTAGCTTACAAAGTTTTAACACATCAGCTTTATCTCTTTCCTCACCCTTCTATAGGACATTCAAGCTTTCCAAGTCTAAACACAAAAATTCACACAGTCTTAAGATCTTGGCTCTAGATGTTTCTACTTCCTAGAATGCTCTTTCTACTTCCTAGAATGCTCTTTCTACTTCCTAGAATGCTCTTTCCACTGATCTTGGCGTGCATGGATGGTACTATTCAAAATTTAATAGTCAGTTAGTAGCTTGGATTGTTTATATCAGTTCATCTCAGTTTAGTAGCTCAGTTGTGTCTAACTCTTTGTGACCCTATGGACTGCAGCACACCAGGCCTCCCTGTCCATTGCTAACTCCCGGGAGTTTACTCAAGCTCCTGTCCATTAAGTCAGTGATGCCATCCAATCATCTCATCCTCTGTCATCCCCTTCACCTCCTGCCTTCAATCTTTCCCAGCATTAGGGTCTTTTCAAATGAATCTGTTCTTCACATCAGGTGGCCAAAGTACTGGAGTTTCAGCTTCAGCATCAGTCCTTCCAATGAACACCCAGGACTGATTTTCTTTAGGATGGACTGGTTGGATCTCCTTGCAGTCCAGGGGACTCTCAAGAGTCTTCTCCAACACCACAGTTCAAAAGCATCAATTCTTCAGTGCTCAGCTTTCTTTATAGTCCAACTCTCACATCCATACATGACCATTGGAAAAACCATAGCCCTGACTAGACACAGACCTTTGTTGACAAACTAATGTCTCTGCTTTTTAATATACTGTCTAGGTTGGTCAGAGCTTTTCTTCCAAGGAATAAGCATCTTTTGATTTCATGGCTGCAGTCACCATCTGCAGTGATTTTTGGAGCCCCCCAAAATAAAGTCTGTCACTGTTTCCACTGTTTCCCCATCTATTTGCCATGAAGTGATGGGACCAGATGCCATGATCTTAAGTTTTCTAAATGTTGAGTTTTAGGCCAACTTTTTAACAGTAATCTTCTCAGCATTGATTTCTTTTAAACCAATGTATTTTTTTTTTAAATAACATTTTAAAGCATATATAATTTTCTTTTAAAGAAATATTCTGTTTTTCTTCACTAGAATGGATTCTTAACAAGAAGGGGGATCTTATCTATTTTGTTCATTGCCAAATCTGCATCACAAAAGAAGGAAGGAAACAAAAGTACCCTGCCATGGTAGCTACTGTTAAACATTTTTTAAATATAAATAAAAATAAATATGTAAACTATTTTAGCAATATATTTACTCAAATTTAACCTTTAACAGGAAAGAAATTGGAAGGGGAGGGATTAAGTATTATATTCAAGGTCAACCACATGGCAGAGGCTGTATGGAGGAGGGTTTTTTGATTCCCAGACCAGAATTATCGATTTTTAGACAGCATTATTATGTAACCTATTTTGATGATTTAAAGCCCACTGAATAAAAATGGTTTGTCCTCTTAGAACATCCCCCAAAATAAAACTCTCCTTTTGGGAATTTCTTCCATTATCAGATATTCTTCTCTCAGTAGGGACAATATTAGTGTAAGGATAATGACTTACATCCTTAACACATTAGCAGGAAGAGATTTATCCAGTTAACACACAGCAAGGATCCTTAAGGAAAAAGTGCCAGAGAAGTTTTGTTGATGTAACATTTCCTAGGAGGTAAAATGCTGCAGTGGGGGTCATAAGCCTTTTGGGAAATCTGAGTGTTTAAATCTAAAAAGGAACATCTCCATGTAAATATTGACAGAAAGACTAGAGGCAAATTTTTCCCTCCTAATTTTTAACCCACTCTTGGATACTGTTGAGGTATTTGATAGTTATAAAATTGTACATTCAATATAATAATAAATAGTAGTACTTTTAATAACTGCCATTTTCAAGAATCTATTAGCTAGTCATTATGTAATTAGTGTGGTTTCTTAAATGTGTGCCTTCAACCACATAGTAATAAATCTAATGTTATTTTAAGTATAAGAAATATGAGAATGAGGTCAAAGAGAGTAAACAACTGTGCAAAATAATGCCATTACTTTAGTGGTGGATTTAGATTTGAATTTAAATCTTTCTGACCTCATACAGTTTTATATAAAAGCACATATTAGTTCAATGTTTAAAAATGTATTTCTCATAATTTTAAAAGAATATCTGGTTTAATTCTTGCTGTCTGGATGATCTAAGGAGTGAAACAGTGTCAAGATACCTATGTGCAGGTAGGTAGGCACAAGGTAAGTTTCAAAATAACACATTCCTAGAGTCATATGGATATCTAAAATATACTTACCAGCTATGGTTTGAATTTATTTAAATTCCCTTTACTTCATTTACAATACTAACAGTATAAAATTTGGCTATTATTCTGTACAAAAAAGGATGTTTTCAAAAACTGGATGAAAATTACTTACTTAGCTAGAGTCAACATGTGTTTGATAATTGGTAGTGTGATTGCTATTATTGCTTGTAATAGAAAGGAAAACCCTGATGATGTGATATAATATATCAGAAAGTTATAAAACATACCAGCCATTACTGGACTTTAAAACATAGACAATACATCATTTCTTTCACAAACTCTTTTAAAAGTTTATACAAATACTGCAAAATTTATGAAATAATGAACCTTGGAAGTCAGAAGTCTTCTCAGGGCTTCATGGTAAGGAATCCACTTGCCAATGTGGGAGACACATGCGACGTGGGGTCGATCCCTCCCTGGATCGGGAAGATCCCTAGAAGAGGAAATAGCAACCTACTCCAGTATTCTTGCCTGAAAAAATATCCCATGGACAGAGGAGCCTGGTAGGCTACAGTCCGTGGGGTCGCAAACAGTTGTACACAACTGAGCACACATGCAGAGAAGTCAGAAAAGTATAAAGAAAAAACTCCTTTGTTCAACCACAATTTCTTATGTTTTGACTCAATAAATAATTATTAATTGGTGCTATTCAGTTTTTATGCAACCATAGGATCCTACTTGTTCTATATAGGGAAAGCCTATCTTTTAGGGACAATGCAAAACTTTTAATATCATTCCTCTTAAAATTACAAGCTTCATTTTCTTTAAGGCACTTATTTTTCACTTACCTATACAAAGGATGAAACAAACTGGAAGCAGTAAAATGTAGTAGTCAGTTAATTAAAATCAAAATGTTTAGTTTCCAACCCTAGTTTTCCAGGTTTCAAATCCTAACTTTATCCATGCTATCTGTGAAATTTGGGAATATTACTAAACTACTCATTTCCTTCAACTGTGTATTCATAGAAAGTGCAAGTGGAAGTGTTAGTCAGTCGTGTTCCACTCTTTGCGACCCCATGAACTGTTCCTCTGTCCATGAAATTCTCCAGGCAAGAATACTGGAGTGGGTTGCCACTTCATTCTCCAGGATATCTTTGTGACCCAAGGGTCTAACCCAGGTCTCCCACATTGTGGGCAGATTCTTAACCATCTGAGCCACCAGGCAATCCCATTCACATAAAAGTTTCTAGGAATTAAAGGAGAAAAGGGATGTAAAAATCCTTGCATATTGACTGGCAGTAAACTAAGCACAATAACTATGAATTATTACTAAATAACTATTAAATGGCTGTTAAATATTACATTCTCAAAATTCTGTTTCCTTAGCTGCCTTTTTTGAGAACAGTTGATTTGATTTATTTCAAACTTCATCTTCCAAGTAAAATGTAAGTAATTACTGCTTATGCTCACAAAAATATTCATTTTATTGGAGAATAAATATAAATTAGATCTTATTCACTTTTAATATAAGAATTTCTATTAGTTTTCCTAATCACACCAAAGATATTGGATATCAAAAGAAAGATAAACTAATTTCAAAAGCACTTAACTTCTATGATATTTAATCAAAACTGATTTTTGAAATCTCAGAATTATATTTTCATATAAATCAACTGAGGTTATAGGACTATTTTAAATATATGATCTTATAGAAGCATGAAATTTTATCATACTTATCTATCTAAATATATATACTCATGTATATGTACATACATATATATCAACATATATACATGTATATATCTATCTTCTGCAGATTTGGACATGACAATTTAAAATGAATAAATGATGTTGACATCAAAATAATTGTACCTTCCTATTGAAGCAGCAGGTACAGAGTCAATTATAATGTCTTCATAAATATAACATTAACAAAGAATAAGCTTCTAAATATAACACATTTGTCATAGACGAAAGATTGAAAAATCATATTAATATAAGCAAAAGAGCATGAAAAAAAGACATATCATATTAAAAATCATTAACTTGACTCATGCATTTTGAGTGTGAAAAATAATTTTAGTGTACACTAAAAGGTACAAAGCTTTCCACCAAAATTTGTGCAAAAGTAACTGCAGCAATTCAGACTTTAATGTTTATGAACAAAGACACACTCTGTTTGATAAATCTAATAATTCTATTTTCAAATAAATTTTCTCCATAAGTTTGAAATACCTATGTCCATTTATGTGTACTTAGTATCATCACAAGTATGTATTGACACTATCAGATGCACCTGGATTCTTATCTCTTAGTTTTAGAAGATTTAATTACGACAATGGCTGACCGTTATCCTCTTCTAATCATTTCATACAAGTGAATGAAGCTAACTGAAGGTACCAAACCATGTCAGGTTGTCTGTTAATATAAAGAAGTGGAGACCTCATGGACAATTAAGTCAAAGGAATTCACTAGCTTATTAATCAAAATCCGAATGATTTTCTTACTAACAAAGAACAAAGCTATATTTGGGATTGTTTTTTGTCCCATAAAAATATATTTCAAAATAATGTTTATTTAATGTAGTAGATTTAACTTTCAGATCTCCTACTTACTTTCTGTATAATCAGTAAATTAATTTTATTACTGTTGGTATTCAATAAATAAATGGTTTATGACTGATTAATTAAAAAAGAAGGCTGAGCACATGTTTGTAATCTAAAATGATGCATTCTTTGCAGGATTTCTCCCCCACTTACTCCCCAGATACAAATATATGTTGCTTTCTACATGTATTTTCTCAATGAAATATATTCAAAGTAATACTTCAGTTATTATATAAGGCTAGCTATTTTAATTTTACTTTCTATAATACATTTCTAATGTACCTTTGAATAATAATTGGTGAGAGCAATCAACTAAGTTTTGGCATCTGAATCATGTATTGTTTCATTTCCAATGAGAAATCTCAGATTATTGAAATGTGAATATAGTCTCAGAAAAAGGAGACAGGGATGGTTTAATTACTACTAAATTATAAAATTATTCTTTGGTAAGTCATTATTTTTTCATAGGCCTGTTTAACATAGTCTTTATCCATGCTAGTTAACAAATATAATCTCTCTCAGTTAATGGAACTGATGGGTTTTCAGTTGTTTTACCAAATTCTATTGCAAATTATTATATTTTTTTAATGTCAGGAAGGAAAAAAAATCCCTAAAGAGGTAAAGGTTAGTTAATTTTATGCCTTATAGGTGGTAAACTGAGAATCTTTCACATTATATATATATATATGTGTGTGTGTGTGCGTGTGTATCTATATATATGTATATATATATGTCAGACAAGTTTTGAATTATATTTGTCCACTTTGAAGTTTTTTTATATCAAAAGTTTGATTTCTGTGTAAGAACAAGTGATTTTAAGAATAATAGTGTGAAACATCATAGGTTATTTGAAAGGAAAGCCCAGAGTTAGAAATGAATTGTTTGAGGCTAATTACTCAGGAAGTAGGTCAGAAAGAGTCAGACTTTTTCAAATACAATGCCACCAGAAAGATGAAGTTGTCTGCCAGTTTCTCATTTTTAAAAATATTTATTTATTTGGCTGCCTCAGGTCTTAGTTGCAACACGTGGTTCAGAATCTTTGGTTGCCACATGTGAACCCTTAGTTGTGGCACGTGGATGTGGTTCCCGGACCAGGGATCAAACCCCAGGCCCTCTGCACTGGGAGTGTGGAGTCAGCCACTGCACCACTAGGGAAGTCCCTTGCTTCCCATCTTTATCTGAAGTAGACTCACTCAGTGTTAGTTGCTTCATTTTATCATCTGATGAAAAAACATTGTTTTGGAAAAATGCCCTTCAGCTTCTTTGAAAGATTATTTGTCTTTTTAAGTACAGCATTTGAAAGGAATAGAAGAGAGTTTATCCTTTGGAATCATTAAGCTGACAAAAGTCTTTAAAGCCAGAACCTGGAAAAATGAGAGTTCGAAGTATTATTCTAGTCCTTCAAGGTAACTGCATTGCTAGTGAACTAAGATAGACGTCTAGTTCAAAAGTCACATACCATTCCAGAGAGATTAGAAGAAATATGCACAGTTAGCATGTCAGTAACTGTGATGGGCACAGATGGACACTAAATCTATTTTATATAGCTCTAAATTAGTCAGTATGCCAGAGTAGGAAATGGCAACACACTCCGGTGTTCCTGCCTGGAGAATCCCATGGACAGAGAAGCTTGGTGGGCTACAGCCCAGGGGATCACAAAGAGTCCCACAGGACTAAAGCGACTTAGCATGCACGCATGCAGTCAGTATGCCAAAGGAACTCATGAAATCTATGATTCCAGTTCACTGGGGCTGATTAAAAGGATGCTTGTTATTTGCTTATAACAAGAAAATGAAAAAGAATAAAAAATGTTCATGCTGTAAAATTGTTACTAAATCTAGAATTCCAAACAATTCTAATTAACTTGATATTATAAAGATCAAATGTGTTATTTGAAAAATCAGCTTTGTGTTTCTTGATCAAAGTTAAAACAAACTCCAGTAACATCTGATAAATGTTTTGAACATCTACAATGCTCCTGGGAAATAAGATAAGCAAACAAGAAAACAAACATGCCCTGGACATCCTTATGAAGCTAACTGACAAATGGAGAGCATTAGGGGTAAATTGTGTCCCCGCAAAATTCATATGTTGAAATCTTAATCCCATAGTACCTTAGAATGTATTAAGGGTCATCACAGGTATTCAAGTTACAGTAAGGTTATTAGTAGGGTGGACCCTAATCCTATATGATTGATGTCCTCATAAAAATATATCATTTAAAGATAGGCATACCAGAAAATGATATGAACATAAAGACAATGAGAGAGATCTACAAGAAATTCTTTCCCATACAGCCCTCAGAAAGAAGCAATTCTATAAACATCTTGATGTTGAATTCTAGTCTCCAGAAATCTGGGACAAAATGAACTTCTGTTTTTTAAACCAATATAAGTTGTTTTTGTTAGTTTGTTACTTCATTGCTAACAAACTAATAGAGGGGAAATTAAAATATATTTTGAATATAAGATGCTATTAATTTAATTACAGATTATATCACTTAGTATATCTTGATCCCCATCCTATAAATTTATGTCCATTTTTTGAAGGATAGATCAAATATCAGAGATCTCCTCAAATTATTTTAAATATTTTTATTATTCTTTTCTCCTCTAATATTTATCCCACTCCAGTAGACCTCATTGTTATCTGCAACAGTCATTTTTCTACATCATTATTTTTTCATCAGAAACTTTTGAATGGCTGAAGGCATATACCATGTGTAATGGCACTTTTAATATTTCATTGAGCTTAGTAGGCATTGCCATAACAGATACTTTAATATTTGTGTAATAGATTTCTTTGCTCCTATCACACCATCTTTTTTTTTTCAGTTATACCCCCCATATCACCATAAGAAAATATGTCTCTATTCATATAGTTTGTTTTTCACTACATTCTTAAAATATAAAGTTATTTTAAATGCTATTTAATGTCTTCAAATTGCTAATTTATGATTTCAACAAAATGTGAAAGCTCTGACTTTCACTTATAAGAGCTATAAATTATCCTCCAGATGTTTAATTTACTTCTACGAACTGTTATACCATGGTTTCCACATGTTTAAATTTTAAGTAGATAATTCAAGGTCACTCTTTAGGTATTCTAATCAGCATGTGCATGGCAAGCACTATTGGCTGCTTAAATGTACCAGTTAATGCTGCTTTTTTTTTGAAACAAGACCTGAATTTGGTCAAGAATCAGGCAATATCTCTGTAATCCACAATAGCAAATATAATTTATCTGAGTTAACCATGTTCCACTACTTTTACAGAGACACTGGATTTATTCAGCAATTCACTCAACAAACAGTTATTGCAAACTTCACTATGTGCCTGGCACAAGGAAACGGCAGACAATACTGTCCTTCTGGGGCTTACATTTCACCAACACCGATAAATATCCTGTATCTTTCTCAAGGATTTTCCTTTTTTGGTATATGAATTGAGAAAAAAGTAGAAACCAGGTAAAAACTATCTTTTAAAAAGTCAATATTTATATTAATACTCTGTCTTGTTAAGATTTATGATCAGGACTATAACTAGTTGCATATCTTTATGGATATAAATTGTTGATTAATAATGTATACCTAATCCCTGAGTAAGAACAGTAAGAACTAGACACTATTGTGCATATTATTTCTAACCCAGGAATTGTCAATATTAGTTTTAAAGCACAGGAAAGTTCAGAAGCTATGAGTGAAAAAAATGTTTCAGTCAATGCCTACTTTAAAATATGCAAATTCAATGTAATTTGGGTGAAGTTTTGGTGGCTTTCTTTTTATTTTTGAAAGTATAACTTAAAATGGTTAAATAATGTATCTTTAAATATATTAACTGAAGATCTACTTAGACTATTACATACTTTTTAACTACCTAAATGATTTTTATGTCTTTCAGATTGTCTCCTAAATCATTAAGTACTCTTTGTTTGTGGGCAACTAACACTATTGAATTATACAAGGGAAAAAAATTGTATAAAACCAGCAGCTGAGATAATCTTATTTTAAAAAGATACTATATTTATTCAGGACAGACTAGACTTTGAAGCTCTGAGTATTATCAATTACCTTGTCTTAAATTTGTGCAAATCATATTATATGAAAACCAGTAGCAATAATTTTTATACAAGTACTGTACATTTAAAATTGCTTCATAAAAGTGAATGTTAGTGGACACAACTCAAATTAAGCTCCAATTATCTTTTTATATGTATTTGTGTGCTTATTCAGTTGTGTCTGACTCTTTGTGACCCCATGGACTGTAGCCTGCCAGGCTCCTCTGTCCATGGGGATTCTCCAGGCTAGAATACTGGAGTGAGTTACCATGCCCTCCTCCAGGTCTTATATGTATATAAAACTCTTTATATTGTACAGATTATTTGGCTGTATCCCAAGTGCATAGTGGAGAAGGCAATGGCACCCCACTCCAGTACTCTTGCCTGGAAACTCCCATGGACGGAGGAGCCTGGTAGGCTGCAGTCCATGGGGTGGTGAAGAGTTGGACACGACTCAGTGACTTCACTTTCACTTTTCACTTTCATGCATTGGAGAAGGAAATGGCAACCCACTCCAGTGTTCTTGCCTGGAGAATCCCAGGGACGGGGGAGCCTGATGGGCTGCCGTCTATGGGGTCGCAAAGAGTCGGACACGACTGAAGCGACAAAGCAGCAGCAGCAGCAAGTGCATAGACTAAATAACAAAAAGTTTTTGTGCAATTTTACAATAATCTTGACATAAAATATATGGAACTGGGTTTAAATCTTAAGTAATAATAATGAATTAAAGACTAATGAAAAAAGCAAGCTATAAATGCAAATTTTTTTCAAAAATTTTATGCACCCACATATGTACCCTGTTCAAAATTATTTAAATAAACTATATGAATCTTACTAGAAAATGAGTCATTATCTCTCCCCATTAAATAAATGTATTAATTAAATAATTAATTTTTAATGATATCCTTATTTTCAAATGAAATTAACAGTTATTTGACTTATTTATAGTATACTTCAGTATTGGCTATTTCAATTTTTTGAGTTCTATTTATTTATTTTTTTTTTACTTTTGGGATACCATTCTCACTAGCTCTTCTCTCATTTTCTAATAATTATTTTGAGCTGCTTCACTATTTTGTTTCCCTCGTCACCCAGAATCACATAGTCAGTAAATAAGAACGCGGGAATACAAACTGTACATCATAAATTCCAAACCCAGAATCTTGCCACTAGGTTACATTACCATAATAAACAGCTATCACATCTGTCTTCTCTCTATCACAGTTCCCATCACATTAATGCAAGTCATTCATTCATTATTTGAAAAAGTAGACAGCAAGAACCTCTTATATACCAGACACCTTCTTGGTGTTATAGATATATCAATGAACCATGCAGACAAAAATGCGGACACACCTGAAATTGGTTTCCCAGCAGGAGGAAAGATCATGTATAATAAGCATAGTAAGAGGTAAAGGACATTACATGGTAGAGATGCTTTGTGTGTGTGACAAGGAGAACCAGGAATCATTGAAAAAAATTAGAATCTAAGTTTAATGGTCAGGATAGACCTCAGTGAGATGATTGACACTTGAGAAAATACTTGAAGAATGTGAGAAAGTTAATATGAATTTATCTGATAAAGGAACATGTCAAACATCAGGAAAAGGTATAGAAAAGCCCTAAAACTTAAAGGTCTCTGATTTGCTGAAGAAAGAAAATAAAGGTCAGTGTGCTGAGAATGGAGTGAGCAGAAACAGTTCATGGAGTTTGAGGGTTAATTATGCAGAATCTAGGAGGTCATTGCCAAACTGAATTTCATGCCAAATGAAATGGAAAGTCTTTGAAGGATGCAAATAATATTTTTAATAAATCCTTTGACTACCATTTTGTGAGAAAATGATCTAAAAGGGCAAGGATGGAGACAAGTAAGCCACTAAGGTGGCTCTCTTTTTTTAAAATGAAACATAGTTGATATACAATGTTGTATTAGTATCTGCTGTACAGCAAAGTGAATCAGTTATACATACAGACACATATCTACTCTTTTTCAGACTCTCTTCCCCTTTGGACCATTACATTGAGTGTAGTTCCTCGTGGTATATAGTAGGTCCTTATAAGTTACCTATTATATATATATAGTAGTACATATATGTTAAGGAGGATTTCCCTGGTGGCTTAGATGGTAAAGTATCTGCCTACAATGCGGGAGACCTGGGTTTGATCCCTGAGTTTGAGATCCCCTGGAGAAGGAAATGGCACCCCGCTCCAGTACTCTTGCCTGGAGAATCCCATGCACGGAGGAGCCTGGTGGGCTACAGTCCATGGGGTTGCAAAGAGTCAGACACGACTGAGCGACTTCACTTTTACTTTTCACATATAGGTTAAACCCAGTCTCCTAATTTATCCCTCCCCTTTTATCCCCCTGGAAACCATAAGTTTGTTTTCTACATCTGTGACTCTATTTCAGTTTTATAAATAGATTCCTTTGTACCATTTTTTTTTATATTCCACATATAAGCAATATCACATGATATTTGTGTTTCTCTGACTTACTTCATTCAGCATAACAATCTGTAGGTTCATCCATGTTGCTGCCAATGGCATCATTTCACTCTTTTTTATGGCTGAGCAGTATTTCATTGTATATATGTACCACTATTCTTTATTCATTCCTCTGTCTTTAATCAAAATGAGGTGTTGCTTCTAAGAGTATAGTAGCAGTTGTATCCGAGATGTCATCAGATTCTGAATTGGAAATGTAAATGGGAGAAAAAAGATGACTTCAAATTATTTCTTCCTGAGCAACCAAGATGGGTTCATCCTCAATGGAGATGGAAAAAACTGCTTCATCTGAAGATTTCAGATAGAGTATGGTAGATGGTACCAGAGTTCAGTTTTTTTGCATGTTAACAGTGTGAGATGGCAGTTCTACAACTATGAGGAAATGAAGATTAGATAGTAAGATACAGAAATCTGAAGTTGAGGACAAATATCTAGAAAGTTGTGATGTAATGCTCTAAGTTGAAATGAGATCAATTTGTAAATGAATGTAGACAGAAAAGAAAAAAAAGAGAACAGAACCAAGTCCTAAATCCAGGTAATTTCACTCAAACTACTGGAAAAACTCCTAACTCTATGATTTTAAGCTCCATCATATCTAATTTAATGTATTCAATTTAATCTCTCTACTATTATTATAATTACTTTCCTACAAGTATTATTTCACATCTCCCACTGTAAGAGGAATAAAAGAGTGCAAAAATTTTACCTTGGTGCACAAAATGCTTAAGAGTTTAAGCCATACCAATTTTTTTTCTTATCTCTCTTTTTCCATATCATGCACCGTATCTCAGTCATATTACACTTCTAATCAACCAAAAGTCACCCCAAACTTTCCCATTCCTGTTTTTCACATGGTATTACATTTTGGAATGTTTTTGTTAATTGTTCATTCAATGAAATGTTTTTTTTCTTTTAATTCATAATTCAAAAATTTTAAATAGATTTCCCTGATCTCATGAAAATGAGATCAGGACAAAATTGTAAATCTGTATATTGCCATTACCCTGAGTATTTCTTAAAGACAGATTCCATATCTCTTCTAAATTTGTATTCTGAGCACTTGAAACAATACACATAATATAGTAGATATTGACTGAATTAATAGAATAAAATGTTTCAATAAGGAAATATTATTTGAGTGTGTATTTGTATTCAGTATTTAAATTACACATAAAGTGGTTACAAGTATATCTGCTTGGGGGGTACATAATGGAAGAGAAAATAGGATAAATACTTATTACTACATATGTGTTCATTTTATGAAGTACTCATTCTAAACACAGAAAAGGCAATGGCACCCCACTCCAGTACTCTTGCCTGGAAAATCCCATGGATGGAGGAGCCTGGTAGGGTGCAGTCCAAGGGGTCGCTAAGAATTAGACACGACTGAGCAACTTCACTTTCCCTTTTCACTTTCATGCATTGGAGAAGGAAATGGCAACCCACTCCAGTGTTCTTGCCTGGAGAATCCCAGGGACAGAGGAGCCTGGTGGGCTGCCATCTATGGGATCGCATAGAGTCAGACACAACTGAAGTGACTTGGCAGCAGCAGCAGCAGCATTCTAAACAAAAACATTTTATCATCCCTTTGTTTAGTGAGTCAGCCAAAAGCAACCTGGGAATGAGCTTCTTTTGGAAGAATTATTTGATAACAGATGTAACACATAAGGAAAGACTGATAGAGTGATGAACATTTTTAAAATATCAAGAATTAAAAGAACATAAACTCAAATGAGTAGACTGATTGAATACAGAAGACAAAATAACATCAGTCTATGTCAATGAAAATCTTTAATATAAAGCTATTTTCATCTAAGCCATTTCTAAATTGACAACCTGAAATTTATCATTTGAAAAATAATGACATAAACAATTGTTTTCAAATTGTTTCTTGATTAACCATGGTGGGATCATTTAAAGAAACCAAAACAATCAATTCATTTGACAAGATCTATGGGTACTATAAAGTATTTGATAATGCATTCTAATATTTTTTAAGTTGTAGAAGGATACAAGTAGTGTTACAGGGACCTGAGTTGCATTATTTTTTTAACCAATTTTATGTGCCATGTCCTACAAATGCATAAAATAATTTACCAAGAGAAAATGGAAATGATATATTAGACTCAGTGACCACCCATGCTTTCCAGTAATATTTTATTATTTTCTCTTTTAAGAAAGATGATGGAGTTATTTCATTAAATTTACAGCATTGCATAAAATCAATGTTTTTTAAGTTTTAATAAGTAGCAGAATACTGGCTGACTATTTTTCAGAGTCTCAGGCAGATCTTATCTATTTCCTTCCCTCTCTCCCTCTTTCTCTTCTGCCCTCCCTGCCTCCTTTCCTTTCCTTCCTTCCTCCTTTCCCTCCATCTTGCCTTCCTTTAATAACTCATTTCATCAAATACATACTTAAACCTACAACCCTTAGTATTTTGTTGGGTAGGGATATAAATGAAATGAATGATACAGTTCTGTCTCAGTGAGATTATAATGTAGTTAAAAATAAGGCAGGAATATAAGAAACTGACTCAATGGACATCAATTTGAGCAAACTCTGGAAAATAGATGACAGCAAACTCTGGAAAATAGATGACAGAAGCCTGGCATGCTGCAGCCCACAAGAGTTGGACATGACTTAGTGACTGAACAACAACAAAATAAACAAAAACATTAAAGACAAAAGTCATATGATTAGGCAAATAACAAGGGATACAAGACAAAAATATTTAAAGTGCTATCAATTTCTATGAATGCAGAGATCTCTGTAGGATTAAATAGCCAGGAAAGTCTTTTTGGAAGATATACAGATTGCATAGGCTCCTGAATGATGGTAGTGTTTCTATAAAATATACTAGGCAAAGGAAAGTTGGAAGGTGCCTCAGGGGTAAAGAATCCACTTGCCAATGCAAGAGACACAGATTCAATCCCTGGGTAGGGAAGACTGTCAGAGAAGGAAATGGTAGTCCACTCCAGTGTTGTTGCCCAGGAAATCCCATGGACAGAGGAGCCTGGCAGGCTACAGTCCAGAGGTTCACAAAGAGTCAGACACAACTTAGTAACTAAACAGCAACAATGAATCTTAAGGTACCATTAGATTAGGGATTAATCAAGAGGGATTTACTGAAATTTCTTCATTAAACCACAAGTAATTCAAGTGTGAAGGAAGAGAAGAGTCTCAGAAGGGATAAACGTCAGATTACTCATGATAAGTAGGTTACATAAAATAAAAGCAAAATATATAAAGAATTTTGACATAAAGCTAGGGACAAAAGTGTCCAGTGAAAGCTTATTTATTCCTCCAAAGTGAGTGAACTCAAAGTTTGAAGGAAAGGGGGGACAGTAATTGTCTTTCACTTGAGAATAAAAGATGTTGAAGGAGAATGAAGTAAATAAGACAGCAAGTTTTCTTCTGTTGCTTCTTCAAGAATGTAGAGAGTTGGGGACAATGTTCAAATTTGGGCTTTCCAAAAAAGAAAGTAAATATTAATTAAGTAAAGATCATTTCTTAGCATCAGTTCAGTTTAGTTCAGTCGCTCAGTCGTGTCCGACTCTTTGCGACCCCATGAATCGCAGCACTCCAGGCCTCCCTGTCCATCACCAACTCCCGGAGTTCACCCAGACTCACGTTCATCGAGTCAGTGATGCCATCCAGCCATCTCATCCTCTGTCGTCCCCTTCTCCTCCTGCCCCAATCCCTCCCAGCATCAGAGTCTTTTCCAATGAGTCAACTCTTTGCATGAGGTGGCCAAAGTACTGGAGTTTCAGCTTAAGCATCATTCCTTCCAAAGAAATCCCAGGGCTGATCTCCTTCAGAATGGACTGGTTGGATCTCCTTGCAGTCCAAGGGACTCTCAAGAGTCTTCTCCAACACCACAGTTCAAAAGCGTCAATTCTTCAGTGCTCAGCTTTCTTCACAGTCCAACTCTCACATCCATACATGACCACAGGAAAAACCATAGCCTTGATTAGACGAACCTTTATTGGCAAAGTAATGTCTCTGCTTTTGAATATGCTCTCTAGGTTGCTCATAACTTTCCTTCCAAGCAGTAAGCATCTTTTAATTTCATGGCTGCAGTCACCATCTGCAGTGATTTTGGAGCCCAAAAAAATCAAATCTGACACTGTTTCCACTGTTTTCCCATCTATTTCCCACGAAGTGATGGGACTGGATGCCATGATCTTCGTTTTCTGAATGTTGAGCTTTAAGCCAACTTTTTCACTCTCCTCTTTCACTTTCATCAAGAGGCTTTTTAGTTCCTCTTCACTTTCTGCCATAAGGGTGGTGTCATCTACATATCTGAGGTTATTGATATTTCTCCCAGCAATCTAAGATGCCAAAATTTCTATTTTGTGACATTTTAAAGTTTTATTTAATTACATCTAAGTCTTTGAAGTCGGGCTTCCTAACTTAGCTTGTGATGTTTTGATTTCCACTGAATCTACTTACTATGTGTGTCTCACTGCCTAAAATATTGAGTACTTAAGTTAATCCAAGTTAATAGGCCCCTAAATATGCTCAATTGGAGTTTTAGTCTCTAGTGTGCTATTGCTTTGTTATTACTATTTGCAGTTCAATTAAAATCAATTATGTTCCTCTCAAAATGAAAAGAAATTTTATGATACACTATCATATCAGAAAACGAACATACAGAATTTACCTCACAATGGTGATGAAGGCAGAAAAACAAAAACAGACTAGAGTCCCAAGTGTAGAAATGATGTTATAGTTAGAAAACTAAAGAAGCAAAAGTGTGATCTTGTGTGTGATCATAAGATATAACCATACCTCTATAACTATTCTTACTTTTAGATATTAATTTTGGAAATTTCCAATAATGTTGACTTTTTCCATCTACTGACAATATATGCTTTGACTATACAAATCCCAAAGTATATCATCTCAGACTTTCAAAATGATTTGAAGGGGAAGAGCAATCCCTACTGTAGATAAGTTTGTGACAAAAAAAAAAAATATCTCTATGTTATTTGGAAATTCACTCAGTTCAGTTCAGTCCCTCAGTTGTGTCTGACTCTTTGCAACCCCATGAACTTCAGCATGCCAGCCCTCCCTATCCATCACCAACTTCCGGAGCCTTCCCAAACTCATGTCCATTGAGTCGGTGATGCCATCCAACCATCTCATCCTCTGTCGTCCCCTTCTCCTCCCACCCTCAGTCTTTCCCAGCATCAGGGTCTTTTCAAATGAGTCAGCTTTTCAGATGACTCAGGTGGCCAAAGTATTGGAGTTTCAGCTTCAGCTTCAGTCCTTCCAATGAACACTCAGGACTGATCTCCTTTAGGATGGACTTGATTGGATCTCCTTGCAGTCCAATGGACTCTCAAGAGTCTTCTCCAACACCACAGTTCAAAAGCATCAATTCTTCAGTGCTCAGCTTTCTTTATAGTCCAACTCTCACATCCATACATGACCACTGGAAAATCCATGGCCTTGACTAGATGGACCTTTGTTGGCAAAGAAATGTTTCTGCTTTTTAATATGCTATCTGGGTTGATCATAACTTTCCCTCCAAGGACCAAGTGTCTTTTAATTTCATGGCTGCAATCACCATCTGCAGTGACTTTGGAGCCCAGAAAAATAAAGTCAGCCACTGTTTCCACCGTTTCCCCATCTATTTGCCATGAAGTGATGGGACAGGATGCCATGATCTTAGTTTTCTGAATGTTGAGCTTTAAGCCCACTTTTTCACCCTCCTCTTTCACTTTCATCAAGGGGCTTTTAGTTCTTCTTCACTTTCTGCCATAAGGGTGGTGTCATCTGCATATCTGAGGTTATTTATATTTTTCCCAGCAATCTTGATTCCAGCATGTGCTTCCTCCATCTCAGCATTTCTCATGATGTACTCTGCGTATAAGTTAAATAAGCAGGGTGACAATATACAGCCTTGACGTACTACAGCATTTTCCTATTTAGATCCAGTCTGTTGTTCCATGTCCAGTTCTAACTGTTGCTTCCTGACGTATATACAGGTTTCTCAAGAGACAGGTCAATTAGTCAAACTATTAATAATTATCATTTGAAATAATATAATGCAGGCATGTTTACTTTTCAGTTTGTGAAAATTAACACTAATTTTAGTATTCTAGTAAACTCAAAGGACACTTATTGCATGTTTCACTTCATTTGATAAATCCAGGTGTGTCTTATATGTGTAATATAAATGAAATTTCAACCCAAGTGGTTTTTTAATATTACTTTTAACACCTTACAGAGTGTGGCTAGAGGCACGATGCATTTTTTTCTGGCCCTTAACTATAATGAGATAAAGAAACATTTAACTGGCTCAAGATTTACCTTTGCCATAGATATTATTCAATACAGCATTTTAAGAAGAAATTTGCCAGGGATTTCAAGGAAGTTCTAACTTCATTATTATGTACGATAGTTTACTGTTTGATACACAAACTTGGCTAACTTTATCTACACCCTGTATTTTGCCAAAGTAATTAAATTATACCTGAGCTGCTGTCTATGTTCCTTAGGGAACTCTTCTGTGGATCCAAAATGTTTCTTGATATTATATATCACATATAAACAACTGTAATAGAAATCATAAGGATTTGTTGGCCACTATATGGCTCAGATGGTAAAGCGTCTGCCTACAATGTGGGAAACCTAGGTTCAATGCCTGGGTTGGGAAGATCTCCCGGGGAAAGAAATGGCAGCCAACTCCAGATTTCTTGCCTGGAAAATCCCATGGACAGACAAGCCTGGTACGCTATAGTCCATGGGGTCGCAAAGAGTCGGACACGACTGAGCAACTTCACTTCATTTCACTTCATAACAGAAGGTGCCGGATAGGATATCAAGAAAACAGTCCTGTTCTTGACCCTGCCTAGTAACTTAGCTTGAGATACTTGTCACTTTGGCTCTCATATTATCATTTATAGAGCGAGGAGAATGGTGAGCAAAACTCTAATCACAACTGACTCTAAAATCTAAGAGTATACATTATTGCATATAAATATTTACACAGATATTGTTGTATATGGCTTCCCTGGTGGCTTAGATGGCAAAGAATCTGCCTGCAATGCAGGAGAACTGGATTCAATGCCTAGGTCAGGAATATCCCCTGGAGAAGGAAATGGCATCCCACTCCAGTATTCTTGCCTGGAGAATCCCAAGGACAGAAGTGCCTAGAAAGCTACAATGCATGGGATCACAAAGAATTGGACATGACTGAGTGACTAAATACTTTCTGTCATATATATTATATTATTTATAATATATAACATATA
This sequence comes from Bos grunniens, assembly GCF_055505025.1. Taxonomy (NCBI): domain Eukaryota; kingdom Metazoa; phylum Chordata; class Mammalia; order Artiodactyla; family Bovidae; genus Bos; species Bos grunniens. Next base: position 25,195,996 of record NC_141181.1, read on the forward strand.
TTACATATACACACATAAGAAAAAAATTTTTTAAATGACCAAAATATTAGGAGCACAATCTAAAATGTTGGTCTCTCTTCTAAGATTTTAACTAAAATATCAAAAATTATAGTTGTTGTATAGAACTGACTCAATGCTCTGGGAGGCAGTATAATGTTGTGGGTAAAAAAGAATGTCTCTGGAATCAGATTTGTCTGTGTACCAACTAACACAATCAGGATATTGTCAATAACTTCATCGTAAGATTGCTGCATTGCTTAGATAAGTTAATATATGCAGAAGGCATTAAAGTCTCCCCAGCACACAACAAGCATCTATAAATACCAAATCATATTATTCATTTCCCTCAACATCAATGTTAAATAAAAGCTTCGAAAAGTCCTTACAAAGTTGTATATTTTAAAGAAATTTAATGTATTCTCACAACCATAGAGATTATAACTCTACTAACCATAAGTGTTATCTACCTTTTCATCTACAAAATTTTGTTTACTTATTTATAGCAACTGAAATAAAAATATATATAGTCTTGTTATCTGGAATGTGGCTTTCATGATTAATAAAATTGTCGTATAATATCATTTTAATATATTTATCATTTTCTCATATTTTAAAAGTATTTGACAATGTAAAAAGCTGAGTAAAATATTTAAATGTATGCAGGTTCACTTATCAAAAATCCAAATGATTCAACATATTTAACATATCTGTACTTTTATATATGCTTATTATATGTCAATAACAGTTTTCTTCAAAAGAGCTAATCTTTTCTTGGTAAAAATGCAATATAAACTCAACATTAATAGAAAAGGTAAAGTCAAATGGAAAGGAGGCATAGTAGTAGGAGGTAGAGAGATTATTTCTTTCAATATACCAACAAAATTTGAGTTTTATACATGTTAATTCTCAAGTAAAGAAATGTCAGTGGCAGTGAAATTTGCATGCCATTACCTCAGCCTTCAAACAGTAAAATCTCTGGGGGGTTATACAGTTGAATGCTTTGTTGCAGGTCTACATTCTATTTGGCAATCTCAGAGGACCACATCCTTAAGTAGCTTCTCATTTTCATGTAAAGAGTCATGTTAAAAATGCCCATGTGAAAAAATAGAATTAGATATAGGTATAACTTGTGGAAGAAATATGAATATATTTAGCCTAGTCTCTGAGTCATTAAAGTCATAACAGTTTAGTTCAGTCACTCACTTGTGTCCGACTCTTTGCGACTCCATGGACTGCAGCACACCAGGCCTCCCTGTCCATCACCAGTTCCCGGAGTTTTCCCAAACTCATGTCCATTAAGTCGGTGATGCCATCCAACCATCTCACCCTCTGGCATCCCCATCTTCTCCTGCCTTCAATCTTTCCCAGCATCACGGTCTTTTCAAATGAGTCAGCTCTTCTCATCAGGTGGCCAAAGTATTGGAGTTTCAGCTTCAACATCAGTCCTACCAATGAACACCCAGGACTGATCTCCTTTAGGATGGACTGGTTGGATCTCCTTGCAGTCCAAGGGACTCTCAAGAGTCTTCTCCAACACCACAGTTCAAAAGCATCAATTCTTCAGTGCTCAGCTTTCTTTATAGTCCAACTCTCACATCCATACATGACTACTGGAAAAACCATAGCCTTGACAAGATGTAACTTTGTGGACAAAGTAATGTCTCTGCTTTTTAGTATGCTGTCTAGGTTGGTCATAACTTTCCTTCCAAGGAGAAAGCATCTTTTAATTTCATGCCTGCATACCACCATCTGCAGTGATTTTGGAGCCCAAAAAATAAAGTTAGCCACTGTTTCCACTGTTTCCACTGATTTGCCATCTATTTCCCATGAAGTGATGGGACCAGATGCCATGATCTTCGTTTTCTGAATGTTGAGTTTTAAGCCAACTTTTTCACTCTCCTCTTTCACTTTCATCAAGAGGCTCTTTAGTTCTTCTTCACTTTCTGCCATAAGGGTGGTGTCATCTGCATATCTGAGGTTATTGATATTTCTCCCGGCAATCTTGATTCCAGCTTGTGCTTCTTCCAGCCCAGCGTTTCTCATGATGTACTCTGCATATAAGTTAAATAAGCAGGGTGACAATATACAGCCTTGACGAACTCCTTTTCCTATTTGGAACCAGTCTGTTGTTCCATGTCCAGTTCTAACTGTTGCTTTTTGACCTGTATACAGGATTCTCGAGAGGCAGGTCAGGTGGTCTGGTATTCCCATCTTTTTCAGAATTTTCCACAGTCTATTGTCATCCAAACAGTCAAAGGTTTTGGCATAGTCAATAAACCAGAAATAGATGTTTTTTTCTGGAATTCTCTTGCTTTTTCGATAATCCAGTGGATACTGGCAATTTGATCTCTGGTTCCTCTGCCTTTTCTAAAACCAACTTGAACATCTATCTGGAACTTCACGGTTCACATATTGCTTAAGCTTGGCTTGGAGAATTTGAGCATTACTTTACTAGCATGTGCTATGCTATGCTAAGTCACTTCAGTTGTGTCCGACTCTGTGTGACCCCATAGACGGTAGCCTACCAGGCTCCCCCTTCCCTGGGATTCTCCAGGCAAGAACACTGGAGTGGGTTGCCATTTCCTTCTCCAATGCATGAAAGTGAAAAGTGAAAGTCGTGTCCGACTCTTAGCGACCCCATGGACTGCAGCCTACCAGGCTCCTCCGTCCATGGGATTTTCCAGGCAAGAGTACTGGAGTGGGATGCCATTGCCTTCTCCGTACTAGCATGTGAGATGAATGCAATTGTGCAGTAGTTTGAGCATTCCTTGGCATTGCCTTTCTTTAGGATTGGAATGAAAACTGAACTTTTTCAGTCGTGTCGTCACTGATGCTTTTTCCAAATTTGCTGGCATATTGAATGCAGTACTTTCACAGCATCATCTTTTAGGATTTTAAATAGGTCAACTGGAATTCCATCACCTCCGCTAGCTTTGTTCCTCCTGATGCTTTCTAAGGCCCACTTAACTTCACATTCCAGGGTGTCTGGTTCTAGGTAAATAAGTTAAATAAGCAGGGTGACAATATACAGCCTTGATGTACTCCTTTTCCTATTTGGAACCAGTCTGTTGTTCCATGTCCAGTTCTAACTGTTGCTTTCTGACCTGTATACAGGATTCTTAAGAGGCAGGTCAGGTGGTCTGGTATTCCCATCTTTTTCAGAATTTTCCAGTACTTTTTTTCAGTACTTTCACAGCATCATCTTTTAGGATTTTAAATAGCTCCTTTAGTACTTTCTAAGGCCCACTTAACTTCACATTCCAAGATGTCTGGTTCTAGGTAAATGATCACACCATCATGATTATCTGGGTCATAAAGATGTTTTTTTGTACAATTCTTCTGTGTATTCTTGCCACCTCTTCTTAATATGACTCAAAAACCTTTTGTCATGAAAAAGTTAAATGTGTGTATTTTTAAGGGTACAGATTGATTTATTTATCCAATTGTGTTGAAGGAAATTTTCTTATTAATTGAAGATATTATATATACACACACACACATGTAAGTACACATATACATATTTAAATTTCAAAGACATATAGAAGACTATATTAACAAACAAAATATAACATCTATGATATTTAATGACTGTATTCTATTTAGAAATATTATACTATAACATAAACATGCAAGCTATATAATGTAGTAATTAATATATATATATATACATGAAGGAAATCATGATGCATATCTAAGTTACAAGGTTTAACAAAACTTGTTAAAATTTATGAGATTAATATGCCATTGTGATTTTAACATCATTCTGTCAAATGATTGTCATGTAGTCAGTTCATGAGTATGACTAGAGAAATAAAAATTTCCTTATTCATGAATTATGTATTATATCATTGATTCTACACCACAGGTGCTTCACATATTAACTCTTCAATAGCATAAAAACTGAAAATGGTTTTGAATATAAATATATTATATAATATATATATTATATATATAAATTATATTATATATATAAATTATATAAATATAATATAATCTATAAAGATATAATCTATAAAGATATAGATTCAAATGATATTATACAAAAGTAGTGACATATTTATTTGTTTTAGTTTTCTATAACATTCATCAGGCCAAATCAGATCATTCTAATTTTTCCCTAAGCAATAGATCTGTGTAATTTTACATTTTCTTAACCAGTGCAACAAACATTGTAGTAGTTAAGTGTACAGTTTCGTAGGGAAGCTAAACACAGCTTTACACTGTGTGATACATACATATGGCACCAGTCATTTAATATCATGATAGTTATGAAACCAACACTGAAGTGGCTATGCCTGTTAGGAAAAGTGCAGACTTAAATGGCAAACTTATTGTAGAAAAGATGACTTTGTAGAGGATATAGGAACATAATTTTCTGGGAAATTATTTTTCTAGTATGAGATCAAGAAAGTACATAGGGTTAGAATTAGATAAAGTTAAATATTTATCCCCAAGGACCACAAACTAATATTTTGACCTTGGTCAAGTAAACCTTTTTCTTAACATCAGTTTTGCACCAACTGCTCATACGCCTTGATATTTAGAAGCTCAGTTTTTTAATCATAAAATAGGAATAAAATGCATAAATTTTAATATTGTAGATTTTATATAATCATAATAAAATGCTTGGCTAACTATAGTGTATTTATCAAAAACCCTGACTGTTATTACTGTCTTTGAGGTTCTCCAAGGTATATATGATAGATAGTATATGCAAAGAGTATTTATTAATAAATCTTTTGAGAATGATCGCACCTCAGAGAGTGGCACAAGGCAAAATAATACAGTCCCAACTTCACATGTGTATCTTGTCAATAGTCTGTTGGGAAAAACGGAAAACAAAAAATGAAAAGGAACAAATCATTTATACTCAGAACAAATTATAAATACGATGCACCTAACAAATAAGGTACCCTAATAGACATAATTTGGGCAAAGTGGGCACTGGGCAATATTTTTAGATCGGATCATCAATTCTTTTCTAAGGTGTTAGTTTTCAAATGGATATAAACAAATAGAAACAGTTATGCAAAAAAAGCATGATGATATGTTGGCAAGGATATGGAGAAATTAGGACTCTTGTGCACTGTTGGAAGAAATGTAAAATAGTATAGCTATTATGGAAAATACTGACAGTTCCTCAAAAAATTAAAAATAGAATTTCTACATGATCAAGCAATTCCACTTCTGAGTATCCAAAAGATATTCAAAAGAATTGAAAGTAAGGTCTGGAAGAGTTATTTGCATACCCATAGTCATGGCAGCATTTCTTCAAAGAGTCAAAAACTAAGATAAGTGCCTGTGGACAACAGATAAATAAGTTATGATATGTATATACAATGGAATATTATTTGATCTTAAAAAGGAAGAAAATTCTGGCACAGAATACAGCATGGGTGAACCTTAAGGATATTAGGATGTTATCCTAAATGTAATAAGCCAGCCACCAAAAAAGACAAATACTCTATGATTCCACTTACATGATGCATCTAGTATAGTTAAATTTATAGAAACAGAGAGTAAGAATGGCGGTTGCCAGTGGCTGGGAGCCAGGGGGAAATGAGGACTTGCTCCTTAACTTGTACAGTTTCAGTTCTGCAAGTTGAAAAAGTGCCTTTGGGATCTTTTGAACAACATTGTGAATATACTTAACACCACTGAACTATACACCTCAAAATGATTCAGATGCTAAATTTTACCATAGTTTAAAAAAAAATTTTACCATAGTTTAAAAAAAAAAAATCATGATGATAGTGTTTAAAACAAAGGGAATGTATTCTTTTTAATGGCTGAGTAATACTCCATTGTGTGTATGTACCACAGCTTTCTTATCCGTTCATCTGCTGATGGGCATCTAGGTTGCTTCCATGTCCTGGCTATTATAAACAATGCTGTGATGAACATTGGGGTACACGTGTCTCTTTCAATTCTGGTTTCCTCGGTGTGTATGCCCAGCAGTGGGATTGCTGGGTCATAAGGCAGTTCTATTTCCAGTTTTTTAAGGAATCGCCACACTGTTCTCCACAGTGGCTGTACTAGTTTGCATTCCCACCTACAGTGTAAGAGAGTTCTCTTTTCTCCACACCCTCTCCAGCATTTATTGCTTGTAGACTTTTGGATCACAGCCATTCTGGATGCAGGATACAGGAAGCTTGGGGCTGGGGCACTGGGATGACCCAGAGGGATGGTACGGGGAGGGAGGTGGGAGAGGGCTTCAGGATGGGGAACACGTGTACACCCATGGCGGATGCATGCTGATGTATGGCAAAACCAATACAATATTGTAAAGTAAAAATAATAATAATAATATTAAAAAGCAAAAAACAAAAAAAAACAAATTACCGAAGCTAGTTAATAAATTAATGATATTATATTTTTCTTAGGAATCATAGCTCATTTCTTCAGTATTGTTTTCAAATATTCTGTTACATTGGTAATAATAAAAATAAATTTTCTTAAAAAAATAAAATAAAATAAAGGGAATGGCTTTAGTGAACATCCAGAAGAGTAGGGTGGGAAGAAAACAAAATAGCTTAGTATTTTCTAAAAACTGAAAGGCTAAAGTTTAAGAAGTATCAGTTGTTAAAGATAATCCCAGGCCTTGTGGGCCTTTATTAAGAATTTTAACATCAATCAATATAAAGCAAGAATGTATTGAAATATTCCAAATCAACCAACAACTTGGGAAGATACCATTTGTGTCTTACTGAGACTCTGACCACCAAACAAACCAGTGAAAGACCTAAGGGGCGGTCTCTCCGTTGAGTAACCCAATATTAAATTGCAAGGGTAGTACTGCAGAAAACATGTTACGAGTTCATGAAAAGGAAAGATAATCATCATTGGCTGTATCCAGAGCCTTACTGGGCCCTTTGATAAAACTAGGAAATAAAAATAATCGCATTTCCCCTCCTGATTCCTCACGCTATACCCAGAGCAGGCTCTATTAGCAGACCTGGGGAGTAAAGATATTCAGAAAAAGAAATAGAATTTGAAAGGATGAAAGGAAAGGGAGGCTTAGGGAAAGGTTAGGATAAAAAGAGGAAAGGAGAGAGAGAGTGATAAAATGTAGCAAGACAAGAGGCAGAGTCTAAGGGGAAATTTGGTCAGGATGTTAAATAGACTCTTTAGGAAAAGTGTGTTTAATTTTCATTTTTACATTGCTTGCATTGCTGCCTAGTAAATGTTCTCCAGCTTCTTAAAACCTTGTATAATTTGTCACATGTACAAGTATCTTGTGTAAGTATTTCAGAGAATAAAAATCAAGGATCAGGCTGGGTTTCTGGTCTGACTCAGTGAGGGAACTAAGAAAATTTAACAACCAGATGAGTAACCGGATGAGTAAGAAATGTCTGAGAAAGGGAGTTTAACAGAAACTGAAACTTCAAACTGCAGAGAATGAAACCCCTTAGGAAGTGACAACACATTTTAGGGAAGGCTCCGGATGACCCACATGATCTAAGTGAGGGTATCTGCTGCTGCTGCTGCTGCTGCTAAGTCGCCTCAGTCGTGTCTGACTCTGTGCGATCCCACAGACAGCAGCCCACCAGGCTCTGCCATCCCTGGGACTCTCCAGGCAAAAACACTGGAGTGGGTTGCCATTTCCTTCTCCAATGCATGAAAGTGAAAAGTGAAAGTGAAGTTGCTCAGTCATGTCCGACCTTCGCGACCCCATGGACTGCAGCCCACCAGGCCCCTCCGTCCAAGGGATTCTCCAGGCAAGAGTACTGGAGTGGGGTGCCATTGCCTTCTGAGCTAGTCTAAATCCTAGAGACAGAGCAGGGTGACTTCTGAATTTAAAATAAATGAATAAAAAGCAGGTCTTGAGTATTTCTGACATTCTATTCTTTCATTCTCTTATGGAACTCATGAGAGCAGAGTGTATATAGGTCACCAATGTTTACACAAGAAATGTGCTCAATAAACATCTACCCAATAAGAATGAATACTAATACCACTTTTATTACCAAATAATGCCTTATTTTATTACCAAATAATGCCACTTTCTTCATAGGCTTCTAAATTGGAAGACATTTCTTGACAAAATTTGCACCCACCTACAATTTTCCCCACTTCAAATTAGCACTCTGGGGAAGGAGAAGCCTCTCAGTATTTTCATAATGAGATTATACAACTTCAACCACCCTGCACCTCAAAAGTTGTTAGTGTCTTATCCTTCTAATTCATCCTGATTCCTCCTCTCCTCCTTCATCCAGAGTTTTGTTTCATAAATATTGTGTTCTCCTAAACCATCTTTGAATTTCTCCTTGTTATTGTTCTTTCCTCCTGCTTCTGTGAGAATAAGTGTGATTTCTTAGTGTGATTCATCAATAAATGTGATTTCATCAACTAACTAAATAAAATCTCTGGAATTTGTTAATCTTTTCAGTTATATCCTTATGATGGATGTTTATTATCTATCAAACACCTTGACAAAAATTACTATTTTAAAATTAGCCTCTAAATATTTTGTAAAAAGTGCTTATGTTTTATATATTTCCTTCTCCAGGGGATCTTCCTGACCCTGGAATTGAACCTGGGTTTCCTGGACGGCAGGCAAATCAGGGAAGTCCACTAATATATAACTATTAGAGGAAAACTCAATATATAGTCTTTGTACAAAGGATTTCTATTAATCTAAAAAATTCAACAATATTCCAGATGTTTTCATAAGACATAATTTATGTACTTTGACAATTTGACTGGATACATCTACTTAGAGGAGTTTCTGTAAGAATCTGTTTTATGACTTTCTAACTCTGCTGGTCCTTATTCTAGTCCAATTTGCAAATCTTTAACAAAAGACATTATTTCTTAACATTTACAACATCTGTGTAAGCTTAGACGAGTTTTGCACTTATATTTTCTCATCTAAAGCACAGAAATTATATATGCTGTACAATGTTTTTAATGAAATTATATATGCAAATCATCATGCACAGAACTGATACATGTTTATTACTTTACTGATTCTTTTTCTCAATTAATTTAAGTCTCTGAGTACCGCCTTTTCCTTTACACCAACACTTAAGAAACAAAACAAAACAAAACATGGTTTAGATTTAAAGTTAGGTAGAAGCCTGAAACCTACAAATAGATAATAATTTTCAGAACATGAAAATCTGGAAGAATACAAGAGTATTTTCTATATCTAGTTTATATTTTTCTATATTTAGTTTCTAAACAGCAATATTATTTAGATGGAAGGGAACAGATGCACTTAAGCAGTTTAAGACATTGTGTAAGAGAGTTTTATTTTATGGATGTCAATGATTTATAGTTTGAAGGCAAAAGGACGCTGAGACAGACATCACCGTGCGCTGGAGCCTCATCTAAATTAGGCATCTCAGGGTATCTCAGCTACAATACTTTGTCACTCTTCCCCCTAGTGGCTGCCATGATAATTACATGATTGGTGTAGCCAGGACTACAGTTTAGATTACAGATGAGAGGGTGTAGTTTTTTCTCAGGGCCGAGAGCCTTGTTTTAGAAACAGCATACCTGCATTTAAACTAAAACAAATGCTAAAATCAATGCAGACCACTAGAGGAGAAAGTAGGAATTAATTTAAATTAACTGTCTTACATATTTCACAGAAGAAATGAGAAGCTGAAGAACAATAAATTGTTACTTGTAACTTTATTACCCAAGTTCTATTGTTTTATGCAGTATTTTTAAAAGTGTCTTTCTAAACTACTTAACCTCAAGTGAGACTGGATCAAAAATAATATATGGCTAATATGCACATTAGGTAAAAAAAGTGATGTGATTCTTTCATTTATGAATTAAAAATTTAAGTCTGAAAAGTCAGTTATTTGTTTTCATTAAGTTATATTCTGCTCCACATAAAAAATATATTTGCTGAAAATTTTATATATATATATGTGTGTGTGTGTGTACATATATATATATATATAAACTATTGGGAAGTTTTTCATTATATATTTCAAAATTATGTGCTATATTAACCCTAAGGATATTGGAAATACTAATCATACACAAAAATGGGCGAAACATGTCTGTTCTACATTTAAATGATTCTAGGATACATGCAGTTAACCTACAGTGAACACATAAAATGTGTCAACTGAAGCATGAAGTTTAAAAAAATTTGTAGTGACTAAAATGATTCTGTATTCAAATACATTTTAAAGTGTGGATTTCTTGAAGTACAAATATAGATTCATAAAATATTAATTTTCTATAAAAGTAATTCTGTTTGCTAATTCTAACCAATACATTTTCTTTTTTTTTTTTAATTTATATTAATTGGACGCTAATTACTTTACAGTATTGAGGTGGTTTTTGCCATACATTGACATGAATCAGCCATGGGTGTACATGTTCCCCATCCTGAACCCCTCTCCCACCTCCCTCCTCACCCCATCCCTCTGGGTCATCCCAGTGCACCAGCCCTGAGCGTCCTGTCTCATGCATCGAACCTGGACTGGCAATCTATTGCACATATGATAATATACATGTTTCAGTGCTATTCTCTCAAATCATCCCACCCTCACCTTCTCCCACAGAGTCCAAAAGTCTGTTCTATACATCTGTGTCTCTTTTGCTGTCTCGCATATAAGGTCATTGTTACCATCTTTCTAAATTCCATATATATGTGTTAATATACTATATTGGTATTTTTCTATCTGACTTACTTCACTCTGTATAATAAACTCCAGTTTCATCCACCTCATTAGAACTGATTCAAATGCATTATTTTTAATAGCTGAGTAATACTCCATTGTGTATATGTACTATGACTTTCTTATCCATTCATCTGCTGATGGACATCTAGGTTGCTTCCATGTCCTAGCTATTATAGACAGTGCTGCGATGAACATTGGGGTACACGTGTCTCTTTCAATTCTGGTTTCCTTGGTGTGTATGCCCAGCAGTGGGATTGCTGGGTCATATGGCAGTTCTGTTTCCAGTTTTTTAAGGAATCTCCACACTGTTCTCCATAGTGGCCGTACTAATTTGCATTCCCACCAACAGCATAAGGGGTTTCCTTTTCTCCGCATCCTTTCCAGCATTGATTGTAGACTTTTTGATAGCAGCCATTCTGACTGGCATGAAGTGGTACCTCATTGTGGTTTTGATTTGCATTTCTCTGATAATGAGTGATTTAACCAATATTTTTTCTTTGCAAAATAAGAAAATTCAGAAAAATATTATAGTGTTTATTCTCAATACTTAGAGAATAACATTTAGTACACACTTCACAAATATATACTGCTTGTATACACATACATATATATGCAAATTAATATGATTTTTAAAATTTTTGAAACTTTTGCAGACACTGGCTTTTCACTTAATATATAATGAGAATTTTCTGTTTAGAGTGATGGCATAAGATCAAATAATGTATGGGTATTATACCTTAACCAATCTTTTTCTGATAAGACAAAGTTATGCCATAAATTGTTTTCTTAAACATTTATACATTGTATAAGAAACATCATCCATTAAAAATAATAAATTGGATTTCAGCAAAGTTAAAATCTCTTTCTGGAAAAGACACAGCTAATGAAAGGGACAAGGTAAATATTGTGAGAAAATATTTGCAAGTCACATATCTAAGTATAATATACAAAGCACTCTTAAAAACAGTAATAAGAAAATAACTCAACAAAACAATAGGTAAAGATATGAACAGACACATCACCAATATGTGATCAGGATGTTAAATGAGACCATGAAAATATATTCAACATCATTAGCCATCAGGCAAACAAAAATTCAAACCACAATGTGCTCCACTACTCACCTATTAGACTTTCTGAATAAAATATCATACTGACAATTCCAGGTGTTCTGGCTGGCTCTCTTATATACTGCTGGTTGGACTTCAAAGTGGTACAGTTATTTTGGAAAACTGTTTGGCAATTTATTCAAAATTAAACCTGCACTTAATTTTAAGATCTGGAAATCTCAGTCCAAGGTATTTACTCTACAGATGTGAAAACTTATGTCCACACAAAAAACACATAAAATTGTTTAGGGCAGTTTATTTTTTTATAACAATTAGGTAATTGTCCAAAACTGCAAACAATGCAAATGGCCTCTAGTAAGGGAATAGATGAACAAACTGCTGTACGTCTGAATGATTTAATAATATTGAGAGGTAAAAAAGAGAAAGAACAAACTTTTGTTATGCACAATAACTTGGATAAATTCCATAGGCGTTATGCGGAGCGAGAGAAGCATGTCTCAACCGATCGCTTACTGGATGCTTCAGTTATATGACATTCTAAAAGGCAAAATTTTGGTGATGGAGAACACTGTAGTTGCCAGAGGTTTGGGGTGAAGGGAGGAAATGAATATAAAGGATACCATAAGGCAGTTTCTTGAGGTAATACAATCATTTTGTATCCTGATTACAGGTGTTATGCATGTGTTAACATTTACAAAACTTCACTCCGTAAAGAAAGAAGTCAATTCCCTCCTTTGAATGTTAAAACATTCAAGTCACAACATATTTACTACTGCTTTAAAAACAGTATTGCATCATGGTAAAAATATATGTGCATCTTTTATTAGTACCTATTTTTGCCTTTTTATTTTTTAAAACTTTTTATTTTGTGTTAGGGTTTATCCAATTAACAATTTTGTGATAGTTTCAGGTGGACAACAAATAGACTCAGCCATACATATACAGGTATCCATTCTTCTCCAAACTGCCCTCCCATCCAGTCTGCCACATAACACTGAGCAGAGTTTCATGTGCTATATAGTAGTCCTTGTCGGTTATCAATTTTAAATATAACAGTGTGTACATGTCCATCCCAAACTCCCTGACTATCCCTCCCTGCATCCTTCACCTCAAGCAGCCATAAATTCATTCTCCAAGTCTTTTTGGATAATTGAAGTGTAGTCAGTGGACCAAAAGACACTGTAATTTTTTAAAGAAAAACATACACATTGAGAAATTTACACTTAATTTATAATACATGACATTATCCACTTCTATGTGTTCACCAACATGAAATCTTAAGATTCTTTTATTTTGGCCATATTTTAGGCAAAGTCAAACTAAACGTATTATTTTGTTTATATTTATTTGATTTCTACTGGGTTTGATATTGTATTTTACATTCTAGTCTATTTACATTATTCACACTATTTTCTTTCCTTCTGTGACATTTTATTAAGGAAATTTCCACTCTACAAGAATTTGATATAACCGATCTGCCTGGCATCGTTTTTGTCTCCGGTGGTCAGGAAATTTTAATTTGTTTTGAACCATTCACTACATGAAGATGCACAATTAGTCTGCTACTTTGAAGACCTTAACTTCCTGCATGTTATTAGTCATTTATGTCTCTCTCATCTGCTTAGCCTTGAATAACAACAGTGCTGTGAGCTGTCAGTGACTACTGCACAAGCTGTGAAATTACACCATGAAGCAAATTTGATTGTACTGAAAAGACTTTTCACAGGACAAAAGCATGGATCTCTCTTCACACAATTTTGGACTCGTGCTAATGACTCATACCGGCGGCAGGGCAGCCGCCAAGAAATGGTGTAAGAGACCTAATGAATAGAAGTTATACTGCCTGACCAAGTTCTTCTCCAGAGCATTTTAACACCTGGATCTTAGTATGGCGTGTAAAATCAGATGTCTGATTAACTGGTTCACTCTCACACTCTGGGATTTAACACCTATGCTTTTATTCCATAACATGAACAAGCTATTAGAAGTTTTCATTCAGTTCATTAAAGTAGGCTAGATTATTTTGTTTAGGAAAGGATTTAAAATTTCTTCGAATGGCATTTTGCAAATTCTGAATTACCCCAAAACATTACTTTTAATTGTCTATCTATTTTAATAGAACTCTTAATAAATATATGCTCCTGTTCATGTGCGTGCCTTGAGGGTAAAGGACATAACATTAGAATTGAAGATACACATCTTTCTGAAGTCCTTTAGTTTTTGGAGTGTGATCATAGCTTTGATGTGAATGCCTGTATCTTAAAGATGTAGATAATATAATCATATAAGATCTGGTACCCTATTGCATATAGACATGATGAAATTATTGGATTTAATTTGCAGGGTCTTTGAGAAAATCAAAGGACCTAATCAGTGTGGTATCAATTCAAAATAAAAAACTTTTCTGAAAAGAACTTTTATGAAAATGGACTAATTTGTTAGTTTCAACAAAAAGGTCAACACACTTTCCATTTACTGATTGCAATATTTGACACCTTTGTTCACAAGGCAACAGATATAGTTGTCATGTAAATAACAAAACTGTAAAAATAAAATATACATATATATATGTATAATCTAAAATATGACAGACAAAACAGATAACTAATAAGAATCTGTTGTATAGTGCAAGGAACTCTATGCTCTGTAATGGCCAGTAATGCAAAATAAAAATGAAGAAGCAATTCTGAAATTCAAAAAAATAATTTAAAAAAAAATGACACAAATGAAATTATCTACAGAACAGAAAGAGACTCACAGATACAGAAAATAGATTTATGGTTGCCTGGGGGATGGAGGAAGGATGGACTAGGAGTTTAGAATTAGCAGATGCAAACTACTATATATATAATATGGATAAACAACAAGTTCCTACTGGGTAATACAGGAAATTACATTAAATATCTTGTGATAAGCCATAATGGAAAAGAATATTTAAAAAGAATATATATATATATATATATATATACACACACACACACATGTATAACTCAATCACTTTCTTCTATAGCAGAAATTAATACAACATTGTAAATCAACTACTTCAATGTTTTAAAAAAGGCTATATACACATATAAAACAGTCTCATGGCTGGTATTTCTCTTAAGAAAAACAGAAATTTATAAAGGCAATTAAGAATACTAATTTACAAGTATGCCCATTATTATTTAGTTATAATCTCCATAAAATACTTTCTGGAATATCAATAATTTATTTCCCACATGACATGGATAAACTAATAGCCGAAAGTTTCCTAAATGGTCTCTTTCAGTTTGGTAAGCTATCCACCAGAATAAAACATATTGTAGAAAACTATGGTGTTTGTCTGCCTTTGCCACGGCTCCCCATTCCCAACCTCTTCTCACTCATCTTCAAGACATCCACTTCAGATATTCCACTGGGCTGAAGCCCAACTCCAAGGCTTTCATTCTAGTTTCTCTAGTGCCATGGTTAATCCCCATGGAGATTCTTAGCCTTACTATTTATCTACTAATTTTGCCAGCAGTTGACTCAAAGAAAATTCATGCAACATGCAATATTTTAAATTTACTTTCCTGAAAACAGTAATCCTATCCTTGTTTCTGTGAAAGTTGATATTTCTCCTCTGTCAGATCTGTATAAGGCAGGTATCATGCCACAGGTGGGACAAGCATTTTGAACTTGACTATTCCTTCATATGAATAGTACATCTAGCCCTACAATAACATCCAAGTTACTCACTATGCTTAATAAAATAATCAACAATAACTTGAAACAGTGCTGTTAGTGAATTCTGAGAATTCAAAAGTTCGGTAAAGAAAAGTATTAAATCCAACTTGTTAGTTCATATACAAAACATGGAAAAGAAAAGAGTTAATAAATTACATAAGTGCTAAAATGGATAAGCTCATTAAAAACCCATTACTTCTATTGCAATATCAGTAAAAGCTTAATAAGTTGTGATTATGGGCCAATTTTCCAGCTGAGGCTTCTTCTTCTTGCAAAATGTAAACAGGAAGAAAAAGCAGATTGACATCAAAACTGTGGTACAGCCAGATTTCATTCCACTTAAAAAGTAAGCTAGATCTAAGTGAACTTTATTTTTCATTAATTTCAAATCTTTTACCTTGCAATACAGATGAAAGATTTTATGATACAGGGTATATGTGTGAAAGCACATATATTGTGGCTACATACTCATAATAGATCCTTAGCTACTCCGATTACTATCCACATGTTGTGGGATGACTGTAACATGGACCTTTTCTTCCACTGATTTTTCAACCATTGCTATTTTAATGAGTGTCAAGAACATTTAGTAAACTGCCTGCTGAACAAACATTCTTCAACAAGCATTGCTTAGAAGCACCACCAAAAACGAACAAAAACCCTGCAAACAGCAACAAAATAAAGGTCTCATTTCCTACAACTGCATGTCACACTCAGCTGCTGTCTTTCTCAGACAATTAAACTGAAGCAAATTTCTGGAGCCTGACTCATTTAGTCTACTTAAAACAATTCTGTTTCCCGAGCTTCTGATTATTTTTTAATCACAATGTGGAAACTCAAGAGGATCATTTATATCACCCAACTGTTATATCATCACCCACCATCCTGTATTTAAAAAGATGGCACTTTGGTGATAGCAGAATAAATGTTCCACAATTTTTTGGTGTTATCTTGACTTTGGCTTGCCACTTAAAGTTTATTTAAGTCCATAAGTTATATTGGATATTTTTAAGTGTGCCAAATACGATATTTATGCCAAACTTCACCATTTTAAGTATCTTTATTTTCCTTAATATAGGAAACCCTGTCTGTTTGTCACTTTCTAAAGAACTTACAAATTTTGGATATTTAATTTTTGTCCCCCTGAATAAACTGTCACGATATTTTGAAGCTGCTCCTATCATCACTATTATCAAAACAACAGACATAGACAGGGTGTGCTAACTTTGTGTATCTATGTTCTCTCTTGTTTAATGATCCTTGAAATACATTTTCAATCTCTTGAAATCTAGCATAAATTTAGACTGTCGTTTGGTAAAGAGCATATAGGGTTTCATGAGTATCAGCTACATGGAAGATATCAGAGACCAAGCAAGAGATTAATATTAAACATCTTAAAAATATTAACAATCATTAACAGAAAAGAACATTCCTAGGCAAATCCCTATATCTTCAACAAATGAAAATAGACTAAAGTTAATCAATTTAGTTTGGAAGAGTAGAGAACACTAGTGTGTATCTTCTTTATGCAGCCAGTTCTCAGTGTGTATGCATTACAAAGTTTTCAGTTCAGTTCAGTTCAATCCAGTCTCTCAGTTGTGTCCGACTCTTTGCGACCCCATGAACTGCAGCACACCAGGCCTCCCTGTCCATCACCAACTCCCAGAGTCTACCCAAACCCATGTCCATTGAGTTGGTGATGCCATCCAACCATCTCATCCTCTGTCATCCCCTTCTCCTCCTGCCCTCAATCTTTCCCAGCATCAGGGTCTTTTCAAATGAGTCAGCTCTTTGCATCAGGTGGCCGATGTATTGGAGTTTCAGCCTCAACATCAGTCCTTCCAATGAACACCCAGGTCTGATCTCCTTTAGGATGGACTGACTGGATCTCCTTGCAGTCCAAGGGACTCTCAAGAGTCTTCTCCAACACCACAGTTCAAAAGCATCAATTCTTCAGCACTCAGCTTTCTTTATAGTCCAACTCTCACATCCATACATGACTACTGGAAAAACCATAGCCTTGACTAGATGGACCTCTGTGGACAAAGTAATGTCTCTGCTTTTTAAAATGCTGTCTAGGTTGATCATAACTTTCCTTCCAAGGAGTAAATGTCTTTTAATTTCATGGCTGCAATCACCATCTGCAGTGATTTTAGTTTTACATTCTTGTATATAAGGGCTTCCCAGGTGGCTCAGTGGTAAAGAATCTGCCTGCAAAGCAGGAGACATGGAAGAATTAAGGGTTAGATCCCTGGGTCAGGTGATCCTCTGGAGAAGGAAATGGCAACACACTCCAATATTCTTGCCTGGGAAATCCCATAGATAGAGAAGCCTGGAGGGCTACAGTCCATGGAGACACAAAAGAGTAGAACATGACTTAGCAACTAAACAACAATTATGTGGTTTTGCAAGTTACTTATTAAGGTTAGTCCTGAGTATTTTTTGTAGTTATCATTGCTTTTGTGAATGTGTTCTTTTAACCCCCATCTTATTGTCTGGTGTGTTGCTACCGATATATAGGAAAGACAATACATTTATTGTACATTCACCTCTAATATTTTGTTAAGAATTCTGTTTTTAGATTTTAAAGTTTCTTTGTTGTTTGTTAATTGATCTTTCCAAAGAAAGAGACTTAGATTCTATTGATCAAATCAATGTGGTATTTAGTCATCTTTTTCATTAATGACTCCATTTTCATTAATTCCATTCTTCTGTCCTTTTAATGCATTTTCTTTTTAAATGTACTTGCGTTGAATGTTTATTTCTTGTCTTTCATATTTTTAATTAGTGTGCTTAAGAGTACCTGTTTTCCTCTGATAAATATATTTCCTGGGTGTCTTTGTACAGACATTCTATTAAGTATATTTACTGGTTATGTAGATGATGCTGATTACCTTATGTAAAGTGAAGTAAACTAGTCAAAGTAACATGTAGTAAGAGCAGATATAGGATTCAAACCCACAGCTGACCAAATATGGAGCAGGAGTATTAGCCCATGTGGCATCAGACACTCTGGTTAAATGTTTAGCGATAACCCCCAGTATTGACTTGCTTTTAATAACTTTTTTTTTGACAAGCATTTTAGATGATTTCCTGGCCATGGATTCCTTTTTGTCAGTTCTTTTGATAAGTTCAAAATATTATTGCATTGTAGTAAAGAATGCAGCTGGAATGATTTCTACCTTTTGGAATATAAAAATATTGGCTTGGCCAAAATATTCATTCAGGTTTTTCTGTAACATCTAGTTGTGTGAATCTTTTGTGAGCATCTAAACATTACATATTCCATATATATACAAAGTTTTTTTTTTAATATCTATAATGTATGTCTTAGTTGCTCAGTCGTGTTTGACTCTGTGACCTCATGGACTGTAGCCTGCCAGGCTCCTCTGTTCATGGAATTCTCCAGGCAAGAATACTGGAGTGGGTTATCATTCCCTTCTCCAGGGTATCTTCCCAACCCAAGGATTAAATCCACATCTCCTGCACTGGCAAGAGGATTCTTTACCTTCTGAGACACATAGGTTTTGATGTATATGTAATGCCAAACTTTCCTACAAAAGTTTGGAAATAAATATGGAAATATTATTGTGAAGAATAGTAAAGAGAACAGAGTGAAATCATATAAGATATTTCCTAGCAATTCATTTCTTGATGTTATATTTAATCAGTAACATTATAAAATATATATACCAAGCCTATTTTCAAAAATGGCAAATACATATATTTTTTTCAAATTTCTACTTAACTATGACAGTATAAAAAGAATGCTTTGATATATGACCTCCTTTTAAGATTTGCTAAAATCTTCTTGCAAAAAGTATCAGGTGTGTAGATCAGAGAAGTGATAATTAGCAAGATTTCTACTCTACTTAATCTTACACCTCTCTTGCATAAAATGAGGCATTAGCTTTCTAAATTTATCCAATAAACATCAGTCTAGGTTATAAGATGCAAAAATAAAATACCATGAGGAAGTTGGTGAATAATGTCACATTTCACTGCTGAAATATGTATATATGCATATACATATGCATATATATATTACATGCTATATCTATTTTATTTTATTAATATCTTTCATTTAAAGGTTAGTTTGGAAAAAAGAGCATCTGGTTTTAATGAACTTACATGTGTTAATTTCTCTTCTCCCAAATAACACTGTTAATATAATACACTAGATTGCTTATTGCTTATAAAAAAGTGCTGTAGACTACATAAACAATAATACATCTTTGAATAATAAAAGCCTGAATTTTTTAAAGGGCTAATATACATTCATTATCACAAATATATAAAGGGCCAAATGTTGAGTCAATTTCATTCCATAGAAAGTATTCTCCTATCTGTATAATTTGAAAATTTCTAATCCCTGAACTCTTTGGAGTTTTATGTAGCAAAGGATTTGAGCAAAAAGATCATGCATTTCTGGAATTCTGCACTACAGATAAAAAGCTTTGGAAAAAAATGTAAGCTTAAATTTTACACATACAGTGTTACACAACCTTTCTACTTACAACAAGTTTGAAAGTAATTTCCATCTACTTATCTATCCATTCATTCATTCAGCAGATATTTTTAAGCACCTATTAAAGAGTATGGAGAATCAAATGTACTTTAATGAAAATGATCATTACAGCAATGTTGAAAAATGTAGATAAAACCTATAGTAGAAATAACTAGTTCTGGTACTGATATTTAGCAAAGTATTTTACATGCATAATTTTTGCAGTATGGTGGAAGAAAAATAAACAAGGCAGGAACTCTTGGCTGAGATCACCAAGTATGTAACTCACAGAAGAGTTCCAATCTATTCTAACTCCAGACCCTGTATTTAGCTATCAAATTCTATTCCAGAGTCAAGGTAAAGTGAAAGTGAAAGTCGCTGAACTGTGTCCAACTCTCTGAGACCCCTTGGACTATAAGTCCCTGGAATTCTCTAGGCCAGAATACTGGAGTGGGTAACTGTTCCCTTCTCCAGCGGATCATCCCAACCCAGAGACTGGACCCAGGTCTCCCACATTGTGGGCGGATTCTTCACCAGCTGAGCCACAAGGGAAGCCCAAGAATACAGGAGTGGGTAGCCTATCCGTTCTCCAGCGGATCTTTCCGACCCAGGAATCCAACCGGAGTCTCCTGCATTGCAGGCGGATTCTTTACCAATTGAACTATCAGGGAAGCCCATAGTAAAACCCTTCCGCTAAAGAGCATTATGACTGCAGCAGACAGTTTGCTTACTTTCCTTATGAATAGACAGAAAGAATAACTTGGACTATTAAACATGAGCCACATTCTCAGCGATGCACCCCCCAACCCCACTCCAACATCAATGACCTTTATTAAGTCTGGTAAATTTGAATCACCTTACTGTCCTCAAAATGAAGATACATAGCTGTGTCTCCCTTTGTTTCCTTCTTAGTATGAAGAGCAAGAATTATTAAATAATTTTAGAATCTGAAATACCTGTTGCCACTTACAAGAATGAATTGCTCTCTGACTATATCCCTTTGAAAGCCATTTTATTATTAAACTACAAAGCAATAGTCAGCCCTCCTCAGGTTTTCAAGGTGTTAATAAACATCTTCTCCCATAATGCATCTCCAGATGCATTCAAGAAAGTATTCATATATTGCTTTCTTTTACTACATAATTGGTTTATTACACTGTACAGACTTTCTCTGCCCTCAAATCATTGTTGATCAGCACAAGAATATCTGTTCTACTTTTCCATGACACCATATCTGACGTCTAAATAGCATGTTAACATATAATGAAATAGAAGGTTTTAAATCCATAGTTATCATGTTCTTTTTTTTTTGTTTCCTTAGAACTTATTTGCATTTAATTTCAGTATCTTATTTTCTTATTCATCCACAGACATCTCAGTGATGTTAGTAGCATGCTGTATTTAAAAATTTATTTCTAAAGAAGGGCAGAAGTAAAAGAAGGAGAGTGTTAAACAATTTGACATTTTCTTACCACCTGAAAAAGGGCAAACACATTTCAATATCTTGTTGAAGACAAATGCCTAGCCTTTCACTCCTGGCTTCTCAGTGACAATAGTCGTGTTTTCTTATATGTACATAACACATAAATTATCTCACTGATCTGCAAACAGAAATTTTGTGGGAAACCCAGGACAATTACAATCCCCCTTTGGGTAGAGAAGGAAGTTAACTTTCAAGAATTCTGGAATTGTCCCAAATGCATGCTATGTGACTATAGACCATGTCTTCCAAGAGCAAAGACCATGTCTTCCAACAGCATGCTTACTCTCATTTAATCCTCCCACATCTTCACATTTTGATTTCTTCTTTTTAAGAGTTTTTACTTTTGTATCTGAATCTTACATAAGCTTCCCCTCATATTTAATTAAGATAAAATAATAGAAATTAAACTTTTCAAACCAAACAATCTTGTATTCAAATCTAAACTGTAGCTACCTTAATTAGGCAAATTATATACTCTTTTGAAGTTTGTTTAGTGTTTGTATGACCTGAAATAGTACACAGAGAGAACTTAACATTCTCACATATTGTTAAAAATCATGTTTAAGTGCGATATACATTTTTGTCTTCACTTAGTTAAATTTGTGACAACTTACTTAGATTTGAGTAATAAAAATTACTTTTCATGACGTCTTAAATAAAGAGAATTAAAAGAATATTTCCTGTAATTATCAAATTCAGGAATCCAACTTACTACATTTAGTAATTTATTGAAGAAATTTGACCATATTTAAGACTCTCAACTCCATGTGATAGTTATTAAAGGTTTCTATGAAGAAAAACAAACTCCATATCAGCTTGGTATTAATCACAAATGTTTGGTCCAACTCTCCATATTGTATTTTTGGGGATCACTGCTCAGTGGGAAAAGGGACTCTAAGCTTTCAATTTTTAGAACTATGTTACTTTTCTTCAAAATAATTATCCTATGAATAAATGTTAGCTTCTGATACTTGTCTCTGTCCATGGTAATAATAGGAAAAAAACAAACAAAAAAAAGCCACAGCCTCGCTATCTATTTACCTAAAACATAGAACACCGTAAGTATAACTTTCAACCTGTTCAAATTAATTTTGTGAATTCTCTCTAAAGTAACTAGTGAGTTCTTCTTACAGTTAAACACAGAGCTATTATTTTAGAGGACATAAAAATAACAACATACTACAAAACATGTCCACACGTCCATTTGGAAAAATTGATACTTCATCCTAAAGACAAGATAATTATGTAGGACAGTTATTTCCACGTAAATCGTAAAGTAATGTATTTCAATAAATACAAAAGTACTCAAGATAACTTCTTGAAAGTCTAATCTTAAAATAGTAAATAAAAGCCAAGCCAAATTATTCTCAATTAATCCCCTACCTTTCAAAGTAAGATGGTAATCTCATTAAAAAGTCAACATTTCTAACCTAAAATTAAAAGAAATCAAGAGACAGAAACGGTGATGTATCTATTGTATATGATGATTTACAGCGTGTGAACCTGGAACAAATACATTTATTTCTGTTCATTTAAGAGAGAGTTGTGCTAGGGTGCAAACACCAGTGGGATAGACTTACATATGAAGTGCATTATCAAGCTAAGGTCCAGTGTTTCAATTATTGTGCAAGTGTAACTGCTATTATTAAACCAATACATCTTCCAGAGCATCTCAAAACATAACAACACAGCTATAATATATTGAAGCTCAATATTTTCTATTATAACACAAATAGAACCAACCACAGTTTTTACTACAGGTGCTACAGAGACTCAGAAGTGAAAGGGCATAAATGACTACCTTGAATATATTACAGTGAAACTTCTGCAGAACCCTACTTCCAGTGATCCTGGTGAACAAACAAAACTTCTTGCAATTTTATCAAAGATTGCCATGATTTCAAGAGGAAACCACAATTTACACTGAAATTATCCTTCCTAAAGCATTCAATACTTTTAGAAAGACATGGAAAATAGATATACCAATGGTCAGAGACAACCAAATATCTTTCTAATTTTTTTAAAAGCATGAACTTCATAAACTACTAGTAAAAATATCAGCCTCTGAAAAATTCTCCAGCTGATTATACATTTTGAGGAAGGAATTTGGAGGAGTTCTTTTCCTCTCCCACAAGCTAAAATATAGTAGTAGGATCTACTTTTGGAGTGGGCATGAGGATCTCTGCAGACATGTTCCCCAGTACACACACACACAAACAAAAAGAGTGAAAAAATTACTTTAAAAAGCAACCACTTAAAATCTCCAGAAAAGGCTATCATATGGACACATTATCTTTGACAAAGGAGGCAAGAATATACAATGGAGAAAAGACAATCTCTTTAACAAGTGGTGCTGGGAAAACTGGTCAACCACTTGTAAAAGAATGAAACTAGAACACTTTCTAACACCATACACAAAAGTAAACTCAAAATGGATTAAAGATCTACATGTAAGACCACAAACTATAAAACTCCTAGAGGAAAACATAGGCAAAACACTCTTTGACATAAATCATAGCAGGATCCTCTATGACCCACCTCCCAGACTAATGGAAATAAAAGCTAAAATAAACAAATTGAACCTAATTAAACGTAAAAGCTTTTGTACAACGAAGGAAACTATAAGCAAGATGAAAAGACAGTCTTCAGAATGGGAGAAAATAATAGCAAATGAAGCAACTGACAAAGAATTAATCTCAAAAATATACAAGCAGCTCATGAAGCTCAAATCCAGAAAAATAAATGACCCAATCAAAAAATGGGCCAAAGAACTAAACAGACATCTCTCCAAAGAAGACATACAGATGGCTAACAAACATAGGAAAAGATGCTCAACATCACTCATTGTCAGAGAAATGCAAATCAAAACCACAGTGAGGTACCATCTCACGCCGGTCAGAATGGCTGCTATCAAAAAGCCGACAAACAATAAATGCTGGAGAGGGTACGGAGAAAAGGGAACCCTCTTACACTGTTGGTGGGAATGCAAACTAGTACAGCTACTATGGAGAACAGTGTGGAGATTCCTTAAAAAACTGGAAATAGAACTGCCTTATGACCCAGCAATCCCACTGCTGGGCATACACACTGAGGAAACCAGAATTGAAAGAGACACGTGTACCCCAATGTTCATCACAGCACTGTTTGTAATAGCCAGGACATGGAAGCAACCTAGATGTCCATCAGCAGACGAATGGATAAGAAAGCTGTGGTACATATACAAAATGGAATATTACTCAGCTATTAAAAAGAATGCATTTGAATCAGTTCTAATGAGGTGGATGAAACTGGAATTTATTATACAGAGTGAAGTAAGTCAGAAAGAAAAACATCAACACAGTATCAGTTCAGTTCAGCCACTCAGTCGTGTCCGACTCTTTGCCACCCCATGAATCGCAGCACGCCAGGCCTCCCTGTCCATCACAAACTCCCAGAGTTCACTCAGACTCACGTCCATCAAGTCAGTGATGCCATCCAGCCATCTCATCCTCTGTCATCCCCTTCTCCTCCTGTCCCCAATCCCTCCCAGCATCAGAGTCTTTTCCAACGAGTCAACTCTTCACATGAGGTGGCCAAAGTATTTGAGTTTCAGCTTTAGCATCATTCCTTCCAAAGAAATCCCAGGGCTGATCTCCTTCAGAATGGACTGGTTGCATCTCCTTGCAGTCCAAGGTACTCTCAAGAGTCTTCTCCAACACCACAGTTCAAAAGCATCAATTCTTCAGTGCTCAGCTTTCTTCACAGTCCAACTCTCACATCCATACATGACCACTGGAAAATACAGTATATTAATGCATATATATGGAATTTAGAAAGAAGGTAACAATAACCCTGTATGTGAGACAGCAAAAGAGACACAGATGTAAAGAACAGGCCTTTGGACTCTATGGGAGAAGGTGAGGGTGGGGTGATTTGAGAGAACAGCATTGAAACATGTATATTATCATATGTGAAATAGATTGCCAGTCCAGGTTCGATGCATGAGACAGGGTGCTCAGGGCTGGTGCACTGGGATGACCCTGAGGGATAGGATGCAGAGGGAGATGGGAGGGGGGTACAGGATTGGGGACACATGTACCCCCATGGCTGATTCATGTCAATGTATGGCAAAAACCAGCACAATATTTTAAAGTAATTAGCCTCCAATTAAAATCAATAAATTAATTTTTAAAAAAGGTTATCAGGGCATTTAGCAAATGAATAAACATTTATTTAAGAATATTGAGTACATCTCAGTAAGAAAAGTATCTGTGGCACTTGAGCCACAATCTGCTCCCTTCACTCCATCTTGCTTCACCCATTCAAGAAGATGATGGCTCCTGTTCCTGCTCCCAGATGAGGACTACAGGCATCTCCCTGGGAGTACATGTGACCAGCATTTCACACTGCTCCCACCTCTGTGTTATTGAGACTAAACTTCAAGGAAGTGCAACCAAAATGTGGAGGTCTTATTTCTTCCACAAAGACCCCACATTTAGGGCAAAGTATCTACGCCAGATACGGTAAGCTGAGAATACTAGGGTCTCTATTGCCCTCACACCTATTTGCTCATAGGGCAGAGATTCAACATGAAGAAAGGCAAGCTGTGAAGACCAGAGGCTATACCCCCACCCAACAAAGCATGCTAGCCATACAGGAGAGGTGTCATTGTAAGAGAGCTGAACCACTGACAACAGATCCAAAAATTGGGCAAGTATCTGAATTGACTTTCTGCAAGAAGGTATACAAGTGACCAATAAAGATATGAAAAGATGTTCAACATCATTAGCTATCATAGAAAGGCAAAACCACAGTGAGATATCACTTTGTACTCACCAGGATGGCTAACATCAAAATGACAGTAACGGTGACAATATAGGTAAGTTGGAACAGTCATCCACTTCTGATGGAAGTGCAAAGTAATCCAGCCACTTTGGGAAAGAGTTTGACAATTCCACACACAGTACACAGTCACCAGAAACCTTCCAATCTTGTGTGCATACACAAGAGAAATGAGAATTCACATCCAAATAAAAACTTGTTCATAAAAGATCCTAGCTAGGTTATTCATAATAGCCTAACATTGGAAACAACCCAATATCCATTAATTGATGAATAAAATATGATATATGTACACAATGGAATGTTACTCAGCAATAAAAAAGAATGAGGTACCTACATGTACTACAAGATGGATAAACCTTGAAAATAGAATATTAAGTGAAAGAAGCCCAGAGATGGGAAGTGGATTTGTTTGGGCTAGTGAACTAGGGATGAATGAGTTAGAAATTACTAATTTGAGTGGGATTTCTTTCTGAGGTGATAAAAATGTTACAAGATTCATTGTGGTGATGGGTGTACAACTCTGTAAACGTACTAACCATCAATGTGTATACTTTTTAGAACTTTATGAAATATGAATTAAATTTTAATAAATTTGGCATATAAGAATTTGTGATACTCCTCCTCCCACCAAATTCACCCTTGGAACTAACAGAGAAAATTAATCCAATTTAAATTTTCAAAAATATTAAAAAACAAAGTTATTAATTTTACCAATAAAATAATATGAATTTATTAGTGATTGAAAAATACAACCCTATAGTTTGATAATCATTGTATGAAAGTTAATCTGGAGTGATTGTCTAGTAGTAATAAGTTACAAGTATCTTTCATTGACTATGCTCAATATTTAATCAATGACTAGGCTGAAGATATATAAGACTGTATATCAATCTTATTAATGATGAAAATTCTAAATAGCTAAGTAACATACTTGATCCCACAAATACTACTAAAATTACTATAATATGGTAAATAGAAAAATATACTTCATATGAACAAATACTCTTGCTCTGAGCTGCAAAATTTGGGACTATAGATAACAATTGGAGAAATCTACCTGATTTGCAATATGTTTCCATAAAAGCTCAGCCACCACATACAATATGTACAGTAGAATGGCTAAAAATATTAATAAAAATGAGATTTTCAGAAAAAGAGAAGTCACATTTCATTCTCCACCACTGTTACAATATTTAAATCTTTGGTGTAAGGTCCTTGATTCCTGATTCAAACAAAACATAAGCCTTCTGGAGGAGGTGATTTCGCTCAGTGAAGGTCAGAAATGCGTGGGGCTGGTGCACTGGGACGACCCAAAGGGATGGTACGGGGAGGGAGGAAGGAGGAGGGTTCAGGATGGGGAACAAGTGTATACCTGTGGCAGATTCATGTTGCTATATGGCAAAACCAATACAATATTGTAAAGTTAAAAAATAAAATAAAATAAAGAAAGAAAGAAATTAAAAAAATATTTGGATGAATTAAAAATAATTTGGTTTAAGAATCATACTTATGGAAAACAAAAGCATGATAAATGCCATCATTATGTGAAGGGCAGGCATAAGAAAAAGGTGTATTTTTCTGATGGGTAATTTTGATGTTAGAAAACTACATCTGGTGGTAAAAGTTATGGGGAGATATTCTGGCTGGTGACAAACATTCTTAGTAACCAACAAATCAAAAGTGCTCTTCTACCTAACAGGATGCCCTCTAACTAAAAGTATTAAAGCAAACTCTGAAGACTGTGGGGAGAATTCCTGTTCTTCATAGCACACATACTTATGTCCTTTCAAACATTTTGATAAAATGGTGAGTTATAGCCCTTCACATATATCTTAGCTCATACTACACTCTCCAGTGCCCAACTGCTTTTGACACTTTGGCCCTTCATTTTCATTTCACTTCATTTCATTTTCATTTTCCAAATATTCAGTAAATAATCAAGCACTTTGTTGTCTTTAAATTGGCTTTTCTTTTGCCTGGAGCACATTTTCCCATTTATCCATGTCTCATTCCTTTTTTCTTCTTGAAATAATTCCTCAAATGTCAACAGCTAATGAAGTCCCCTTGTTCTGCTCTATTTAAAAATTGCAACCTCACAACACACAATGTGTTCATAATTTTGTTTCTGCCACTCCATTTTATATTCCATAACTTTTATTAGTTTCTAATATAATATGCACTCTACTTATTCACTGAATGTGCGGACTTTACATCCATTAAGATGTGAGCTCCATAAGGAAAGGTATTTGTATTCACTGATGTATCCTCAGCACCAAGAGCAGAATTTGGCAAAAACAGGCACCTAGTAAATAGTAATTGAAAGTATATAAATGTATACAAACTAATAAATACACACCCACAAACATACACACAAACACACATATGGTTTATTCATCCAGATTTTCTCTGTACTTAAATTTATAATATTGTGTGAATATTAATGGTGAAGACAGTCACCTCCTAGTATCTGTTGAGGAATGGTTCCAGGACCATCCTTGGATACCAAAACTCTGAGGGTGCTCAAGTCTCTTATTTAAAATGTTGTCGTATTTGCATATAACCTACACACATCCTCCTGTACATTTTGAATTATCTCTATATTTCTTTTATAATTTATTTTTCATTGAAAGATAGTTGAATAACAATGTTGTGTTAATTACTGCTATACAGCAAAGTGACTCAGTTATACATATATAAGTAAATACATTTTTTCATATTCTGTTCCATAATGGTTTATCACATGATATGATTATTGTTCCCTGTATACACTAGGACCTTTTACATCTGCTAATCCCAAACTCCCAATCCAACCCTCTCCCACTCCTCTCTCCACTGGCAACCGCATCTCTATATTTCTTACAGTACCAAAACAATATAAATGCTATGTAAATAGTTGTAATTGCAATGTAAATGGTATATAAATAATTAACAACATGCAGCAACTTCAAGTTTTACTTTTCAGAACTTTCTGGAATTTTTGACTATTTTCAATCCAAGGTTGGTTGAATCTGCAAGTGAGGAACCCACAGATAGAGAGGGCAAGCTATATTTCATATTTTAATTTTCTTTTAATTTTAAGAAGAAATTTTAAAATTGGGAAATTTCCTGGTGGTCCAGTGTTTAGGACTTTGAGCTTTCACTGCTGAGGGTCCAGGTTCGATTTCTGGTAAGGGAAGTACCATCCCACTGTACACTTTGTATGCAGCCAAAAAAATGAAAAATAAATTACTTATTTGCCTCACATTATATTTAATAAAACAGCTGCAGCTATAGAGTTAGGGAAGTAGCCAGGTGGGGGTAAATCAGCTAAGAGTATCATTGTCAAGTAGTCACATCTCTTTCAAATTATAAACATCTGCTTTGTAAAACCTTATTTTTATTGATCTGTCAAAGTCATGTTCATTTGTGACAGGTGTAACTTTATTATTTTATTGTAAGCAGCTAACAATCCTTAATGTACTAATGCCAGGTGATCAATATTGATTATAAATTGACACCTTATCAATGACTGCAGTTTGGTTCAACATTTTTTTATTATATTTTATTTTTAAACTTTACAATATTGTATTGGTTTTGCCATATATCGAAATGAATCCGCCACAGGTATACATGTGTTCCCAAGCCTGAGCCCTCCTCCCTCCTCCCTCCCCATACCATCCCTCTGGGTCGTCCCAGTGCACTAGCCCCAAGCATCCAGTATCGTGCATTGAACCTGGACTGGTGACTCGTTTCATACATGATATTATACATGTTTCAATGCCATTCTCCCAAATCTCCCCACCCTCTCCTTCTCCCATAGAGTCCATAAGACTGTTCTATACATCAGTGTCTCTTTTGCTGTCTCGTATACAGGGTTATTGTTACCATCTTTCTAAATTCCATATATATGCTTTAGTATACTGTATGGGTGTTTTTCTTTCTGGCTTACTTCACTTTGTATAATAGGCTCCAGTTTCATCCACCTCATTAGAACTGATTCAAATGTATTAATTTTTTTTTTTTTTACATATGAACTCATTTTTTTTTGAAGCATAAGTTTATTTTTTTAATTTTATTTTATTTTTAAACTTTACAATATTGTATTAGTTTTGCCAAATATCAAAATGAATCCGCCACAGGTATACACGTGTTCCCCATCCTGAACCCTCCTCCCTCCTCCCTCCCCATACCATCCCTCTGGGTCGTCCCAGTGCACTAGCCCCAAGCATCCAGTATCATGCATTGAACCTGGACTGGCAACTCATTTCATACATGATATTTTGCATGTTTCAATGCCATTCTCCCAAATCTTCCCACCCTCTCCCTCTCCCACAGAGTCCATAAGACTGTTCTATACATCAGTGTCTCTTTTGCTGTCTCGTACACAGGGTTATTGTTACCATCTTTCTAAATTCCATATATATGCATTAGTATACTGTATTGGTGTTTTTCTTTCTGGCTTACTTCACTTTGTATAATAGGCTCCAGTTTCATCCACCTCATTAGAACTGATTCAAATGTTTTCTTTTTAATGGCTGAGTAATACTCCATTATGTATATGTACCATAGCTTTCTTATCCATTCATCTGCTGATGGACATCTAGGTTGCTTCCATGTCCTGGCTATTATAAACAGTGCTGCGATGAACATTGGGGTACACGTGTCTCTTTCCCTTCTGGTTTCCTCAGTGTGTATGCCCAGCAGTGGGATTGCTGGATCATAAGGCAGTTCTATCTCCAGTTTTTTAAGGAATCTCCACACTGTTCTCCATAGTGGCTGTACTAGTTTGCATTCCCACCAACAGTGTAAGAGGGTTCCCTTTTCTCCACACCCTCTCCAGCATTTATTGCTTGTAGACTTTTGGATCGCAGCCATTCTGACTGGTGTGAAATGGTACCATAGTAAATGAAGCAACTGACAAACAACTAATCTCAAAAATATACAAGCAACTCCTACAGCTCAATTCCAGAAAAATAAATGACCCAATCAAAAAATGGGCCAAAGAACTAAATAGACATTTCTCCAAAGAAGACATACAGATAGCTAACAAACACGTGAAAAGATGCTCAACATCACTCATTATCAGAGAAATGCGAATCAAAACCACTATGAGGTACCATTTCACGCCAGTCAGAATGGTTCAACATTTTTATCACTGAAAAACAACAAATACCTTTGTGCTTGGACAGCAAGTAATACACTAGTTGCCCTGGCATTATCACTGAGAACAGATATATCACATTAGACACCAGCGGTGACATATAAAGAATGCCTTAACTTGACACCTTCTGCACCCACATCTGGTTGAGTGTTCTCCAAACTCTAAGATTCTTATTTTCTAACATTTCCTTTTAAGAGATTATGGAATAATATAGGTAATGATTATGGATATAGTCAAAGAGTATAATGGTCTCTATCAGGGAAACATTTATAGTGTCTGAGAGAGATGTGGCAAGGCAAAGGGATGAGCACATGACTAAATAATTCATTAATGGCTTGAATGGAACATTATGAACATGGAACCCATTTGCCAGAAAACCTGAAAGAATGCTAGCTTTATTTATCACAGATAAGGTGCTTATTTCTACAAAAAGAAAGACAAAATTGAAGAAAGCACAACAACTCCAATTCTTAATATTGTAATATAGAATTAAGGCAAAGCAATATTAATAAGGTTTAATATTTTCAAAAGGAATGTACTGACATAAAAAAACTCATGGTTACCAAAGAGGAAAGGGAGCGAAGAGGGATAAATTAGGAGTATGGGATTCTTGAAAGTTGCTCAGTCTTGTCCAACTCTTTGTGACCCCATGGACTATACAGTCCATGGAATTCTCCAGGCCAGAATACTGGAGTGGGTAGCCTTTCCCTTCTCCAGGGGATCTTCCTGACCCAGGGATTTAAACCAGGTCTCCCACATTGCAGGCAGATTCTTCACCGGCTGAGCCACAAGGGAAGCCCAAGAATACTGGAGTGGGTAGCCTATCCCTTCTCCAGCAGATCTTCCCAACCCAGGAATCAAACTAGGCTCTCCTGCATTGCAGGCTGATTCTTTACCAACTGAACTATCAGGAAAGCCCAGAACTATGGGATTAATAGATAAGAACCACTGTATATAATATTGCTAAAAAACAAGGATTTACTATATAGCACAAGGAACTATACTCAATGTCCTATGATAACCTATGATGGAAAATAATCTGAAATATATACATATATATTTCAGTTCAGTCATTCAGTTGTGTCTGACTCTTTGTGACCTCATGAAACACAGCACGCCAGGCCTCCCTGTCCATCACCAACTCCCAGAGTTCACTCAAACTCATGTCCATTGAGTGGGTGATGCCATCTAGCCATCTTATCCTCTGTCGTCCCCTTCTCTTCCTGCCCCCAATCCCTCCCAGCATCAGGGTCTTTTCCACTGAGTCAACTCTTCGCATGAGGTGGCCAAAGTATTGGAGTTTCAGCTTCAACATCAATCCCTCCAAAGAACACCCAGGACTGATCTTTAGGATGGACTGGTTGCATCTCCTTGCAGTCCAAGGGACTCTCTAAAGTCTTCTCCAACACCACAGTTCAAAAGCATCAATTCTTCAGCACTCAGCTTTCTTCACAGTCCAACTCTCACATCCATACATGACCACTGGAAAAACCATAGCCTTGACTAGACAGACCTTTGTTGGCAAAGTAATGTCTCTGCTTTTGAATATGCTATCTAGGTTGGTCATAACTTTCCTTCCAAGTGGTAAGCATCTTTTAATTTCATGGCTGCAATCGCCATCTGCAGTGATTTTGGAGCCCTGAAAAATTCCCATCTATTTTCCATGAAGTGATGGGACCAGATGCCATGATCTTCATTTTCTGAATGTTGAGCTTTAAGTCAACTTTTTCACTTTCCTCTTTCACTTTCATCAAGAGGCTTTTTAGTTCCTTTCACTTTCTGCCATAAGGGTGGTGTCATCTGCATATCTGAGGTTATTGATATTTCTCCCAGCAATCTTGATTCCAGCTTGTGCTTCATCCAGCCCAGCGTTTCTCATGATGTACTCTGCATAGCAGTTAAGTAAGCAGGGTGACAATGTACAGCCTTGACGTACTCCTTTTTCTATTTTGAACCAGTCTGCTGTTCCATGTCCAGTTCTAACTGTTGCTTCCTGACCTGCATATAGGTTTCTCAAGAGGCAGGTCAGGTGGTCTCGTATTCCCATCTCTTTCATAATTTTCCACAGTTTATTGTGATCTACACAGTCAAAGGCTTTGGTATAGTCAATAAAGCAGAAATAGATGTTTTTCTGGAACTCTCTTGCTTTTTCGATGATCCAGCGAATGTTGGCAATTTGATCTCTGGTTCCTATGCCTTTTCTAAAACCAGCTTGAACATCTGGAAGTTCACGGTTCACCTACTGCTGAAGCCTGGCTTGCAGAAGGAGCTACCCCTTGCCCAAGGTCAGGGGTGGCGACCGAGAGTGCCAGGCTGCAACGGCACAAGAGCGGCCGAGAGGAGCTACCCAACGTCCGAGGTCTGGGGCAGCGGCCGAGAAGAGATACCACACGCCCGAGGTCAGGGGAGGTGGCGAGAGGAGCAACCCCACATCCAAGGAGCAGCAGCTGTGCGGGTAAAGGAGGGCCGAGAGGAGCTACTCCACGTTCAAGGTCAGGAGGGCCCGCCGTGAGGAGATACCCCTCGTCCAAGGTAAGGAGCAGCGGTTGCGCTTTGCTGGAACAGCCATGAAGAGATATCCCACATCCAAGGTAAGAGAAACCCAAGTAAGAAGGTAGGTGTTATGAGAGGGCATCAGAGGGCAGACACACTGAAACCATAATCACAGAAAACTAGCCAATCTTATCACACGGACCACAGCCTTGTCTAACTCAATGAAACATATATATATATATATATATATATATATATATATATATATATAAACATACACACACATGTCTGTGTGTGTGCATGCTCAGTTGTGTCCAACTCAGTGAAGCTATAGACTGTAGCCCGCCAGGCTCCTCTGTCCATGGAATTTCCCAAGAAAGAATACTGGAGTGCGTTGCCATTTCCTTCTCCAGGGATCTTCCCAACCCAGGGACTGAACCTGTGTCTCCTGAGTCTCCTGCATTGGCAGGTGGATTCTTTACCACCTGAGCCACAAGGGAAGACCATATATATATATATTTAACTGAATCACTTTTCTGGACACCTGAAACTAACACAATAGTGAAAATCAACTATACTTCAATAAAAATAAATGAATAAATAAATTTTTAATTGTTAAGAAGGATTGTATTATTCTCTATATTCATTTTCTCACCTCCACTGAATCCCCTAATAAACATCACAAAATTGTCTAATGGTCTGATAACAATTAGTTACCAGGTAACTACTAATCTCAAAAACTCAGATATGCAGTTATAATCAATTCCTGCTAAATTTAATCAATTCAATTTAATATTTATCCTAGAAATTAATGTTCTCATCAAACCTGAAAGAGGGCTGCTTTGAGGGGAGCTTACTTGGTCATTGGTTCACGAGTCTTCATCCCTGTTCACACTAGTCCTCCCCTGTCCCCACCTGGTCTTTGATCAGTTAGGTTGGACTGGACAGGGAAGTGACCGCTTTGTTCTTCACAGCTCTGCAGCATCTCATCTTCTGCATATTTAAGAAACAATCTGGTAAAGCTGTATAAGGAAGTGCTCAACAGAATAAATTCAGATTTCAGTTTAACTAAATAAGTCACCTTGAACAAGTTACTTAGCTTCTCTGTCCCTTAGTTTTCTGATCTGTAAAATAAAGGCAGTATTAGAAAGTATTTCAATAGATTATTGTAAGCATTTAATACATGTGTGTGTAAAGTCATTTCAGTCGTGTCCGATTCTTTGTAACCCCATGGACTATGTAGCCCATCTGGCTCCTCTGTCCATGGGATTCTGCAGGCAAGAATACTGGAGTGGGTTGTTGTTTCCTTCTCCAAGCATTTAATATATAAATCACTTCAAATCTAATATATAAGAAGCATTTGTTTCATCTACGCCTGATACAATATTAAAGGGTATCTTTAATACATGCAAACGTTTATATATATAATCTTTACAACTTTTACACTGGGGATTCAATATCATACTTCTTTACAGAAGAAAAAACTGAGGCTCAAGAATATTAAATACTGTGACCAAGTTACTCCAAGAATGTCAGAGTCAAGATTTGAAGCCACATCTGTTGAAATTTCAGAGCATAAGTGTCCCATTTCAGTTATTATTATTGTTAAATGTTATTCTTCAGTAATAATTCAAAGACACACACAAACTCTATTAACTTACAATTTTTCCTGTGTAAATATATTTGTTCTCAAATACCTGAAATAATTTTAAATATCAATAGCATGATTAAAGCAACAATCACTTTATAGTAATCCAAACACATTTAACAGAAAAGAAAGCATGTATTTAAGAATTCTATATACTCAGAAATGTAACTCACAAGTTCGATGAGTAATTTAGGATTTATAAATATTCTCAGTGATTTATTTTCATTAGCTTTTATAACATAGCTGCTATTCACCTTCACACCACAATTTTCTTTTGTTATTCAGTCTCCATTTTGTGATTGAAGATAAAAGCCTGTCACAGATGCACAGAAATATATAAGGAAACTTTCTCTTTCAAAGTGAAAGTGTTAGTTGCTCAGTCGTGTCCGATTCTTTGCAACCCTATAGACTGTAGCCCACCAGATCTCTCTGTCCATGGAATTCTTCAGGCAAGAATACTGAAGTGGGTTGCCATGCCCTTCTCCAGGGGATCTTCCCCACCCATGGATCGAACCCAGGTCTCCTTCATTGCAGGCAGATTCTTTACTGTCTGAGCCACTAGGGAAGCCTTTTCTTTCTAAATTTCTCCTATAAATATCATTTCTCTCTTTCTCTCTGTCTCACACACATACACACACACATACACAAGCATATATATGTACATATCCAAACATGTACACATACATATACATAGGTGTGTGCACTTGGTTAAAAATAATATATGAAAAATTAAAATCTCAGAAAATTTAAAGAAGATAATTTTCATACTTTTACATTGCATTGATTTTATAACACATTTTTCAGGTCTTTAATGGTCCTACTCTTTGCTCATCTATAAGATTTTTAAATATAAAAATGAATCTTTACCAACTGAGTGTTCTTGAAGGAAGATGATACTATAACCTGGGTTAATATCCTAATTCTATGAATTTCTGTTAACATTAACAACCTCTTTGGAGTCTTTTAATGCCTCAATTTATAAAGTTAATATAATGATATCAGTAGCTACGTCATATAGTTTTGTGAGATTAATCAGTTTTTGTAAACTTATGAGAACAGAGCCAGACACATGACATTTGTTTCTTTCATCTATTCTTTATATTATTTTTAGATTTGACTTGTTGAAACTTTGTTATTTAACTTCAATATACACAAGTTCCTTATTATCATTTCTGTAACTTAGATTATTAATTTTTTTTACTTATATTCTTCGAGAATTTCAATTTTTTTCTGCCTCATAACAAACATAATTTCCCTGAATCATTGTTATTCCAGTTATATCATGAGTATCAGTTTAAGGTAAGTATAGTCCTTCTTCCCCTGCCTTCACAAGTCTCGCTTTCAATGCAGTGTATTGCTATTTGTATAATTTGGTTTCTGTATATATTAAATGCCTTTTGTTTCTACCTTTCCAAGTACTTCATATTGCTTTGTCTTCTCCTTCAATGCTGGAAGGAAATGTTTCTTCATCATAATGACTGTCTCCTTTGGACCATGAGAAAAATTTTCTGACCCTGTGTCTGCTAACAGACGACAGGCATGGATTTTTCCTTGGGTGCTCTATTTTCATATGAGAGTTGAGAGAATAAAGGTACAAAAGAAACACAAGCAAATGTTTAGAGATGAAGGACAAGTTGACTCACACTTTGCAGCTCATTTCCTGTGTCTACAAGTCACAGAGCAGATTCACCTATCTTGGATGATAAAAGACCTGCTTCTATACCTCGTTACCTGTTTTCATTGTATACGATAAGAGATAAACAAAAATTTACAACATGTAACATGTCTGTTGCCAAAACACTTTTTTTTCCACCATCATTAAAACTTAATTATGAAGCCCTCACCCAATACTTCTTCCATCAAATTGTAATGATGGCTCCTTCAAATGGTCCAGTAATTTTCTGTCTACTTCAAAAAGCAATATATTGCTGTAATAGGATAACAGTTAGGAACTTTGATGCACAGAAACTCTGATCTGGAACACTGAGTGAGATTACAAGAATCTTTCAACTTTTCTAAGGCTGGCAGGTTTTGTTCTATTTCATTTAGCATGGTAAGTTTAAACCACTGAACGGAGTTCTCAACATAATAGATTTTGAACTATATGACCATTTCTCTCCTATTTTAGCAACAGATTTACCATTAGTTTTATTGTTAGACCTTGCAGGGTATACATTTTTTGTTTTTATTCGTAGAAAATTCAATGGGAAATTTAAAAAGTTCTACCATATGTTGGTTTTTCTGTCCATCTATCAGAAATACTTCAGAATTCTATAGCTACATGATCAGGTGATAGACTCCCACAACTCTCTTCTCTCAGTAATTATCTTTTTAGAAGTATTTCTGACAATATAGGTGTTTCTCCCAGCTCAAATAAATTATTTAATCATGCCAGTCATGTATGAAAGTGGTGATGATGTTTCAAAAAAAAAAAAAAAAATGATCACTGATTTGGTTTAACTTTTAACTTCCCAGGAAAATGAAAAACAATTTTTTCTTTAAGATTTGCTCACTTTTTCATTTTGTAAACTTCCAAAATTAGTTTTGAAATGTAGATTTCCCTTACTCCCTTTGAGCTGTAATCATTTCTCAGAGAAATGAAAAATCTTGCAGTCTAGAAAGATTTCCACTCTTGAATGTGATAAAGTGATGAAAAGTCAAAATAATGGAATATATGACTTGCAGCAAGGAAAGGACTCTATTTATTTTTACCACATTTTTTAAGATCACAACTGCTATGTTAAGGTAGAAAAAACTCCTCAAGGACAAAAGAGAAGAGTCTGATTCAATTGCTGTTCAAAAGTCATATATTTTTTATAAGTTCTATATAAATCCTAAGATGCTATTTCAGACACTAATAAAAGTGTTTTCTTTAAGAGAAACAGTGCACTAGGGCTTTAGATTTTTTTTTTCCAAGGATGGTAACTCTGACTCCTTAAATAACTTACCTTTCAGTAAAAGGTAGCCATGGGACACATTCACAAATGAACACATCATTTATAGCATGTAAAAGCCAAACTTGGTGTTTTATTCATTGAAAATCACGAAACTGTCATGAAACTGCCTTAAAAGCTTTTTCAGAAACATACTCCCTTGTTTACTTACTAAAGAACAAGAAATATAAAGAACTACACTTGAGAACCACAAGTATCAATACATTTCCCCCCAAATTTCCATAATCCTTTCGCTTTCCCCTTGAGTGCAATGCTCCCAAAATATTTCAGAAATTTCATACACAAATTTTCAGTTGAACTAAAAACTAAAAAGCTAAACTACAATATAGCAGCCACAGTAAATCAGGAATAAAACTTTTCTTTTTTCCCACAGAATAAGAATATTATGATTGTAAAATTACATTTTATATAATATAGACATTTCAGGGGCAC
Organism: Bos grunniens; assembly: GCF_055505025.1. Lineage (NCBI taxonomy): Eukaryota > Metazoa > Chordata > Mammalia > Artiodactyla > Bovidae > Bos > Bos grunniens. The sequence continues at coordinate 25,234,904 of NC_141181.1, forward strand.
AGTTCTACACCGCAGTTTTAGGAAAGTCCCCTTTTATGCCATATGGACTCCAGGTTCCTCTAAATAAATGCTATCAATATTGGTAGGAACTGCTTCTATCATCCTTACTCTATCATAATTCCTACTAGTGAAAAATTGGTAGTAATCAAAAACAAAATAAAACCCTAAATCTAGGAATTATATTTCAATGCTTACAGTTTTCCAAAATCATCATAAACATATAAAATAAATATCAAAAAATTCTTTCAGTTCAGTTCAGTCACTCAGTCATGTCCGACTCTTTGCGACCCCATGAATTGCAGCACACTTGGTACCCCATTCCAGTACTCTTGCCTGGAAAATACCATGGATGGAGGAGCCTAGTAGGCTGCAGTCCATGGGGTCGCTAAGAGTCGGACACGACTGAGCGACTTCACTTTCACTTTTCATTTTCATTTATTGGAGAAGGAAATGGCAACCCACTTGCCTGGAGAATCCCAGGGATGGGGGAGCCTGGTGGGCTGCCGTCTATGGGGTCGCACAGAGTCAGACACGACTGAAGTGACTTAGCAGCAGCAGGCCTCCCTGTCCATCACCAACTCCCAGAGTCCACCCAAACTCTTGTCTGTCGAGTCGGTAATGCCATCCAGCCATCTCATCCTCTGTCGTCCCCTTCTCCTCCTGCCCCCAATCCCTTCCAGCATCAGGGTCTTTTCCAATGAGTCAACTCTTCGCATGAGGTGGCCAAAGTATTGGAGTTTCAGCTTCACCATCAGTCCTTCCAAACAACACCCAGGACTGATCTCCTTTAGAATGGACTGGTTGGATCTCCTTGCAATCCAAGGGACTCTCAAGAGTCTTCTCCAACACCACAGTTCAAAAGCATCAATTCTTTGGTGCTCAGCTTTCTTCACAGTCCAACTCTCACATCCATACATGACCACTGGAAAAACCATAGCCTTGACTAGACAGACCTTTGTTAGCAAAGTAATGTCTCTGCTTTTCAATATCCTGTCTAGGTTGGTCATAACTTTCCTTCCAGGGAGTAAGTGTCTTTTAATTTCATGGCTGCAGTCACCATCTGCAGTGATTTTAGAGCCCAAACAAATAAAGTCTGACACTGTTTCCCCATCTATTTCCCATGAAGTGATGGGACCAGATGCCATGATCTTAGTTTTCTGAATGTTGAGCTTTAAGCCAACTTTTTCACTTTCCTCTTTCACTTTCATCATTTCAGTAAGAAACAAATATTGAGATGAGAAAAAAGAGAAGATGGATCTATTATTCTTTCTCTGCTATTATTGATCTTTCACAGAATAAAATGAGTCTGATGAGAAAAGATTTATGAAGAATTAACTCTCTCTCTCGCTCACACACATACATACACATACAATATATGTAGTACAGGTTTGTTTTTTTTTTAAGTCTAGATTACTTGGTCCTACAGTCACTTAAGTGACCTTATTAATTAAGCTAATAAACACAGTAGGTGTTCACTGTCCTAAAAGAAGATTTTTAAGACAAATTTGTGATTGTGGCTACGGTTGTTAACAGTAGTTTTAGTATTTAATTGTCATTTTCAGTGATTTATTTACCCAATTCAAAAATGTTAGATTTCAGGCGGTGGCAGCTCAGAGAAATATCTCAGGATACACGGGATTGTCCAGTTCTATGAAAGGACAAGGTCGATGTCCCTTGTGGCCCAGCAGTGTGATGCTTTGAGGAATGGTTGTAAACATGGTGAACATATACATTAACATATGCATGTTATAAATACTTTCATTTCCAAGAGAAAACCCCCAGAGTCCATAGTGGTAATGCCTGAACCTGGGAAAGCAAGGCATCAATGTGAACTGAAAAACACTTGGGGATAGTGCAGAACTGAGCTTCCACAGCAAAGTGGTCTTCATAGGAGACCAAAGTCCAGAACATCCAGTAGGGTGTGATATATGAACCATGTGCATCAAAACCGCTGCCAGAACCAGAACTCTGGAGGAAGGGCCTGAGAATTTTTAACAAGAACTCAAAATAAATCTTCTGTATACTGGGGTTTCAAACCACGAAATTAGGTTTCCTACTCGCTTTGTACCTGAGCCAGAAGGGTTTAGGCAAATTGGAAGAAAGGAGCCTTATAAGAAAACATACTGTATTCCCCACAAATAAGATTTAATGGCTACACATCTGCTGATACTCTATATGTTCAAGTGTATGGAGTAAATCTATATCATTTTCTTGTCATGAATATCTTCTCCATTGCTACATAGAGGTGCCTTCTAAAAATTCTATTTAAAGTTGTTTGCAGTGAGAGGTGATATTACTATATGTTTACATATAGATAATATCTCTACCTACCTATATAGATATAGATATGTTTGTTTTTGTATTAGAAGTCTCCAGTTGTTGTTCAGTCACCAAGTTGTATCTGACTCTTCGCAATCCCATGGACTGCAGCACACCAGGCTTCCCTGTTCCTCACCATCTCTCAGAGTTTGCCCAAGTTTATACCCATTGAATCGGTGATGCCATCTATTCATTTCATCCTCTGATCCCCTCTTCTCCTTTTGCCTTCAAATGATGCTGATCTTTTCCAGCATCAGTATCTTTTCCAGTGAATCAGCTATTCCCATTAGGTGGCCAAAGTTTCCAGTTATACAGATTCAAATCCTATCTCTCAAAATGCAACTTCATGTCCATTCCTCCATAAAACTGTCAACTAGAATACTGTTTTCTTCCTTCTGAACTCCAGTATCGTATTACCTAGACCTTCCATGTGGTTTCATCAGTTGTCCAGAATTGATCAGTCACAGTACATCCTGAATATAAACAAGACCCAACTGAAAATCAGCAATATAAGGAAGCTGGACAAAGTTTTGGCAGAGATGGGATTCCTTTTCAAGTCACCATTGACAGGTCATATTAGTCAAGCAGGAGTGATATACACAAAGGTAAGGCAGACATAATTGCCTGAGTTGAGAGGTATCAAGTTCTAATCAAGGATGGAGAAGGGATAAATTGGAAAGGAAAGTGTGTAGCTACAGTTCATACTAGTCCTGCCCCAGTCTGGGAAAGTATGGGCTAGAACTAGAAGAATGTTAAAATAAACTTATCTCATGTGTTGACTGATAAAGAAAGACAGGTTATTATCACTGGTTCAGATAGCAGACCAGAATTTACATAAGCCAGAGATGCAAGAGAGATGCTCCAGAGAAATAATCCATGGTGAGTCAGTTTATCAAGATTAAAACTTTGGGCTACTAAGTTGTATAACATTTTCACATCCTTGATTTGAGAAACATGGCATTAGCAGTTTCTTTCTAAATAATTCTTTCTAATTGAAAATACCTCAAAAACTAGATTTCAGTGTTTCAAGACCAAAAATCAAGAGAGCTCAAACAAGATAATTTAATATCTAGAGTTTGGTGAGGGTAAGGACTTAACACTTTGTCTTTTCTCATTTGGTATAATGTAAATGAATCCTTTTAAATTATTATTTGGCTCTGATTGAACCCCCTTTAGACTATCCCAAGATTATTAATGCTCTGCATTTTATGAAAAAGGGACTCAAAATAAATTTCAAATTAATAATTGAAAAATAATCTTTTATGAAATTAACCCCTTCTCAAAATTCCCTCAGTTATACTGAGACCAAGTCAGAGACAATGAAACAAGACTCATAGACTACTCCTTATAATGCCACATTCAAATACAAATATAAAAATGTTCTATTGCAGAAAATATCATCATATGACTATTGAATATGTAATTATATATAAAAATAGATATACATTTATATGTTATGGATACTGAGATCCTTCTATTTCAGAACAAAAATTAAATTTTAGCTTAATCCATGGCAATATGGCTCTTTATGGTCATTTTATGGATTTTATTGATTTATTTTTGGCTGCAACGGGTCTTTGCTGCTTTATGCAGACTTTCTCTAGTTGCAGAGAGTGGGGACTACTCTTCACTGCAGTGTGCAGGCATCTCATTGTGGAGGCTTCTTTTGGGGACCACAGGCTCTATGTGTACAGTCTTCTGTGGTTGAGGTCCACAGACTTAATTACTCTGAGGCATGTGGAGCCTTCCCAAACCAGGATCAAACCCGCGTCCCCTGCACCAGCAGGCAGATTATTAACCACTAGGCCACCAAGGAATTCCTACTGGTTTTTAATAAAAGTAATTATCTGTTTTATTATTAACTAGATATCTAGAAATACTAATAATACAAATTTCAAGTATACCTGAACAAATTTGTACAATTATTTAATAAGAATTCAAGGGAGAGGGAAATTTGATGACTCAGCATACTTAAATGTTAGGAATGTATCTCCCCACACTATTCCAATCCTGGGGGACAGTCTCCCCAGCAGCGAAAGTAACAGAGATTGATCTTTGTTAAATACTTCTGGTCACCAGTAACATATTATTTTCAGAACAAAAATGGTACCCTGCATTTCCACACACACATAAAGAAAGGATGTCTTTATGTCAAGTTCAGCTCCATGTTTTGAGGAAAAAAAAGTTGACAAAAATTTCTAATTAATTACAACCCCTATGAAGACAGGAGCAAGGATGCCTGTGTGAACCCTGACTAAAAATGCAGTCCTCATCACATTGCCTAGTATAGAATATATACTCAAAAAAGTGCATGCGTGCTGAATGCATACATGCTTAGTTCAGTTGCTAAATAAGTGAATAAAAACACTAAGGGAAGAACTATAATCCTATATTCATTTTGATACAAAATTGACTATTATTAAATCATAAACTTATTGACTAGTTTCCTTAAGTTGATACTTTTGTCAAGTGCCTTTTACGGCTGGGTAAAATGGACCACAGAGAGAAAGCTGTATCCATTAGCAAACAAAAATGAAGTCATAAATATTTTCCAAAACAATGGAATGCATTCCCAAATGCATGGGTGTCATTTCCTTTGACATATTTGCTACCTTTCTGATTCAATATACATTGTGTGTGTTTCATTGAGTTTCAAAGCTTATTAATGCTTCAAATTTGCCTAACAATGAGAGAAAGATTCCCATGTGTTTTCTAACTGGCTACACTTTGCATACCCATCTTATAAAAGCACACAGATAGTGTTTCATTTTAGATTGAGGGACTGCCATAATGGACACTGCAGCATTGTTTCTGAATCAGCAGTAACAGGAACAGCATTGCCATTAGTATGACAAGGGCTAAAGCAATTAGATCTAAACTTGATGAAATAGCTGTACCATCCATTTACTAGATCATACTGAAACGTTTCCTCATCCTTTTATGTGTTTGTAATGGCAGGTGCTCTGTGTGTTAGCCCTAGTGTTCTTCTCTGGCGCCCTGACTTGTAACCATGCATACAAAGAATGCATTATAGCCTTGAGAGACTGATTATCTCTATTGTCACATCTCTCCATGGTACCATATAATTGATTCAGCTGCAAGTTAATTCCTTAAATGCTTAGTACTGCACACTGGATGAATGTGTGCTCAACCTTCCAAAATGCTAGTGATGATCCAGTGGGAAAAGGAGGTCTCTTTAGAAGCATTAAGGTTGCAATGCATTTTTACGTGCTGACCTGGGAAAACACAGATGTTGTTGACAAAACTAACAAGTCAAAGGTAGCTAGGAACTAATAGTGAAGAAAATCTGTATTCAGTGATGGACTGTATGTTATAAAGGAGGGCATGCACATACCATAAATATATTTTGGTCTAAATATTAATAAATCAAAAATAAGCATTGCTTTAATGTTTGGGCCACAAGATATTTAGATGTCAGTATTTTATTTATATTTACATTACTTCATATAGATAATATGCGCCTATCTCCAGGTGCTAAAGGCATCTGTGAATGAATTCTTCCTAAAAATATCTGTATATTTTGAATTTGATATATCTTTATTTGAATTCTCAACAATAGTAAAAGAAATAAGCAAATGTATTCAAATTAGAATTCCCCCCTTAATTAATAACATCTTACTTAAACTTTACCAGGTGTTTTTAAAGTTATTATAAATTACTGCTGAGTGAAAAGACAATGCTTTTGATTATTAGATGGGGCCTAAAACTGATGATCTCCTAATTACTGATTTTCTACTTGTGTGATAGCTAGGCTACACTTACACTGGTTTCAGAATAAAGTTGGAATAAGTTTAGAATGTCATCATATAAAAGAGTAGCATCTTGTGAAAGAACTGGGAAAAAATCAAGAACTGAATGGACAAACTGTACTGGTGCTTTTATTTTAGAGATAGTAACTTGGCCAAATTGTTGGGAAGCTAAGTCATTAACAGAAAATTCAGTCATGGTCTTAAAGTAAAAAAATTATTATTTTAGACTATTACTTTAATTTGGATATATTTCTGTACCATATAGTGATATCAACATGCATAGTCTATAAATATTCTAGCAAATATTTCAAGAAACAGGAATATTATATATATGGCATCTTTTGACTCTCAATAACTGTTTCTATTTAATAACAAAATGCAATAGCACCATTTCTGGAGTCTGCCTACTTTTCTTCAATTCTCCTGCTGTTTCTTCACTTAAATATTTTCTCTGCAGGCACTAATTTGTATGTCACTGTAGTACTGGATTGACAGGTAAATTACCCTTTATAAACATTAAGAATATTCACCAGATAAACTGTTATACTAAAATACATCACAGAACTTAGATTTTTTTTTCTTGACCTTAGTCATGAAAAATATTACTTTTGAATCTGTAATGGAAATGAGCATAAATTAAAATATCATTTAAAACAGATTTCCCCCTCTCATACAATAGAATACACAAGAAAGCCAAACTCTCGGAAAGAAAATAACTAAGCTCTGATTCTTCCCTTTAGAAATCAGTACACACAACCTTAAATTAATTGCAAAATCTTTGTATATGACCCAGGCAATAGAACATACACCGATTGTTACCTTTGATCTTTCAGATAGCTCTGTTTCCAGATTCAGCTGTAGTGTCTGCCAAATATAATTTTGGGGGTTGTAACAGATTTTCTGTTGTTGTAGCATATTTCATTGTACTTCCAAAAGAGATTTATAGCCATGCCTTCCTAAAACAATGATTAGCCTGGCAATTTGGAAATAGATATTGTAACTGAATTGCTTCAATTCAGTTACAAATTAAAAAATTGAAAGAGTCTTCAGAGGTTTCTAATAACTTCTGAGGAATTTATGTTACATAAATTATTGACATTTTAGGAATCAGTGAACAAAAATGGACTAGAATGGGTGAATTTAACTCAGATGACCATTATATCTACTACTGTGGGAAAGAATCCTTTAGAAGAAATGAAGTAGCCATCATAGTCAGCAAAAGAGTCTGAAGTGCAATACTTGGATGCAATCTCAAAAACCAGGAATGATCTCTGTTGGTTTTCAGGCAAACCATTCAATATCATGGTAATCCAAGTTTATGCCCCGACCAGTAACGCTGAAGAAGCTGAAGTTGAATGGTTCAATGAAGACCTACAAGACCTTCTAGAACTAATACCCCCAAAAGATGTCCTTTTCATTACAGGGGACTGGAATGCAAAAGTAGGAAATCAAGAAACACCTGGAGTAACAGGCAAATTTGGCCTTGGAGTACAGAATGAAGCAGGGCAAAAACTAATAGAGTTCTGTCAAGAGAACGCACTGATCATAGCAAACACCCTCTTCCAACAACACAAGAGAAGACTCTACAAATGAAATCACCACCAGATGGTCAACACCAAAATCAGATTGATTATATGCTTTTCAGCCAAAGGTGGAGAAGCTCTATAAGTCAGCAAAAACAAGACTTGGAACTGACTGTGGCTCAGATCATAAACTCCTTATTGCCAAATTCAGACTTAAACTGAAGAAAATAGGGAAAACCACTAGACCATTCAGGTATGACCTAAATCAAATCCCTTACGATTATACAGTGGAAGTGAGAAAGAGACTTAAGAGACTAGAACTGATAGAGTACCTGAACAACTATGGATGGAGGTTCGAGACATTGTACAGGAGATAGGGATCAAGACCAACCCCAAGGGAAAAAAATGCAAAAAGCAAAATGGCTGTCTGAGGACGCCTTACAAATAGCTGTGAAAAGAAGAGAAGTGAAAAGCAAAGGAGAAAAGGAAAGATATATCCATTTGAATGCAGAGTTCCAAAGAATAGCAAAGAGAGATAAGAAAGCCTTCCTCAGTTATCAGTGCAAAGAAATAGAGGAAAACAATAGAATGGGAAAGTCTAGAGATCTCTTTAAGAAAATTACAGATACCAAGGGAACTGTAATTTCATCCAAAGATGGGCACAATAAAGGACAGAAAAGGTGTGGACCTAACAGAAGGAGAAGATATTAAGAAGAGGAGGCAAGAATACAGAAGAACTAAAATAAAAAAGAAAAACGATTTTCATGATTGAGATAATCAGGATGGTGTGATCACTCACCTAGAGCCAGACATCCTAGAATGTGAAGTCAAGTGGGCCTTAGGAAGCATCACGATGAACAAAGCTAGTGGAGGTGATGGAATTCCAGTTGAGCTATTTCAAATCCTAAAAGATGATGCTTGAAAGTGCTGCACTCAATATGCCAGTAAATTTGGAAAACTCAGCAGTGGCCACAGGACTGGAAAAACTCAGTTTTCATTCCAATCCCAAAGAAAGGCAATGCCAATGAATGCTCAAACTACTGCACAATTGTACTTATCTCACACACTAGCAAAGTAATGCTCAAAATTCTTCAAGCTAGGCTTCAGTAATACATGGACTGTAAAACTTCCAAATGTTTACACTCGTTTTAGAAAAGGCAGAAGAACCAGAGATCAAATTGCCAACATCCGCTGGATCATCAAAAAAGCAAGAGAGTTCCAGAAAAACATTTATTTCTGCTTTATTGACTATGCCAAAGCCTTTGACTGTGTGGATCACAATAAACGGTGGAAAATTCTTCAAGAGGTGAGAATACCAGACCACCTGACCCGCCTCTTGAGAAACCTGTATGCAGATCAGGAAGCAATAGTTAGAACTGGACATAGAACAACAGACTGGTTCCAAATAGGAAAAGGAGTATATCAAGTCTGTATATTGTCACCCTGCTTATTTAACTTATATGCAGTCAGTCAGTTCAGTTCAGTTCAGTCGCTCAGTCGTGTCTGACTCTTTGCAACCCCATGAATTGCAGCACGCCAGGCCTCCCTGTCCATCACCAACTCCCAGAGTTCACCCAGACTCACGTCCATCGAGTCAGTAATGCCATCCAGCCATCTCATCCTCTGTCGTCCCCTTCTCCTCCTGCCCCCAATCCCTCCCAGCATCAGAGTTTTTTCCAATGAGTGAACTCTTCGCATGAGGTGGCCAAAGTACTGGAGTTTCAGCTTCAGCATCATTCTTTCCAAAGAAATCCCAGGGCTGATCTCCTTCAGAATGGACTGGTTGGATCTCCTTGCAGTCCAAGGGACTCTCAAGAGTCTTCTCCAACACCACAGTTCAAAAGCATCAATTCATTGGCTCTCAGCCTTCTTCACAGTCCAACTCTCTTCACATCCACACATGACCACTGGAAAAACCATAGCCTTGACTAGACGGACCTTTGTTGGCAAAGTAATGTTTCTGCTTTTGAATGTGCTATCTAGGTTGGTCATAACTTTTCTTCCAAGGAGTAAGCGTCTTTTAATTTCATGGCTGCAGTCACCATCTGCAGTGATTTTGTATATGCAGAGTACACCCTGAGAAATGCTGGGCTGGGTGAAGCACAAGCTGGAATCAAGACTGCAGGGAGAAGTATCAATAATCTCAGATAGGCAGATGATACCACCCTTATGGCAGAAAGCGAAGAAGAACCAAAACACCTCTGGATGAAAGTGAAAGAGGAGAGTGAAAAAGTTGACCTAAAACTCAACATTCAGAAAACTAAGATCATGGCATCTGGTCCTGTCACTTCATGGCAAATAGATGGGGAAACAATGAAAACAGTGGCAGACTTTATTTTGGGGGCTCAAAATCACTGCAGACGGTGACTGCAGCCATGAAGTTAAAAGATGCTTACTCTTTGGAAGAAAAGTTGTGACCAAACTAGACAGCATATTAAAAAGCAGAGACATTACTTTGCCAGCAAAGGTCCATCTAGTCAAAAGTATGGTTTTTCCAGTAGTCATGTATGGATAGAGAATTGGACTATAAAGAAAGCTGAGCACCGAAGAATTGATGCTTTTGAACTGTGGTGTTGGAGAAGACTCTTGAGAGTCCCTCAGACAGCACGGAGATCCAACCAGTCCATCCTAAAGGAAATCGGTCCTGGGTGTTCATTGGAAGGACTGATGTTGAAGCTGAAACTCCAATACTTTGGCCACCTAATGTGAAGAACTGACTCGTTAGTAAAGACCTTGATGCTGGGAAAGATTGAAGGTGGGAGGAGAAGGGGACGACAGAGGATGAGATGGCTGGATGGCATCACCAACTCAATGGACATGAGATTGAGTAAACTCCGGGAGTTGGTGATGGACAGGGAGTCCTGGTGTGCTGCAGTCCATGGGTCACAAAGAGTCGGATATGACTGAGCGGCTGAAAAGAACTGAAATTATTGAAGTAAAGTTCTTGTTCTTTTATGTAACTTTTTATAGTTACTTTATGTAAATTTTCCTATATTTTGATTTCTATAGATATATCTCCATACATTTCAATGATAATATTTATAATAATACTGCTAACTAGACATGTTTTACTACTTGCTAGATCCTTTTACATTTGTTAGCTTACAATATAACAATGGGATAAATAATAAAATCACCTCCTCCCACTTTATTACAGAGAAATCTATTATCTAACTGAAGCACAAAAAAAAGTTGGGGTAAAATTTTGACTTTGTACACACATATAAGCAAATATTTATATAAATAGGTGAAATCGTATAGTGTGTCTACCAATGATAAATTCTATACCAGATAAGACCTTTATTATTTCTCACTTAAAATTTTCCTCATTTGGAAAATGAGTGGCTTTAAAGAGACCGAGAGAGAAATCTGCTCTACAGCCCTTAATATAAAATTCATGTACATGTACATTAGTTTATTTTATGTTTTCACTTAATAATTTAAAATCATTGTATAAATTTTGTTTTTATTTTCCTAAATGTGATACTGTATTAAAAAGAATTGAATATTGACAACATAGTAGAAATTCATTATACTTATCTATTAATTCCCAAAAATGTATTTCCCAAATGTATGTGTAGAGATGAATTATGTTTCTCTGTGTATATATATACACACACACACAGATTCATGCTAAAATGTCATTTTGCTTTCATTAGAAAATATATCATGCATATATGTCAGGTACAATGTTCCAGACCCCTGTTTCTAACAAGAAATATAGCCTCTGTCAATCGTGTCATCTCTCCAGGGAAGTTTTCACTTCTGTTAAAAATGAACAATAATTAATTTATAGTTTTATTATAGCAAAATGACCAAAACATGATTTGCTCTGAAATATTAACTACTATTTACATACATTGTTTATAAGTATAAAAACTTGTGTAGTTAGATTATTGCAAAGAATATTCTTCAACACATTTTTTAAGAAAGTTAAACTGCAGAGAATACAAAATTAGAATGTAAAAACATTTAAACTTAAGTAACAAAATATATGTTATATGCACTGCTAAATAATGAAATAATGTCTGCACAGTAATTAACATTTTAAGAACATGGTCTTTATTCATACTGCTCAGATTTGTGTCTCCTTAATATTTCATTATTATTTAGAAAGCACCCATGGTCTAGTACTGTTTTAGTACCCTGTTCTACTTTTTTGCATGTGACTATATTAATACACCCAACCAGCCTCTTCCTCCCATTCCTAGAAAAGGATAGTCCGGTAAAGACTTCAAGTGTTCACTTGGGACCCCTGAGGTATTATCTTCCATGAAAAAAAATGGCTCTGACCTGTAAAGAAAAGTATATAGTGAAATCCAGATAGGTAGTTTATAGATCTAAATTCAAAGTTAAAAAAGTAAAGCTTTTAGAGAAAAGCACAGGTGATTATATTCATTACTCAAGCTTTAACAATGTTCCGTAAACATGATACACAAAGCACTACCTATAAAATGAAGTACTTAAAACTTGGGCTATAATAGGAATTTCTGCACAAAAAAAAGACACCATTCAGGTCATAAGAGAGAACCTATAGAATGGAAGAAGATTTATTTTATTACATAAAAACAAAAAGAACTTGCATCCACAAAATATTTATAAAAATCCTACAAATTAATAAGAAAATATATAAATATTAAATAAATGTGTAAATTAGGAGATAAGTAGGCAAAAGAATTAAACAAGTACTTCACACACACAAAAAAAATCTAAATGGTCAGTAAGCCCTTGAGAAGATGCTCAAGTTATGTCAGAGGAATGAAAGTTGAAACCACAATGAGTATACAACCACACACTTGTATACACACACAAGAATAGCAAAACAAAAATAAAAACATCATAAAAAAAGCAACATAAGAAAACAAAAGGCTGCAAGTTTTGCTGAAGTCATACAGCAAAGGGAACCCACACATCAGCAACAGAAGCATAATTTGTAAAACTCCTTTGGAAGAGTGTTAGTATATATTAAGCCGAACATACTCAAAATTTTTGCATAAATGCATAAATATGTATCCAAATGTCCATCATCACTAGAATTGATAAATTCTAGTATATTCCCACTCTCACTATTTAGAAATTTAAAATGAATGAACTAGTGTTACATATAAAACATGGCAAAATCCCAGAAAAAATAATTTAGATGGTTTAAGACTCATATGAAAGAATATAAAATATATGATTCCATTTAAATAATATTTAAAATAGGATAAAACTGAAATTCAGAGCAGTATTGACTTTTTGAATTGTAGGACTGAGACAGGCAAACCATTTCTGTGTGAAATAATACAACCTTATTGTTTTAACCTGCAATTATTATGGTGATTTGTTAAATGGAATAATAGATAACTGATCCACCGCATATTATGCTGTTATGCCCTGACTTATAATGGAACTGTTTTTAGGTCTATCTCCAGATAAATGCAAAGACTCCTTTTATAAAGAACAATTGCCTATTATACAGAGTGAAGTAAGCCAGAAGGAAAAACACCAATACAGTATACTAACGCATATATATGGAATTTAGAAAGATGGTAACAATAACCCTGTGTATGAGACAGCAAAAGAGACACTGATGTATAGAACAGTCTTATGGACTCTGTGGGAGAGGGAGAGGGTGGGAAGATATGGGAGAATGGCATTGAAACATGTAAAATATCATGTAAGAAATGAGTTGCCAGTCCAGGTTCGATGTACGATACTGGATGCTTGGGGCTAGTGCGCTGGGACGACCCAGAGGGATGGTATGGGGAGGGAGGAGGGAGGAGGGTTCAGGATGGGGAACACATGTATACCTGTGGTGGATTCATTTTGATATTTGGCAAAACTAATACAATTATGTAAAGTTTAAAAATAAAATAAAATTAAAAAAAAAAAAGAACAACTGCTATAAAATACATTTACTGTACTGAATGCCATGTATCTTATTCTCTCACATGTGTGTTTACTCCATTTTTAAATAGTCTTAGTTATTTAAAATATTCTGCTTCTGTTGAAAAGGAGACCCCATAATTTTCATTTATTTTTCCTAATTCTGCAGTTAGCAGTACATAGAAAAATGTAACTCTCTTTAATAGGACAAACCCTCTCACATGTGAGAAGCAAACTGTTAAGATTTATTTTAAGTACTTATACCGCTATGGCTTCTGTATATACATACAAAATACAGTTTCAGCACTTCTGCTAATTTTATCTACTAAAATTTTCCAGAAAGAAGAAATTCTAGTGAATTCCTGCTAAGAAATGTCAGATGAAAAGGATTAGTACTGCGTGCCCCAGGTTCCAAAGGTCAATGGGTTTGTTAAAAAGGGAGGGTGAAAGATTTCTTGAAGCAGGTCTCCACCATCAAAAAAGCCCTTAGTGGCTCCCAGAAACCCAAATCTGCAGGCCGCTCATTAGGCAATATTTATAAATCTTTTATGAAAGGGTCAAGGCTAGGGTATTGCAATACAAGCTATCATCACTAGAAATAACGTAATAGATTCTGCTGAAGGCTACACGTGTAGGTCCGGCACACATGGTAACGAGGCAGAATCACCTATATATTCTAGTTACATAAGAGCTGTGAAAATTATTATAGTTCAATTCTATCTTTTGAATAAATAACCCATAATTAACACAAAATGAATCATGCAGAAGCATATTCAAATAGTCCTCAGAAAATTCAAAACATGCTCATATTTCAAGATTTTTTATCTCAAAACACTTACATTAATGATTAAATGTCATATACAGAATTAATTTTCAAAGAAAACCTTGCTGTACTGAGAGTTGAGTAACGTTTATAAAGTCATGCAGCCTTGATATCTCATACAGATAATGCAGATAAATTGACATCTTGATAAGTATCCTGACTCAAAATATCTGTATTGAAAAATAAACTTTAAAATAGCTGAACTCATAAATTTTTTATAAAAGTATTAACACCTTTGGGGCCCCAAGTAGAGAGGATAGTAGAGAACATAGTGGTAAATATAGCTGAACTACAGCTATCTTGGGAGGATTTTCTGATATCAGAACCAAGAGGCTTGTAGTTTACATACTTGTTCAAGAAATGGAAATCGTATCCTGGGTCTACCAAAATTCGGGATTAAAACTGAGACTCATGCAAAATTAACATGTTAGCCATAAGGATAATAAGAAAAATATACCCACTTATAAAGGTCTATGACTAGTATCTCTTCTGTTTGTACTAGCACTGTATGGAAAAACATATAGCCATAAAACTTGAAAACTAACTGCCTTAACTTCCCATGTAGCTCTAGCGTTTGAGTTTAAAGTATGAATATATTGCAAGGAACTCCAAACTAAGAGATTAATCTAAAATGGCATTGAGATAGTGTCATCTCGATTCACCTGAAAAAGCAAATTTTCTCTGAAGACACAATATTTAAACCAAGCTTCATAGGATTTCTACAGATACCATCCTGTTTGTAAGGTTCAAAATCCTAAATCATCAAACATACAAGGAAGCAGCTATGAGTGAAAATCAGTAGAAACAACACATAGCACAATTAATCTGCTCAAAGTATTAAGGTATTTAGTGAAAGTCAAAGTGAAGTCGCTCAGTCATGCCTGACTCTTTGCGACCCCATGGATAGTAGCCTGCACCAAGCTCCTCCATCCATGGGATTTTCAAGGCAAGAGTACTGGAGTGGGTTGCCATTTCCTTCTCCGGGGAATCTTCCCAACCCGGGGATCAAACCCAGTCTCTCAAATTGTAGACAGTAGCTTTACCGTCTAAGCCACCAGGGAAGTCCTTTAGGTATTTAGTAATCAGATACAAAATACAAATAGGTACATATAAATGTTTAAAAGAGTGATGTCCATGATTTACGAATAAGATATAATCAAACAGGTCCAAGTATATTTGATAATGAATCAAATGAGCTTTTTAGACTTGACAAATATTAACAGTAAGAATCCAGAGCTAAGTCAGTCACCTAGATTTGGATGACAAGATAATTGATGCTGCTGGATACAG
Organism: Bos grunniens; assembly: GCF_055505025.1. Lineage (NCBI taxonomy): Eukaryota > Metazoa > Chordata > Mammalia > Artiodactyla > Bovidae > Bos > Bos grunniens. The sequence goes on from NC_141181.1 coordinate 25,250,497, forward strand.
ATGTGAAGAAATTACTCAGATTTGCAGCATATTTTTATGAGAAACAGAAATAAGAGGTGATAAAAATAACAGATGATAAAATGAGAGGATCCTAAATTTGCCTTACCAGATTTCAAAGAGAAGGAAAAAGAGAAAATGATGTGCATCCTGTATTTAATATATATATGTATATTACACACATACATATTTATATATATATATATATGTGAATGACCCAGAATTGATTAAAAAAAAAAAAAAAAGCAAAATAGTAAAAACCATCTTATTTAGAAAGTTCAATGTATCCCAAACAGAACACATTAAAAAACTCAGGTACTACAGGAGACTACTTTTACAAAGATGACTGCTTCAGTCTTGCACTCCACACATTTTCCTATAATGCAAATATACCCCTCTCTCACTAAGAGCAGAAACTGAATTCCTTTCCTCCTAAATCTGAGATGGTCTTGCAATTTGTTGGTAAACTGACAAACCTGGAGAACAAGGTGCTATTTGACTGCAACAGCTTGGTGAGAAAAGGTCATGGGGCTCCTTCCTCTTTTCAGATGCTTACTCTTGGCAAGATTCCTCTCATTAATTTCCCTCTTGGAAATCAGCCCAATGATGTGAGCTGCTCTACCTCAAGCCACACGGGGAGGCCACACATAGGTGCTGCACTCAACTGCTCACACTCAGCCCAGACTTAGCCTCACCATAGCCAAGGTGTCAGACATTTAAGGGAAGAGGCCCCCTGATGATTCGAGGCCCCAGATGTTCAGGTCTTCCCTGCTGAGACCCTAACCATTTTGGAGCAGAGAAGCCAGCCTTGCTGTGCCCTCTGTGGATTCCTGATCCACATAATCCCTGTAAGCTTCATTAAATAGTTGTTTTATGCCACTAAATTTAAGATGCTAACTAGAGTGTTTATCTAGACACATGGCAGTTTCCCTGAAGAATAAATTTTAAAAAAGAAGGAAATTAGAAGATCCAAAAAAATCTGTCTGATAATTTGCTACTCATTTATCTATTTAAGGACTTCTATCAAAAATATGCAGAAAACAAGAAAAAGGCACAAACATCATGGAAATAAGTGGACAAAAGCCTTAAGATACACTTAGTCACAGAAGATAACTCAATGGCCAGCAAGATTGAGATAATCACATTAGTCACTGGGGAATCAAATGAAAACTATACACAATTCACTATACCAAAACGGCTAAAATGAAAGTAGTGAAAAGTACCAAGTATTTGTGACATACAAAGCAGGGAGAACTCATATAAACTGTTGGTGAGAATGTAAATTGATACAATTCTTTTAGAAAATATTTTTAAGGTATCTACTCAGGCAGAATATGCCTAACCTATAGCCCAGTAAATTGAGCTTCTAGGTATTACCCTAACAATTACATACAGTTGTTCACCAAATAAAAATAAAACACGTGTTAGAATATTCATAACTGCTATTCTGAACTCAAATGTCATCACAAGCAGAGAGGAGAGATATTTTAATTTAGTCACACAATGTAATACTATATAGCAGTAAGATTGAACCAATTATACACATGAATCAATATGTATAAATTTCATGAACAATATTGACAAAAAGAGTGTACACAATGCATAATCCCATTTAGGTAATGTAAAAGCAAACAAAAACTAATAAAGCTTAATAGGAGACTGAAAAATATGTACAGTTAGAGGAAGGAGGTTAATAATTGTAAAGGAACCTGAGCAGGGGTTGTGGGGTGTTGGTATTGACTTGTTTACTCATGTATGAGAATTGGTTGCAGTGGTTTAATTTGTGGAATTCATGAAGCTATAAACTTATATCTTTCTGTTTATTTATTTCAAGTTATTAATAATATACTTAAATATGAAATGAATAATATGTTTCAATAAAATGTTTTTAAATAAAAGCAATAGGTGAACTTGAAGTGTGTTATCTATAAAAAATCAAAACATCAGAAGGAAGTCATAAAAGAGTTAAATAATACCTTTAAAGAACTAAATGAATATAGGTGTCAATCAAGAATTATATGCCCAAATAAATTAATAAAAAATGAGAGTAGAATATTTCACAAAAAAAGATAATGTATTTATAATAAGAATTTCAAAAATAAAATTTCTCCACTTAGCATAAATTTTTGAAACATGCAAATAATTAGTTCCCAGAAATTCTGAATCAGTATACATGAGTAATGCCAGAATATACAGGTTTTTAAAAACTATATCCTGCATTTCAAAATGTATTCAAGTTAAGATTAGTTAGGATTAGAAAAATTCCATATTTAAATTCTAAGATCAAGGAAATAATGATGTTTTTATCCATGTTGTCAGCTATTAAAAATATCACTTATACTCCCAAGTATTTTATTTCTTCTCCTCAATTAGGTTGTAAATTTCTTAAAGAACATCTTTTTTGTTTGTTTTTCTTCTAACTTCCTATTCTAGAACACAGTGGTCTTTTCAATTCCGAAAGCAATTCTGGAGTTGATCCTGTAATTGCTTATTAAATGGTGCATGTGTGTGCAGGTGCTCAGTCATTCAGTCGTATCCGACTCTTTGTAGTCCTATGGACTGTAGCCTGCCAGACTCTGTCCATAGAATTTTCCAGACAGAAACACTGGACTGGGTTTCCATTTCCTGCTCTGGGGGATCTTCCCGGCCCAGGGATTGAACCCTGTCTTATGTACCACCTTCACTGGCAGGCAGTGCATTTAATTTAATTGTATTATTTCTGGCTAAGAATTTTTCTTTTTTTTTAGTTGACAAACAATATCTTTAGAAATTCTCCAGATCCCAAATAATAATAACAATACTTAAATCATTTAAAATCTACATATATATACTGCTGCTAAGTCAACTCAGTCGTGTCCGACTCTGTGCGACCCCATAGATGGCAGCCCACCAGGCTCTGCCATCCCTGGGATTCTCTAGGCAAGAAGACTGGAGTGGGTTGCCATTTCCTTCTCCAATACATGAAAGGGAAAAGTGAAAGTGAAGTCGCTCAGTCGTGTCCGACTCTTTGCGACCCCATGGACTGCAGCCCACCAAGCTCCTCTGTCCATGGGATTTTCCAGGCAAGAGTACTGGAGTGGGTGGCCATTGCCTTCTCCAACATATATACACATACACAGACACACACACACACACACATATATATATATATACACAATTGTCCCTTGGTATCTGTGGGGAATTGGTTCCAGGACTGTCCAGGATACCAAAATTCACAAATACTTAAGCACCTTATATAAAATGGCAGCTATTCACATATAATCTACACATATCCTCCCATATACTTTGAAACATCTCTAGGTTACTTACAATGCCTAATACAACGTAAATGTTATAAAAAAAAATTTGCAAATTCAATGTAAATTCAATGCAAGCAATTGCTGCTGCTGCTGCTAAGTTGCTTCAGTCATGTCCAACTCTGTGTGACCCCATAGATGGCAGCCCACCAGGCTTCCCTGTCCCTGGGATTCTCCAGGCAAGAATACTGGAGTGGGTTGCCATTTCCTTCTCCAATGTAGGAAAGTGAAAAGTGAAAGTGAAGGCGCTCAGTCGTGTCCGACTTTTAGCGACCCCCTGGACTGCAGCCTACCAGGTTCCTCCATCCATGGGATTTTCCAGGCAAGAGTACTGGAGTGGGGTGCCATTGCCTTCTCCGAAACAATTGCTAGTGCAAGTCAAATTCAAGTTTTGCTTTTTGGGACTTTCTGGAATTTTTTTCCTGAATATTTTCTGAATATATTTGAATACCAGAATGCAGAACCTGCAGATACCAAGGGCCCAATGTGTACATACATATGAACACAAACTTGATCAAAATAAATGGACAAAATGTGTATGTGTGTATATATATATATATATATACACACACACGTAGGTATGCATATATCAGTGCAAGAGTAATGTATGTAATTGTAGAAGTAATTCATGTAGCTGTGTTCAAAGCTATCTCTGGAAAGAAACAAATTTGGTCAGTCACAAATTGCAAGTAAATCTTATGAATCAATTCATTCTCTATAACTGGTATAGTATTTCTCTTTTCTAAATCAAGTTAAATATAAGGTACCACCTCACAATGTAGTGATCAAAAATGTTTTACACTAGTACAAACAACACATGTTTAAATCATGACTATGACAGTTATCTTGAACCATAACTGTAGTTTGCCTTAATTTACTTAATTTTCTCATTTACAAATATGGGAAATACTAATAGTATGGCAATTAATGGAATTAATTTACATAAATGAAAGTGACTTTTTTAATAGTAACTTTTAGTGATTACTGAGAAGGCAATGGCAACCCACTCCAGTACTCTTGCCTGGAAAATCCCACGGACGGAGGAGCCTGGTAGGCTGCAGTCCACGGGGTCGCTAAGAGTCGGGCACGACTGAGCGACTTTACTTTCACTTTTCACTTTCATGCACTGGAGAAGGAAATGGCAACCAACTCCAGTGTTCTTGCCTGGAGAATCCCAGGGACAGAGGAGCCTGGTGGGCTGCCGTCTATGGGGTCTCACAGAGTCGGACACGACTGAAGTGACTTACCAGCAGTAAGTGATTAATATCATAAGTTATTGGATTTTAAATCATCTAGTCTTTCAATTATATCCATGTTTGAATTGGTTCATAATTTCTTTCATTTTAATTTGAGTCTTTATATATTTCAAGGCTACACTTCAACAGCTTCCCCAGTGGTACAGTAGTAAAGAATCTGCCTGCAATGCAGGAGCCAAAGGAGATGCAGTTTCGATCCCTGGGTTAGGAAGATCCCCTGGAGGAAGGCTTGGCAGCCCAATCCAGTATTATTGCCTGGAGAATCCCGTGAACAAAGGAGCCTGGTGGTCTACTGTCCACAGGGTCGCAAAGAGTTGGACATGACTGAAGCCACTGAGCACACATGCATACACACAAAATAAATAACTATAAATATAATTATGGCTAATTTTACAAAAGTTTATATTATTTTTAATAATTCTGTAGAATTAATTTCTCCCACTTTTGAAGTTCTTTCATATACTTCACGTTATGAAAAATGTATGCATGAAGTAAAGTTTTAAAAATATCATTCTAAAATTTTATTTTAAATCTAAAATTTTTGAACCTATTCCAAACAAGGCCAAAAACTGACCTTCAGAAATAATGCAGAAGAGAGCTATTTTAGATAAAAGATAATGCCCACAAACTCCCACTTCTGGTCATTAAAAGGTTTTGATCACTTCTCTACTTATGTTTGATGATAAAGGTAAAATATAGTAATTAGTCTTTTCACAGTTACTTGTTTAATCTTTTTCTTACCTAGATTTGTAGGGAATGTGTTTGATCTAAAGATGTGATATAGATAAATTTCAGTGAGTACAAGATGGAATTTTAAAAAGGTAATGAATTTAACTTCTGATGAATTAGAAATTTTACATAATTTCTCATAATATCAATTTGGGACATTCAAACAAAGAATTATGTCAAAGTAATATACATATGTGAAATAGTGATTTTTGTGTAATTTCCACATGAACTTATAATTGAAAAAATCACCGATTCCAATAATGAAACTATACAAAATATTTAAAACGTCAAAAATTAAAAGACTGTTTTAAATCATTTTATTTGAAGCACTTTGCTCTGCAACATTTAACTATTAAAATTATAAAACATTGCACAATTAGAGAAAAGAACCTCAACTTTCAGTCTTATGTTAGCATATATTAATGATAAAAGTTTGTATTTTCCACAAGTGGGATATAAAATATTTTTAAAAGCTTTTTGAACTTTTTTATTTAAAAAACTGCTAAGAGATCTTTTATCCTATTGAATGATTTTAAGTGAGTATTAAATCCAAAAATAGAATAGGAGGTGGGGAAAAGGGGTAAAGGGGCTATTTTTTTTTAACTCTAATGTACAAGAGCTTAAAAACCTAATCAAGTATTAACAAACATCAATAAATAATTCTGGAAACAATGAAAAAGGTTTAAATCACAGAGTAACTGTAGGAGCTAGTATATTAGCCAGGGTTCCCCACAAAAACAGAACAAAAAGAGGATACATATATAGAAAAAGACAGCGAGGAATTTATTATAGGAATTGACTCATGCAATTACGGAGGCTGAGACCTTCCATGATTTACCACCTGTAAACTGTAGATCCAGGAAAGCCAGTGTTATAATTCAGTCTGAGTCAGAGGCCTGAAAGTCAAGAGTGCCAGTGTTCAAGGTTGGGATAAGATGGATGCCCCAGCTCAACCAGAGAGAAAACTTGCCCTTACTCTAGCTTTTTCTTCTATTCAGGTCCTCAAAAGACTGGATGATAATAACCTGTTTTGGTAAGGGCATTATTGTTTACTCAGGCTACCAACTCAAATGCTAATCTCTTCTGGAAACACCTGAGCTCTCTCTTAGCCTAAGTCAAGTTAGCATGAAATTAACCATCACACCTAAGAAATAATCTCAACCTGAAACTGTGTCTTTAAGAATTCACAGAGCTTAGAGAAGAACGAGTTATGACCAAAATGTGAGCATTACTTTAAAAACTGCAATTTGAAAAGAAATTCAAGCCATCTAAAATGAAAAATTGATGCTTTCAAATTATGGTGCTGGAGAACACTCTTGAGAGTCCCTTGAATAGCAAGGAGATCAAACCAGTCAATCCTAAAGGAAATCAACCCTGAATATTCACTGGAAGGATGGATGCTGAAGCTGAAGCTCCAATACTTTGGCCACCTGATACGAAGAGCTGACTCACTGTAAAAGACCCTGATGCCCAGAAAGACTGAGGGCAGGAGAAGGGGGCGACAGATGGTGAGATATTGGATGCATCACCGACTCAATGGACTCCAGGAGACAGTAAAGGACAGGGAAGCCTGGCATGCTGCAGTCCATGGGGTCAGAAAGAGTCAGACAAAACTTAGCAATTGTACAAACAACACACAATACATGGGCCTGACTTGGCAGTTATTGCTCTATAATGCAAAAACAAAAATTTAGATTACTAACGGCCTCATGACAACAACTCTTGAAATCTAATACTCCAGGGTCATTAAGAGTAAAACTGTGGGTCTTTGCAAGGGAGAGAAAGAATTTAACTACTAATTTTTTCATTTGATAATATTATCATTTATAATAAATTAATAATTTAGCATTCTAACTTTTAATATGACTTTCACAAAAATTAATTAGCAGGGCAGCAGAATTATGGAAATAGTACTGGATATGAATTTAAAAGAACTATGCGTGGAGTCTTGCCTTCCATTTTATAGTTCTGTGGCCTTGGGCAACATACTTAAACTTCCTGATCTTTACTTTCTTCATGTGTAAAATGGGGATAAGAAAATAAAATATATTTCATAAGGTTAAATAAGGTAGATTTATTTAGGCCAGGAAATAGATATTTGTTAAATAAGAATTCTGTAAACTCTGAATATTATTAAAACTGAAAAACTTAAAACCATTGGATTAACATGATTCCAGTCTTATAAAAGATAAAAGCAGGACAGCCTGTTATTAGATATAATACTCTAATTCCTATTGAATTAATATGAAGTATACATAACATAGAAAGATAATCAACTTACTTATTCAATAAATCTATATATGCCATGAATTAATTATTATATTATAGCTGATACAGCTTTTAAATGCTAGTTAAGGACATGACCACACTCATTACCATAGTGGCCATCAAGTACAGCTCTCTATCAAAATCGAAAAAATTATTTGAGTTTTAATTTGTAAATATATGAACATTCTACAGGACCAAATGAGCAAAATTTCTTAATCATTCCTATAACCATTTCTTAAATGATGTACTAGAGTCCTTGATTAAACCCAGATATTCCTTTGTTTTTCACCCCTACTTCCAACTAGTGTATTCTATTTTCTGCATAATCTAGATATATAAAGTGAAGCTGAAATATTGATGTCAGTGAATTAAGAAGGGTAATGTTAAACTAGTAAACATTTCAAAAACATTTATATTTTTTATTTCTTATATGATTTTGTATACAGTGACCAATAAATTATACTGCACACCTAATTAAATCACAAACCATGAACAAATTAAAATATGTTTGTGATAATTACTTTGCTTTTCACACAATTTATAACTTTAATATTAATATAAGACTTGTAAGCTTTCATTCATGTTCATAGCCAAAATATTAAACAATACTCAATATATAAAGTTACAAATTTCAATATTTTACTTGTATACCCTCAGCCCTGAGAGCCAGATGTATATGAAATATAACAGCCAGCAGGAAATAGGTTGAAAGCATTTGTTTTAAAATACTTTACATGAAAAGTGTAAAAACACTAAAAGTACTTATGGAGACTCATCATGATACAATCTAATAGGGAAGGAGATTTCCTTTTAGGAAGGCATATTTTATTATGAATTTTTTAGTAATTTAGTAGGCAAGTTTTCTTGACTATTGACCAATAGTATTATTCTATATTAAATTACTTGAAATGTCAAAATAGTTTACTGAAAATTTCTGATTTGTAGATACATTTAAATGTGCATATATTAATACAGATTTAGGCATGTTATAGACTTCTAAATTATTATGTGGAGTTATATAATATAGAATATTCAATATTCCATATTAAATATAACATAATTATGTTCAGTATTCTACACAGACAAAGCTAAAAGTAAATATGAAATTCAACATTGCATTATGCAACTTAACCATTACTGGAAACATGTTTGCATTCTGAAGGAAAGTCCATTTTAAGTCTGGGGCATTTATATTCTCTCTTCTCCTTGTTTTGTAGTAATTTTAGTACTTCCTTAGTTGATTCAATAGTCAATATGAACTTATCAAAAACCAATTTCACCAAATCGCATTCACTTTGTTTTCAGGTGGAGTTCCTACTTTATAATCAGAAGGAAGTCTTGGATATAGGAGATCATGTTTTCAAGAAATAATATACAAACCAGCTAGCTATCTGTCACAATTCTGGAGAGGTTCTGGGAGTGGACAGAAGAGGTTGACTGATTCCCCTCTATGGTTTCTTCCAACTCTAATAATATCTGATAGCATTTTCAGTTCTGTACACTGGTTTTCTTGTTCTTGGACAAGAATTCCAGAGGCTGTCACTTGTTCAGTGACATAACTTCAACTCGAGTGCCTAGTACTATTTGTTGTTGTTCAGCCACGCAGTCTTGTCCAGCTCTTTGCTACCCCCATAGACTGCAGCACGTCAGGCTTCCCTGTCCTTCACCATCTCCCAGAGCTTGCTCAAACTCATGTCCATTGAGCTGGTGATGTCATCCAACCATCTCGTCCTCTGTCATCCCCTTCTCCTCCTACTCTCAATGTTTCCCAGCTTCACAGTCTTTTTTCCACTAATATCTTAATATAGCTTTGTATTTCACTTGCTTATTGATAAAGATTTATAATAAGCACTAAACTTTGAACTTAACTCTAGAACATAGGCAACATAAACTTCTCATTTTCAGAGAAAAACAAAATATGTGACAAAATATTTAGTGAGAACAAACACTGCTGACCCTTCTCATCCTTAGCGTTGGCCCTTAGTCTTCTATATCCTGCCTCTCCAGACACACATAGGGTGTTCATTTATCTCTATGCTCTATAAAATACTTATCTTCTTTCTAAATGTTATTAAATGTCTACTTTCACATCCCCATATACCTGTATGGATCATTTTACCTTCAAAACTTATGATGGCAAGAGTCACTGTTCCTTAGGGTATAAACTTTGGAATCACTTTCTCCAGGTTCTTAATTCCTAATATAGTTATTAATTTTTATCAATTTCACATCCCCAATTTCTCCAAATGTCATTTAATATTCTCAGAGTCTGTTGTTGCTGTCCTATTCCAGCCTATCTCACCTACCTTATAGAAACAACCTCAAATTGTTCAATCCAGCATTCAATCCATCCTTCACCCAGTCACCAAAGTTAGTATACCAATCTCTTATTTAATCCCTTTAATTATTGCCATTTAACTCAAACATCTTGATTTACAAGTCACCCATAGTCAACAACCAGTGTAGCATGCTAAGTATATTTCTAAATTATTTTCAGTACCATTAAAGTGTCACATTCACGATGTTCACCTCTTTACCTTTGAGCATGCTATTTTCTTTCCAGGAAATATTTTCCCTCATAATTACCTTCCTTTCTTTGACATTCACTAATCATTAGTTTATTTTTTTTTCTTTTCTTTTATTTTATTTTATTTTTAAACTTTACAAATTGTATTAGTTTTGCCAAATATCAAAATGAATCCGCCACAGGTATAATCATCAGTTTAAATTTTCCTTCTTTGGATCATGTTTTCTGACTTCCAGCAAGGTCCGTTTTGAACATTTCATAGGTGAATTTATGCAACCTTATGACCAAGTCCCTACTCCTGTAAGAGAACTTGTCCTGTTCTATGATTTCTTATTTACTTGTTCCCTTCTCCTAGCAGAGTCAACACAGAGTGAACACTCAATACAAGATGTGAGAGGAAAAACAGGAATGGGAAAAAGGAGGGAAGCAGGAAGTGAAGAAAGGAGGAAGAGGGGGCCTGGATCAACCAAATAAATAAATAAATAAAAATCAAAAAGAAAAACTAAAGCAAAGAGAAAAGTAAGAAAGTGATATTTTAATCAAATAAGAAGTACTTAGCTAAGTTATCAACCTATGCTTCATTTGTAAGAATTAACTCACTTCTAATAACAATAGTATCACCTTTAATAACAGAAACATATTTTCATCTTTCCCAAAATCATAAGCTAGGAATGACCACCAATAATATTTTTCAATATATGAAAGTTACAGGCAGCTTTTTAAATTTTTTTTTCTTTTGTTAGTTCTTATTAAAAAAAATATATACCAGGTAATAAAATTACAATTATAGTAGAAAACAAGCTATTTGATATCTTTTTGTTAGTAACATCACAACATTTTAACATTTTAAAACTTTGTTACTTTAAGTGCTATCGTCAGGTATTTAATGGAACAGAGCTGATAAAATTGTAAAACATATATATTTGCTCATTTGTTCAATATTTTTACTAACTCAATGAGAGTCATCTGCAGGCTAGTAATTTACTGCATGATTCATTATTACAGAGCACTGTTTAATTTGAAAATCTCAGAGATAAGGTGATGATAGTAAGTATAAACACTTAAGTTAAATTATCTCACTAATATGAAATTTCAGAAGTTAGACTCAGAATATAAGACACAAAGTGTGTAAAAGTTACATAGAAAATATTAAGAAAGGCTGTGAATTATATAAGGAGAGAGAAAAATTCCTGCAATATTCTTATTTCAACTTGTTTTCAAATGCAGATCCCAGGTCAGTGATTTGAGGTGAATAATTTTTTATTCACATGATAAATATTCAGTCTGTATTTGCTATCAGAGCCTAGTAATTCTTGGTGACTAAAGTATGAATTTAATTTGAAAAAAGTAGTGTATAATCTCTGACAAAGATATTAGCTAAACCATCATTTAAAAATCATCATGGACACTGTGGGAATATAAAGTCCAGAAAACAGACATAATTGTGTAAATTTTTTTATTCAACTACAAATGGGATAAAATTAATCTGATACATCCTTGAGCAAACAAAAAGGGAATTTCACAGAACCACCGCCACCCTTCTCCTTTCCTTTCCTCCCTCCTTCCTCCATAATTCTGTTCCTCTTTCTCTCCTGCATCTCTCTCCCAGCTCCCCATGCCTTTTGGCACCTACTACTCTCCTTCGTCATTTCTAGATCTTCCTTCTTTTTGATGCTGGCCACCTTCTTCAACACAGCACAAACAGGGACTATCAAAAACTCTGTTTCCTCAGATCGCTACTACCAGGGAGGATGCACAGGTCACTACCATGGAAAAGAGGGCAGATCAGCCCAGTTTGAGTCAGATGTTCAGGCCTGGGCTAAAAACCTGTGTTTAGGGAAGGCTAATATGACTACCTTAGCTTCCAAGCGTCTACTCACATCCAAGACAGCAGAGGATTCTAAGGTAAAATCTCCCATCTAAATCCCATGCTTAAGAGAAGTTTCCTGACTCAAAGGGTGACGTCTTTGTCAGAAAAAAATTATAGATAGCCTTTTACAAGATGTTTAGGATTATATAATAACTGAAGGAGGCAAAGATAAGTTGACGTCTTTTTCAGAGGGATATTTTCTACAGGTATATAACAATGTCAATATGTGAAGGGAAGAACCAAGGCTATTTCTCTGCAAAGTGATCTAAAATTAACTAGAATTAGTCAATACATCCATTTAAAGCTTTTTTAAAAAAGCTACTTCCTTCTTGTTCTCTTTGTACTGTCCTGACAGCAAACTATAATGCTTTGGCAAATTTACTTTCTGGCATTCACAGGAGAGTTACACACGATCGAAGATCGGAAGGCCATGTTCATCCCTCTTCTAGGGGAGAGTGAAAGCAAATAAACAGGCAAGCCAGGGCCTGCGTGCTCAGTCGCTTCAGTTGTGTCCGACTGTGTGATCCTATGAACTGTAACCAGCCAGGCTCCTCTGTCCATGGGACTTCCCGGGCAAGAATACTGGAGTGGGTTGCCATGCCCTCCTCCGGGGGAATCTTCCAGACTCAGAGATCAATCCTGTATCTCTTGGGTCTCCTTCATTGGCAGGGGTACTCTTTACCAGTAGTGCCACCTGGGAATAATGCCTCAAAAACACATTTCTGGTCTGAGAGTTAACCCAGAGTAGGGGGTTGATTATTCCAGCTGCCATTTTGTGCACTTCCATCTCAAAAGTGTACTTGTTTAATCTTCATGATTCCTCATGATAATATCAATATTTTCATAGTGCCTTCACTGTAGATCCAAAGATTCATTTCCCTTTTTATTTCCATTGAATCACTTATTATTATCAATACTTATAGCATTTTGAGCCTTTACAATTTTCTAGATGTTATATTATGCTTAAATTTTCTCATTAAATTTTTTTAATCACGACAATGGACCTATAAGTCAGTTACTTTTATTCTCATTTTTGAAGTAAGACAGGTTGAAGAAATTCTCCAGGGCCACACAACTCAGAAGCATGTAAGTTTCAGTCACAGCTGTGATTCACACTGTTGTCCATCATTCTTTACACTTCAGCTACTACAGCATTCAAATACTTCTCAAACTCACTGCTGTTATCCTCTGCACTACTCATTCTTGTTCTTATTACCTGATGCCTGGATACACCCAGTAGTCTTCTCCAAGCCTCTCCTCCTTTCAGTCTTTCCTTCAGATTCCTGTTATATCAGTGTTCCTCCAAATCATTTCAAAATGGCACCCATCCTCAAAAACCTTCAGGACCAAATAAGATCACTTGTATACCATTTTCTTGTACCTTCCTGATGAAAGGTAGATATTCAATATAATCTTTAATATAATTAATATCAGTTATCAATTGCAATATTATCTAATCCAAAGAAACTCAAATTCTACTCTATATTAAAGTAAATTGGAACTTATTTAAGGACCCCTTTGAATATCACTCATCTCACACGCTAGTAAAGTAATGCTCAAAATTCTCCAAGCCAGGCTTCAGCAATATGTGAACCGTGAACTTCCAGATGTTCAAGCTGGTTTTAGAAAAGGCAGAGGAACCAGAGATCAAATTGCCAACATCCGCTGGATCATGGAAAAAGCAAGAGAGTTCCAGAAAAACATCTATTTCTGCTTTATTGACTATGCCCAAAGCCTTTGACTATGTGGATCACAATAAACTGTGGAAAATTCTGAAAGAGATGGGAATACCAGACCACCTGACCTGCCTCTTGAGAAACCTGTATGCAGGTCAGGATGCAACAGTTAGAACTGGACATGGAACAACAGACTGGTTCCAAATAGGAAAAGGAGTACGTCAAGGCTGTATATTGTCACCCTGTTTATTTAACTTATATGCAGAGTACATCATGAGAAACCCTGGACTGGAAAAACACAAGCTGGACTCAAGATTGCCGGGAGAAATATCAATAACCTCAGATATGCAGATGACACCACCCTTATGGCAGAAAGTGAAGAGGAACTAAAAAGCCTCTTGATGAAAGTGAAAGTGGAGAGTGAAAAAGTTGGCTTAAAGCTCAACATTCAGAAAACGAAGATCATGGCATCCAGTCCCACCACTTCATGGGAAATAGATGGGGAAACAGTGGAGACAGTGTCAGACTTTATTTTTCTGGGCTCCAAAATCACTACAGATGATGACTGCAGCCATGAAATTAAAAGACGCTTACTCCTTGGAAGGAAAGTTATGACCAACCTAGATAGCATATTCAAAAACAGAGACATTACTTTGCCAACAAAGGTTCATCTAGTCAAAGCTATGGTTTTTCCAGTGGTCATGTATGGATGTGAGAGTTGGACTGTGAAGAAAGCTGAGTGTTGAAGAATTGATGCTTTTGAACTGTGGTGTTGGAGAAGGCTCTTGAGAGTCCCTTGGACTGCAAGGAGATCCAACCAGTCCATTCTGAAGGAGATCAGCCCTGGGATTTCTTTGGAGGGAATGATGCTAAAGCTGAAACTCCAGTACTTTGGCCACCTCATGCGAAGAGTTGACTCATTGGAAAAGACTCTGATGCTGGGAGGGATTGGGGGCAGGAGGAAAAGGGGATGACAGAGGATGAGATGGCTGGATGGCATCCCTGACTCAATGGGCATGAGTCTGAGTGAACTCCGGGAGTTGGTGATGGACAGGGAGGCCTGGCGTGCTGTGATTCGTGGGGTCGCAAAGAGTCGGACACGACTGAGGGACTGATCTGATCTGATCTGATCTTGAATATCATTCAACATTTTGTGATGCCTTATCTGTGTCATTCAGAAATCATTGACTCTACTTCTGCACACCTATGGAACTCATTTAACATGATAGGTGCCATCTAAGGTTGTATATTTATCCTTTTCAAGACTGTTTGTCTATATACTTGAGACATGAGGTTAGCTACTATGTCTTCAACTTTTTGTATACCAAAGAACATCTACCAATTGTCTTAGCTATAGATCCTCATTAAAAAAAAAAAAAGAAAAAAGAAAAAACAACTTACTTTTTCTTACTTGCTTGTGATCTTATTCATTAATTACTGGTAATTTTATAGGGGCATTAAAATATTCTCAAGTAATCATCTTAGTTTTCTAGCTAAGGTTTTACCATCTATCTGCTCAGTGATTTTTTTTTTTAAATTTTTTATTTCAAGGAATGAGAGAGATGAATTCAACTCAGGGAAGGAGAAGGCTGTGATGACATAGAGGATGTCCCCACCAAATGTAAAGGAAGAGTAAAACAGCATACCTGTTCCTAGCAGGAAAGAAAGAGAATGGGGGGGATAGCTGTAGGGAATTCATAATATCCAACAAATTTGTTCCTGTTCCAATACCCTATGACAAAATCTAAGAAAGTGAGATGTTACATAATTTGGATAGAAAATCAAGAAATTGTACCTTAATCCACCTCTGGCATTTTGGGAGATGTCCACCAAGCATGCACTCCCAAATTAAGCCAGAAAGTCTAAAACAAACTAAAAATGACCTGACAGGCTGAGAGAGTACTAGAGTAGTACTCCAAAGGTTTTTTATAAATTCTATTCATCAGGAAAATACATCTCAGATTTCCAGCACACCTCAAGGCTGAATTGAGATCCATAGCTGTGTCATGCAAGGAGCAAGATGACCTTATCCAAAAGGGTGATAATAGATGGACACCCTAACCCAGGCTCCAGGTGGAGGACATGGCTGAAACTCAAGAAGAGTCTGCCAGCTCTGTGTGATTAAAACTGGGTTGGCAGGGAGATGCACTGGGCACTCATCCAACAAGAGAATGGAAATTTTCAACAGTGGTCATCTTGACAGATACAAGTACAAGCAATTTGGAGACCACTCAAGCCAACAATCTTGCAGCTGAGTCCAACTCAAGGTCAAAGAAAAAAGCTTTGCATTATGTTATGAAGTCTCCTCCATCCAGGGGTTACAGAAACTTTTACACTCAAGTGCTTTCTGGAACACAATAGGGAAAAGGAGAAGGAAGTAGCTATAAAGAAACTTGTTAAAATGAGAAAATGCTTCAAATAATAACAGAGTAGAATATCTTAACCAGAAACTTTAAGAATTCCTTCATTCCAGCAACAAAGGACAGGGATTCTTGAGAGTAGGTTTAGAAAATGTATAACAAATACTAATAAAAAGTAATTTTTTCCTTCCCATCTAAGTGAAGAATATAAAATTTTGGATTGTAATGCAGTTTAAATCATGCCTATAATAGGTAAGTATTTAAGCATTTTTGTCAAATGTTCTAAGCCAAAATTGGAGAAAAAAATGTGAGTAGACACTTTGGCAGAGATTCGCCCAATATCTACTCTCTCCTACTGCTTTAGAAACAAAAACCGCTAAGTATTTTAGCGAAGCACATAATCATTCTAAATGGACACTGCAATTCCTGGTAACTACTTTACCAGTAGATGTGACAAAGTTCTGGACAGTGAAATGTATGAATTGTTGAGCAACATCTTCTGGAAAAGAAATTCTTAACTCTAAGTATACCTGGAAATAGTTATCACCAGTTACCACCTGGCTGTAAAGGAACCTTTGAGTTTTTAAAAAATCATTTTATGAATATTGTAGAGTAAGAATGAAAAAAAATTCTTTATTAGGAATTTTAATAAAAAATAAGTATAATATGCAACATTGTAAATCAACTATATATGAATAAATGTTTTTAAAAGTTAAAAAAATAAGCAAACCTTTTTGTACCAGGTATATTTTGGAGCACAAATATCATAAAGGCTGAAAGGACATTGCCATTCTTCCATATAACAAAAAAGGATGGTCCAGTTCTTTTAGAAATGTATTATATGAGTAGATTCTTTCTGTTGAATGACTACCTGGATGAGGATATCATATATATTTACTAAGACACATATTTTACAAACTGATTCTTGAGTTTGAGAAAATGTAACTAGTACACTGTAGTCTGAAAATTTGTAGTCTGAGATTGCATTTATGGGGTCAATTTCACTATGAGTGTTAGAGCCTAGGATAGTGCTGTCTAATAAAATCATATCAGCCAAATGTCTGATTTTAAAATTTCTTAGAGTCACATTGAAAATGTTTGAAAAAATGGATGAAACTATTTTATAAATTAAATTTTATTTTAGTATGGTTGATTTACAATTTGTATTGGTTTCTCCTGTACATAGAAGTGTATCAGTTATATGTATCCATATATCTACTCTTTTTCAGATTCTTTCTCATATAGTCATTACAGAGTATGATTGAATAGAGTTCCCTGTGCTATAAAGTAGGTTCTTATTTTATATCTATTTTATACATATTGTTGTTCTTGCTGCTGTTGTTGTTTAGTCACTAAGGAGTGTCGAACTCTTTGTGACCCCATGGACTGTAGCCTGCCAGGCCTCTCTGTCCATTGGATTTCTCAGGCAAGAATACTGGAACGGGTTGCCATTTCTTTCTCCAGGGGATCTTCTTGAACCAGGTATCAAATCCATATCTCCTGCATTAGCAGGCAAATTCTTCACTGCTGAGCCACCAGGGAAGGCCCCTATTTTACATACAGTATAGTGTGTACATGTCGACCCCAACCTCCCAATTTATCCCTCCCCCAAAAATTATTTTAATAAAATAATTTAATACATCCAAAATACTATCATTCCAATCCAAAATAAATATAAATAATGAGGTGTTTTATTTTGATTTTTCCTTATGCAAATATTCAAAACATTGTATGTAGTTTATATGTAATAAATGGGATTCCCTGGTAGCTCAGTTGGCCAAGAATCTGCCTGCAGTGCAGGAGACCTGGATTCAATCTCTGGGTCAGGAAAACCCCCTGGAGAAAAAAATGTCAACCCACTCTAGTATTCTCACCTGGAAAATCCTATAGATAGAGGAACCTGATGGGCTACAATCCATGGGGTCATAGTAGTCCGAGGGGACTTAGCGACTAAACCACCACCAGGTTACAAATATCTTAATTTGATCACATTTTAGAGAAGGCAGTGGTAACCCACTACAGTACTCTTGCCTGGCAAATCCCATGGATGCAGGAGCCTGGTAAGCTACAGTCCATAGGGTCGCTAAGAGTCGGATACTACTGAGCGACTTCACTTTCACTTTTCACGTTCATGCATTGGAGAAGGAAATGGCAACCCACTCCAGTGTTCTTGCCTGGAGAATCCCAGGGAAGGGGGAACCTGGTGGGCTGCCGTCTATGGGGTTACACAGAGTCGGACACAACTGTAGCGACTTAGCAGCAGCAGTAGCAGCAGCAGGGGCTTACTTACTACATCTGGCTATTAGTGGCTGCCGTACAGGACAGCATCAATTCAGTTCAGTGGCTCAGTTGTGTCCGACTCTTTGCGACCCCATGAATCGCAGCATGCCAGGCCTCCCTGTCCATCACCAACTCCTGGAGTTCACTCAGACTCACATCCATCGAGTCAGTGATGCCATCCAGCCATCTCATCCTCTGTCGTCCCCTTCTCCTCCTGCCCCCAATCCCTCCCAGCATCAGAGTCATAGCTCTAGACAACTCAATGTTCCCTTGTTTTTATCTTCTAGAGTTACAAAACTTCGAACCTCACAAATTTTCTTCTCTTTGCTCTTATGGGTGGAAATGAGAAACTCTGAATTCTCAGTTGTGTTCAATGAAAGCTAAAAGGCTATCAGTTTCCTTTGTACCTTCTTTAAATAATAAGGCAATACCTGGGGCAACTGAATAGTAACCTGGTGACATCTCTTCATGTGCATCTTTTTTAGCATGTTTTAGAATAACTGATGAGTGATAAAATAATTCCTAAGATGACAGCAAAAGTTTCAAGACATAAAAAAAAGAATTTAAGAATCCATAATGTATATAACCTAGAATAGGAAATGGCAACCCTCTCCAGTATTCTTGCCTGTAGAATTCTATGGACAGAGGAGCCTGGTGGGCTACAGTTCATGGGGTGGCAAAGAGTTAAACACGACTGCACAATTGAGCACAATGCATTTGATATAAAGAGGATCCAATAAACCCATACAAGTGATTGTAAGGTACAGTGAATTTTATTCAAATGTTAAAAATATTTTAAAGATATTTTTCTCTGATCTTCAAAAGACTCAAAAGATAATCAGAAAATATTAAACATGGCAAATAGTTTAAAATGTTCAAAAATAGAAGCAAAAACTAAAATTAAACACACTACTCTTTAAGAGAAGGAAGTGGCAATCCACTCCAGTACTATTACCTGGAAAATCCCATGGGCAGAGGAGCCTGGTAGGCTACAGTCCATGGAGTAGTAAAGAGTCGGACACGACTGCCCACTTCACTTTCACTTTCACTCGTTAAGAGTATACTGAGGGTCAAAGACATATGGTGGCCCAACTTGCCACTGTGTCTTTGCCCATCCCTCTATTCAGCTGCCTAGAATATGATATAATTTCATACAGTATGATCATCTCAGCACAGAAGCACAAAGTGCTCACATTCAGAGATATCACATTTGTTACATGAAAGAATCTTCACTAAACCAGGAGTTACCACCTGACTTTTTAACAATGAGAGATAGATTTGGCAGTTGCCTTCAATATGGCCTTATAGAATTGTGTACCAATAAGGATTATGCCTGTTTTTAATACTATTCCACCACTCAAACAGACTTTTGCATGAATTACACTGGAAAAAAATCTTATTAATTAAAAATATCTTTCACCTAAGTTCAGTTTTCTTCTCCTTTCCTCTCTGTGTTTATTTAATGAATGTCCAGACAATTCAAACATCAATCAAGGTTTCTTTCATTTTTAAGATTATATTGATGTTGAAATGATGAGAACTAATGAATAATTATCATATAAAGTGAAATTTTTTGTAAAAATATGGACAGATTTTTGAATAGCTGAAAGTTCTATCAGTATGTTTATTGCCATCTCCAAAATACTGCTAGCTCATTCAAGTAGGACTATTGCTGTTTCACTATGGTGTTTTACCCAATGATTTTTTTAAGCTTTCTTAAGTTGGGAAGTGTAATATCTATATTTGTTTCACAGTTGAGTATGAATAAAACATCAGAAACTAAGTTATATGTTCAGGTAGTATAAATTTGGCTTGACCTCTTTGTAAATATCATCAAATATAGCAGAAAAACACATTTTCTTCATTTCCAAACTAGAGGGTACTTTCTTTTGGAAATAAATAAGTCAAGAAGCAAATTATATGCATTTTAAAATATGGATATAGGAAACTACAAAGAAGAGAGCATGTAGGTCAGGTTAATGATCCTTTGCTTATCACAACCTGACCAAAATTTATAAATGTTAAAATATTTTTACGTTATTTCCTGAAGTATTTCAATTATTCAAAAGCTTAGCACAGCAGTGCTATTTTATACACTGTTTTCTAAACACTCCACCCAATTTTCTTTTTTGGTGTTAACACATCTAAGGAAATATGCAAACACTGGGTTTATAACTTCAGGGGCTTATAGGAAAAGAATTATGATGACTAAGTGCAGGGGAAAAAAGATTTTAGGGGTGAAAGATGGGATAAATTTTTTTTAAAGAGAAACAATAGGACTTCCCTGGCAGTCCAATTGTTAAGACTCTGCGCTCCCAATGCAGGCGGCAGGTGGTCTTCCACATTGGGGAAGAGCCCACATGCCTCATGGGCAAAAATAATAGCTATAAGCATCATGCTTTTTATCTTTCAATCCAACACATTTTGTCTTAGTAACATTTAGGACAAAATGAAATTAAAGACAAAATTCACCAGTAAATTAGGATTTTGAGCTTTCGTGTTCTGATTATTTCTAGTACCTGAAAAATACTTGAACCAATTCCATTCTTTCATCTTAAATTTGGATCTACTTCTGAAGACTCAACACTTTGAATTAATTTATCGGAAATTAAGAGGCATAGCAACAAACAGAGGAGACAATAACTGCATTCTGAGTTCTACTCTGACCTTTATCTTTCAAAACAGTAACTCTCCAAAATTTCAGAAAGGTTAACTAATCCCTTAAAAGGTCACCTGTCTTTAAACTAGCTACAGTATATAAATGCTTTTCTGCTATCCTGGAGCAATTCATCAATAACTCATTAAAATAGCACTGTTTCCTTCTTGAAGTTTTTACTTTTTTGCAAAGCTATTTCCTCTTGGTCAATATAACATTCAATGTATATCATAATTTATGAGAATATGATTATATAAAACTGTTACAGTGCTGTTCAATTAAGTAAAACTATTTATTGAGTACATAGTCTATGCCAGTTGTATATGCCACATCTAGATCTATGCCAGGTCGACAGAGCTAGTTGCTAGGGAAAGAAGGAAAAATCATAGATCAAAAAAAATATGTGTTATGATGTGTGTTTATGTTTATTGAGTATGCTGTATATCAGCATGTGATATTTAAGTCCTTATGATGGCTCATAAACCCATTGGAAGATAATATACTTATGTTAATGCTGATAAAACTAATTCAAACATTTTCAAAACTATTTTTTCTAACTCATTTGGAAGCCTATGTTTAATGTTAAACATGCTGCTGTGTAATCGCTAAAGTCATGTCCAACTCTTTGCGACCCCATGGACTGTAACCCAGCAGGCTCCTCTGTCCATGAGATTCTTCAGGCAAGAATCCTGGAGTGGGTTTCCATTTTCTTCCCCAGGAAATCTTTCCCTATCCAGGGACCAAACATGCATCTCCTGCTTGGCAGGTGTATTCTTTACCACTGAGCCAAGTGGAAAGCACAATGTTAAACATAAATTGTGCACAATTTTTTCCTTGGAGTCTAGTTGGATATTTTAATATGATCAAAGGCATTAAAATTGTGGTAGGTTAAATAAGTTACCTATGATAGATAAAAAGGGCTCCTATTTGCAGATAAAACTAATGATATATAAATTTGCTTCTATTTTCTGTAAATTGATGCAAAAGGTATGTTGCTGTTGTTATTCTGAAGGGAAAAAGAAATAACTTTGTAGAATCTTTGTTTATTGTTTAAAAATGAATTTCACTAAAGTCTACTAATATGTTGAGGCCCAAAATGCCATTCTACTGAAAAAGAACAATACGCTTAATGAAGAAGCATCTTTCTTCCAAAGAATTAGTAATCTGTCCACCCTTTGGATGAATAATTATAATAGTTGGTAAGAACAGTGTGAACAAAATTTACAAGCCCAAGTTGCTTAACCGTATTCTTGTTTTTGGCATTTATTAAATTCATGTTTCCAAACTGTGGATTTGACATACATTATCTCTTTTTTCCTCAGCATAAAAGGTTATAAAACAGAAAATGCACCAATAAATACTAGATGTATAAATACCATGTAGTGGAGCCAAGAAGTACTTTATGAAACTTATGTTTTGATTATGTTCATTTCTATGTCTCTACATATGTATTTAGGTACTAGACTGTGATGTAAATTATATTTCTAATAAAGCTGCTTTTGAAAGACACTAAATTAGAAAATTACCTGAAAATATCTGAAAGTAACAATAAGAAATAACATCGGTTTTCACAAATATTCTTTAATTTCATATCTCTTACTTTTGCTGAAAACTTTAGCGTTCACTAAATCAGATACATAAAAATTTATTGATTTGAAAAGAGAACTCATAGTTGTGACTGGAATTGTAAGAATAAGGAAAAAACAAATGAAAGTTATCTAGGCACTTACCTACAAAATGTAAAAGTTCATTCCTTCCAACACACAATTAGATACATGACTATGAAATAAACTTAAATATATATATATATATATTCTGAGAATATCATTTACAATTATGTTAGCTATCTAACAAGATTTTTTAATGAAGTTTTACATATCGAATCTATGCTTTTAAAATAGTACATCCACTCAGACTTCCAATTCAATGGGGAAAATTGAGGCAATGGTTTTTTATGTTGATGTTTGCTATTACTGCCTTTTAACTATCTAAATGAAATCTTATAATGTTTACTCAGTTTCTTAATTTGAATTCTCATTCCTGCAGAGTATACCCTGCTTCTCTCTACTGGAAGTTAAATGGGTTCTACTCTTCTCATATCTTAGCACACAATTGTTAAAAAGTCAGAATCCATTTACTCCCTTAAAGTTGATTTTTTCCCCCCAAATACATAGTCCATCAAAAAGTCACTTTTATCTGAATCCCTGTCTACATTTTACTTCATAGGAACCTAACCAAAAACAGTTAGAATCAGAATGATCCAGGAAACTTGGCCTCCAGTCAAGATGGAGTAACAGGCAATGGATTAACTCACCCAGTTGAAATGGCTAAAAACTTGACAAAATATGTGAGGCATGATTGTTCAAGACATTGGACAATGAATGACACTAATCCCTGAGAGTGGGAAACAAGATTAAACTCCACAATTGCCCTTGCAATTGCATTTTTAAGGCCATGGTAAGAGAGTATTCAGGTGAAATCTGATAGCTTCCGCAAGGGAAGGAGATGAAGTCGAGAATCCAGAAAGAACAAGGGAGCTGAAGTCCATTGAAGGAAGAATATCAGAGAAGAGATAATGAGGAGCCTTTAGATCTGCAGAGAGACGCTCTTGAGTCTACAGATGAATACTCTTTAGACATGCCTTTGAGGAAAATATCCAAGGTGGGATCAAAGATTAACGGAAACACTATCTGTGTATTGCATAGGGCTGATAATAATTCCTATTCTTACCAGCTCCTTGAAGAGCAACAGAAATAGAAATTACCAAAAATGAAAAACAAAGGAAATAAGAAAGAAATGAATGGACCATCAAAAAGCTGCCTAAATGCAATATAATTGCATTCTTCAATGGGGAGGAGAAAATATAATTGTATTCTCCAATGGGGAGGAGAAAAAGGTGGGAGAGCAAAATGTTTGAAGAACTAATGGCCAAGATTTTTCAAACTAAACTGAATCTATAAAGCCACATATCCAAAAAACCCAACACACTTTGAAATGAAACACAAAGAAACTTATGCCAAGGTACATCAATATCAAATGACTTAAAAATGGTTATAAAAAGCAAGTCTTCAAATCAATCAAATGGAAAAAAGCTTCATTTTTCCTAGAGAAAACTATAAGAATGATAGTATATTTTTTGTCAGATATAAGGGACATGCTAGAAGAGAGGGGAGTAGTAAGCTTTAAAAAAACAAAAAGGCAAAAAGTTCCAGACACAAAGAATATATCACAGAGACCATCATAACTTCTGGAAGTGTTAATGGAAGTTCTCTGGGTTGAAAATAAGTCAGACCACATGTTTCTCACATTTCTGCCCCTCTGATGGATGAGGCGTTGGCTCTGTCTGTCCATTGTTCTTCATCAGCTTTTCAAAGTATTATATAGTAAACAACCTTGGAAGGTAGAGTTGGTATTTTTGTCTTGAGTAAAGTCTTAGAAGATGGGATAATGTCTCCCTCGGGCAAATGACAGGTGGGTTTGCTGCTCAGTATAATTAAATCTGAGTACCTCAGGTGCAAAGAGAAGACATGCTTACTGCCCATTGTAAGTGATTCAGGTACCCTAAGCTCAGACTTCCTCTGATATCATGCAACTCACTTATTTGATGGCCCTGTTCATATTCAGTTCAGTTGCTCAGTCATGTCCAACTCTGCAACCCCATGGAGCACAGCACACCAGGCCTCCCTGTCTATCACCAACTCCAAGAGGTTACTCAAACTCATCTCCATTGAGTCAGTGATGCCATCCAACCATCTCATCCTCTGTTGCCCTCTTCTCCTCCTGTCTTCAATCTTTCCCAGCATCAGGGTCTTTTCAAATGAGTCAGCTCTTCGCATCAGGTGGCCATTGTATCGGAGTTTCAGCTTCAACATCAGTCCTTCCAATGAACACTCAGGACTGATCTCCTTTAGGATGGACTGGTTGGATCTCCTTGCAGTCCAAGAGACTCTTAAGAGTCTTCTCCAACGCCATAGTTCAAAAGCATCAATTCTTGAGCACTTATCTTTCTTTATACTCCAACTCTTGCATCCATACATGAGTACTGGAAAAACCATAGCCTTGACTAGACGGAGCTTTGTTGATACCCCTACAACCCTTTTTCTACACAGCCTCTTGAATACTATTCCACTATATAAAACCCTGGTCACTTTCTTCCCTCCTCTCCTACTTTCTCCCTTTTATACATTTTGCTTCATGCATACTGCTCTTCTTTCTCCTCTTTATGCTTCTATCTCCCTGGAATTTTCCACTCGATTGTTGTGTACTGAATGAATTGTTTCAGGTTTTAACTCCAATGACATTCTCATGAGAAGCTGTTCTTTTACACTCCAATCTAATGAAGTCACTTTGCCATGCCAGTCACTATTTAGAATGTCATTCTGGATTCTTTCTTTCTTTTTTTTTTTTTTCCTCTTTTTTTTTTCTTTTTTTAATTTTATTTTATTTTTAAACATTACAATATCGTATTAGTTTTGCCAAACATCAAAATGAATCCGCCACAGGTATACTCGTGCTCCCCATCCTGAACCCTCCTCCCTCCTCCCTCCCCATACCCTGGATTATTTCTTGATAGCAATTTTGTCACAGGAATGACAACATTTGACTGTAGAAAACCAACAAAAACAATGAAAGATTAGAGGTTAAAGGTTAGACTTTAATATAAGGACTTTTAAAAACTTTCTCTACAAAAGAAGCTATACAGAGCAGAGCAGAGGACAGATCAATATGTTTCATTTACGTAACCTTCTCTAACCCTTAAACTCCATCACAGTCTATGAGTGTTTACCCTCACTCACTTGGAAGTGAAGGCAATTTAACTGGAAAAGAAATAAGCTTCAGGCATGCTTGAAGTTCTTACCTGCAATCCACATCACCATCACCTTTGATTCAATACTTTTACAGTACGACTTTGCCAGTTTTATCATTATTTATCTTTCTGGTGTTCCCTATATTTTGTACACCTGTCTCTTCTTCTGGGCTTCCCTGGTGGCTCAGATGGTAAAGAATCTGCCCGTGGTGCAGGAGACCTGGGTCTGATCCCTATCTCAGAAAGATCCCCTAGAAAAGGGAATGGCAACCCACTCCAGTATTCTTGCCTGAAGAATTCCATGGACAGAGGAACCTGGCAAGCTCTATATGGTCCATGAGGTCACACAAAGTTAGACACGACAGAGTGACTAACACACATACACACACACACACATCTTTTCTACTAGGATAAATTACATGTAGTAGCTAGGAAGAGGCAGGTACTATGTTTAATTAAACAAATCTATAAATAGTCCACATTTCTTTGTGAATTGAAGGATCTATCTCCCTCCTCTTTCTTGTAAGAAAGCACAGTCAATTGACTCACATGGATTGGTGTGTATTTGCTGTAACACTGTTCGTCATAGTACTTATACCACTTCAGTGTCATTATGGCCCTACATCCAACACAAACCCATCTCTGTCATTGTGTTGTTTTTCTGCTTCGAATTTCACTGCCAATATCACTTTCAGCTAGATCTGTTTCACCAACTTCTGATACACACACATAAGAAGTTTGTAATTTCTTGTGAGAATACAGCAATATCCTTGGTTCTTTTGGCCAAAAATCAGAGTTAGCTAATTACCAAGAACATATACATATAGACACATATATGTATGTCCGTATATGTATACACACATATGTAATGTATTATTTACACACACATATACATGTGTATATATGCATATACACATGCATATATGTGCATACATATATATGCATATACATATAAATATAGTAAATATATTTTAAGGATTTAGGACTATAAGCAAAGACTTCTGTAGCTTAACACAGAAAGCACTAGCCATAAGAGCAAAAACTGCTAAATTTGAACTCAAAGAAACTAGAAAAGTTAATTGAGTTAAAGATTGGAAGAAAAAGTTTGTAAACCATGTATCTCACAAAACACTTATGTCTAGAACATACAAAGGGGTCTTGAAACTCAACAGAAAAAATATATTTTAAAAATCAGTTAGAAAACGGGCAGAAGACATGAGGAGAAATTTCACTGAAGAGGACATGGATGCCAAGTAAGTGCATGGAAAAATATTCAATATCATTAGGCATTAAGAAAATGGGAATTAACCCCCACCCAAGGATGTATCTTGCCTGGAAAATCCCATGGACGGAGGAGCCTGGTAGGCTTCAGTCCGTGGGGTCGCTAAGAGTCTGGCACGACTGAGAGACTTCACTTTCACTTTTCACTTTCATACATTAGAGAAGGAAATGGCAACCCACTCCAGTGTTCTTGCCTGGAGAATCCCAGGGAAGGGGGAGCCTGGTGGGCTGCCGTCTATGGGGTTGCACAGAGTCGGACACGACTGAAGAGACTTAGCAGGAAGGATGTATCACTAGACATCTATCATAACAGCTAAAATTAAAACATTTGATAATAACAAATGCCAGCATGGATACAATGAAACTCTTGTCACATATTTTGGTGCCTAGAATATAAAATCATACAGACATTCTGAAAAAGAGTTTGGCAGTTTCTTAAAAAATTGAAAACGCAATTACCTTACAGCCAAAGAATTACACTCTTGGGGATTTTAGCTCAGAAAAAATAAAAATTTGGGTTCATATAAAAACCTGTACACAAATGTTTATAGCAACTGTATTCATACTGCCAGAAAATAGAAACAACTCAGATGCTCTTCAATGAGTGAATGACTAAACAAACCATAGTACTCCCATACCATGGAATAGCACTCAGAAATAATCAAGAAATGAACTACTGATATATGCAACAGTATGGATGAATCTCCAGAGAATAATTCTGGGTGGAAAAAAATCCCCAAAAGCTACATGGGGATTCCCTGGTGGTTCAGATGGTAAAGAATCTAACTAAAATGTGGGAGACCCAGCTTCAAACCCTGGGTCAGCAAGATCCCCTGGAGAAGGCAATGGCAACCCCCTCCAGTATTCATGCCTAGAGAATCCCATGGACAGAGGAGCCTGACTGACTACAGTCCATGGGGTCCCAAAGAGTCATACACAACTAAGTGATTAACACTTCTAACTTCCTCTAAGGCTACATACTATATGAAATGAATCTATTTGTAGAAAACTCTTGAAATGACAAAATTATAGAAATGGAGAACATTTCCTATACAATAAGTAAGAAAAGGTCAGTCAATCCTAAAAGGAGTTATAGACATGAAGAAAATTAAAATCAGATAGTTTGCAAATGAAAAGCCTTAAAAATCTCTACCTTCATGTAAGATAAAAATAAAGCATTTTGTTAGTATATGGCAATTATGAACAATTTGTGCCAGTCACAACAAATTGGATTGATAGTAGCAATAACCGAAGTATCAACAAATAAGTTTCCCCCCTTTGTATAAGATGTAAAAATGTTGATTACATAAAATGTTATATACAATAAAGGAAGTATATTTTTCCTTGCAGTATTAGTGAAGCACTATCTGAAAATTTAATTTCCCACTGAAGTAGTTTCTAAGTAAATAGAAGAGTCTCAAAATGAAATTATTTTAACATCATGTTATATTAGAAAACCTAAGATGTGTGTGTGTAAATTAGCTTCGTAAATTAGTCTGTTGATTCAGAAACTTAGATCATTGCCTAGTAAAAGCATAGACACTTTTGGAAGCCATCCTGGAATTTCCCTGGTTAAGACGGCACTCTCAATGTAAGGGGAACAGGATTGATCCCTAATCATCCCTAAAAAATCCTTAAGGGACTTTTTGTTAGAAGAGGAGCCACTGTAGTTCCAAAGGCCACATTAGGAATATTAAGCCAAAGTAATAACTGGACAGAACTTGACTTCAGACAAAGATTTTTAAAAACATAACTAATGAAGAACAATTCAATGAGGGCTTCATAAACTATGTAGCACTCAGAATATTTAAAGCCATGATAACTGTCTTAAAAGCTATAAAGAGGAATTTTATGTACCAAAAGATTTTTATTAATGATTGCATGCTTAACAATTTTTTGAAAACAGATGTACTCTCTCCATTTTTATTTTAAGTCATTGAAACTAAGCTAAAATAAATGATCATCTTGATCAGTAATAGAATAAATGAATGTTTTAGAAAAATGTCAATTCTTGAATGAACTAGCTTTTGATTTAATTTACAAATTTTTGAGTCAATTTTATGTGAATAATATCCAAAATATAATAGCCTACTTGATGTATTGCTGACAACACATGATATTAATTGTAACTAAGTAAAACATTAATCAATGAGATTTTTTTCAGTACTATACAACAAATTATTAAAATATCATTAATATTGAGTAATATGTGACACTGGCCCTATAGCATAATATCATAGAAATACATGAAGACACCAGAAAGGGCCTAGAGGTCATCTCTAGGTAAAATATTATCTTACTAATGAGAAAACTGAGTTAGTCATAGATTAAATAATGTTTTCCAGGGTACAATTAACAATTTATTACAAATCAATGAGAAATTTAAATTTCTTCACACTATTTATGTATGTAAGATATACTCTGTACTAAAACACTTTTGGATTTTTTCTTTTAGAGTATCACATTTTAACAATGTTATCAAATTAGAGTTCCTCCAGAAAAGTGTGACCAGAATAGTTACAGATCTATGAAAAAAACAACATTTAAGAAGCAGTTTCAAAAACTAAGGATCTATTCACTGAAAGCTGCCACCATACCTCCAGTTAAAAAAAAAAAAATCACTGTCTAAAATATTAGAATTTGAGACCTCAGAGATCTTTTCTTTCTTAAATCCAATACAATCTACACCCTGTGGAAACCAGCATTCTACAACCTGTAATGTTTCAGCTCCTGACCTAACTAACATTTTCACGGTTGTAGTGGTGTAACCTTGAAACTGACTAGCCATCCCTTTTGTTCTCTTCCGAGCACCTAATACCATGCTTGTACATGATAAAACCAACTCTCAAATATCATGATTCTATATGCCTGTGGTTCTGAAAATACAGTTCGTGAACTCTGGGGTTCCTGAGCCACTTCCATAGGGTCTACAATGTCAAAACTCTTTTATAATAATATGAGTTTAAAAATGCTTTTGACTCAGCTCCTACACTGCCACTAACATAGAAACAATTCACAAAGTTTTAGTGTAGTATCAAAGAAAAATATCCACAACATCTGAAAAGACTTTCAAAACACCCCTTTCCAGCTACACATCTGTGTGCCTTCTCCAGATAGTTACTTTATGTTCTTTAATCACAGAATTATAGAGCTAGAGATTGAATGTGGGAGCACTTATAAGAATCCATTTGGTAATATCTAGACATTAAAGCTTTACAAAGTTGTGAAATAAGATGACTCTTGTCAATATTCTTTTGTTTTGGAAATAAAGTTATTATTTATTAAAACATATCATTTATGGTAATATGTAATTATTTTTACTTTCATAGTAAATTATGACAGAAGTATTTAAAATTTTATCTTTTTCTCTCCCCTTTTTTTGGCCATGCCACATGTCTTATAGGATCTTAGTTCCCCGACCAAAGACAGAACCGAGCCCATGTCAGTGAAAGCATCAAATCTTAAAAACAACACTGCCAGGAACTCCCTTGCTTTTAATTAATACAGAAAATACCAAAGACAAAAGCTCAACAGTGTCCTTAGTCATTTTCAGGAGTATTTCAGAGTTGCTGACCAAATGCTTGAGAATCACTGCTATCTGCAAATAAACACACAGACAGTTCAGTTCAGTTCAGTTCAGTTGCTCAGTCATGTCTGACTCTTTGTGACCCCATGAACTGCAGCACTCCAGGCCTCCCTGTCTATTGCCAACTCCTGGAGTTTACTCAAACTCATGTCCATTGAGTCGGTGATACCGTCCAACCATCTCGTCCTCTGTCATCCCCGTCTCCTCCTGCCCTCAATCTTCCCCAGCATCAGAGTCTTTTCCAACGAATCAGTTCTTTGCATCAGGTGGCCAAATATTGGAGTTTCAGCTTTAGCATCAGTCCTTCCAATGAACACCCAGGACTGATTTCCTTTAGGATTGACTGGTTGGATCTCCTAGCAGCCCAAGGGACTCTCAAGAGTCCTCTCCAACACCACAGTTCGAAAGCACCAATTATTTCGTGCTCAGCTCTCTTTATAGTCCAACTCTCACATCCATGCATGACTACTGGAAAAACCATAGTTTTGACTAGATGGACCTTTGTTGGCAAAGTAATGTCTCTGCTTTTTAATATGCTTTCTAGCTTGCTCATAGCTTTTATTCCAAGGAGTAAGCGTCTTTTAATTTCATGACTGCAGTCACCATCTGCAGTGATTTTGCAGCCAAAAAAAACAAAGTCTGTCACTGTCACTATTTGCCATGAAGTAATGAGACCAGATGCCATAATCTTAGTTTTCTGAATGTTTAGTTTTAGGCCAACTTTTTCACTCTCCTCTTTCACTTTCATCAAGAAGCTCTTTAGTTCTTCACTTTCTGCCAAAAGGGTGGTATCATCTGCATATCTGAGCTTATTAATATTTATCCCCACAATCTTGATTCCATCTTGTGCTTCATCCAGCCCAGCATTTCGCATGATGTACTCTGCATATAAGTTAAATAAGCAGGGTGACAATATACAGACTCGATGTACTACTTTCCTTATTTGGAACCTGTCTGTTGTTCCATATCCAGTTCTAACTGTTGATTCCTGATCTGCATACAGATTTCTCAAGAGGCAGGTAATGTGGTCTGGTATTCATATCTCTTTCAGAATTTTCCAGAGTTTGTTGTGGTCCACACAATCAAAGGCTTTGACATAGTCAATAAAACAGAAATAGATGTTTTTCTGGAACTCTTCTTTCTTGATGATCCAATGGATGTTGACAATTTGATCTCTGATTCCACTGCTTTTTCTAAATCCAGCTTGAACATCTAGAAGTTCACAGTTCATGTATTGCTAAAGCCTGGCTTGGAGAATTTTGAGCATTACTTTTACTAGCATGTGAGATGAGTCCAATTGTCCAGTAATTTGAGCATTCTTTGGCATTGCCTTTCTTTGGGACTGGAATGAAAACTGACCTTTTCCAGTCCTGTGGCCACTGCTGAGTTTTCCAAGTTTGCTGGCTTATTGAGTGCAGCACTTTCACAGCATCATCTTTTAGGATTTGAAATAGCTCAACTGGAATTCCATCACCTCCACTAGCTTTGTTCGTAGTGATGCTTCCTAAGGCCCACTTGACTTTGCACTCCAGGATGCCTGGCTCTAGGTGAGTGATCACACCATCGTGGTAATCTGGCTCATGAAGATCTTTTTTTGTATAGTTCTTCTGTGTATTCTTGCCACCTCTTCTTAATATCTTCTGCTTCTGTTAGGTCCATACCATTTTTGTCCTTTATTGTGCCCATTTTGCATGAAATATTCCCTTGGTGTCTCTAATTTTCTTGAAGAGATCTCTAGTCATTCCCATTCTATTGTTTCCTCTATTTCTTTGCTTTTATCACTGAAGAAGGCTTTCTTATCTCTCCTTGCTATTCTTTGGAACTTTGCATTCAAATGGGTATATCTTTGCTTTTCTCCTTTGCCTTTCACTTCTCTTCTCTTCACAGTTATTTGTAAGGCCTCATCAGGCAACCATTTTGCCTTTTTGCATTTCTTTTTCTTGGAGATGGTCTTGATCCCTGCCTCCTGTACAGTGTCATGAACCTCCATCCATAGTTTTTCAGATACTCTATCAGATCTAATCCCTTGAATCTATTTGTCACTTCCACTGTATAATCGTAAGAGATTTGATTTATGTCATACCAAAATGGTTAGTGGTTTTCCCTACTTTCTTCAATTTAAGACTGAATTTGGCAATAAGTATTTCATGGTCTGTGCCACAGTCAGCTCCCAGTCTTGTTTTTGATGACTGTATAGAACTTCTCCATCTTCGGCTGCAGAGAATATAGTGAAACTGATTTTTTCGTTGACCATCTGGTGATGTCCATGTGTAGAGTCTTCTCTTGTGTTGTTGGAAGAGGTGTTTGCTATGACCAGTGTGTTCTCTAGGCAAAACTCTATTAGCCTTTGCCCTGCTTCATTCTGTACTCCAAGGCCAAATGTGCCTGTTACTCCAGGTATTTCTTGACTTCCTACTGTTGCATACCAGTCCCCTATAATTAAAAGGACATCTTTTTTGGGTGTTAGTTCTATAAGTTCTTGTAGGTCTTCATAGAAGCAATCAACTTCAGCTTCCTCAGCATTACTGGTCACAGCATAGACTTGGATTACTGTGATATTGAATGGTTTGCTTTGGAAACGAACAGAGATCATTCTGTCGTTTTTGAGATTGCATGCAAGTACTGCACTTCAGACTCTTTTGTTGACTATGATGGCTAATCCGTTTCTTCTAAGGAATTCTTGCTCACAGTAGTAGATATAATGGTCATCTGATTCACCCATTACAGTCCATTTTAGTTTGCTGATTCCTAAAATGTTGATGTTCCCTCCTGCCATCTCCTGTTTGACTACCTTCAATTTGCCTTGATTCATGGACCTAACATTCCAGGTTCCTATCCAATACTGCTCTTTACAGCATCAGACTTTACTTCCACAACTGGGTGTTGTTTTTGCTTTGGCTCCATCTCTTCATTCTTTCTGGAGTTATTTCTCCATTTATCTCCAGTAGCATACTGGGCACCTACTGACCTGGGGAGTTCATCTTTCAGTGTCCTATCATTTTGCCTTTTCATACTGTTTATTGACCACAGCCTTGTCTAACTCAATGAAACTGTGAGCCATGCCATGTACATCCACCCAAGATGGATGGCTCATGGTGGAGAGTTCTGACAAAACATAGTCCACTGGAGAAGGGAATTGCAAACCACTTCAGTATTCTTGCCTTGAGAACCCCATGAACACAGATACATATGATGTATCTAACCAAATGCAATTCTATATAGGCAACTAAGCTAATTTTATGGGCAGGCAAAATTGTTTTCAGCCTGAGCTGAATACTTTCAATAGGAGAGGCACTCCAGGTCTGGAAATCAAGAATATCAAAAGGGGGGCTTCTGTGGTGGTCCAATGGATAAGCTCTGTGGTCCCAAAGCAGAGGGCCTAAATTCAATCCTTGGTGGGGATCTAGGATCCCACACACCACAACTAAGCCAGTGCCCCACAATTAGTGGGCACCCATGGGTGCACTGGAGCCCACAGGCCACAATGAAGACCCAGTACAGTGAAAAAAAAAAAAGAATCTCAAAAGGAGATCAAATATTTTAGAGTATGAACATTAAAGTGTCTTCTCTAAGATTTAGGAGATCTTTTCCAAAATTTAAATTTCACAAGAATATTCTTCTGCACACTGAAAATATGAATGAAACAGAATTTCTGCTTGCATAGTGCTTATCCATACCACCGGTTGGATAGAGAGACCAAGCAGATAAATAAAATAAACAAGAATGAGTTCTGATTATGATGTATTATGATGTATTATGAAACAAAATTAAAGAAACGGTCCAGAAAGGAACTTGTGAATGTGTGTGTATGTGTGAGTGCATGCACGCTCAATCATATCTGACTCTTTTGAGACCCTATGGACTGTAGCTTGCCAGGTTCCTCTGTCCATGGAATTTTCCAGGAAAGAATATTGGAGTGGGTTGCCATTTCCTTCTCCAGGGGATCTTCACAACCCAGGGATGGAACTCACTTCTTTGGCTTGGCAGGCAGATTCTTGACCACTGAGCCAGCTGGGAAGTTCAACTCATGAAAAGTAAGTTAGGATTTTAGTGAATCAAAGAATGGCCTCCCAGAAGTGACTTTTTACCTAAGATTTGACTGACAAAAAGAAGCTAGTAAAGGAAAGACTCATGGAAACAGTGGAACAGGCAGCAAGGGCAAAGCTTAATATTCAAAGGTCACTGTTGTTCGTGCTCTGAGAATAAGAGGAGAGTGTTAGAAAATGCATTCAGAGGGAAAAGAGAGGTTATATTATGTAGACCCTTTTTACTATTTAACAAACTAATTTTAATTTGGATGCAAAGAGAAACCAATGGAAGTTGGGTGGGAAAAAAGAGGTTTGGAAGGTGGTAATATGTTCAACCCTTATGGCAGAAAGTGAAGAAGAACTAAAGAGCCTCTTAATGAAAGTGAAAGAGGAGAGTGAAAAAGTTAGCTTAAAGCTCAACATTCAGAAAACTAAGATCATGGCATCCGGTCCCATCACTTCATGGCATATAGATGGGGAAACAATGAAAACAGTGGCTGACTTTATTTTCTGGGCTCCAAAATCACTGCAGATGGTGACTGCAGTAATGAAATTAAAAGACGCTTACTCCTTTGGAAGAAAAGTTATGACCAACCTAGACAGCATATTAAAAAGCAGAGACATTACTTTGCCAACAAAGGTCCATCCAGTCAAGGCTATGGTTTTTCCAGTGGTCATGTATAGATGTGAGAGTTGGACTATAAAGAAAGCTAAGCACTCAAGAATTGATGCTTTTGAACTGTGGTGTTGGAGAAGACTCTTGAGAGTCCCTTGGACTACAAGAAGATCCAACCAGTCCATCCTGAAGGAGATCAGTCCTGGGTGTTCATTGGAAGGACTGATGTTGAACCCGAAACTCCAATATTTTGGCCACCTGATATGAAGAGCTGACTCATTGGAAAAGACCCCGATTGGGATTTTGGGAAAGATTGAGGGCAGGAGGAGAAGGGAACGACAGAGGATGAGATGGTTGGATGGCATCATCGATTCAATGGACATGGGTTTGGGTGGACTCCAGGAGTTGGTGATGGACAGGGAGGCCTGGCGTGATGCAGTTCATGGGGTCTCAAAGAGTCGGACACGACTGAGCAACTGAAATGAACTGAACTGAATATGTTCAAATTAAATTTCTAAGAACTTTCTAGTCTCTGTACAAGGGTGATACTTAGTGAACAAAAATGGAAGCATTAGTTAGTGGACTACTGTAGGAGTCTAGGCATGAATTAGAAGTTAACAGAAGAAAATACTTTGAATATAGAGTTGATACATTCACTGTTGCATCGGATTTAAGATGTGAAGAAAAATTAATAAAGAATGACTTACAGGTATTTAATATCTGCAAGGGAAACTATGTAGACAGTAGTTCCATTAACTGATATAAGAAAGACTTTGACAGCAATAGGAGTTTGGAAAATATTTTCAAGACCTTGGTTTTAGACATGTAAAGTTTTAGTTGCATATTGAACATCTGAGTGGGAATTCTGAGTATGAAGCTCGATAGACCATCTGTGCCTGCTCAGTCGTGTCTGACTCTTTGCAACCCCATGGACTGTAGCCCACCAGGTTCCTCTGGTCATGGGATTATCTGGCATGAATACTGGGCAGTTTGCCATTGCCTTCTCCAAGGGATCCTCCCGATCCAGAGATCAAACCCACATTTCCTGTGGCTCCAGTACAGGCAGGTGTATTCTTTGCCACTGAGACACCTGGCAAGCTCAGACACATCTGCAGCTGTAAGGAAACTTGGAGGGAGTATATTATCTCTCTTGTACATCTACAACCTAACAGTGCCTGACCCACTGTATACACTCAATGAATATTTGCTGAGTAAATAAATGAATGAAGAATCTACATCTCTTACTTTTTACTCTTCATGTAGTCTTCTAATTAGTTCATCATTTATTATCTTCCAAGTTATTCCACATGAGGAGAAATGATGTTATAAATAGGAAATCTGAGCACTTCACATACTGAAAAAAGAACTCCTTAAATAAATTCTTAAATTGAAATGTTTCATGTAAATTGAAATAGCATTCATTCTTATCTACAGTACAAAAATCTCTTGAATGACTAAGAAAATTTAAGTTCCCAATGCTACACCTGAAATGTCTTTGATAGCTATTTATCATGAGAGTCTCTGGCTGTGAAGAACATATGCATTCTTTTTTGTGTTCATGCATGCATTCATTGATTTCTAACTAATATTTATTTAGCCTTTACCTGCCACAAGCACTTTACTAGACATTCAAGGTGGGTGGCACTATTGGTAAAAAACTTGCCTGCCAATGTGGCAGTTTAGGGACACAGGTTCGATCCCTGGGTATGAAAGATCCTCTAGAGAAGGAAATGGCAACTCACTCTAGTATTCTTGCCTGGAGAATCCCATGGACTGAGTAGCTTGGCAAGTTACAGTCCGTAGGGTCACAAAGAGTTGGACACTACTGAAGCAACTTAGTAAGGCATGGCATCAGAGGATAATGCCTCACCTTGTTGTCCAGTGGTAGAGTCTAGTCATACTACAGGAATAACAACCAGAGCTTTACACTCAATAAAGTGGCAGTCATACAAAGTTTAGTGGAAACATGAAGTGGGATGGTCTAGAGACATCCTGGCTTGTTATATTTTACACAAAAATAATAACCAAAGACAGGATAGTCCAGGCAAGAGAAACAGTGTACTATCTAATTGGCATATTATAGAAAATACTGTGGCAATATTTAAAGATAAATTGAAAAGGTCAGTAGTAGGGACAAGAGAAGATCATAGGAGATTAGAGACAGAAATAAAAGAATAAGGGAGCCAGTTGAATAAGCTAAGTGAACTCCCTGAACTAAGACAGTGACTCTGGATAAAGTGGGGCTTCCAAGTTTCAGACTTCAACATTTGGAGACAGATAACACCATTCACTCACCTGGAAGGGCTGAGGGAAAGATGGAAGAAAGATTGGACCCTCCAAATGGGGATGTCTAGTAGGACGGAAGGATTTGGACAAAGGTTGAAATGCAACCCATAAAGTATAGTTATATTGATGGTAGTTTACGATATGACTATGACTATGAAAAGCCAGCCAGAGTAAAGAGAGACTAACACCAGAAGCAAAACCCCCAAAAAAGAAAGTACACAAACAGAGAAGAAGGAGTGATCACAGAGATAAATATGTGAAAGTAATGGGAGGCAGTGTCATGAAAGGAGAATATATACAAGAGAGGAGAGTATTTTGAGGAGGGGAGAATCAGTTATGCCAGATGACACAATTATAAATTTAAAAGCTAACATTTAAATTATGTCATGATATAATGTTTTGATATACTGAAGGAAAAGAATCCAACAGTTTTTCTGCCATCATGAGCAATGGTCAAGATTTTGCTAGGAGTGTGCGTACACTTTGGAGCAATGTAATTTAAGAGGCAGCTCTTTGGGGAAATTTTTAACGTTAGTTAGAATGATTGAAAACTTGACAGAGCAATAGAAGATTATGGAGAAAATAGAGATCTTCAGTCTGTAGAAAAGATAATTTAATGTACTTCCCCAAGCTGTCCTTACTTATGTGAAGGGCTCTTACACTGACCACCTCCTCTGGAACACACCAGGAGGTGTTAAGAAGGTAAGAATAGAATAATATTTCACTGGAACATGCTGTATTCTAATTTGGGAGGATAAAACAAGTCTGTGACTAACAAAAAGAAATACGTACTTTAATTTGTTTGAAAAGGGAAGGGGTAAGGAGACGTTATAAAGACATACATTATGGTACTGAAGGGAATGGCAATGTTTAATTGAGAAAAATAATGCCTTAATGAAGTACTTTGGAAGTTTTGTAGTCAGAAAAAATAAATATGCATGATTCTGTTTGCAGACTACCT
Source organism: Bos grunniens (assembly GCF_055505025.1). Classification (NCBI taxonomy): domain Eukaryota; kingdom Metazoa; phylum Chordata; class Mammalia; order Artiodactyla; family Bovidae; genus Bos; species Bos grunniens. Next base: position 25,288,977 of record NC_141181.1, read on the forward strand.
GACTATAGCTTTTAACAGAGAATAAGCAGGCCTGGCTTCCAGTAATAAGAGAGTAATACTGTGTCACTTCTACATTTCCTCTGTACTTCAACTGTTGAAATAGTTTCATGTTTCTAGAATGAGTATGGTGAGCACAGTAAAATCTTGCTTTTTATCTTCAATTGATTCTGAATCTAGAACTATTATAAGCATTAGAATAATTATTTAATACTTACCAGGTACTGTGACATACACTCTGGAACCATATGAAGACTGAAACTATAATAGAGTAACAAAAGGCAGTACAGGCCTACTGAATTATTTTTTTGATCCAGGAAAATAATATAAATCTAAATTATCCTGAAAATTCCAAGTTTTATTATGCACATTTTGGTGATTCCATTAGAATGAAAATGCAAAAAGTTTGCTTTCTTGGCTATGTATAAAAACTATCTAGATCTTAAGTGGTAGAGTAGAATATTTTCAAAAGATATGATTGACCTTTCATAACTAATGGTTTGTGATTTATTATTTTACCTCCCTTTCATAAAAATGGACTCTAGGAGAATAAGATATTTAAAAAGAATCAAGGGTATTTTTCCTGGCCAAATTTATGATGGACTTAACTATGCTTCCAAGAAGGAAAAAGATATCTTCAAGGATGGTCATCTTGGGCATAAATTTAGTCATTATTGATTATATTGTCCTCTAGTTGAAGTATCTAATCTTTCAGCTGATGGCAAATGGAAGTAAAATGGTCTGATTATTTCACTTTGAATTTTAAAAGGCACACAGTCAAGTTTAAACTTAGCCAGCTAAAAATAAAATAATGGAAAAAGGTGTTGTCAGCTCACTCAACAAAAATAGAAATGTTTTCATTACTTCAAAAATAATGAAAATATATTTTAGTAAAGAAGAAATCAACACTCCATTTCCCAGCATTATTTTGGAAACAGATCATAGAATGATAATGTAAGAAGATCAGATGTGAGACACAAGAAACAAAAATTATACTTTCAAAATAATTCAGTATAAGGTACATGGGAGCCTTGAGAATAACTCCATGTTTTATAAAAATTTATTAATTACAGAAAATTTACCAGATATTTTCAATTAGCGCTGGATGGGAAAAAAATTAAACCAAAAATTGTGTGTGTGTGTGTGTGTGTGTGTGTGTGTGTGTGTGTGTGTGTATATATATAGACATATAGAGAGAGAGACATATATATATATATATATGTAAACGTATTTTGGTCCTAATGAAGTGAAACAGAAAATGGAAACTATTGAGTGGTTCCATAGATCTTGAAAAATAAATAAATCACAAAAACTTTCTGAATGTTATAACACATAGTATGTTACTGAATATAAATAAACTGCAGCATATTATCAACTTTTCCACAAATAGCTGTTTATTATGACTATAAGAAAAATTACTGCTAATATTTTCCTCATTGGACCTTGTACTTTGTATTTAAAAAGAACTGTAAAGAACAATTACAAAGAAAAATATGTCTTGCTTGATGTGGTGTGTAAAACTAGTTGCAATTTAGCATATTACTTTTGAAAATAATAGGGTCAATCATTTCTTTTCAGGTCATATGATTAAAAACTGCACACCACCTAAAATAGGGCTAATGCATCATACATTCAATGCAACATTTGGTTAAATAGACCATTTACTCAAAATTCAGTGCCCAATTTTAAAAATCAGAATCTATAATTTTTTAATCAAATATTATTGAACAAAGATATTTGTGAATCTCTCACAGTTGTGAAATATCAAATATGATCACAGCTCCACAGTTAAAATTAAACAGAATTTGTGAAATTCTTTTGATAGTTGAGACCAACATACTGATATATTTTTCATATGACTTCTTTTGCCAAACAAAACAAAATAACATATGTACGCAGAAATTATAACATTAGAACAATTGACAATGAAAGGTAGGCTTTTGTGTTTTCAAATATGATTAAGTTTAGAGAAATGTATGCTAGCGCAGGAACCAGAGATCAAATTGCCAACATCTGCTGGATCACAGAAAGCAGGAGACTTCCAGAAAAACACCTACTTCTGCTTTATTGACTACACCAATGCCTTTGACTGTGTAGATCACAAAAAAACTGGTAAATTCTTTAAGAAATGGGGATACCAGACCACCTGACCTGCCTCCTGAGAAACCTGTATGCAAGTCAGGAAGCAACAGTTAGAACTGGACATGGAGCAACGGACTGGTTCCAAATTGGGAAAGGAGTACGTCAACGCTGTACAGTGTCACCCTGCTTATTTAACTTATATGCAGAGTACATCGTGAGAAATGTCAGCCTGGGTGAAGCACAAGCTGGAATCAAGATTGCTGGTAGAAACATCAATAATCTCAGACATGCAGATGACATCACCCTTATGGCAGATAGTAAAGAACTAAAGAGCCTTTTGATGAAAGTGAAAGAGGAGAGTGAAAAACGTGGCTTAAAACTCAACATTCAAAAAACTAAGAACATGGCATCCAGTCCCATTACTTCATGGCAAATAGATGGGGAAAAAGTAGAAACAGTGGCAGACTTTACTCTTTTGGGCTCCAAAATCATTGTAGATGGTGACTGAAGACATGAAATTAAAAGACGCTTACTCCTTGGAAGAAAAGCTATGACCAACCTAGACAGCTTATTAAAAAGCAGAGACATTACTTTGCCAACAAAGGTCCATCTAGTCAAAACTATGGTTTTTCCAGTGGTCATGTATGGATGTGAGAGTTGGATTATAAAGAGAGCTGAGCACTGAAGAATAGATGCTTTTGAACTGTGGTATTGGAGAAGACTCTTGAGAGTCCCTTGGACTGCAAGGAGGTCAAACCAGTCAATCCTAAAGGAAATCAGTCCTGAATATTCATTGGATGGACTGATGCTGAAGCTGAAACTCTAATACTTTGGCCACCTGATGTGAAGAACTGACTCATTGGAAAAGACCCTGATGCTGGGAATGATTGAAGGTGGGAGATGAAGGGGACAACAGAGGATGAGATGGTTAGATGGCATTACCGACACAATGGGCATGAGTTTGAGCAGGTTCCTGGAGTTTGTGATGGACAGAGTGGCCTGGCATGCTGCAGTCCATGGGGTCGCAAGTCGGACATGACTGAGCAACTGAACTGAACTGAACTGATGCTAAAACAAAGACTACCCATTATAAGATTTTGACCAATTTACTTATGTTCCTGTGAATACAGTTTAAACTATTTATAAAAAAGTAAATCACAGAGTTCTTTGACATATTTATATAAAGTGTTACCCAAAATTCACTCATCAAAAAAAAAAAGGAAGCTTACTATTAGCCTAGAACTCTGCAAGGTACTTAGAACAAAGAAATGCATAAAAAGTAGATCTTCAACTTGACTAATTGAAGATCCAATGAAGGAAATAGATATTATCTAGACTTTGTATCTCTGAATCCATCACCTACCAAACCCCATCTTTCTCACTTCTATCAGGCTGCAGTAATCTTACTTTATTCCTCAGATACACAAAAGCTTTCCCCTGGAGTTTCTCTCCAACTGGGATGCTTGACATGACCAACTGTTTCTCAACCTTAAGGTCTACAGCATTCACTAATAGTTGCCTACTCAGTATGCTTCTTTCCTATCTTCTTGCTCAAAATTTTGTATAGAAGATCCTGCTGCTGCTGCTAAGTCGCTTCAGTCGTGTATGACTCAGTGCGGCCCCATAGACGGCAGCCCACCAGGCTCCCCCGTCCCTGGGATTCTCCAGGCAAGAACACTGGAGTGGGTTGCCATTTCCTTCTCCAATGCATGAAAGTGAAAAGTGAAAGTGAAGTCGCTCAGTCGTGTCTGACTCTTCGCGACCCCGTGGACTACAGCCCATCATGGGATTTTCCAGGCAAGAGTACTGGAGTGGGGTGCCATTGCCTGAGACCATACTTATTTCAAGCCAAATGTAACAATAAGTCTATCCCAATACTGAATAAGACAGCATTTTAAAAAATTAGATGGAGAAATTATAAAGACCTAAGAAAATCAGAAAAAAATTATTCTTCAGAATACAATTTAAAAAAACATGTAACCATCTGGTGAGAAAATATTTTAAATGCCATCAAAATATCAAGTTAAACAAAATCAAAGGGCATGCTGGATTTAGTTTTTATGATGTATGTACTTTTAGAGCAACAGAAAAATTTCTGTTAAGTATACATGTTTTTCTACTGATCTGAGTATACACACACAACTTACAGCTTTTGTCAAAAGAAGAGCAGCATCAAAAGAGGAAGAGTCTACATGAGTTGGACATCTAGTCACTCTGGTAAAAGTGATAGTAGAGTCAAGTGCAATTTAATTTAGGAAATCAGAAAATGTTCTGTTTCTGGCACACACAGGTACTGGAGTATATTATACCTACAACACAGAACTTCAATCAATAGCAGAACTGAATATGACTACCTAGCACAAAATAGAAGACAACTTATCAGTCATATAACTCCATCAGGAACAATCCCTCCATTCTTTACATTTTCAGTAATTAAAAAAAAATTAAAAATTACAACAAATAGTAAATGCTATTGAGTTGGGAGCCAACTGGGAGTGGCATGTATCAATTGTTTTAATATGAGAGAAAATTCCCCTCTACTTAATAAGAGGTATTTCTAATTTAGAGTAAATGTTTTATGCTATTTTGTACACAAATGATTCATCTCTATCACAGGTATTTTGCATTTTTTTTCTTGACTACTACCAGTTTGCACATCTGATGCATTTTATCCCTACAACAAAATTATCCAGCATTCTGAGAAAAGCCTTATTTGTGTGTGTCTAATGAGTAATTGTGTTCTTTCAGTTTCTTTAACTTTTGGCTATAATTTAAACTGCATATAGAAAAATGCATCTGTCATAATCACAGATTTACTCACAAATTCAGTTCAGTTCAGTCGCTCAGTCGTGTCTGACTCTGTGACCCCATGAACTGTAGCACATCAGGCTTCCCTGTCCATCACCAACTCCTGGAGTTCACTCAGTCTCATGTCCATTGAGTCAGTGATGCCATCCAGCCATCTCATCCTCTGTCATCCCCTTCTCCTCCTGCCCCCAATCCCTCCCAGCATCAGAGTCTTTTCCAATGAGTCAACTCTTCGCATGAGGTGGCCAAAGTACTGGACTTTCAGATTTAGCATCGTTGCTTCCAAAGAAAACCCAGGGCTGATCTCCTTCAGAATGGACTGGTTGGATCTCCTTGCAGTCCAAGGGACTCTCAAGAGTCTTCTCCAACACCACAGTTCAAAAGCATCAATTCTTCAACACTCAGCTTTCTTCACAGTCCAACTCTCACATCCATACATGACCACAGGAAAAACCATAGTTTTGACTAGACGAACCTTTGTTGGCAAAGTAATGTCTCTGCTTTTTAATATGCTATGTAGGTTGGTCATAACTTTCCTTCCAAGGAGTAAGCGTCTTTTAACTTCATGGCTCACAAAAACACCTAAATAAACAGCTCACAGACTCAACAGACATGAGTTTGAGTAAACTCTGGGAGTTGGTGATAGACAGGGAGGCCTGGCATGCTGCAGTCGATGGGTCGCAAAGAGTCAGACACGACTGAGCGACTGAACTGAACTGAACTGAACTGAAATAACCAGCACCCAGATCAAGAAATGGAATTATCCTAGCACTCTAGAATTCCTCTTGATCCCCTTTCAGGTATTACAGAACAAATGATAACCATTAACCTGAACTATACACAATAGTTCAAATTTGCCTCTTTTCTTATGCTATTCAAAACAGAATTATACAATGTCTGATGACCAATTTACTTAGCACTTTTTCATAGGTTTACTGTTATTGGTCATTTGGATTTTTTTTCTTCTAACTGTCTGCTGAAACCTTCACCCACCAAATTTCTGTCTTTTTACTATTAGTTTTAAGGAGGTCTTTATTTATTTTGGATAAAAGTACTTTATTTGGATACATGTACTGTGAAATCATCTTCCTTCTGTAGGGTGCTTTGTAACCCTATGTTCAGTGTCTCATGAAGGCTGATATTACTATTTTTAATGCAGTTCAGTTCATTCAGTCATGTCCAACTTTTTGCAACCCCATGGACTGCAGCACACCAGGCCTCCCTGACCATCACCAACTCCCAGAACCTGCTCAAATTCATGTCCATTGAGTCAGTGATGCCATCCAACCATCTCATCCTCTCTTATCCCCTTCTCCTCCTGACTTCAATTTTTCCCAGCATCAGGGTCTTTTCCAATGAGTCAGTTCTTCACATCAGGTGGCCAAAGTATTGGAGTTTCAGCTTCAGCATCAGTCCATCCAATGAATATTCAGGACTGATTTCCTTTAGGATTCACTGGTTGGATCTCCTTGCAGTCCAAGAGACTCTCAAGCGTCTTCTTCAACACCACAGTTCAAAAGTATCAATTCTTCAGTGCTCAGCTTTGTTTATGGTCCAAATCTCACATCCATACATGACCACTGGAAAAACCATAGTTTTGACTAGATGGACCTTTGTTGGCAAATTAATGTCTCTGCTTTTTAATATGCTGTCTAGGTTGGTCATAACTTTTCTTCCAAGGAGTAAGTGTCTTTTAATGTCATGTCTGCGGTCACCATCTGCAGTGATTTTGGGGCCTCCAAAAATAAAGTCTGACACTGTTTCCCCATCTATTTCCCATGAAGTGATGGGACCGGATGCCATGATTTTCGTTTTCTGAATGTTGAGTTTTAAGCCAACTTTTCACTCTCCTCTTTCGCTTTCATCAAAAGGCTCTTTAGTTCTTCACTTTCTGCCATAAGGGTGATGTCATCTGCATGTCTGAGGTTATTGATATTTCTCCTGGCATTCTTGATTCCAGCTTGTGTTTCATCCAGCCTGGCATTTCTCATGATGTACTCTGCATATAATTTAAATAAGGAGGGTGACTCTGTACAGCCTTGACGTACTTCTTTCCCAATTTGGAACCAGTCCATTGTTTCATGTCCAGCTCTAACTGTTGCTTCCTGATCTGCATACAGATTTCTCAGGAGGCAGGTAACGTGGTCTGGTATTCCCACTTCTTGAAAAATTTCCCACAGTTTGTTGTGATCCACACAGTCAAAGGCTTTGGCATAGTCAGTAAGGCAGAAATAGACATTTTTCTGGAACTCTCTTGCTTTTTCGATGATCCAGCAGATGTTAGCAATTTGATCTCTGGTTCCTCTGCCTTTTCTAAATCCAGCTTGAACATCTGGAAGGTCAAATAATTTAATGCAGTACAAATTATTATTTCCATTTATCATTAGTATGTCTAAGAAATCCTATCTACTCCAAAGTCACAAAGACACTGCATGATATTTTCTTCTAAATTACGCATTCAGTCTATAATTGACTTGTGTAAGATGTGAAGCAAGAGTGTATCCAGCTGACTCTACTCATTTCGGTTTTTTCTTACACAATGTAAATGGACAGTTTTTACAGCTCAGTGTTATATAACTCATTATTTCTAAGTACCAAATCTTAAATCTTTGGATTTTTTTTTTTTTTTTTTTTACTGTTTTAACAAGCAATATAATGTTACTATAAAAGAAGACCCTTGCCATCCTGAAACCTACTACAGAGAGTTAATTACAACTGAACACAGATCACAAACTAAATCTGCATCCTCATGGAAGTTATCCCAGAGAAGGATACTCACACAAAAAACACTGGGCTTTGAAGAAAAGGAGCAAACAAAGACACAGAGGCTGGAAGGCAAAGTAGAGAGATTTATAAAAGAGACATAGTTAGAGGAGGTTTTTCAAAAGAAAGCATGGACACTACATCCTATTAAACATTCTGCTCTGTTTTCTCCCACGAAAATCTTTAGTAAATTTCTAATGATGTCCACTAAAGAATATTAACTTGAGAATACATCATTATTAATCAATGTGGCAGCTCTGTTTCTCTCTCTGGTTCTTGTACATATTAGAAATGATGTCATCTATGTTGGCCTTGTAATATATATCCCATCATGTTACTTGCCAAGGACATGTAGTCTGATACAATGTTTGAAAATGTAAAGAAATTTAGTGAATGTGAAATGACAAACATAATATCAGAAGCAGATCTGCATGAGAGATTTTTAGCAGGCTCTCTTGTTGAACACATTATTAGGTCCTCAACTCATTAGATGACCCAAGATATTTTTAGAGTAAATAACAAAAGATATCAAGTTGTACTATTTCATGTGTACGAGTGAAATAACACTGATGATTTCAAATTATTTGTAATACACAAACATAAAGTCTCAAAAAAAAAAAATCTGTCTCTGAAAAAGCCCAGTTAACTTTTAAAGGAATCAACAAATATGTCATTATTAGTGGTTTCTTTTAGATCTGAAGTATGTAGATCAATTACCACTGATGCTTAACTTTGGTGGGGGGAAAAAGTCAACATTTGTTACCTATATAAATTTCATCAGGCTACTCATAGTATGTTCCATTTTAGATTTGACTTCAAACTCAAAGGATGCTTTGTATACTGTGGAGCTCACTGCAAAACTCAAAGCAGAGAATTTGCTCAAGACACATATATTCCCAGTTTTTAGGAAATAATAGCACACAATCCCCCCTTATACACAGAAGTTCTTAGCAAGTTAGCATGTATCTCGTAAGCACAAAAGGGTGTGTTTGTTTTGTTTATGTAAAAGTGATTTGCTTACTAAAGTTTTTCATACACAAAGTTCCGATGGCTTCCTCATTGAGGCAGTTTCCTGATTATGGCAGTGTACTGTTGATGCATGTATTGAACATAGACAACAGTTCCCCTAGAAACTCATTCCTACTGTATAGCTTTGAAAAGGGTTATTTCAATCAGCAATCTCTCTTTCCTTAACCCTGCCCAGGATTGTGTGAGATATTTAATCTATATAATAAATTCCTTTCTGCTTAACATAGTTAGAGGGACTTTTTTCCTTCTCATGGTAATCTGACCAATAGTGTGTGTTGTAAGAATGAAACATAAACTGTTTAACTCAGTGATTGAGAGATAATCAATGTTCAACAAATGTTTGTATCACAATTATTGAGAATTCAAATACGTATTCAGGATGAGAACTAAATTATTGCCTACCGTATCAGTAAACAAAGGATGTCACAGCCATCAACTATCACATTACAGATGCTGAATGGCAACTCAGGAAGGAAACAAGGAATTCCCATCTTTCAGCAGGCTTCATCCTGAAGCCACTCCTTAAGGTGCAGCCTTGAGGAAACTCCAAATGAGAAAACACAGGATACTGGCCCCAGATAGCTGGGGTGCATATCAAAAGAATGATTTCAGTGAGCCCAGACTCCTCCAATTTCCCATACAAGGAAAAGTGCTAAATTGCTTTACTTGAGCTATCTGGTTTTCTTCTGTTTACAATAATCTTTTGATGTTCTGATGTTCCAACTACCTGGTTCTTTTGCAAAAATATCCTATACACCCTGCCCTCCTTCCTCTTTGGAGCAGTCTCTCAGAGCTGAGATGCCATCTCCAGAGCCTGAAGTCCTAAGAATGTCCAATGAATAAAACGTGTGTACGCTGTGTCTGACTCTTCGCGACCCCCATGGACTGTAGTCCATCAGGCTCCTCTGTCCCTGGGATTTCCAAGGTAAGAATACTGGAGTGAATTGCCATTTCCTCCTCCAGGGGCTCTGCCCAACCCAGGCATGGAACCTGCAATCCTGCATTGGCAGGCAGATTGTTTTACCAGGGAGCCACCTGGGAAGCATGAATAAAACATAATGCTCAACTTTCAGGCAGTGCTTTTTTTCCCCCCCCCCAGTCAACAGATATAAAGCAATTGTAGATGAAACCTGGGTCTCCCACATTGCAGGCAGATTCTTTATCTTCTGAGCCACCACAGAAGCCAATAGAGGAAACACTTGTGACCAAAGTTAAATGGCAAGGAAATTCCTGAGAATTTGAGGAATTCCTGGCCAATTTTTGCAATTTCTCCTTATTATCTATTGCAATGTATTGTAATCTGGGGATGTTGACCTCATCCTTGCGGAAGATTCTGATGCTTTCCTCCTCAGTTACAGATCAGACACTCTTACCAGACTTCTCTGTGCGGTCTACCTTCCCTGCAGAGAACACGGTGGCAGCGCCTTCGCGGCCTGGCCGGGGCGGAACAGCTGCTGCGAGCAGGAGGTGGGGAGCGCCTCCTGCGGCTGCTTGAATCGGCCTGCCCCCGCCTATGTCTTCAGATTCCACTTCAGCCTCTCTCTTCATCGAGGAACTGGCATTGCTACTTGCACCTGTGGAAAGTGCCGCTTTCCCTAGAGAGAGCCAGTAGCCCTAGCCTATATCAGCAACACCGGTCCACAATCTGGTGGAGGATTGGGGAAACAGCAGCCCAGAGACAACCTGGAGCTCGTCTTCACGCAATTGGAGGAGGAACTTGGAATCCCAGGTTATCTGGGTTCAATGAAAATAATCTGTGAGCTCTGATGGACTATTCTTCAAGAACTGGCTATATACACAGTTCCTAAAAAGGAAAAAAAAAAAAAAAAAGAATCTGTTTGAAGAGGAGAAATTGCTCAGAAGGAGATTTAGAGAAAATCCAGACCAAGGCAGGGGAGAGTGAAAATGTTAGTGGCTCAGTCGTTTCTGATTGTTTGCGACCCTATGGACCGTAGCCTCTGTCCATGGAATTCTCCAGGCAAGAATACTGGAGTAGGTTTCCATTCCCTTCGCCAGGGGACCGTCCTGACCCAGGATTCGAACCCAGGTCTTGTGCCTTGCAGGCAGATTCTTTACTGGCTCAGCCTCCAGGGAAGCCGAAGCAGGTGAGATAACAGTGAAATTTCTAAAAAGAAGTCACCTGGAGATGGAGGTGAAGAACAATGTCGAATGAGAGATAAATTCTGAAATAGTTGTTACCACTTCCACAGAAATCCTGGTGTTGTGATCACCCCTACATGCACTGAAGTTACCAGAAGAGCCCATCACAGAGTGGGATGAATATTGGTGTGAGGTGGCGATTGCTCATGAAATTAATCAGTCAATCTAAGAAATAATTAGAAAATTTTATTCAAGGCAAATTTGAGGATTATAACCTGAGAAGAGCATATCAGAAAGTTCTGAGAACGGTTCTGCCAGTTAGAAATCAAGGCACAGTTATGTAAAAATTTTTGAGACAGTGGACTGAACATCAAATGATGTATTATTGACTGTTTATATAATTCAGCTCTAAGCAACATCCTGGTGGGTCATATGACCCCTTAAAAGATCAAGAAGTAATGTTATCTCTTAAGGAGTTGCCTTGTTGGTGCTAGGAGAATGTTGCCATTTATACCTGCTCATGGGGGAGGTTTGGTCAATACACAATGCAAATACACCATAGTGTGGGGAGAAGGGAAGCCAAAGGGCAGAGAAGAATTTTATGTTTATATTTTTCTTGTCTTGCCATAAAATATGAATTTTGTCTCACTTGCTAAATGACACTCTGAGGGTGCCTATGTCTGTCCTGAACTTTGGGAGGCCCAAGACCAAAAGATATAAGTACTGGTTAGCCCAGCAAGCTGCCAAAAGAATGGTCTCCACCAGCTCCTACAGGATCTGAATCTATTCTCCAAAAATAGCAAAGTAGATTCAGAAAAGCAATGGAGCTAAGATGGGCCAGCACCATGATATCACTCCCAGCTCTGACCGAATACAGAATTTTGGAGAGCATATGGAGATAGCAGACTAGACTGCATATACATGTTGAACTATCCATATCACCATCTTCTTCAACACTTGTCACATCTGGCCTTGTTGGGTCAGTCCTACTACAGAAATACCAGGCTGTAGATTTGATAAGCTAAATATTAATAGACCAGAAGAGTCTAGAGCCTATTTAGCCTCTGCCTCCATTGGAATTCATTGGAGTAAATGGTAGAGCTAGTTCATTCTAATCATCCAAACTGAACATTTGTATCTCAAGAAAAAATAGATTGTGTTCTTAAATATATATATATATATATATATATATGATCACTGGCTTTTGAACAGAGACTAGAACACATGATATACTTGATGATTGAATGGTGAACACAACTCCTCTTCAGATGTACTCCAAGCTTACTCATCTAAGTATTGATTCCAAGGCAAAGGATATTATTCTGCTCCATCTGATATAAGAAAGTGAAATATTTAGACCATATGAAAACAATTCAGTCTTAGTTTACATCACAGTATTTTTCAAAAGTATGGAAGAGTTGTATGTGTGTGTGTGTGTGTAATAGGAACATTAGAATGTGACGTTAACTTTCAGAACTGCCCTTTTAACCATTGCATCCAAAGTCTTAGCTCAGAACCTGGTATGGTGACTCACTTAAAAATCACCACTCTTGTCATCAACATCCTAGAAACAGTAAAAACTCTACTATAAAGTTTATTATTTTGCTGTTTTATTGTTCTCACTTTATAGTTTGTCCATATAACAAGGCTTGGAGAAGAGTACTACAAACCCAAATTTACCCATGGGGACTCAGAGGCTGAGACGTCATCCATGGTTACAAACTTTGAAAATGGCAAAACCAAACATTAAACACAGGTTTGTTTAAGAAAACTCAAGGAGTGAATAACAAAGCCCCTTTAGTGTAAAATATTGCTTTTACTATGGCATTCTAGAGGTGTTGCCACTATTTGCCTTTCCCAACTATCCTTTTAATAACTAAGCACAATGCGGATTTACTGATTCTTCTGCTTCTGCAACTAAAGCTTTTGTATCTGTTCAAGTATCTCCTCTGTTTTAAAGAAAAAAGACATCCCATAGGAATTTCCTACTTGAAGCCTATTTTCTCTCTGTGATTAAATTACATAATCATATTTAGAAAACAAAATAACATTGCTTATATGCAGAGTACACCATGAGAAATGCTGGGCTGGAAGAAGCACAGGCTGGAATCAAGATTGCCGGGAGAAATATCAATAACCTCAGATATGCAGATGACATCACCCTTATGGCAGAAAGTGAAGAGGAACTAAAAAGCCTCTTGATGAAAGTGAAAGTGGAGAGTGAAAAAGTTGGCTTAAAGCTCAACATTCAGAAAACGAAGATCATGGCATCCGGTCCCATCACTTTATGGGAAATAGATGGGGAAACAGTGGAAACAGTGTCAGACTTTATTTTTTCGGGCTCCAAAATCACTGCAGATGGTGATTGCAGCCATGAAATCAAAAGACACTTACTCCTTGGAAGGAAAGTTATGACCAACCTAGACAGCATATTAAAAAGTGGAGACATTACTTTGCCAACAAAGGCCTGTCTAGTCAAGGCTATGGTTTTTCCAGTGGTCATGTATGGATATGAGAGTTGGACTGTGAAGAAGGCTGAGCACTGAAGAATTGATGCTTTTGAACTGTGGTGTTGGAGAAGACTCTTGAGAGTCCCTTGGACTGCAAGGAGATCCAACCAGTTCATTCTGAAGGAGATCAGCCCTGGGTGTTCTTTGGAAGGAATGATGCTAAAGCTGAAACTTCAAAACTTTGACCACCTCATGCAAAGAGTTGACTCATTGGAAAAGACTCTGATGCTGGGAGGGATTGGGGGCAGGAGGAGAAGGGGACGACAGAGGATGAGATGGCTGGATGGCATCACTGACTCGATGGACGTGAGTCTGAGTGAACTCCGGGAGCTGGTGATGGACAGGGAGGCCTGGTGTCCTGGGATTCATGGGGTTGCAAAGAGTCGAACATGACTGAGTGACTGAACTGAACTGAACTGAAGAAATAGAGGAATATCAGAGAAAACAAGATGCATCTAAACTGAAAAATGCAGACTCCACAGAAAAACAAAAAACCCAACCACAAATATTTTGTATATTTTTATGTTAAATATACCATGAAAAATAAAAAATAGTGAACATTTTTTGATAGCTGTTTTCAAACATGTGCAATTTTCTCTATAAGATATGTAAATTATTTGAAGAATTTACATTTCATTAAAAGCAGTTAAGTCACACTATGAAGACTTAACTTGAAAAGTTTTCCAGATATCCCTTCTGTTCCCAAATCAATTGGTCTCTGCATTCCATGAAAAAAAAGTACAATACTTCTCTGATTAATGGAGAACATCAATCTGAATTGAGTAGTTTCATTAATAAAGCCTTTCAATCTATATTTATCTATACTAAGTATACTAAGTTATTAAACTAAGTACACTAAATGCTGGGCATGTTGCAAAACATTTGAGATGAAAAAACAGTGAATTCTTCATAGCTAATAATATTGATAACACAACCATCAAACTAAATCCTAAAAATAGAAAAATACTTCCCAAGTAATTTAGATGAACTTGAGGGAGAAACCCAACATACCTTCTATTTAAATATTCTGAAAAGTTTAGGCTTTGACTTGATGGCAGTATGTAGATAAGACTGTAACTGACATATTTAACAACAAATGACTATTTATAAAATAATTTAAAATTCCTCTATGGTTGTTATATTAAGTTGTTCATTTTTCAACATATTGCTTTAATATGTAGGCATTATTGAATCAACAAAATAAAGTGAGGTGGTCTCCACCACCACATTTATAAAGAACATACAGATTATTACTGACAAATTACAGTATAATAAAGATAATCAACTCATGCTTGATATAGTTTCATTTGTCTTCTCTGATCTCTACTTGAACTAATCTCTATGAAAAAAAGTCTCCAATAAACTTTACATAGACTTCACTCAGTAAGCTCTTACCTCACGAGCATATCTTAGACAATGCTTGTATATAGTCCTACTCATTCCTAAGCGGTTTTGTTTAAGATTATCAGATATCTCCAGATTATAGACACCATAAAGGCAAAAATCATGCTGGGATTCACTTTGATGTCACTTCCAGAAGAAGTAGAGGGGAATCAAGTAAAAGAAGTGTAGACACCTATCTATAGAAGGCAAAGATGTCAGAGAAATTAACACTTGCATCATAAAGGAGTAAAGGATGAAGAGGTGTTCGCCAAACAAAAATGTGACTGGGCATGTTCCACAGAAAACGAACATCAAGTGTAAGGGGCGAAGTGGTTGAGGGAGGGTTTTCCATGGGAAATATAGGGTTCCTAGACTGAAAAATACAAGGCAAAAATATAAAAAGGAAGGTTAAATTCATTGGACAGAGTATGCACTGATGTTTATATTTTACCCAGTAAAACACTGATATTCAGGGCTCCCCTGATGGTGCACAGTAGATAAGAATCTGCATGCCAATGTAGGGGACATGGGTTCCATTCCTCGTCCAGGAAGATTCCACATGCAGTGCAGCAACTGAGCCCACACCCTAGAGACCACAAGTCACAACGATGAGCCCACGTGCAGCAACTACTGAAGCCCACATGCCTAGAGCCCATGATCTGCAACAAGAGAAGCCACCGCAATGAGAAGGCTGTGCACCACAACTAGAGAGTCAGCCCCTGCTCGCTGCAACTAGAGGAAACCCAGAAGCAGTGAAAAACCAGCACAGTCACAAATAAACAAATAAAAAAACTTTTAAAAGCAATGGTGTTTAAATAGTCTTTCACAGTAAAAGTATTTAAAATATAGTTTAGTACCTTAGATATAAAACAGATACATGGGGAATACCAGTAGTTGAAATGGTGACCTAAATATCCAAAGATTTTGTTGTCTATCCTCCTATCACAGTAGCCTCTCTTAACACAAGCAGCTCTATCCTCTAAGTTTAAGGAAATGATATTATGTTGAGATAGTGGCTTCACGTTCTTGCAAATGGCCTTCAGTAAGAGGAGGAGAGGAGATAACTCTATCAAAACAAGACCTAATTAGCCCCTCAGTCAGTATCTCCCATCAGGAAGCTTCCATAAGCCTCTTAACCTTCTCCAACAGAGGGCAGTCAGAATGAAAACCACAATCACAGAAAACTAACCAATCTGATCACATGGACCACAGCTTTGTCTGACTCAATGAAACCATGAGCCATGCCCATGTAGGGCCACCCAAGATAGATGGGTCATGGTGGAGAGTTCTGACAAAATGCGGTCCACTGGAGAAAGGAATTGGAGAAGGCAATGGCACCCCACTCCAGTACTCTTGCCTGGAAAATCCCATGGATGGAGGAGCCTGGTAGGTTGCTGTCCATGGGGTCGCTAAGAGTCGGACACGACTGAAGCGACTTACCAGCAGGAGAAAGGAATGGCAGTCAACTTCAGTATTCTTGCCTTGAGAAACCCATGAAAGTATGAAAAGGCAAAAAGATAGGACATTGAAAGATGAAGTCCCCAGGTAAATAGGTGCCCAATATGCTACTTTAAATCAGTGGAGAAATAACTCCAGAAATAATGAAGAGACAGAGCCAAAGCAAAAACACCTAGTTGTGGATGTGACTGGTGATAGAAGCAAAGTCTGAGCTGTAAAGAGCAATATTGCATAGGAATGTTAGGTCTATGAATCAAGGCAAACCGGAAGTGATCAAACAGGAGATGGCAAGAAGGAACGTCAACATTTTAGGAATCAGCGAACTAAAATGGACTTGAATGGGTGAATTTAACTCAGATAACCATTATATCTACTACTATGGGCAAGAATCCCTTAGAAGAAAGAGATTAGCCATCATAGTCAACAAAAGAGTCTGAAGTGCAGTACTTGGATGAAATCTCAAAAATGACAGAATGATTTCTGTTCGTTTCCAAGGCAAACCATTCAATACCACAGTAATCCAAGTCTATGCCCTGACCAATAAGAAGATCAACAAGATATTCTAGAACTAACACCCAAAAAAGATGTCCTTTTCATTATAGGGAACTAGGAAGTCAAGAAATACCTGGAGTAACAGGCAAATTTGGACTTGGAGTACAGAACAAAGCAGTGCAAAAGCTAATACAGTTTCACCAAGAGAACACATTGTTAATAGCAAACACTCTCTTGAAACAACACAAGAGAAGACTCTACACATGGACATCACAAGATGGTCAACACTGATGTCAGATTCATTATATTCTTTTCAGCCAAAGGTGGAGAAGTTCTATACAGTCAGCAAAAACAAGACCAGGAGTTGACTGTGGCTCAGATCATGAACTCTTTATTGCCAAATTCAGACTTAAATTGAAGAAAGTAGGGAAAACCACTTGATCATTCAGGTATGACCTAAATCAAATTCCTTATAATTATACAGTGGAAGTGACAAATAGATTCAAGGAATTAGATCTGATAAACAGAGTACCTGAAGAACTATGGATGGAAGTTCTTTACATTATACAGGAAGCAGTGATCAAGACTAACCCCAAGGAAAATAAATGCCAAAAGCAAATTGGTTGTCTGAGTCCTTACAAATAACTGTGAATAGAAGAGAAGCTAAAGGCAAAGGAGAAAAGGAAAGATATACCCATTTGAATGCAGAGTTCCAAAGAATAGCACAGAGAGATAAGAAAGCCTTCCTCAGTGATCCATGCAAACAAAGAGAGGAAAACAATAGAATGGGAAAGTCTAGAGATTTCTTCAAGAAAATTAGAGATATCAAGGGTACATTTCATGCAAAGATGGGCACAATAAAGGACAGAAATATTATGGACCTAACAAATGCAGAAAATGTTAAGAAGAGGTAGCAAGAGTACACAGAAAAACTATACAAAAAAGATTTTCATGACCCAGATAATCAGGATGTTGTGATCACTCATCTAGAGCCAGACATCCTGGAATACGAAGTCAAGTGGGTCTTAGGAAGCATCACTACAAACAAAGCTAGTGGAGGAGATGGAATCCCATTTGAGCTATTTCAAATCCTTAAAGATGATGCTATGAAAGTGCTGCACTCAATATGCCAGCAAATTTGGAAAACTCAACAGTGGGCACAGGACTGGAAAAGGTCAGTTTGCATTCTAGTCCCAACAGAGGCAATGCCAAAGAATGCTTAAACTACTGCACAATTGCACTCATCTCACAAACTAGCAAAGTAATGCTCAAAACTCTCCAAGCCAGGCATCAGCAGTACGTGAACTGTGAAATTCCATATGTTCAAGCAGGATTTAGAAAAGGTAGATGAACCAGAGATCAAATGCCAATATCCACTGGATCATTGAAAAAGAGAGAGTTCCAGAAAAACATATATTTTTGCTTTGTTGACTATGCCAAAGCCTTTGACTGTGTGGATCACAACAAACTGTGGAAAATTCTTAAACAGATAGGAACACCAGACCACCTTACCTGCCTGCTGAGAAATCTGTATGCAGGTCAAGAAGCAACAGCTAGAACTGGACTGGTTTCAGATAGGGAAAGGAGTATGTCAAGTCTGTATATTGTCACCCTGCTTATTTAACTTATATGCAGAGTACATCATGAGAAATGCTGGACTGGATTAAGCACAAGCTGTACTCTAGATTTCTGGTAGAAATATCAATAACCTCAAATAGGCAGATGACACCACCCTTACAACAGAAAATGAAGAAGAACTAAAGAGCATCTTGATAAAAATGAAAGAGGAGAGTGAAAATGTTGGCTTAAACTCAACAGTCAGAAAACTAAGATAATGGCATCTGGGCCATCACTTCATGGCAAATAGATGTGGACACAGTGGAAACAGAGACAGAGTTTATTTTGGGGGGCTCCAAGATCACAGCAGATGGTGATGGCAGACATGAAATTAAAAGACACTGGTTCCTTGGAAGAAAAGTTTTGACCAACCTAGACAGCATATTAAAAAGCAGAGACATTACTTTGCCAACAAAGGTTCATCTAGTCAAAGCTTTGGTTTTTCCAGTAGTCATGGATGGATGTGAGAGCTGGACTTAAAGAAAGTTGAGCACTGAAGAATTGATGCTTTTGAACTGTTGGAGAAGACTCTTGAGAGTCCCTTGGACTGCAAGGAGGTCAAACCAGTCAATCCTAAAGGAAATCAGTCCTGAATATTCATTGGAAGGACTGATGGTGAAGCTGAAACTCCAATACTTTGGCCCCCTGATGCGAAGACCTGACTCATTTGAAAAGACCTTGATGCTGGGAATGATTGAAGGTGGGAGAAGGGGACAACAGAGGATGTGATGGTTGGATGGCATCACTGACTCAATGGACATAAGTTTTAGTAAGCTCAGGGAGTTGATGATAGACAGGGAAGTGCCGGAGTCCAGCCCCGGCTGATCCAGGGAATTCGAAGGGGAGATGGCTTCGGCGACTATTTAAATATTCGTCAAAGATATAAAGAGTAATAGAATGAGGATAGCTCAGCAGGAAAATTCAGTGGAGAAAAGAGGCTGAGTAGCTTAGTTTACGCGGGAGACCAATAAAACTTCAAGACAAGAAGTTTGCACCACTTACGTAGGCCGCAGGCGTCCTTCCGCTCTTCCAAAGGAGAGGAGACACTGAGGCCTCCCCAGTCGGATCTTAGAAGCCCAGGCAAAATTAGTAAGCTTGGTGGGTTCTGCGCTACAGATGGAGACTCAGCCAGAGTTTGAGAGGGAAAAAGACATGGGGAGACCAGTATTTCGAGGAACTGATCCCCATTCTTTATTTTCCAGAGTCTGTTTTTATACACTGAGATGTTATACAAAAGTCACGTGGGGACAGCAGTCCTGACTTTTATTAAAGTCACGTGCTTCACACAAATGTATACAGAGGTCTTAGGGGTGTTACATCATCTTCTGGCCAGGGGGGCCTGCTGACAATTTATGACCCTCTCCTTGTGACAGTGGTCAGTCAACCAGAACACTTTTTTCTCCAAGGGTGATTATTCTTAAAACAGACGCCACCCAAATAAAGTTACATTCCTATAGGGTGAGGGTGTAGTGGGTTTTAGTTAAGGAAAGAATTTACTTAGCCTAAGGTCTAATGTGATTTATATCAAAGGTTAATACTTATTTCTTCTATATATTCATTAATGTGTGTAAGGGCAGGGGATGTGGAGTCTTAGCAACAAACATTGGCTCAACAAATCAAAAACCCTTCACCAATACAATTTCTAATCAGCCCATTATACTTATACTAATAGTTTTCTAACTTTTCTAAGGAACCTGTTTTTAGAAGGTTTAAAGCATCTCGTGCCTCTCACGGTTGGGAGGCTGTGAGCAATCACACATGGCCAGACAAGCCTGTCAGGCAGGCTAGAGAACCTTCAGAGGAGTTTGTAGGTTGAAACACTCCTGTCACGCCCAGGAATTATTATTAACTGGAGCTCTAAGTTAACTCCTTCTCCAAAAGAGGTGGTGGGGGACAGCCCCCCGTAAAGTCAGAGGTGTAGGGGAGAGCACAAAGTAGTAAAGAAGGCAGGCTCTAGTTATGGGGGTAGATGTTCAAGAATTTCCAGGGGGACTCCTGAGGCTTGATCCCGCCTTTGCATATGTCGAGCCTCCTTCCTCATGACCTTTGTCATGGGCGGAGTGCCTCACACCGGCCCCCAACAGGGAAGCCTGGCGTGCTGTGGTCCATGGGGTCAAAAAGAGTCAAACGTGACTGAGTGCCTGAACTGAACTGAAGAGGAGGCCTTGGCTTGTATGAGTTAGAAGTGAAGTCTGAAAGATTCTTAAACAGTGAGCCCGAGGAGTTAGAAGCCAAGGGTACTCAGACATTAAATTATGAGTCGTGTTGGTTTTAAAAAATACCTTAATCACTTCTGTGGCAGAAGTAAGTTAGTAGCACCCAGGAAAAGTTCTGTAGGGTCCAAGGAGAGACATTAGTTTTCAGATATATTGAACTTGAGGGTTTGAGGTAAAGGTACACCTGGTACTTCAGCTGGGGTATATTGAAACAAAGTGAGTGTATTGATACACATGGAAATGAATCTAGATATGGAAGGATATAGTTTTAAGTTAGGAAAGTTTGAATACCCTATATGGAGGGTAGAAAACATTGGAGAGGAAGTTAAAGAGAGGATTGATGGAGAATGACTTCAAAGAAAGCAGACAGGAAGGAAGAAATGACCTTAAACACACTGGTGTTTGCATCAGCCTTGGAATTAGATAATTTGTTTTCTTATCTGAATCTTTGAACCCATGTATAGCTCTTTCAGTTACCTGAGCCAAAGTGGTCCTTTTCTGTTAAGGCAACATGGGTTGACACTCTGTGGCTTGTAATCCCAGCAGTCATGATGAATACAAATGGTGAAATAAATTTTCCTTTTAAGATGTAAGGATGAGGACTGATAGTGTTGAGATTATGAGACTCTTAGAAGAAGTTGCAAGGTTTTTTTTATGATGCCTAAACTATTTCTCTGAACTCAGAAGTAAGATCGTCCACTGAAAGGTGTGAGTGAGGCGGGCTTGGATTTCAGGTTTGAGAAAAGTAGTTATAACATTCGAAAAGGAAAGGAACTGAAAATAGACCACAATGAGGTTGCAGAGCAATATTTACACTATGTGTTAAATGATTTGATAAAATTTAACAAACTATGTAAGATAAACCAAATTTAGTGAAAAATATTTCTCAGAACAAATTTCTTAAATCTAGTTTTATGTTTGTTTTCATATTTCTTGTTTTTTGAATTGGGAATGTGTGCATTCTTCCTCTGCATGAACTATTCAAACTTGAAAAAAAATAGTTACATGATGTGCTATCACTGATAATTGTTCACATCAAATATTAATCAGGTAAATCATGTTAGAAAAGCTCCTTATTAGAAAGGGGAAAAATGATTCCTTCAAATGCTTATGTTAATTCCCCCCTCTCCCTCAAGGTGTGTTTTCAATCCTTTTTAAATTAAGAATAAATAATGAATACAATTTATCAGTGTCTTAAAGAGATCCTTATTGGCCTTGATTACATGCACATCGATTACTAATAATCTGTTTTTAAACAAAGAGCATTGTTTTTTCACATGGTTTCTGAAGGATGATAGATATACTTTTAGATCATTTGATGAAGCATCTATAAATTATATATGTGTGTAAAGATACATAAATATAACACAGGAGTCTCTATATTTATGTTTGTGTATGTATTTATACACACATACACGTAAAATATTTAGAGAAGGAAATGGCAACCCACTCCAGTGTTCTTGCCTGGAGAATCCCAGGGACAGTGGAGCCTGGTGGGCTGCCGTCTACGGGGTCACAGAGTCAGACATAATTGAAGCAACTTAGCAGCAGAAGCAGCAACACCTAAAATATGGAATATGGGTGTATATATTCTACACATAACTTTGTAAAAACGTTTTTTTTTTAAATTTTCTGATTTTAGAAATTATGAGAGTTCAAACATATCAGTAAGTGAAAATAAAAATAAATCCCATGCCTGTATTTGTTGTATTTCTATGTTAAAGAAATTACACCACTAAGCAATTTTCTAAAAATCATATCAATAAAAGTTTTTTATCTACATATGCAGAAAGGGAAATAAAAATCATTTAATTTTGCTTTCATTGGTACTATTCAAAATATTTTAAAAACTTTGCTGTTCAACAGTCCCCAACTTCCAAATAATTCCTTTACTTAAGATGAACTTTTAAAACATGGCACTTCTTTTATAGACATAATCTTATAGATGCATTGCCAGGTTCCCTGTACACCATATAAAAACAATGCATTCAAGTGGTTGAAATTGTGTATGTTAATAATACAAAATAATTTTATGAAAGTCAACATTGTTGCAAACCAAACACTCAGCTAAAGCTCTTCTATATGAATACTTAGGGTGTGCGTGCGTGCTAAGTCACTTCAGTTAACTTCAGTTCAGTCGCTCAGTTGTGTCCGACTCTTTGCGACCCCATGAATCGCAGCACGCCAGGCCTCCCTGTCCATCACCAACTCCCATGGACAATTCTTTGTGACCCTATGGACTGCAGCCCACCAGTCTCCACTGTCCATGGGATTCTCCAGGCAAGAATACTGGAGTGGGGTGCCATGCCCTCCTCAAGGGGATCGTCCTGACAAACGGATTGAACCCATGTCTCCTACATTTCCTACCTTGGCAGGTGGGTTCTTTACCACTAGTGCCACCTGGAAAACCCATTTAAGGTCTCTATCCAGAGATCGAAGCCAGGTCTCCCACACTGCAGGCAGATTCCTTATGGTCTGAGCCAGCAGGGAAGCCTATTTAAGGTCTAGTTAGATAAAATTCAAATATAACATTCACCTATTGACATCAGATCAGATCAGATCAGATCAGTCGCTCAGTCGTGTCCGACTCTGCGACCCCATGAATCGCAGCACGCCAGGCCTCCCTGTCCATCACCAACTCCCGGAGTTCACTGAGACTCACGTCCATCGAGTCAGTGATGCCATCCAGCCATCTCATCCTCTGTCGTCCCCTTCTCCTCCTGCCCCCAATCCCTCCCAGCATCAGAGTCTTACTCCTATCAAATCTGTACTATTGAGGAGGAAATAGGTAGTCAGTTGAAGATAAGCACTATTTTCCTGAAAAAGTAAAACTTGTGAAAAACAGATTCTAAAGTGTTTCACCATTGTCATAATTATAGTCATTTTGGATTCTCTTTTACTCTTAAATATTCTTAAACTGATAAACCGTTTCTATTATCTTCACGTAGACTTAACAATCCATCTCCTTCTTTTCAATATTCTTCTCCAATAAGACTTTCAGTAGAAATTCAAACACCACTGACATTATTAAGTCCATGATAAGTGGTCTGATTCATTTTGACTTCTAGAAGAAAAATCATTGCTACAAGTATGATAATCAGAACCAACGGATATGTTTTTCAAATATTGTTTAAAAATGCTATTTACAGAGGGACTTATTTAATCCTCCAACAGTCAGTGTTTGTCCATTACAATGAGTCATTTGGCCAAAATTAGAATCCACATACATGGATTTCAAAGTCCATGTCACCATTTTAATTACCGCCAGATTACTACTAGTGTGTCAGACATGAAATTCTTTTAAGGTAGTGCCCAAAGTTTTGCTTTTTTAAGGTAAAAATTCAATAGGACAGTCTCTATATTCTTCATAAAACAAAATTAAATCTTAGACCTCTGTCTGTAAGATTTAGGAAAAAGAGGTATATAGAATATGTAGCACAAAGTGCCTTGTAATGTTTCTTCTCACTTCTATAATATAAACACATATAGTGTACTACAATAAAAAAGTAATATGGATGTTACACTTATTATACATATGTTCAATAATATAAATTTCATAAGAATCAAAACATAGAATGTGTTAAAAGTTAAATCAAAAAGTTAAATCAACAGCTGCAAATTACAAAGAAAAAAAAAAAAAAAAACATTGCCTAAGTGATTTTGCAAAAGCCACACAGATTTAAAGTATTATAAAATGGATTTTAACCCAGACCATCTAATTTTATAACCTGTTTGACATGTGTATAAAATGCACTGCCTGTGGATAGTTCATTTCTGCAACTAGGTTGCTACAAGACTTTAATTCACACTCCGCAGGGCTTGCTTTTCCTCTTCCACAAAATATGTGAAATGATAAATTAACATTTCCTGACGTTTGTACCTCAAAACTCTCCTTTTGATATGCTCATTTTGTAGGAAAAAAAACTATTTTTGTGGTCAATTGTAAGGAATATTAGGCTGAACATCCATTTGTTGAAAATGAACATTCTTATACTCCTTTTTCTCCCACCTTCAATCTAGGTAAGGGTTCATTGAATGTTGATTTAGGAATTTTAGACAAGGAGATCTCTAAATCCTATTTTACTCTGGTATACTCCATCATATGCTAGTCTATAATATTTTATTTTCAATATTGTGACCATCCAATCCCAATCTCATTTTACACAGGAGCGTGCATGCACACACACACACACACACACACACTCAGTGTAGTGTGAGACATACTATTATAGCTTGAAAATGTGATAAAAAGTAATACAACCTACCATTTATATCTTAAAGTCTTTTTATCATTTCTGATACTTGGAGCATAAGCTTTGTTTAAATCACAAGGCTTTGAGGTTTAAATGTGAGAGGAATTTATGTATCTAAAAATAGTTTCTCTTTAAAACTCAGTATATGATAAATCTATTTTGTACATTTCTAATGAAATATTATTTGCTTAATTGCTTCATTTTATTTTATCTTATTCCATACTATTTAAGGTAGCTAACAGCAGGGTTCCTTAAGGCAGAAGTTAGCTCCCAGCTCCAACACTCACTACCCTTATAATTAATAGACAAGTATATAAGCTTCTCAGAGTTTCATCATCTGTAAATGGGTTAAAACGATCATCTTTTTCACATAACTGTTGTAATAACAGGCACAATTCTTGTCACATGGAACACCAGTAAACATTAGCTTTCACCGCAACTTAGTTTTGATTTTAAGGCAAGTCCTCTATGCTTATCTTGGTTTGTGCTACAGTTTGGATTTGTATAAAAATTTGTGATAGAGATGCATTTTTATCATCTTTGTCAGGAAAAGTTTTCCTGTAACACCTGCCAGTGTAATGTAGAAGTTGCTATTCCCTATCACTAATAACTAGAAACATTTTAGTAGACTGTTCAGAATGTAGTTGGGGGGAGGCTGTTGTGTGTTTTTATTTCTACCCAAAACTTCCACTGAACAGAGAAATGCATGTGAATTTATTGGATGAGTATGTTCCCCCTTCCCAGAACATAGAAGATTCTTCCTACAAAATGGAGATTGTTTTGTCTAACATCATTTCCAACTAAATTCAATTCATGACCCTAATTTAGATATGAGAACTGATTTCAGTCTCCAAATTAACTGCAAAACTTTACCAAGATCACATCATTTTAAGCGGTAGAACTAGAATAAAACACCAGCTTTAAATAATTTCAGAGACAGCATACTGTCCTTTACACACTGTCTGTATATAATATTATCTACAGTATTGAAGTTAATGGAGAGTGATACTAACCTAATGTCTACATTGAGTTATATGTTTAAAGCCTTTAATTGTTTTCAAATTCATGCTGATTATTTCAGAAAAGAGGCATTTTAGATTATTTTAATTGCAGTGTCAGAGCTAATTAACAATTACGTTTTTCTCAACAACTACTTTGCAAATTAGTAACTGGTTTGCTTTGCAAAGTGCCAAACACAGTAAAATTTCCTGGACTAGGTTGAATACACAAGTATTACATGCATAACCTACTCAGTTCTGATGGAATCAGTATAATTTCAAAGCGTCTGAAAGTGGAAGTGTTAGTCGCTCATTTGTATCTGACTCTTTGCGACCTTATGGACTGTAGCCCACCAGGCTCCTCTATCTGTCCACGGAATTCTCCAAGCAAGAATACTGGAGTGGGTAGCCACTCTTTTCTCCAGGGGATCTTCCCGACCCAGGAGTCAGACCTGGCTCTCCTGCATTGAAGGAAGATTATTTATCGTCTGAACTATATATTTCGTGAAACAATGTTTTAACCCCTCTTGTTATAATTTCAATTGTACATAATATCTGTACATTCTAGAAACACCAGAATTTTAGAGCATTTTTATATTCAATTTTAAGACATATTCGTTTCTACTTTACAAACTGAGATGAGGTGGATATTCCATTCTTTTGTTTGCATTATAATTTCAGGAGAAGATATGCCCTTTAAGTAGGGAAAAAAATCTTTATTCATAGTTGATACAAAAGAAAATTCTAAGAGGTACTTTCACTTAACTTGTAGCAGTCAGGATATTAAATGTTCACAGGACATACTCTTTCAGTATAAACTCAGGTTTTTTTAAGAATCTGTTTTTAATAAACATGGTGTTGGTTTCAAGGTTTTAAACATACAAAAATTCACTGTGTTTCTTTTATCTTCCTGCTGGTGATAAGAAAGAATGCGGGTGCTTTAAATCCTCTGGATGCATCTGTCACTAGCACAATAAACTCTCCTCCTGTGCAGAGGAGGCCCTTGTCTGTCACTGGGATCTCTTCGAAGGTGAAGATTGCCATGTGGGTTTTCTATCGACTTCCTAAAATGTAACCTCCTCATCTAGGCTGCCATCTCTAGCGTGACAGATTGGGTAGATGATTCTATCATCGGATCACACTGTGTTTTACCATTTGGGGCCAGGTGTCATCTTCGGAGAAAAGAGCTAAAGCTTTTGTCACAGAGTATTTCTCTTGTTTCACTTAACATCTACTCACCTCTTGGTACTGAAAGAATAAAAAATACAAACCGATAAGCCTATCCCCAGGCGGAGTTTTCATCCTACCCAAGGAAGTCGTGGCAGTTATAAAGATCCTTCAATAATCTGTCAAAAACTGACATCACTGTGTAAAGAGCTGTTCATTTCTATATCTCATTTTGGACTGATGTACGTGTACTTTTATATCCTTCAGTTCGATATAACATTTGGCCTTTCATGTTCTCAGTTTCAGCTACAGGGAATTCAAAGCTATTTCAAAGCATAATTATACCAATCTGCATATAAAAGGCTATATGTCCTACAGAGGGTTGGATGGAAATGCAAACTCTTTCAAAGAAGAAAATTAGAAGTAATTCCCACAACCAAAATTCACTAACGTTAATACATTTTTTATCTGATAAGAAGTTTGTTTTTTTTCCTAAGCCTCTAGAAGATGAATACAGAAACTGATGGGGACTTTTTTGTGACGTAGGGAGGAGAAGAGGGATGGATACCTGAAAACTGAGGAGGAAACCAATGAGGTGGTATGAATGTATTATACAAATTACTTATTGAAAATGGCCACATCACAACAGAAAAATCAATACTTAGCACTGTGTAGCAGGCATTAGCATTCTCACTTAAATATTGTATTAGTTATCTATTGCTGCGTAAAAATATACCCCCAAGCATATTATTATCTCATAATCGTGTGTGTGTGTGTGTGTGTGTGTGTGTGTCTGTGTGTACCATGTATTCAGTTGTGTCCAGGGTCTTAGCCTGCAATTTTTGGGGTTTAAAAATTCTTGGTGCAGCTAAGTTGGATGCGCCTAACTATGGTTTCTCTTGAGATCCACAGTCAAGCTCTTGGCAGGAGCCATGGTGTCCTTTGAAGATGAACTCACCCGAGGGAGAGGGTTCACTGCCAGGCTCACTCACATGGTGGTTGTTAGGCCTCAATCTCTTGCCATCTGGGTCTCACAGAGCTGCCTCTATGACATCTCCACAAGCAATCCAACAGAGAGTGAGAGAGGATACAGGAAGGTCCGCAAGATGGAAACCATCACCTCTTATAACTAATGTCAGAAGTGACATCCCCTCACTCTACCGCATTCTATGTCTTCTATCTCCTGCACTGGCAGGTGAGTTCTTTACCACTAGCGCCACCTGGGAAGCCCTCTTCGAAGTGGATTGCTCCCTCCCATCTACCTTCAGGGAAGGGATAATCACACACTCGTGAACCTCTAAACACAAGTCTGTGATTACAGGGTGGTAGAAATCATTATGGGCCATCCTAGAGGATGCCTTCCCCACTTAGATATACTCATATTAAGTCACTTTTGGTATCTTTTTTTTAATATCACCAAAGAATTTCCAAAATACAAGTCCTGAAAATGTGGTTTTAAACTTTAATTGCTATTACACAAATTTTGCAAGTTTATTTTGTTTTGAATATTTGCTCTCCAATTATAATCCCGCTAGTTACAGGAAGTTTCACAACTTGGAAATGGTGAGTACAGTTCCTTAAATCTTTAAAATAACTGTCCTTTTTTACTATGAAAAAGTTGAGATAAAAAATAAATCCCTCACAAACATAATTGTGTAAATACTGGAGCTAACAAAATACTTAGCACTAAAGTTATGTAGCATATGTTTATCCTAGTCCCAAACAGTAAAATGTGTCTGTATGTGCCAGCTCTTAATTACCAGCTCATTAACACTCAGGTGTCAATTGCTGGTGGCAAAGGCAATACCCAAATGGCCTAGTTTCTGTCATGCACAGTGTAATTAAATTGACCTCAAGTACTGAAGCTTGCAAGTTGCCTGATACTATTTGGACACTAATTTCAGATGCTATTCAAACTAGAGTAATATGCTGAGTAAACCAAAGTAATGAGAGAAAAGCTCTATTGGGCTTTAAATTGAATTTTTGTGTGTAATTATAGCCTTAAAGACAATTGTATAAATAATCACCATTCTAATCTATATCAAATATAACAAATGCATATCACATTTGATATTATCATTATTGAACTAAAATTCCATTCAATCTCAAGATAAGGATAAAATGGTTTTTAATCAAAGTGAAAAGTAATTTATTATAATAGCCGCTTTGGGGGGAAATTGGATCATATATTATATTTTGTGATCTCATTTATTGATTTGTAATGAAAGAAATAAATTATTTATATTTTGTTTTTAGATTATCAATTTCCAAATGTGACCAAATGTCAAATATATCAGTGCCCTCCATATAGACTTAGTAACAACAAAAAATATACCATCAAGAATCCCACAAACTCTCACTAATCTAGTGAATCTTCATGACATTCTCTGTCATACTCATAAGATTTCACTCATGAACCCAAAGTTCATTTCAAGGTTCCATTTAAAGAGAGAGAAACAATGAATTCATGCACTAACCTTCACTCTTCCTAAAACTCCACTAAAATAAAAAAATTAGAGGTAAAACCTAAAAGAACAAATAAAAGACAAATAAGGAAGAAAAACAACAGTGTCAACATTTTGTGTGTGTGTTAGTCGCTTAGTCATGTCCGATTCTTTGCAACCCCATGGACTGTAGCCCACCAGGCTCCTCTTTCCATGGAATTCTCCAGGGAAGCATACTGGAGTGAGTTACCATTCCCTTCTCCAGGGGATCTTCCTGACCCAGGGATGGAACCCAGGTATCCTGCATTGCAGACAGATTCCTTACCATCTGAGCTATAGGGAAATCCCAACAACATTTTGGAAGTTTAGAAGTAGATCAATAAACTATAATTGACTCAGTGGTTTTGAAAATATTTAATCTTTAACTGGAACTTTAGAGTGTGAAGAAGAAATCTGATTTATCCCATAGAAAATTCCAAAGGCTCAGGAATTGATAGAACAAATTAGTTCTGAAGTGGGAGTGAATATACAAATAAAAAGAAGGATCAAAAGTGTCATTAAGAAGCATTAGACTTCCAAGTTGCCCTCATCAACACCACACACGCAGGTGATCAGTTATCCCCTCTGGTTAGAAGATAGGAGATATATTCTTTAAGGAGGTAAAAATAGAGATTCTTACGTTGGAAGGCAGAAGGACCAGTTTAATGTGGGATCACCAAGAGAGCACATTGCCTGCATGAAAGAGTTCAAAATAGCTTTAAAAAGAAATAGTCAGAAAACAAAAAGATCTCTTAGATTTAAAATAATAATGAAGTAACTAAATAACAAGCTCAATAGAAACTTGGATGACAAATGTGAGAAAAATCTCCTAGAAAGTAGATTTTTAAAATATAGCAAATAGGGAAGAAAAAGTGAAGAAAATGTACAGGTCAGTGAAAGAGTTTCAACTTACAAATAAGGAATCAAAAAAAGATGAAGAAAATAGGGTAAAAAAATGATGAAACAAATAATGCAGAAAAATTCCCCTAAAACTGAAAGACTTGCATTTAAAGACTGAAAGAGTTACTAAGTACCCACTGAAAGAGTTACTAAGTACCTGCAATGTGGTTGGAAATGATTATACATCAAATCACATGAATTCATGAAAAGTGTATTTATGAAAATATTCTGCTTTGACAGACAATATGGAAAACTTTTCAAGGAATCTAAGCGTCACGTCTGACAAATTTGGCTTGAATCAAGCCTGACCAAAAGCTAAATTCTTTGAGGGTTCTTGAAGATTTTGGTCTTCTCCATCCCTCTGGCACTACGCTGGGACTCCTTCCCTCACCAACAGGATGAACAGGAGGCAGCTATGACAACCTTTGACAGAATGGTCCAACCATGACCAAGGACACACACTCAACTTGAACTAACTGCTGTTAGGTAGATGAGTGGTTTAATGGCACAGGGCAGTCTACCTGGGACCCAACAGCCAAATGCTGGCAGAGTGGACTTGTGTTTTGGCCTGTTGGGTGTCGTGTTGCCTTTTTCTTGTGTTACCCTCTCTTCCCACATTAAAATGATCTTATCCTCAAGAGCAGAATTGTTAATTGTAGCTTGGCATGGGGCTCTTTCAGATTCAGTCTGTTTTTGGCTCTCACATAGCTAAAAAGGCAATACAGCACCTTAACTGGTCAGGTGGTGCCTGAGTCCCCCTTACCAAGGATAAGCTAGAGCTTGCTGGTCGCTGCATCTAACTTAGTAACCATCA
The DNA here is from genome assembly GCF_055505025.1 of Bos grunniens. Taxonomy (NCBI): domain Eukaryota; kingdom Metazoa; phylum Chordata; class Mammalia; order Artiodactyla; family Bovidae; genus Bos; species Bos grunniens. The sequence goes on from NC_141181.1 coordinate 25,320,047, forward strand.
CTAGCTGCTTGGGACAGCCACTATGGATATTATTTGTGATTGTACACCCTCAGGACAGACCTAGGTATGATTCATTGTGAATTTTGTGGAAAGGAAGGAGATCACCATCTATGGAGACTTAAGCTTGGCACTCAGATCATCTGCCAAGAATCATTGAGGTAAGGTAACCTGTGCTACTGTTTCCCTGATTGCTGTCCCATGTATTCTCCTGAGCCCAAAGTGTACATATCTGTGGTAACTCACAGCCCAGGGACTGATGAAAAAACAATAATAATAATGAGATTAAGTGGAAGACGCATTGGGTACCAGCTCTTCCCAAGAAAATGGAGGCAATGACACAACTGTTTACTGATAAACAGCCCCTAGGCAATGTGCCCGGGCTTTTCTTAGTGCTGCTCCTTACCAGTAGGCCAAAGGGGTGATATGATCACAGGGCTTGTTTGCCTAATCAACACTGTAGACAAAATGGCCTTACTGGAAGCGGTCCCTGACCCCGGGGACATTGCTTGATGCTCTCTGGAGGAGGAGATAGATACCTACAGGGGGGCAGATTGCAAGCTCTTTCCCCTCAACAGCCCAGAAGGTCTGCCCCAAGGGTGATCAGATAGAGGAAAACATTGAAAGTCATGACTATTTAACATGTCTATAAATCGAAAATACATTGTAAAAAATTATACAGAGGGAAAAGGAAAAACAAAACAGAAGGAAGCGCATAGGAATATAGCAAAGGCAGATTTTAAATAATTGACCTCTGGATTTTGGGCCTAGAACTCTTCTACTATGCCACTCTGTTTTCTCTTTCTCCATTGCAACAAAGATCCTGATTCTCGGGATGATAGGGGAAGAACATCCATGGCACCTCTGTGGCAAAGCTAAGAGGATCCTTGCATTCTGTAATGCCTTGGGGGAGGCTACAGTACTGATGATAGTAATTTGAGGCTTTCTGGAGTAAAAGAAAAAAACATAAATAAGAGCAGGATAGAAAGAACTCTCCACCTCCACCACCAACAAAATGAATCCAGTGGCAAAGAAAAATCAAACAGGAAAGGAAGCAAGGAAAAAAGAAGTAAGGAAGAAAAGAAGGAATAGGTAAGGGAAGAAACAAAAAAAAATTAAACAAATGTACACAATTTGGCCTTGGAAATTAAAATTTTATGAAAAGAATATATACAACAAAAAGATGAGGATTCCACTGATTGGCTTTGTGTGTCTATAATGTAAGTTCTGAATTAACTAACATCTGTTGAAATGTACCAAATGGCAAAACTTTATGACTTTAATTAAAACTGGGACTTAAATGGCAGTTATCCTGGAAATCCCACCAAATTTAAATATAATAGCATTTATAATTTTAGAGGAATGACTGCATAGAAAATAGAGGACAAATTGGTGAACTCCACTTTAATCATCCAACCATTAACTTTCCTAAATTTCCCATGGTTGTAGCACTTGCTGCCCTAATTTTAGCACAGTCCTAAAGTGGGCATGGATGGTATGACACAATGAGTAGTATACTGTAATTAAAATAAGTCTTTGGCATTAAAATTGGCCTAAAAACTGAAACCCCATGGACCCCATTCCCAAGTTGAATTTGGGCCTGTTCTTAAACCTGGCAAGAATTAATAGCATCCCATTGTGTACACCTACCACATCTTTATCCATTCATCTGCGGAATCTAGAAAAATGGTACAAATGAATCTATTGGCAGGGCAGGGATAGAGATGAAGCTATAGAGAATGGACAAGTGGAGGGAAAGGGAGGAGGGATGAATTGGAAGACTGAAACTGATATATACATATATATTCTACCACGTGTAAAAATAGATAGCCAGTGACAACCTGCTGTGCTCTGCAGGGAGCTCAGCTCAGTGCTCTGTGATGACCTAGGTGGATGGGACAGGGGAGTGGGTGGGAGGGAATTCCAAGAAGGAAGGGATATATGTGTACATACGGCTGATTTGCTTGATTGTGCTGTGGAAACTGACACAACATTGTAAAGCAACTGTACTCCAATTTAAAATAAATAGCACCTCATGGCAGATTTGGAGAAGGAAATGGCAACCCGCTCCAGTAGTCTTGCCTGGAGAATCCCATGGACAAAAGAGTCTGGTGGGCTACAGTCCATGGGGTCGCAAAGAGTCGGACACAACTGAGTGACTAACACACACACATGGTAGATTACAACAACCTTAATGCTGTGGTTCAATCCAATAAGACCCCCATGCTCAAAAGCTAATATGTGTGTGTGTGTGCGCTTAGGCACTCAGTTGTTTTCAACTCTCTGTGAACCCATGGACTGTAGCCTGCCATACTGCTCTGTTACTGGGATTCTCTAGGCAAAAATACTGGAGTGGGTTGCCATTCCCGTCTCCATGGAAACTTCCCGACCCAGGGATGGAACACGGGTCCCCTGTACTGCAGCTGGATCCTTTACCGTCTGAGCCACAGGGAAGTTCTCAGTACTTAGTTTTTTAAATTATTGATTTAATCCAATTGACAATCCGTACCTATTTAACTGCTACAGATTTTGCTATTCAGTTCAGTTCAGTTGTTCAATGGTGTCTGACTCTTTGCAACCCCATGGACAAAAATTAGGGATTTGGCTATTATGTTTTATTTAATGGCTATTTCAACAAACTCTAAGCCACATGCTGCCTTCACCTCCAAAGTAATATACCTTTATCAGGCTACCCATGGGACCCCAGCAGTCTTGCTATCACACACAGTCTTTGCTTCTGCATGCAGTCTTCTCCAGGAGCACAGGTATTGTATTACACTGTTGACATCTGAGGAGATTCATTTCACACATATGTTTAGGACATACAAATTCTGACAAAGGAGCTCACAAAAAGGGAATGTGCCATTGCTGGCTCCAGAGTGGTAGGCCCTGGAACTTCTGTTAAATTCCTGAAAATTCTTTGGCAAACTGAGGGCTGCCCCATCCCGACTGAAAAAAAAAACAAAACAAACAAACAGAAATTGATCCTTCTCAGTACCTACAATGTTTATACAACCCAACATCTTTCAGGTCTTCAGGAGTTTGGGAGGCCATGTATTACTTATCTACAATTTTACTTAAGCCCATTTATGCAGTTGCTTACTAATCAGCCCAACTTAAATCAGATCAGATCAGTCGCTCAGTCATGTCTGACTCTTTGCGACCCCATGAATCGCAGCATGCCAGGCATCCCTGTCCATCAAGAACCTTAAAACAAAACGTCTAGAATCTGTTCAGATTGAAATCTGCAGGTACTCCCTTAAGTGTCCTCAGAGATTCCTTCACTATAGAGACTTTAGCAACCTCTGCTCACGACTCCTGGAGTCTCTGGGCCATGTACAGAGGCCACAAGTTGCCTATGATCTTCTCATACAGGAAACTGCCCCCTTGGCCTTGTGCTATTTGCCTTTGGAGTGATGACTGTTGGCCACATGCTAAGCTGTCCAGAAAACAGTCTCTCACAGACCCTGGACATCTATGCCCCTACTCCAAGCTGGCCCTTGTTCCTCACATTATGGAAGCAGCCAGCTCTGTACCAGCTCTGCACAGTGATCATGGCTCCTTTCTACAGCCTGGAACCAAACTTGGACCCTCTAACATATCACCCTGCAGGAGGAAGGGCTTCACTTCTCCTCAATCCCTTGTCAGATGTCACAGTGCTAGAGGAGGTCAGCGTACTCCCAGCCCCCTTGGCAACCCAGAGAGTCTCTTGGGAGCAACTGAGTGAACATTAATGGGACTTTATACAGTTTATGTACCATATTGTCACCATTATATGTGCTGGAGCTCAGTGGAATGTTGCTGCTTCCCATTCCTAATCCATTATGTTCTTAATAAGATGGGGACCTGAGGGTCAGCACAGTTGACTACACACCAGAAGTCACCTTAGGACCAGAGACCCGGGCCAGTAAATACCCATTTACTGTACATTTTAAAAATAAACTAATATGTGCCACAGGTTTCCCTGGTAGCTCAGATAGTAAATGATCTGCCTGCAATGCAGGAGACCAGGGTTTGATCCCTGGGTCGGGAAGTTCCCCTGGAGGAGTGCAAGGCAACCCACTCCAGTATTCTTGCCTGGAGAATCCCCATGGACAGAGGAGCCTGGAGGATTACAGTCCATAGGGTTGCACTGAGTCAGACGTGACTGAAGCAAATTAGCACACACACACATATGTGCTACATGAGAGTTGTTTCTTTTGGGACTTCGTAGGTGGTACACTGGATAGGAATCCACCTGCCAATGCAGGGAACACCCGTTTGATCCCTGGTCTGGGAAGGTCCCACATAACCATGGAACAACTAAGTCTGTGTGCCACAACTCTCGAGCCCGTCCTCTACTCTGCGTGCAGCAACAAAGATCTAGCACAACCAAAAATAAATTAATTAAAAAAAAAAAAAAGAGGTAAAGGACTCTGAAAATCTCTTGCCTCACAGAGACCTAAACTTCAAATAAAGGTAAAGATGTCACTATCTGCACTAAGCCCCCAATTCAAGGCCTCACCAGAACACTCTTTATTACCTTCAGAATTCCAATGATCATAGATAGTGGTCAAGGCATTCTTTTCACTTCTCAAAATAGATGATGTTGAGTTTTTGAAGAAGTCATTCAATGCACTTCCATGTCCCCTCTAAACCCCAGGCAGCCAGTTAAACTGAGAGATAAAATACCCGACCCCCGCACTACTTTCCCCCTCTCCCCCCCACCCCCCCCACCAAAGAGAGCACAAGGACCTCCTGCTATTGCCACAGGCATGGATCACGCTGAAGCCGTGTCCACTGGGGACAAGCACTCTCCATACAATGTCACAGAAGTTCCTCAGTTTCCCTTATTGTTCATAAAAGGAAGACCTCTAAAATTCATGTTTTTGAAAATCACCTCACTATGTGGTTTTCTTCCTCCTCAAGTGGCTACTTCACATCCTAAAGAGGCACTTTTACTCCCTGGAAGTCTCAGCTAATCACCAATATAAAAATTGATGGCAAAGCATCAAGTAGTTAATTATAGTATAAGAACTAAAATTAAGGCCCAGTGTTATGTGCTGCTTTGACAGCTGGCATAACCAGGAGTGCCATTAATGGCAGAAACTCACCTTCCTCATTTTCCACTCAAAGACAAGATCCCTTAGGCAAAGTGTTCTCCTTATCAGTAAGTTTCATTTCCTTGCCAGCCTCAGAGAATTCAAACAAGCCAATCACATTCTCCCATAGGAACAAAGGAGAAACCATTCCTTTTAATATAAAAAAAAAGTCAATTTCTCATAGCTTCTGGTGTTCCTTCTATCCCTGAGTGTAAAAACACTGAGGTCCTGTGTTTTGTGTGGTGTCCTTCTCTCCCAAACTGTGAGAATATATAAGTAATAGATTGTTGTCAATTTCCTCTGTCTGTCCAGCTTCAGGTGTCATGTGTTCTTCATTCTATAACCCTAGGGTGGAAGTCTCTCCCTCGTCAATAAGGTGGATTGTTGTTGTTCAGTTGCTAAGTCATGCCTATTTGTGACCCCGTAGACTACAACATGGTCCATGCTGCAGTCCCTGCAGTTAGGGAAGGATGACGTCCTTCACCATCTCCAGGAACTTGCTCAAACTCCTGTCCAGACAGTTGGTGATGCCATCCAACCATCTCATCCTCTGTTGACCCCTTCCCCACCTGCCTCAGTCTTTCCCAGCATGAGGATTCCTTTCCAGTGAGTCAGCTCTTTGCATCAGGTGGCCAAAGGATTGGTGCTTCAGCTTCAGCATCAGTCCTTCCAAGGAATATTCAGGGTTGATTTCCTTAATAGGGTGGATAGCTGATGATTAAACTACCCTTTTTCTACCTTATTTATATTTCAGTATTTAACTAAATTAGTTGAAGTAAGTTGAGCTCCCCTGGGTGAACTTGTTAGGTGGGATGATGATGATTTTACAAAACCAGGTTATTCAGACCTATTCTTGGTAAAGCAGCAGTTTGTTGAATATGATTTCTCTGGGAGATGTTTTCATATTTGTGTGACTCTAGTTTTGCTTATTCACTGCCAACTAGCATGCTAAGGCGAATAGAAATGCATATATTAAAGCAACATTCTAAATATAAATCCTAAAAGGACAGTCAGAACTGTCTTTAGTTTCTTAGTTCCAATTTCATGGTGTCTTATACATGAGAATCATACTTACAGATGAGCATGTGGCAGGGAAAGCACTGAAATTTTAAAATATAAAATGAAGTTCTAGATGCTTTAACTTATTTGTGTATTTTTAAGTATAGTTGTTCCTAGGATTTCAACTTAAAATAAGACACAGGGACTAGAAGCATATGTTAGCCCAGGCTGAGGACTCTGAGTCAAGAGAAAGGGTCCAGGTGAGAAGAGTTAGGATAGTGGTTATGTTCTCTCATCAATTGGTCTGCATTTGTCTCATCTTCATAGGTAGGATGTGTACATGCGTGCTCAGTTACTCAGTTGTGTCCAGCTCTTTGCTACCCCATGGACTCTAGCCCACCAATTTCCTCTGTCCATGGGATTTTCCAGGCAAGAATATTGGAGTGGTTTGCCATTCCCTTCTCCAGGGGATCTTACCAACCCAGGGATTGAACCAGCTTCTGCAGCTTCTGCATTGGTAGGCAGATTCTTTACCACTGAGCCACCTGGGAAGCCCGACTTTTTCAAAAATAGTGCTAAAAACATTATTTGAATGCAGGTGCAAAGGTAGGTTACAAAATAAGTTTTTTACATTTATTGTTTCCTTTATTTATTTTTATTTGCATTTCTTTCTCTTCATTGGGTAATGGCATGTGTGTATGTCACACACAAAAAAAGGAAGAGCCAGAGGATTTGATTTAATCTGTATCCTTTTTAAATTGATCAAGTGCATTTTTGGCAATACACTAGCCAAAGTTCCATGTGAAAAGAAGAGTAGACTTTAAAAATATTTATAATTTACATATTACATATTTATAGAATGATTTCCAAATAAACATAATTACTGAAAACATTAACTGAGGAAATATCATTTAAAAAGTAATAATAATCATCAATTTTCACACAAAGAATAAAGTAGAATACAGTAGAGTGACTTTTATTTGACATAAGGGTAAAAGTCTAAAATTCTCTGGGAATTTTAATACATAAGACTGATTGGGTCCCATTTGGATAACAAGCTTAATAAAGCTTGAATGATAAAATTATCAGATTCTTCTACAAATAAGCTTATCTTCCCTGCAAACATTTTTCTTTCTTTGGTGTCAATTAATACCTCTACCCATCACACACACACACACACACACACACACGCGCGCGCATATCAATTTTGAGAGAAATAATTGCCAGAAAACTTTGAAAATGGCCATTCAACCCATTGTTAATTAGGAAACACTCAGTGACAAAAGTCTCACACTTTCAGAATAAAATTCAAAATTTCAGGTTTATGCAATTCACCCTGTCAACAGTTGTATTCTTCCCTTTTGTCATGATTAAGAGGAGTCATTCGCGCTGATTAGGGGATGGGAGAGAATGGGAATTGTGCTCCAGACTACCTGAGGGCAGTGTTAATTAAATGTACCTTAGTCCTAAATGGATTCCTTGAGGAGTCGCCCAATGATTATCAACTGCTCTCAGAAGAGCATAAGTTAAGAGGAAATAAGACAAAAGTATCTTAATCTACACAATATTCTCAATAGAAATTTTTACATGGACTAATAAATTTTCTTTAAACTATAAATGCTCCCTTAGAAACATTAACTTAGTCAAAGATGAATAAGAATTGCCTTATTTTAGCTGATAAATTTGAATCCTATTTTTCACAAGAACATAAACCTTCCAACTGATTAAAGAGAGAAAAATGTTTAAACTTTTTGCAGAGCCGAAGGACAACTCTGGAGAACACAGTCTGCCTAGCTAAGAAAGGACAACTTCAAGAAGTCTACAATTAGAACGATTACAAAGAAATCCAATTTCCACTGAGCAGATAGTGAATACTGCCCACATTCACTTTTATAACATAAGTCAGATACAAAAAATGTGATTCTGTCAGGCAGTTAATTCCAACTCATTTATTTGTATGGAAATATAAAGATATTCAGAAAGCACATTGGGGTCAGGTTAAAAAATCAAGTATATATGGCCTAGTGCTGAGGCAGGAGATAAGGTGACTCCCCAGCCCCCAGAGAAAAGTAATTGGAGATTCATTTCCTGTAGATCAAAACTGCTGCTGCTGCTGTAAGTCGCTTCAGTTGTGTCCGACTCTGTGCGACCCCATAGAGGGCAGCCCACCAGGCTCCCCCGTCCCTGGGATTCATCAGGCAAGAACACTGGAGTGGGTTGCCACTTCCTTCTCCAATGCACGAAAGTGAAAAGTGAAAGAGAAGTCGCTCAGTCACTTCTGACTCTTAGTGACCCCATGGACTGCAGCCCACTAGGCTCCTCTGTCCATGGGATTTTCCAGGCAAGAGTACTGGAGTGGGGTGCCATTGGTCCTGCTTAGACCATACATTTCTCATTCTTGAAGTCAGGAGACCTCCCTGACCACACATCCACAGAAAGGTTTCTTTGAGGCCAAAGGGGAGTGATGCCAAGGGATGATCTACCCACAGGCCTTTTCAGTAAAATCCATCTTGGCTAAGACATATGCACATCTCTTGGGACTATCCTAAGATATACCAAATATGGTCTATGAACAAGGCGAATCAAAATGATTAACCAAAGGAAACCTGGAAGAAATGCCCCACAGAAATAATTCAAACTGTCAGGAGGGTATGGCTCAGGGATTCTCCCTCTGAGTCTCCCCCATGTCTATCCACATTTACTGTACTCTTTTCCTCTTAATAAATACTTTACTTTCTTCACTACTTTTTGTCTTTATGGAAATTCTTTTCTTCAAAGCCCAAGAGCCAGGGCCTTTACCACTGACCGCTGGTCTAGTGGCTAAACGTTGGTGCTTTTACCACTGCGACCCAATCTCAATCTCCAGCTGGGAACCCGGGCCCTGCTCTAAGCCACTGCAAGCTGCGGCCACCCAAGATCAGGGCAATCATACTTATACACTTTTCATTAGTATGGACAGACAGCAACTTGAGATTGTCAAAAAGGGGTCGAGAGAGACGACTCAAAGTCAGTGGCTGTGATTTTTGATTTCCTGGACACCATATCACCAAGAAATAAAGAGGCACCTATGGACTGAGCTGATGAGTGGGTACCAAACTTAGGTATATTTTCATCTTGAAGTTTTAAAATTAGTATTGCTTAAATAAAACTCTGAAGCAGTCTGGAATTTCAAGAAAGGAATTATTTCCATTCTCAGACTGTATTCCATACTTTAGGTAACCAAGAATAAAGTAATAGAAAAAATATTAATGATAAAATATGCCACTTATTGTGTGTTAGCATACATCAATTCACCCAATTCTCTTCTACAGCTTAGTTAGTGTACTTCCCCATATTTTAAAAGGTAAAAATTCAGATGTGAAGTAACTTTTCAAAAAGATCTTGCTTGTCTTTTCACAGCCATTAAATAAGTTTAAATTTGAAATATAGATCATATGGTGCAGTGCTTTTCTAACATTTAGGGCAATGTTCACAGTAAGAAATACATTTCACAGTGTGACCTAGTTCACACATGTATCTGAAAAAAATATTTCACAAAGAGCTATTGGCTTTTATCACAAATGATGTTTTGATATTTTTCTATGCTACATTTTTCATTTTTGTCCTTTATTATGGTTGGAGAAGACTCTTGAGAGTCCCTTGGACTGCAAGGAGATCCAACCAGTCCATTCTGAAGGAGATCAGCCCTGGGATTTCTTTGGAAGGAATGATGCTAAAGCTGAAACTCCAGTACTTTGTCCACCTCATGCGAAGAGTTGACTCATTGGAAAAGACTCTGATGCTGGGAGGGATTGGGGGCAAGAGGAGAAGGGGACGACAGAGGATGAGATGGCTGGATGGCATCACTGACTCGATGGACGTGAGTCTGAGTGAACTCCAGGAATTGGTGATGCACAGGGAGGCCTGGCATGCTGTGATTCATGGGGTCTCAAAGAGTCGGACACGACTGAGCAACTGATCTGATCTGATGTCATCTTTGCATGAAATGTTCCTTTGGTATCTCTAATTCTTTTGAAGAGATCTCTAGTATACCAAGAGATACCAAGGGAACATTTCGTGCAAAGATGGGCACAGTGAAGGATGGAAATGTCATGGACCTAGCAGAAGCAGAAGATATTAAGACAAGGTGGCAAGAATACACGGAAGAACTATACAAAAAAGATCTTCATAACCTAGATAACCATGACAGTGTGATCAGTCCCCTAGAGCCAGGCATCCTGGAGTGCAAAGTCAAGTGGGCCTTAGGAAGCATCACAACCAATAAAGCTAGGGGAGGTGATAGAATGTCAGTTGAGCTATTTCAAATCCTAAAACGTGATGCTATGAAAGTGCTGCACTCAATATGCAAGCAAATTTGGAAAACTCAGCAGCGGCCCCAGGACTGGAAAAGGTCAGTTTTCATTCCAATCCCAAAGAAAGGCAATGCCAAGGAATGTTCAAACTACTGCATAATTTCACTCATCTCACATGCTAGCAACATAATGCTCAAAATTCTCCAAGTAAGGCTTCAATAGTATGTGAACTGAGAACTTCCAGATGTTGAAGTTGGATTTAGAAAAGGCTGAGAAACCAGAGATCAAATTGTCAACATCCATTGGATCATAGAAAAAGCAAGAGATTCCAGAAAGACATCTTCTGCTTTACTGACTACACGAAAGCCTTTGACTGTGTAGATCACAACAAACTATGGAAAATTCTTCAAGAGATAGGAATACCAAATCACTTTACTGTAAGGTGAATGCAAAAGAAAAAGCGAGTGAGCCAAGCAATCAGGTAAGAAAAGGGAAATTTATTAGAGGGAAAAGAGAGGGTGATTGGCTCTTAAGGAGAAGTAGCATCCTCCCTTTCTGATGGAGTCCTTCTTATACCCACCAATGAAAAATTCTCTGAAGGGATGTTCTCCACATAGCTGGAGATCTGGAATCTGGTGGCCTCACAGCTTTGAGAAGTTTTTGATAATCAGATTGAGTTCGAAGTAGCTTGTGGATAGTTTGGTTGGTGAAGGCTTGTAAGCAATCCTGAAGAAATTTTGAAAAAAGACACATTAAACATGAGCAGAAAGTTAGAATTAGGGTAAATAAAAGGAGAGGAACTAGAAAAGGTAGGACCCAGGACATCCAATTCCAATTGTTTACCCAATTTTCCCATGTACTGCTGATGTGTTGGTGTATTCTCGAGGCCGTTTGTCAGATTTCTTGCTGCTTCCTTCACAATGCCTGATTTATTGGTGTAGAACCAACAGGCTTCCTCCAAAAATAGGCATAGGCCTCCTTTTTCTGCTGTGAGGTCTAATCCTCTTCTGTTTTGGAGGACCATGGTTGCCAGGGAATCTAGCTGGTTTTGGATAGTGATAAGGCTGTTAGCTATTTCTTCTAGGCTGTCAGTGAGGTCTTCAGAAAGGCTTTGATAGTAATTTAAAGAGGTTGTGAGTCCTGCGGTCCCTGTCCCAATCCTAGCAGACATTCCTAAACTAATTAATAGAGGATAGAATTGAATTGCCTGTCTGGGTCTGTTATGAGTTAGTGGGATAGGAAGGGTCTGATTGTTAGGAGCGATAGAAATTTCTGGGGCTAGATATACCAGGGTGCATGTTCCTCTCCAGTTAGTGGGAAGACATAAATAAGTAGTGGTTCCACATAAGAAAAATATTCCATGAGTAAGAAGACAACACCTGAAATTGATAGCAAATAGGTGTCTTTCCGGGAACTTGTTAGTAGTCTCTGAAACTGACAGTGAACTCTCTAGTGTAGCTTCTACAAGAGGAGTATTTACACCATATGCAGAAGGGAGTCTCCCCAAGAAAGTAAGAGAATGTCCTGCAGTTCCTGAGACATGATAGATCAGCCTGAAGGGAAGGAGAGATGTGAAGTGTGATTCCAGAGGTGTGGCGGTATAGTTCCTAGTTGGGGGTAAGAATTGCACATAGAGTTTTGTCTGGAAAAACAGAAAGGAACCTATTGTAGACACACGTCAGAAGTGGTGGGTGTTAAGGAGCAGTAACCAGGCTAGATCAGAGGGTGGGCTTGGGATAGTAATAGAGGCTTTGAATTTTGAGAGAAGGTCTCTCCCAAGAATAGGAGTGGGGCATTTTGGAGAGTATAAGAAAAGAATGGGAAAAGGGGGTATTTTAAAGTGTGCAAGATAGAGGCTCAGTTATTCATGGCATAGATATTAAACCCCCAAATAGAGACTTGAGAGACCTTAGTTTTTTCAGAGTAGGCAAGCATAGCAAAGTAAGTGGCCCCCATGTCAATGAGAAAGGAGACTGGCTTACCTGCCACTCTAAGAGTTACCCTGGGCTCCTTAGAGGTGATGAGAGTTGGGGCCTCGGGCCCTGGGCACCTTCAATCTTCAGTGGCAAGCCCAAGGAGGCTAGGCAGAGCTGGGCAGAGCTGCTCAAGACCAGGAGGGGATGTCTGGATCCCTGGAGGGGAATTTGGGTAGTGGACCCTCCAATGTCCCTTTATGCCACAGCTGGGACATGGACCTGGAGGGGGCCTTGGCTTTAGGCATAAGCGGGCCCAGTGGCCTTCTTTTCTGCATTTGAAGCAGGGCCCAGGGGCCTCCTTTCTTTGTTGGTTGATGGAGGCTTGGAGCCATTTAGGGCAGTGGCTAAAAGGTGGTATTTGGCCTGATCTCACTGGGCCTTCTCTAGATTTGCCTGTTCTTCCTGGTTATTGAAAATCTTAAAGGCTAAATTTAAAAGGTCTCATTGAGGGGTTTGAGGCCTTCTGCCTTTTTTAGTTTCTTTTGGATATCTGGGGATGACTGGGAGATAAAACGGGTGTTAAGGACAATGGTGCCCTCTGCTGAAGTGAGGTCTAATTTTGTATATTTTTGTAGCGCTTCGATTAACCTGGCTAGAAATTGTGCCACATTTTCATATAGTCTTTGAGTTATTTCTCTGAGCTTATCAAAGTTGATGTTTTATGGGCTTTATGCCCTGCCTTTTGAAGGCCCACAATTAGGCAAGCAATCATATGCTCATCCAGGTCTCCCTGCCTGATAATCCCAGTTGGTATCATCTCAGGGGACAGCCATTGCCCCTACAGGCTTAGTGTGTATCTCAAGCCTGAGAGGCTTGCCATACTCATTCCTTCTCTTCCGGGAGAAGAGTGGAGGAAAGTATGATGTAAATATCATGTTGGGTTAAGTCATAAGACTGGATAAGATACTTGAATTCTTTTAGATAATTATCTGGGTCTGAGAAGAAGGAGCCAAGATGCTTTTCAATCTGAGATAGGTTGATGAGGGAGAATGGGACATGAACCCAAACAATGCCTTTTGCTCCAGCTACTTCCTGTAAAGGGAGAACTGGGGCAGGGAAGGAGCGGAATCCTGCGGTGAAGTTTCCTGATTTAAAGTAGTTTAGACCAGTATGGGGAGGAGATCTAGGGAGGTCAGGGTAAAGCCTTGGGACCCTCAGGGTAGAGGGTGGGGCTGAGGTCTCTGCTTATCTCCGGCACAGGCTGGGGAGGGGTATTGGGAGCTGCAGCTTTGGAGGAGGCCTGCTGAGAAGGAGGGAGGGAGGAGGGGACTTAAGGTGGGGGTTGTGGAACTGGAGGATTCCAGAAAGGTGGAATCCAAAAGGTGGATCTGGAGCTGCTGCAAGGGGATTGGGAGCTATAGGGTGTGGGCTGTGGTCCAAAGGGTGGAAGGAAGAAGAAAATTCTAAACAGTGATCGGGAGACATTTTATTAGGAGGATGTGGCTCAGAGTGGGCCAAGAGTATTTGACAAGCAGAACAGGATTCACAGAGAGAGCAGAGAGTGACGAAAACCTGAACATAAGGGATTTCTAAGCACTTTCCCTTGCAGCAGTGGCTGAAGTTATCAAGGTTCCATAGAGTATTATAATCAAGAGTTCTGTTTTCTGGCCATTGGGACCTGTTATCAAGTCTCTATTTAGGCCAGAATAGTAAATAAGTCTTTTTGGTCTTATCTCCTCTTGGAAGCCCAAGGTTTTTAGGTTTTGGAGAAAGCATCTTAGAGGATTAGATTTTGAGGGCTGGGATTGAGAATTTCCCATTGTGGCCAAATAGGAAGGTTAGACAAGGGTGAGAGAAAGTGAGGAGAAAAGTCCTAGAAAAAAGGCGTCCCCGTTCTCAGGACGTTTTCAGAGAGTAATAATACTCTGCTTTGAAATGGGTGCCCCCTATTCCAAAGTCAGATGGGGCACAAGGCAGAGGGCCTGAGGGCCATGGGGATCCTCCCGCCTAGCGCTAGGACTTGGAAAAGAGGTGACAGAGAGAGGATCCGAGGGAATGGGATTTCACTCACTCTTGCAACTGATGGATGAAATGTGGGCCGGTGAGTGGATGTCAGTCACAAGGCAAGTGGAGAGTCACGTCCCAGATCTCACTCAGTTTCTCAGCAAGGTCTGAGCTAGGGGACCACTGGAGCTGGGCTTGTGAGAGGAGCCCACACAGTTGCGGTGGATCTTCCCTCCCAGGTTTCCGCACAAGAATGTAAGGCTGCTGCTGCTAAGTCGCTTCAGTCATGTCCGACTCTGTGCGACCCTATAGACGGCAGCCTACCAGGCTCCCCCGTCCCTGGGATTCTCCAGGCAAGAACACTGGAGTGGGTTGCCATTTCCTTCTCCAATGCATGAAAGTGGAAAGTGAAAGTAGGAAGTCACTGGGTCGTGTCCGACTCTCAGTGACCCCTCGGACTGCAGCCCACCAGGCTCCTCCGTCCATGGGATTTTCCAGGCAAGAGTACTGGAGTGGGTTGCCATTGCCTTCTCCGAGAATGTAAGGCAAGTGCAGAGAAAAAGAAAGCAAGCCGGGCAGTCAGGCAAGAAAAGGGAAATTTATTAGAGGGAAAAGAGAGGGTGACTAGCTCTTAAGGAGAACAGGCATCCTCCCTTTCTGATGGAGTCCTTCTTATATCCCATCAATGAAAAATTCTCTGAAGGGATGGTCACATAGCCAGAGGTCTGGAATCTAGTGGTCTCACAGCTTTGAGAAGATAGGCTCCAGTGAGATAACAGCATGCCATTTGGACAATTTGGTCAGTCTCACAGATCACTGTGATTTTAATCTTTGTTTGCAAGGTCAATGTAAGGAGCCATCTTATCAATGAGACCCCATGTGGGCCCTATCACTTACCTGCCTCTTGAGAATTCGGTATCCAGGTCAAGAAGCAACAGTTAGAACCAGATATGGAACAATGGACTGGTTCCAAATAGGGAAAGGAGTATGTCAAGGCTGTATATTGTCACCCTACTGATTTAACTTATATACAAAGTACATCATGTGAAATGCCGGGCTGGATGAAGCACAAGCTGGAATCAAGATTGCTGGGAGAAATATTAGTAACCTCATATATGCAGATGACACCACCCTTATGACAGAAAGTGAAGAAGAACTAAAGAGCCTCTTGATGAAAGTGAAAGAGGAGAGTGAAAAAGCTAGCTTAAAATTCAGCATTCAAAAAACTAAGACCATAGTATCCGGTCCCATCACTTTATAGCAAATAGATGGGGATAACAATGGAAACAGTGGCAGATTTTATTGTTGGGGGCTCCAAGATCACTGCAGATGATGACTGTAGCCATGAAATTAAAAGATGCTTGCTCCTTGGAAGAAAAGCTATGACCAACATAAACAGCATATTAAAAAGCATAGACATTACTTTGCCAACAAAGGTCCACCTAGTCAAAGCTATGGTTTTTCCAGTAGTCATGTGTGGATGTGAGAGCTGGACTATAAAGAAAGCTGAGCGCCGAAGAATTGATGCTTTTGAATTGTTGGAGAAGACTCTTGAGAGTCCCTCGGACTGCAGGGAGATCAAACCAGTCAATCCTAAAGGAAGTCAGTCCTGAATATTAATTGGAAGGACTGATGGTAAAGCTGAAGCTCCAATACTTTGGCCACCTAATGTGTGGCCAACTGACTCATTGGGAAAGACCTTGATGCTGGGTTAGGGTTAGGTGAGAGGTGAGAGGAGAAGGCGCCAACAGAGGATGAGATGGTTGTTTGGCATCACTGACTCAATGGACATTAGTTTGAATAAACTCCGGGAGTTGGTGATGGATAGGGAGGCCTGGTGTGCTACAGTCCATGGGGTCGCAGAGTCAGACACTACTGAGCGACTGAACTGAACTGACGTTTTTCGTGTCCTAAGTACTTATTTTTGATCTTATGCTACCGCCTTAATATATTGAATTGCTCTCACAACTCAATGTTGGCTTTGACCACAAATGTGATCACTGACTTATTTGATCATTTTATTATTTAATAGTCTCCTCTTATATCTTTGGTTCCCAAAGCAAATTATTAATAGAATTTTCTTGAAGGCAGATATTACCATGTTACATCCCCTCATTGTCAAACCTTAATATATGTTGAGAATCTAATAAAATTTAACTTTACCTCTGAAAATTCATAATCTGGATTAAATAGACGAGTACATGATATGATTCACAGAGCAGATAATAGTAAGGGGTAGGAGATCCAGGTGCACAGGGGAACCAAAGCTACTTGTAGTTATAGCTGTTAACATTTAACTGAGAACCATCATTCCTGCATCTTTTATTAGTTCTTTTCCATTATCAGGTTGGCTTTACTACATGTTCATATACTTGGTCTTCTCTTTTTGTTTCATAACATGAACCTCTGTCCAGATGTGTGTAGTTTGAACTCAAGAAAATAACTTATGCAAACCACACATGGGATTAAGAAGCACACATTTTTTCTATTACTTTTTAGCTATTAAAAAACATAAATTTCTATAAGATTCATTCAGATTATTTTACATTATAAAAAATTCTATACCTTAATTCATGTTTTCAGCTTGGGCAATGATACCCAAATGATTTTTTTTTAATGTTTCCATTGACTTTAAATATGAAACAGTTTGCTTCTAAAATTTCAGATAAAATTTTTTTCTTTTATTGCTTGAAGGCACTCATATCCTAAATATAATGTTGTTTTAATCCTTGTGGACTTTTGTATTACTACAACTTAAAAAAATTAAAAAGAAAATATAACAGGTGGAAAAATACATGTATAAAATATTCATTGAGGCTATCATGAGACTCATATGGAACTAAATGCCTACTTTCAAAACTATAAATATAGTGAAATCCTTTAAACCTAGCATATGTTGCTTCAAATAAGACTTGGTTTTGAACAGATGTCCCCTTAGACCTGTTATATTAAGACTAAAATTACTAAATCAACATTAGTTGTTTTTAAACTTAGGGCCACATTTTGCCACTGATTTTTATTGAAAGCTCCCACAGGCGTAAGTGGAAGACCCATGCATGGAAAAATGGCATAATATGTATCCTAGTTTTATTTATTTCATATGTATACAGCAGTATAAAATAATATATTACATTTACACTCATTTTACTTATGTATTATTATAGCATTCACAGTAACAAACACTATAGTTAAGATTTAAACTCATCTTTTGTTATAATACCCTGTTTTCACTCACAGATAACTGTCTCAAAAATGTGTTTAGAGCTGAAATTCCCTGCTTACTTTCAGCTTAAGCATGTATGAATGTATTGGAAGTCTGAGTTCTGTCACTCAGAAATTTTTGAGTCTCATGTGAAAATTTAATTTTTTTTGCATTATTAATGCATTATTCTCATGCAACTCAAAAACATCTCGAGTGTAAAACTTCAAACTAAGCATGTGACAAGTTTTCAAGAAATAAAAGCCATTTTTCTAATTTTACAAATACTTAAAAATAGCAGTGGTTAGAAATACATGCATGCACACTAAAGGTATTAGAATTTTAGTCATATTATTGCCTGCAATACTCTGGCGGCACCCAGCAACCCACAGACTTCCCTGGTAGCTCAGTGGTAAAGAACCCGCCTGAAAATGCAGGAGACTTAGGTTCAGTCCCTGGGTCAGGAAGATCCCCTGGAGAAGGAAACGGCAACCCACCCCAGTATTCTTGCCTGGGAAATCCCACGGACAGAGGAGCCTAGCAGGCTACAGTCCCTGGGGTCGCAAAGAGTTGGATACAACTTAGTGACTAAACAACAAACAACAACCACCACCCATTCTCATAGAACGCTGTAATCTAAAACCTATGCCAAGTTTTAGAAGAAAATAAAAATACCTAATAGTAGTTTCACAAATTACTGTCTTAGGGTTTTGTTGTTTTGTTTGAGGGATATTCCTTGAAATGCTAACAATATATAAAGTAATTTTACTACTCCATGGCATAAAAAATATGGAATTTTGTAATTTTCTGTTTTTCCTTGTTAAAAAGGAACATAAAAAGGATGTTAAGTGCAAAGCCTTTACCACTACAAAATTTGAGTTGAAAAAGATAACCTAAGAAATTGCAATATGAAAAATATAAGATTTTCAGAAAAATTATTAAGTATATCAATGTTTTCAGTATTTTTGAATTCCTTGGATATTAAACACACACAGAAATGTAAAGGGGAGGAAAAAAACCACATGCAATGACAAATAACAGTACTAGTATCAGTGACATGAATTATTTTATCTTGCTGAACACTTGCAACATTTTGACTGAATAATTATATTAAAGATGAACTTTACTCCAGTAAATAACTTTTGGAAGTTAAATGGTACAATTAATGCACAGCTATTGAAGTTTATGTCAAAAACTGTAAGTATTTTCTTTCTTCCTCTTACTGGAGATGCAGGAGGGTTTCTACATTACAAAAGATCTGACAGCAAATTATAACACTATTAAGAAAAAATAATTAAAATATTTAAACCTTCTACTGTAGCACTTAATTTGCAATGTTTGATAAAGGCATTGCATTTAATATCTTCATAAAATAAATATTCATATCTCCTTAGTATTTACTAAGATAGATGATACGCTTGTAATGATACAGACGTCTTATATCTGTAAAGTAATTCTGATGCAATATTTAAATATCTTATTTAAAATGATTTCACAAAATTATGTTCACAAGTTAAAAATTAGAATTTTATATATGGATGAAATATTTCTAAAAATTGTCATTTGACATACCTTTGAAACATCAAGACACTGTTTCCACAGGAAAATATCGACTTTTTACTACTCTAAAACTAACCATGTTAACAAGGAGTAAATGTCATGATTATTCTTTTCTGAAATAATTCATTGATGGAATATTGTCTAATAGTTTGGCTATTGTTTTGCATTGATATGTATAAAATTATGGAAGATTGGATATAAGGATGGCTAGATTAAATAGAAAACTTATTCTAAATTTTCTTTTCATACAAACCTAGTAAATGTTCATTTGGAAAACTTCATTATTGGTTGGTTGAATCTTTCCATCTTAAAATCCCCCTCACTGGTAGCTAACATTTTGGCCAATTTAATAAAGTCATAAGCTTACTGTGTTGTAACTTCTGATTTATTCTGGTTGCAATGAACAGATTAATAACTAATCACTTAATATTTCATGTTTAAATCATTCTAGTTGTATCACAGATTAGGCAAAAAATTTGTTGTTTTAGAAGATCATAAAATTTAAGAACTAAAATGCAAATTAGTATGTGTTTACTACAATATATTAAAAAAACAGACAAACATATGATATGAGAAGTTGATTCAAGGGGGATTATATTCAATGATATGAAAGACTAAATGATTAAATAAAGTTTTGGTCAGACGAATTAGTGTAACTCTTAGAGTATAACATATTTTCAATGCATGTAATAAGTCTGATGGATGTGGGCTTCCCCCCATATTTGTAAAATTGTGAGTGAAATGTTTTAATTAAAGCAGAGTGATTCAACAAGAAAATAATTTTCTTGTTTAAAACGCAATTACAATGAACAGACTTTTTGTCCAGTTAAATTATTTAAAAACATATAGTTTCCTACTAAAATAGTCTATCACCCAAAATATTAACGTAGTAATGCAAAAGTTTTGAGAAAATTTCACTGCTGCCTCTAGTGAATGTGTGTGCTTTTTGTGTCATATGTGATGGATTAGCTTCAAATATTTTTAAAAGGTCCCCCAAAGCCTGGAACATTACACAGATTATTTTGTTACGTAAATTGATTGGGATTGTGAATACTAATATCTATTTTGATAAGACAAATAAGTGATACCAAGATATCACTCAAATATGCACAGCAATGACCTAGGAATATATATGCATATTTATATGCATTTTATTGTTAAATCTAGGAAAATATCCCCATTCAAATGACATAAAATTAAGTGGAAGACATTTGTTATGTGTCAAGTTTTGTCTGTTCTTTAATAACAGTCTGGCTCAAACTATCATTGAACATGTGATCAGTTAAAATTAAGGAAAATATTTCAGAATCAGTCTGCAATTTGGGTTGGGAAAGTATTTAGATATAATGTTGAAGGAGTTTTTTAGAGAGGAACTGTGAAAAAGCTGGTTTTTGCTTAGAAGGTTATCACATCTTCTGATTTTCCCTTTCTTATTCATACTTTAACAAGCAATAAACAGCAGTATAATAAAAGGAATATATGTAAAAGAGGAAAATGCAGATTACTAAATTTAATAATCAACTTGTTGACATAAACATAAAAGGAAAACTTCACTTTTCAAGGCTGACTCATGAAGAATTTTCTCTTTAATAAAATAATGACTACATTTAAACTATAATTCTCACACATAAGATAATGCTGAAACAGTAATGTACCATGTTTCTATCCCAAATTTATCTGTTTTAAATTTAGAGATCCTTTATATCTTATAGTTATTCTTTACCAGTTTAGATATTTATGTATCTCTATATATTCATATAGAGTTATAGATTTTATATGTGTAGCGTGTATTAGAAGTCATGAAGCTATGCAAAACTATGTAAAATAAAATTCTATGTGAGTTGTATGATTGAAGACTTCATTTAAAATAGTAATTTTCAGCTACATATTTTACACCACAAAATGTACAGACACCAGTGCTTTTTTTTTTTTGCTAACAACAAATACAGGTAAATGTATAGATTCTTTATAAAAGCTTTAAATGATTCTAAATTCAAAGCCATAGAAGTAGAATTGAAATTATCTAGATTGTTAGATATTTTGAGAGTACATGTTCAGTGCTCTTTTGATAACATCCACAGCTATATCTTTGGCATTGAAAATTCAGTACGAGTTCTTGACAAAATTTTGTAGCTTGGAGCTTCATTTTTTTTTAAACAAGGAAAAACAGGGTTGAAAAAGATACGAAAACTGGGAGGAAACTATTAATGATTTTCTTTTCCTTCGTATGTTTATCTTTGGGACCCTGAATTACCTTTTATTATATGATGCGGATTGTATGAATCCATTTAAAAACCAACTGAGTTGTACCACATTTTAGGAAAATTATATAATATAATATATATATTTTATATTTATTTAGAAGCTTTGAAATAGTACAGTAAACACTTTGCAACACGGTGTATAAACTACAGAATGTCTTTGATATTTTGTGGGTCTTCAGAATACAACATTTTTTATAACCCACAAGTGAAAAGAACATAATCACAATCTCTCTTGTAAAGTTGGAATAGTTTGGGGAACACTTGATCACACAAAAATAATATAAAACAGTCAAGTTTAAAACAGTGATATTGCATTTATAATGCACAAATTTCCTTTATCTTTATGACTGGCTTCTCGTGGTGAATATAAACATCTAAAGGGCTCAGTGACATTTGGAGAGAGAAAGATATATAGTGCTGTAAACAGGCACACACTGATCGGAGAGGCAAAATCAGTTGCCTAAAGTTTCTACAGTTCTGCACATTTCAACTCATTTCTCAGGCCTGCTGAGAGCAATTAGGTCCTATAATTGGCCATGATACTCTGCCGGCAATCTAATACTCAGTTACACACAACTAACTGGATGGCCAAGATAAATGAAGTTGAAAAGTTGATGCTTTTGTTGGTCGACTTTGTGCAAATCATGCTGCTTCAGGTAAGTCCTGTAGAATTGACTAGCATATCCTTTTCCGTGCTGTGAAAAAGAAAAGAAAAATACTCTAAGAAAAACAGCCTGACTTTTGATGGTTAGAATTGTACATTATTGTAAAAGAAGCAAATACAGTAAGAAATAAGTTGTATCCCCGTAAAAGACCCCTGTGATGGCAAAATATTTCCGTGTCCCTTTGGCTTCTAATAGTCATAGTCATTCTGCTGTTTGACTTTCTGAAAATGACAATTTTGACATTTATACAAATCGGTTTTGCAAGTGAAATGTGAGCTTTAAATACCAATCTCCAATTATGTTATTAACTTTTTAAGGTTATGTACAAAACAATCCCCACTTCACTGTCTATACACAGAATAGAGGAAAAATTTGTAGTCCTTACATTTGCAGAATAAGTCTTCAGTATATCTATGAATACTAGATATATATTTAATTTAATAAGCTCTATATTTCATACTCTTAATCTACATATAATAAGAGAAAACTATATCAGGAAGTGTTTATGTAGTTAAAAATTAAAGGATGATTCACATTTTTAAGTTTTGTTTTATTTAATTTTTTAGAATCATATGAAGATCAAATCTTTTTATGGCCTATAATTTTTTAAGGTAAATGTTATCTCCTCAAAGGAATCAGTTTTCTCCTAAAGTGGGAAGAGGCGGAGGGGAGTAAAAGATATTATTGAATGTGCTATTGAGTTTTGAAGCATAATATCCAGATTCAATCATGTAGATTTATGATCTTGTTTTTATTTATTTATAAAAAATAAAGGCTATTTCTTCCCAGTTATTCATTATCTTTGTAATATTTGACCTCGAGCACAATGAGAAGAGAAACTGTCTTTTAGCTCAGTATCTGGCACATAAGATATATAATAAAAATGTGCTAAAAATCAAGATAGTTCAATCGTAATTAAAAAATACATATATGTCTATCTCATTAGAAATTAAGAGCTATGCTAAATAGCATAACTGAACTGTTTCAATCCGGTGAATAGTTATATTTTTACTGTTTCTTACGAGGGTAAGAACATGCTGATGAGTTCAATTTCTCTTGTACAGTATTTCTACTCATTTCAAGTAGATTGTCAAATTATATGTTATTCTTAATTTATTTTTGCTGACTATCTTACTTATTTCTCCTCAGAAACTCAGTTCCTGACCAGATCATCAAGCATTTCTTCATTTGTTCACCTATTAGAAAAGACATCAAATAAAATTATAAAAATCAGGTACTACCACTGACAGAAATGAAAGTGAAAACAAGCATATACTTATTCTGTGTACTAACTGGTATTGAAAATAATCAAAATGTATTTTATAATATATAACATTATGAATTATAAAATGAGTTAGCTGTAACAGGAGTCCACATGGTAGCTATTATAACTTACCTGGTCATAATGCTACACATAGTACTCTAGAGCAAATAGAAACTTTGCTTTTTTCAAAAAATCAAATCCTACTTTTCCATATGCCTTTGCGTTCAAATTCTCTGCTTCATGATAAACTTGATAAATATGAATGAATGCTTTATTTTGTATATATCAATCAAGATTTAAAATTCTCCAGGAAATTAAAATATTTAGCCATCATAGAAACTTGGGCTTATAAAATGAATTAGAACATATAGTTCCTGTGATCAAATAACTTATTGTCTAAACTGAACAACTGTGTGGCTGAAAGAGAACACTATTAATAACTACAGAAGACATACTCTTGCACTTTTCCGAGAACCCAGAATATACCATCATCTTACAAATGATATAATTTTTGTTTTCAAAATAAGTTGGAGATATTACTTACAGGTTGAAGTTTTTTCTTAAACAGTATAAATCAGAAACTATTGATTTATAAGAACCATCATTCTACAAAGTTCAAAACCAGAAGAAAGTCAGGAATAACCTATTTCAACCTATGCTGCTGCCAAATCACTTCAGTCATGTCCAACTCTGTGTGACCCCATAGACGGCAGCCCACCAGGCTCCCCTGTCCCTGGGATTCTCCAGGCAAGAACACTGGAGTGGGTTGCCATTTCCTTCTCCAATTTCAACCTATAAGCCAACACTATGTGAAAAAAATGAATTATACTGAAAATCTGCATTTTAGTATAAATACAGAAATTAGTGAACCTAACACAGGTTTAAATCAGTAAAGTATTTCTAATTAGGTTAAAAGATCACTTATGAAAAAAGCTATTAGCATAGATATTATATGTTTATTTGATTTAGAGTACCAAAAGAAATAGTATTATGAAAATAGTTCACAGTTATAATTAATATCTGAAATATAAACAAAAGCTTAAAAGGTTTACCTTATTGTTGCTTAGGGTTACATGTGTGCTGCTTTTATTTAAAGTGCACCTATTCCACTAGTACTCTGAAGAATATAAACCACCTTTCATTAAATTTACCTTTTCCCACCTATGTGTTAATTCAGGAATGCAAATGTGAATAAGACAAGTGTAAGGACTGAGGTGGATGGTCAGAAGAAATTAGAATGGAGAGGGAAGATTTCTTTTACTTCAAAAGTTAATTTCCTAAATGTTAAGGATTGCTAGACAAGCTAGAGAAAATAAAAAGTTTTATTTACTAAAGTTAGTTATATACATCTTGTTTCAAAACTTTTAAGAAGTTTGAATACTGAACAATGATTATTCTTTAGGTGTTGTATGGATTAAGGTTGAACAAGCAGCACACAATAAAAAAAAAAAATCAATCTTTTTACGTTTTAGGCTCTGTACCAAGGACAGTTGTTCCACAGTATTAACTATTATGTCAATGCATCTGTTACTTTTCAGGCTAGAGACTATGGGTCAAATACATTGAATCTCTATGCTTTCTGATGTATTCTATATATATTTTGGAATTATCAAAGCATAGTTGAAGAATTTCTGCTTTTTCTTTTCATTTCACAAATGTATTTTTCCTTAGCTGTTCATTAGCATATGTGGGGATTTAATTACTTGATATGAATGAAATATTTTACTTTCAGTCAAATCAAAAGTAATAGGAAAAGGATGATTGCCATTCCTTTTCACCTTGATTCATTCACTGCATTTATTCTTCCTAATGAGTCATAAGAATGTTACATTTAAGACAGCTATTTTACAGTCTTAACTACATATGAAAAATTATTATTAATGTAGAAGAGATTCAAATACCCATCTTCTCATAATTTAGCATATATGTATGTGTATATTTACCATATATATATGTATATTTTCAGCATATATGTACAATTTCAATGAAAGTTCCATGATGCAAATTTTTTCTTATATTGGAGAATCATGTTGTTGCCTTTAGTAATTTGTAAAGTATGATATTAAACTGTTGGACAGTTAAAAATTCTAATGACTTAAGAAGAATGACTGTAAATATGTATATTTCAAAAATAATTGAAAAAATCACTAGTGGTATTCTGTTTATTCAGCATAATATCGTTTAATAATAGTCTGGTGAAAAATAATTTTTTATGATATACTAAAATGATAATTTAATCATTTGGATAGTCACATTCCTCTGCTTTCATAACAAGAAGCATAATACCCTTTATACTTTATGACAGTGTAGATCACAGAAGCTAAAGCAATAAATAAAGCTTCCGAAGTGATCTAATCTATTTCTGCCACTGAAAGAAAGAACAGCCTTCAAATATCCCACATGATTGAGACTCTCCACTACAGTGAAAAACCTCTAGAAGCTGAGATCAGTAAGCGACTTGGGAGGTCATTCAAATGTTTCATGAGTCTCACGGTCAGGACACTTCTTTATGTATAAAGTCAACCTAGCACACAAGAGTTTAAGCCCGTTCCCCCTTGTAGGAGTCTGAAACACCTGCTCTCTGTTCCCTGTGTGAACGCCTATGATAAACTTAAAGAGCATTTAAAAGCAAGCCCCCATTAGAGATCTTTCCAGCTGAATAATCAGTTCTTTTAACTTTCCTCTGTCTCATTCTCAAACCATTTTTGAAGATTCTCTTCAAAAATGTCTCTAAAGAATTTTTTTTTCTCTTTAACCCTGAAGTTTTGAAATGAGCATAGTTGCATTAACTATTAAAAGTTGCTGTTTTGTTTTTTTTTATCTTCCCACTTCCCCATATTTGCTTTTCTTTTTCAATATAGTTGCATATTGTTCATATTATGTTTCCCCCTCTCAAAAATTACAAAAATATTTAAAATTAGATATGTATATAATTAAAACCATTACATGCTATGCTTTATTATGAATTATAAAGACCAAAAGCCTTCTGTTAGTATAATATAGATTGTCTTTCTAACTACATTAGCTCAGAGCAATGTAATCTTGAGTTCTTATATTTATTGCATATTCTTCACACCACCCTCATGTTAAATTTTTTTTTTTTTCCTTTCATCAAACAATATACCTTTTTATTCTACTTTGACAGAGTTAAGAGATTATAGAATATATCTAGAAAGAGTTAATTTGGAGAAGGAGATTTCCACCTGTAAACTTGATTAATCTTTTAGAAAGGAAACTGAAATAAATGACTCAAAAAAGCCTTCAGAACATTCATATAAGAAATATGTCATACAACCAAGTGTTTTATTTTTAGTTTAATCTATATAGGCATGCAATGCTTACAATATGCTTTGTAGTTATTAAATATCTATTAAATTAAAAGATAAACCCAAGGGTATTTTAAGAGATAAGAAATCGGCAAGTGTAGTTTTGTGGATTACAAATGTACATCAATAAATGAGTAAAATGAACCATTTCTAAAATAAGAGATAAACATTGACACTTTAGGTCTAGCAACTCTGACACCCCTAAATAGTCACCATCTTACCTAAGAATCTAGCTACCAATACATTTATTTTTTAGTTATGATGTAAACTGTATATCAATTTTGGACATCATTTGCTTATTAAGAATGGTTTGTGCAAAGATGAAATTAATTTCATAAGCTGGAAGTTACCCTTGAGGTGAAGCAGAGTTCATGCACTATGCGAAGTCCTGAATTTATTACCTGTGAAAATTTCAGAATTTAGTATTGCTTGGAACTTATTTTTAAAGCCTGTTTTGTTGTTAGATTTAATAGCCTTGAAAATACGGGCTTCTATTTGTCTACAAGCACAGTCCAAAAGTATGACAGAATATCATTACCTTCACATAGCTTTGAGGAAGAGAGTCTCCAGAAACACCATGAAATTCTTCTCAATAGAGGATCCATAGGCTTCTAGAAGGAGAAGGTAATGGCACCCCACTCCAGTACTGTTGCCTGGAAAATCCCATGGATGGAGGAGCCTGGTGGGCTACAGTCCATGGGGTCGCTAAGAGTCGGACACGACTGAGCGACTTCACTTTCACTTTTCACTTTCATGCATTGGAGAAGGAAATGGCAACCCACTCCAGTGTTCTTGCCTGGAGAATCCCAGGGATGGGGGAGCCCGGTGGGCTGCCGTCTATGGGGTCGCACAGAGTCAGATATGATTGAAGCGACTTAGCAGCAGCAGCAGGCTTCTAGAAGTTTCTACATACTTGTGTGTATTTGTGTGTATGTGATATATATGTGATGTGTATGTGTATATATACTTTAAAACTATATTCTTATTAAAGGCGATGCAGATGCTGTTGCTAAGTCGTATCCTACTCTTTGAGACCCCATGGGCTGTAGCCTGCCAGACGGCTCTGTCCACGGTATTTCCCAGGCAAGAATATAGGAGTGAGTTGCCATTTCCTTCTCCAAGGGATCTTCCCGACCCAGAGATCAAACCTGAGTCTTCTGTTTGGCAGGTGGATTTTTCTACCACTGAATCACCTGGGAAGCCTACTAAGGCAATAAGATATTTCATCAAGAAATATCTCTTCTATGGGTTACTGCAACTTAGTCAACTATCATTAATACTTTTAACAGGGTAGGGGTAATTATAGTAACTCAATTTTGTTTTGTTTAAAAATTTTTGTCTCTAATTATATTAAATAAGAATGCTTTTAAATCTACAAGAAACAATATTGATAGTAATTAACTCCTTTAATTAGACAATATACTTTATCATTATTTGAATTGATTTAAGCAAGATATTTAAAAACACATGGTAGTCATCTAGACACAAAAATTATCAATATTTTAAATATCATTTTTAAACACTAAAGAATTAAACTTTGACATTAAAATATATGCTTAAAATTTTTATCATAATGATGTACTTGCATAAAATATTATAGATTCAATGGATGTGTTACAAACTTATCTAGAAATGTCAGAAATTTTGCCTTGTAAGCTTAACAAATATTCCCTGAGGAGGAAAAAGTAATAGGACATGACCCTACCCAGAAATCTTTGGCCATCATCTCTTTGACAAACAAAACCCCCTTGCCTCAATGGTATCTCACAATCAAGTCTGAAGACAGAATTATTTTTTAAATCTCTGAAGCTATATAGGCACATATTTAGGAAATGAAACTCTAATGTTTCCATGTTCATAATGTCATTGAAAAAATTTCTGGAAAACTTTACCACAATGTACTAAGATATAGAAACTATGATTTGTTCTACGACTATTTGAAAATTATATTCTTTACATGGCAATAAAGAAATATCTGTGAAATTTTTTGTGAAGGCAATCCACTCAATTATCTTTTTAAAAATGACAAAGGATCTTTCATTTAACTTAGACAAATACCATTATCCTGTGAATCTAATTTCTAGCAAGATATCCATATGCTTCTTTAAAGAATAAATGGTTCAGGTTTTTTTTTTTTTTTCTTTGAAAATTATGGAGTTGATAATATTTACTGACATTTTAAGTAGTTCACTTTAAAACAACATTATAGGGAGATAAAATTAGTTACTTCCCTGTGAGGCTGAAATAACATTAATTTTCCAAGCAAAACTTTGGAAAATTCATGCATAGCATTAGTCACTCCTCTAAGAATAGGGATGTTATACCTGTATAGGCTTATTTACAACAACCAGCATCACTGTACCACAATATTAAACCAACCATTAGTGACACGCACAACTTCATCTTTTATGTGAAAACCAAGCAAAAATTCCAGCAATGAAAGATGGGAAAAATTTAAGAATAAATGCATAAGATCTTCATTTTAGAAATATATAGCCATGTATCTAATTTATTAACCACTAATAGCCTACTTAAACAAGGATAAGATTTCTAAATAATTTAACATTTTAGATAGCTAAGCTATGAAAATAAGTGGAAAATCTTTGGGCTGGTAAATAAAATATTATACTAATAGCATGATTTTTACAGGGTTATTATCAAAAAGATAGAGACAGCACACATGACTTAGAAACTGTGTGTAAAAGTATGACTATTTATTTAATATACTTGAATTCCCCTAACATCATTCAGTTGCTTCTATGTAAAAACAAACAACAAATTAATAACAGGAATTACATGGTCAGAAGAGGATTGAAATGCTAACACACTGGAAAGCTAACCAGTAGTGTTCTGTATCTAGGGAAAAAAAAACAACAAAACACTAAACAGGTTAGGAATCTAAGAATATAGACATCAGCATCAATAACTTCTTGAGTGGGGTTGCCAAATAAATACAGACGGTCTAGTTATATTTAAATTTCAGAAAAAAAACAATGAATAATTGTTTATATACCCCATGCAATATTTGGGTATCATGTATTTTTACTTGCTAAATCTGGCAACCCTAGTCTCAAAACATCAGTTACAAGATCCCACATATGATACTAGTTATCACTTAGGAAAATGGTATGCTGTGTTTCCTAGAAAAATATTACACTATAGTCTCTAATTATTCCATAGCACTCTGTCATATAATAAATTTTGTACATATTTCCATCTAAAATGATTTTAAAGTTAAAATGGCAGAATTCAAAAGGAGATTAAAAATAAAATATAAAAACAAGTTATCTATGATCATACATGAATACAATCTTGTCATTTAAATTTTTTTGTTTTATAATTAAATTTTAACTCTGATTTTGAGTCAGATACTTGTTCTGTGAGGTAGCTATAGCATATTTGATTAAAGGTTCTTCTTTCCATAAGAAGTATAATTTTTAATTATTTATTCTAAAAAATTAAACCTAAATATACATTCTCATTTCAGTTCTATTCTGGAAACTCATTAACCTCCCTCCCTCTTGGCCTTTCAAATTAATCTAGAATAGGATAATTAGAGATTTGAAAACTGATAAGCAGTGAATCAAACTCAGCTTTAAAACATCACAAAAATGCTAAATTGCTAAAATAAGATTATTATCATGCTTGTTAAACATTAAAAATCATTTTAGTTATGTTCTAATTAAATGACAAGGTTTAAATCCTCAAACAGTTATATTACATTCCGTAACTGTAAACTTTGTGTTTGATTAAGGTTTATCCTAATTACTGAAAATATTTAACCACCCAATAAAAGTAAAAAATAAAAGGAAAAGTCAGGTATTACATTTACTATCTATGGAAAGTATCACAGTAAATCTAGGAACAAGTTCAAATTTTAAATAACTAACCTTTGTTAAGGCAGTAAGAGATTCTGGTTAAATAGTATTAATAATGTATATTTATATATAACATATCTATATCATTAATAAAATATGACTAGAGTATGAATGTACCTACATGTCTGATACTAAAGTTCTCATAGAGCAAAATAAAAATTTTGCATCTTTGTTTAAAAAAAAGCATCTGAGATATTCTTTAGTTGCCACAATGCCATAAATAAAAAATTTGAAAATAACTTACGTGATAATGATGAAAAGCAAAAATACCAAAGATTTAAAAATTCACACAAAACCCCCAAAAACCTACAGGAAAGCCAGAAAAATTTTCTCTAGCCATAGTTGTCCTGAATTATCAACAATTTCTTGCTCATACTTGTTTCTCTGTAGTGGATTGTGTTTTATGTTCATGTATAAGATTACCTTAATTTTACTTAATGTTTATATATATGTTTGTGAATTATATGTGACAATTAAAAAGATATAGACTAGTGACATTAGCAGTTGGTGATACTGAACTATGAGGATTAAGAGGTTATTAATCCAATCAGAAAAGAATAAATATGTAAGGCCAGAATAAAAGAACATGAAAATCATGGAAGGTTGAAAGATGATGAAATCCAGGACAGTGTATGTTAGGAACGGAAATGGTTATGTTGGGGGGAGTTGTTTGTTTTCCCACCCAGAGATTACTGTAATTATATTAATTTATGTTAACTGGGGAGATATCTAAATAACTAAGGAGAAAAAATGCACTTGCTTTTTTAGTTTCAGGATGTTTCATCTATTGATTCATTGATGTAGTCTAATAAGCCTTTCTCGGTATTTACTTCACTCCAGACAAAGTTCTGGGTTTTGAGACCTTAATGCTTTTGAACTGTGGTGTTGGAGAAGACTCTTGAGAGTCCCTTGGACTGCAAGGAGATCCAACCAGTCCATTCTGAAGGCGATCAGCCCTGGGATTTCTTTGGAAGGACTGATGTTGAAGCTGAAACTCCAATACTTTGGCCACCTGATGCGAAGAGTTGACTCACTGGGAAAGACTCTGATGCTCAGAGGGATTGGGGGCAGGAGGAGAAGGGGACGACAGAGGATGAGATGGGTAGGTGGCATCACTGACTCGATGGACGTGAGTCTGAGTGAACTCCGGGAGTTGGTGATGGACAGGGAGGCCTGGCGTGCTGCGATTCATGGGGTCGCAAAGAGTTGGACACGACTGAGTGACTGAACTCAACTGAATTGAACTGAACTGAAAATAGGTACACATGGATTCTTATCTAAGAGATCTACCCTTTTAATAGCTTAACTAGTTTTACAGGATATTTTAAAAACAGCAATTACATATAAAACCTATAAGAAATTACAAGGAGAACATACATGTACATCGTTGTCTGAGAAGGCGTCCCATTTAAGTAAAAGGAGCTGAATCTTGATTGATGAGTAGATGTCCAAGCAGACACGGTGGGGAGTGGATTTGTAGATGAGAGAGCATTCCAGAAGGAGAAAGGAATGCCAAAGTACAAGGGCCTGGGAAAAGTGGTGTATAAAGGAGCCAGCAATCATTGAATGGCAGGAAAGAAAACATGCAGGCAGGGTTTAAACAAAAAAGCCCTTAAAGCTAATAAAAATGTGAATTGCTGCAGCCAAAACAGAAAGCCTCTCAACATTCTTAAAGTGGGGAATATTACAGTCAAATGTTTATGGATGTAAATGTATTCTCTAATTATTTGACAATGGAAGTCAAACAGAAAAGTAGAGGGGTTTTCATTAATTTTGATGAATTAGAAAGAAATGCCTGGGTTCAGGGAATGCAAAGGAAAGCATATTTGTCTTCTCACAGAGAAAAAGCAAGGATCCAGAGTTTATACTTCACACATCTGGAAATAGTTTGCATTCCATCACCCTAAATCTTCCAAGAGTGACAAAATGTTTTGCAGCCAAAATGACTGCCTGGATGTTTCGTGGCTGATAACTCAATTCTAAGCATAATTGTGACAGAAAAAAAGCAGTTTTGTGAGCTGCTAAAAGAAGTCATTCCATCCCAACAACCTCAAGCCTCTGGTTCCATCAACAGCAATAAAAACCAGGAACCTCCAGAAAAGCATCGGACATTTTTTTTCTCATAAATTTTGACAAAGACAAATTAGGCTTATAAGGATCACTGACTGATATGAATCATATATAAGATTTATATATGATTTATGTAAAGATTTTGGTGAATATTTTTTAAAATAAAATACTGCTTCAGGGTTTCTTTTTTCACAGAGAGACATTCACAAGTAAAGTAAATCACTCCCTAGAAGCATCTGGTCTGCAACTCACAGAAATCGTGATGACACAGGGACAGTTTTAATCATGGCGTTTAAAATAACATATTTAAAGTGATTAAAGTTCTCATTGTTGCCGCTGTTGTTTACTGGTGAAGTTGTGTCCAACTCTTTGGGACTCTATGGACTGTAGTCCACTAGACTCCTCTGTCCATGGGATTTCCCAGGTAAGAATGCTGGAGCGGGTTGCCATTTCCTTCTCCAGGGGATATTCCTGACACAGGGATCAAACCCAGGTCTCCTGCATTGGTAGGCATTCTTTATCACTGAGCCATCTTAAAGGACACATACATTAGATCAAATATTTCCTATGCAAAAACAAGTTCTATTATATCTCAACCTACTAGTATTTTCAGTTATCATCTTTCACAGTGTCTACTTTTCATGTCTAAGTATCTTAATTTAAAAAAGAAAGCACATTTGTTTTTCACACCATCTCACAACTGTGAGATTGCAGATGCAATCTTTTTCCAATCATCCAGCCTCAAGACTTGAGAGCTACCCTTTAGCTTAGTCGCTCAGTCATGTCAGACTCTTTGTGACTCCATGGACTGTAGCCCACCAGGCTCCTTTGTCCATGGGGATTCTCCAGGCAAGGATACTGGAGTGGCTTGCCACCCTCTCCTCCAGGGGATCTTCCCAACTCAGGGATAGAAGCCCAGGTCTCCCACATTGCAGTCAGATTCTTTATCTTCTTTACTGTCTGAGCCACTAGGGAAGCCCTGAGAACTATCCCCGATAACTATTAATACTTCCTTTACCTTTTATTGTTACATTTAGAATTCTAATGCTAAACTTTTTTTTCCCCAAAATTTCTCTAATCCTTTCATTTTCATTCTCCATTGGGCCCATATTACCACAAAGTTTGAAACTGCAGTAACTCTCTGTTAGTACAACACCAAAAATTAAACCTCATGCAACAAATCCATGCTGACTTCATTCTAGTGTCCAATTTCTTAAGCCAGGGATTTAACAGTGAATTGGTTAGAGATGTTTACACTAGAATCAGATGCCAACATACACCATGGGCTGGCTCCCCACTATCTCTTGTTTCTCAATGTTATAATCTATAAAATGGGGACAGTAAAAATATCTATTTTAGTTGGCCATTGTAGGATTTAAATGCATTAATGTCTGAAAAGTTCTTAGAATAATGCCAGGAACATATTAAGTTCTTAAAAATTGTTAGCTACTATTACTATCAGTATTATCATTAAATCATGTCTGAATCTATCCAAAACATGACTTTCAAACTAACTTCCAATATTCATCCTGGATTTCATTTAAAGATTTAGAAACCTAGAATATTCAGTTCATAATTTTTTGCTCTCTAATCCCATACTTTTCTTCATGAAAGTCTGTACTTTTTGTCTATCAGTTAAAAATCACATAGTGCTCCAATATTGGCCCCAAAAGAGAATTCTATAAATTCTTCTTAGATTACACTCTAAGATAGCAGTCCCCAACATTTTTGGCATCAAGCATTGGTTTTGTGGAAGACAAACTTTCCATGGACTAGGGTAGAGGAGGATGTTTTACATTTATTGTGCACTTTATTTCTATTATTATTACATCTCCACCTCAAATCACCAGCCATTAAATCCTGGAGGTTGGGGACCCCTGCTCTTAGGGATCTTTCCCAAAGATAACCAAAGCCATTTTATTCTAGCAAAGTAAGCTTAGAACATAGAATCATTGAGAACCATTGCATTTTGAGAGACAATGCTTAATACAGTTGAGAGTTTAATATCAATCACGAATATATTAGGTGAAAAAAAGCTAAATCTATTTTAAGATATCATTTCTTTCATAGCTGGGAAACAGCACTATAAATGCAGGAAAATTTCACTATTTTATAAAAAATAAGAAAATTTTATTTTCATAGGAGCCAAACATAAAAAGAAATAAGCACATATGATGCATGCAACTGGGCATCTAACAACTTAGTTGTTAGGCCTCTTGCTTTCTAGGAAAATAATCATATCTATGAGCCTCCCTGGTGGTTCAGATGATAAAGAATCTTCCTGCAATGCAGGAGACCCAGGTTCAAATCCTGAGTCAGGCAGATCCCTTAGAAAAGGGAATAGCTACCCACTCCAGTATCCTTGCCTGGAGAGAGGAGCCCGGTGGGCTACAGAACATGGGGTCATAAAGAGTCAAACACCAATAAGCAACTAATACTTTCACTTTCATGCAGAACTGAAGTGGAAGGCAGAAGACAAAAAACATAGAGAATCATAAAATCATGAGAATTATACTGCAGAGAGTCCAGTGAGTAAGCCATAAACAAAAAGTAAAATTTGAGCAGCTTTTTCAAGCATTAGTCAAAAGCGCTTATGACATCATTTTCTAGTTCTTTCTGACTTTGAAAGACAAAAGTATAAAAATATAAATATAAGGCTGACTGAGAGAATCAGGTTTACCAGATAACAGGATTTTAAAGAAGAAAAAGGAGGCAGGAAAAACTTAGAGCTTCTGTGTGTAAAGACTGATTTATGGCAGACATAGATACCTAGTATATCTTATAGAAAGACCCAATTTTCCACACTAATAGACTCTACACTTACTTTGTGTGATAATTTTAGGGCATTTGTGTCTCTCACCCAGGGCTCTCAGAACTCTTTGGAATAACAATATCTTGCCCAAGGCCAGAATTTACTCTAAAGGGTTAGTACAATTGTCAAAATTCAGATAAAGTCAAATTGGATATGGCCATCTGTTTGTATCATTTTTAAATTTTTTTGACTTGAAAAAATATGTTCTTTATTTTTCTACAATCATCAAATATATTCTGCTGCTTTCTGTATGAAATACAAATCTGTTGTTCCAAAAAAGAGTATTCTTTGTCAGATTATTTTTACTGCTTATTGTACATAATCAATATCTTCACTCACTGGAAATGCAGAAGTAAAATAATGAGAATATGAAATGTTAAAAGTTATAACCATGCTTTGTGACTAACATCATTATGAAACAAATAAACTTTAGTATTTGCTGTGCATTATGCTTTTGGTTCTCTTCTATGTGTTTCATTGGTTTTACAGATGAAAAAGAAAAATAGTCATACTGTACTTTTAAAGCATATGTATTATGTGAAAGAATATATACTGCAGATGTAAAATAGTGATATATCATGAAAAGAACATTTGGAGTCTGATTTTTCTCTGGGAGTAAAAGAAAGCATAATTAGTTCTATTTAAACCCAGAATTTAAATTTTCTCCATACTCAGGCTGATGTCATTGTTCCAATTTTAACTGAATATATGGTTGCCTTGAACACTTAATGAGTGCTTCCTTTGGGCCAGGCACTCACTGCTTTAAGTATGTTAAATAATTTAATCTCCACAATGAGCTTTTGAGGATCTATGTCACAGATGAGGAAAATGAGTTCCAGGAAGGTTAAAGAAATTACAGAGGTCACACAGCTAGTAACAGGTTGGGTCAGTATGTGAACCTTGGCAGACTGGCTCTCTAACTGGAGCTATTAAGTATACCTCACTTCTTTAATA
Source organism: Bos grunniens (assembly GCF_055505025.1). Classification (NCBI taxonomy): domain Eukaryota; kingdom Metazoa; phylum Chordata; class Mammalia; order Artiodactyla; family Bovidae; genus Bos; species Bos grunniens. The sequence goes on from NC_141181.1 coordinate 25,356,328, forward strand.
TGAGGATCAGAATAAGGATCCACTCTTGTAATTTTGTAGAAAGCTAAGGGTCCAAAGGAAATACCTGCGTACTTTGAGAACAAAATCAGAAAATGATGTCTTGTGAAATTAAACTTTCCAAACTATCATAAAGTCAAAATGAATAAAATTAGTGATGCTTAGAAAAACCTGTCCTGAAAAGAATAAGACTATAGTATTTTTTAAGTACTTACTAAGGACACCACAGACCTTCCTGGAGGCTTGGGGGTAAATAATCCACCTGCCAATGCAGAAGACACAGGTTCTATCCCTGGGTCGGGAAGATCCCCTGGAGAAAGAAATGGTAACCCACTCCAGCATCCTTGCCTGGGAAATCCCATGGACAGAGGAGTTTGGTGGGCTAGAGTCCGTGGGGTCACAAAAGAGTTGGCTACAACTTAGGAACTAAACAACAACAACAATGACACCACAGTTCAACCAGGTGAACAGCTTCATAAAGAAAGAAGAAAACTTTTCATTGGCATTATAGTATGCCTGAGATTGGTTCATTCATTTTTTCAAAATTATTTCAAAGAAGGCTTGTATGAGGTATTATGAGGTATGGAGTGGAGGGATATCAATAACTAAAAATGCTTTTGCATGGTTCTAACACGGCCCAGAGTAGATGTCACTGAGATGACCAAAACTCAGTTATTTGATCTGTGCATGAAGCATAGTGTCCTTACAGAGTGAGGATGCCCGAAGTTGTGATCACCAGTAATAAAGCTGATCGGATGCCCTTTATACATTTTCAACCAGAGTTCTTATAGTATTTTCCCCTGGATATCTTCCAGGAGTACTTCAGTTGATTCAGTTATTACATTTGTATTTTAATTTTTGATATCGATCCTATTTTCACATCACTTTGATAAGTTCACGAGCCAAAATCATTTTCATATTTGGCCAGTCTTCAGAACATTCATATAATCTAGATCTAGGGCAAACAAAACTGAAGACCACCATGCCCACAATATAGCAGGTCTTCAATAATAAGTTTTCTTGAATGTGGGTCACACTGTTTGGGAAGACCTGTTTAAAACAGCTGGTTAAAAACCTTTTTACAGTTTTAAATGGCCGTGGCATTAAAGAACAGTATTACAAACAATAGGACCTATGGATGTCTACCCCTCAGAATTAGAAAGTAGTGGAAATATGAAAAACTTTAAAAGGTTTTTTAAAAGACATAGATTTAAAATTAATTTCAAAGCAATAGAATATGCCCTTTGTGAACTACATTAAATGTTTTTGTTTAAAGTGAAGGCAATATTCCCTCATACTAGATACCTTAGCACACTTTTTATGAGCATTTGAAATCACAATTTCTATGAAGAATTCCTACAAACATTCCTACAAAATCCCTCCAAACTCAAAATAATTTAAGTTCTCCAGGATGGTGTTTCTAGATTTTGGGCTCAGTTTTAAGCATGAAATGAAAATGAAATTATTCAACGTCAAGTATTTTCCTAAAATCAATTCTAAAGTAAACCTGCACTTAAAAATGTATACTTTTCTCAGTAACATTTAAATAGTCAATATTTTGTTATAACTGAGAAATAGTTATCTTCCCATCATTTCATAATATAATTTTTAAATGTAGATTTCTCAAATCTTCAGCTTAATTCAAGTTCAAAGGAGTTAAAATTCATTCCATTTTACCGAAAAAAGTTATTGCTACATTGTCTAATACTAAACCCCCTTTACCTATATAAAACTGAGTGGATTTATATAATCATAAAATACTTTAAAATAATTATAAAATTATGTACTATAACCTGAAATTCATAGAGCTTATTTTATCACCCTTGACTGATGAGAATAACTATCACCTTATTTCATCTTCTCATGCCTATATTAAATAGGCATTCAGTAGTAGCTGCTACTATTATTAAATCTAGCATTAATGTTTAGCTAACACAATTCCCCTTTATTTTTCCTTTCTTAAGTGTGTAATGAATTTATGCCTCCACATTACCATGCTAATGCTACATCTTAATTTACTCTCCAAAGTAATCAACCCAAGATATAATGATCTTATATAGCCTGTTTGCTATATCTTCCAAAATAATTAAGAAAGCATATATCACTACTAGGTTTAAGGAGAGTAGGTAACTTGATCTTGAATCACTAATGCTGGATGTTTCATTTTATTTGTGAGGCACGTCATAGTAACTAACACCAAGGGTTTTCCTTAAAATTGCTCAATAGAGGAAAATATAATACCTAAAGTAGAAAATTCTTATTATAAGAGAAACAAGCCAACTCAATGAAGAAAAGATCAATATTTGATGAACTAAGAGATTTAAAATATTTAAAATATCTTCATATAGATATTTGAAATCTATAGCTATGGGTTCTTTTTAAAAATTATTATTGTATAATAAGAAGTCTTAAATCTTTAAGTCATAATACATACATTTAATAGACAAACGCAATGGTATTTATTGCACATACATAAAATATACTAGACATTTTCATACTCAGATTTTGCATTATTTTCCCAAGTTTCCTTCTAAAACTATGATTTCTTAATTTCTGTTCCTAGACATTTAATCATTCATTGCAGTTCCAGGTGTGAGAGGGCAAAAAAAGGATTTAAGAAACCAAATATTTCCTTTCCAAAATTCCAAAGTAGAAGAGATAAGAAGTCATCTATGTAGAAACAGGAAGGGAAGGAAATATATAAAAGCACAAGGCTTTCTCAACTGCCTTTCTTTTCTCCCCTAGTAAAATTGAGCCTCATGCCTTCACTCCTTTCAACCAGGCCCAGTGTTAGAAACGCGTTCTTCGGGAATACATCACAGGACTAGAAAGTGCTATTCCACCAAATCACAGTTGGCATATGCATACGTTTGTAGTTTGTAAAGCTTTCTAGGTAATGTGTTTTCATATCTCTCAGGAGCAAATACCAATGTCAGCGTCAGGATATTTACCATAGCATGTCATTTAAATCTCTCAGGATCAATATAGATCCTTTTTTTTTCCTTTTCTGCTCTCAATAAAGACAGATTAACTGATCGCTATCTTATCTGTGTCATATTTGTTTAAACACTTAACATCTGCTTTGTTACCGATCCCCTTTTCTTCTCAATTTGCAGTCCTTCAAACCTTTTAGACTCTCTTCAGATACGCTATTTTCCAAAATGTTAATCTCTTTACTTTATTAAGTATCTCCTTTAAGCATCTTGATCTCCAATTTGCCACGATCTTCTAATCGAGACTCAAAGAAATGTGAAACAGAGACATTTCAATTTTTCTACTCTGTTGTCATAATCTGGTATTCAAGTCAACATATTTAAATATTTGTTTCTGTAAAACACTGCAAAATTAACAGAAGATTATGTTTCAATAAGAAGATATAATGAGATATATCAAGCACTTTAAAAATATTAGATGTGGTAAGAACTCCGAAGATAGTAAGAGAAATCATATTCAAAGAGAAAATATCCTAAGTAAATTGTCTTTTTAGCTTACACACTGATATATTTTAGCTATATTTGCTTTCCCTATGTTATCAGAGAGAATAACCAGCTATTATATTCTAGTTAACTCAAGTATACTGCACTATTTATGCCGTGTCTGTCCAATATACATATCATATATTAATCAAAGTTTTAAAGTAAAGATGGGTTTCCATCAACAAACTTGATTTTAATCATGAATAAAATTAATTATAAATGCAAATAAGAGTTATGAGAAAATTATGGAAGTTTGAACAATGACCAGACAGTGAAAAATAGCAAGAAAATTTTTAAGGAGAGAGAGTATTCCTGTGGTTATGCTAAACTTTAATAAACCTGCTGAAATAGTTATGGGTTAAACAGTAGGGTTTCTGGATTTGCTTTACAAAATCTGAATGAAGAGGAAGTATATTAGCTTTTGGATGAAACAAATTTGGCCGAGAACTGGTAATTGTTTAAGCTGGAGAATGTGGAGAGTTTAGTAAACTATTCTCTTTTTTGAATAAGCTTGAAATTATCCGTCATTTTAAATGTTTAAAAACATAACTTAGTAGAATGTATGGGTTCTACATAATATTGTTCTCTGTTACCACTGTTCTTATCAAAAAGACTGAGATAAATCAAGAACCAATATATACTCCCCCAGGACAGATCTAGATTCATGACCTCCAATGCAACCGTCTGATGAACAATTCTATGGTAAATAAAACTTAAAGCCACATTACTAGTCACTAGCAGGGGGATTAGTTCTGGCATCAGATTTATTAAAGATGAAAAGTACAATAATTCTATAGGTCAATCTCCAGGTTTTCTAGATATTTCTAAAAATAAACTGATAGCAACTGTCAAACTATCACATTAACTTTCTTATCTGAGGACCTACCACCATTTCAATTAAACCTACGTGGGAAATATTTTATCTTAAATACACCATCAAGTGTACATCATCAAGACATCTTGCTACGTATACTTTATCTACTGTTGCCATTTTTGACTCAAAAACTTCCTACCATATGTTGCCCTTTGAGACAAAGCCCAGCAGTGTTTAGTTAGGTATGAGAGAAGCGACCTACCCTATTTCTTTACCCAGGATGATTAACAATATAACCCAGGAAATATACCTTTGATATTGAGTTTATTTTATGTATTACTTCTAGGCTTAAGTTTTCCTTATCTTTCAAAACACTTATTTTGGAAATTTCTGAAAAAAACATTTACAAATATGCTTTTTATGGAATAATACAGTAATTATCCAAATTTCAGCTGAAACATAGTTACTGGCATATATATAAATCTTGGAATATTTGATGACAAACTAATGTCAATTTTCTACTTTGTGTAAAATATACAGGTAAACATCCAACACAAGTGGTATTAGAATCTGGTGTGGGATTCTAGTCGACATCAACATTAAAGAAGAAAAAAAGCCCTACTGATTACAACATTTTTACAAGCAGTAAAAATAATGTCTTCCTTATAATATAGACATCTATTTTCTCTACAGAGTCATGGTTAATTTCGCTACATGATGTAATATGAACTGGTCCTCAAAAGTACAACTAGTAGTTTAAAAAAATAAAGGAACAACCAAACTTGTTCCTCTGATTGTCTCACTCATCTTTTCCTCCAAAATCACTACACTATCATGTTAAACAGCTTCTGATAATGAAGTAGCAATTAGTTAAATAAGTTTACTCTTATTTTAAGCATAATCCTTGTTTATTCTTTCTCTGGAAATAGATACAATTAAAAATTAAACTTAAATTAAAAATATAATGCTTCTCTATGGGATACATAAATGCATAACTGTATCCATACAACAGAATTGTGAAAATAGGACACAGAAAATTTATTTATAATCACTTGTTGAACTCAATGACTTAAAAGCTATGCTTGATGATTTAGATAGCACTTTAAAGTACAGGTTATACAACTTTTATTCAAATAAAGTTCACATATAATCTTTTAATCCTTAGTTAAAAATAATCTATCTCTAGGAGAAAGAAGTACCTAGAAGTTAAGTGCCTAGATATAATGTATAAACATAAAGTTGTATATTGTATCAAAGAAATAAGACTGGATTTTTTTCCTGTAAATTTTATACCTTACAACTTGTTTTTATTCATGTCATTTTGTACGTGATTACATTTTTGGGTTAAATCTTTCAAATCTTCTATACTGTCCCCACCTAAACTGATGTAGGTTATTAGAAATCATTAATGCAGTAATTAGGGAGTCTTATTGGACTTTAATATAAAACTTCCAAGATTATTATTATTAATGTTATTTGGGAAGCATTAAGTGGATCCACGTTATGCTGAGTTTAGTCTTGACTCAGTAGTATTATCTAATCTTGAACAATGAACGCTATGGTCCAAAACACTTTCTAAACTGTCTAAATGATGCTATCTAATTTCTATTAAAAGGATATCAGAAGACGCAGACTCACTCAAAAAAAGTCTGGCACATTGAGTATTGAACAATGTTTAATGATATTTATAAGCAATTGAAGTTGTAAATTCCAGACTTATATACAATATCTTTATAAATTAATGCATTTAAATTTTGACCCATGATCTTCAGAATGATGAGGCAGGAAAAATTCCCAAGTAGATATTCCTTTTGATTGATAATTCTATTTATATTTTAATTGATAATCTTCCTTTGTTAGGCTCACGTGATGGACAAATGCTTATATGGATTTACTTCCAATGTACAAAATAAGAAAAAGGATGAAAATGATCTGTAATATAAAATGAGGTATATAAATAATATTAATATGCTAAATGTTAATTCAATAAAATGCAAAGTGTGCACAAAAAGAACGGTTTTATGTAAATAAAGAATCACTTACTAAGCAGTGTAAACATTGAATAAATATATAAATTAGTTTTATTAATTTTCTCTTCTGTATGTCCTTCAATATTTTATTTAACCATGTATCAATGAACTGAAAAATGTAATTAATAACACACAAATAAATACCTCCTACCTGGGAACTAAGTAAGAAGAATAAGTGACTGTAACAGAGCAAAGAATGGAAGATATACTAGCTTTAAAAAATGTGAAAGATGAGAGCTTATGTATGAAAGTTGCTAGTAAGTAAAACATGTAAAGTATTGTTTTACAGATCTGGCAAGAAAGGGGAGCAATTAAAATTCTAAGAGAGTTAAGAAATAAAAACAAATATATTTCTTCCTTAGGATATGAATTCAATTCTTTGAATAAATCAAAAGAAATTTAAAATCTTAAGGTATTAAAAAAAACATCATATTTCACAAAACAGCTTGGTTAGGTGTATTTCAGTATTTTGAATGAGTTCAAACTCTGTCTTCCCTCATAAAAGCTTATACACACTATTTAGAGATAAATTTAAGCAATTTAAAACATGTTTTATTAATTGAAAAAAGAGAGTTTGCCTGTTGTTCAGTCGCTAAATCGTATCCAAATCTTTTGTGACCCCATGAACTGTGACCCACCAAGCTTCTCTGTCCATGGGATTTCCCAGGCAAGAATACTGGAGTGGGTTACCATTTCCTTCTCCAGGGGATCTTCCCAACCCAGGGTCTAACCCCCATCTTGTGCATTGGCAGGCAGATTCTTTACCGCCGAGCTACCAGATAATTTGCCTAGAGATATCAAAACTATGTGTAGTTATTGTTTAGTTGTTCAGTCGTGTCTGATTCTTTTGTAACCTCACGGACTGTAGCCTGCCAGGCTCCTCTGTCCATGGGATTTTCTAGGCAAGATTACTGGAATGGGTTGCCATTTCCTTTTCCAAGAGATATCAAAACTATGTGTAGATGTGTGTGTAAATTAAAATACGATGACAGCATTAAAGAAAATTTGGTTACTTTAATAACACTTATTCATCCATTAATTCATTTCCCATCACATAATTACTTTGCACTTATAATATGCATAGTTGCATAATGAGTCTAAATATGCCAAGAGAGTATCGGTTACTAACTAGTTTCACCCAAAGGCACAAATTTTTAAATGACATGTTGTAAGAGAAGCACTGCTGTCTAAATAAGTAAAATGCAAATTGTCCACAGAAACTGTCAGATATATAGATTTAAAATGAACTGCTCTGTTTCATATCTGCACCTCAGAAGATTTTTATATCTTTCACTTTAAATCATATTAGTTACAGAAGATCATTACTCAACAACTAAAGGAGAAGAAACAATATAATCTTATAACATCTCACTTATCTAGAGTATAAGAAGGTTCCAGTCAGCTGATGCATCAGTTAACTGGAATAATGATATGAATTGTGAATAGATTACCATTTTTCAAAACAGTGCAATATTGTAAAATTCAGTGAACATTGAATTCTAACAGTAGATATATAGAGAATATGAACTAGATCAGGTTTCTTCTGATCTTGAGTTGTCATATGTTTCCTGCTCACAGAGTTGAGGTGAGTAAACTTTTTTGACTATGAGAGATTAATTTATAATTACAAAATAAAAGAATTTAATGGAAAAAATAGAAAGACTGGTGTGATTCAAAGACCAGAGGTTTGTCACAAAGAGATAAACCAAAAAAAGTAATAAATTAGTTAGGCTCACAAATCTAGATGTATTTTTATGAAGATTAGTGAGAGAACAAAAATCTCAGAAATAGGATATTTTTTTTAAAGCAGTACAACTTGAAGAAAAAGTGAACAGAAACAAACATATCCATTTTAAAAAAAGGAAAAAAAAATATTGAAAAAGATGTCCATTCATTTAGTAATGTAAGGACCTAAAAAACAAAAATGTTAAAAAGGCCACATATAAAAATACCTTTTGTGGAATTTAATATTTGGTAAAGTGATGCTATGTTTATGACATTAGAGGAATATACAAATCCCAAAGAGAACACTATACAAGGATATAAGGGTAATCTGTACTGCTAAGAAAAGTCATTTTATTTTGAATTCTATATATGCTCCTACACAATCTTGACTTTAACACTCAGAGGGCAGGTTGAAATAATGAAAGGATTGGAAAAGGTGTGACTCAACAAAATATACTCTACAATTTTAAAAAGTTCTAGGTAGAAATAATATAGATACCAAAAAGAATTTTTCCTAAAATGATGGTCACGAATGAAAAGTCTAGGTTAAAGTGGCAGCAATATTTTAAATGCAGTGTTTCCAAATTCTGACATCTTTTCTTAACACTATGTTATGTATGATTTGGGTTGAAATTTCAAAAGGGCTCCAAAGTAGGCAAAAACAGGTCAGGAGACAGCTAGAGTGATTTTTTGACACATCTGGACCACTCTAAATGTTATTTGATATGAAAACAGAATCAATTGCAACACTTTTTTTTTAACACTTTTCAATAGATGGTTTCCTACAGTCCTAGGATTATAGAAAATTTCATGGATTTAGGATTTTCAAAAAATCATATCAATGTAGGCTTTTCCACTCTATTCGATATAATTTATTTTGTATGATTCCTTAAACAAATAAAAGAAATATTTCACAAATACAGTTTAGATGAAACTTCATTAGTCATTTATAAGTGTCTTCAATTCTTAGGGAACGATTATGTTTTTGGCAAGAAATCAACAGGTTTCCAAAACACAAATCCTTATATCTTTAGTACTGTATTGTTTAGGCTGATTTAAACTGAAAGATATACTTGCTTCCAGACAAAAAAAAATCTGGAGATAATGTTCAAAATGTGAAGCCAAAATCATGAGCAAGAAAGATTACAAAAATAATATTAAATGAAAGTGAAGTCGCTCAGTCGTGTCCGACTCTTTGCAACTTCTCTTTGTAGCCTGCCAGGCTCCTCTGACTCATTTGAAAAGACCCTGATGCTGGGAAAGATTGAAGGTGGGAGGAGAAGCGGACAACAGAGGATCAGATGGTTGGATGGCATCACCGACTCAAAGAACATGAGTTTGAGTAAACTCCAGGAGTTAGTGATAGGCAAGGAAGCCTGGCGTGTTGCAGTCCATGGGGTTCCAAAGAGTCCAACAGGACTAAGCGACTGAACTGAACTGAACTGAGGCTCCTCTGTCCACGGGGATTCTCCAGTCAAAAATACTGAAGTGGGTTGCCATTTCTTTCTCCAGGGGATTTTCCCAACCCAGGGATCAAACCTGGGTCTCATGCACTGCAGGCAGACTCTACCGTCTGAGCTGCCAGGGAAGTCCCCAATATTAAATATATTATTTTAAATATTGGGATTTTCTAAATTACATTAATGATATAACTTTTACAGTTATATTCTTGAACTTAAATTACTTTTATGTTCCTTATTTGCTTGGACTATCTAGATTGCTTTATATTTAACTTACCGTGTCACTTGAAACACGTTAGTTTTAAATCACATGTTTACAGTTTTAAAGAAAGTATTGAATTCCATATGAAAGAATATAAGGAATTTTAAACTCCAGAGAATATTTTTATTTCATTTTAGCAAGTGTTGAAACAATTATTAACTTTTATTAAAAGTTAGTTATGTTTTATTATTCTAGTAAAAATTAAAGGTAAAGCTAAGCTAAAATTTACTAGCATTTTAAAATAAAATCTAAACACTGCATGACCATACTCTACATGTTTACATTTATTGTCTCAATCTTTCAGTGTATTCCTTTGATCCTTAATAGAGTATTAGAAATCTACAACATAACACATATAAGAGAAGACATGGCTGTAAAGCGCTCATGACTAATGATGTTAAATATTAACAGATAAGTTAAAAATTACTCCTGATTAAAAAGTTCCATTTCATTAAGTGCATTATATATATATACTCTTCATGGATCTTTTCTTATACATAGAAAAATGAAGAAATAAAATTGAACACAGGTTTTTTAGAAACACAAAGTATGTTTTTAAAACATGTATATACACACTTCTGGGTAAAAGTTGTTTTCCTCCAATTTTTAATTTTAACTCTACATTCAGAGGTGTAGAAATGGAAAGTTCTTGGGTGCAATGACCTCATTTGTATTATTAAGCGTATCACCATTTCCCTGGGATCATTTCTAAATGATAGTACTAGCTTCATAAGGCTTTTTTTTAGGGCTTCACAAAAGTAACTAAATATACAGCTACTTTTTTAACATCAAAATGTACATTATGTTCATTTAAAAACTAAATGTATGTTTAGCAAAAGTAAAACTGCTTTCTCAAGAATTATTTAAACACTCTTGATTTTTAAAAAGGTATTTAGTGCTGATTTTTAGTTTCTTTAGTAACATAAGGGACGTGCTTTTCAATTTAGATGATGAGAATATTTTCATTTCTGATGATACATGATACACATATTAACAGCTACCACTATGTGAATTTGGGGGCAAAATAGTCAGGAATGGATGGTTCTGATTTAGTTTGTATAGTTAAATTAAGCATAAATTGACTATGCTTATTAAGTCAGAGGCACAAGGTAATTTAAAGATAACTGTGTGTCTAAGATGACATTAATCACTGGAAGTTAAAAAATGTTCAGATATGACTAAAGTTATATGAAGAACTGAGGAGAGTATAAATAAAAACAGCAAAATAGCTAATTTTCTGCTTCTTTTTCATCCTGGTTACACTTTACCCCAAACCCTAAATTGTGAGCAATGTGAGCTGAGCTGACTAAAACAGAAGACATAAATTGCTACTCAAAATTAATTGATTATAATACACATCTGGATAATATGCAAAAAAATCTTAATTTTCTTAGTAAAATAATACATGCATTCTTTGATTTCTAGCAGTACATATAACTGATAACATATTTCATAATCCCTGAAATCAAGGATCTAAGTGAAAATACTAGACTCCTAAAGTAGAGACACTGGCATTATAATATATGCAGCATTAAAATTTTTATCAAATAAAAAATGTTACCATGACTTTTTAAAATTAAAAAGAAAAACTAGTCAGTAGAGAAAGATTTTTATAGATGTTCAAAATTTCAGTTCTATAATGTAAATGAAACTTCATCAAGGTTGGTATTCACTAAGAGTTAAAGAGGGTGAACTGATTTCTCACTATATTTAATGTAGAATTACCATGTAATATATGCTAACAGAAAATATTGTGTATTTATTTAGAAATACACATTTGAATTAGTCTGAATCACATACACTTTGAATTTTTGCCTTGACATTACTGATAATATACTTCTGTAGTGTATATTCTTACTTTAAGTGAAACACTAGTGAGAATATGTTGTTTTAAATTTGGAAACCTTTGGTAAGTAAAATTTTAAATCCAGAATTTAGTTTGAGGGGCAAAGAGTGAATTATAGTCCTTATTTATTAAAATTTGATTTTAAGCTGCTTTAAATCATAGTGTATGCGGATGTGTAAGTTAAACATTAGGACTTTAGCATCCAAATTACATCTATAAGATATTTTGTTAGATAGTTCAACAAAATAAGTATTTGTGCCCTCATATTTCATAGCTTTATAAAATGAAGCAAAACAAATATCAATAATTTATATTTATTTGGTTCTGAAATGCTAATATACTGTGTTATTCCTAAGTAATTTGAAAAACTGAATGCAATCCTTCTAAATACACAATTTGATCACTGTTGCTATCAGAATGGACGTATTCAATGGCAGATTCACATTTTTAATAGTAAGATAATAACTAACTCTTATTATCAATATCCAGAGTTGTAGTCAGATCCTTATCCTCCATATATTTAATCCATGACTTTCATATTTACATAAAAGGGCTAAATTCTTCTAGTTTTTTCTTCCATTTAAGTATTTTTTTCATCCCATTTCATAAGTCATAAAAGAAATAATATATCTGCAGTGGCTCATTTTTGTTTCTAATTTATAGTTCCATTATTTTTATTTTTTGCACTGGAAGATCAAAGTAAGAAAATGACACATACATTGGATTTGCTGTACAAGATAAAAATCATCTTTTGATTAAGTTTTTATAATTTCCATTCTTATCAAATATTAGTTGATGTTGTTTGATCAAAATATTGAATCATCAGTGGTATTTAACCATTAACTAAAAAGTAGATTCCTTTATAGCAGTGAGTAAATGGAATAATTTCCTTAGCAAGACCCTCAAATAAAATATACTAAATAATCCTAAAGCATTTGTTTTTCAGCTGATTGTATAAAATAATCCACTTAGAGACTAGGGTCCCCACATCGAAAGAGCTGAGTACAATGATCAAAATCTCAATATTAGAAGAAGAACCTGTTGTTGTAAATAAATGAATAATATTGCTGTAGTGATATGCTTTCATCATGTAGTTCCTCTGATTCTGATAAGTGACTTGAATCCATGCCAACATATTACTAAACTACGCAAAATTATCAAACTGATGGCTGCAATGTATTCTGAACTTAGCCTAACATGTTTAATGTCTTTATGGGAAAAGGATGACTAAGCAATAATGCTGGTATCGATAAGAAAACAAAATTTCTCTGTGAATTGAGTCAAGAGATGTTTTTTCCGCCTTACATAAGCCCTTCAAAACACATGGAAATCAAGTAAACAGGTGAGCAATATTCAAAGGAAATATGAAGATCATTCAAAAAATGTTTTCAACAACATCAGAAGTTATGTTTGATTTAATATACCAACCCAGGAACCTGTCTTCCTGTTAAGTATATTCTTTTCTGTATTGTATAGTGCTGCCTGCATCCCAGAGTCACTTTTATCTTTGTTTTTGAAAACAACGTGAATTCTATTTTTACTAAGAAGAAGGGCATGTTGAACTTTATTTCCTGAAAGGGAAGACTTTGATACAGCCTTTTATGTAATACTTACTCAAATATGGTGGTTTGTAAGGCGCTCGTGTATTAGACAGCAGTCCATCCAGCTCCTTCCTCTCCAGGGTGCTGTGAAGGGCCTTCTCTTTGCCGAAGGTGGAGAAGGACCTCTCCGCCCCGGGCTGGGCTTCTGGAGTTTCAAACACTTCAGTGTCTGGAACAGAGTCCATGCCAGGAACATGCAGATTGCTACGATAATCAGCAGCCTGGCGTCCATCAGAAGGGACAAAGGAGGGCATCCAGCACCGATCTGAGTGGCCAAGTGCTTTACATTCCTCGGTGCAGTTGGAGAAGAGATCCATACCTGTGAGCAGAAAACAGAGAAGCTACGGATGGAGGCTTCATCAACATGACCAGCTGCTTGTGTCTGTGCTCAGTCGCTCAGTCATGTCCGACTCGTTGTGACCCTATGAATTGTAGCCCACCAGGCTCCTCTGTCCGTGAGATTCTCCAGGCAAGAATACTGGAGTGGGCTGCCATACCCTCCTCCAGGGAATCGTCCTGGCTTAGAAGTGAAAAATTACAGGCAATGTAAAGAGTAATAGGTAAAGGTATCTTAACAGATTTTTCTTATGTTAAGAAAAATCTGACAGGCTCCTGACAGGAGCCCCAAATCGCTTTATATTATTTTGTTAAGGGTAGGACTCTTGGCAAACAGGGTTCTGAGATAGATGCTGAACTTGTCAGGATGTTGAGGGAAAATATTAACTCTAAATTATTTAAATACTTAGAAAATAGTGAGAATCAATATTAAGAAAAAGAAAATCTGTGAAATTTGTAACAGAAAAAATAAAACCCAAGTGGAAAGCCTTCATTACCTGTAATTTCTAATGATGATAAGTCATATTTTTTTCCTTAGAGACAAAAATGGAAGAAATATGGGAAGCGTGAGTGATGATATTTAGATAATAAGATCTAGACATGAAATAAAAAGTGAAATTCAACAGACACATGGCATACATATGGATACACCAATAAATAATAAGAATAAAACAAGAGTGGCCAAGAGCATGCTTTTTTAGGATCTTAGAAAATGACTTTCTACAAGTTATTTTTCAGTGACACTCTTGTAGTCCATATTACTACAAACTGCTTATCATTTACCACTTAGACAAGCCCAGAACAAATGGCTGTAATTAGTGAAACCAAGGTAACCAAGTGCAAGGTGAGTCAGCTGCAGACGCTATTGGCGAATACCTTATTACTTGTTCTATATTGGAAAACACTTGTCCCAGACAACACAGAAATGTTTGCTTACTGATCCTAGAACACCAAGATTTCAAATGACACCTTCAAGTTTCATTGTCTCCTGTATACTGACAAGAATATTAAACATGATATTTATGACCCAAGAAAGCTCACTCAGTCTCTTAAGCAAAATATCATTTTGGGGCACTACAGAATACTATCTGTTATTGAATTTGATAACTAGCATTATGTAAAAAAGTAAGCACACAAACAAAAATCACATTTTAATGTGTTTCTAGACAGAGCAATGCATTTATTAAATATGTTTAAAAATAGGATCAATTAGAAATAACCAAAGAGTGATTATTCTGTACATCAGAAACTCTCAAATGCATGAAATGCCTGGTGTGAAAAAACCAAGGATTATTTTTTTAATCAAGAGAGTGTAATGAAAACACTTGTTTGTTTCTTCTATAAATATTATGAGTGACTTGAGCTCTTGAGCAAGTTTTAGTTTGTAAAATCCTGACACACAATAATTTACTTTTTATATGCATATTTTAACAGCTCTTTATATAATACAAAGAAATAAATTTGTCATAATTACTAAGCCCCCAGATTATCCTCAAGTATTTTGGAGTTTAAAACAGTTAATTATGTAAATTGCTTAAACAAATAACACCAAACTTCTTATCATATATTAATCTCACGTTATAATGACTTTTTAAATTTTAAATTAAACTGTGTATAATGCTGGGGCTTTCCAGGTGGCTTATTGGTAAAGAATCTGCCTGCCAAGCAGGAGATGCAAGAGAGGGGAGTTTGATCCTTGCACTGAGATCTACTGGAGAAGGAAATGGCAACTCACTCCAGCTTTCTTGCCTGGGAAATCCCATGGGCAGAGGAGCCTGGCAGCCTACAGTGCATGGGGTCACACTGAGTCTGACAGGATTTAGTGACTCAACAGCAGCAGCAAGCATGTGTGACTAAATCTGACTT
Source organism: Bos grunniens (assembly GCF_055505025.1). Lineage (NCBI taxonomy): Eukaryota > Metazoa > Chordata > Mammalia > Artiodactyla > Bovidae > Bos > Bos grunniens. Next base: position 25,371,741 of record NC_141181.1, read on the forward strand.
AGATTATAATAATCTATTGATAATTGTCATGCATAAACCCAGAACTAAATTACTGATCAGTGCATTATTGAGGAACATAAACGTGAGCTGAAGCTGGGATAAGGAATCAGACTAAGATCAGCAAGTGAAACAGGTCAACTATTTTCTAGACACCAGGGAAGTTATCTTATTCCTATAAGGAGATAGGTATTAGGAAAAAAAAAAAAAAAGAGGAAGGGAAGAAGAATATCCCTGATGCACACTGACACAGCAGGTAACTAGAAGCTATAGAACCAGAGAGATCTGTATGTTGATGTGCTGTACTCTAAACACTCCCTATTTATAGTGTGATAAGGAATAAAAGGTCTTTTTGATAGATGGAGGTACCATTAAAATTCAATTATGGGCAATTATTTTAAAAATAAATTTATATCATATTAAATTTGAAGTTGATGGAAAAATTCAAATATTAAGATAGAATTATATTACCAGATCCTGATAAAGATGGGTACTAATGTAAAATTTGGAATTAATACAATTTTTCATCACATAACTGATAAAACCCTTTCAAATACACCTCATGAGACCATTAATAGTATTTCACATCTTTTTGAGCACTGTATCCAAGGATTCTTATAATTCTGAATATGATAATCACACAGAAAAGTTTTAATGATCTAGTCTCTGCATTATCTTTAAGATATTTGAAGGTACTTTTATGAGATGTTAGAAGGTACTTTTATTAGAACTTGTTTTCATGGCTAGTTGATATTCAATTGTGCTAAATTTCTTCTCTTGAAGTATATGGTTTTCTGCCTCTTTGACTTATTAGACGCTAGTTAAAATTCCCTTAGATGATGAAATAAAGTTCTCCGACTTGAAAACCTGCACAAAAAAATTATCATGTGCATAACAAGAAAAGTGAGAAATATGATAAAGTTTTCTGTTGGATAAATAGTGTTACCTGCCTGGAAGGGGAACAACACTTGTACATAATGTTCCTCATAAATTTATGAGCTACTCCTTTTAAAGTGGGATCCCCACAGTGATAACACAGCTTTATGTAACTACAAGGACAGGGAAGATGGCACACCTTGTGCATGAGTATGTTTCACACGTTTTACCAACAAAACAAGTGTACTAATTTCTCATAAGGAAAATATCAGACGTAGAAACAATTTTTTTTAATCGCATAAAAAGTATATCAATAAATTTCAAATAAGTTTTAGAAATGTTCATTTACAAAAAATTTTTTTTTCCATTTCATATGTATAGTTTGAGAACCAAATAACTTGTGCCCATTACCTGGCCTCACCTTAGGGAGCCACTGAAAGATGAAAATGGCTTTATCTTTTTTCATATATCACTAGTCCCCATTAAGTATATTATTTTAATGACCAGACAAGCAGAGGCATGTTTAAGTTTTGTGGTGGTCAGTGACTGCACAAAGGACTGGAATGCCAAGTATTTCAGTACATGGGACATTTAAAAATGCGTGTCTTTCACACTGCTTTTGGAAATTTTTAACATCTCAGGTTGAAGGCCCAAGAGAAAATAACTTCAACATCATGTCATTTCTTTTCTCATTCAAATGCCCTTATTTTAGAACCTGTGAGACTTGTATAGCAGAAAAGTACAGGCCACACCTGAGTTATGAAGTTTTGGTCATTCTTAAGAAACATTTCAACATACAGATTTTATTTGCAATTTCTTGTAATTTATTTTTTTCCACTTCTTGGAAATGGTCTGTTCTACATGGCACGACAGCTGAAGTGATAGACTGCCTGTTATATAGAGATATATTTAGACAAATTTTAAAATACATCTTTTTACACTAGCAAGTAACTTGATCCCTTATAGTCAGAGGCTGTGATATTACCACTGAGAACAAACTGTGATTTCAAAAATGTAATTATAGTCAATTTGTTCTGTTTTCTGATGAATTCAATACAACAAAATTACATGGACCTTTCTCATGTAACAAGCCTTCAAAAAATGTATTTTTCCCCAAATATGATAAATTAGTTAAAAAAATCAACACACATATTTTTGAGGAAATTGTAAGTCTTCTTTTAATTATTTAATACTGGAGAAATTAGAGATATTAACAATAATCACCAAAATTTCTGTAGTTTTTGGTTTGGTTTGGGAGCAGAGATTTTACAACATAATTCATCTATGAAAAAATCAAAACATGCAGATCAAAATTTTCTCACTACTAACATATTTCAATATGTTTATATTTTTCTCCATTTTATCTTAATATTTGTTTTATATCTTTTTCAATTGTAAATGTCTTGGCATTACCTAGTTGTAGCTCATATTTTCAGCAGAAACCTTAGCAAAAAGCTTTTGCTTATTCAGACTATGGTATAAATTCACCTTATTTATAAAGCCAGAAGCTAATTGCCAATATCTAAATTCTTATTGGAGTTAAGAAAGGGAAATTTTTAACTTTATGATAGGCCGAAAATTCTTATTGATATCGCAGTAGTAGTACAATGGCTTAATTTATTTCATGATATATGTTTTTCTACTAGTATGAAAACACTGACAATATAAATCACTTTTTAAATTTAGTCAAGTTTTGACCATGTGTCATGTACAAGTCTCCTAATAATTAGTTAAGAAATAAACACATTTAGAAGCTAACCTGTCTTTTAAATAAACGAAAAATTTAGAAGAAGAGAAATTTGAAAAATTTCAGGTAAACTGTAACAAGTAACATTAACTTATGAGGGTTTTCTTCTTCAATATACATTTTAAGAAGGTCAATTACTAAAAATAAATTCAAATTTAATCTTAGTGTGCACATTGTGTACTTAATAAATGGGGTGGGGTGGAAACAACTACTTACAGCTAAATAGATCTCCTTAGATCTACCTCGGATAATACTAAAATGTTTAAGACTATACAGCTAAAAATGTTGTATCAGTATTTAAATCAGACAAAAAAATCTATCTTTTAATCTAATGGTATTATAAAATTGAACATATACTAGTTTTAAGTTCACTTTGGCTTTTTTTTTTTTTTTTTGCTATTTAAGCTGTGATTAATCAGTTTCTCCCCTTGTGATGGTTTATGCAAGCATTTACCACATCTCCTTGGACTTCTGCCATACCTAACCAATACATCAATAGTGTACTGAAAAAAACGGAAAGCACCTTGACAAGGCTATAGAAAGAAAGTACCACAGACCCGTGGTCAAGTTGAAGAATTCCACACATGGAGCCAGGTGCAGTGGAAAACTGAAAAAGCTTATGTGATTCTCTGTGCAGCTGCCTCCGTGTTTAAAGCCCTTCTGTGAACAAGATTGGTGACTGCAAATGGCTTAGAGAGGAGAAAAGCAAGTGGGGAGGAGGGAGAAAGAACAAAAAAGAAAACTGTTCATAGAAGAATAAATGGAAGGCATATCCAAATAAATAAATACAAATTAATTTTAACACGGAAAATGAAAATGGAAATAAATAAAGACTTAGGAAGCTTAAACAGGTGAAGAACTAAGCTAAACAGTGTATACTATGTAACATGAAATGAGGTATAAACTAGAGAATTCAGAATTCATATCTTTTCAGTGTTGTTTTCCCATGATAGTCTAACTTTCCCCTTTAAAACCTAAAGCTGAGTGGGATTTGCTTATTAGCTCAAAAGTTTTTCATATCCTAACACTGGAAACAGATTCGCTATAAAGAATATTCTCTAAATATTGCCAAATTGGAAGATCATCCTGGTTGGAAGATAATCCTTTATTTCCTGGTTGTATAAGGAAATAAAGCAGATGTACCTGTTTACCTGAGATAGGCTTAACTTTTAGGAAATTAGCTCTAGCTACTTGGTGTGAAGTTTATAGTACACAACAAAGAATGGACTGGAAAAAAGTCATTAAGTAAAGGCATCTTAATTCTCTGCATTTAGGGTTTTATACTTTAAAAGGTAAACAATGTAAAATCATTTTAACAATAAAACTAGATATATTAAATCTGACTGCAATTCAGCACACAAATGTGTAATTATTTCTTAATACAAGTGTGTTAATACAATTCAAAAACAGCTATCATTATGCCCAGTAGGTTGTGGCAACCCTATAAATGCTAATGAAATAGATCCACAGATTGTTAATTCTGTCATACTTTTACATGTTAAAAATCTAAAGACAGAAAAAAAGAATTTGCCATTTTAATAAGAAAAATGAAAACTACCCTGCTTTTAAACATGTTTTCCAAACACGATTTAGCATTTAACATTTTCAAATGTTTTGACATCTCAAATAATTTGTAAGTAATGTTACCAAAATGGCAACATTGAGTGCTTGCGAAATAAAAGAGCCGCTGGGAAGGCACATTGATAAGAACATATTCCCATCCATCTTCCAAATTTAGCACTTTTTGCAGATGTTTATTCCTTTCTCTTTCTTCAGTTAAGTTATTATGGCTCATTATGTCTGAGGAACTAAACTAATTGAAATGTTCATTGAGACTGGAGTGTTACAGAAAAAAAAAAAAGTAAGGGGGAGTGGGAAAGGAATAAAATACACCCACAAGGAAACATGCAGCCGGGGATTTTCTTTTTTTTAATGTTAAACATTTTGTTTCAAAAGCTTTAAAAGGCTGACTATGAAATCAGAAACTGAAAAAAGAATAGGAATGAGCAATTCCAAGCATACACCTTTTAAAAGATAACAATAAATCATATGTCATATATAGGCCAAAAATGAAAGGGACTTTGTACTCAAATATAAACTTCTGGCAAGATCTGGTTTGTTGTCGGGTTCCCAGACACTAAATAGATGCTCTGTTCACTTAGCGTGAAGGCCCGCAAGGGGCAGGGACCTCCGGGGATTCTTGGCAGTTCTCAAGTCTCATTAGGTCTGCATATTAATGACTTGCAGCAATATAAAGAGACCCTTGAGCAGTCTTTTAGCCCCCTCCTCTTGCCTGCGTTTCCCAAGGCCAAGGCAGCCTCAGACACACCACACATGAGCCAAGTGAGAGGCCTGCAGCCACCACTGCTGCCAGGCGACGGTGGGGCGGGTACTGCCCTTTGACACACTGCCTCAACACCTTTCAGAGGTCCATGGAGTGTGTTAAGGAATGAGTGCTCTCGAGGATCAACGTTACCTTGAAAATGAGAACCCTATCTCCCTATGGCTTAATCATTAACCAAAATAAACCTTAAAAGCTCAAGTGAATGAAGTTGAACCTCCAAACAGTCCAATGATGGGCGTTTTTTAGAAGTGACACAAGCTAGCCTGCCTTTGCATTGCTTTATGTGTCAGATAAACACAAAACTCAGTTGAAAGAGAAAAAGTTTAAAAAAAAATTCAAAAAGCATCCTTCATAACTGAAATGCAAATAAAGTAGAAAAAAAATCCAAACCTTGTGAAACTGTTTTCATTAAGGTACATATTTTATTTCTTTTCAGTGTCTTCTTTAATTATTAGTAACTAGAGTTATCAGGATTCTATAAAACTTAAAGGGGACATGTATACAGGAGAAAAGTAATGTAAAATAAAGTAAAACAAAGTAAAAAATATGTATCACATTGTAACTCCCATCAGGGAATACCTTCAAGCTTACAAGCAAATACACCCAGAAGTCAACTTTTGAACATGGATCCTGTTGAAAATATGAGGAATGCTTCAGAAAATGCACATTATCAAATGTTTACTAATGTCCTGAAGCCTAAGAACCCAGATTTGGAAATCCGGCTTTCAATCTACTCATGACTTTTAATCACCATTCCTTCTCTCATTCAATATTCAGTGGAATGTAAAATGCATTGCTCTGGAAATGAGAAAATTTGGATTTTGGTTTCCAGTCATCCACTTATCTTCTTGTGACCTTGTGCAGGTCAACCAATTTCATTCATCTTCTGTTATTTCATCCATAAGCAAGTCTAATAATAGCTTAATTGACTGAAGACTGGGGACTGGACCAGGTGAGAAATCTATGTCCTTTGTATGCAATATAATTCCCGGAAAGAACATGACATAAAAAAGAAAAGTTTCATGATCTCACGTATTCCACAATGAATTTCTAACTTTCATTCTCTAAAGGAACATTAGACTGTACTACATATCCCTTTGAGTATACAATTGTCAACATAGGATGACACCAGTTTTCTGTAGGTTTACTAACACTAAAAACTACCTATAACATCATCCTCTCAGGATTTATTTTTTAAAAAACCACTATAAAAGTCAGCATCGCCCTTTAATCACACTTACCAGCTGACTGGCCGCGGTTGGTGGCGTCATGATCACTATCTCCCTGTTCACTGTCTCCATGACCACTGTCCTTAGAGCTTACTATGTCGGCTTCCTGGAATGCAGAACTAGAAGTACAAAAATGTGAATATTAGAATAAAAAAGATTGAAGAAACACAGAAAACATTCTTCTGCCACCACATGGTCACCTATGGTGCTGCAGATGCTTATAGCTCTTGATTTCTGCTTAAAGCTAGTTTTTAAAACCTTAAGCCTAACTCTCCAACACTGAGCATCAGCAGTCAGTTTGAGCCCTTAAGACATGTAAAGTTCAATCATTATTCTATGATTGGAGCTAAGCATATGCTTATATCATTTTCATAGGACAGATATATATGTATATGTCTGGAATAGTTAGAAAGATTATCAGAAGCAGCGTAGGAGTGTAAACTGACAAAATATTCAAATATACTTAGTGGTTGTATATAAAAGAAACACACCAATATTTTTTAATTTATTGTCTAGAAAACCTAATACAATCAATATTTATGTCCTGTCCTAATTGGAAATATTTTATCATTTTCTATTTTGCTATTGAATAATATGCCTAATTCCTACTTTTAGTAGGTCGTAATTTGTCTATACACCAAGCTAGGAAAAAAAAGGAGTCCATACCTGTTAACTCGGCGAGGTCTGTCAACTAGATAGCTGAGCTCTGCTCGCTGGTGTTTAGTCTAGAAAAAAAATAAATAAATCAAGAGCATTCGAACGCTATGGGTTTAACTAACAGTCTGATTTTGAGGCTAGGAACTATTTCTAGCTTAAGGAATTGTGTACATTTTTAAGGAATTTCTAAGCTGTTCTAAGACCTCAGACTAGTTTTTATAAAGACTAGTGCTAGTAAAGACAAGAAGATATGCAGATTTTGCATATCTAGATTTACAGTAAAGGTTAAAAAAAAATACACAAAAGGCCAATTTTAAGTGTGTGTGTGTGTGTGTGTTTTAAGGAGAGAATGCAAAAAACCTCATAGCTGGCCCTCATAAACTACTGTCTCCAATAGTCAACCTAGATATACGCTGCAGTCTTTCTTTCAGTGGCCTAAAAAAGTGTTTAGGTGCATACTGGTTGACACAAGAAAAACAGCACGCTCAATAAGCAAAAAGGTTGGATATTTTATGGAATTATTTTGTTGTTTATTTTCAAAATGTGCTTAAGATACAAATGAGCTGTACAAATATTCATGAAAGTCAATGAATAATATCTAAGACTCAAAATAAATAAAATAACCTGCCAAAAAAAGGAGTTCATAATACCCGCTTCCCTCCTGGCCCCAATTCTTCCCCCTCCAAACACACTCTGCATTCTCCTCCCCGCCTCCACCACCCCACACACACCTTTTCCGGTCCAAACTTTCTTTTACAGAAATCAACTCTGTTCTCCCTCACCCTCCCTCCTTTCAACTTTGCCACTTCTCCATCTTAAAAAAGGAAATCGGAATTGACAAGCCAAATTCTTTGATAAAGAAAGCCAACAGCAGTGATTCATCAAAAACGATGGCAAGGTGATTATTAGCTAAAAGGAATATGTAAGACAAGAACTGTTGAAGCCTTTCCGTGAGTTTACGCTTACAGGGGTTTGTGCCAAAGCAACTTCATTCAAATTCACACTGTGTGGGCGTTGGGCTTCAAGAACGTCTGTAAATGCTGTCCAGAGTAGAATTGAAGGCTTTTTTTTGCAACCCGAGTTCAGAAAACAAGGATCTGATAACTCATTCACTAAAACATGCATTCGAGTTTAGACAACTGTGCAAAGTTAAACAATCTATAGCTTACTTTTACACGCGACTGAAGGCATCGATAAACAAAGCCAAACAATTAACTTTATTATGCTTGGGACAAATGCAAAGAGAAAAAAAGACCTTTGCCAGTGCCAGAAGGTCCCTCCCTGCATTTCCCTCTCCCCTCGGGCACTTTCTCCTTTACCCCCAGCTTTCTAAGAAGGGAAAGGACTGGGGTGGGGTAGGGTGGGGTGAGGGGGCTAGGATTTTAAAGGAAAGATGCCAGAGGGAAGAAGGAGGGTCCAAGGTGGCAAAGCACCAAAGGAGGGGAATGAAAATAAATGTGGAAGGGTGGAGCGCAGAAAATTAGGGACGACACGAAGTTTAAGTTACACAGGAAGGGGTGGGAGAGGCGGCTTTCCATTCCTGCCCCCACAAAGATACAAATAAGCTAATATCCTAAAAATAAATACACAGTGCACCAGAGATACAAGGGCCGGGCTAGAGGAGGCTTTCGGATGGAGGAGATGAGAGATGGTGGTCCTTTCGCTTCAGCCTTACCTCGTTGGACAAAATGCTTCCGTTGGAGATGATGTCGGGCTGCTGGTCTGTGTAACCGGTGACGATGGCCCCGCAGGGGTTGTGCTCAGTGTCCGTACTCCGCGATGGGCTGCAGGGCTTAAGGAACATCAGGTCGGTTTTGGCGGACTCGGGGGTCAGGCAGACCTGGTAGCAGTAATTCTGGTTGTGGTGATGGGAGCCAAAGCCCCCGGACTCCTCCACCGGCACCTGGGCCGGGTTACTGGGTACGTTGGAGCTTTGAACCAGCATGATGTCCGACTTGCTGAGTTTCTTCTTGCGCGCCCGGGCTTGGCGGCCACAGCAGGTCGACCCCCCGCTGCCACAGCAGCAGCAGAGGCAGCAGTCGCTGGCCAGACACGTGTAAATATTCAGCTTTTTCTCTTTCTGGCAACGCACGGCAAGCACGATCATGGCCAGAAGGAAGATGAAGGATACCGAGCCCAGCGCGATGATGAGGATAAGGGTGAGGTCCAGCGACGTCTCCCCGCCGCCGGAGCGGCTGGGGCGCTGGTGCTCTCCTGACCCCCCGCCCCCGCCCCCGCCCCCGCCCTGGGGCTCGACAGCGCCATCCACTAGCTGCACCACCAAGGTGGCGGTGGAGGACAGGGGAGGTTGCCCGTGGTCGCGCACCTCGATCACCAGTTCGTAAGGCCGCTGGGGGTCGCGCTTGGCTGGCACCCGGCGCGCTGTACGGAGCTCCCCGGTGCGCCAATCCATGCGGAAGAGGTTCATTTCGTTACCCCTCACAATGCTGTAGGTGAGCCGGGCGTTCTCGCCGTCATCTGCGTCCACCGCGGCCACGCGGGTCAGCAGGTAACCGGGCTCAGCCGAGCGGGGCAGCACCTCGCGCGCCGGAGTCCCGTTGCGCCCCGGAAGGGGGGCTACGATAGCAGGAGCGTTGTCGTTCTGATCCACGATGAGGATGTTGACCGTGGCGTTGCCAGCCAGTGCCTGGGGGCTACCGGCGTCCCGCGCTTCCACTTGGAAGCTGAAGTCCTTGAGCTGTTCATAGTCGAAGGAGCGCAGGGCATACAGGTAGCCGTTCTCGGAGTTGATGGACACGTAAGTGAAGACGCTCATGCCCTGGATCTGGCACTCCAGGATAGAGTAGGCTAGCTGGGCGTTGGCGCCCTCATCACGGTCTGTGGCGCTCACCGCGTAGATGTAGGCGCCTGGCACGTTGTTTTCGGTCACATACACGTCGTAGACCGGCTGGCTGAAGCGCGGTGCGTTGTCGTTCACATCTGACACTTGCACCTGGATGGACTTACTGGTGGAGAGTGCAGGCTCGCCCCGGTCGCGAGCCACCACGGTCAGGGTGTAGGAGTCCCCCGCCTCTCGGTCCAGAGGGGCCTCGGTCACGATGGTATAGTAGTTCTTGAAGGAAGACTTGAGGCGGAACGGCACATCCCCCAGCAGCTCGCACTGCACCTGCCCATTCTCCTCTGAGTCGCGGTCGGTTACACTGAACAAGGCCACCACCGTGCCGGGCGCCGCGCCCTCGCTCACCGCCTCCTTCACGGTGCTGAAGCTGATCTCCGGCGCGTTGTCGTTAGCATCCAGCACCCTCACTATCACCTTGCAGTGCGCAGGCACGGCGTTGGGGCCCAGGTCCTTGGCTTGAACGTACACTTGGTACACCGGGCTCTCTTCGTAGTCCAGCTCGCCGCTCACCTCCAACCGCCCGGTGCGAGGGGAGAGTCCGAAGAGCTCGCGTGCCCGGGGCGAAATGTGGCTGCTGAAGGAGTACACGACCTCTCCATTCTGGCCCTCATCTGGGTCTGTGGCGTTAAGCTGGATCACGAGCGTACCAGGCGGCGAGTTCTCTGGTAGGGACACAGTGTAGACGGGTTGGTCGAAGGCGGGCACATTGTCGTTTGAGTCCAGCACTCGGATGGTGAGTAGGGCCGTGCCGGTGCGCTGCTGCTGGGGGAGCAGGCCCCCTCCCCCGCCGCCGCCTCCTCCTCCTTCTCCGCCTCCCCCTCCTCCCCCGTCCACCGCGGTCAGCACGTAGCGGTGCACCGCTTGCTGCTCTCGGTCCAGAGGCTTCTCCAGCACCAGCTCGGCGAATCGGTTGCCATCCCCCTGGGTCTGCACGTCCAGGGAGAAGTAGCTGTTGGGGGTGATCTCGTAGTCGCGCAAGGAGTTGGTACCCACGTCTGGGTCGAATGCGCTCTCCAAGGGGAAGCGGGTGCCCGGCGTGGCGCTCTCAGAGATCTCTACGGTCAGGTCCGGCTCCGGGAAGGAGGGGGGATTGTCGTTGATGTCCAGCACCTCGATCTCCACCCGGAACAGCTCCAAGGGGTTCTCCAGGAAGACCTCCAGGTGCAGGACGCAGGAGGGGCTCTGCTTGCAGATTTGCTCGCGGTCAATTTTCTCATTCACGTACAACACCCCGGTCTCCAGGTTGAGGTCCAAGTAAGGGGTCCGAGAGTTGGGAGCCGTTTGAAAGCCGCGAGCCGAAAGTTTTGTAATGTCCAAGCCCAGATCTTCAGCGATATTCCCCACGAAAGTGCCATGTTCCTGCTCCTCCTGCACCGTGTAGTGAAGCTGGGAAAAGACTCCTTCCACCATCCAGAGCAAGGCAAAGAATAATAGCACAATCATCTCCAAAGGGAAAGGAAGCAGCTTCCCGCAGCCAGTCAGCCACCCAATCACCTCCCCCACCACCACGGAAAAAAAAAAAAAAATCTCAAATAAAAAATACAAATAAAAGTGCGCTATGTGGGGGGGGGGGGCTCCTGTGGCTTTCTGTCCTTACAAATCTTATTTCTTTTGCTTCATTTTAGGGTTTCCCCCAATTCAACCTCATTTTTTAATCTTAGATCAGGAAGGGTGACAGGCGTCCCCTTTCCTCATCTGTAATCTTCCCACTGACCAATTAATAAAATAATAATACAATAGTCAGCGTCCTTTATTCCGACAGTCTTGGCGCAACGCGGCGCTGGCAAATCCCAAGGAGGAAATTTCGGTATTTCAAGACTGTCCTCGGTTTGTCTTCTCGCTGATGGGAGGAGAAGAAGGAGGAGGAAAAGGAGAAGGAGGAGGAGGAAGATGAAGAGGAAGAGGAGAAGGAAGAGGAGATGCTGTTGGCACCGCTGAACATGCCTCTTACTGTCAACGGCTGGCAAATGCAAAACGGCTTAAAAACAGCGAGGGAATTTTGTGCCGGAAAAGCATAGAATGGCTCTGCAGCATAAAACTTTCATTCTCTTCATTTCTCCGGATGGATGTTCTTGGCATTTTTTCCTCTTTCGCTCTATTTGTCTGTTTTGGCTGTCATAGTCTTGCCTCTCTCTGTCCTCATCTCCACCGTCGTTTGCCTCTCAGTAACTGTGAGGAGCAGTTTCTTTTTTGCTGTTTCTTCCCAAGCCTCTTCTTTCCTCTAACCTGTCTCTCTGCTTTTCAGTTCTTCCCTCCTCCTCCTGCCTCAGCCCTAAGCCTGCGATCTCGGCTGGCAGTTTCTGAGCTCCGAGCGCTCCGCTTCTCTGTTTTTGCGCAGCGCCCTCATTCTGCCAACCAATCGCCAAGGAGCACCACCCACCGAGTCAGAGCTAATTGGACAAACTGGCCGTCAAGAAGGCGCGTCACGCAGTAACCGGGCCGGGCGCGATGCAACCCGCGTCTGAGCTGCCGGGGTGAGTGTGAGTGTGAGAGCGAGAATAGCCCGGCAGGTCCCGAGGTGCTAGCTGGGGACTCTGCCGCGGAAAGTTCCCAGTCCCCAGCCGCAGGTAACAGAGAGGGAATAGAGAGGTTTCCCTGTTTGCATCAGCAAATGCGAAAACATAATAGCAGCAGCGGTATCCTCTCCCAGGAGCGGGGTTTCCAATGACGCTAACATTCTTTTTCCTTTAAGGTGTTTTCCTTGCTGCTGATCGTGAAAATAAGTCACCGAGAAAAACAGGAAAAAGTTGCAGAGGGGCCACTAATTGGCTGGGGTTACCAATTTAAGGGACCCTGGCGGAGATTAGCAGGACATTTTAAAACAGATATGGCGTAGGCTGTGTCAAACTAAGTGTTGAAGGTCTGAAGGGGCTGTGGGGAAAAGGGGTTAGACAGCTGGAGTGTGGAGGGGAGGTGGGTCCCAAACAGCCAGGGATGCAAGCCCAGGGATGAACGCTGGCGGCTCCTATAGACGTGCAGACGCTTTATACTCGCCTCTTCCCTTCCTAAACGTACATCCACAGTATCTTACCAAAAAATTAATTCGCTTAGGGACCTGGTTTGAGCTGTGAGCCCTTTGATCAACGACTGAGGAGTTTCATTTGAGCTCTGCTTTCCAGCCCGCCAGCCTAGCGCTGACTCTCTGGCCTCGGGCACGGAGCTCTGCCGTTCGCTGCAAGGCGCCTCGAATATCCCTGCGCCTCCCCCTGCCAAGTGCGACGCAGCGGCGGCGCGCACAGGCTTTTTTCTGCTTTTTCTGACAATTGGCGATCTCCCCCTCCTCCCTACACTAGACCCGAGCACCGATTCTTGCCCAGCCTGGAGCAAGACCGCAGGATGAGGGCAGAGGGACGGCTGTGAACGCGTGTGGGGGCGGGGTTGAGGGTAGGTGCGTGGGCTGGGGCCGTGCACACGCGGGGCCCCAGTGTGTGTGAGGCTGCGAGTATCTGCGAACGCGCTTGCACATCCATCCACGGCGCTCGCATCCATCCTGCCTGGTTCCGCTCACCGCTCTGTATAAGCCCCAACGGAGCATCCCTCCAACACCTCCGGGGCCCCGAAGGATGCGCTTGAGGAGCTCCGAGTGCTCACTCTCGGCGAAGCGCCGGGGCAAAGCGGCGCGTAAACGCACCCAGTTCTTGTGAAGTTAAAATACAGCGCGAACTCTTCAATGCTAGAGTAGATTCAATGTTAATTCTCCAAAAAAGATTTTTAAAAGCGTAATTGTGTATTAATTAATGGGCTGTAGGGGGTTGTTTATTCAACCAATGCAGCCCTTGTTCAGTTGCCTTCTTATGCTACAAGATAGAAAGATCCCTTGGGGCTTCCTGGTAATGAATGACCTGGGAGTAACACCGCCACAACCTGCGGGGAAAAGGAGAGTCATTTACCCGATCCTGAGGTATGTTGTCATTCCCTCCTGGCAGGGAATTAAGAAGGGCGAGTGGCCATGGCCGGGAATATAGACTGAGGCTTGCCTCTGCGAGTCCCGTGAGTGCCTGTCTTGCGGCTCTAGGCCCCCCGCCCCCATTGGCTCTTTCATGGAGATAGGTCCAGCCTTTGAGCGGTTGGAAGGAAAGGATGCCAGCAAAAATGGCTAATCCTTTTCCAGCTGCAGTAAACTGACGATTGGCCAAAGCCAAGAGAAAACCGCCGCAGTTAAAATGATTTTAGCGTCACGTCTGCAGCTGAGAATGGAGCGTCAGTTTTTAAAAGGACCTGTGGATCAATGAAAAGGAGATTATAGTGTATCTGAATATTAATAATGGCATTGCATCTGTACTTTCTCCCCCTCCCCTTCCTGATTTTTCCTTAGATCTGCAGGATTGAAATGAAATGTTTTGAGGTCTTCAAGCTGACTCATCAGAATAATCCTGGAACATTTTTAAAATGACGGTAATTTTCTAATATTTCATTTGTACGTACGGAAACACTTGTGTGTGCGCGCGTGTTTGCGTGTGAGAAGCATGCGGCTGAATGACAATGCAGATCCAGAAACTGTTTGCGGGAGGGGGATTGTGTTCTCAAAACGTAGATGAAGTTTGAGCAGACTTTGGACGTTCGCTTAGAGCCAGAGAGCTTCCAGAGGTGGAGATGAGAACGTGGAGAGATGGCCAGATTTGCCTGTAAATAATCACTACAGCCACTGTAATAGTTGAGCTGCATTTTTTTTTTTTTTGATAGCAGTTGTGTTTGAAAGGGAAACTCTCTCCACAAACGTGGGTTACAGGCGTCTCCTAGCGGCGAAAGCGGCACAGGACAAGCCAGAGAATTTTGCTTTGGGGCTCTGGTTCGGCTGGGCCGGCCTGTTGGGGGCTCTGCAGGATTTCTTGGGTCGCAGAGGCTAGGATCCGCGCCGGCAAAGCCGGCCGAGGTCCTCTAGAGGTCTCGCCTCTGTGACTTCTAGTCTCCGAGACGCCCTGGAATCGGCGGGGTGACGATGGGGTCTTCCTCTTGTGAGAACAAGCACGAGCCCTCGGTCCCTTCTACGTCGCTCCAGCCAAGGGTAATTGCAAGAGCATGTTGCCCCCGGCCACGATTCAGACATCTGCCTCGTTACCCTGGAACCATTAAACAGCCCCACCCCATCACCCAAGGAACAAAACAACACTTTAAATCTATCTTTAAAAACTGCCTTCTTAAAACCCGTGTACTTTCTTCCTTGCTGTGTCAATGGAGCAGATTTCCCCCTTTGCTTTTTCACTCGGCGGACCCCAGAATTTAGTGAGGCCGTGATTACATAAATAACAGCCCGGGTGGTGGGACTGACAATCTGTTTGAAGTACAGAATATCTTATATGCAGCGTCCTTCACCCCCTCCCCCCTCATAACTGAAACCGGCGGGGAGAAGCAATCTTTAACATAACCCTCCTCCCTCCCCACGTCCCCTGCAGGAGCGCCAACTCTCCGGGCCAACGCAAACTGTATCCTAAAACAGATAGGGGAAAGCAGCTATTACTATTATTTGGAGGGTTGGTTATCAAAATCAGTCTTAATAGAAGTCCTTGTTGGTGTGTGAATGATAAACCATCCTCGTTAATTTCATTGTCCTCTAAGGGCAGCAGGCGAGGGTGGGCGCTAAGAATCTCACAGTCACGTTTTCTGTACACAGTAGTTACAAACTTTGAAACTAACTAACGGGGCTGCTTTCCTCCCTGCCCTTTTCAGGGAAAGGCGGAAGGGAAACAAGTTTGTTAACTATCATTTGGATGAATGAGTGTTTGCAGTGATTTAACTTGACTTGAAAGCAATTTGTTTCTAAATCCTCTTATTATTGCAGTGTGCCCAGAGCTTTGAGAGAATTTTTTTAAAGAAATAGAAGAAATAAAATTTAAATTGTCAATAAGGAGTCTTTCAAATGCCAAACCCCTGCCAGGGTTGAGCTGGGTGGTTCACTGCACTTATTACTCCCAGCAAGCACAGTGCAGAGAGCAAACGCAAAGGACCTGGACTGTATGGAGCTCTTATGGGTAACCATGAAATCGGTTTATTTGTAGCAGTGTAACCTAACTTCAGAGGTGTGAAGGCAAGGCTTTGGAACCAATGCCATACTGTTTGTTTTGGTTCATTCCAGGAGAGTCAGTGTTGATGAGAGTTGGCTGGAAAAGATTTATAGCATATACATGCTATATGTTATAAGCATTCAGGTAACTCTTTAGTTACTGTGTTCTAATGCTTTGAACCCAATGGAGACCAAACCAACCTGTTTGGGGGGCTGAGAATACTAGCTATTAAGTGTTACTTGATATTCAATGTAGAAACGTTTTCTCCATTTTGTTTAACCTTGTTAATATTGATGTGGCTTCACATTTCAGTGTCTTTTCAGTTATCAGACAGGGCCAGCATTTTGTTAAACTCTAAACAGTGAATTAAAAGCACTGATGAGCTGAAGCAGCCCTTTAATGCAAAATGACAAATTGCACTTAAGCAATACATGAACAAGAAAATGATTTATGGATTTTTTACAATAGTCTGAGCAAATGAAAGCAACATGAATTATATATCCTAATGCTCAAAATATCGTTTTCTAATAATACTGTTTCAGTTCAGATGCTACACTCTTATCCTTTCTCTAAGAGGTATTGATCAGTAAGAAGTCCAGGAGTATTTTAAAATCAGGCAATAGTGTTTGATACTGTTTCCAAATATATTTCCTGAGTATGGGGTGGGTGATCAACATTGAGTACACGCACATACTTGTCAGCTCCTTCACATACTGTGTCCTTTAGTGAAAAATAGGTAATCCTTTGGAAACTTATGCTTTGCTCCACACCTTCTTTCAGAATGTAAATAAAGAGATCTGATATGGAATGACAATCTTTATTACATCATGACCTCTTTTTCTGAAAATCAAAATGCATTACCTCATCTTATCCTTCTATAAAAAATTGCCTTAGATATTGAAAAATCTGATTTCTTCAAAATGTCTCATCTCTTTATATTGGTTTATCCTGTTGTTTATTTTTAAATTTTTCTTAGTGTCCTTAAGACACACCTGAGTTAGTATAAGTGTCATGTGCCTTAGTTTGGGGGGCATTAAGTAGACAAGATAGATTTATTGTTGTCTTAAATTACAGAAAAATACTCAATCAGATAGAATTTGGTGGGATGCCTATATGAAAAAGAAAATTAGTTACTTCTGTGTTATGATGAGTGACTACTCCTAGCATTTTTTTAACCATTTGTGGCTCATATAAGTATTTTGGGGTATGTGTAGAAGTTTAAGTGAAGACATTATCTTTGCTGTATTACATAGTCAATCATAGGAAATGAGTTTCCTCTAGAGTCACATTATTAAGCTTTATCTTAATTATCCAGGTTTATTTATTTTTTTAAAAGGAAAAGAAAAAACTTGAATCCCAGCCTCTGCTTTTGACAGCATTAATAATTACTCTTACTGAAGATTACTGAAATCAATGATGTGATTAGGTTTGTAAATAAAACTATAAGACATCACATTTTAAAAAACCAGCTAACAGGGATGATACGTGGGTTTTACTTACTGATGGGGCCCAGAGGTAGAAATGAAGCTTTGAACATTAAGGATGATATAGAACAATTTCAAAAATTTAATTGCAAGCCCTGATTAAGTTTATATGAGTAGGAGAAAAGATGTCTAGAATTCTGTTTTCTTCCCCAGTGAGTTTGCTTCTTTCTTGACACTGATACAGTCAGCAAAATACTAGTGTTTGCCTGGCAAGTATAAATTGTTTTCATCAAGGGGAAGCCCCTTGATTTTTATGAATACAGAATGAGATTACTCAAATTGTGATTAGGGTTACAAGTCATAGCATTCTTTTCTAAAGGATTTGAAAATGTTACTGGAGACAGCACCACAGAGACACTATCACATGTAGAGTGAGAATTACATTGGTAATTAGAATTATAATAGTAAACAGACCAAATAGTAGAACAGATATTTCAGTTTAAGAAAAATATCTTTCTCAGTTTGACTGGTTACTATAATTCGTTCTATAAGAAACCTGATTTCCATGATGTCTTATTTAAATAGGCTTGTCTATGCAATACTGTAAAATGCTTTATTTGATTGCAATTTCTTGTTTTTTTTTTTTTTTTTTAGGTCAAAGTGGTTTTTAAACAGCCAGTATATGTCAAGCATTCTTAGATAAGTTGTAGTATTTTCACCCATGTCTACAAGTAATATCATCCCAACATTATAGATAAATGATACTCAGGATGTTCAGCATTTAAGTAACTCAGCAAATTAGTACAAAATTTAAATCCAGGCCTTCTGATGCTCTCAGGTTGAGGCTCCACTATGATGTTCCTCTGGTCTATCTGATTGGATTTACTTTGGAGGTAAAACAAAAAATGAATTAATTTACAGATTAAAGATGGAGTTCAATCTTTGAAGTTCACCTTTAATCCAGATTTTGTAAAATAGAAGTACTGATTTTAGACCAGTCAAAATGGCTAGTACTTCACTGAGTTGAGCCAAGGAGGAGTTCATAAACATATTTGAGGAGGCTTTTATTTTTTATTTTTTGAGATTTATTAGGAGACCAAAACTTGAATACATTTTCTTACAAGTGAGGTTATGAAGCATCCATCTCTTTCTCACATTTGAAGTGTGTGGCATGGGAATCATGGTTTTTAGTGACTGAAAATAGAAACTGATAATACAACCATGACCAAAAGGAAGGCACTTCTAGTTCATCCATTCCTGAAACATATACTAAGTTGATCAATGGTCCCAGAAGGCTTGTTCACTTAGTTTATTAGAGATTGTTAAAAGCTAGGAAGAACTAAGACATGTACCCATTTTACACAGCGCAAATATTCTTTTTTTTTGTATGTATTTCTGAGTTGATCTTTAAAAGGGAAAGAGTGTTTTGTTAAGCAAAATTTCAACCATCATTTTCATACTAATTTCTTCAATGTTACTCCAAAAAGATTGTTTAAATTTGAAATTTCTGAAAATCAAACAATGGAATTTATTTGATAATCTGTGCCTGCAGGAAATGAAAGGAAATGACTTAAAAACAATTTTAAATATAGGAAGAAATCACCAAGGGAAGAAGATGATGGAATCTTATTTACTTACTGTAAGTATAAAATATGTATTACTATTTTGGTAATAAGTACTGATAGAAGAAAAATACTGTATTTCTTTTAGAAGTGTGCCCAATAACTCAGAGTATGTGTAATGTAGGCCCTCTAAGGAAGGTTCTATATGTTACTTATTTCTGAAGGCACCTAACTGTGGTGGGTGATGATACAGTAAATTATGAAGAATTAAACCAAATTGGGCTTAAATCCCTGCTTCTGCAAATATCTGAACTTGGTCAAATTACTTAACTCCTTTGAAACATTATCAAAGTGTGTTAAACATCTTAAACATCTGTTAAAATATGACAAAAATTGACCTTATTGAGTCATTGTGAGGCTTAAATTGAAATGATATATGTAAAACTCTTAGCCCATAGTAGACTTTTAATAAATGTTAAATAATATTATAGCAAGATGTTTTGAATGAGATAGTCCTTAAATATTTATTGAGAATAATTAATATTGATTTTCTTGGTGTTTTTTTTTCTTCATGAAATCCATACTAAAGTATTTACTTTGAGGACAATTTTGCATTGTCCTTGTTTTGCAGGATATTATAATTTTAAAGAGAACACAAATCATAAGTGAAGAAGATCAAACTAGCTAAATGTTAATTAAACATCAAAATATAAAAGTCAATGAGCTTCTCTTCATAATCATGTTGTTTTATTTTAACACTTTAATTTTCTTCTAGATAAGTTTAAATTTTCGATATGTTTTAGTTTATATGATAAAACGTGTAGATTCAGAAAATCATTTAAATGAAAACATGGTGTTTCATTATAAAATACTGTTGTTTTAATTCTATAATTATCAACATTTTAGGATTGTGTGAAAGTGTTTGTTGCTCAGTCGTGTCTGACTCTTTGTGACCCCAGGCTCCTCTGTCCATGGGATTTTCCAGGCAAGAATATTGGAGTGGGTTGCTATACCCTTCTGCAGGGAATCAACCAGACTGAGGGATCCAACCCATGTCTCCTGCATTGTGGGCAGATTCTTTACTGTCTGAGCCACCAGAAAGTTCACATTTTAGGATTAAAAAACTCTTATTTGATATAGTCACTATTTTCCCTCTAATTCCTTAATACAGTATATACTACTATAGTCATGTGAGCGACTGAACTGAACTGATTTTATGTCAATGGGTACAAAAATTCTCCAGATTAAAAACAAATTGCTAAAAATCACTTAAGATAGAATGAATTTATTAGAATGACCAATTTTGAGCCTCAAGCCTTTCTCTTTATCATTCTCCTCTTTTGCTATATCTGTGTCTAACATTGCTGTTATTAGTATTCTCCTTAGTAACTCATTATACTTTTAGAAAACAAAAACGCATTGGTGCTGGTGTGATAGGAGCAGAGCCATACAAATACTTAAAGAATAGAAAATAAATGTAAATCATGGATATATTTCTCCAGGATTCATCATCAATTTTATAAAGAATGCATATAAAATGTTTAGATACATTCATTAAATGGCATAAAAATACATTTAAACATCTAATGACTATGAATGCTGAGTGCATGGAAAATATAGAAAAGACTAGAATAAAAACAATTAAGCAAAGATTTCTAGAAAAGGGCAGTTTGTGTTATGATTTTAAAGGCAACAGTACTATACAGATAAGCAGAAAAAACATTTCTAAAGCAGGTGAGAAGGACTTGCACAGTAAAGAAGTGAAAATAGTGATAGCAAAAAGCTTTTCTATGGAGATCATAAAAACAGCAAATTGAGCTTTTCAATTACAGGCCAACATCCTGACTTTGGACCCAGTTACTTACATCTATGATGCCAGTTCAGTTCAGTCGCTCAGTCATGTCTGACTCTTTGCGACCCCATGAATCTCAAGGCAGCTTCAATTTTGCTTCATTGGATTTATTCCTCTTTATCCCCACCCACAAGAATTTGGCCAAATTTAAGGTCAGCAGGGTTGGGTGAGAGCCTCATTTAGCTTTCACACCTGAGTAATGCTTTTGGTATGGATTAGGCTAATAGCCAGTGCTCAGCCTTAGAATTATAATAAAACCTAATATTATTGCTTATTCATTAGCATATATATTTGAGAATCCTGGCTGCTGCTTGTAATTTAATAGTGACGTGATGATGGCTGCTTTTCTCAAAATACTGTAAAAACCTTGTCTGGTTAGACTACTTAACCAAGTATCTAATTTAACAAAAACGTATTTTTATTCTGCTAAGCGAATAAGGGAGAAATGCGTTGCATAAGCCCAAGGAACCTAACAAACATTCGGCTGAACGGTCCCACTTTTGATAGTGTTGTTGGCTGCATTACCAATGCTTAATAAAGATGTGCTGACTAAATGAATGAATGCTTGACCTTTTAACTTTCCACTTTATTCATCTTTAAAATATATCTAAGATGTTATACTCAATTCCACAGGCTATATTCTTAATCATCTGTATTTGAGAAAGGTCTTTGAAGTGGGTTATTTCAGAAGAAACCCAAATTAAAATGGAAAATTCACTGTACAAGTGTGTTCAAAACACTTGATCTCTCATTTACAGCTCATGAAATGCATTCCTTCTCTCTCAGAACTGCTACTACTCAAAAGTGACATTATCAACTTATAATGTTCTTTGTTTTCTAGTTTTCATCTTATTTTGTATATACTATGTTGACTGTATAACTATGACTAGAATAAGTACAATGGCTAGTATTCTGAATTGTTTTATTGTTTTTATAAGGTCAGAATGGCAAGCTAAGAAGCAGTCCCCCAGGATTAGAATGTTAAGATGTTAAAAGTAAATATGACTGAGATAGGAGGACATTTGCTGCCATAGGTAGAATCAGGAGATATTATAATTTATAAATGTTTCGGGGTTAAGTTTAAAAGAAAGGTTGATTGACTTGCTAGATTCAAAGCAATGAATATCCTGAATTTTAAGTCAGAGGGGACACTGTCTTGCTTTTAGCTTCTGTTCTTCAAGTCTCCTGAAATGAAGAGATGTCAGTTCCAAAAAGAACTGTTGATTACCATAGTATGTGTATTTTTTCCTTTTCTTATTCCCCAGTTTCCTTTTTCATAACTGACAGACCTGTATTGTTTGTGGCTTAGATATGATGGACTTTAGAAACAATTCTGTAATTAGGTCATAATTATTTTATACATGAAGGATTAAGAATAATCTGAGAGGTTTTTCACAGGCTAATAAAACCAGGATTAGCTGACCAGAATGAAAGGGTTTAAGTGTAAATATAAAGTACACACACATAAGAAAGAAAAAGGGCAGAGTAGATACAACTGTATTTTTCCATGTAAGAAAATATAAAAATGTATCAGTGAAACAGGATGGATCAGAGTTGGAGGATACTATATGTTTGCTTGATTTACAATGGAAAAGTTCCATGTCTGTGATGAACGGAAAGATTGACTTTTTCATCTTACGCAATATACAAAAATGAACTCCGGGTGGATTTGAGCATTAATTCAAATATAAAACCACGGAATAACTAGATCTACAGTAGTATCTATCAGCCTGAATAATGAAGTAAACTGAGTCAAGCTTGAAGTACCAGAAATTGAGTTCATTCCAGAACAGCAGAAGAATTACAATTGGGAAATGCCAACTGCACCAACCCAGGCTCAAGTCTGTAGAGGGTCCGCAGCGGGAGCCCAGCCGCAGTTCAAGCGGTAAGTTCTTTGGCTTGAGCAGGATTGATGGCAGCTGTTCATTGGTCAGTTTCTGTCTTATGTAAATCACGCATTTACAGGAAATCAGTGTCGCAGTACCCAAGTTTGGTTTTCCTGAGGGAAGTTAGTGAGGTTATCCTTTTCATACCGCTTTTTCATTTAGAATTGAAAACCACCCTTCACATATAGAGGATTTACATCCCTCCAGTTACGTTTCTTGTAAGTGTTTAATGTCCTGTTGTCCAAATTTATTCCAGAAAGCAGAAGAGAAAACAAAACAAAACAAAAGAAAACCTCAATATCTAAGGGACAGCAGAAACAGGAAGCGCTTCTAGAGCAGAGCTGTCATCCTTTCCTGGAAGCTGCTGCTCAGTAGCCTGTCTCCAGCGAAACTGCTAATGGTGACAACACAGGCAGATTCTGGAAGGGGAACTCAAGGATTCACAGGTCAGACATGTCTGTTAACAGCATGGTGAGTCCCTTTTGACGTTGGAAAGAGAAGGAATTAGGACTGTTAAATTTTATATATATTCTTCACTAGCTGGATTAAAAAAAATCCCAGGTTTTGATACTGAGGTTCTAGAAACTCTAGGAAGAGGCTTCTTCCAGTTGTGTGCTCAATCGTGTTTGACTCTGCGACAACATGGACTGTAGCCCACCAGGCTCCTCTGTCCATGGGATTCTCCAGACAGGAATACTTAAGTGGGTTGCCATTTCCTTCTCCAGGGGGTCTTCCCAATCCAGAAATCCAGGGATCTAACTGGTGTCTCCTGTGTCTTCTGCATTGGCAGGCAGATACTTACCACTAGGCCACCTGGGAAGCCCTCTTTCAGTTGGAGAATCCTTAAATAATGACCTGTTTTTCAGATTCCTAATGGAGAGTCCTTTTGGAATGCTGGGAATGCTTCTAACATGCATAGATCCTTTTGACAATTTCTTCTGATAGAAGAAACTAAGTTACTGGTTGTTGTATGGTTATTTCTTACTGAATTCACATTCGTATTTTTCTAAAAGTTTCTGTTTCTTCATTTATTTGTATTTTAGTGTATTATTCCTTGTCAGATTAACTATATTTCTTCTGTCAATAGAACTGAAATAATCTAAGACTGTGTTTATCTTGGAAAGGCAGGAATGAGTAGATATCATCCTAGAACATATGATTTATATGATTTACTTATTTTAAAGATCTATTGTTCTTTACCATGATTCTTTTTAATAACACTTATGAAATAAGCTCTATTGAGATGGGAAATTTTAATTACAATTTAAAAATAAAGCCCCCTCTAAAAACCTGCTCTTCTTCCTCCTTAAGTGAGTAGTTTGGATTTAGCTGGCATTCTCATAACTATGCAATGTTTTTGTGTTTAAAATAAGGATATACATGCATGGGAACATAATATCTGATTCATAGATGGAAATTGTAATAGGAATTCCTCTTTTTATTTCTATGCTCTTAAATTTTACCCACATATGAAGATGAGTTTTAGATGTAAAGACAGAAATGTTATTATTGTTAGAGTTTTATTTCAACTGTAATAATTAAGAATAAAATGGATAGAGAAAAAAGGCTATGGCATTTAAGGACATTATTTTAATATGGTGCTGTCTTAAATTGCTGATGGTCACAGAGTCACTGCAGAATTTTTCTTGTGTTCAAGAGCATTTGTGCATTTCCTTCTTTTATTTGAGAGAAATGTGTTATAGTTTGGTGAATTATAGGTGGCAGTATACACAGCTAAATTCCATGTTTTATTGCAGGTATATAGAAGATATTTCAGTTGGTTATCAAATTTATTTTTTAGCTTTTTGTCTCTTTAGCCCCATTTTAAACCCCTCCTTCCTTTTTTTTGTCACTATAAGAGCATGAAATAAACTCCATTAGATTAAAAAAAAGTGTTTTAAGTATCAGGTTTATTCTGAAACATTTTTAAGAAGTTTATTTTTAATGTTATCAAATAAAGATATACTAGAAAGAGTATAATATTCACCTAGCAGTTGATTTAATATTAAAATCAGAATTTTAATGCTGAAAGGATTTTTCAGAATTATATATCAAACCAAAGACAGAGAAATTTTTATTGTCTCTTTACATTTTCTGTAATAAAAGTTATAGGCAAATACGATTTGATTGCTAAGTTGTAAAAATGCAATACTTTCTTGATTTACTGTCCTGAGGTGGGATAGCTATCTTTGAGCATGTTAAGTACACAATTGCTATTCTTTATGCCTGCTATCCACTCTAAATGCATTATATTCATGAGAACAATAATACAATTATGAATGATGTAGCAAAACAGAATAAGCTTAAATTGATGATCTATAGCCATACTGTGGCACCTCATGGAGAATAAGAAAGTTAGCTGTCCATTGAAACCATTTCTTCCAGAGATTTTGACAAAGTGCATCTAGGGTTTCCTGAAAGTTACCCACAGACAGATGGGGTAGGAGTGGCAGGGGGAGGGCAGGAATAGAGGAAGTGAGAGCCTAAGAGGTAAGCAGGTCTGACCTGGTGTCTTGCAGTTTTCCTGTTGTTTTAATTTACTTACTGAACTTTGTGAAATACCACACCCCTTTCCCTTTTAAACTAAAATCTTTTTATCTAATTCAAATTGTTCATGTATAGAGAAGAACACTGAGAGCTGAGTAGATGGGATACTTACCCAGAATCAAGACAGTAATTAGCAGTGTAGGATTGACATTACACACTACTGCATGGAGAAGTAAGCAATCCTAACTTTGGATTTATATTTTCTCCAGTATTTCCTATTTGTTTGTTGGCTTTGTCCTCTCTGCCAACATAATTTGTTTATCTTAATGCACTCAATTACTCTGCAATTATTGGCCCATATGTAGCTTATACTTTTCAAGAAGATGTGCTTGCTTGCAAATGCTCACTTTACTGCTGGCCAGTTGTTTTAGGATCATTTGGTTCTCTCAAGCTGATGTATAAGCATGATGAATTACAAAATGAAATAAGCAGACAAAGACATTCAGAAACTGTTTCTTCAAATTTTTTTTCCCTGCCCTTTTCCAAGGTCAGTAAGATAAATTCTCTAAACTTGAGTATTTTCAAAGTACTTTCCAATGAAATTTATTGTTTTTTGATGAGGTGTAAGTTCTCCAGCATTCTGAAGTCTGAGTGCTCTTAGGCATTTGGAGTTTGAAATAGAAACAAACCTCTAGAAACCCAAGGAGACATTAGCTAAATGTATTAAGTTCATTTTTAAAATAAAATGAAGGCATGAACATCTGCTAAAATAGGAGGTGAACCCATAGCCTCCTTTTTGGGTTGGAGAAATGAAATGGGCCCCAGGTTTTATCTTCGCTGTTTTTGAATAAGTTACTTTCCTGGATAGCTTCTGAGTGAAATAGCAAGTTAAGTATGAGTATCTTTTCACTTGAAACATATGCTTAGTGCTAACCTAGTCCCACTGGATATGTCTCCCTAAGAAAGTTTTGGTTGAGATCTCAATCCTTCCCACTATTGATGCTTAGGTTTAATAAAAAATAAATAAATATCTTTAAGATGCAGATATTACAATATAATTACAGCTGACTTATTTTGCTTATTTAGCTAGAGCCTAAGAGAAAACAAAAAGATCATTTCTTTAGGTTGTTTCTTTATATAGTGCTTACATAGAGCTGTATTATAATCTAGATTTTAGATCTTTTACTTTTATGAACTCAAATTTATCAGCTATAGGGTCCTTCCAAAGTTAATAACATGTAATGTGCCATATGATTTGAATTTGAAATGAAAAATGGCAAGACATTTTGGTTGGTTGATTAATTCATTTATTCATTCAGGAAATACATATGGAGCACCTACCGTGTACTCGGGGCTTCTCTGGTGGCTCAGTGGTGAAGAATCGCCAGCCAGTGCAGGAGATGTGTTTTTGATCCACTCCAGTATTCTTGGCTTGAAATCCCCACGGACAGGGGAGCCTGGCAGCTACAGTCCATGGGGTCGCAAAGAGTCGAACACTACTTGGCAACTCACCACCACCATGATATACTAGGGTGTTTGGAATACATTATGAATAAAATAGACAGGTGTTCTCAACTGCTTTTGTGTGTGTGTGTGTGTGTGTGTGTGTGTGTAATAAATAAACCAGTATGTTGGAAAGTGAAAAGTACCATGGAGAATAGGAAAAGAAGAACAAGTTAAGAATATCTCTTAATTTAAAATTAAGGAGAGCAATTTTTCCTTCTCAAATTTGTGAGGGTAATAGAACTCAGACATGAAATAGATTGAGTTCTTAGTAACTGGCTATGGTTGTTTTGCCATGACAAGAGAAAACAAACACAACTTGAGATGTTCTTTTTTAAGGTTTCCTTTAGGAGTTGCTTTAAAGTAGATTTCTCATTATCCACTAAATTGAATGTTTTCCCACTAGGCAATTTGCCCCTAACACTAAATTAGGGGGAGAACCACTAAAACAACTCTGTCATTTAATGACAAGGAGGTTTTAAAAATAAAGGGATGTCTACATGGGATGTAGAGTAGGTTTCAATTTTTTGATAGTTGCTTTTTTTTTTGCCCCCACCAGAAACAAAAGGTAGTATTTAAAGATGTGTTGGTGGAGGGGAAAACTGGGTTTAGGATATTAAGTCCCCAGCAGGAGACTTTAGAAGAATTTCTTGGTTGCCTCAACAAAACCTTTATCTTCCATGGGGAATAGTTAAACAATAATAACAAAGGAAATTAAAAGCAAAGCAATGTCTAGTGACTGTCATTTGAGCAAGTACATTTCCTAGAAAAACTGATGATGAATAACTTTGTCAAACGTGAGTGCTTTAAGTGCCTACCTCCATTGACCTTTACAAAAATATGACTTGCCTTCAAGTTGTAATGAAAAATGCATCAACAAGCTAAATGTCAATATGATAGACTCTTCTAGAATGTGCTGTCTGCCAATAGTATAGGGTGTGTTGCCTATAAGTTTTCCTAAGGTTTCTCTCAATTCATTCAGGTATGTAACTGGACTAGCAGTGGTCGTAGAACAAATTATGTCCTCTGTCCATACAAAATCTGTAAGTATAAAATGCTCACTCTTGTAGTTCTCTGGATGGTTTTTTCTTGCTAAAATTTCATTGTTTGATTTTATCAGTATGCCTGTCTCCCATGCTTGCTTATTTATTTGCTTACTAACTACATACATTCATTTACTCACATATTAAAAAAATATTAATATGAAATGAACTTTATGTTTGGGACATTGTGCTAAATACTTATAAAGTCCTGGATAAAAATGTTTTCGTATGAAAAGTGGAACTGTGATATGGTTAGTCTCAATACCTAGTTTGAGAATGACTAGTCCTTTCTGGATTACAGCTGTATATAGGAAAGGGGAAATGGATGATTGTGAAGACAGATGTACAAGTCTCACTAGGTTTCGAAGCAGAGACACAAACTGGATTAATTCAGTGAGGTGCTACATATGTGATAGTCATAATGATGACAGAGAAAATGTTACATGTTGTTGCCTATATTCCTCTTAATAAGACAGAGACATTTTAATACATTTCGGAATTATTTCAGCACAGTAGTCCTTTATGTGGAGTTAATAACAAATTGCATTATTAATAACAATTGTTCACATTGATATATTTAAGTAGTTTGTGAAATTTTTAAGGTTCTTTTGTAAATAAAATTACTTTGTAGGGATGATTTTATTTTTAAACATGGATGCATCAGTTATACCATTATATATTTTATTCACTCTATTTTTTTAGTTGTACTATTTCTGTCTTACGGGTTTGCTGCAACAACCTGTTTTCTTTCTGTAACACATGTATACCTGTGGCGGATTCATTTCGATATTTGGCAAAACTAATACAATTTTGTAAAGTTTAAAAATAAAATAAAATTAAAAAAAAGAATTTCTTACACTTTATAGATTTGCAATGCAATTAATGAATGCATTTCTAATCTTTCTAAACATTCAAATATTGATGTGTAAATCACTCTTCCACCTACACACAATGAGTTCTATTTTATTACGGCATATGTAGAATTATCTTATACGTACTTACCTGTGGATGTCTAGTTTCTAACTTAATTTCATCCCATAGAGTTAAAACTGTGTTTTAGTTTTTTTTTCAGTATTGTATTTTAGCTTCTGTAGAATGGATGTGAAATTTCATATAATACCTTTCTGGGAGAGATGAAAGTAATTAAGAAGCACAAAGGTACCTATTTAATTAGCGTAGTTGTATCCTCAGAAGAATCTTTAGTTGTGAAAAGTCTAAGGGAGCTTGCCCTTAGTTAATTGAATCAGAGCATTTTCCACTTTTTTCATGTCTCTCCACTTTATTTGATTTCGTTGTGTTCTCCACAATGACTCACTAAAAAAAATTCCAGAGTATATTTTTTCTCCTAGGTAATATTTTGTTGAAGCCTGTAAATCTGTGGTCAAATCTAGGATCAATATCAATCCTGTTTTGTTACCAGGAAGGCACTGAATGTATTTTTATGATAAGAAGGTATTCAAATATGAAAATATATCTCGTTGATCTTTAAGAGTAAGGAATTTAATATGCTGACATCTACTGAACAGTTCAAATGCAGTTTGAGAGCTGCTTAATCTTCTTTTCATGTGGATATTGCTAAACCACAGGTATAAGAGCTTGTCTCACATATAGATCCTTCCTTCCCTAGATAATTGTAGTATTTACTAAGATGAACTTTATCTGTTTCAGCTTAATATTTCTTTGAAAGGGCAGTCCTAATTTAGAAGCAAGTGAATAAAAGGCATCATGCTTTTAATTACTTTTAGAAAAGTTAATTCTTTCCCCTTTGAATACTCCAAATTAGATTAAACTTTTTTGGGAGAGACAAAACAGAGGGGAGTTGCCAGTGGAGAAGTGTGTGGAAACCAAATGTAAAGTTACCAGTCCTTTTACTAAATAAAGGAAACCGAGAAAAATAGCAGCTGCCATTTCAGCTCAGTAACTCCAGTACCTCCTAGTGAAATCATTTCGAGACTGCTGAGTGGAAATAGTTTAAAGGTCTATTGTAAAAGAAATAAGAATTTTATTCATTAATTAGATGCGTCAGAGACTGCTTTGATTTTTTGCAAAACTGAATGACCTTTTATTCCCTGGTTATAGTTACATCCTTAAACTCTTTTGATTTCCTGTGCCCCATTCCATTTCTCTTTAAGATTTCACCTTTGCAAATGCATTATACTAGGCCAGTTGCGAAAAGGTTTTCATTTCCCTTTCACTCTAGTAAAAAAGCAGAGTAACTGTTTTTAAAATTAACACATGACAGGAGGGATATAAATTGCAGATTTGAAATCTCTTGATAATGCATAAGGAACATTTTGTTAATGTTTTTTGCGCTTCTTACCTCAGCGGAGATAGATACTGAAGATATTTTTTGGTCTTATAGTGAATTTTTTTTGTTTTTGTCATAAAATATTGGACTTTTATGGAGATTATTTTCAGTTTTGCTCCTTTACAGTTGAGATTGGTTCAAAGGCAGAATTTATGCCAGCATTTGGAATTTTGCTGTTTAGCATGTATTATGTAGTAATTCACATTTGATTAATTTAGAATTTCTGAAAATGTGAATCTAACATTGAACTATTTTGGCACAGTGGAAAAAAGCATGCCAAACAAATAAATAGCATAAAAAATGAGAGAGGAAAAGTATAAATAGTTCAAGATCAAGCAGTTTTCAAAGTTTTAATAGTTGAAAATGTTCAAAGCATTATTTTTCAATCACTTTGATATGACAGTTTCAACTCACTTATTAATTATAGCATTTATCTTCCTAAGAAATAGTTGTCTTTTAGATAACATATTTAAAGTTATTATAGTTTCTTAAAAATAACTATTTTTGAATTTTTTCAGTTATAATGAATTAGCGTGTGTGTGTGTGTGTATGTGTTAGTGACTCAGCTGTGTCCAGCTCTCTGCGACCCCATGGACTTTAGCCCGCCAGGCTCCTCTTTCTATGGAATTCTCCAGGCAAAAATGCTGGACTGGGTTGCCATTCCCTTCCCAACCCAAGGATCAAACTTGGGTCACCTGCATGGCAGGCTGATTCTTCACTGTCTGAGCCACCTATACATCTTAACCAAATAGTACACTGTGCAAAAATTTGAGTTCTTCTGCTCCTATTCTCCTCACTCAAGATACCCAATCATCAGGGGCAAGTATTTGAACTTTAGAGGATTTTTCTTTTGGTATTTGTACATATATATCTAAATGGCTTGTTTCTATTTCTGTTTATGGATTTCTCAGTTTTACATTCTATGTATCCATTAATGTCCCAGAGTAGAAGCTTTTTTTTTTTAGCAGTCTGTTCATTCATATGAAAACACATTTTCTCTACCTCCATTGTTTCATTAGAGGTTTATCATAACTTTTGGTTAAAACGTTATTCAGTCATTACATTAATATGTGTTTGTAAGTATTTCTATCTGAGCTAAATACTGTATATTATGAATATAATTGCTTTCTTATATGATACTTTATCTGGAGTTAATCACTTGCTTTATTATGTGTTTAGTTTGTATATCCTTATCACTCCAAATTCTTAGAAGTGCCAAAAATTCTTTCAGTACAAATACATCATGTAAATCAGGTAATCTAGTTTCTTTCTTGCTTTCTTCTTTTTTACTTCCAACTTTAGCATCTTATTCCATTCTGCAGTGACTATCAATGGAGAGCTTTCTTTCATCATCATCGCATCATCCCCCAATTCCCTTTGCTTTTCTCTTTATTGATTTTCTTGACTCTTTTTCATTTCGAGAATTATTTATGTGTGGTGCTCATCCAGTCAGTTTAAATGCAGAATTAAAATGTTGATTTAATGCTCAAAATAAAAGGGTTGATTGGATGCTGTGTGCGCAAGGTCAGCATGAGAATGCAGCACATCCCTAATGTTAGGGAGAGTCATTTAATTGGGGATTCTTAAATATCAGTGTCTAGAGATCATTTATTTTGGGCTAATTTTCATAGAGCAGAATCCTCTAATCTCTTTCAGTCAAATGGGCCAGGGGAATTTCTCTTTTGACTATGCACACTTTGAATAAATGGGCAGGTCTTTGCATGGTTAATTGAGAAAGGAAATACAAGCAAGAAGTTTGGAGAAAACACATGTTCAAATGTATTAACCTTGAGGTTCTTTTGAAATACTAAATAGCAACCTATATATAGGACTGGAGCTTCTCAGAGAGATCTGGTTTGAGTTCAGTTCAGTCACTCAGTCGTGTCTGACTCTTTGCGACCCCGTGGACTGCAGCACACCAGGCCTCCCTGTCCATCACCAACTCCCGGAGTTTACTCAAACTCATGCCTATTGAGTCGATGATGCCATCCAACCATCTCATCCTCTGTTGTCCCCTTCTCCTCCCACCCTCAATCTTTCCCAGCATCAGGGTCTTTTCAAATGAGTCAGCTCTTTGCATCAGGTGGCCAGAGTATTGGAGTTTCAGCTTCAACATCAGACCTTCCAATGAATATTAAGGACTGATTTCCTTTAGGATGGACTGGTTGGATCTTCTTGCAGTCCAAGGGACCCTCAAGAGTCTTCTCCAACTGCACAGTTCAAAAGCATCAATTCTTCGGTGCTCAGTTTTCTTTATAGTCCAGTTCTCACATCCATACATGACTACTGGAAAAACCAAAGCTTTGACTAGACAGACCTTTGTTGGCAAAGTAATGTCTCTGCTTTTTAATATGCTGTCTAGGTTGGTCATAACTTTTCTTCCAAGGAGTAGGTGTCTTTTAATTTCATGTCTGCGGTCACCATCTGCAGTGATTTTGGAGCCCCCCAAAATAAAGTCTGCCACTGTTTTCACTGTCTTTCCCATCTATTTGCCGTGAAGTGATGGGACCAGATGTCCTGATCTTAGTTTTCTGAATGTTGAGCTTTAAGCTAACTTTTTCACTCTCCTCTTTCACTTTCTGGTTTAAATATATAGAATTGATTGGATTCACCCAACTGCACAGAACAGTAATATTCTCTTACCACACGTGCTTAAATAAATTTATTTCAATCTTGTGGAAGAGCATGGTGGAAGGCAACATTGCCTGAAATGAGTTCTAAAATGTCATTGAGGCTCCTTCTGCATCTCTATTCTGCCATCCCAGGGTGTGCATTCCTCAACAGGGTCCAAAATTTCTGATGTAGACACTTAATCACAGTGGTGTCTCTGGTAGTAAAACAAAGGAAGAGAGGAGGATAGCATACCTCCTCCCTTAGAAAAAGACCTCGTCAACTTCCAACCCATTACTTTTTCATCTCTTTTACCACAATTTGATCATATTTGTGGTCCTTTATTCTGTGTGGTATCATGGCAGGTAAAAATAACTTACTATATTTAAATAAAAGTGAGGGAATGGAGGATGGAGTATGCATCTAACAGTCCTAAATTAAGTCACTTGCATATAGATTGCATTTGCAAATATGGATATGTGTGAATCACAGTATGTATATTAAAAACCTTATTTTTAAGTCAGATTTTTGTGGATTGAGCAATGAATGGCAGATGAGGCTCTAAAAAGAGAGACCAATCCTTCAAGAAGCTTGCCTGAAAGGTGAGAGTGGTAGGGACTGTACTCCAGAGGTTTAGGTTTTGTGGGAGAGGACACTAAAGTGAATTCAGAAAGAGGTGAGTAAAAAAAAAAGAAGGACATGGTAAGACTGATGACCAATTAATATTTATTAAGTGATGCTGTTGATACTGAACTGAATGCTTTTATATGCACTATTTGCTATAGGTGTTATTACCATCTTAATTTTTTAAGTGAATAAACTTAGGCCTGGAAGATTAAATAACTTAAACTGAGACACAGAGTTGCTAAATTCCAAAGCTGAGAATTTTACTCTAAGCCTCTATGTCAACTTATAACCCCAACCCACCTTACTATCTTCTTATTTATGAAGCATCTCAACTTTGAACTGCCATCCAACTTACTACTTTCTCTTTAAAAAAACAGAAGTTAAGGAGCTCAGTGAAGGTTAATAGATGGTTTTAGTCAGAAAGGACAGTATATTTGTAAGGTTTCAGTGGAGAAAAACTTTTTAAACACTGCTTAAAAGGGGAGGGCTTTACATTTCAATATATTTAGCTTTATTTTGTATACGATCATTTAAAATTTTAAATAAAAGTTCACTTATAATGACTATGGTAATGTTTTGTGTGTGCTCAGTCATGTCCAACTCTGACCCCATGGACTGTAGCCCACCAGGCTCCTCTGTCTATGGGGATTCTCCAGGCAGGGATAATGGAGTGGGTTGCCATGCCCTCCTCCAGGGGATCTTCCCAACCCAGGGATCGAACCCAGGTCTCCCTCATTGTAGGCAGATTCTTTACTGTCTGAACCACCAGGGAAACCCTATGGTAATGTTTTATTGCAGTTAATTTTGTCTGTATGAAGAAGGTGCCCTAGATGTCTGTGTAGTTGGTGACTATATTGTCAGATGGTTTTATTCTTTAGAGCCATGTTATTACACTAGATGTTCAAATAAGTGTACAGAATAGAAAAAGAAAAAAAAAAGGATGGTTTCTTCTTAGGGAAGGACCAACAGTTTGTTTCTCCCTAAAATCTTCATTTAAGTGAATTTTTCATGGTATAAAGTTTAGCTTAAAAGCCTGATTCTTTGAATGTATTGAGATTATTTTTGTTTCTCTGGTATCATTTCTCACTGACTAATAGTGAAAGACGGATGTATATTTTGTTCTTGTTGTTTAGTCACCAAATCGTGTCCGACACTTTTGTGACCTTATGGACTATAGCCTGCCAGACTCCTCTGTCCATGGGATTCTCCAGAATACTGGAGAATATTCACTCCAAGAATACTGGAGTGGGTTGCCATTTCCTTCTCCAGGGAATCTTCCTGGGTCTTCTGCATTGGCAGGCAGTTTCTTTACCACTGAGCCACCAGGGAAACCTGATGTATACCAGCAGAATAAGTCCAAATATAAATAAATAACAGAGACCAGAGGTGTAAACTAGACTAGAGAAGCACCTTTACTTCATGGAATTAAGCCTCTGCTGGGACCAACTGCTTGGTGTTCCTGAAATGAGTCCAAGGCAAGTTAATTTAATTTAAATTTATAGCATCATAACAGTTATCTAACACATTCATCTCATACGACGGTCTTACCTCAAGAACAGTTCATTATTTGTAGCTCATTGTGAGGAGAGAGTATAAGTGTGTGTAATTATCTGGGCCCTTCATATGCAGCAGTGTATCAAGGTTTTTAAATTACTTAATTTTCCCTTTACTGCAACATTTTCCAGTTGATAATGTTATTCTCATTCTATACATGGGAAAACTAGAAGTAAAAGGTACTATAAATTGTCCAAGGTTTGTAAATGCTTGATTCAGAATTGTAACCAAGGCCAATTCCACAGCCTCAGATCTACAGGACTCACTCTATAATACTGTCTACAGAATGCCTGCATTCATTTGCAAGGGCTGCTGTAACAAATGACCACAAATTTAGTAGCTTAAAATAACAAAAATTTGTTTTCTCAACAGTTGTGAAGGCTGTAAGTCCAAAGTCAAGGTGTTGACTCCTTCTGAAGGCTCCAGGGAAGAATCCTTCTGACCTTTTCTAGCTTCTAGTGGCTCACAGTTTTCCTTGGCTTTTGCCAACAGAACTGGAGTTGGCAACTCCACTTTGCATGGCCTTCTTCACTGTGTTTGTGTCTCTTTTCCTTTTTTTTTTGTTTCTTATAAAGACATTTCTCATTGGTCTTAGGACCCATCCTCATCCAGGGCGATTTTCTTTCAAGATCCTTATCTTAGTTACATTTACAAATTCCCATCTTCCAAATAAGACCACATTATGGGGTTCTGGGTGGACATGTTTTGGAGGAACCACTGTTTAACCAATGACAGTGATCAAGGCTGAATTTTTAAGAACATTTTAAAATTGTAAAATATAACAAAAGTATGGAGAAATACGTGATACATGATATACACTATAATTAATAATAATAAAGTGATAAGCTGAGTAGCCACCCCTGGTATGGAGACATAGAACATTTTAAGCACTCTGAAAATGCGCTGTTTCCTTTAGTAATCATCTCCCTATCCCTAAGATTATCTGAACTTTATGAGAATCACTTCCTCACTTTCCTTTAAAATTTTACTCATGTAGTAAAATAACACAGTTTTATATATTTGTGAATTGTATGTAAATGAAACAATTATATATCTTATTTTGTGTTATGCTTCCTTTAATTAACATCATACCTGTAAGAATCATACACATTAGCAGGCAGAGTGACTCAGTGCAGAGTGGTAAAGAATCTGCCTGTCAATGCAAGAGACATGGGTTTGATCCCTGGGTCAGGAAGATCTCTTGGAGAGGAAACTGGCAGCCCACTGCAGTCTTGCCTCGGAAATGGCATGGACAGAGGAGTGGGCTACTGTCCATGGGGTCTAAAAGAGTTGAATATGGCTTAGTGACTAAACAACAGCAACAAGAATCATATATATCACTGACTGGTTATCATTAATTTTCTTTACAACGTAAGCTATTCATTTTACTTTTGTTGCATATGTGTGTTATATATATGTATTTGACTATCATAAATAGTGTTAGTAATTTTTATATATTCTAGTATAGCTGCAGGTTTATATGAGATATATGCTTATTAGATGGTGACAGTTTTTCAAAGCCATTGTAGCAATATAGCTCTCATCAGCAGTTCATGTTGAGTTCACATTGCTTTCACATATTTAATAGCTCATAGTGCTGGATAAAATTTTAGTTATCTGATAATTCCATAGGTGTGCATGTATATTCCATGATAGTATTCACTTAAATACCCTGAATTACCAAAAATATTGAAAATAGTTTCATAGTTTTATTGCACTTATAATTCTTTTAAAACAGTCTCAGATTTCAAATTTTCATACTCAACCCAAGCCAATGAGGAAAGCTTCACCTCTCAGCTTATGGGATGGGAAAGGGTAGTGTTAAAAAAGTGAGAATATAGATCTTTTGACTAAAGATATATTTTTATCATAAAAAGATGAAATACAGTAATGAACTGATAAATTCTGAAGAAAATACAAGATCTGTACTAATAGAGTACCTTCAGATAAATATGCTCACAGTTGTGAGATTTTCTAATTTCCATTTCCCTTCTAGCTAAGGCTATGAACAATTTATGCCTTAATTAATTCTTAAGAACTCTAATATCCATATAAAACAGAATTTTAATGAAAATTTAGTTACTCAAAATAAGATTGAATCTGTCAGACCTGTATTAACCTAGTAAGTGGTAAACTCTCTTCTGCACATTGTCCTACCTATGGTCATATTTTAGTATTATATCTCATTTTGAAGATTTTTAGTAGCTTCCAGATTTACAATCCTAGTGTACATATGCTTCTTTAAAATAATTTTTGTGCTTTATAATTATAATCACATCTCTTTCAGAAGAAGAAAAATAGAAAAGGTGGCCATTATGTATCAGTTTCTCGGATGAATTATATTCTATCATGCTGCTATTGTCTCAATATATGTCTTACTAGTGGATATAGATTGAAATCTGGGTAAATCTATATTATCATTCTACTGGGTGTTGGGGGGTTTCTCTTAAAATCATGCTTTTCAATTTGCTTTGAGTCTCTTTGGCTCCATCTCCTGCTGTTGTAATCATTAGAAGTCCATAGAGAGTGAAATTTCTCAAAATATAGATAGTTTTATTCAGAACATGAGCCCTGCAGGCATTTCTTTTCATTTTTACTTCACTTGGGATATACAGACGCACCTTTGACTTTCATATGCTTATTACAGAGCCTGAACGCAGGGTATGTTTCCTTCTGCTTTGAGATACAGATGGCAAAAATCCTCAGTCTGCCAAGAAACTTTATTTGCTTCTAAATTCTGACTGGCCCATTATATGAGTTTGTTATATGAAGATTTTAATAGTGCACATAAGGGTCAAGCATTCTTTGTTGCTGAAATATTAAATCATTCTTTGGTTTTCTTACATCTGACAGTTGTTTTCTACTTCATCTTTAAAAGCGGAAGTTCATGAGCTTTTCATCCGGTGGAGTCGTTGTGTTTTATTCATGTTCAGATTCATTGAAACCTGCCAACCATATAAAAATAGTTGCCAATATGGGAGAAATTTTTCTTGTGTTGTGATAGAAAGGGTTTCACTGTTGAGATGTGAGCCTAAAATAAATATATATTCCTCCATTAAAAAGACAAAGAACAAAAAACATGGCTGCTTGTCCCATGTGGCTTTTTATAAGAAAGAGGAACAAAATGGATTATTTGATGACATCTTAGATCTTAAATTATTTTTCGAACTACATGTACTTACAAAACTTGAATATGTTTGTGTGTGCATGTATATATGTATATGCACATACATGCAAACACACATACATATACATTCAATGTTCAGTTCAGTTCAGTTCAGTCGCTCAATCCTGTCCGACTCTTTGCGACTCCATGAATTGTGGCTCGCCAGGCCTCCCTGTCCATCACAAACTCCCGGAGTTCACACAAACACATGTTCATCGAGTCGGTGATGCCATCCAGCCATCTCATCCTCTGTCGTCCCCTTCTCCTCCTGCCCCCAATCCCTCCTGGCATCAGGGTCTTTTCCAATGAGTCAACTCTTCTCATGAGGTGGCCAAAGTATTAGAGTTTCAGTAGAAATAGTTTTAACTTAATGTAAGTGTTAACTTAATGTCAATGTTAAATTGAATACAAACTTTTTTGGACTTGTTTTCTGTTTTTGACAAACTAGGAAAGCAAGCAAATATTTTTCTTTTTTAAATTTACAAGTGTTTTCTGGGCCATAATTGAGATGTAGGTATCTGGATTTAAAACATATTCAAAATGACATGACTTTTTTTTTCCCTGAGTAAATGTCACTTAGCACAAGTATGGTTTTTCTCCACTACCTGGATTCTTTTGTTGGTTATATTGTTATCCATCTAATTACCTATAGCAGCAAACATGAGGAGGTCATAGTTAAAAACACTGAAGTCCTATTGATTCTGCCTGTTTGATGTTTCCCAGTCATCTCTTTTCCTTCTGTTCAACTGATCTCAGTTCCTATCATTCAGATTTTTTTTAAGTTTCTATGTGGCCATTTTTCTTTCCAGTTTCTCTCTACTCCAATTCATTCTAAATGTTACTTTCACTATCATTTTTCAAAAATATAGTTCTTTTCCCATTATTTTTTCTTCTAGAAGACCTTGTATAGATTCCTGTTGTCTTAAATTTCAAATCCCTAAGAAACTTCATAAGTCAATACAGTAGCCACTAGTTCCATGTGACTATTTATATTTAAGTTTAAAATTAATTTAAAAAGTAATAAAAAAAATTGAGTTCCTCAATCACAGCCTCATTTTAAGCACTCAGATGACATACTATGAATTGATAGTGATTACTGAATAGGACATTACATCACCAATCTAGAGTATTTCCATCATCATGTTCTGTTAGATCTGCTTTTGAATGTTATACCAACCCTTCTATAGCCATGTTGCAAGTTACTTTTCCAGCATCGTTTTCTTCTACTCAGTGTCAGCACACCTCTGTGATCCAGTTATGTCCATGAACCTATGGTTGAAAGCACCAATCATTCAGTCAGCAAACTCTGAGCACCTTTGCACTATTCTATTTGAAGTGCCGTGAATTAAACCAAGACAAAACAAAACTGCTTTCATGGAGTTAACATTGGGGACAAGATTATAAACATCCAAAATATTAAAAATGTAAAATACTTTGTGGCCAGGGATGTTAGAAAGAAAAATAAAAAATTGTACTGTGCAGAGAACAGTAGGTGACTGGTTACATGGGATGTTCAGGGAACAAAAAAAGGCCTTTATGATGAGGGGATATTTTAACAGAGCCCTGAATAAAGTGAGGAGATGAACTATATAGCTCCCTGGAGAAGTATAAGCCTTTCATCCTATGCCTTCAAGCTTTTGCCCCTCTTACATTTGTGGGAATATCACTTATAAAGGTCACAGCGTCATTAAGTGGTATCTCTTATCTTATACAAAAGATTTTTGGTCTCAAGCCAGAATGTAATCAGCATCACAGACTGTTAAAGCATGAGGCAACCATAGAAATCATCTAATCTAGTTCCTAATTTTAAAAAGGAGGTGGCTGAGATTCAGACAGGTTTAATTGATTTGTTTCAAGTGACAAAGTGAAATAATGGTAAAATGGCAATTAGAACCTTGGTTTCTTGGCTCCTATCATTGTCTTGTTTAGATGAGAGTTTCTGAGTAATGAAATCCAAATAAGGAGGACCTCTGAAACCTTTGAGGAGCTTTCCAGGTGGCACAGTGATAAAGAATCTGCCTGCCAATGTAGGAGATTAGATACCTAGAGAAGGATATAGCAGCCCACTCCAGTATTCTTGCTTGGAAAGTTCCATGGACAGAGGAGCCTGGTGGGCTACAGTCCATGGAGTTGCAAAGAGTAGGACATGATTGAATGACTACACATGCGTGCAACTAGAACATTTTTAAGAATTTATATGCATATGTGTATATGTACATACATATTTGCAGCCAAAGATGGAGAAGCTCTATACAGTCAGCAAAAACAAGACCAGGAGCTGACTGTGGCTCAGACCATGAGCTCCTTATTGCCAAATTCAGACTTAAATTGAAGAAAGTAGGGAAAACCACTAGACCATTCAGGTATGACCTAAATCAAATCCCTTATGATTATCCAGTGGAAGTGAGAAATAGATTTAAGGGCCTAGATCTGATAGGCAGAGTGCCTGATGAACTATGGAATGAGGTTTGTGACATTGTAC
Organism: Bos grunniens; assembly: GCF_055505025.1. Classification (NCBI taxonomy): domain Eukaryota; kingdom Metazoa; phylum Chordata; class Mammalia; order Artiodactyla; family Bovidae; genus Bos; species Bos grunniens. Next base: position 25,411,957 of record NC_141181.1, read on the forward strand.
AGGAGACAGGGATCAAGACCATCCCCATGGAAAAGAAATGCGAAAAAGCAAAATGGCTGTCTGGGGAGGCCTTCCAAATAGCTGTGAAAAGAAGAGAAGCGAAAAGCAAAGGAGAAAAGGAAAGATATAAACATCTGAAAGCAGAGTTCCAAAGAATAGCAAGAAGAGATAAGAAAGCCTTCTTCAGTGATCAATGCAAATAAATAGAGGAAAACAACAGAATGGGAAAGACTAGGGATCTCTTCAAGAAAATCAGAGATACCAAAGGAACATTTCATGCAAAGATGAGCTCGATAAAGATGTATGGACCTAACAGAAGCAGAAGATATTAAGAAGAGAGGGCAAGAATACACAGAAGAACTGTACAAAAAAGATCTTCACGACCCAGATAATCACGATGGTGTGATCACTGACCTAGAACCAGACATGCTGGAATGTGAAGTCAAGTGGGCCTTAGAAAGCATCACTACGAACAAAGCTAGTGGAGGTGATGGAATTCCAGTTGAGCTATTCCAAATCCTGAAAGATGATGCTGTGAAAGTGCTGCACTCAATATGCCAGCAAATTTGGAAAACTCAGCAGTGGCCACAGGACTGGAAAAGGTCTGTTTTCATTCCAATCCCAAAAAAAGGCAATGCCAAAGAATGCTCAAACTACTGCACAATTGCACTCGTCTCACACGTTAGGAAAGTAATGCTCAAAATTCTCCAAGCCAGGCTTCAGCAATATGTGAACCGTGAACTTCCTGATGTTTAAGCTGGTTTTAGAAAAGGCAGAGGAACCAGAGATCAAATTGCCAACATCCGCTGGATCATGGAAAAAGCAAGAGAGTTCCAGAAAAACATCTATTTCTGCTTTATTGACTATGCCAAAGCCTTTGACTGTGTGGATCACAATCAACTGTGGAAAATTCTGAAAGAGATGGGGATACCAGACCACCTGATCTGCCTCTTGAGAAATTTGTATGCAGGTCAGGAAGCCACAGTTAGAACTGGACATGGAACAACAGACTGGTTCCAAATAGGAAAAGGAGTTCATCAAGGCTGTATATTGTCACCCTGCTTATTTAACTTATATGTAGAGTACATCATGAGAAACACTGGGCTGGAAGAAACACAAGCTGGAATCAAGATTGCCGGGAGAAATATCAATAACCTCAGATATGCAGATGACACCACCCTTATGGCAGAAAGTGAAGAGGAACTCAAAAGCCTCTTGATGAAAGTGAAAGTGGAGAGTGAAAAAGTTGGCTTAAAGCTCAACATTCAGAAAACGAAGATCATGGCATCCGGTCCCATCACTTCATGGGAAATAGATGGGGAAACAGTGGAAACAGTGTCAGACTTTATTTTTTTGGGCTCCATAATCACTACAGATGGTGACTGCAGCCATGAAATTAAAAGACGCTTACTCCTTGGAAGGAAAGTTATGACCAACCTAGATAGCATATTCAAAAGCAGAGACATTACTTTGCCAACAAAGGTTCGTCTAGTCAAGGCTATGGTTTTTCCTGTGGTCATGTATGGATGTGAGAGTTGGTCTGTGAAGAAGGCTGAGCACTGAAGAATTGATGATTTTGAACTGTGGTGTTGGAGAAGACTCTTGAGAGTCCCTTGGACTGCACGGAGATCCAACCAGTCCATTCTGAAGGAGATCAGCCCTGGGTGTTCTTTGGAAGGAATGATGCTAAAGCTGTAACTCCAGTACTTTGACCACCTCATGCAAAGAGTTGACTCATTGGAAAAGACTCTGATGCTGGGAGGGATTGGGGGCAGGAGGAGAAGGGGACGACAGAGGATGAGATGGCTGGATGGCATCCCTGACTTGATGGACGTGAGTCTGAGTAAACTCCGGGAGTTTGTGATGGACAGGGAGGCCTGGCGTGCTGCGATTCATGGGGTCGCAAAGAGTGGGACATGACTGAGTGACTGATCTGATCTGATACACACACACACACACACACACACATATATACATACACACTTTAGTTTGACTTTCTTCAGAAGTGTGTTGATAATGATGTTCCAAATGCACCTTTTCTCTTTACACTGCAGAGTCTACCTGATCATTCAGTAACATATTTGCAACAATTTTCACCTATAAATATATTTTGAGCCCCAATACTGTAAAACATTTTTAGCATTATGAAAATGATACTTACATATATTTTTATGTGCATCTACAGAGTGTGTATATATGCACATCTCTTTGTAATTAATTCCTTATGCTGCTTTTGTGTTCAGAGTGTAGTCACAGAATGCTCAGATTTCCTTGTGTATAGTCCTAAATAGCATAAAGTGGTGGATTTTAGCTGAAATATAGCTTTATTCTCCCAATGAAATCCTGAGGAATTTCTCTAAGAATTTTCATAGAAGGTGGCATAATAATACAGTTTTTAGAACATCTTTAAAGAACTAGAAGTCTTTAAACTCATCTGTGGTAGAGAAGGGCTAAGACTTTGCTCCTTTATGGAATGCCAGTCCATGGCACATACTTCAAAGTTAATAGCTTAGTAGTAAAATTTTATTATGCTTATTACTATATTGTCAATGTATAGTAAATGCTTACAGTGTACAGTAAATAAACAAAATTATTTAATAATTTTGAAAACAATGAGTTTGAACACCAAACTCCAGCTATTTGTTTAGAATAAATTTGTATGTTTATAAACATGTTTATATTTTTATAGCATATAAGATATATATTTTTATAAAACATAAAATATATAATTTATATATAATATTGTATATTTCTAAATGTATATGTGTATAAAATTATATGTTTCAGTGTATAATTTTTGGGTAGGAAATTATTTTCTTGTTATATCAATAAAGCTTTCATTTACAGATACCTTTTCAATATACTAGATAATTATTTCTTTTTAGTATGTTCATAGTTACTTATCTTAAATCAATATAATTCTTTTTAAAAATATAGAAAGCAACCTGCCAAAGCCTTTATTTTATTCATTTTTTAATATATATTTATTTTAATTGGAGGTTAATTACTTTACAATATTGTATTGGTTTTGCCATACAGCAACATGAATCTGCCACAGGTATACACATGTTCGCCATCCTGAACCCCCCTCCCTCCACCCTTCCCGTACCATCCCTCTGGGTTGTCCCAGTGCACCAGCCCCAAGCATCCAATAACATGCCAAAGCCTTTAAAATGCATTCTGTGGTTCCAAATTCTGGTTGGTTCCCTTTTGGATGTGAATTGTGCCTGGTCTGATTAGTTTAGTCTTTATGCCTTAATTGTAATTGTGCTAAAGCAAATTGAATATCTAATGGGCTATTTATTACAGTTGAAGATACAGTGTAATAAATCACTCTTTCAATGTTTTTTGGGGAAAATGTACGTACTTGAATGATTATATACTGTCAGTTTAAAATAGTCTTTAATTAAAGACAACATGTGTCTATCATGAAAAATATTCTGCAACAATTTTACCCACAGGTGAAATGTGTTTGGAGTGTTCCAAATTTTGTATCATGAATCATTTCTGCCATTCTCAGACTAATGACACTCTTCTCGGCAGGCCTGAGTACACTCTTAAGCTCCCAAAGAAAAATATGACTAAGCAGTGTACTAAAATACATATAGTTGAACCAACAGGCAAATGTTCATTTTTTTTTAAGCATGGGCTTAGAAACAGAATTCTGAAATTTAAAGGTCAGTTTTCAGATAAACTCTCATTCATGGAAGTTTATAAGCTAGCATATATTATATAAGGACAGAAAAATCAATTACATATCAATGTCATGCTTTAAAGCACCACATTCTTTTTTTTTAATAAAAAATTATGAGCTTTTTTTGATCCCTAATCCATGGTTTTTCAGATTCTTTTCTAAATGCACACTATGTGAAATGAAGGCAAAGATGAAACAAAAATGTTCTTAAAAGGAAAATAGATTATATGAAAATATAAGAAAATGAGGGAGTTCAAATAGATAATCTAAAAATATTGAAGAGAAAATTGTTCCAAACAGCCTCTTTAACCTAGCATTCTTGGGCTTAAAGCCTTCATTCCTTGTGGTTGGTGGAATCCTTTTCATTACTAAATTCCCTTGAACAAATTCTGAAATTGAATTAAGGTAAAATATGTGCAATTGTGAATCATCTTATCTCAGAGTAAGATTTCAGTGTATTTATTTTCCTTAAATGTCAAGAAATTATACAAGCTAAATAATTATCAGAGTACCACATAAAGTTTAGATATTTCTTTTCTTACAGAATATATATATATTTCACTTTAGTGATACATTTTATATAAAATTTGACAGAAGCAACCAAGGAGAGAGAGGAGAGAAACCCCAAGACAGTTGATTTTCTTAGCTGACCAAAAAAAAAATCACTTCTAGTAATTCTCTTTCTTTGCTGTATTTATTCCGTATATGATCTGACTAACACTAGACAAGGAAGGAAAAATACAGTTCATTTTTTTCAACTAAAGAAAGGTTTGTAATGCATTTACAGGTTATTTCCAAGGTAATTTTTCTTTTATTTCTAAGTAGTAAATTTTATGAGATTCAGAATCAACATCTAGTCCGTGTGTCATAAATATAACATTTCAAATGGTGCAGGAGACACATTGTTGCCCTTATAGACATTGAGTGATGAATGTGAGCATAACCTAAGGAAGGATTCATATGAAGATTCCAAAACTAAGCTTGTGGGCCATGGCTTAGGGTGATGGGTGTTAGAAGGAAAGGCAGGTGTTTTTCTACTGTCAGCATCACACACGTTGCCCTGCTCACCTGTCTACTGATACTTTTGTAGCCCCAAGATTTATGGAAAAGGCAAGAGAAAGCAAGGCCTCTCTTGATATAATCCATCTTATTACCATCACAGAACAAGTGTTACCAAGTGGTAATGTTTTCATCATTTTTGTCTTAACAGCAACAAACCACAGGTTTTATTTCTCCAAGGAGAGACTTGAGTAGTTAATATAATGAGTATAGACATAACAGATCATAATAATGGTAGTAAGTGTCCTAATGAATACACAAGACTGTGTTTTAATGATGCTCGAATTAAGATGTTTGATCTAAGTAGAAGAAAGAGTTTCAGATAGCCCTGACCTTTGCCCATACTGTCAATAAAGGAAATGGTTTAAACACTTTAAATATTAGGCCTTCCAGTACCTTGGATCTCTTTGAGGTTACCAACAGACATTATTCCTTTGTGGTTGCTCTTTTCTGTTCGACTCTATATGATATTGCTATGAAAGTCACAGAGAATCTTCTTTCAGCTTTAACAAAGCCATTGAATCTACATCATTGGTAGGAGTCTTTAAAAAGTTTTAGAATGATAGTAACTGTATCTGTAAAGTACCTCATCATGTTAATTCTTTTCAAATACCAGTTGTCATTTTTATTTGCTTGTGAAAGATGAGTGTAGGAATCTTTGTGGTCATTTTTGTGTGAGTTTGAGGAAAAAGACAGCATGCATCCGTGTGTATTTTGGTACTTGTTTCAGTAAATATCAGTATTTTTTGGTTGCAGCGCATGGTAAAAATATGGTAGAAACTAGAAACAAATTAATTATAATAGTTATTGCCCTCATAGATAATCCTGGGTACATTATTAAGTAGCTGTGATCATAGAGGCATTGATGCCAGTACACTGTTTGCTTTTTGTTTTTTGTTTGTTTGTTTGTTTTTCTTTTTTAATACCAGGGAGTTCTTTGCCTTTACTTGGTCTCTGGTTCTTGAAATTCACCCATAAAATGGGAAGAATTTTCCTACTTTCAGAATTTTAAAATCTGTGTTTTCAACTCTAAACCATATATATGGTCTGGTTTTGTCTGGTTTTGAAATTTACATGGCAGAATTTTTCAGTATGAATTATTTTGCATGGTATTAGTATGACTAAAAAACATGTTTATGAAATTTGTCCAGACCATTGCATGTAGGTTTAGCTTTTACCTTTCATTTCTGTGTAATGTTCTCGTTATATGCATTATGTTACAGTATATTAACACTGAAACCCATTTGACTTTGGGCCTCTGGGTTGTTTTTATGTTTATAGGCCATTTGGATATTTCTTGCTGTGAAGTGTCTGTTTAGGTGTTTTCCCCAGTTTTCTTCCTTCATTGTGTTGTCTGTGTTTTCTTGTTGATCCTCAGTATAAATCCTTCGTCAATTTCACATGTTGAAACCCCTTTTCTGTTCTGTGATGTCTATTTACTTTCTTCGTGCTGTCCTTGATGACTGTTTTAGGTGGATGATTTTTTCTTTTTTTGTATTTTTGCTTTGTAGTTAGTGCTTTTCTGTTGTATTTTAGGTATTTTCTAAGATTATATCTCCTAGGTTATCCTCTGCAGGCTTTGTAGGGTTTTTGTTGTTTTGTCTTAACATGTAAATCTATAATCCACCTGGTGTTATTTTTTTTGCCTAGTGTGATGATATGGTCCACTTTTATTTATTCTGTGTAGATACCTAATTATCCCATTTCTTCATCCTGTACTTGCCTCCCACCTCCCTCCACATCCCATCCTTCTAGGTTGTCACAGGGCACTGGCTTTGGTTGCCCTGCATCATGTGTCAGACTCCCAGTGGCTGTCTGTTTTACATATGGTAATATATATGTTTCAGTGCTATTCTCTCAAAACATCCCATCTTCTTTTGTCACTGAGTCTAAAATTTTTGACTATCTTAATTTATCCCAGAAAGTATTCATTTTGGACACTAAAAACACAATGTTCTCCCCTTTTTGTTTTTGCATAAAGTACTAGTTAATCTGCAGATGTTTAGTTGTGTAAATTTTGTGCATAAAGTACTAGTTAATCTGCAGATGTTTAGTTGTGTAAATTTTTCTTTCCTTCTTCTTAACAAAAATAATGTTGGTGAGGCTTCTTTTAATAAAAGGCATATCTGCTTACCACATGATTCCTTTAAAAAAAATAATCTATTTATAGTATCCTTTAGTTCCATTTTAAACCTATAGCAACCACTTCTATACCCATCTTCACTATTAATGCTTTGGCATCCTTTCCATATACCAACTCTGCAGTTGTGGTTAATGACTATGTTGATTATTCACATTTTCCATTTTATCATAATAGTTATCTCAGTATTGAGAAGTTTGAAGCCTATACACTGAGCCCATGTAAGATTTCAAAACAGATCCTCACAGCTTTTAGTCTCAAACATTTTCATAGTATTGAAAATTATTGGGGCAAACAACAAAATTTTTTGTTTGGAGGGCTCTTATGTAACAGTATTTATTACCATCTTCGAAATTAAAACATATCTTCAGACCCTTTTAAAGTTTATTTAATTGCATGTTATTGTAAATATGATATTATTATGAAAAATAATAATTTTAAAACAAAAAGGTGAGGGGGTGGCATTGCTTTACATTCTTGCAAATTGTAATGTCTGCTTTCATAGAAGATAGGTTCTCATCTCAGTTTTTACATTCAGTCTTTTATGATCTCATCTGTTTTGTAGGCCCTGGAAACTGCCACTGCATTCCTGTGAGAGGAAGAGTGTGAAAAAGGCAAATGATGCCTTATTATTATTAGAAAAATATATTTGACCTTGTGGACCACCTGAAAAATTGTTTTCTGGAGTCACTAGGAGTCCTTGAACCACACTTGGAGAACCACTGTGATTGAAGAATATTATCCTACTCATTGGGTGAATTTTATGTTGATCTCTCTACTCCACATCTCCTAAAATCAGTTGCTTGTAAATGTTTGTATTCCATTTGTACACTAATTGATTGCTGATGGTACCAAGGTCAAAGCATGATATTAGAGCTATATCTACGTTTGCATGTGCTGTTCCCACTAAGGAAGCCTTTGGTCATCTTTCAGGTTTCTCAAATGTCACTTTTTCTGTGACATATTAATCACACCTTTGTCTTTCATGTTATGTACTTCACACATACTTTTATTATTTTACAACCAGGCAGGTATTAATTACAGTCTGTAAGCCAAGATGTGTAAAGTATAAGTGAAAGTGAAAACTTAATTTCTTTTTAGAACTTATTTGCCATCACCCTTTAGCTTTCTAACTTTACAGAAAATCCTGTCTTCTGTGTGGTAGGTTCTCCTTTCCAACCCAGTGTCCCTCCAGAATCTGAGAGGCCTACTTGGTGCCCAGGGGATGAATGAATGCTTCTGGTGATTATGACTGTCTCTGCTGATATTCCCATCACCCACGCTTAACAGTGGTGATCTACTTGTTTGCCACTTTTTAACTGTTCCCATACCATATTTGTGGGACGCCTGGTGGCGCAATGGTAAAGAATCTGCCTGCCAACCAGGAGATGCAGGTTTGATTCCTGGGTCAGGAAGATCCCCTGGAGAAAGAAGTGGCAACCCACTCCAGTGTTTTCCTGCCTGGGACATTTCATGGACAGAGGAACATGGTGATCTACAGTCTGTGGGGTCGCAAGAGTTGGACATGACTTAGCGACTAAACCATCACTATTCTATACTTGCAGTCACAAAATCTCCGCTGAGGCTGGTGACCAGTGACAAAGGTCACTCGTTCTTGCATTGCTCATGGCCACCCCTCTTGGAAGCCTTGGGTCACTGTCCCATCACTGTTAGTGCCCATAGTTCTGGGTACCCACCAACTTGAGAAAAACTGTAATTTAAGTTTAACCCCAGTTTGCCTCTTGCTTTTCCAAGACCCTTTTTGCTTTACAGTTAACACTATGATGCACACTGGGTCTAGGATCTACAAATCAAATGTTAAAAATTCTGGCAAGCTCTTCTTTACTTCCAGTTTCATACCTATCTTGAATACATGAAGGGTGGACCTTTCTGCTTTCTTGAAGGGTAATCAGTAAAAAACACAAAATCTGAAGTAGGGGAAAGCTATCACTGATTAATCTAACAATATAGTACCTAGCCATATATGTATTAAGCATGGTTATTTTATTTATTAGGTTTTATCTTTGCACCTCACTCCCCAACACATGCATGTATGCACATACAATTCATGATGTTGGTGTGAACACCTGTGTGAACATCTGTGTCATAGCTTTTAGAATCAAAAATAATGACCAGCATAGAGTTGAATTTCTGTAAATGTTTAAGGCATTCTAAAAATATAATTAGGGGAAATTGAAGATGATTCAAAGAAATGGAATAATGTCCCATGCTATTGGATTGGAAGACTTAATACTGCTAAAATGACCACATTGCCCACAGTCTACACATATTTAATGTGCTGTCTATCAAATTACCCTTTTTATACTTCTCACAGAACTAGAAAAAATAATCCTAAAATTCATATGGAACCATAAAGACACAGAATTGCCAAAGTAATACTGAGGAGAAAGAACAAAGCTGGAGTCATAACTCTCTTATACTTAAGATAATACTACAGTGCTCCAGTAAAGCAGAGTGGATCTTTGGCATGATATTGGCACAGAAATACACATATAGATCAATGGAACAGAATAAGAGCCCAGAAATAAACCCATGCATCAACGGTCAATTAATCTGTGGCAAAGGGGGCAAGAATATACAATGGAGAAAAGACGGTCTCTTAAGCAATGGTGTTGGGAACGTTGGACAGTCCCACATAAATTAATGAACTTAGAACACATCCTCACACCATACACAAAAATAAATTCAAAATGGTTAAAGACATATACAAGATAGGATATTTTAAACTCCTAGAAGAGAACATAGATAAAACATTCTCTGACATAAATTATACCAATGTTTTCTTCAGTCAGTCTGCCAGGCAATAGAAAAAAGCAAAACTAAGCAAATGAGATCTAATCAAGCTTATAATCTTTTGCATGGCAAAGGACACCACACACAAAACAGAAAGACAACCTTCAGAGAGGGAGAAAATATCTGACAATATTGTGACCAACAAGAGCTTAATTTCTAAAGTGTACAAACAGCTCATGCAGCTCAACATCAAAAACAAACAGTGCAATCAAAAAATGACCGATGACCTGAATACATATTTCTCCAAAGAAGACTTACAGATGGCCAGTGAATGTGTGCTCAGTTGCTCAGTCATGTCCAACTCTTTGTGACACTGTGAACTACAGCTGGCAGGGTCTTCTATCAATGGGATTCCCCAGGCAAGGATACTGAAATGGGTTGCCATTTCCTCCTCCAGAGGATCTTCCCTGACCCAGAGTTGAATCCATGTCCCCTGCATCTCCTGCCTTGGAGGCGTGTTCTTTACCATTGTGCCACCTTAAAGTCCACAGATGGCCAAAGGGCACATGAAAAGATGCTCAACATTGGAAACTATTAGACAAATGCAAATCAAAACTATAATTAGGTATCACCTCACACCAGTCAGAATGGCTATCTTTGATAACTCTATAAATAATAAATTCTGGAGAGGGTGTGGAGAAAGGGGAACTCTCCTAGTCTGTCAGTGGGAATGTAAATTGGTACAGCCACTATGAAGAATAGGATGGAAGTTCCTTAAAAAACTAAATATAGTGTTGCCATATGATCTGGCAATTCCATTCCTGGGCATATATCTGGAGAAGATGATCATTTAAAAAGATATGCGCACCTCAGTTTTCATAGCAGCATTATTTACAATAGCCAAGACATGGAATCAACCTAAATGTCTATCATGGATGAATGGATATGTCTATCTAGATAGCCAAGACATGGAATCAACCGAAATGTCTATCATGAATGAATGTCTAGATGAATGGATAAAGAAGATGTAGTATGTATTACAAGGTGAACCATTACTCAGCTGCAAAAAAGAGTGAAATAATACCATTTGTAGCAACAGTATGAAAAGGCAAAATGATAGGATATTGAAAGAGAAACTCCCCAGGTCAGTAGGTGTCCAACATGCTACTGGAGATCAGTGGAGAAATAACTCCAGAAAGAAAGAAGGGATGGAGCCAAAGCAAAAAGAATACCCAGCTGTGGATGTGACTGGTGATAGAAGCAAGGTCCGATGCTATAAAGAGCAATATTGCATAGGAACCTGGAATGTCAGGTCCATGAATCAAGGCAAATTGGAAGTGGTCAAACAAGAGATGGCAAGAGTGAATGTCGACATTCTAGGAATCAGCAAACTGAAATGGACTGGAATGGGTGAATTTAACTCAGATGAGCATTATATCTACTACTGCGGGCAGGAATCCCTCAGAAGAAATGGAGTGGCCATCATGGTCAACAAAAGAGTCCGAAATGCACTACTTGGATGCAATCTCAAAAACGACAGAATGGTCTGTTCGTTTCCAAGGCAAACTATTCAGTATCACAGTAATCCAAGTCTATGCCCCAACCATAATGCTGAAGAAGCTGAAGTTGAATGGTTCTATGAAGACCTACAAGGCCTTTTAGAACTAACACCCAAAAAAGATGTCCTTTTCATTATAGGGGACTGGAATGCAAAAGTAGGAAGTCAAGAAATACCTGGAGTAACAGGCAAATTTGGCCTTGGAATACAGAATGAAGAAGGGCAAAGACTAATAGAGTTTTGCCAAGAAAATGCACTGGTCATAACAAACACCGTCTTCCAACAACACAAGAGAAGACTCTATACATGGACATCAACAGATGGTCAACACCGAAATCAGATTGATTATATTGTTTGCAGCCAAAGATGGAAAAGCTCTATACAGTCAGCAAAAACAAGACCAGGAGCTGACTGTGGCTCAGACCATGAACTCCTTATTGCCAAATTCAGACTTAAATTGAAGAAAGTAGGGAAAACCACTAGACCATTCAGGTATGACCTAAATCAAATCCCTTACGATTATCCAGTGGAAGTGAGAAATAGATTTAAGGGCCTAGATCTGATAGGCAGAGTGCCTGATGAACTATGGAATGAGGTTCGTGACATTGTACAGGAGACAGGGATCAAGACCATCCCCATGGAAAAGAAATGCAAAAAAGCAAAATGGCTGTCTGGGGAGGCCGTCCAAATAGCTGTGAAAAGAAGAGAAGCAAAAAGCAAAGGAGAACAGGAAAGATATAAGCTTCTGAAAGCAGAGTTCCAAAGAATAGCAAGAAGATATAAGAAAGCCTTCTTCAGCGATCAATGCAAAGAAATAGAGGAAAACAACAGAATGGGAAAGACTAGGGATCTCTTCAAGAAAATCAGAGATACCAAAGGAACATTTCATGCAAAGATGGGCTCGATAAAGGACAGAAATTGTATGGACCTAACAGAAGCAGAAGATATTAACCTCAAGAGATGGCAAGAATACACAGAAGAACTGTACAAAAAAGATCTTCATGACCCAGATAATCACGATGGTGTGATCACTGACCTAGAGCCAGACATGCTGGAATGTGAAGTCAAGTGGGCCTTAGAAAGCATCACTAAGAACAACGCTAGTGGAGGTGATGGAATTCCAGTTGAGCTATTCCAAATCCTGAAAGATGATGCTGTGAAAGTGCTGCACTCAATATGCCAGCAAATTTGGAAAACTCAGCAGTGGCCACAGGACTAGAAAAGGTCCGTTTTCATTCCAATCCCAAAGAAAGGCAATGCCAAAGAATGCTCAAACTACTGCACAATTGCACTCATCTCACACGCTAGGAAAGTAATGCTCAAAATTCTCCAAGCCAGGCTTCAGCAATATGTGAACCGTGAACTTCCTGATGTTTAAGCTGGTTTTAGAAAAGGCAGAGGAACCAGAGATCAAATTGCCAACATCCGCTGGATCATGGAAAAAGCAAGAGAGTTCCAGAAAAACATCTATTTCTGCTTTATTGACTATGCCAAAGCCTTTGACTGTGTGGATCACAATCAACTGTGGAAAATTCTGAAAGAGATGGGGATACCAGACCACCTGATCTGCCTCTTGAGAAATTTGTATGCAGGTCAGGAAGCCACAGTTAGAACTGGACATGGAACAACAGACTGGTTCCAAATAGGAAAAGGAGTACGTCAAGGCTGTATATTGTCACACTGCTTATTTAACTTATATGCAGAGTACATCATGAGAAACGCTGGACTGGAAGAAACACAAGCTGGAATCAAGATTGCCGGGAGAAATATCAATAACCTCAGATATGCAGATGACACCACTCTTATGGCAGAAAGTGAAGAGGAACTCAAAAGCCTCTTGATGAAAGTGAAATTGGAGAGTGAAAAAGTTGGCTTAAAGCTCAACATTCAGAAAACAAAGATCATGGCATCCAGTCCCATCACTTCATGGGAAATAGATGGGGAAACAGTGGAAACAGTGTCAGACTTTATTTTTCTGGGCTCCAAAATCACTACAGATAGTGACTGTAGTCATGAAATTAAAAGACGCTTACTCCTTGGAAGGAAAGTTATGACCAACCTAGATAGCATATTCAAAAGCAGAGACATTACTTTGCCAACAAAGGTCCGTCTAATCAAGGCTGTGGTTTCCTGTGGTCATGTATGGATATGAGAGTTGGACTGTGAAGAAGGCTGAGCACCGAAGAATTGATGCTTTTGAACTGTGGTGTTGGAGAAGACTCTTGAGAGTCCCTTGGACTGCAAGGAGATCCAACCAGTCCATTCTGAAGGAGATCAGCCCTGGCATTTCTTTGGAAGGAATGATGCTAAAGCTGAAACTCCAGTACTTTGGCCACCTCATGCAAAGAGTTGACTCATTGGAAAAGACTCTGATGCTGGGAGGGATTGGGGGCAGGAGGAGAAGGGGACGACAGAGGATGAGATGGCTGGATGGCATCACTGACTGGATGGACGTGAGTCTGAGTGAACTCCGGGAGTTTGTGATGGACAGGGAGGCCTGGCGTGCTGGGATTCAGTGGGTTGCAAAGAGTCGGACACAACTCAGTGACTGATCTGATCTGTTTTGTAGCAACATAGATCACTCTGATATTATACTATCTGTGATAACAGAGATGATCAGAGTAAGATAATCAGAAATAGGTAAGTGCAGTCAGAGAAAGACAAATACCATACAATATCACCTATTTGTGGAATATAAAACATGATGATTTCCTCAGTGGTTCAGCAGTAGAGAATCCATCCGCCAATGCAGGAAACGCAGGTTTGATCCCTAGGTTGGGAAAATCCTCTGCAGGAGGATATGACAACCCACTCCAGTATTCTTGCCAGGAAGTCTCCAAGGACAGAGGAGCCTGGCAGGCTATAGTCTGCTGCTGCTGCTGCTGCTAAGTTGCTTCAGTCGTGTCCGACTCTTTGTGACCCCATAGATGGCAGCCCAACAGGCTCCACTGTCTCTGGGATTCTCCAGGCAAGAACACTGGAGTGCATTGCCATTTCCTTCTCCAATGCATGAAAGTGAAAAGTGAAAGTGAAGTCGCTCAGTTGTGTCCGACTCTTCATGACCCCATGGACTGCAGCCTACCAGGCTCCTCCGCCCATGGGATTTTCCAGGCAAGAGTACTGGATTCGGTTGCCAATGCCTTCTCTGAGGCTATAGGGGTCGAAAAGAGTTGCACATGACCGAGTGACTGAGCATGCACGTTGCTCACTAGATGGTAGCTATTTACTTTGCTTTTTTATTTCCCTCTGACTATAGATTGTGAGGGTCTGTAGCACAGCTACATGCAGCAATGGGAAATACCACTTCCCTCTGCTGCCGATAAATTCTCTTTGTACCAAGAGGAAATCTAGAATTTTCTTGCTTAATGTACTTAATAAAATAACTAATACAGTAGCAGAAAATAGGTGGGGGCAGAATGATTCTCAAATGTCTTAGGAACGTACCGTATAGGAAATGATGGGGAGAAATCTGAATGTCCCAGTAGTTTTAAGATTTTTTCTGACTTCTTTGTTTTTGTGTGGTTTATTCCATGGTCACTGTGGGCTGTGTTCAATGATAAAGTCAAAGTATATTTTGACAGATGCTGCTCAACTTTTTGAGGTATATTAACATGTACAACATAAGATCTCTTCCTGCATAAAAATTAGTCTTTATTATATAATGAAAGGAGAATTGCACTGAGTTTTTAATATTTTAGACAGCATGATTGATGAATTATAATTCATTGTACAACTTATTATAAAACTGCTCTAGACAACTGATGGATTTTCAGACTGGAAATGTATTGGGTAATTTTGTCCAACACTAAAATCCAATACTGTAAAATCTTTAATGTAAAAGTCTCCTTGTGTTCATGCTTAAGAAGGTGGGGTCTAATATCTGTGTTTTAATTTTGCCTCTACATTTGCCATTGAGAAAATTCTTACATTTTCTGATCCCCAGTTTTCACATCTGAACAAATGAGCTAGAAATGGGACCTTGTCATAGTTTGATTTTGATTAATAAGTGAATAATTTATATAGGATGACGAGTGCCTAGCACATTGTAAGTGTTCATTAAATGTTAACCATAATAATAAATTAACTTCTAACATCTGTCCTCAAAATATATCCATATACAGTGCATGAAATATTATTCAGATTTTAAGAACTACTTTTGTCTTTCGTCCAGAAATACGCTGAATGATTATAATACATTTGGATGATAAATTAGGTCATAGAAATATTCCTTACTTTCTAGTCTTAGATTTCAGAAATTAAAATTTGAATTTAGAAAAGTTAATATTCCTACTTGTAAATACCATCTTTATCATTTGATTTTACCATACACATTTACTTGACATCCTTATTAACAATTCTTTTCATATGATGATAAATCAGAATGAATCCCCATCCTATTTGTTTGATGGTTACATAAATATGTGATAAAAGTCTCCTTTCTTTGAATTTGGTATAAATATACTTTTCATTCTTAGATGAGTACAGGAAGTAGGTAAGTTTTCCCTTTTTTTCTCTACTCAGTCCAAGATTTGTACAGTGATTAGTATTGATATCATTCAAATTCTGAGATTTTTTTACCTTCATACTCACTGTTAACTTGCCTAACAGTTCATCTAAGCTTGGGTGCAGGTCAGCACTGATAAGCAATTTAGCAAGTTTTCATATTTGACATGAAAGCTTCTGTGAACATAGATTTTCTACTCTATTAATATTGTCAACTGGACGGCTTCCTGACATTCTTAAATAAATGGGAGCTGTATTTACTATTATTCCAAAGACAGATCACTCGACTACTCTGAATGAAAAATATTTCACTGGCTAGTGGAATTTTTCAAGATGTATTATTATAGTCAGAAAATTTAATGAGAATCAGTAAGGTTCTTATTAATTTAATTGAAGCTTCCTTTGGATATAGTTAAATTTAGCAGCTGTATTACACTCAAATCTAGAAGATGGCTGCCTTTATGTGTTTATATTTTAAATTAGCAATTATTTTCTTGAAAGGTTGTAATATAATGTGAAAGCACCATAAAGGACAGTCTCTCTCTCTCTCTTTTTCTTTCTTTCATAAAGAGGGGAGTCTTTAAATTGTGAGTCGTTAAACAAATGTAAAACAGAGGCCACTTCTGAAATGAAAGATTCTGTCAAAGTAGTTCTAGGAAGTTAAACCCATTTGCAGGGAAATGTAAACAACTTTTCATTAATTTACTCAGCAATAGCATAGTGGTTAAGAGCAGGTTCCATATAGTCATATGCCCAGGGTTTATCATCCTGTCTGCCACGAGTGACCTGGATCAAATTATTTCTGTGTGCTTCACTTTCCTCAGCTTTAAAATGGGGCTAAAAATGATACCACCTCACTAGTTTGTCATGAAGGATCACTGAATGTATCTTTATTTTTTTATTTGTAAGACACTAGGAATTGTTCCTGGCAGGCATGGTAAACACGTGAAAGAGGTCATTTCATAAATACATAAAGTTATTTGTTGCGAAGGTGTGCCAAGCACTGAATTTAGAGAAACAAGTAATACAGTCATATTCCTATTCTAAATATTACAGCAGGGAGTTGGTATAATTGAATCCTGGGAGGGGAGATGGAGGTAGGGAGTGGGGAAGAGGAGAGGGAGGAGAGAGAGAAAAGGAGACAAAGAAAGATAGGGTAAAACAGAGACAGAGAACTTAAATAATTATAAATTATGTAACTTCTTTGGGAAAAAAAAAGCCAACAAAGTGCTGAGTTAGAGACTAAGTAGGATATATGCTTGCTCCTTGGCAAGAAAGCTATGACAAACTTAGACAGCCTATTAAAAAGCAGAGACATCACTTTGCTGACAAATGTCCATAGAGTCAAAGCTGTGGTCTTTCCAGTAGTCATGTACAGATGTGAGAGTTGGACCATAAAGAAGGCTATGCCAAAGAATTGATGTTTTTGAACTGTGGTGTTGCAGAAGACTCTTGAGAATCCCTTGGACAGATAGGAGATCAAACCAGTCAATCTTAAAGGAAATCAACCCTGAATATTCATTGGAAGGACTGAAGCTGACTCTCCAGTCCTTTGGCCACCTGATACACAGAGGCGATGCATTGGAAAAGACCCTGATGGCTTGGAAAGATTGAGGGCAAGAGGAGAAGGGGGCGGCAGGGGCTGAGATGGTTGTATAGCATCACTCACTCAATGAACGTGAGTTTGAGCAAACTCTGAGAGATAGTAAAGGATGGGAAAGCCTATGTGGTGCAGTCCATGGGGTTGCAAAGAGTAAGACACGACTTACCCACTAAAGAACAACAAGAAGGGCATATGTCAGATATTGAAGAAGAATTTCATTAGAAGACCCAAAAATCAAGTCTCAAAAATGTACTCTTTTCACAGTGTTTTAGAAAAAGGATCAAGCATGTAAGAGTGGAAGCAGGACTTTACATGTAGAAGAAGGCCATGAACCAAGGAATATAGGCAACCTCTAGATGTTGGACAAGGCCAGAAGTGAATTCTCCCCTTAGAGCCTCCATAAAGGAATACAGTCCCGTTAACACCTTGATTTCAGTCTAGCGAGACCCATATCAGACTTCTGACCTCCGAAAGTGTAAGATACTAAATGTAGGCTCTTTTAAGACATTATCATGGTAGTTATAGCAGCAATACGAAAATAATACACTGCCACTAGAAAATTCTGTTTTTACTTAAAATATTGGAAATTTCATAGAAGTTATATATCTTGAGATGGAAAATTAAAGGTCATTTGTAAGTATGACAATGTATCTTCCTCAGATCTGACCATCTACAGTAATGGGACACTGCCAGCTTTTAGAGTATGGTTACTACAGTTTAAGGATTTCAGTCTGGTAGGCAGGCAGTGAGGGAATGGTTAAGTATCTTTCTATTTTATTTTGTGTTTTAAGAACCTGATTCATTTTGGATGTGAAAAAGGGATTAGATTTTTAAAATAAAATTCTTAAACATTTTAATGAAGGGTAACTACTCATATAATAATAAATACTCATATAAAATATCTCAATAATAATAATAAATACTCATAAAATAACTCAAAAATAGAATAAGTCAGTAATAACTATTCATATAATAATAATAAGGTGTCAGACTTTATTTTTTGGGGCTCCAAAATCACTGCAGATGGTGATTGCAGCCATGAAATGAAAAGACGCTTGCTCCTTGGAAGGAAAGTTATGATGAACCTAGATCGCATATTCAAAAGCGGAGACATTACTTTGCCAACAAAGGTCCGTCTAGTCAAGGCTATGGTTTTTCCAGTAGTCATGTATAGATGTGAGAGTTGTACTGTGAAGAAAGCTGAGCACCGAAGAATTGATGCTTTTGAACTGTGGTGTTGGAGAAGACTCTTGAGAGTCCCTTGGACTGCAAGGAGTTCCAACCAGTCCATTCTGAAGGAGATCGGTCATGAGTGTTCTTTGGAAAGAATGATGCTAAAGCTGAAACTCCAGTACTTTGGCCACCTCATGTGAAGAGTTGACTTATTGGAAAAGACTCTGATGCTGGGAGGGATTGGGGGCAGGAGGAGAAGGGGACAACAGAGGATGAGATGGCTGGATGGCATCACTGACTCGATGGACGTGAGTCTGAGGAACTCCGGAAGTTGGTGATGGACAGAGAGGCCTGGCGTGCTGCGATTCATGAGGTCGCAAAGAGTCGGACATGACTGAGCGACTGAACTGAGTGAACTGAACTACTCATAGCAACAATAGTCTTATTTTTAAAAAATAAATCTTTGTGTCTTTTTCTTTCTTCTTTCGTAGATATTCTAGTGGGTGTTTGGGAAAAACTGTCAAAAACTGTTTCCTTATTGCCATTTTAATTATGAATTGAATATTTCACTCATTGAAAGAGCTTGTCAGATGACATCAGCACGTGCCTATTTATTGGTATAAATTATAAAATGATAAAACAGTTTAATATGAGTTTGATTTCTTTTATTCAAGGGGAAACAATCCATAGATTGGGGCAGTACAGTGCCTCACAAGCAATTTGGAGCAAGAGAAAGTTTGCTTAGAAGCAGCTACAGGGAAACAGCACGGATGGCTAGGAGTCAGATATTTCCTTATAAGACTCTGTGTGTGTGTGTGTGTGTGTGTGTGTGTGTGTGTGTGTGTGTGTGTGTGTGTGCCTGCATTAAATAGCTTCAGTTGTGTCCTACTCTTTGTGACCTTATGGACTAGCCCACTAGGCTTCTCTGTCCATGGGATTCTCCAAGCAAGAATACTGGAGTGGGTTGCCATGCCTTCCTCCAGAGGATCTTCCCGACTTAAGAGTAGAGCCTGTGTCTCCTGTGTTGCAAGCTGGTGCTTTATCCACAGAGCCATCTGAGAAGCCCACTTATAAGGCTGACAGGTCCTATTTTCTTGAGTATGTTAAGCTACCTAAAGCTGAATTGGAGGACTGTGATTGCTCTTTGTTGGATTTCCTTACTGGTATTTCCAAAGAGTGCACACTGACCTTGGTTTAGA
Organism: Bos grunniens; assembly: GCF_055505025.1. Lineage (NCBI taxonomy): Eukaryota > Metazoa > Chordata > Mammalia > Artiodactyla > Bovidae > Bos > Bos grunniens. The sequence continues at coordinate 25,431,640 of NC_141181.1, forward strand.
TTTGTGACCTGGGCTTGGCCACTGGGGTCAACTCCACCTTGTGTATCCTGATCTAGGAATTAACTTTATCAAAGTATATATTTTATCATAGCCCCAGCAAGCTAATTTGCATCAGTGTGTAATCAGAGTCAAGGCTTGTTTTAATTTAGATTCTGAATGAGACAAAATTAGTACATAAATTCTGACCTAAGAATATTTGCAAGTTGCATTATCTCTTGAGATACCAAGACATTATTACATATTTATGTATCAAGCAGTTTAAAATAATTCTGACACTTTTATGACTCTCTACCTGGAAAAACCTATAGCTTCTCCTTCTGAAAACGCTTGATTATTCTGTCTCTGTCGCTGTGTCGCTCTCATTTATTAAGTGGCTTATGAACAACTTGGGCATGGTCCATCACCTCTACATATTTCTGTGGAGGACATCCATCAGTTACATTATTTCGATTAAATGTGTACCTGAAGATTGGAAAAGAAGAATGTTCTTTATGATTTCTAATGGTTTTTCCCTCATGTTTAAGTTGAGAGTGAGATTCAGACCATGGCTCTAGAGCATTTTTCTCCTTAAAAAAATGTAGGAAAACAAACATTTTTTGTAATATAAATGTTATATCTCTTTATATATGGAGCATGATCTTTTAAATTGAAAATGTCCAAAGGAATTTAAATGCTGGAATAGTCTAGTTTGTATTATTAATTGATTAGTAGCCCATTCAGCTTTTACTTTGATTATATTAATGAGTCATAAGCATTGCCCTTTCTGCATTCACAGGCAGCATAGCTGACTTTTAAAGGACTATTTCTGGCTTCACTGACATTTGTAGTGACCACTATTCCTTTCAGTCACTTGCTTCCTTTCATGATTCTTTCTTTCTTGGCTCAATGAGGAAAAATATTTTCAGGAATCATATTCAAGTATTATGAACACAGACATTGGAGCCCTGGTCCACTTCACATGCTTAATTATAATTTATATAGTAGATGATATTAAGTTTTAAATTGAGTTTTCTATTTATGAATTCAATAGGATCTTCCTCCAACTTAAGGGTAAAATAGAAATCTTGCTCCCTGCAAATATTTTTTTCAAAAAACAAAAGATCAAAAGAAGAAAACAGCATCTTACTTGGCCTTAAGTTGATTTATATTTTGAACCAGACTTGAATAAATAGAAGCAGTAATTATAGTTCATAGATTATTCAAAACAAAGTAAACATTATTTATTCATGCTTTCCAATTTTGCATTTTAAAACTTATTTTCTTACCTGCTGATTACTTCACAGTCCTGCCACATTAATATACTTATGTTAGTTCTCATATTAAAACCAATTAAAATATGTATTAAAGTTTAATTTCTGTTCTATTTTAGCTGAACTAAGGTTCTGAAAAATCTTCATATTTCCCTTTAAAATAGAACATTAATCACAGCTACCAAATATTAATTAGTTTATAAAACTTCAGCACTTTAGGAATTTTCTATTCACAAGTCAGATATTTTCCACATTAAGTTAGAAAAATCATTCAAATAATATTTCAATGCATTGCAATTTATAGAGATTTATTATTAACTCTGACTGTCATATCTATAAAACATAATCCCAGAATGTCAGTCTTGCTCTGAAATATAAATCTCTATAGATATATGTTCATATGTTGGAAGTGAAGGTATTTTTCTTTCTTAAATAGACCCAGCATTAAACTCAAGGCATATTTCTCAGTGAATAAAAATTTTTGAATCAGAGATGTAGATGACATATTTGTTAGATTTTTTGATTTCAAAAATACATAACTCCGGTTACCCTGAATAAAACAGTAAAATTTTTAGAAAAGTATCTGCTAAATCATGGAATTTCAAGGAGTGCTGTAGAACTAGGTTTGGACAAGGATCTGTGTCAGCACAATAAGCCAGGATATCTGGTCAGAATGTCACACTGGTTCTATTTTCATTTGACTTTTATTGTTGCTGCTGCTGCTGCCCCTGGACACATAACTCCACCAGTTGACATGCTCTTCGATTTGACACTGTGTCTTTGTATAAATTTATCAGATTTCATATTTCAGAACTCAAGCCAGTATTATCTGAGTGATCAGTCATGGGCCAATGCCCCATTCTCTGTTTACCTAGGACAGGGGAGAAGGAATGTCTGCTCTGGCCATCTCTCTTTTGGGAGAAATGCCAGCCAAGTGAATTGCTTACAGTTATGCCTACAGAGAGGATTTTCCTTCACTGTCTTTTAGAGCCACCTGAGTGTGGTGGAACTGTTATGGCAGTTTTACATCTGAATTATACCAATACGTGGTACCATCTCTAAGCTGGGTTCCTCATTCAGCTTAACTGTGCCTAGAGAACCTGCTTGGGTTCTAATCTATATTGTACTACTTCACTTGGTGTTGGAGTATTGCTGGACATGCTTATCTGTATGGAAGGTGAATCTGATGACACCTGTAAGATGATAGATAGCTTTGGTCATATAACCCTTGGTTGCATCTCTATGGGGTAACTCAATAACTGGTAATTAAATAATGATTTGTCATAGGGATGTTGCTTTGATCTGACAACTAAGTTGTGTTTATCATCATTTTTTCTTGCATATACAGGTTTGTATTTAGATACAGATATCCACTGAGAGATTACCAATAAGTAGTAAGGACTAAGAGTGAGGTCTGCTTCCATCACAGCCTGGATGACTGAAGAAGCTGCTCTTGCTTTGCTGCTGCTAAGTCGCTTCAGTCGTGTCCAACTCTGTGCGACCCCATGGACTGCAGCCTACCAGGCTTCTCCGTCCGTGGGATTCTCCAGGCAAGAACACTGGAGTGGGTTGCCATTTCCTTCTCCAGCTCTTGCTTTAGGATCCTCCTAATACTTTCTGAGGGCGTTTACAGGTGGCTCAGGGGTAAGGAATCTGCCTGCCAGTGCTAGAGATGCATGTTCAATCCATGGTTTGGGAAGATCCCCTGGAGAAGGAAATGGTAACCCACTCCAGTATTCTTGCCTGGGAAATTACATGGACAGAGGAACCTGGCGGCCTATAGTCCATGAGATTGCAGGAAGAGTCAGGCACAACAACTAAACAATAGTAATACTTTCTGAATAATGTAACCCATATTATGTCAATAAGATTTTTAAAAGACTAAAACAAAACTTTAGTTAAAAAATCTAAAGCATGATTTTTTGTTAGTCATTTGTTATTAATTTGCTAACTGATGTTGGTTGGTTAACATCCCTGTAACTTTATCATTAAAGTAAATGTTCTTATATTTCTGGCTCTGTCAGGATTTTCTGTTTAATCATAGAAAAATATTCTATTTTTTACTATCATTTTTTCCTGTTGACTAAGATAATTAGAGAAATAGTTTTGAACATGGCTTTCATACTGATCAAGACATTTCTGAGGAAGACAACTCTGTGTAAGAGAACAAAATGAACAAGCTGGGTGGACTTGGCTTCCTTAAATCTACACTAAATGGAGGCTTTAGGAACTGTTTGATGGTTTTTATGTATATTTTCTTGTTGGTCAAAATTTTATTTTGTTAAGAAATATAATTTCCCCTTTATTTGTTTCCCTTTTGCATTTCTCCTAAGATTTGTTGGAACCACTCTGGATTTATGTTAATATCTTGAACATATAGAAACTATTCAAGCATAAGAAAACTCTAAAGGGTAAATTTAAGGGAGGTGCCCATGAGATTTGGTAGACAGATTAGTAGGAAGCAGTGGCAGCTTTTCATAGCTATATATCAGAATGACTGACTGCCTTTCTCTATTGGATAAATTGTCTGTAATGGAGGCTTGAGAGAAGAAACATGTCCTGCTGAGCTGAAAAGGCTAAATGCAGAGGAAATTAAGAGTTTGACTCCTTGCAAGTGAAATTAGTGGTTTACAATGTGCAGTTGGTCAAACATAACGATAAAAATATTTGTTGTTTGGGTAGCACAAATAGATACTAGCTATTAGTATCAATCCAATGTTAATTTTCTCTTAAGGATAAATAGAAGCCATTCTAAATGTGAAGTCAAAACTTAGAGCTAAGTAGAGAATACCACTGGAAAATTTCAGAAATATAAATAAAGAGGAGAAGGATTTTCTGAATGCCCAGCATAAATGAGAGTACTTGTCAGAAACTAAAATTTAATGAGATAAAGAACAAATGAAGCATGTAAGGAAATAATATTGAGACATATATATGGCACGTTTCTGGCATAACTTCAGTTTTATATAAAAGAGTCAAATCAAATATTTTATTAGATAAGCAATGACATCAATTCTATCGTTGTGTAAAACTATAGGTAGTCAGCTAAGTTTGGGTGTTTAAGTTTCATAATAAAAGCCTCAATTTGAATATATTTGAAAAAATGGCAAAGGTTAATGTACTTTGGAACAATTTAGGAAAAATAAATTATAGCTTTATTTACTTGATGTGAAAATTACCTTGCTGTCCAACAATGCTATTATTTAAAATAATAGCTTATTAAAATTATGTATCCTTTAAAATAGTATATCAAACATAAGGTAGCTTTGATTTTATGCTTTCTTAATGTCTCCATTCCCTCTTGAATACCACAAGCTGTCAACAGAGAGAAAGCTCATATATAATATTTCATACAGACCAGGTTAACTTCAACATTAATTTCAGCAACACAGCAACACCCAACCTGTGTTGATATTTTGCCAAGTTCTAGTCTCTGTGTAAGTGCTTTACATGAACTCTTCTCTTCCTGCCTCTCAACAAAATCCATAAAGTAATTTCTGTGGCAACTGAGACTCAGAAATGGGATGAATTGTGAGTTGACCAAGGTCATACTACTGTCAGCCCAAGGAGCAAAAGCAGGAAGTCTGACTCCAGAGTCACTGCTCATTTTAAATCACAGTTGAACTTTTACCCTCTATTTCAGTCTCTTCGTGAGCATAGCAAACCATCCCTTAATTTAGTGTTTCTAAAAGCAGTATGATTTATTATTTCTTTTAATATTATGAATTGACTGGTGCTGTAGACTGAATATTCATGTTTCCCCCAAATTTATATGTTGAAACCTAATCCCAAGGTGATGGTATTAGAAAGCTGGGATTTGGGGAGGTATTTAGGTCATAGACTTACCTCCATAACTGTGAGAAATTCTGTTGTTTTTAAGCCACCTAGTCTCTGATACTTTGCTGTAGCAGCCTGAGCATACTAAGACAATGGACTCATTTGGGCAGATCGTCTGCTTCACATGGAGCCAGCTGAGACTATAATCACCTGGAGACCAAACCAGACTAGAACATCTGTAACTTATTCAGCATGGCTAGTAGTGGGTGCTGGCTGTTAAGTGGACATCTATCTGAGATTGTCAATGGGAATACACTGACCATCCTCCACATTGCCTCCCTGCCTCCGTTGGAATTCTCTCTAGCGGGTGACTTCCAAGAGGAGATTTTCTAAACATACGAAAGCAAGAACTGCAGCTCTCTTAAGGCCCAACCTCATAAGGTATATGGTTACATCTGTTGTGTTCTAGTGGTAAAGAAAAGTTGTGGATCCAGCCCAGAATCAAGGAGAAGAGAAATAGACTCCATCTCGTTTTGGAAGATGAGACCAAAAATATGTGGCTATTTTAATCTACCATGCTACTAATTTATTGTACTTATAGGTCATGTTGATTTCAATAAAAATTAAGTTGGTATTTATATTTTAATATAATGAGTTAAAATTTTCTTATAGGTATATTTTGAATGATTACTTTGTGGTTTTTTTAATGTACTATTTGAATCACAAATGCTGAAACTATATAACATTATCGTATTAACTAAGCTTTCTATGACTGTGTATTTAATGAGATGCTTTGTTAGCCTATGAAATGGAACGTTTTTGTTGTTGGAAAATAGAGATATTAAAAACCATTTTTTTGGTCATCATATTCTTCACTTTCAGTAGATTTCTAATCTAATATATTATTTATATTAAACCACTATTTTGTAGTTTTTTCGTACTAATTATTTTTATGTTATATTTTTAGAGTCCTTTGGCATTTGAATTTCTCACAGCTTCCATTCCTAAGGCTAAGGAAATATAGTCCTATTACTTTTTGATGAAAAGGAAAATAAGAACCATATTTTGTTTCTTACACCTGTCTGATTCATCAGAACAGTGTGACTAATGGCTCCAAATGTTTATGGATAGTTTAGTAATTATGCAATTAGTGATAGGACTTTACATATTTCTTTATGACAGTATTATTTTGTATTATTATTTATATGTTTATTATTACATGATGGACTGAGGAGCCTGGTGGGCTGCAGTCCAGGGTGTCTCGAAGAGTTGGACACAACTGAGTGACTTCACTTTGACTTTTAACTTTCATGCACTGGAGAAGGAAGTGGCAACCCACTCCAGTATTCTTGCCTGGAGAATCCCAGGGACGGGAGCCTGGTGGGCTGCCGTCTATGGGGTCGCATAGAGTCAGACACAACTGACATGACTTAGCAGCAGTGCTCTTAAATCATTGTAGGAATTCCAGTAAAACTTGGATCTAATGAAATTATTAGATAGCAAATAGTGTGATTAAAAATTTAAATATATAGTTATCAAACTATAAGCAGTGTGAAAGAAATAGTGCCCTTGATCTAAGTATTATTGAAAATGTATGTGGAGAGTGAAAATGCTTGTACGTAGAGCTTAAAACAATCAAATGGGATGTTAGACAAGCATGCTCTCATAACATGGAGTGGTAATTTTCTAAACTGGGTTTACTGTATTTGAATTCTTAAGCTAAATATTATCTTTGAAAGTCTATTCTGTTGAGACAGAACCAATTTTTGTTTATTTAATTCTTCTCAGAAATTTATGCAAGAACTGATTGCCTGCAACTTCCCTTTAAAATATATTGAAGCATATGCTGCTGCTGCTAAGTCGCTTCAGTCATGTCTGACTCTGTGCAACCCCATAGACAGCAGCCCACCAGGCTCCCCCGTCCCTGGGATTCTCCAGGCAAGAACACTGGAGTGGCTTGCCATTTCCTTCTCCAATGCATCAAAGTGAAAAATGAAAGTGAAGTCGCTCAGTCGTGTCTGACCCTCAGCGACCCCATGGACTGCAGCCTTCCAGGCTCCTCCATCCATGGGATTTTCCAGGCAAGAGTACTGGAGTAGGGTGCCATTGCCTTCTCCGATTGAAGCATATAATAATATTTAAAATGTACTGGCCATGCAATTTTACAGGCTCTCTTTTGGGAGTTTTGTTTTGATAATTTAATTTAATATATACAAAACCCTCAAGGGAGAGCTTTTGTTAATTATACTTATTATAGTGATTGGGGGCTTCCCTGATGGCTCAAGTGGTAAAGAATCTACCTGCAATGCAGGAGATGCAAGAGAGGTGAGTTCGATCCCTCGGTTGGCAAGATCCCCTGGAGGGGGGCATGGCAACCCACTCCAATATTCTTGCCTGGGAAATCCCATGGACAGAGGAACTTGGTGGACTATGGTCCATGGGATCACAGCCCTCAAATTTCCTGTTCTTCCTTTTAAGTACCTTCCTCCTGCCCTTCCCAACTCTTTGCCACAACTTAAGGCAACTGCTTACCTGCTTTCTGTCAATAATAATTATTTTTCATATTCTAAAATTTTATTTACATGGAAGCATGCAGTATATTTATATTGTTTATCTGGCTTGTTTCATTTCACATGATTATCCTGAAAGTTCTGGTTTGTGTATGTCATAAGTTCATTCCGTATTTTTTCCTGAGTAGTATATCATTTTGTGGATATATGACAATTGAGTTTTTTGTCCATCTGTTGATGTACATTTGGACCATTTCCTGATAGGGGCTGTCACATACATGATATGAATATGCATGTACAAATTTTTGTACAAACATATGCTTTCCTTTGTCTTGGAGAAACTGCCAAACTTTTCAAAGTAGTTGCAAGTAGGTTTTTTTCCATACTGTAGTTTGTCTTTTCATTCTCTTACCAGTGTTGTATGGAGAGCAAAAGTTTTTAATTTTCATGAAGTGCAAATTGTGATATTTTGATGTCATATTAAAGAAATGTTGTCCTAACTCAGATTCACAAATATTTTCTCCAAAGTTTTCTTCTAGAAGTTTGAGTTTTAGGTTTTATATTTACCTATAAGATTTATTTTAATTTCATTTTTTGTATGATACTAGGTATGAAGTGAAGTTTTTCTAGTAAAATGTGGTGAAAATACTAAATTTTTTTTTCTTGAATTGTCTTTGCAATTAAAAAAAAATCGGTTGACCATATATGCAGGTCTATTTATGGTCTCTCTATTCTATTCCATTGATTTATTTTTGTAACTGATTTAAGAGTACCACACATGTTGGTTTTACTTCTTTTTAAATATTTGGGAAAATTTTCCATTAAAGCCACCCCGTCCTGAGCTTTTCTGTGTGGGAAGATTTTAAACTACAAATTCAGTTTGTTTAATAAATACATATCTGTTCATCTATTTATTTCCTTTTGAATGAGCTTTGGTGTTATATACCTTTTTAGGAATTTTTTTCACTTAATTTAAGTTGTTGAATTAAATGTCACACAATGGTTGCTAATATTTTCTTTTAATCTGTGTACAATCTATAGTGATGTTATCTCTTTCAATTCTGACAATAAGCATTTTTGTCTTCTCATTTTTCCTGATAAGTTTGGCTAGAAATTGATTTTATTCATCTTATTAAAGAACTAGAGTTGAGTTACATTGACTTTTTCTACTGTTTCTGTTGTTGTTTTCTTCTTCATTGATTTCTCGATCTTTATTATTTCTCCTGCTTACTATGGACTTAATTTCCTCTTGTATTTGTAATTTCTTAAGATAGAAGCTGAGGACATTTGGAAACTCTTTTCTTTTCAGACAGGCATTTAAGTTTAAATTTTCTCTTAACTTCTTTAGTGGCATTCTCTGCATTCTGATATGCTATATTTTTATTTCCATTCAATTAAAAATAATTTCTAATTTGCTTCTTTGTTTTGTTTTTTTAGATTCCATGTATAAATGAGGTCATAAGGAGAGATTTTTTTATTAAATGGATATTAGATTTGGTTAAATCCTTTTAGTGTAGTGATTAATATATAATTTTTCTTCCTTAGCTTGTAGATGTGAGAGTTTACACTGATATATTTTTGGAAGGCGAAATAGCCTTACTTGGCAGAAATAATTCGTACTTCTTTGTGGTATATAATTCTTTTTGCACAATGTTGGATAAACAATCTTAATATTTCATTGTACATATATTACACTTAGGTTCATGAGAGCTATCAGTCTGTAGTTTTTCTTTCTTGTAATATGTTTAACTGATTTTGGTATTATGGTAATGTTAGTTCTCATGAAAATAGTTGGGAGTTTTCCTTCCCCTGTTCCAGAAGAGATTTCGTAGCAGTGGCAACATTCATCTTTAAATATTTAGTTGTATTCATTGTGGAAAACGTCTGGACATGGTGAACGTTTAGTTAATCTGGCTAGAAGTTGGGCTCTTTTTAACTTTTTCTGTAGTTGTAGATTCTGGGGGCTTCAAATCCCCTACTGTCCTTGTTTTTGTCTTCTGTTGTCCTTTCTTAATAATTGTTACTTCAAGAGAGTTTGTGTCTGCAGCTCTTTTAGCTTTGATCTGCAGTCATTACACTGAAGCCCTGTTAGTGCTGGAGTGAAAGATGAGGGAGGGGAATGTTCTCTAATCCACTTATTTCTGTGTTTATTTCCACGTCCCCTCCATAGGTGAGGCAGGAAGCTGAGAGGAGTCTGGAACTGGGGAAATGCCTTTCCCCTATTTAGTATACAGCTCTAGTATCTGGAGTATAGACCTTTGTTATGGAGAACACACTTGGATTATTCCAGAATGTTTACCCTTCCTCTCCCTTTGCTGGGCTTTCCAGATGGGCTAGTTGTAAAGAACCTGCCTGCCAATGCAGAATACATAGAAGAAGTGGGTTTCATCTCTGGGTTGGGAAGATCCCCTGGCGAAGGGTATGGCAACTCAGTCCAGTATTCTTACCTGGAGAATCCCATGGACAGAGCTGCCTGGCGGGTTACAGTCCATGGGGTCACAAAAAGTTGAACACACTTGAAGCAATTAGCATGCCTGCTCCCCTTTCCAGAGACATGAGGGTGTATTTCTCTGCTGTTTGCTGCTGGTGAGAACTTGAGGATGGGTGTTTCTGGAGATGAAAAACCCACAAAAATATGTGGCATTCTCTAAGATTTTTTCCCCCCATTTTTCTCATAGTCATGCTAATCAATAGTCAGCTTCCAGCACGCTGCTTCATCGTTAGATACCTACTAGTTTATGTCTTCAGCAATTTCTAGTGTAGGGGAACAGAACCCAGCTATGACTCTCTGGATCCATCTCTCTCTCCAGATTTTTCAGTTTGCTGAGGTTTCCAAGAAAAGTGATAGTTTTTCAGCTTCTTCATCATTGTTGTTGTTATGAGGGCAGGGGTGACAGCTTCCAAGTTGTTTACATGTCACCGCTGAAGCCAGAAGTCCTGTGATGTGATTATTTCAGTCTTCAACTTACTTTGACATATTTCAATATACAAATATATTTCAGTCTACAAGTATGTTCTTTATGATGGTATCAGTTCAGTTCAGTTCAGTCGCTCAGTCGTGTCCGACTCTTTGCAACCCCATAAATCACAGCACGCCAGGCCTCCCTGTCCATCACCAACACCCGGAGTTCACCCAGACTCATGTCCATCGAGTCAGTGATGCCATCCAGCCATCTCATCCTCTGTCGTCCTCTTCTCCTCCTGCCCCCAATCCCTCCCAGCATCAGAGTCTTTTCCAATGAGTCAACTCTTCCCATGAGGTGGCCAAAGTACTGGAGTTTCAGCTTTAGCATCATTCCTTCCAAAGAAATCCCAGGGCTGATCTCCTTCAGAATGGACTGGTTGGATCTCCTTGCAGTCCAAGGGACTCTCAAGAGTCTTCTCCAACACCACAGTTCAAAAGCATCAATTCTTCGGTGCTCAGCCTTCTTCACAGTCCAACTCTCACATCCATACATGACCACAGGAAAAACCACAGCCTTGACTAGACGAACCTTTGTTGGCAAAGCAATGTCTCTGCTTTTGAATACGTTATCTAAGTTGGTCATAACTTTCCTTCCAAGGAGCAAGCGTCTTTTCATTTCATGGCTGCAATCACCATCTGCAGTGATTTTGGAGCCTCCAAAAATAAAGTCTGACACTGTTTCCACTGTTTCCCCATCTATTTCCCATGAGGTGATGGGACCGGATGCCATGATCTTCGTTTTCTGAATGTTGAGCTTTAAGCCAAATTTTCACTCTCCACTTTCACTTTCATCAAGAGGCTTTTGAGTTCCTCTTCACTTTCTGCCATAAGGGTGGTGTCATCTGCATATCTGAGGTTATTGATATTTCTCCCGGCAATCTTGATTCCAGCTTGTGTTTCTTCCAGCCCAGCGTTTCTCATGATGTACTCTGCATATAAGTTAAATAAGCAGTGTGACAATATACAGCCTTGACGTACTCCTTTTCCTATTTGGAACCAGTCTGTTGTTCCATGTCCAGTTCTAACTGTGGCTTCTTGACCTGCATACAAATTTCTCAAGAGACAGATCAGATGGTCTGGTATTCCCATCTCTTTCAGAATTTTCCACAGTTGATTGTGATCCACACAGTCAAAGGCTTTGGCATAGTCGATAAAGCAGAAATAGATGTTTTTCTGGAACTCCCTTGCTTTTTCCATGACCCAGCGGATGTTGGCAATTTGATCTCTGGTTCCTCTGCCTTTTCTAAAACCAGCTTGAACATCAGGAAGTTCACGGTTCACATATTGCTGAAGCCTGGCTTGGAGAATTTTGAGCATTACTTTCCTAGCGTGTGAGATGAGTGCAATTGTGCAGTAGTTTGAGCATTCTTTGGCATTGCCTTTCTTTGGGATTGGAATGAAAACGGACCTTTTCCAGTCCTGTGGCCACTGCTGAGTTTTCCATATTTGGTGGCTTATTGAGTGCAGCAGTTTATGGACGTATAATTCAAGAAAAAGACAAGGCTAAAGAGATCACTGTAAATTTAAATATTTTGAACCTGGACACAGCCTGTGTAATACACTCTTAAGTGTAAGAGAATTAGTATCAGATTAACACACCATTTTATCCTGAAAAATTTTGAATAAAGTTTGTTTCTATCCTTTCAAGTGATGTTGCTATTAGCAGAGAGTAATAAACATTCCCTGGTTGACTGTTGTCATGCATGGTAAATTCACCATTTTGATATTAGCAGTTTTAAAGTGGTTGGCTAAATACATATCAAATAAAGATCCCATCACAGTGAATGAACACTGACTAAACAGTGCACTCCATTTAAGCTTCTTGTCAAGGGACTTTGATTTAGCTATATACACTTCTGTATTAAATTTTTTAAAAGAGATTTATACACTAAATGGAAACCTGGATTTGATTCTCTCAAAGTGTTCTATTGAATCAATGAGAAGATATGTTGCTCTTGGTTAATTTCAGCCTGAAATTCTGTAATGATTATTTCTGGCATTTTGAATGGGCTGGAACCTCCAAGTTTTGAGTTGGTAGCATAAAACCCCTTTCTGTCCCCAAAAGCTATATGACACATAAGTATTTTAAGTGTTTAAAATTCAAATTACAATTATTTTAGAATTCTGTGAAACTCCTTGTGATAATTAGAGATCCGTCTAAAGCAAAGTGACTACATATCTAACGATTAGGTTTGGGAGTTAGTAGAGGCAAGCTAGCTAGCAAAATGACAGTGTTTTCTTCCTCTGCCTTCTCAAATCTCTACAGTGTAGCCTCTGAATATAGAACTGGGTTTAACAGTGTCAAAAAGAGTTTGTCTTTACTAAATTCGATTTTACATCAACAAAAAACAAAACAGAAAAGGGATTTTGAGGTTTACAATATTTGCATACTTACTCTACAGTAATCATAATTTGAGATGCCCGAGTTTGAATTCGGAATATTACTTAGTCTTGATTCTTTGGGCAAGTTACTCAATCATTCTCGGTCATTTTGAGGTTAGAAAATATATTAATTTTTGGTTTTTATAAGAGTTGGATTAATACGTAAAGTGATTGGAACACTGTGAACATTGTCCATACATATAAGCATTTACTAGTGTTAAGGTTTTGCTGTAATAATTCCAAAAATATACTATCAAATTTACATCATATGGACCACAGTTTATCCATTTACTGACTGAGGGATATCTTGTTTGCTTTCATGTTTTGGCAATTATGAAATAAAGCTGCTATAAACATCTGAAAAAAATTATATCTTGGCTTATTTATAAAGATTTCCAGAGGGTTGCTTTGGATCATTAGAATAAATGCTTCAGTACAGCAATCTTCATTTAGGACATGTCAGAACTAACATTGGAAATCACTACATGAACAACAAAATCCATTTTCCAATTCAGCCATTTCTCTCTTCTTATACACAGTGACCTTACTTCTTTTTATCTATGTCTGATTTTTGGAAATATGACAGAATTTTGATATTTTCTACTTCAAGTAGAAATTAAAATATTCAGCCACCAAAACAAAAGCCCTATTCCTTCTGGTGTTTTTTGCTTACTAGAGAGACGGAAATGGCAAAATGGTTCATTTTTAACTCTTACTAGGATGGATTCAGAATACACAGGAGGAAAGGCAAAACATGTCTTAGATATGTTAGCATATCATTACAACCTAGACCGGAAATGGCTTTTTGATTAATTTTTGTGTTATTTTATCAGACGTCTTATTCTTAGCAGTATTCTATTTGCCGTTTGGATTTAGGATGTTATTTTCTCTTTGTAAGGTTTGTGAGTTTCCATTTTCCATGTCTTCTCCTTAATTAGATACTTCTTTTATCAACTGTCTTTTCTGCATGGATGTCATGTTTGCTCTTGCTTTTGCAAGGTCTGCTCATCAGGCAAGCCCCTCAAATGAGGGAAACAACAGAAGTTCGAGCTAGTGATTCAGACTTGTAGGTGGGCTTTTGTCTACCATCAGTACTTATTAACAGCCAATACAGTGGTTAGGAGAGGAGCTCTCTTTTAAAATCACTGCTGGTTGGTTAAAAAAAAAAGTTTCAGTGTTTTCTGTCATCTTTTGAGAAGGATAATTTTTTGTGATCACTCATGTAATAAAATAATTTTAATAGTGCTGCAAACTGTATGGAAGATAGCACATTGTTGTATTTTCATACTTTGAAAGATAAGCTTCAGGATTCAGGGTAATTGAAATAATAAACCTCTGCCTGTTGGCAGCTCTTAACTTTCATAGAATTCTTGGTTTTCTATGCAGTCAGCATGTATCTCCAGCTGACTAGTGGCATTTTTGATTAAGAACAGATCTAGGGGACTTCCCTGGTGATCCACTGGTTAAGACTTCACCTTCTATAATATAGGGGGTGAGGGTTCCATCACTGGTTGTGGGGTGCTAAGATCCCACATGTCTCACAGCCAGAAATCAAAATGTAAAACAGAAGCAATATTGTAACAAAGTCAATAAAGTCATAAAAAATGGTCCATATCCAAAAAATCTTAAAGAAAGAATAGATCTAGCTGAGTGCTTTATAATAAAGAAAATCTTGATAACATTTTAATATCGACACAGTCTCAAAGATCTCTACTAGACTGTTTTAAGAAAGATGAGAGCATTATAGACCATTGGTTGTCAACCTGGATACATATTAGAATTGTCTGGAGGTATTTAGGGGTTTTTTTAATTTGTTTTTATTTTTTATTTCTCATTTTTTTTCTTTTAATCTTTTGTCTGATTCTTTTTTTAATTGATTTATTTTTTTATTAAAGGATAGTTGCTTTACAGAATTTTGTTGATTTCTATCAAACCTCAACATGAATCAGTCATAGGTATACATATATCCCTTTTGAACTTCCCCCTACCTTCTCCCTCCCCATCACATCCCTCTAGGTTGTCATTTTTTTGATATATCTATAAAACAGCTTTATTGTGATATAACATATGCCATAAAATTCACCCACTTTAAGTATACAGTTTAATGAATTTTACATTAAATTTTAAGTGTACAATTTAATGAATATATATATATATATATTCATTTATATATTACATATGGGTTCCCAGGTGGCTCAGTAGTAAAGAACCTGCCTGCCAGTGCAGGAGTCACAGGAGATGTGGGTTTGATTCTTGTGTAGGGAAGATTCCCCTGGAGAAGGAAATGGCAACCCACTCCAGTATTCTTGCCAGAATAATCTCATGGACAGAGGATCCTGACAGGCTACAGTTCATAGGGTTGTAAAGAGTTGGATATAACTGAAATGACTGAGCGCGTGCACACACAGAAAAACACACATATTTATTGAAGTATAGTTGATTGATAATGTTGTGTTACATTTTTGAAAAACAAAAAAAACCAAAAAACAAAATGGAAGCCAAGGATTTACCTCCAAAGATTCTCATATCATTAGATGTGGATGGGACCTGGGGATTGAGACTTTAAAATTAACTGCTATACAGCCCATATTGCAAACCAAGGGGTTTGAGAATCCAATCACTATATACTAAATATATTCCTTTAGATTGATACCTGTGGCCCTGAGTTCAAAAGTAAAGGCTTATTTTCCTTCGTTTTGGAGCAGCATGCTTAGTTTTGACAAACAGCAGTAATGATGGAAAATATTGGAATTGCTTATTAATGTAATATCACTGTTGAACTTATTTTTTCCTCTTGATATCACAACTTTAGTTTTTGAAACAGAAGAAGGCTTGCAATTAACTCTATTATTCACAGCCACTGTGATTTGCCAGGGGAGTCTAACACTTGCTGGGTCAAATGATGTCTGAAGAAGTATTTGTTATTTATTTTCTCTGCTTGATCTCTTTATGTTGAACAAATGTACCCAATAGAAATAAAAATATGATGTGCTATGACTGATTGGTCATGTTACTCTGCATTCCATGTAGCTGATCTCTTTGATAATGTTGCAAAATACTTTTCTCAAGTTTAGAGCTTTATAAATGAAAACTCAAAAAGATTTTTTTTCTGAACATTAATGTTAACATCTTTGTTAAACCAGAAGTTGTTAAAGCAGTTAACATATTCACCAATGCTCTTGAAATCACATATTTGTTTTTAAAGAATAGCATGCTGTTTACTTCAATTAATTTCTAATTTAAGCTTAATTCTTTCAGTTGTATAAATGTTAGTCCAACTATATATATATATCAGGGAATCTTCAATTCCCTGATAGTAAAGATGCAAATTAATTTTGAGGTGTCTGATTGCTTCAGTGTTTTCTTTAAGATGAGTTGATGCCTGTTATAGTCATGAGTCAATTAGTACTGTTAAATTCTATAGTTTAAGAAGATAGTAGAAGTAAAGCTATTTCCAATTTATACTTTTAAATTAAAGTACTATGTAATTTAATTGTGTTATCCATAGGGTGGTTATGTAATATACAAAAAAGCTTATTTTGTAATGTGCTGAAAACCCAAATCTAAACCAGGATAATAAAAATCTTTCAACAGTTTCAACTGTTTAAACATGTAATTTTATATGGAGAAAATATTAAGACTAGTTTTGCAGTCCTAAAATAACATGTAACTCTTTTATCCTACAACCTCAAATGCAGAATATGCTTTGCATATAAACATCATCAAAATTTTTAATTTCGGTGGATCAAATATGATCAGATCAGCTATCTACATTACATAAATGAAATGGTAGCTATGATGGGCTTCTCTGTGCTGTGCCTTATCAGTGATAATATTTTTCAGTTCCTTTGGAAATGTTATACGAGATAATTCACTCTCATCCTTTTCTTTTGCTTATGTTAGAAACAACACACTAAAAACCCTAAAGATATGCAAACTTTATGGGTGTCTAGAGCGACTTAATGTCAGAGATGGAAATAGGGGCCATGTGTTTATATTTAAATTAAAGATTTTTTCACCTGGCCAACTACCTTACCTCTTTCTCAAATGACTTCTTACTTGAACGGTGCATTTAGTTCACTATTTTATAATGTCACACACACCACAAAATAGTTCTTTACTGTCTGAGCCACTGGGCTGCCCTGGTGGCTCAGATGGTAAAGAATCTGCCTGCAATGCTGGAGACCTGGGTTTGATCACTGGCTTGGCAAGATCCTCTGGAGGAGGGAATGGCTACCCACTCCAGTATCCTGGCCTGGAGAATTCCATGGACAGAGGAGCCTGGTCGGTTACAGTTCACGGGGTCACAAAGAGTCGAACATGACTGAGCGACTTTCACATACATACCTGCAGTGCCATACCCATTTGTTATTTAACATATCGCAATAGATACACCCTTTATATTCTTTTTTTTTTTTTTTTCCACATCTGAAAACAAAATTAAGCCTCCTTTACTTTATGCCACAGGAAAACTTTTACTTTGTTTCAGTCATCTGAGTTATGTCTGTCTGAAATTAGTTCATATGTAAAAGCATTCTTTTTTATTTTTTTTTTATTTTTAAACTTTACAAAATTGTATTAGTTTTGCCAAATATCAAAATGAATCCGCCACAGGTATACATGTGTTCCCCATCCTGAACCCTCCTCCCTCCTCCCTCCCCAGATACACCCTTTATATTCTGATATCAATTTAAAATTACTACTACTAAAAGATCTTGTGAAGGACAGGGAAGCCTGGCATGCTGCAGTCCATAGGGTCGCAAAGAGTTGGATATGACTGAGCAACTGAACAACAACAAATGATCTTGTCCTAGAATCATCCTATCCTTGTATAAGGATATATATACCTATATGTATATGTATATATGTATACATATGTATAATTAGTAACATCTTTTGGATTCTTAAACTTAGCATTCCCCATTGACCTCCCTTCTCCCTTCATAACATCTATAGTTGTTCCAAAAGTCTTTTCCTGTTTCATGGTAATAAGGATTTTACTGGATCACACCTTCCTACAGTCTCTGAGTGGTTGTTACTGGAAAAATGTTGAATGGATAAGCTACCCATTTTTCTTTTTTTCCCTAATTTTATTTTATTTTTAAACTTTACATAATTGTATTAGTTTTGCCAAATATCAAAATGAATCCGCCACAAGTATACATGTGTTCCCCATCCTGAACCTTCCTCCCTCCTCCCTCCCCATACCATCCCTCTGGGTCGTCCCAGTGCACTAGCCCCAAGCATTCAGTATCGTGCATCGAACCTGGACTGGCAACTCGTTTCTTACATGATATTTTACATGTTTCAATGCCATTCTCCCAAATCTTCCCACCCTCTCCCTCTCCCACAGAGTCCATAAGACTGTTCTATACATCAGTGTCTCTTTTGCTGTCTCGTACACTGGGTTATTGTTACCATCTTTCTAAATTCCATATATATGCGTTAGTATACTGTATTTTATGTTTTTCTTTCTGGCTTACTTCACTCTGTATAATAGGCTCCAGTTTCATCCACCTATCCCAGGGATGCAAGGATTCTTCAATATCCGCAAATCAATCAATGTAATACACCACATTAACAAATTGAAAAACAAAAACCATATGATTATCTCAATAGATTCAGAGAAAGCCTTTGACAAAATTCAACATCCATTTATGATAAAAACTCTCCAGAAAGCAGGAATAGAAGGAACATACCTCAACATAATAAAAGCTATATATGACAAACCCACAGCAAACATTATCCTCAATGGGGAAAAATTGAAAGCATTTCCTCTAAAGTCAGGAACAAGACAAGGGTGCCCACTTTCACCATTACTATTCAACATAGTTTTGGAAGTTTTGGCCACAGCAATCAGAGCAGAAAAAGAAATAAAAGGAATCCAAATAGGAAAAGAAGAAGTAAAACTCTCACTATTTGCAGATGACATGATCCTCTACATAGAAAACCCTAAAGATTCCACCAGAAAATTACTAGAAATAATCAATGACTATAGTAAAGTTGCAGGATATAAAATCAACACACAGAAATCCCTTGCATTCCTATACACTAATAATGAGAAAACAGAAAGAGAAATTAAGGAAACAATTCCATTCACCATTGCAACGGAAAGAATAAAATACTTAGGAATATATCTACCTAAAGAAACTAAAGACCTATATATAGAAAACTATAAAACACTGGTGAAAGAAATCAAAGAGGACACTAATAGATGGAGAAATATACCATGTTCATGGATTGGAAGAATCAATATAGTGAAAATGAGTATACTACCCAAAGCAATTTATAGGTTCAATGCAATCCCTATCAAGCTACCCATTTTTCTTTCTCCACTTTACCTATAATTCATGGCAGGGGTCTACACAGCCTTATTTTCTTTAGATTTAACTATAGAAGATAGAGCTATGGGGAATTAGACAGTTGAATTTGGCATTCTTTGGCATTCTTCTAAGTCCAGTGAATTAAATATTATTCTACATTGCCTTTCATGTAAGGGAGAGTGGAGAAAGTACTGTTATTCCTTAATTTTTGTATTGGAGTTTTTCCATGAATCATTTCTGTTTCACATATATAATACCATTTAAAAATATTTTTAGGGAAAAGCATTCTAGTAGTCCCAGTTGTTTTACTGAGATTTAATAAACATAAAATCATCTCATTGTGACTACATAACAATAAGGCAAGTACTTTAAGTCCACAAAACTAATAGATGACAGACAGGGATGTTTGAACTCTCACAATGTCCTCCTTCATCATTTTCTCCCCACATGCAGGGAGCTGAGCTTTTTAGAGAAAAAGATAATTTACAACAAAACATAACAAACTGTGTTCTCATCATATGGGGCTCCACCTTGCTTAGAAATGACATATCAGGAACACATTTATTTATATATCTAATTAAGTTAAATACTCTTGAATAGCTAATGCAACTTCTTTTCCTGTGATTACTTACCCCTTAAGAATCTAGTTATGAGTAGTTCTTGAATCTTTGTAATTTTAGTAAAACTGTCCAGAAGGTAAAATTGATAAAAATAATTCTTAATTTGGATATTGTGGTAAAGTTGAGGTTAAAATTTTGATAATATAGGAGGATTGTTTTGATTGTTGTTGAAATTATATTAATGTCAACATTTTTATATGATGAGCAATAGTGTTTTCTAGAATGTTGCCATATACACTTGAGCATTGGAAGTGTAGCATTTCTGATTTGAGATATGCTTTAAGTATGGGCTTTTTATGGGCTTCCCTGGTGGCTCAGAGGTTAAAGCGTCTGCCTCCAATGAGGGAAACCCAGGTTCGATCCCTGAGTTGGGACGATCCCCTGGAGAAGGAAATGGCAACCCACTCCAGTATTCTTGCCTGAAGAATCCCATGGATGGAGGAGCTTGGTAGGCTACAGTCTACGGGGTCGCAAAGAGTCGGATGCGACTGAGTGACTTCACTTTAAGTATAAAATTTACAGTGGATTTTGAAGACTTAGTTTGAAAAAAGAAATGTAAAATATCATAGTTTTTATTTTGATTTTGTGTTGAAGTTGTAATATGTGTGCTATAATGGATAAATGAAACATATTAAGTATTTTTCAATTTTTAAATGTAGCTAATACAGAATATGAAATTATGTTTTTTGCTCATGTTGTATTCTGTTGGACAGCACAGTTCTAGACTGATAATCAAAGTACATTGTAAGCATGAATAACATCAATACATATAATTTATAGAATGGAATATTGGATGCAATATCTTTATAGACTTTTATACAATTATGTTTAATTTTTTGGCTTAATAGTCACTATGAAAGTGAAAGTGTTAGTTGCTCAGTCGTGTCTGACTCTTTGCAACCCTATAGACTGTAGCCTGCAAGGCTCCTCAGTCTGTGGAATTCTCCAGGCAAGAATACTGGAGTGGGTAGCAATTCCCTTCTCCAGGAGATCTTCCCAACCCAGGAATTGAACCTTGGTCTCCTGCACTGCTTCCCTTGTGACTCAGCTGGTAAAGAATCCACCTGCAATGTGGGAGACCTGGGTTCAATCCCTGGGTTGGGAAGATCCCCTGGAGAAGTGAAAGGCTACTCACTTCAGTATTCTGGCCTAGAGAAATCCATAGACTGTATAATCCATGGGGTCGGAAAGAGTTGGACAGGCCTGAGCGACTTTCACTTTCACTTCCACCTGTCCAGCTATCACTGTATCTCCTGCTCTGCAGGCAGATTCTTTACTTCTGAGCTACAATACTAGATATAATATCTATGGAATTGTATACAATTATGTTCATTTTTTGGCTCAGTAATAGCTATATTAGTCCCATAGTATGTTTGGGTTTTAGATTTTAAGTGTGAGCAATAGCTCCTATTTAACTTAGTATGTGCATAAAATTGATTAGATTGTTAGGTTATATACAATTCAGTAATAATACAGAATTATTTTTAAAAATCTTATAGGATACAAATAGTACATGATATTTAAAATGTCACTTAAAATTTTTTTAATGTTATTTCTTTAAGTACATAGTCCTTAAGATTTAGTTTGTTTTTGTTTGTGTATTTGGTTTTCTGTATTAATTAGGGAAGATCCAGTTATTGAGATTCTACTCTGTTTCAGGCATTCCACACTAGACACTTCAGACATGTTACTTATTCTTTGAAACAGTCCTAGGATATGCATATAATCCATCATAAGATGAGCCTCTTTTGACAAAGGGTTTTCACTATTAATTCATCTGAAAAGTCCACTGGTGAGTAGCTGAGTCCTATGAGGGTGAAGTAGTGGGACCCCAAGAACTTAGACTATCTAAAATGGGATGCAGTCTCCTACTGAAACTTATTTAAACAACAGACACAAAGCAAATAACAGAGAATGATGTGGAAAATTAAATTTTAAAATATTCTGTAAGTTGGATTAAATCAATAAAGTGATCACCTTCTCCTCTTTGGTCTTAGTAGTACAGTAGTAGCATTGGTTGAATTATACATGTTAGAGATCATGGTGCCATCATTGAACCATTCACCTTTCTTAGCCTCATATTTTGTTTTATCCAGGTGCCATTTTTCTTGAGTTTTACTATTCTTTTCAGCTTTACTCTTACACCTTTCCCAGCCCCAAGTCCAGCCATCCATGATTCCTCACATACCGTTACACTGCCTCTAAACTTCAATATCTCCCCAAACAATTGTGGTTCATATTTATACTAGTTGTTATTTTTTAACAAAACACAGATCTGATCATGAACTCCTCCTTAATAAGCAAACATTTGTAATTGTCTCTGATTGAAGGTTAGATTTTGTCAAGTTTCAACATTTTATATATAAAATTTTAGAAACTGTTGGTAGAAAGCTGAACTTGAATTAAATTGGAATGTCATGATCACAATTTATCTTTGAATCTTATTCTCAGACCCAATTCTAAAATCAAAGCTCTAATATTTCTTGTCATTTAACTAAAGTGAGGTATATCACATTTCATCAGTTCAATTCAGTTCAGTCACTCAGTCCTGTCTGACTTCTTGCAACGCCATGAACTGCAGCACCTCGGGCCTCCCTGTCCATCACCAACTCCCGGAGTTTATTCAAACTCATGTCCATTGAGTTGGTGATGCCATCCAACCATCTCATCCTCTGTCGTCCCCTTTTCCTCCCACCTTCAATCTTTTCCGTCATCAGGGTCTTTTCAAATGAGTCAGCTCTTTACATCAGGTGGCCAAAGTATTCAGCTTCAACATTAGTCCTTCCAATGAACACCCAGGACTGATCTCCTTCAGAATGGACTGGTTGGATCTCCTTGCAGTCCAAGAGACTCTCAAGAGTCTTCTGCAACACCACAGTTCGAAAGCATCAATTCTTCAGCACTCAGCTTTCTTTACAGTCCAACTCTCACATCCATACATGACTACTGGAAAAACCATAGCCTTGACTAGACGGACCTTTGTTGGCAAAGTAATGTCTGCTTTTTAATATACTGTCTAGGTTGGTCACAGCTTTTCTTCCAAGGAGCGTCTTTTAATTTCATGGCTGCAATCACCATCTGCAGTGATTTTGGAGCCCCCCAAAATAAAGTCTGCCACTGTTTCCACTGTTTCTCCGTCTATTTCCCATGAAGTGATGGGACAGGATGCCATGATCTTAGTTTTCTGAATGTTGAACTGTAGGCCAACTTTTCACTCTCTTCTTTCACTTTCATCAAGAGGCTTTTTAGTTCTTCTTCACTTTCTGCTGTAAGGGTGGTGTCATCTGCGTATCTGAGATTATTGATATTTCTCTCAGCAATCTTGATTCCAGCTTGTGCTTCATCCAGCCCAGCATTTCTCATGATGTACTCTGCTGCTGCTGCTGCTAAGTCACTTCAGTCATGTCCAACTCTGTGTGACCCCATAGATGGCAGCCCATCAGGCTCCGCTGTCTCTGGGATTCTCCAGGCAAGAACACTGGAGTGGGTTTCCACTTCCTTCTCCAATGCATGAAAATGAAAAGTGAAAGTGAAGTTGCTTAGTCATGTCCAACTCTTCGGGACCCCATGGACTGCAGCCTACCAGGCTCCTCTGTCCATGAGATTTTCCACGCAAAGGTACTGGAGTGGGTTACAATTGCCTTCTCCACATGATGTACTCTACATATAAATTAAATAAGCAGGGTGACAATATGCAGCCTTGATGTACTCCTTTCCCGATTTGGAAGCAGTCTGCTGTTCCATGTCCAGTTCTAACTTTTGCTTCTTGACCTGCATACACATTTCTCAAGAGGCAGCTAAGGTGGTCTGGTATTCCCATCTCTTTCAGAATTTCATAGCTATCACTTATTTTACTGTAGCATGTTACATACACTTAGGAAGTTACCTCAGCAAGCCTGCCTGAATCCTGGGTGGCAAGGAAAAATTTGAGCTTTGATGCACTCAATCTTACAACAAATGGCTAAGAATGTGCTGAAGTTAAGTAACACACCAGGAGAATCACAATTATTTTCAACAGTTGACTGAATTTGTAAAGATTTGAACTCCGAGAAAGCTTATACCTCTGTCCAGAAGGCTGTTTTGTTTATGGTTTACAGAGCTAAGAGTTAAGAGACTCATCTATGTGTATTAGCATCATTCTGTCAATTACAGCACCATCAGACTTGTGATAAGCATACATTTTATAATTTATAGTACTTTACCATAGAAACCAACACTCTCACACATTATCTAATATGGTTATCAAGGAATTTGATTTTTGTTTAAAAAAAAGTACAGAGTTTATTTTCATTAAGATAAATATTCACATTCTGAGAATAGGTTATATTTATGGGTCTAATTTCATGACTTATACATCACCTGCAGATAATTCTATATACTTGGTCAAAGTTTTCACTGGGGTAAGCACTAAGAAAAATGAGCCAACTAAGAGTGAGGTCTGGGGGATTATATTCTTCCTGTT
Organism: Bos grunniens; assembly: GCF_055505025.1. Lineage (NCBI taxonomy): Eukaryota > Metazoa > Chordata > Mammalia > Artiodactyla > Bovidae > Bos > Bos grunniens. The sequence continues at coordinate 25,455,929 of NC_141181.1, forward strand.
AAAATTTAGTGTCCATCTGTAATTATGGTAAAAATGTTTAGAAAAATGCATGATCTGCTGATAAAGTTGGATAGCATTTTTATTTGCCTCTAGAACTTACTTTTCAAGATTAATGAAGGCTCTTACCTCTTCAACTAACCTTTCTCATATTTCATGTTTTAGCAAAAACCTAACAGTCTGCTGAGGATGCTTCTGTGTGTCTCTTTCTGGTGAAGTTTGTTCCTTCTTTCATATTCTAGGTACATCACTGTCCAAACTACGGTATATACTCTTTTCAGTTCCTTAGTAGCTGATCTAATTTTTGAAAATTCTTGCCCAGGTGTTCTCAGGTCTCGGTCATGTCCCACTTTTTGCGACCCCATGGCCTGTAGCTGCCAGACTCCTCTATCCCAGTAAAAATACTGGAATGGGTTGCCATTTCTTTTTCCAGGGGATCTCCCCAACCCAGGGATCAAACCTGGGTATACTGCATTGGTAGGCGCATTCTTTACTACTGAGCCTCATGGGAAGCCATGTGTCTTTAGGGTAAAATGCCTTTTACCCTATGCAGCAATGTGTGTGTTCCATGAGCTTAGTAGCTTCAGTCGTGTCCAACTCTTTGTGACCCCATGGACCATAGCCCATGGGGTTCTCCAGGTGAGAATACTGAAGTGGGCTGCCATTTCCTTTTCCAGGAGATCTTCCCAACTCAGGGATTGAAACTGCATCTCTTAAATCTCCTGCATTGACAGGTAGATTCTTTAGCACTAGAGCCACAGGGGAAGCCCTATGCACTGATAGTACCTTCCTTTAATTAAAAAGGTTGTCCTATGGATTATCATTTTAATAAGTATTGATTTTGCCCATCAGTCTATCAATCTGACTCCTCAGTTCCTTGCCTTCTTATTTCTAACAGTCTATCTCCTATAACTCCTAGTTACCTAAACTCTAGAATTTAGTAGTGCAACTACTAGGCTGTTGAACTAATAAATTTGTACATCCCTTTTCAAACAAAATTCATTTTCTTAACAACTTGTTTACACCCCTAATTTTTTCCCTCCCCCACGTTGCATTTTCAAGTCCATCTCCTTTCTCTAATTTCATCTAGCTTTCTGTACTCTGTTACATATTTCTCTAACACTGAGGGTGACCAGCCATAACAGTTTACTCTGAACTGAGGGATTTCTGTGGACTTAGGACATGCAGTGCTAAAACCTGGATGCTACTGCTAAGTCACTTCAGTCGTGTCCGACTCTGTGCGACCCCATAGACGGCAGCCCACCAGGCTCCCCCGTCCCTGGGATTCTCCAGGCAACAACACTGGAGAGAGTTGCCATTTCCTTCTCCAATGCGTGAAAGTGAAGTCGCTCAGTTGTGTCTGACCCTCAGTGACCCCATGGACTGCAGCCTACCAGGCTCCTCCATCCATGGGATTTTCCAGGCAGGAGTACTGGAGTGGGGTCCCATTGCCTTCTCCGAAAACCTGGATAGTCCCAGCAAAATCGGGGCAGTTGATCAGGTTACTTCAATTACCCCTGTGTTAACTATCATTACCAGCCTGATAAAACCATAACTACTAGAGAAAACCTGTCAGCTGGTTAGATCAGCCTCACCATAAGTACATAGTTTTCCCTTTAATGCTACCTAAGAATCTAATATTATTTATATCAGCAGCACTTTTCCTGGTTTGCTATAGTAAATAAACTTTCATCATTATCCTTACACTTTAGTCCTCTTAACTACCACACTTCCCTCCCTCTACTCCCCTGAAAAGTAGAAACTATCTAACAGACTCATTAAGCTTTTGCCAACAGACCTAAATTTCCACCCATCCCATCTTTATCATCTTTGAGTTAGATTGGAAGAGTAATCACTTCTTATCCAAAGCCAATCCCTTCATTTGCAGTCTGGGTTAGCTTCTCATGCCCCTCTCAACTATACCTCCAATTGGACATCAAATCTGATTTATTCTTGCTTCAGAGTAGTCCAGAAACCACTCCAGTTTTATCTACCTCCAGTGCCAACACTCATATCTTAACTTGACTGTTATGATAGCTTCAAAGCCAGTCATCAGTCTCCAGTATATCTCCTTTCCAATTAATTTATGACATCAAACTCAAGTGATCTATGAAAAATGCAAACTGATCATATCCTTCTTGAATCAGAATGATTCAAAGACTTTTCATTATGCTTAACATTAAACTTAGAAATGGTAACACAGCCTTCAGAGGCCAAGATTCCCTGTCCACTTTGATTTCTTCTTCTCTTATTCTGTGCTCTACACATACCTAGCTTCACCTGTATTTCCTTGCAGAAACTTGCTGGTATTTCACTTAGAGATTTTTTTTCCATAAGTAGTTTCTATGTTTCCAGTCCCTCTGCAGCACCTAATTGTTACTCATTCTTCAAAATGTACATTCTTCAAAAGGTAATATATTACCTTTTCGGAATCATTTCATGGAGTCTTGGACTGCTGCTGCTGCTGCTGCTGCTAAGTCGCTTCAGTCGTGTCTGACTCTGTGACCCCATAGATGGCAGCCACTAGGCTCCCCCATCCCTGGGATTCTCCAGGCAAGAACACTGGAGTGGGTTGCCATTTCCTTCTCCAGTGGTGAAGAATCCATATTATTTGCTCTCATAGCACCCTGCACTTCCCCATCAAAGCATCTGCCACAGACTTTTGTTGTTGGCCATGCCATGTGGCATGCAGGATCTTAGTTCCCTGACCATGGGTTGAATCTGTGCATGACCACTAGGGATGTTCTGTCAGGCTTAATGTCTGTATTCTTTACTTGACCATGAATTGCCCAAGAAACTTTGTTTTTCCTTTTTGTAGTTTTATCCAAGGCAGCTAGCTCAGTGCTTGGGACATAGTGAATGAACAGTATACATTTGTGTATAAGTTAAATAATTGAATTTAAGTTTAAAAGTTCTCTTTGTATAGGCTGTATTTGATAATAGAATATATTATCAGTCAGTCTGTGAACACTGACTTTCAGCCACACAGAAACATAAATTAAGTATATGCACCTTTCTTAGCAGGCAAACTCAGGACAAAAGAATACACATGGTCCTAAAAGAAAACATTTATATGTATGAGAAGTTAAAGAGAGAATGTTTTTAGAATTATTGAATTGCTGCCACATGGTTGTTTCATGGAGATGTCAGAGTAAAGGGAATAGAACTACTGCATGAGAGAGAGTTTTGCCAATCCATTTCACATATTCATGTGTTCTGGTTATAGTACTCTGCTCTTAAATGTCTATTGTAGAAGAAGTAAGGTATTTCAGACTAAGAGACAACTTCTTAATTTCTGATTAACTTACATATGGTCAGACGATTACTGACAGGTCAAATAAAACATGTTGAGGGTGGAGGAGTTGCTTTAGTTTTGGAAACTGTGTGTGTGTGTGTGTGAGAGAGAGAGAGAGTGTGTGTGCATGCGTGCACACACACTTTTGCTCAGTTGTATCTGACTCTTTGCCACACCATGGACTGTAGCCCACCAGGCTCCTCTGTCTATGGGATTTTCCAGACAAGAATATGGAAGTTGATTGCCATTTCCTACTCCAGGACATCTTCCTGACCTAGGGATTGAGCCCATATCTTTTGCATCTCCTGCATTAGCAGATGGATTCTTTACCACTGTGCCACCTGGGAAGCCCTTGAAATCAATATTGGGTTATAAATTAAGAGTTAGGGATTCTGTTACTACTGTATTTTATTTCCTATTGGACTTGGCTAATTCATAATTTTAGATCAAAATTATTTAAATTTATCAACAGTAAACATTTCTCTTAACATGTTTCATTTTCACTGTTAATTCCGTTATGCTTCAGACTCTCCTAACTTCCATTTTAGACATACCTTTTAGTTAATAAAAGTGATATCATTGTTTAGTCTTTTCATATAAGAGAATATCTTTTTATTTCCCTTTTTTAGGAACATGTACATATTGGAATGTTTCCATGATACTATGCTGCTGCTGCTGCTGCTGCTAAGTCCCTTCAGTCATGTCCGAGTCTGTGCGACCCCATAGATGGCAGCCCACCAGGCTCCCCTGTCCCTGGGATTCTCCAGGCAAGAACACTGGAGTGGGTTGCCATTTCCTTCTCCAATGCGTGAAAGTGAAAAGTGAAAGTGAAGTCGCTCAGTCTTGTCCGACTCTTAGCGACCCCATGGACTGCGGCCCACCAGGCTCCTCCGTCCATGGGATTTTCCAGGCAAGAGTGCTGGAGTGGGGTGCCATTGCCTTCTCTGCCATGATACTATAGATTCTTTTAAAATAGATGTAAGATTTAAAAATCATGGAAAAAACAAAAAGAATGAGATCATTAAGAAACTCAGAAAATCTCATATGTATATATATACACCTATAACATATATTATTACATACCATCTATATATAATCTATAAAATGGAAAATACACAAAGAATATGTTCAGTATTTTAACTTTTCTTTATTCAGTTACTTTATGTAAAACATTATGAATGTTGACTGTAAAATGTATAAATATTTGGATTTAGCAACAGAAAATCACCATAGAAATCTGCAAGAAACTCAATGCTCACATATACCCTTGCCATGACATTTTAATTCCATAAAATCTGGAGTGTAGGAATACAACCTTTTGAGTTATGACTTTGGCAATCAGAATTTTCAAGTGATATTTGTGGCAGCAACATGAAACAGGGAGGCAGTTTAATAGTTTAGAAAGATTGTTGCCTTGGATAGTTTCAGCTCTGCCATTTGCTAGCTTTGTGACATTGAGCAAAAAACTATCCTCCCTTCCTCTGCATTTCCCATTTGCAAAATGAGGGATAACCATAATTGCTCAATGAACCTTAGTTACTAGTTTATTGGAAATATCGAATTAATATGCTAAAATGATGAAACATAAGCAGTTTAGATCTGTTGATTACAACCTCAGTGGAGTTTTGTACACCTACAGATTTGCTGAAGTTAACACAGTTCCTGGCAGGTTTCTGGCAATGAGTGGTGAAGCAGATTAATTTGGTATATCATTATATTAAAGGATGCCTTTAGAATTTCACATTTATGGTGAATAGATCTCCCTTCCACAGCCCATGTGGGACATAGCCTGCATTTGGTTTCTTTTTGTGCTCCCTAAAGAGAAAACTCTGGAGTTCAATGTCCCAGGGTTAGGAAATGCTGTCATGGCAAATGGAACTTCAGGAATAATCAGTTCTTAGGATTTTGCTTTTACTTGGATCTGAGCCAAAAGAAATCTATCATCTCTTAAATTCATTTTTAGTGATTTTCAATGAAAGAGGGAGTCCTAATCCTAGCCAGCCATGTTCCATTGACCATAAACAAAGCTACTTCTCAGCCATATTCCTGGAAATGAAAGTTCCTATGTATGTTTTAAATTTTATTTTATATTCCCAAAGTAACAAAAGTGCTTTGAGAATTCTACATTTTATAGAATAGGTATGTCAGATTAGGTTAAGCTAGGTAAGACTCCCTATAGTGAGTAATGTGTGAACTCTGGAATGAAAACAATGAGTTACATAGATGAGAAAGTAGGCAATGCCAGAGGGAACAGTAACTTCGAAGTCAAAGGCTTATTTCAGTAGAATGGTTTGTGGAGATTTAAAATAATTAGTACCTTAAATGAACTAATCATAAGTGAGCCTACTTTTTAAATGTAAGAATTGGAATGACATTAACATCTTTTCATATACTCAGTAAATGTATTGCTTTACATGCTGCTTTAGGAATTCAGAATGGGTGATAAATAAGATATCTGATCCCCTAAACATTACATTTTGTTTTGAGGAGGTTATAAACAAGTAAATAAATACGTTAGCTATTATTTTTAGGCACAGTTGTCCCTCCTTATTCACAGGGATACATTGTGAGATCCCCAGTGGATGCATGAAACCCTAGGATTGTACCAAACCCTATACATACTATATTTTTCTTATATGTACATATGTATGATGAGATCTAATTTATAAATTAGGCATAGTAAAAGATGAGCAATAATAACTAATAATAAAATAGAACAATTAAAGCAGTATACTGTAATAAAATTTATTGAGTGTGGTCTGTCTCTGCTTCAAAATGTCTTGTGCAAATTTAATGTCTTTTCCGTATTAACTAAGTACTTATCATTCGCTGTGGCACTAACTTTTTTAATTTGAGGGGCAACACCAAAACTTTTCCTCTGTCCCAATTTTAAGAAGATTCATTCTTACTATAGATCTCAGGAACCTTAGGTTTTTATAGTCTTTTAAAATAGTTTTTTTTTTTTTTTTTCCTGCATCTTTTCCCTTTCCTTATGAAGTTAAGGACTTTCACCTTTTCACTTTAAGAAAACACTTGACAACTTCTCTTGGCATATCTAAATTGCCAGCATTACCACACTTGTGCTTTGGAGCCATTACTAAGTAAAATAAGGGTTCTTGCACACAAGCACTGCAGTACAGGGACAGTCTATTTGATAACAGAGTTGGGTACTAAGTGACTACAGGGTGGGAGATGCCAGACAAAGATATGATTTTTGACATGGGTGGATGGAGCAGGATGGAGTGAGATTTCATCCTGCTACTCAGAACAATACTCTATTTAGAAATTATAAATTATTTCTAAAATTTTTCGTTTACTGTTTTCAAACCATGAATGATCATAAGAAAGTGAAACTAAGTAGGAAGGATTAATGTATTAAAAAATGCTTTGTAGAAAATTAATCAGGGCATTTTAATAGAAAATGAATAGAGGAAAAGTCTAAAGTATAATGGATGAATTAAGTAATTTGTGAGCTAAATGGCAAAGAAGAGCTGGTGAAGTAATATCTTAAAGAAAGTAGAAAACCCTGAAGCTGTTCTAGAGGATTAGACAGAGAGCCAAAGAGCTAGAATGAGTGAGCTGGGGAGAGAGTACAAGTTGAGAGGTGTTCAGGGACCACTTCATTGAATCCTCTGTAGACTATCTTAAGAAATTTAGTTTTGATTCCAATTACAGTGGATTGTTTCAGGCAGACAAGTACCCATATCTAATTTATGATGAAAAAAATCACTCACTTTTATGTGGAAGACAGATTGTAGGGAAAAAAGTTTGGAACCTTTTTTCCAAAAGAGACTAGTGTTTGGTCTGGTTCTGGCTAGAGCTGAAAAGAGCTTAAAATGAAGCAGTGTCAATGCTTTTCTTCTCAGTAGAAGAAAAAGATTGTGTTTGAAAAAAATATTGAACAAATAGAATTAAAACAGATTATATATGGAAGAGTCCAGATGATTCCCTGAGTTTTGGCTTGAATGAATGGGTGAAGGGCAGAACCTTTCCCCTGTGACAGAGAAAACATGAGGAGGAGGTTTGTATTTGAGAAGATAGAGAAATAGAGATGATAGGATTACTTTTGGAATTGGAGTGGTTTAAATTGGACATTTAAGACATCCCTTGGTCATTTGGATATAAAGAAGTGACCTGCCATGGTAGAAAAACATGAATTTGTAATCAGATTAAGATTTCAATCATGTAGTTTACAAGCATGAAAACTTAGGCAAATTAAATTATCTGATCTTCAACATTTTATTTACTAAAGCAAATTATTAATACCAAAACATTCAATTGATTTGAGAATTGTGAATTATATTGTGTTTACACTCAGTTTTGTTTTGTGTTTTTTTTGTCATGATTATTATCATATGTGATCTATACAATGGGAAAAAAATTGCAAGTATCACTTGGGGCAATATTGACTTATAGTTTTTTTTTAAAGTCTATGGATTTGAAAGAGATATAGTGTAAAAACTGTATAAGTGGGGGAGTATATGATGGAAGGAAGATGTCCAAAGGGGCACATGAATGGTGGTGGTAAAGTTGATGCTGAATAGAAAGAGAATCTTGTGAATGAGAAGTTGGAAAAGAAAGGAGGGGAAATGAGAGGAGGAAATTTGAGAAGTAAACTGTAGTCAGTTGTTGTAGAGAAGGTAAGAACGGGCTAGAAAAGCGTCTGCAGACCATAATGGTATTAGTGCCATATTGACCTTGTCAGGGCTTCCCAGGTGGCGCTAGTGATAAGGAATCCACCTGCCAAGCAAGGTTTTGATCCCTGGATTGGGACGATCCCCTGGACGAGGAAATGACAACCCGCTCCAGTATTCTTGCCTGGAAATTTTCATGGACAGAGGATCCTGGTGGGCTACAGTCCATGAGGTTGCAAAGAGTCAGGCACGGCTGAGTGACTGAGCGTGCGCACACACATGCACACACACACACACACACACACACCCCTTGTGAAGAGTTGTTTCACTCAGTATAGAAACTTCGGAAGAGGAGGGACGTGTTTCCATTCAGAGAGGTGTGAAAATATAATAATACGAGCATATTTAGTTTAGCTTATTTATAGAGACAAAGTTGAGATAAATATTTCTTTAGGTAGGATACAAAATCATGTACTTCCGATGGGGGTAAAAGGGCTTGGGTAGGTTATATGATAAAAGAGACAACAGTTGGAATGACTGAGGGTGACAACTTCTCCAAAATCACATGCTTACAAGAGCAGTAAAAATCCTAAAGGACTAGTGGAAAATATTGGTTTACATTTATATTCTTTTATATAGTCATTTATATTCTGACACTAAATATTGAATATATGTATTCAAAATATTCATTTACATTCTTACACTATATTCTTAAGTCATTATCAGTAAGGATATGATATTAAGGTACATTAAAATAAAATATAATTCAGTATCTTCTGTGTAAAATACATTGTAGTTCACACATTTTTACCAAAAATGATCTACTCCTGAATAAAAACTATTTTTATACATTTTTGATCCAGGAGACATGCTGCTTTTTTAATTGGTGTACAAGGAATTGTTACGTTAGATGATTATGTTCAATTAAGTATAATGAATATAATTAATGTAGTTGCTGTTTTAGGTTCTTGAGTTAATAGTGCCATTAAATGCTGCTGTTTTTGTTGTGGTACTGATTATTATTATAATAGAATAGCAAACTTTGAAATGATAGGAAAGCTAAAAGTGTGACTACTCTTTCAATAGCAAGTTTATATAGACATTTATATTTATATATGTGTTATTTAATAGCAGATCATAACTTAAATATAGTATAAAATGACACCTTTTTAAAAGTCAATGCATTAACCACTTTAAAACACTTCTTTTTATATATTTAAATAAATAGTTTTTAAATTGAAATTATCAGTATCAAATTATAGTTAGAAGACAAGTATAGATGCCTTTTAACTACTTGAAATAAGAAAACATGCATTTAGTTCCTATACAAATTGTTAAGCATCTTTAACATATCAAATATTTTAAATAAGGTTATTTTTCCTTATTAAATGCTTTAGTATTTCACTTTTATGTAAAAATTATTTCCATAACATTAGCCATCAATAACAATGCACAATAAAATTTTAATAATAATTATAATTTGTTTTCACTTCTACTCATTCTACAGGCAATATTAATGAATATTTAAATACTGATAAATGAAAATCCTTATAGCTTGAAGCAGTGCTGTAAAAGGCACACAATATTTATTTCTTGGATTTTTTGTTGTATAAACAGCATAATTAAATAAAACATTTTTAACATGTTAGAAATCTCTATCGTTGATTCTAAGCTATAGTTGTATTATATTACATTGGAAAATGAAAGGATTCTTATTAAAATTGTTTTTATATATGTTCTTATTTTAGATATGAACATGCGTAATTCCATTTACTTTTATTTTCTGTCATTTTAAGTCTTGCCACATGTCTTCTGTTATGCAAGTTAACTAAAAGTTTCTACTTATGTTTTGAAAGAGTAAGATATGACATTAAATATTTATTTACTTAACTTTGAAAAGCATTTTACACCATTTTTATAGTAGTAAATATTGGTAGCTTTTTTTCTTTAAAAATGCATTTTTCCTGATGTTTGAAATTTCTAAGTGGTATTTTAGAGTCCAATTTCACAATTTGTTTTCTGTAAAATAGAGGTGACTCTCTTCTATGCTGGGTGTTTAGAATGGATCTGGAGTTCTTTAATCAACATATAAACTTTTTCTCTGTTGGAGAAAAAATGCTGTCTCTGTTTTGTTTTGTTTTTTCTCAAGAAAAATAGTCTAAAACTGAATATGGGCAAGATATCATAATTGTCAAGACTTTTGGTGCAATATTTTGAAAAGGCACTGTATTTAGAATCATTTGACTTCATGGATATTTACAATCCAATGCTGTCTGACTTATTAACCCTAAAAACACTTTTCAGTATCCTTTCACATAAAACAAAAAGGTTAGAATAAATGTGTATTTTTCAGACTATAGTCTTTTAATCCCTCCAAGGCAGGGACACTGCAGGTGGTTGTGTGTTGTGTAAATGCACATGGGTGCCATCGGCAGCCTAGTCTGCTTGCAGGACCGGGTTCTGGATGTAACTCAGAGGGGAGCAGACAATAGGAACTAGTTAAGTTTCAGAACCCCAAGCTTCAGATTCAATCAGAAAAGAAATGTAAATGTTATACTTGGTACATGTGTGCCCAATCGCTCAGTCACGTCTGACTCTGTGGCCCCATGGACTCTGGTCTGTCAGGCTCCTCTGACCATGGGATATTCCAGGTAAGAATATTGGAGTGGGTTGCCATTTCCTCCTCCAGGCGATCTTTCTGACCCAGGGATCCAACTTACCTCTCATACCATCTGCATAGGTCAGGTGAATTCTTTAGCACTGAGTCGCCTGAGAAGCCCATTATCAGTTCAGTTCAGTTCAGTCTCTCAGTCCTGTCTGACTCCGCAACCCTGTGACTACAGCATGCCAGGCCTCCCTGTCCATCACCAATTCTCAGAGTTTACTCCAGCTCATGTCCATTGAGTCGGTGATGCCATCCAACCATCTCATCCTCTGTTGTCTCCTTTTCCTCCCACCTTCAATCTTTCCCATCATCAGGGGCTTTTCAAATGAGTCAGTTCTTCGCATCTGGTGGCCAAAGTATTGGAGTTTCAGCTTCAGAATATTCAGGACTGACTTGCATTATGATGGACTGGTTGGACCTCCTTGCAGTCAAAGAGACTCTCAAGAGTCTTCTCCAACAGCACAGTTTAAAAGTATCAATTCTTCAGCGCTCAGCTTTCTTTATAGTCCAACTCCCACATCCATACATGACTACTGGAAAAACCATAGCTTTGACTAGATGGACCTTTATTGGCAAAGTAATGTCTCTGCTTTTTAATATGCTGTCTAGGTTTGTCATAACTTTTCTTCCAAGGAGCAAGCGTCTTTTAATTTCATGGCTGCAGTCACCATCTGCAGTGATTTTGGAGCCCCTCAAAATAAGGTCTGTCACTGTTTCCTTTGTTTCCCCATCTATTTGCCATGAATTGATGGGACCAGGTGCCATGATCTTAGTTTTCTGAATGTTGAGCTTTAAGCCAACTTTTTCACTCTCCTCTTTCACTTTCATCAAGAGGCTCTTTAGTTCTTCACTTTCCGCCATAAGGGTGGTGTCATCTGCATATCTGAGGTTATTGATATTACTCTCAGCAATCTTGTTTCCAGCCTGTGGTTCATCTAGTCCAGCATTTTTCATGATGTACTCTGCATATAAGTTAAATAAGCAGGGTGACAATATATAGCCTTGATGTACTCCTTTCCTGATTTAAAAGCCCATTATACTGGGTAGAAATGACCAATTGCTTGAATTTACTCACTTGTAAAAAACCCATCTAGGATTTTTCTGTGTGTATGTAAAAATAGTTAAAATTATTGACAATTCTTTTTTGTTTGTTTAATATGATTCAAGATTTTATTTTTACTTGAATTGCTTTGGCATTTATTTTAACATAATTTTTTCTTTTTTTTCTGTTTTAAATTTCAACAAAGATTTTTTCAGTTTTTTCCCATCTTTAATATCTACAACTTCTGTCGCTCTATTTGTCTTCTAATTTATAATATTGTGTATTCCCATGTTCTCTTTAGGTTCTTCATTGATTTTGTCAGAAATTTTCAAATTAATTTTGTTATATATGATTCAACTTTTTACTGCTGAATCTATTTTCTATATACTATCTTATTTAAAACTATTTATATGTAGTCTTCATTTTTATCCCATTAAGAAGCCTTCTTACATTCATTCTGTTTTCTTTGTGCTTCATTTATATTTCCTCCTATTTTTCATTTTTTACCAGTTTTACTTTTCCTGTCCTATTTAAGACATCTTTGCCTAACACAATGTCTTGAATATATTCTCAAATATTTCCTTCTGGAATCTTAAGTTTAATTTCATATTTAGGTTTATGATTCATCTTGAATAAATCGTAGAATGTGGTGAGATAAGCGTCAGGTAAATTAACTTCATTATGGATTTCCAGTTGTTGTAGCACCATGTATCGAGAGTATGTTTTTTCCCCCATTGAATTGTTTTGAGCCTTTATCCGATGGCCATAGTAGAGAGGGTCTACTTCTGTGCTCTCAGTTGACTGATGTGACTCCCATACAGTCTTAATTAATCTAACTATACTATGTCGTGATTTTTCAAGTGACATAATGTCCATGTTCCTTTAGATCTAGTATATTGAATTACTCAAACTGTCTTTTTTTTGTGTATTTCATTAATTTGTCTTTTTCTGGACATTGTTCATTTTATTTAAATTGTCAAAAACCTTGGTATAGTGATATTCATAATATCATTTTTAATCTTTTTTACTAACTGGTAACTTGTTTCATGGTACTTTATTTTCTTCATCAGTATTGCTAGGAAGTTACACTTTTATTACTTTTTCAAAAAAGTAAACTTTTGACTTACTGATTTATTTGTTTTAAATGTTTGTTATTCTATTGATTACTTCCCTTATATTTATAATTTTGTTCCTTCTAATATTTGTGAGATTAATTTGCTCTTTTTGGTCTGTGTTTTTGAAGTATAAGTTCTTATCATTGATTTTAACTTGACTTCTTTTTTGATATGTAATTTAAATGGTTAATCACTAACAGCAGTGCTTTAGATGCTTACACACAAACTTAATTGATTGTATCATCCAGGCCAAAGGTTTTGAATTTTATTGAAAATTGCTTAATGAGTCAGTATACTGTCTATGTTGGTGATGGTTTCACGTGTACTTGAGCACAGAATGTTTTGTGAAGCTGTTGGAAATAGTGTTTTTCCCCTGGAGAAGGAAGTGGCAACTGCTCCAAAACTCTTGCCTGGGAAATCCCATGGACAGAGGGGCCTTGGCCGGCTATAGTCCATGGGGTCACAAAAGAGTCCGACATGACTTAGCAACTAAATAACAACAATTACATATTGCTTTTAGTTGATTCAGATTTGTTCAAATCTTCCATAATCTCACTAATTTTTTCCTCTACTTGGATCTATCAGTTACTGAATGTGAACTGTTACCATCTTCAAATATGATTGTGAATATGACTTCTCCATTTAATTTTATTTTCTCATACATACTGATGCTATATTATTAGGTTTTTGATGTTTGTTGGTTTTTTGTTTGTTTGTTTGTTTAGTCATGAATGACTCTTTTGCAACCCCATGGACTGTAGCTTGCCAGGCTCCTCTGTCCATGGGATTTCCCAGGCAAGAATACTGGAGTGTGTTGCCATTTCCTTCTCCAAGGGATCTACCTGACCCATGGCTCAAACCCACGCCTCTGGTGGCTCCTGCATGGGCAGGCAGAGTCTTTACCACTGAGCCACCTGGTCTCCCACTTAAGATGGAATACATACTAGTTCAAGGTAAGAATGTTTATGGATAGTAACAAATGGTCTGGCTGGCCATTCAAGTGCGTAAAAAGAAAAATGCCTGGAAAATATATAATGGGATCTGAAGTCAGTATGTGAAGATCTTTATAAACTCAGTGCAGTTACATTTCTATGGTTTAAAGTAGTTTCCGCTCAACATTTTTATCACATTTCCTTTTTACTTCCATTGTTCCTCTGAAGAAATCAGTTATTTAATCCTTCTTCCACTTGTAGAAAACCTTTTTTTTGATGGTTGCTATATGACTTTTACCTACACTGTTTACCTGTGGTTTAATATTTAAGTGCCTAGGCATGAATTTATTTGTATTTATTCTGCTGCAGGTTTTTTAGACTTTCTGAATTTGAGGAATGGTGATGTTCATTAACTGACTCTACTCATCTTTTTATCCATGCCTAGAAACTCTGTGACAAAGGCCTTGAATCTTCTATTTTTTCCTCAATTTATCTCACTCTATATTATGTAGTTTTCATATAGTTGTTTCTCTGTGCTCCATCATGTATAGTTTCTTTGTTTCTAGTTTCAATTTTATTAATTCCTGTTTTAGCTCCATCTAATCTGATGTTTTACATCACCATTACTTAAAAATTTGTGAGTATATGTATTTGTGCATTGTTTCTAAAATCTCCATTTTACTGTCAAGGTTGCCTTACCATTTATAATACTTTAAGGTTCTCATTTTTTACTTTACTTTCTGTACTTTATTTCTTTAAACATAATGGTGTTGCATTTTTTAAAATCATTTTTAAGTTTGGGAGTACCTGTGGGGTTGGTTCTGTTGTTAGTTATTGCAGATGACTCTTACTCAAGGAGGCTTTTTTATGTATTTTGTAATTTTGGATCGTGAGTTTGTCACTCTTTTGGTGGTAATTCTTGAGGGTAGATTGCATGGCTCTTCCAGAAGAAATTGTGCTTGATCTTATCAGGTTCCTGGGAGCACTGCAAGCCAGATTCCTCTTAAATTTTAAGATCTGGAGTTAGCACTATAAATTCGCACTCACGCTGTTACAAAACAATGTTAAAGTGCCAATTATATCTCAGAAGGGATTTTTTTTTTTGTTTAACATCACTATGTAACAAAGCAGATTTAGAACTTTATTTATGATCTGCTTTTCTTTGGTGTAGTTTTATTTCTTTTCTCAGGCATTTATTTCATCCTAAAATTAGCTTTGTGTGTGGTTTTCTTCAATCCATATCTTTAGCTTTCATACACTCCTGATATTTTTATATAAAAGGGATAATACCTTGGTTTTTTTTTTCTCTTCTGTGATGGCATCTGGCAACTTTATTCCTTATGTTTCTAGAACCACATTCCATTATGTTCCCTGGCCTTTTTTAATTTGCTTCAGGCATATATATCTGAAAGCATATTAAATTATTTTACCTAGCATTTTATGTTTGCTATAATCAGGTTTTCATATCAGATATCATCTGAATAAATAGTGTTGATGCTATAAAATTTTTAATACCAGTGGAATATATAATTTTAATGTCCCATCTAATTCCCTACAATTTATGATGCTTTCACTTTTTGTAACTAGTCATTAATATATAAATAATTGTTTATAGTACACAATAAATACTTTAAGAATCCGAGTATACATGAATAGCAAAACAAATACCAAGTCTGTACAAGGCAGGCTAAATTATTAGTGTTTGGATTCATTCAGTATATGTTTGTTTGCCTCATATTTAACCACCTTACCTATAAAAACAATTATGGATTTTTCTTATTCTGGAAGAATGCCTTATAATTTTGGCTCTGTGATACAAAACTCAAACAGTGCAATAACTCCTTAGCTATATGTCTGAAGTATAAACATGAAAATCATTATAGTTTGTTGATAATAAAATTCAATTTTTACTTTGTTAGTGGGAAAATTTAAATATTGTCTAATAAAATCACAAGAATATGGAAAATTTTAAGATATTATGTGAACTTTAATAAAAAGGGATTGCCTGGTGGCTCAGATGGTATAGAGTCTGCCTGCAATGTGGGAGACCCGGGTTCTAATCCTGGGTCGGGAAGATCCGAAGGAAATGGCAATCTACTCTAGTATTCTTGCCTGGAAAATTCCATGGACGGAGGAGCCTAACAGGCTACAGTCCATGGGGTTGCAAAGAGTTGTACACAACTGAGTGAGTTCACTTAATAAAAAGACTATCTAATAGTCTACATATTAATTTGGGTGATCTTAATAATTGATCTTTATATTAAACTCAGTTAAGTTGTATACAGTATTGATAATATTTATGATGGCTCTGTATTTCTATCTTTTTATATATTGTCCAAAGAATATTAATATTAATATTTGAAGAAATTTCCTATAAAGCAAGTCAGAATAGCGTATATGATGCCAAGATCTCCACCAGCTGTGTTTTTTAATATCTCATTTTCTCTTCTATTTGTCCCTATGCCTTCCTTCTTCCATTTCTCCATCATTTTTTCTCTTTCTCTGTTGCTTTGTTTAGTATTATCACTTGCTACCTCATGCCTTGCCCACTTCAGATTCTTTTCTCTAAAGTGCCAAGATTCATTTTCACCTTTACAAACAACTGCAAAATAAAGACCAGCAACACTTCAACGTAACATTAAATTATTAAAAAGTATTAAATTTTAAATACTTTAATGTTACATACAAGCTTACTCATGTCTCCACTAAAAAATTATGTACTTTTAACCCTAACTTTGAAAACTTGCCTATCTTGAATTCAAAATGTATATTCCAAATAATTTTATTCTTTTTTCCTCTTCCAAGCCCTGTTCTCATAGAGGTTGTGCTTTATATTATTATTGGCACTATTTTGAATGTTTATGTCCTCCTAAATTCATATGTTGAAAGCCCATTGCCCAAAGTGATGATAGGAAGTAGAGCCATTGGAAAGTCATTGGGTCATGAGGGTGGAGCCTCCATAATTGAGGTTAGTGCCCTTACAAGAGAGCTAACAGAGATGTTCTACTTCCCTCCACCATGTGGGGACATGGCAAAACAGGGCCAACTGTGAACATGAAAGCTATCTCTCATCAGGTACTGAACCTGCCAGCATTTTGATCCTGGCCCTCCCAGCCCCCAGAACTGTGAGAAATCTATTTTTGTTGTTTATAAGTCACTCAATCTGTGGTATTTTGCTAATGTAGCCTGGATAGACACAGACAATCAAATACAATTGTTTAATGCTTTCTCTAAATTCTATTCTTTATCTTAGCCATTATGGGTATACATATTTGCCTATGCTAATACAAAAACACAAAACCAGTTATTTACTTTAAACTAATATTTGAACAGCACCTTATAACTTGTAAAACAATTTCAGGTGTATTATTTTAACTTTGTATTCAGATAGAATTATCTGCATTTTATGGATGGAGAAACTGACAATAAAAAGTTCAAATGATTTACCTAAGAAAATAAAACAGGAAATTTCAAAGTTTATTGGATCTTTATTTACCTAGAACAATCCCTAGCCCACCTACGATTATGAATAACTACTTGCTACATGAATAAAATAAGGCAGAGGGAGGTTTATATCAAAACGCTTGTTTGGTAGCTCTATGATTTTGTACAATTTCCATGAGTATTCTGAACCTCAGTTAAACTATCTGAAATTCAAAAATAATAGTTTCTTTTTAAAAGAATTGCTATGGTCTTTAAATAGAATAGCACATATGACATAATTAACAGCATATTAACTGAACTTTTTTCCTCTTTTACCCATAGTCATAGTTTTTATCATCCATATAAAAAATCTGTAGATTGTGAAGTCTATCCTTCCCTAAACCAAGTATTTTTCTTTTCTACTACATTCTTTGTTTAATCTCTGAAAATTGTGGTATTAGTATTTATCATCTTCAAAGTAAAGACAAAATATGGAACCTCTGGTGGTAAAATGGGACTACATTTACATGTATGCAGATTGTAAATATTTATTTATTTTAATATCCATTTCCATAAAATGGCTATGTCAAATTAGGTCTAAAGCTTAGTGTTTAATTGCATTTAAAAACTAAAATTCATTTTAAAAATTGGCCTATTTAGTAGATAAAACATCTATCCACAAATATTCATATTCTTACAAGGAATTAGAGATAATCACAAGAGAAAATAAACTGCAGAGATACATCCCCCCTAAGATCCAAGTAGAAGACTATCGAAATCTCTCCAGAAAATGTGTTCCTCCTCCATTATCACTGACGTATACTGAAACATACTTTGTTCTGGGAGACAGACATATTGACAGTTTGTATAGAAAAACCACTACCACAAATGCAAGATCCTATTCTCTTGATCCTTCTTATCTAGTTATTTTTGACCTGTGTACTTAAAAACGGGGCTTCCCAGATGGCCCAAGCCATCAAGGTAAAGAATCCACCTGCAATACAGGAGACTCGGGAGACAAGGGTTCTATACCTGGGTCAGGAAGATCCCCTGGAGGAGGAAATGGCAACCCAGTCCACTGTTTTTGCCTGGGGAATTCCCCATGGACAGAAAAATCTGGCAGGCTACAGTCTACAGGGTCACAAAGAGTCGAAAAAGACTGAGCACACTGGCAGATGCAATTGACACATAATGGAATTGGCGTATATGTAAATAAATCAAATGTCAAAATCAGACCCATGTAAAACAGTTATAACCTTTTCTAGGTGATTTAGTTTCTAGCTGGGATTTCTTAGACCTGACCTCCAGCTCATATTATGTAAGAACTATCCTGCCTCATCTTTCAAGAATAACTTGGTTTTCTGCACAGCTTGTGAAGCCTGAAAACACTCTTGCTAAAATCCCTGGTGGGTACCTAATGTGAGACTCAAAAATTGTGTATATATCAAATTATATGTCTACATCTCAGACTTAATTTTATTAATCAACTTGTTAATAGTGCCTAATCTTTGTCATGTATCTTTAAGCACTTCTTATATGGCATATATGGGTTTCCCAGGTAGCTCAGCTGGTAAAGAATCCACCTGCAATGCAGGAGACCTCCGTTGGATCCCTGATTTGGGAAGATCCCCTGGAGGAGGGCATGGCAACCCACTTCAGTATTCTTGCCTGGAGAATCCTCGTGGACAGAGGAGCCTGATGGGCTACAGTCCAAGGGGTTCCAAAAAGTCAGACACGACTCAGTGACTAAGCACAGCACAGCACGTATGTCATGTATACCTCCTTTTATACGTTATTTCCCTGATGACTCAGTGGTAAAGAATCCACCCACTAATGTAGGAGATCTGGGTTTGATCCCTGGGTTGGAATGATTCCCTGGAGAAGGAAATGGCAACCCACTCCAGTAATCTTGCCCAGGAAATCCCATGGACAGGGGAGCCTGGCAGACTCCATGTTCATGGGGTCACAAGAGTCAGAAATGACTTAGGGACTAAACAATACATTATTTAATTGCCTTGACTGAAAAAGGCATTCTTCGATCTTTTTTTTTTTTAATGCATATTATTATGTGCCATGTACTGGCTAGATATTGAAGATACAGAAATAAAGAAGACATTGTTCTTTCCTGTATGTTTTAATGAATAACATACTCTTAAAGCCTTTTTATCTTCATTTTTTGATTCCTTAATTGTTTGGGTGTAAATAACATATGTTCAGACATACTTGTGACTTTTATAAAAAGAGACAGGCCATGTACCCTCTAGAAATTGCCTGTTAACTTGGATATTTACAATAGAAGGATATAATTTGCATAATTAACCCAGGAACTGAGATGAACTGTACTTCTTGCAAGGTTATCATTCCATAAATAGTTCATTTTCTTACAGTTAAGTTAATTTTAGAAGGTCAGAGGAGTGGTAAAAGATAAAATTAATCCACATTACTGATAAAATAAGGGTTTAATTTGCTTAATCATAAGACACTGGGACACTTTAATGTTGTGAATTCACACAGAAAATTTTCAGAGGGCTGCTATTGTCCACCTCATGCTTAAGACTGCAGTAGATTAAAGTCAAATCAAAGAATGTCTTAGAACCAAGCATCTTTACACTGTATGAGTTAATTGAACTGAGTCAACTACTTTGCTGATGGCACTGTTATATTACTCTTCAAAGTGAAAAGTAAATTCTCCAGATGCTAATTTCTAGGGAAATTGTAAGTTTTAAGTAAAATGGGTTTTCCAAAAGTCATTGTATAATGTTCATTTACTGAGTACTTGTCTACTCATCATCTCAATTATATGCTTTTTTGCCATTTGCTTTTCTTGGAGCCAATTTTTTTTTTTTTTTACTTTTTTTACTGAAATTTAGGCCAATTCCTAACATTCCCTTCTTCAGAGAGAGGTGTCCCAGATGACTTGTTATCTTCTTATTGTCAAGAAAAAGGCAACTAGTTAATCATTCTCGTTACTGTTGACAGAGGAGCCTGAAGGGCTACAGTCCATGGGGTTCCAGAGAGTTGGATTCAACTGGGTTACTAACACTTTCACTTTGCTGTCGACAGAACAGTTTGAGAGGAATGTTTTTCTTTATTTTCAGCCTTTACTTCTTGGTATTTCTGTACTTTCTGTACCCAAGTGACTTCCTATTAGATAGTTTCTTTGAATTTTTCAGTAAATAACTCAAACCTGACATGTTAAACTGAACCAAACATGTTTGTTTATTGGTTCGATTTTGTGATAACAAACTACCCCATTTTCACATTGAATTGTGAAAACTAACGTTTCTTGTCTCCATTACATGAAAGGCAAACATCAATTGTGTCTCTGCTGAGCTTGACTGGAGTCTCTTGGACCACTCTCTGCGTGTTTTCATTGCAGATGGTAGGAATGCAGGACCTCAAGCCATATTTCACAGTGACATCTCAAACTTGCTTGGATGAGATCGTGATAAAATCATGTCCCCTCACATTTCTTTGACCAAAACTTATCATGTGACTAAGCTCAAAATCAGTGAAATTGGTCTTATATTCCTATTCCAGGCCAGGTGATATAACAATGAGTGGAAATCCATGACCCTATTACAGAAAGAAAGAATGACCAGCCAGGAATATAAATTCAATGTACCATAATGATTTTAGCCTGACCCTCTCCCAAAATTGCACATCTTATTGATCATATTTTTAACCATGATATGTTAAAGTTAATCCTTCTGAAATTCTGTTTATTTTTCACCAAACAAAATTCATTAACCACTGAGAATTTCATGAAGCCCGGTTTTCAAGTGTCCACTATGATTTTTCCATCTGATTGCTAGCTCCTAATTTTAGCCATCATATCCTTTATCATTTGAGTAACTTACACCATTTCTTTTCTAAATTGACTGATTTAAGGTGTTCCTTAAATCTTTTTTTTCCCAATGAATAAAATTCTTATTTCAAAAAATGTATTATGGGATATCATTCCTCAACTTAGTATGATTTTCTCTGGTTCATATGACTTGGTGGAAAAGGTCTTTAAGCCAGAACATAAGGACCTTCTGGGCCTTTTTAGACATGCACCTGATTTAGTAATCCAGCCAAGTTTGCAACTTTCCCACTCTTCCATGCTACATTTTGGCTAGTGCAACACTGTTTCTCAGAGAACTTTCCTTTAGAACTGTCCTTTTCTTGGTCTACTCTGCCTACTTCCTTCTACATGGTGCTGATACAGCACCATTCCCAGGGATGGTTTCAAGGCTGTCCTTATAACAACCACAGGTTGTTGTTTTAGTGATCTCCGTTGTGGTCTCAGCACTTTGAACAAACACACATAAAGTATTTGTACTTTATTGCAAGTAACATGCAGATGTATGCGTTCCATGCCAGACTATGGATATTAAAGGGACATTCACAACATAATGGAATAAAAACTCTCAAATGCTCTTTGTCTTTTCTGTACATAAATATTCACAAAGACTGTTTAATTTTATTTTTGGTATCACTGTTAATATTTTTTTATTATCAGACCTTTTTATAGTATGACATTTAAAATGCTTGGATTTTTGTAACTTGACATAGGAAATGGCAACCCACTCCAGTATTCTTGCCTGGGAAATCCTGTGGTCAGAGGAGCCTTGTGGGCTATAGTCCTTGGGGTCTTAAAGAGTTGGACTTGACTGAGTGCACACACACACACACACACACCATCTGGGAGATAATTGGGCCATAAACCAAATTTCGGCTTCCCAGATGGCACAGTGGTAGAGAATCTGCTTGCCAGTGCAGGAGTTGCAGGAGACACAGGTTCAATCCATGGATTGGGAAGATCCCCTGGAGAAGTAAATGACAACTCACTCCAGTGTTCTTATCTGGAAAGTCGCGTGGACAGAGGAGCCCAGTGGGCTATATTCCATGGAGGGTTGCAAAGACACAACTGAGAACACATGCGTGCAACCCCATCTTTTAGCTAATGTTATCTGAATCGGGGTCCAGATAGAGCTTCCTTTTACTGAATTCTTATAGTGATTCATTGAGTTATGTAAATATTAAAGTATTATGATGAAAAATGTTTATATTTTATTGTTTAGTCCATAAATTAGGTTATATCTAAACAGGAGGGTCATTTCCCTAAAATCCAAAAATTGACAAATAAATTAAGAGTATGCTACTTTAACAGGTGAAACAAAGTTAAAAATATTTAGCTAACCTTTAATCTCATATGATTATTTCATGCTAACCAGTTTTTTTGTTTGTTTGTTTGTTAGAGATATGTTGTAGAGGCAGATTTCTTTGTATTAAATTTGATTCAGACATTGTTTGCTTTTGTCGAGAATGGTGTGCTATGATACCTGAGTGGCCTTATTGTTGTTAAATCACTCAGTCGTGTCCAACTCTTTGCGACCCCATGGACTGTAGCATGCCAGGCTTCCCTGTCCTTCACTATCTTCCAGAGTTTTCTCAAAATCATGTCCATTGAGTCAGTGATGCTATCCAACCATTTCATCCTCTGTTGCCCTCTTCTTCTCCTGCTTTCAATCTTTCCCAATATCAGGGTCTTTTCCAATGAGTCAGTTCTTCACATCAGGTGGCCAAAATATTGGAGCTTCAGCCTCAGTCCTTCCAATGTATATTTAGTGTTGATTTCACTTAGGAATGGCCTTAAACATCTTTGTGAATATATCAAATAGCAGCATTCAAATATATCTTGATAGCAAGCAGTTTCAGTAGCTAGTCACATTAAGAAAGCCACAATAGGTCAAGAAAAGCACATGTGACTACTAGTCAACTCCTCACTCCCTAGGGGAGAAGACTGGCTTGTATGCTGCTTGTGACAGAAAGTTCTAAGCCGTTGAACCTACGCTTCTCTACTGTAGCAAATACACTTTGTGTAGTCTCCAAATGGGCCCATCTTGTCTCCTTGGGACTCTGACCAGGGGAAAACCTGCATCTCCACACTGATGAGCCTGTTGCTTGTGCCGTGGAGGATGAACTACTTGGTTGGATCCCTAGAGTTTTAGCACTATAATGTTGTGGAAAGCTTACCTGCTTACTTCTTAGTCATCTTACTATGCTTTCTTATCTTCTCAGATTGGGATTCTTCTGTTCCTGATTTCCTGTCTTTCTAGTTAAGTATTTTTCGTATTCAAAGATAGCCATAATCTCACTTTATAATATTTTCTCATCTAATTTGACAGATGAAATTGCCATATGTAATATCAAACATAAGGACTGCAATAAACAACACTTTGATTGCAGCTGCCAATTTGCAGAGCTTTTTGAAACTGGATTTATGACATATGGGATAATGTATTCAAAATTCCTTTTTTAGATTTTTATAATGTTGGGTCTTCATAATCTGAAGTTGTGCTTCATTATGTCGTTAAGATCTATTCAGTATGGTCATTAATATGATTACTCTGATTTTTATCCATTGGAGCGAAAATAATCATTCTAATCAGAGAAGGCAGTGGCACCCCACTCCAGTACTCTTGCCTGGAAAATCCCATGGATGGAGGAGCCTGGTAGGCTCCAGTCCATGGGGTCGCTAAGAGTCAGACACGACTGAGCAACTTCACTTTCACTTTCATGCACTGGAAAAGGAAATGGCAACCCACTCCAGTGTTCTTGCCTGGAGAATCCCAGGGACGGGGGAGCCTGGTGGGCTGTCGTCTATGGGGTTGCACAGAGTCGGACACGACTGAAGCGACTTAGCAGCAATCATTCTAATGTATCTATGAAAGTTGGAACTTGATCAAGTGGGCTCACATATTTTTCTTAAAACACATCATTTCTTCAGATATCAGTTAATTCCATAAGAGTCTTTGCTTCCAATGTTTTTCTTAATCTGTGTTTCTGCTTCTTCCTTGTCTATAAAGCAGCATTTCTGTGGTGTATCACTCAGAGGTCAAATATGTTTTTATTGCAAGACTTTTTCAAACCCTTCAATTAGTAAATTCATGGTAAAGATTTTTGAAGTGACGACCATAGTTTATTCTTGGTTGACCATGAAACCCATACTTCCCACCTCCAGCAGAAATAGGTAAGTAGTGACAAAACCTTTTCCAAAAGAATAGTGTGGCTCACCTCCTTGGTGATCCATGTGGAAAACTTTATAGTTGCAAACAGCTTGTACTCCAGAGTTCTGTATGTTATTGTGGATTGGTGGAAGGATGAGTTTCTTAGGTTTTGCAAATTTGACAATATAATTTTAAATGACATTTTTGATTATAATTTTCCTAAATGATAAAATGAAAGATTGGTGAAGTAGTCTATAGACCTCAACATTAGCATTGACTTTCTTTCTTTTATGTACTTTTTGCTGTACTGGGTCTTTGTTGCTGCTTTTGGGCTTTCTCCAGTTGCAGCGAGCAGGGGCCACTCTTTGTTGTGATGCACGGGCTTCTCATTGTGGTGGCTTCTCTTGTTGTGGAGCATGTGTTCTAGGTATCCGGGCTTCAGTAGGTATAGCATATGGGCTCAGTGGTTGCAGCTCACAGGCTTAGTTACTCTGTGGCATGTGGGATTTTCCAGTGCCTGCGGTTGAACTGGCGTCCCTTGCGTTGCAAAGTGGACTCAACCACTGAACCATCAGCGAAGCCCTAGCACTGACTTTTCTTTATCAAATCCCAAACAAATCTTTTCATTAAGTTAGCACAACTACAATTATTGTTGTTGTTAATTTAATGTGCCTATAACTAACACAAAATATCATACAAATGTTGAGTTAAAGGTATTACACAGATGCTCTGTTAAAGATATTATCTGTATCTCTAGGTGGGTAACAGATTCAGATGATTTAGCAATTGAACAAAGTAACTAAGAGAACCCTAGATTCAAGCTGGGTCTTTCTGATGAGAAGATTGAAATTATAAACAAATACACACTGTGTCACCTTTAAGAAAAATAATGCATCTGTTTGGATTAACTGCAAATAATGCAAATAATCATGATATTAGGAAATGAATACTTAATTCGCAGAAACTGTAGAACTAATAAAATTCTTACATTAACTTTTAATTTTGAACTTCTCTTGCTATTATAACAATAAGCAAATAATAGGATAGATGAAATCCAGCTGTAGTCAGGACTTTAGAAAGTGCATGAGTTGTGCATGCATATTATTCCTTTAAGTTTTATTATTTTACTGCCTAGATGCTTTTTGCATCTTAATTTCTATTTTACTGTCATTATATGCCAATATAATATGAAACAACTCTGGATAGTTAAATTTAAGTAATTAAGCAATTCAGCAGATCTGGAGCCCCCAACAAATAGTTTTTCTTGTTCTTTCCATCATGAATGGCCTTAGACATAAAGATGGAATTTTGGGTATATGAGAGAATTTGTGCTTCTAAGAGTAGACCAAGAAGCCCTCCTTGTTTTGCAGCCGTTGTTTCTTATTTTAACTCTAGTCATACCATTCATGATCTTCAGCGTCATCAGGGGAAGGTTCCTGAGGGCACTCAAGCTTGGAAAATTGAATGAGCATTTTAAAGTGAGTGATATTTAAAATATTTTAAAGGAGCTTATTTAAAAGAGAGCAATACTGGAAACCTTTGTGGTACTGGTTTTGGGAACATAAAGTTAAAAATTGATTTACAGATCAGTTTGTTCTTTAGGGTGATACTGTGTATAATCATATGCTTTAAGGGATTAGATTTATCCTTTTGTAAACCTGTATCACTGTAGACAATGACTTGATCTGCTTTTCCTATGAGAAAGTATTATAAAAATATTAATTTTAAATTAGGCCAGATAACAAGGTCTCCATCTGAAAAATGGGATTCCTAGTTCTGAGGAAAAATTACAAAGAAGGTTTTAATGAGAAAATATTACTTATCCTAATCAGAACTATGTTGGTAAAATGCTTAAATCATATAATTTATAACACTTTGATAATATTAAAATGTGATGAATGAGGGAAACTTAATAATCTTTGGGATATTTAGAGGTTTTCTAATTAGATAAAATAGCAATTAAATTCACTTATAGGGGCATTCTAGGGAAGATAGATAAATTATGTTTTGGAGCTTTCACTGTACCATCTTAATTTGATTTTGCCAATTTTACTTTCCAATTTAGTTTTCTTGTAGCTTACAAATGTCATTTATTCATTTTTTTAAATCTAGCAATGAATTATTAAGCATCTACCATTTCTGCTGTCCTATGTTCAAAGCACCGAGTTTGTAAAAGGCAATAAAACACAATCCATTCTGTCAAATGTTTCAAGTAAGAAAAAAATCAATTAGCTTCTCTGTTAATTGCATCCTTTCTTTGCTGGAAAATTTGTTTTGTGCCTTTAGAAATTATTTATCTGTGTTAAAAGCAGAATTTAAGGGTCCTCAGATTTTTTTGTCAGTGTTTGTGATTGGATATGGAGGAATATTTTATGTAATATGAGGTAAAGGAAATCCATAATCATAGATGCTGTCAAAAATTGTATAAATCTTAATTATGTTGAATTGATTCATAGTGCTTTTCATGTCTGCTATATCACTGTACTTTTCTGTTTATTCTGTTGTGTTTTGAGAGTTTAATATTGAAACTCTGACTAAAAATCTTAATTTATCTATTTAAAAAATAATTGTAATGTTATACATAGAGTGGAACCATATGTCACTTTGTTCTATATTTTCCAAATGTCCATAAATGTGTTATCATACTTTCATAATTTAAAAAAGAAAAAAAAAGAGAAAAATCATAGATTTAGTCAAGCCTAAATCAGGACAAGATCACTGTAGTTTAGTGGAACAGTTTAGCCCTAGTGATGAATTATAGTATATTGAAAGTGATGAACTTCTATTATTTCCTTAAGCCATCTAAGCTGGAGCTTCATGAACAGCCTCAAATAATTTCGGGCAAAGTTTGACAGGATATGTTACTTTTAAAAAGTAGCACTTTGTGGGTTACGTAACAGAACGTTTCATTTGCTCTAGGATTTCTGACAGTGGATATTCTTTTCTCTACTCCTGTCTACAAGCAATTTAAAGTTTAGCTTCTGCCTGTATTTTACTTTTGGAAGCCCAGCTCACTAATGTATTGGACTGTTCACCTGTGGTCCTCTTTTATGATACCTAATCTTGAACTATTCTA
Organism: Bos grunniens; assembly: GCF_055505025.1. Lineage (NCBI taxonomy): Eukaryota > Metazoa > Chordata > Mammalia > Artiodactyla > Bovidae > Bos > Bos grunniens. The sequence goes on from NC_141181.1 coordinate 25,483,103, forward strand.
AGATTTCTGCTTACCGTGTGTAGAAGGGTAGATGGGGTTAGGCAAAGGAAAGGAAAAGTTAGCAAAATGAGAAAAAAAGTTTCCTGATGACACTATAGCGCTAAAGGGTCAGTTCTATTTATAAAAAAGGATTAGTATTAGCTCACTGAACATTTACAATTCAGATGACAAAGAGATACTTTTAAGAGCTGATTTACTATTCTCAGGGCAGTGCTCATGCCAAGTGAGCTAAAGTAACTTCACCAGCTGAGCTAGTAAAAGGACTCCATATACTCATCTAAGATCTCCACAAGAGTGGCTTTTTGGCTGCAACAACAGGACCCGCAGCTGTCAGCTTCCTCTTCTGTCACCAGTTGATATTACTTCAGTCAATTAGAATGACTAGAGAGGATTTCAGACAGAGACACATGCATCTTTTCGTTCTTGCATAGGCAGCTGCCCAAAGGTCACTAATCCATGGCTGGAGGGAGGAAGTCTTGGCAGAGATGCAATTCATGCATTGACTGAACAGCTATAATCATCTATCCAAATGTCTTGGTGAGATCAGAGATCAGACTGATCTCTCAACACAGTGGAATGAGTTTCCTTTTAAAACTCTTGTGATATAGCTTAGTATATTTAAACAAGCTAATCTTAGTCTGATAGCAACTTTGCTGTAATTTAAAATGAACAGAGAGGAACATGTTAAATGTTTACACTGTAGCTGTTCCTACAATAGTAATAATAAATTTGGTGGGTGAGTTTATCCTTTTCAATATTCTTAACTTATAAGTGTAAGAGGAGAGTGAAAAAGTTGGCTGAAAGCTCAACATTCAGAAAACTAAGATCATGGCATCTGGTCCCATCACTTCATGGGAAATAGATGGGGAAACAGTGGAAACAGTGGCTGAATTTATTTTTTTGGGCTCCAAAATCACTGCAGATGGTGATTGGAGCCATGAAATTAAAAGGCACTTACTCCTTGGAAGGAAAGTTATGACCAATCTAGACAGCATATTAAAAAGCAGAGACATTACTTTGCCAACAAAGGTCCGTCTAGTCAAGGCTATGGTTTTTCCTGTGGTCATGTATGGATATGAGAGTTAGATTGTGAAGAAGGCTGAGTGCTGAAGAACTGATGTTTTCGAACTGTGGTGTTGGAGAAGACTCTTGAGAGTCCCTTGGACTGCAAGGAGATCCAACCAGTTCATGCTGAAGGAAATCAGTCCTGGGTGTTCACTGGAAGGACTGATGCTGAAGCTGAAACTCCAATACTTTGATTCATTGGAAAAGACCCTGATGCTGGGAAAGATTGAAGGTAGGAGGAGAAGGAGACGACAGAGGATGAGATAGCTGAATGGCATCACCGACTCAATGGACTTGAGTTTGGGTAAACTCCAGGAGTTGGTGATGGACAGGGAGGCCTGGCATTCTGCGATTCATTGGGTTGAAAAGAGTCAGACACGACTAAGCAACTGAACTGAAGTGAACTGAACTAATGAAGAACAGTAGGAAATAACTGTTTAATATAAATAATTGTAAAACCACAAATTTGCAATTTAAAGATTTTTATCAGGTATACAATCTATTCATTTTGGCTAGTTAATTTAAATTATATCTTAAAATGTTTCAATATTTTTTAGATTTGTTTTAGATTCTGAGCTTTAAGAAGGCATGGGTGGTGGTAGCAGAGAATAAGTTTTCTGCACCTGAAATTATCTGATTGTTTATTATAATGTAGTCAGAAATACATAGTAAGCAAGGGAGTATTTCAGAAACTGATATGAAATTAACATTGTGATATAAAATAAGTGAAGTTAATGAAACAGTTGTAGACAACCCTTAATTCATTTCTTATCACAAAATGCTATATCAAATCAGATCAGATCAGTCGCTCAGTCATGTCTGACTCTTTGCTATATAGTTATTGTTAAAAGAATTCTAGCATTGCACGTTCTTTTGAGATAGTTTTATTCTAGGTATATAGATATGTTTATAATAGAGCACAAAAGGAAAAACTCAAAAAATTTATAAAGTAACATTATTTTAGTTGTGGGAAGCAAGATTTACATTTAAATTTATATAATACAAAGCAAGATAGAATCTTAGCACTAATGTTATAATTTAATTCAAACAGTTCTCTTAACTGGATTTGTGGAAATACTACTTTATGCAGAGTTCATATGTAACTAATTCTAGGGGAAAAAACAAACAATTTAGCATTTGCCTTAAATATCTTAATATTTTATTTGAAAACTCATTAGCTTATGAATGTGTAGTTTAGGCTGTGTTTTGTGTGTGCTTAATATGTATATTGCAAATTTTAGCTGTCTTCACATCCCAAGTGGTCACAAGATGGTGCAGCAACTCCAACCATTATGTTTCTCTTTGCTGAATGAACACTCACAGCAAACAGTGATGAAGGGCTTCTCACACGTCTCTTTTATTGTCAGAAAGATCATTCCACTTCCTGTTCCATCTCTCTGTACAGAACTCCATCTGGAGAAAGGCTGAGGAGTGATCTCTTGGTAAGGAAGAAAGAGGAGAAACAGATCTTGCTGATTAGGAACAAACAATGTCTGTCACACTCACCATGCTTATAATAAGGAAGGAAATTTCTTTTAGTCTTTGTGTAAATAAGGATGGAATGAGGGACACCCTGTTTGCCTTATGAAAATTAGAGGTGCAGGAATGTCAGCTTTCAAACTTTAATAGTGAATAACTGGAAAATCACAAAGAAAGTCTTTTTGTTGTAGAAGATTATAACATTTGATTACCTTGGTGACAAACCATGTCAGTTGCACACCTATGTAGAAAATCTGTGTCATAATTTTGAAAACTGATATATGTGAAGTGAAAAATTTTATCAATCATAAAGACAACTGATAAGGCTTGCTTTTCAATTGTATAATCTTTAGTTTTGTACTGAATAATAATGGAACCAGGATAAGAAAATGTTTAAAGGGTCTGTTTAAGTCTGGAAGTGATTTATGGCTGACCAGACAAAAATATTATACTCTAAGAAGGGGAAAAAATACTGTTTACCCAGATGCTTTTTTTCCCCTTAAGATTAGGGAAAATAGAACTGGGGCTGGTATTTAGTGGCATGAAAAAGCCATGTTATTTCCTTTCTATTTTTGAGATTTGCTATTTGACATTCCAAAATAGAAAACTGAGATAGCAAAGGAAGGGACTTGTTTGAGGAAAAATTAGAAGTAAATCCTAGTGCTTTACAAAAGGACATGCTACTTGAAAGATTTGCCTTGAACTCTTGCCAAATTCAAAGCTCTGTATAAATAAGAGTTCCGTGAACAGAGTATTTTTTATGAAAAAGGTTACTTTTCTGCTCAAATTTATTTCTAGTAAATGCAAAAGCATTTTAGGAGAGGAAGAGTTCGCTGATAAGCATCACACTCAAAAAATAGTGCTTGCTTTCATGTGGAACTTAATCTTGAATATCTACATTGACTTCCCATAATGTCCTGAATTTTTAAGGCAAGCATTTTTCTTGCATAGTGGTATATTTCAATATTGTTTTTAAGTTTGATTGTTTTCGGGAAGACTGCTGTCATCTAGCTGCTGACTTATTCACTGAATAAGGTGTCTGAAGAAGCACTTGGCAAAACATCATGTGCAAATATGCTCTTAACATATGCATTTGTGAGTAATGGTGATGATGGCAGATTATAACCAATCCACTCTAGTGTCCTTTTTTCCCTTTTAAAATACTGTCTCTACTAAATCATTGAAAAAGTCTTATTCATTATTATGAGTGAAATAATAGCACATAATTCACAAATGCTAAGGTGGTCTGTTTAGATAGCATAGAATTTTAAGTTTTTAAATAAAATTGAGTAGCACATCCCATGACTAATGAAGAATTTTAAAAAGCACTTGATTATCTCAATACAATGCTGCTTAATCTATGAAGGTAGAAAGAAACCAAACTAAATAAAATGTTCCAGGAAATGGATTATATAAATCTCATATGGGAACAAGGAATCTATTAAGATTCATTTACTACTCTTTATTTTCCATTTCAGTTTATGGCAACACATATTTAACCTGGCTATTCTTAAAAGCTTTGCCCTTTCTTTGTTTAAAAAATATTTATTGATTATTGACTACATGCTACAACTCTTTTTTTTTTTTTTTTTAAGTACTGGAGATGCCCAGTTCACAGTTATTTCTCCTGATGTAAAAGAAATTGTATCCTCTTAGTGTCCTGAATTAGCTATCTCCTATAGTTCTCAATACACTATCTTACCGTCTTATGTGTTTCTTGTTTATTCTGTGATACAGAAACTGGACTTGGGGCCGAAAGCAAGTATAAGATTGTATAAAATGTTAGTAGCTCAGTGTTGTCTGACTCTTTGCTACCCCATGGACTATAGCCTGGCAGGCTCCTCTGTTCATGGAATTCTCCAGGTAAGAATACTGGGGTGGGTTGCCATTTCCTTTTACAGGGAATTTTCTTGACCCAGGGATTAAACCTGGGTTTCCTGCATTGCAAGCAGATTCTTTACCGCTGTATAGTTTCTAGTAAAGACCTTTATAGAAAAAGCATTTCAAAAGCTTTTGAATACAAATATGTATAACTTGCAAGTTGTCTTCTCTTTTTTTGTGAAATTCCATCAAATATCTGCTCCATCTACACAAAATGCTAGTATTTGACTGCACATTACACACGGATTGTCTCTCTCTCTCTCTCTGTCACACACACACACACACAGAATCAGATTTTCAGGAAAGTACTTCTACTCTTCAATTTTTTCTTTACCATTAGAATAGAATTAAGGAGTCTTTAGGCTTTGTGGAACCTGGTGAAGATGAGACTTTAGACGGGTGTTAAGATAGTTGGTTCTAGGCTATGCACTGCTTCTTATTATGACTTTGGAGCATCATTTAATCTTTCTGTGCTTCCATTTCCCTTTGGAGGTCTTGACAAGTAGCTTGCTAATTCATAAGAAAAAAATATATATATATATATGTGTGTGTGTATATATATGAGTCTTTTGTAAAATAAAACCTAAATAGCAGTTTTTTTCTCTCTTATAGAGAAAATCTGTAAAATTTTATGCAATTTTTACTGTAATTTTCTTTTATGTGGCATCCTTGTTTGGTTTTGGTGTCAGATTAATGCTGGCCTTATTAAATGTGTTTGGAAAAATTCCTCCCTCTATTTTATTTATTTATTTTTTTGGAAGAGTTTGAGAATTTGTATTAATTCTTTTTCAAATGTTTGGTAGATGTCACCAGTGAAGATGTCTGGTCCTGAATTTTTGTTTGTTGAGAGGTTTTATATATATATATAATTTATTTATTCATTTTTGGTTGTGCTGGGTTTTCATTGCTGCATGGACTTTTCTCTATTTGCAGTGAGTGGGTGCTGTTCTCCAGTTGCAGTGCTCTGACTTCTGATATGCAGTGGTTTTTCTTGTTGTGGAGCACAGGCTGTAGGGTGAGTGGGCTTCAGTAGCTGCAGCTCCCTGACTGTAGAGCACAGGCTCAATAGCTGTGGTGCACAGGCCTTAGTTGCTCCATGGCACATGGGATCTTCCCAGATCAGAGATTGAACACGTGTCTCCTTGCATTGGCTGGTGGATTCTTTACCACTGAGCCACCAGGGAAGCGCTTTAAGAGGTTTATGATTACTGATTCAATTTCCTTTTTAGTCAATGTTCAGATTTTCTCTTAGTCATGATTCAGTCTTTGCAGGTTGTACATTTCTAGGAATTTATCCATTTTCCCAGGTTGCCTAGTTTTGTAGGTGTATAATTGTTCATGTAGTTTTTTATGGTCCTTTTTTATTTCTGTGGTATCAGTTGTAATCTACCTTCTTTCATTTGATTTTAAGTCCTGTTTCTTTTTTCTTGGTAGTCTAACTAAAGGTTAATTAGACTTCTCAAAGAACTAGCTGTTAGTTTCATTAATCTTCTGTATTGTCTTTTCAGTTTCTATTTCATTTATTTCTGCTCTAATCTTTGCTATTGCCTTCCTTTCAATAACTTTGGACTTTGTTTCTTCTTTTTTTTTTTTTTTCTCTTTGGAGTGTAAAGTTAGGTTGTTTGACTTTTCTGGTTTCTTGAGTTATAGGTATTTATTTCTAACAGTTCCCCTGTTAGAACTACTTTTGCTGCATCCTATGAATTTTGATGTGTTACATATTCATTTCATTTATCTCTAGGCATTTTTTTAAAATTTCTTTTTTGATTCATTCTTTAACCCATTGGTTGTTCAATAGCATGTAGTTTAATCAGCACATATTTTTGAATTTTCTGAAATTTCTTCATATAACTAATTTAAGTTGCATAGGAACTCAGACCCCCATCTGGTCCCTGAGTTTTATTACTACTACCAGGGGGCACTTCTATGTCATTTGACTCCAGTGACAGGTGGGGCTTATGCTCATGGGTCTCCCAGGACTACTATCAATGGAAAAAGAGCTCTTAAACAGCTGCCATCCTTAGGGCACAGAAGGATGCAGTTGACATAGGACCTTGGTCAATATGTCCAAGGAGCAGACCTCCTTTTCTGTGAAGGAGTCTTGTTAGCTAATCACCATGACTGTGACCCAAGGGATAGATTTCTTTCTTTTTTTAAACATTAATTAATTAATATTATTTTTCCCACACTGTGGCATGCAGGATCCTAGTTCCTCAACCTGGGATTGAACCCACACAGTGGAACCTGCAGTGGAAGTGCAGAGTCCTAACCACTGGGCCACTAGGCAAGTCCCCAGATTTCTAGTTAAACATGTATCTAGGGGCTGATTGTTCCTACCCAGAGACCTTAGAAGACAGGTGCTATTCTCCTGTTCATACATACCACACTCCAGAGAGCCAGTTCTCTCCTGGAGGAGAGCTTTAAATGGTCTGGTGCCTGTTTTAGAGGGCTGACACCCAAAGGACACCCCTTTGTCACCTGACTCTGGTGGCCAGAAGACCATGCCTTCTGGGATTATGATAGTTGGAGAGACAGTTCTTGCAAAAGCTACAACCCTTAGGGAACTGCACAGACAGCAGGCTGTTGTGTACCCCTAGTCTTTCTGTAAAGGAGGGCTCTTTGCTTGCCCTGGAGTTTCAACCTCAGGAGCAGGGTTCAGGTCTGGCACACAATTGGTGGCCAGTTTTTCATAAGAATCATATGTTATAGTCACCATCTTGGTTCTCCCTGTCTGCCTACCTTAGCTCACTGATATCTCTCAGAAAGGAGCTTATGCAATGGTCTGGAGGCCTGATTTTTGTGATTGCCTCCTGAACTCCTGGCTCTGGGGGCCAGTGAGGCTTACTCTTGGGCCCTCAGGACTGCAAATTTTTGTGTATTTTTAAAAACTGCTTCCTGAGGGTCTGACTTCCCATTATCCTCAGTCTTGTTGCTGAGACTCTCACCTTTCAATGCTATCTGGTATTGGCTAGTGTTAACTATCCTTAACTGCTGGGAGATAGAAATATATTAGGCTGGTTGGACAGTTTTGAGAGTTGACCAAGAGCTGGGGCAAGGCTGAAAGAAAATGTTCATCTGCTACATGAGGTCATTCTTTTCAAGACTGGGAGAGATGGTTCTTTCATCTACTGTATATAAAGCAACATAGAAAATCAAGCAAAATGAAAAAAGAGAGAAATATATTCCAAATGAAGAACATGATAATGCTTCAAGAAACAACCTTAATGAAAGGGAGATAAGTAATTTACCTGAAAAAGAGTTCAAAATAATGGTCATAAAATGCTTACTCAACTGGGGATAAGAACTGCTGAATGCTGTGAATCTTTTTAATTGCAGATGACTTTACTGTAACTCAAAAAATGAAATATCAAAAAATATCTAATGCACTTGAGCACTAATTATGTGCCAGCATTGTTCAAAATACTTTATACATAATTCAGTTAATCCTCACAATAACCATATAACATAGGTAGTAAAATTATTTCCATTTTTACAAGTGAAGACCCTAAAGCACTAAGTGGAGCACTGTGCTAGAGTTAATGAGGTTAATTGCATTCATTTCACATGCTAGGTTTCACAAGGTTATGTTCAAAATCCTGAAAACTAGGCTTCAGCAGTATGTGAACTGAGAATTTCCAGTGTACAAGCTGGGTTTTGAAGAGGCAGAAGAACCAGAGATCAAATTCCCAATGTTCGTTGGATCATGATGAAAGTAAGGGAGTTCCAGAAAAACATTTGCTTCATTTACTACACTAAAGCCTTTGGCTGGGTGGATCACAACAAGCTGTGGAAAATTCTTTGAAGAAATGATAATAGCAGACCACTTATCTCCTGAGAAACCTGTATGCCACTCAAGAGGCAACAGAGAGAGTCTTTGACAAAATTAAACACCCATTTATGATAAAAACTCTCCAGAAAGCAGGCATAGAAGGAACATACCTCAACATAATAAAAGCCATATATGATAAATCCACAGCAAACATTGTGCTTAATGGAGAAAAATTGAAAGCATTTCCCCTAAGTCAAGTCAAGACAAGGGTGCCCACTCTCACCAGTACTATTCAACATAATTTTGGAAGTTTTAGCCACAGTAATCAGAGAAGAAAAAGAAATAAAAGGAATCCAGATTGGAAAAGAAGTAAAACTCTCACTGTTCACAGATGACATGATCTTTTACATAGAGAACCCTAAAGACACCATCAGAAAATTACTAGAGCTAATCAATGAATATAGTAAAGTTGTGGGATATAAAATTAATGCATAGAAATCCCTTTCAATCCTATACACTAACAATGAGAAAACAGAAAGAGAAATTAAGGAAACAATCCCATTCATCATTGAAATGAAAAGAATAGAATACTTAGGAATAAATTTACCTAAGGAAACAAAAGACATGTGTGTGTGTGTGTGTGTGTGTGTGTATATATACATATAATTATAAAACACTGATGAAAGAAATCAAAGATGACACAAATAGATGGAGAAATATACCATGTTCATGGATCAGAAGAATCAATATAGTGAAAATGAGTATACTACCCAAAGCAATTTATAGATTCAATGCAATCCCTATCAAGCTACCAACAGTATTTTTTACAGAACTAGAACAAATAATTACACAATTTGTATGGAATCACAAGAAACCATGAATAGCCAAAGCAATCTTGAGAAAGAAGAATGGAACTGGAAGAATCAATCTGCCTGACTTCAGACTATACTACAAAGCTACAGTCATTAAGACAGTATGGTACTGGCACAAAGACAGAAATATAGACCAGTGGAATTAAATAGAAAGCCCAGAGATAAATCCATGCACTTATGAACACCTTTTGCTTGACATAGGAGGCAAAAATATACAATGGAGAAAAGACAATCTTTTTAACAAGTGGTGCTGGGAAAACTGGTCTACCACCTGTAAGAGAATGAAACCAGAACACTCTCTAACACCATACACAAAAATAAGCTCAAAATGGATAAAGATCTAAATGTAAGACCAGAAACTATAAAACTCCTAGAAGAAAACACAGTAGAATACTCTCTGACATAAATCACAGCAAGATCCTCTATGACTCACATCCTAGAATGATGGAAATAAAAGCAAAAATAAATAGGACCTAATTAAACTTAAAAAACTTTTGCAAAAAACAAACAAACAACAAAAAAAACAAACAACAAAAAAAACTTTTGCACAACAAAGGAAACTATAAGCAAGGCAGCCTTCAGAATGGGGAAAATAATAGCAAATGAAGCAACTGACAAAGAATTAATCTCAAAATATACAAGCAGCTCATGCAGCTTAAAAGCAGACAAATAAATGACCCAATCAAAAAATGGGCCAAAGAACTAATCAGACATTTCTCCAAAGAAGACATACAGATGACTAACAAACACATGAAAAGATGTTCAACATCACTCATTATCAGAGAAATGCAAATCAAAACCTCTATGAGGTACCACCTCACACCAGTCAGGGTGGCTGTCATCAAAAAGTCTACAAACAATAAATGCTGGAGAGGGTGCGGAGAAAAGGGAACTCTCTTACACTGTTGGTGGGAATGAAAACTAGCACAGCCACTACGGAGAACAGTGTGGAGATTCCTTAAATAAACTGGAAATAGAACTGCTATGCTGCTGCTGCTGCTGCTGCTGCTGCTGCTAAGTCGCTTCAGTCATGTCCGACTCTGTGCGACCCCATAGACTGCAGTCCACCAGGCTCCGCTGTCCCTGGGATTCTCCAGGCAAGAACACTGGAGTGGATTGCCATTTCCTTCTCCAATACATGAAAGTGAAAAGTGAAAGTGACGTCGCTTAGTCATGTCCGACTCTTAGCAACCCCATGGACTACAGCCTACTAGGCTCCTCCGTCCATGGGATTTTCCAGGCAAGAGTGCTGGAGTGGGTTGCCATTGCCTTCTCCAGAACTGCCATATGACCCAGCAATCCCACTGCTGGGCATACACACTGAGGAAACCAGAATTGAAAGAGACACATGTACCACAATGTTCATTACAGCACTGCTTACAATAGTTAGGACATGAAAACAGCCTACATGTCCATCAGCAGATGAATGGATAAGAAAGCTGTGGTACATATACACAATGGAATATTACTCAGTTATTAAAAAGATTTGAGTCCGTTCTTATGAGGTGGATGAAACTGGAGCCTATTATACAATGAGGTAAGTCAGAAAGAAAAGCACCAATAAAATATATTAATGTGTACATATCAAATTTAGAAAGATGGTAATGATGATCTTATATGTGAGACAGCAAAAGAGACACAGGTATAAAGAACAGACTTTTGAACTCTGTGGGAGAAGGCAGGGGTGGGATGATTTGAGAGAATAGCATTGAAACATGTATTACCATATGTGAAATCGATGACCAGTCCAAGTTCAATGTGTGAAGCAGGGTACTTGAAGCCACTGCACTGGGACAACTCAGAGGGATGGGATGGGGAGGGAGGTGGGAAGGTGGTTTGGGACAGGAGGACAAATGTACACCCTTGGCTGATTCATGTCAATGTATGGCAAAAACCACCACAAATAAAGTAATTAGCACTCTCCGACATACATCACAGCAGGATCCTCTATGACCCACCTCCCAGAATATTGGAAATAAAAGCAAAAATAAACAAACGGGACCTAATTAACCTTAAAAGCTTCTGCACATCAAAGGAAACTATTAGCAAGGTGAAAAGACAGCCTTCAGAATGGGAGAAAATAATAGCAAATGAAGCAACCGACAAACAACTAATCTCAAAAATATACAAGCAACTCCTACAGCTCAACTCCAGAAAAATAAACGACCCAATCAAAAAATGGGCCAAAGAACTAAATAGACATTTCTCCAAAGAAGACATACAGATGGCTAACAAACACATGAAAAGATGCTCAACATCACTCATTATCAGAGAAATGCAAATCAAAACCACTATGAGGTACCATCTCACACCAGTCAGAATGGCTGCGATCCAAAAGTCTACAAATAATAAATGCTGGAGAGGGTGTGGAGAAAAGGGAACCCTCTTACACTGTTGGTGGGAATGCAAACTAGTACAGCCACTATGGAGAACAGTGTGGAGATTCCTTAAAAAACTGGAAATAGAACTGCCTTATGATCCAGTAATCCCACTGCTGGGCATACACACTGAGGAAACCAGAAGGGAAAGAGACACGTGTACCCCAATGTTCATCGCAGCACTGTTTATAATAGCCAGGACATGGAAGCAACCTAGATGCCCATCAGCAGATGAATGGATAAGAAAGCAGTGGTACATATACACAATGGAGTATTACTCAGCCATTAAAAAGAATACATTTGAATCAGTTCTAATGAGGTGGATGAAACTGGAGCCTATTATACAGAGTGAAGTAAGCCAGAAGGAAAAACATAAATACAGTATACTAACACATATATATGGAATTTAGAAAGATGGTAACAATAACTCTGTATACGAGACAGCAAAAGAGACACTGATGTATAGAACAGTCTTATGGACTCTGTGGGAGAGGGAGAGGGTGGGAAGATTTGGGAGAATGGCATTGAAACATGTAAAATATCATGTAGGAAACGAGTTGCCAGTCCAGGTTCGATGCACGATGCTGGATGCTTGGGGCTGGTGCACTGGACGACCCAGAGGGATGGTATGGGGAGGGAGGAGGGAGGAGGGTTCGGGATGGGGAACACATGTATACCTGTGGCGGATTCATTTTGATATTTGGCAAAACTAATACAATTATGTAAAGTTTAAAAATAAAATAAAATTAGAAATAAATAAATAAAAAATAAAAAAATAAAAAAAAATAAAGTAATTAGCCTCCAATTAAAAAAAAAAACACAACTGATGGAGAAATATCTTCCTCCCTTTCATAAAACAAACAAAAAAAGATCTAATGTGAAAAAAATTTAAAAATTAAAGAAATTCCGTTTGCCCCAGATCTCTTTAGGCAGCCTCCATTGCTCTTGAATGGTCTAGATTATTTTCCCATCTATATTTCAGTAAATATAGAGGCTACACACATAAAAAGGAAAAATAGCATCTGATAGTCTAATGTATACTATTTTGTAGTTGGAAGTGCATTTGTTTTTTCTATAGAAATAATGATTCAGTGAGAAAATAACATTCATGATTTTGGCTATGTTTAAGCGAAAAGTAGTATGATGGAAAACAATACAAAAACTTTAATAGAACTTTAATGCATGTGTGTATATGCATAAACACACAAATAAATGTGCCAATAAGTATATTTAACAAACCTTGACTTCACAACTATTAAGTACAGATCTTATATTTTCTATATATTTTTGACAGCACTGGAAAGAAAGATTTAGAATATGAGAATTGAAGAAAAATGAGTAAGAATTCATTTTAGTGAGTAAATTAGACCTTACTCTGAATTCTTCAAGCTTAGTTAAACTGATCACTGAGCTTAATTTGTGCTTAGTTTCTTAGTCATTTCTGACTATGACCCATTGGACTGTAGCCCACCATTTTTTCAGGCAAGAATAATGGAGTGTGTTGCCATTCTCTCCCATTTTCCTGGCCCAGGTATCAAACCAGTGTCTCCTGTTTCCTGCATTGCAGGCAGATTCTTTACTTGCTGAGCCATGATGAAGCTCAAATGAATCACAAAACCAGCCAAAAGAGGAAAAAAAAACACAAAATGAGTTTTCGGCAATGGGATTCATAGTGATAATCAAATGGAACTTTGGTATAGATAAATAATTGTTACTTTAAAAAAAGAAGAAGAAGAAGCAACAGGTAGAACCGGACATGGAACAATCGGCTGGTTCCAAATGGGTAAAGGAGAATGACAAGACTGTATATTGTCAACCTGTTTATTTAACTTACATGCAGAGTACATCATATGAAATGCCAGGATGGATGAATCACAAGCTAGAATCAAAATTGCTGGGAGAAATTATCAATAACTTCATGTATGCAGATGACACCACCCTTACAGCAGAAAGCAAAGAGGAACTAAAGAGCCTCTTGATGAGGGTAAAAGAGGAGAGTGAAAAAGCTGGCTTAAAACTCAGCATTCAAAAAGCAAAGATCATGGCATCTGGTCCCATCACTTCATGGCAAATAGAAAGGGGAAAAATTGGAAGTAGTGACAGATTTTATTTTCCTGGGCTCCAAAATCAAGGTGGATACTAACTGCAGCCATGAAATTAAAAGACACTTGCTCCTTGGAAGGAAAGCTATGACAAACCTAGCCATCATATTGTAAAGCAGAGACATCACTTTGCCGACAAAGGTCCATATAGGCACAGCTATGGTTTTTCCTGTAGTTATGTATGGATGTAAGTTAGACCATAAAGAAGGCTGAGCACTGAAGAATTCATTCTTTTTGGTTGTGGTGCTGGAGAAAACTCTTGAGAGTCCCTTGGACTGCAAGGAAATCAAATCAGTCACTAATCCTAAAGGAAATCAACCATGAATATTCATTGGAAAGACTGTTGCTGAAGTTGAAACTCCAATACCTTGGCCACCTAATTCAAAGAGCCAACTCATTGAAAAAGGCCCTGAATTTCTGAACTATTGAAGGCATAATGAGAAGCGAGCAGCAGAGGATGAAATGGTTAGATAGTATCACTAACTCAAAGGACATGAATTTGAGCACAGACAGTAAAGAATCCACCTGCAATGCAGGAGACCTGGGTTCAATCCCTAGGTTGGGAAGGTCCTCTGGAGGAGGACATGGCAACCCACTCCAGTATTCTGGCCTGGAGAAGCCCCATGGACAGAGGAGCCTGGCAGGCTACAGTCCATGGTGTTGCAAAGAGTAGGACACGACTGAGCGACTAGACCCACACATGCCACGAAAAATAGTGGAGGACAGAGAAGGCTGGGATGCTGCTGTCCATGGGGTCACATAGTTGGGCACTGTTTAGTGACTAAACAGCAGCAACAGCAATGAGCTTAAAAGGGTTTGAATTCAGTTTTGAACCTAGCTGGTCTAATATCAGAGATCTGTTTTGAACTGCAAAGAATTACAATAATAAAAAGTGGATTGAGTCCCATAATAAGTTTTTGGGGAATATTATTATTATCTCTGTATCTCCATTTCTAAGTGAAAAGTGACTATTCAGATGGGGAAACTGAGGCTCTACAAGTTTCAGGGGCTTACCTAAGTCCACATAGGTTGCTTTCAAACAGAGAATGTGAATTCAAACAGAGCTGTTTTGAAGCCCATAATATGGGCTGTTTTTAAAGCCCATATTATGGGCTTTAATAATAGCACCTGTAAAAGCAATTTGTTTACAGAGACTTTAGCTATAGTCTTCATTAGCCCAGATCTTTAATAGTAAAATTTGATAAAAATATCAGATATTTAGAGTCAGAACAAACTGGGTCAAATTTTTATTTTATTTATTGTTGACTACAACCAAATTACTTAGCCTATCTGATCCAGGTACTGATACATAGATTATCATTACCTGAACAGTTTCCAACACAGTGCCAGACATGTTGCATTTCATTATCTCAGTAAGTTGTGCCTTACCTTTATGACCCAAGGACCACCATTTGCTTATTTTGTAATTTTTCTTAGGTTCTGTTCAGTTATGATTTTCAGAATGTATTGATGATTCATTACTAATACATTATTTAAATATAAATTAATCATAACAGTGTGACATACTTAACATTATTGAATCATACATTTAAAAGTGGCTAAGATGATAAATTCTGGTACATATATATATAACACAAGTAAAAATATAAAAAATGTGTAAAGTAAAATTTATTACTTCTTTCTCTTCCAAAGCAATGATTTTTGAAACTTGTAAATGAAACTTGTAAAAAGATGAATTAGTTTCCATATTAAAACTTTGCCACTTTAGTAATATAGTAAATAAGTTAAAATATTAATAATTATAGCATGGAAATTATAAAAGGGCTTTGTCTGTTATGTTATGAAAAGTATTACCAGAAACATTTTTTCAAAGAACTAAGAATTATAATGATTAAGATAATCTTTTACTTCTAATTAGAAATTATTAGAAATTATACCATAGACTTCTTTTGCTCTATTCAATTTACCTGTTACAACTACAAAATGTTATAAAATTAAGAATTATTAAAAAGTATATCAAATGAAACTCTAAGTATTTTTTCAGCCTGACCCAAATTCATTTTGCATTATAAGATTTAATGGTGTTATTAATTTGTCACAATCAATTGATAGAGCAGAGCAGTGTAGTGATTTTTCAGTAGGCTGTGTATAATTTACTTCTGATCGAAATACCAGAAGTACATTCGAATGACGTCTTTAATCTGAAAATGATACGACATAGGATATTTAAAGAAATGTCTCATCAGAATTAGTAAAAAATTATTGAGGCTCATTATTTTGAAGAGAAATAGCTAATATTTGACTGTCACTTAGTCACTGCTGTAAAGAACGTATAGCTCAAAAGCCCATCAAGTAATTAATATAGGCAAAATGGCACCCCACTCCAGTACTCTTTTGCCGGGAAAATCCCATGGAAGAAGGAGCCTGGTAGGCTTCAGTCCATGGGGTCGCTAAGAGTCAGACAAGACTGAGTGATTTCACTTTCACTTTTCACTTTCATGCACTGGAGAAGGAAATGACAACCCACTCCAGTGTTCTTGCCTGGAGAATCCCAGGGACGGGGGAGCCTGGTGGGCTACTGTCTATGGGGTTGCACAGAGTCGGACACGACTGAAGTGACTTAGCAGCATGCTGATATTTTATATTAGTATTATAATTTAACTTTTTAATATTGACATATTGACATTCCAGCATATTTAAAAAATTACATGCATAGGGTTTTATAAAATGTAAATTTTAATATATGTTAACTATTTAATAAAGTAAAAATAAGCACCATTTATTTTTTGGTTTAAAAAACAGTATTAAATGTATTTATTAATGAAAATAACAGCTATATGTTACCATCACACTGAGATCATTAATCAATTAGTGTATGAGCCACTAGTTTAATATATAATCACAAAGTCTTGATGTGGTTAATCAAAGTGTACCACAGTAATATTCACAGCGTTTTAAAATTGTTCCTTCATTAAAACTAAACCTACATATAATAGTCAATAAATTTGGAGAAATATCACTACCAATTTTTCATAAACAGATATATTTGGCTAGATATGGTTTTAGGATCTAGGGTTCAGTCAAATGTGACTTATATGAATTATAATTTATAGACAAAAAGTTCTATAAAAAAGTTCTGTAAGTAGTAAGATTAAAGATTCACCCCTAAGTAAGATTGAAGATTTTTTTACCCTAAAGGAAGTGAAACGTATGAGTAGATATTTTAGAAGGGGAGTCTGAAGCCCTGATTACAATAAGAAGGGAAGTGTGACATTAAAATATATGGAATGAAAGAATGTCTGGTAGGAGGGAAATGTAAGTGTAAAGGCCATGAGGTGAGAATGAACATTGTTTATTAACGGGAAGGCTAGAGGGAAGATACCCACTGTCCAAGAGTCAGAAGGAATAGGTTGTTTTGTGACCTTTTCTAATCATTGCAAGGCACTCAGTTTGTTTCCTTAACTACGCAGTGAGACATAAATCTGCCTTTAACTACTTCAGGTCTGTGAAGTGGTAAACTTTGTCAAAGCATATTAAAAATTGTAAAGCGCTACAAAAATGCAAGGAAATGGTAACCCACTCCAGTATTCTTGTCTGGAAAATTCCATGGACAGAGGAGCCTGGTGGGCTGCAGTCCACGGGGTCGCAAAGAGTCGGACACGACTGAGCAACTTCACTTTCACAAAAATGCAAGTTATAGTTTTAGAATTATTCTGTTATATGATACAAGTCAATTAATCTGGGCCCCTGTGCCTGGTAGATGTTGCTCTAAGTACAAGTGTTGATGAAGTGTGTAGGAATTAAAATGACTTAATTTATTATAGTTTAGAAGGAGATCAGCCCTGGGATTTCTTTGGAAGGAATGATGCTAAAGCTGAAACTCCAGTACTTTGGCCACCTCATGCGAAGAGTTGACTCATTGGAAAAGACTCTGATGCTTTTCCAGCATCAGAGAAGGGGACGACAGAGGATGAGATGGCTGGATGGCATCACTGACTCAATGGACATGAGTCTGAGTGAACTCCGGGAGTTGGTGATGGGCAGGGAGGCCTGGCGTGCTGTGATTCATGGGGTCGCAAAGAGGCGGACACGACTGAGCGACTGAACTAAACTGAACTGAAAAGGCATTTTTACCAGGTAATCATTGCTGCTCCTCTCAAGTTTATTTTCTGAGTCTCAGCTTATCAATAAAAGGGGTTAATAAAGCCTAGTAAGTTTTTATTAAAAATTTGTTGTGACAATGCATATAAAGTACTTAGCAGTGTGCCTGGGATATGTTCATTTAAGATAGTTATGATCATGAACTATTGTACCAAAATATAATAATGAATCTCATATAAATTCATATGTGAAGTTCTTAATCACTGATGAAGAACATATAATTGTATAATAAAGCAGTCATAGGTTACAAAATAAACACACAAACTGTATTTGGAAGTCAGTAATTTCATTAAATAATGAGTTTGGAATAGTAGAGGCACTGAACTCATAACGGTTACATTTTTAAGAACATTTTAAGAATGTTTTGATTAACCAAAATAATTAAATACACACACCATTGGCTTTTAATTAAAAAAGACAATCCTGTTATTTCATAGACCTCTTGAATCGTAACAAGCATGGTGGTTTTATTTGTCCAATAATATTGTCTGAAATAAAATGTTTTAACAGTTAGAGGCATGTGTTTCTGCAAAGTGTATAAAAACATGGAATAATATACTTTGAGGAATGTCTGTTTAGTAGCTTATCTGTATGGAGGTCTGTGGATACAATGGTGAAACAAAATTTCTTCCACCATCAATATTATCTTTTATTCTGAGGAGAATTGCCACAGACACAAAGTCATGATGTAAAGTAGTAAGTTAAGTGAAAGTTGGAGATACATAAATCAGGTTGTGGTATGAGACTAATAATTAAGGAAGGCATTTTGAATGAGGGAACTGTAAGCCAAGCCCTCAAGGTCTAGGATCCACCAGTCAAAATCAGGATTTGAGTCTTGTAGAGAGAGGGTAGAACATGAGCAAAAATGTAACTAAGAAACAGGAAGAGGTGTTTGGAGATGATGCATGTGTTTATTTTCTTGATTATGAAAATGATTCTGTATATTTATATATATATATAAAACTAACAAATTGCTTATGTTAATTATGTGCAGTTTATTATATATCAGTTTTATCTTAATAAAGCTGTAAAAACATTTAAAGAGGTCTAACCAAGAATGGGAAGTGAGAATGTAGGTTAGTAGGGGGTCAATCTTTAATATCCATTTTTATTCTATAAAAAGCTGAATTTTTTATTAAAATATTATCTCTAACATATGTGTCATCCATCCTCAGCTTACCTTGCAAGATAAGTCACAAAATTTTCTGAAGAATCAGTAATCTCCATGGTTTTTCATATTTCAGAAACATAAAAAGACTCAGACATTTTGTAAAATTATAATTTGGAAATAATTTCAGATTCACAGAAGAATACCAAAGATAATATAGAGAATTTCTGTATATCATTTTTCAGTCTCTCTTAATAATAACATTTTGTATAAGCAGGGCACATTTGTCAAAATTAAGAGATTAACATTGGCATTTTATTAACTAAACTACAGACTTTATCTTGCTTTCACCAGTCTTTCCATTTACATATACTTTCTCCTGTTGCATGATTCAATTTGAGCCTACATTTTGTTCTGTTTTCTTAATTCCTTGGATACTTCCAATCTGTGATAGTTTCTCAATCTTGTCTTTCATGACTAGGGAATTGAATCTTGCTGTTAAATAATTTTGTAGAATTTTTTAGAATATCCTACAACTTTGGTTATTTTAAAATTCTCTCATTCAACTGAAGCCATGAATTTTAGCGAAGAATACTGTAGAGGTGAATTGTTTTTTACATAGTATCATATTGAGGGAAACAGAATATTATCGTGACTTTCTACTCGTGATGTTAAGCTTGATCATGTGAATGAGGAGATATCTGCCAGGTTTCTACACTGTATTCCCCCTCCTCACTGGTAATTTATAAATATTATGAGGCATTACACTGAAGCCATACAAATATTTTGCTTTTCCTGAATCATCTAGTTACTAACTTTAACATTCATCAGTGAATCTCACTGTGGTGTTCTAATAGGGATTTTCTATCTCCTCATTAATTCCACATTTCTAAATTGAATAAATGTATTTATTTATACCATCAATTATTTATAACTGTATGAACTCATAGATACATATTTTATCCTTTAGTTCAAAACGAGTACTACCTTTATATTTTTCTTCACGTTGTTTGAGCTTCACACCCAGGAACACTTCCATACTATTTTGTATGCTCCTTTTTAATTGTCCCATCTTTTTGTGGTTGTTGTTTATTCTTATTTCCCACAGGTTGTTTCAGGCTCATCTTGTATTTTACCTTCTCCAGCCAGGAAGGAATATTAACTGTTTTTCAAGGATCCTTTGTTCTTGCTATTGGCAAGTGGTACTTAGAAACTGTGATCTTGGTGCTCGGTATATTCACTATTATTGAGGTGACATCTCTTTTTGGGTCTACTCAGTAGACAGAGCTAGGAAATGTATGTGTACTAATTCATGTGTACATAGAGCTCCACATCTCCACATAATATGTATCACATACATACGAATAACTGGTAATGCACAGAAACACATATACACACCAAAACAAAATGTGAATTCATACTGCTGTCTCACTACAGTGCAGCACCACGAGGTTCAATCTATCATTCTCCTTTCCTTCTTTGGAAGTTTTCTCTTCAACAGTAAGAAAATTTGCTCTTATTATCTATAATGAACTTATTTATGCAACCCTAATATACATATAGTTTCAGAATTACTAATCCAAATCCTTATGTGGAAGAAATTTACTAACTAGTGTACAGTGTTTTTGTACAGAATCTTTATCTCTGCAGTGCCCAGTCAAAACACTTCCAAAGTAGGTACATCAGCTCCTTTGCTCACTTCCTTCAATGTGGTTATACCATTTATTTGTATTATAATTAAATTCTTCCTATACAGTTTGCATTTCATTCTGGGACCCGTTGACACTGTGTTTTCTTATTGCTGTTTTTATTTTTAAACATGAATGTAGGAAACTTCGTTCTGTGGGTACAATTCAATGGGTTATGACAAATTCATAATCATGTATCCACCACACAGTGCTCAGTCACTCAGTTGTACCTAATTCTTTTTCAACTCCATGGACTGTAGCTGGCCAGGCTCCTCGTTCATGGAATCTTCCAGGCAGGAATACTGGAGTGGATTGCCATTTCCTACTCCAGGAGATCTTCTCGACCCAGGGATTGAACCCATGTCTCTGGTGTCTCCTGCATTGGCAGGTGGATTCTCTACCACTGTGCCACCTGGGAAGCCCCTATCCACCAAACAATACTAAACAAAACAGTTCTATCATCTCCAAATACTACTTGCTGCCCCTTTGTAGATAACCTCTCTCTAAGCCCCGCTGTCGACATCCATGGATCTTTTCCTCTCCCTATTATTTTGTTTATTCCAGAAAGTCATATGAGACCATATAATATGTAGCCTTTGGGACCTGGCTTCTTTCACTTAACAAAGTACATTTAAGATTTATTCACATTGTTGCATGAATCAATAGCTTAGTCTTCTTTTATTGCTGAGTAGCATTCAATTATATGAGAGTTTGTTTATCCATTTATCCGGTGAGAGATATTTGGGTTGTCTCCTGGTTTTAGTGATTATAAATAAAGTGGATATAAACTTTTGTATACAGACTTTATGTCAATGTAAGTTTCCAACTCACATGGGAAACTCCTAAAAATGAGATTACTGAGTCAATACAGTAAGTATTCATTTTTTTTGCCAGTTCCTTTTTTCCTCTTCAAGCTTTTTTTGATAGAAACAAAATTTACATAGAATAATATGTACTGTCACTCTTCCAATTGTTATCTCTGTACATTTGGTTAAACAAGCTATGATAGCATCAAACAAATGAAAATACACACTGGGTATTCTTGTATTCGGCTTTTTTATTCAGCATCATATTTTTAAAAAAAAATTTTTTTATTTTTAAACTTTACATAATAGTTTTGCCAAATATCAAAATGAATCCGCCACAGGTATACATGTGTTCCCCATCCTGAACCCTCCTCCCTCCTCCGTCCCCATACCATCCCTCTGGGTAGTCCCAGTGCACTAGTCCCAAGCATCCAGTATCCTGCATCGAACCTGGACTGGCATCTCGTTTCATACATGATATTTTACATGTTTCAGTGCCATTCTCCCAAATCTTCCCACCTTCTCCCTCTCTCATAGAGTCCATAAGACTGTTCTATACATCAGTGTCTCTTTTGCTGTCTCGTACACAGGGTTATTGTTACCATCTTTCTAAATTCCATATATATGCGTTAGTATACTATATTGGTGTTTTTCCTTCTGGCTTACTTCACTCTGTATAATAGGCTCCAGTTTCATCCACCTCATTAGAACTGATTCAAATGTTTTCTTTTTAATGGCTGAGTAATACTCCATTGTGTATATGTACCACTGCTTTCTTATCCATTCATCTGCTGATGGGCATCTAGGTTGCTTCCATGTCCTGGCTATTATAAACAGTGCTGCGATGAACATTGGGGTACACGTGTCTCTTTCCCTTCTGGTTTCCTCAGTGTGTATGCCCAGCAGTGGGATTACTGGATCATAAGGCAGTTCTATTTCCAGTTTTTTAAGGAATCTCCACACTGTTCTCCATAGTGGCTGTACTAGTTTGCATTCCCACCAACAGTGTAAGAGGGTTCCCTTTTCTCCACACCCTCTCCAGCATTTATTATTTGTAGACTTTTGGATCGCAGCCATTCTGACTGGTGTGAGATGGTACCTCATAGTGGTTTTGATTTGCATTTCTCTGATAATGAGTGATGTTGAGCATCTTTTCATGTGTTTGTTAGCCATCTGTATGTCTTCTTTGGAGAAATGTCTGTTTAGTGCTTTGGCCCATTTTTTGATTGGGTCATTTATTTTTCTGGAGTTGAGCTGGAGGAGTTGCTTGTATATTTTTGAGATTAGTTGTTTGTCAGTTGCTTCATTTGCTATTATTTTCTCCCATTCTGAAGGCTGTCTCTTCACCTTGCTAATAGTTTCCTTTGATGTGCAGAAGCTTTTAAGGTTAATTAGGTCCCATTTGTTTATTTTTGCTTTTATTTCCAATGTTCTGGGAGGTGGGTCATAGAGGATCCTGCTGTGATGTATGTCAGAGAGTGTTTTGCCTATGTTCTCCTCTAGGAGTTTTATAGTTTCTGGTCTTACGTTGAGATCTTTAATCCATTTTGAGTTTATTTTTGTGTATGGTGTTAGAAAGTGTTCTAGTTTCATTCTTTTACAAGTGGTTGACCAGATTTCCCAGCACCACTTGTTAAAGAGATTGTCTTTAATCCATTGTATATTCTTGCCTCCTTTGTCAAAGATAAGGTGTCCATATGTGCGTGGATTTATCTCTGGGCTTTCTGTTTTGTTCCATTGATCAATATTTCTGTCTTTGTGCCAGTACCATACTGTCTTGATAACTGTGGCTTTGTAGTAGAGCCTGAAGTCAGGTAGGTTGATTCCTCCAGTTCCATTTTTCTTTCTCAAGATCGCTTTGGCTATTCGAGGTTTTTTGTATTTCCATACAAATTGTGAAATTATTTGTTGTAGCTCTGTGAAGAATACTGTTGGTAGCTTGATAGGGATTGCATTGAATCTATAAATTGCTCCAGTTCCATTCTTCTTTCTCAAGATCGCTTTGGCTATTCGAGGTTTTTTGTATTTCCATACAAATTGTGAAATTATTTGTTCTAGCTCTGTGAAGAATACTGTTGGTAGCTTGATAGGTATTGCATTGAATCTATAAATTGCTCCAGTTCCATTCTTCTTTCTCAAGATCGCTTTGGCTATTTGAGGTTTTTTGTATTTCCATACAAATTGTGAAATTATTTGTTCTAGCTCTGTGAAGAATACTGTTGGTAGCTTGATAGGTATTGCATTGAATCTATAAATTGCTTTGGGTAGTATACTCATTTTCACTATATTGATTCTTCCAATCCATGAACATGGTATATTTCTCCATCTATTAGTGTCCTCTTTGATTTCTTTCACCAGTGTTTTATAGTTTTCTATATATAGGTCTTTAGTTTCTTTAGGTAGATATATTCCTAAGTATTTTATTCTTTCCGTTTCAATGGTGAATGGAATTGTTTCCTTAATCTCTCTTTCAGTTTTCTCATTATTAGTGTATAGGAATGCAGGGGATTTCTGTGTGTTGATTTTATATCCTGCAACTTTACTATAGTCGTTGATTAGTTCTAGTAGTTTTCTAGTGGAGTCTTTAGGGTTTTCTATGTAGAGGATCATGTCATCTGCAAATAGTGAGAGTTTTACTTCTTCTTTTCCAATTTGGATTCCTTTTATTTCTTTTTCTGCTCTGATTGCTGTGGCCAAAACTTCCAAAACTATGTTGAATAGTAATGGTGAAAGTGGGCACCCTTGTCTTATTCCTGACTTTAGAGGAAATGCTTTCAATTTTTCCCCATTGAGGATAATGTTTGCTGTGGGTTTGTCATATATAGCTTTTATTATGTTGAGGTATGTTCCTTCTATTCCTGCTTTCTGGAGAGTTTTTATCATAAATGGGTGTTGAATTTTGTCAAAGGCTTTCTCTGCATCTACTGAGATAATCATATGGTTTTTATTTTTCAATTTGTTAATGTGGTGTATTATACTGACTGATTTGCGGATATTGAAGAATCCTTGCATCCCTGGGATAAAGCCCACTTGGTCATGGTGTATGATCTTTTTAATGTGTTGTTGGATTCTGATTGCTAGAATTTTGTTAAGGATTTTTGCATCTATGTTCATCAGTGATATTGGCCTGTAGTTTTCTTTTTTTGTGGGATCTTTGTCAGGTTTTGGTATTAGGGTGATTTTGGAAGTTTACCTTCCTCTGCAATTTTCTGGAAGAGTTTGAGCAGGATAGGTGTTAGCTCTTCTCTAAATTTTTGGTAGAATTCAGCTGTGAAGCCGTCTGGACCGGGGCTTTTGTTTGCTGGAAGATTTTTGATTACAGTTTCAATTTCCGTGCTTGTGATGGGTCTGTTAAGATCTTCTATTTCTTCCTGGTCCAGTTTTGGAAAGTTGTACTTTTCTAAGAATTTGTCCATTTCTTCCATGTTGTCCATTTTATTGGCATATAATTGTTGAAAGTAGTCTCTTATGATCCTTTGTATTTCTGTGTTGTCTGTTGTGATCTCTCCATTTTCATTTCTAATTTTATTGATTTGCTTTTTCTCCCTTTGTTTCTTGATGAGTCTGGCTAATGGTTTGTCCATTTTATTTATCCTTTCAAAGAATCAGCTTTTGGTTTTGTTGATTTTTGCTATGGTCTCTTTTGTTTCTTTTGCATTTATTTCTGCTCTAATTTTTAAGATTTCTATCCATTTGTTTTATGAATTAGTAAGTCATTTCTTATTGTTGATAATTTTTTGATGAAATAAATTTATCACAATCTGTTTATTCATTCAAATGTTAATGGAAATGTTGTTTTCCCCTCCAGTTTTTTGTGAGATGAATAAAGATAAAATAAACAGTACTTACATATTTACATTTTTCCTTCTTTTGGACGGCTGGAATTGCTCAGTCATAGGTAGGTGTATTTTTATCTTGTAACTGATAAATAATATTTTAAAAGACTTGAATCATTTTACACACCCAGTAATAGTATATTGGAATTACAACTGCTACACGTTCTAATGTTGTCTTTTATTTTAGCTATCCTAGTTAGTGTGTGGAGAAGGCAATGGCACCCCACTCCAGTACTCTTGCCTGGACAATCCCATGGATGGAGGAGCCTGGTAGGCTGCAGTCCATGGGGTCGCTAAGAGTTGCACACAACTGAGTGAGTTCACTTTCACTTTTCACTTTCATGCATTGAAGAAGGAAATGGCAGCCCACTCTAGTATTCTTGCCTGGAGAATCCCAAGGACGGGGGAGCCTGGTGGGTTGCCGTCTATGGGGTCACACAGAGTTGGACACGACTGAAGCAACTTAGCAGCAGCAACAGCAGTAGAAAGATTTATAAGTTTATTTGTTTAAAACAATAGGCATTTTCAGTGTTCCTGTCTTCTAATAGCTTTTACAACTTGTACTTTTCAGGTACCTGTATTTCTTCTAATTTCCCAAGTATTGCTTTAATTTTATTCATAATATTTGTTGTTATACATTTAATATTTATGGAATATATAATGATGATTCCTCCTTTATGTCTGATGTTGGAATTTTTTTGTTGTTCAGTCTGCCTATATGTTGTTGAGTCAGCTATATGCTGTCTTGCTATATATGTATCGATTCCTTTAATCATTTTAAAGAACTAACTTCTGTAATATTTTTGTTTTCTCTTTCAATGATTTTGTTATTTTGTTTTCTTTCTTATAAATTTTAAAAATTTATTTTGTACTTACATTTTCCTTCATATAATCTTCTAGCTTCTTTGATTTTTCTCTTATAGTTTCTTATGTTGAAAACTTAGCTTATAGATTTTAAACCTTCCTTTCTTTATAAAATAAGCATTTAGAGCTTTACATTTCCCTCTATGTACCTATAGTTTTATCCACTAATATTTTTTATATATTTTACTTTAACCCTCATTTAGTTGTAAATGCATTTTTATTTTCTTTTCCTATTATTTGATTAATAGGCAATCTAGGAGTATATTATTTAATTTCCAAATATTTGGGTAAATAACTAAGGTGTATTTTTTATTTCTAATTTAATTATATATTCTTGTAGGATTTTAAGACTTTGAAATTTATTTAGTTTGCTTTATGACCTAGAGTTTCTTAGGGCTGTTTAGTCTTCTATCATATTAATTAAATTAATTTAGATTTTCTAATTCATATTTTTTCCTCTTGCCTTATGAATCCCTGAGAAATGGAAGTTAAATGCTCCACTATGATGTAGATTTATCCTTTTTTTAACTTTCAGTTCAGTTCAGTTAAGTCCCTCAGTCGTGTCCGACTCTTTGCGACCCCATGAATCACAGCACGCCAGGCCTCCCTGTCCATCACCAACTCCCTGAGTTCACTCAGACTCACGTCCATCGAATCAGTGATGCCACCCAGCCATCTCATCCTCTGTTGTCTGCTTCCCTCCTGCACCCAATCCCTCCCAGCATCAGAGTCTTTTCCAATGAGTCAGCTCTTCGCATGAGGTGGCCAAAGTACTGGAGTTTCAGCTTTAGCATCATTCCTTCCAAAGAAATCCCAGGGCTGACCTCCTTCAGAATGGACTGATTGGATCTCCTTGCAGTCCAAGGGTCTCTCAAGAGTCTTCTCCAACACCACAGTTGAAAAGCATCAATTCTTCGGCGCTCAGCCTTCTTCACAGTCCAACTCTCACATCCATACATGACCACAGGAAAAACCATCTAGCCTTGACTAGACGGACCTTTGTTGGCAAAGTAATGTCTCTGCTTTTCGATATGCTATCTAGGTTGGTCATGACTTTCCTTCCAAGGAGTAAGCGTCTTTTCATTTCATGGCTGCAGTCACCATCTGTAGTGATTTTGGAGCCCCAAAAAATAAAGTCTGACACTGTTTCCACTGTTTCCCCATCTATTTCCCATGAAGTGATGGGACCAGGTGCCATGATCTTCGTTTTCTGAATGTTGAGCTTTAAGCCAACTTTTTCACTCTCCTCTTTCACTTTCATCAAGAGGCTTTTGAGTTCCTCTTCACTTTCTGCCATAAGGGTGGTGTCATCTGCATATCTGAGGTTATTGATATTTCTCCCAGCAATCTTGATTCCAGCTTGTGTTTCTTCCAGTCCAGCGTTTCTCATGATGTACTCTTCATATAAGTTAAATAAGCAGGGTGACAATATACAGCCTTGACGTACTCCTTTTCCTATTTGGAACCAGTCTGTTGTTCCATGTCCAGTTCTAACTGTTGCTTCCTGACCTGCATACAGATTTCTCAAGAGGCAGGTCAGGTGGTCTGGTATTCCCATCTCTTTCAGAATTTTCCATTAGTGCTATCAATTTTACTTTCGTGAATTTTGGAGCTCTCTTATTTAACACATGTTTAGGAATAATCAGCAGACTATTTTATCTTTATGAAGTGACCGTCTTTACCTCTGGTAACACTTCTTGTTCTGAAGTACTTGTCTGATGATAATGAAGCCACATCAGCCTACTGCTGCTAAGTTGCTTCAGTCGTGTCCGACTCTGTGTGACCCCATAGATGGCAGCCCACCAGGCTTCCCCATCCCTGGGATTCTCCAGGCAAGAACACTGGAGTGGGTTGCCATTTCCTTCTCCAATGCATGAAAGTGAAAAGTGAAAATGAAGTCGCTCAGTCGTGTCCGACTCTGCGATCCCACGGACTGCAGCCTACCAGGCTCCTCTGCCCATGGGATTTTCCAGGCAAGGGTACTGGAGTGGGGTACCATTGCCACATCAGCCTATTGAGTTTAAATTTTGCATGCTGTGTCTTTCCATCATTTAATTTAACCTTTCTGTATCTTCATATTTAAAATGCATCACTTGAAAGCATGTAGTTGTGTATTATTTTTTTCATTTTTACCAGTTTTTTCTTTTTAATTGGGGTGTATAGTTTATTTAAATATAATTTAATCTGTGTTTAAAATTCATCTGTTTTTCTATGTTTTTTATAATTGTTTCCTGTGTTCTGTATTTCTTTTTTCTTCCTTTCTGCCATTACTTATGTTAATTCAACACTTTTAGTTTCTAACTTTGTCATTCTATCTACTTTATTGGCTTTTTGTTTATTATTATTATTTTAATATATAATTTTCTCTAGGAAGAACGAGGAGTTTAGCTATAGGAATAGAAGTGTAAGCAGGATGTTTTAAGTGTAAGATTAGTGTAATGAAAAATGATGCTCAAAGTTATCGAGGTCTGAATCATTGAAGTGTGTTAATATTATCTTCTATGTCAAAACTGAGGTTGTCGGTGTAATTGTTAAAGCTCTTATAATAGGGAGGTTATCCTGGTGTTATTCCAGTGAATCCTAAATGTAATCACAAGTGAAGTTGGAGGGAAAGGGAAAGTAAAAGTGAAAGTCATTCAGTCGTGTCCGAGTGTTTGTGACCTCATGGAATATACAGTCCTTGGAATTCTCTAGGCCAGAATATTGGAGTGGGTAGCCTTTCCTTTCTCCAGGGTATTGGAGGGAGGTAGAGGGAAATTTGACAACAGATACAAAAAAGAAAAAGTGTGACCACTGAAGTAGGATACTACCCTGCTGGCAGTAAAAGCTAAAGACAGCAAGGAAACAGGTTTCCTGTAGAACCTCCAGAATGAGTACAACCATGCTGACACTTTGATTTTGGCCCAATAAAACCTATTTCAGATTTAATAACATACAGAACTGTAAAGAAAATAAATATATTGTTTGTTTAAAGCCCTCAGATTTGTGGTAATTTATCAAAGCTCACATAAAAGACAATGGGATAAGACCTTGTGTTTGGAATATGTGTGTATTTAGTTTCAGTCATGTCTGACTTTTTGTGACCCTTTGAACTGTAGCCCACCAGACTCCTCTGTTCATGGAGTTTTCCAGGCAAGAATAACTGGAGTGGGTTGCCATTTTTTTTCCTAGGGGATCTTCCTGACCCAGGGATTGAGCCTACATCTCTTGAGTCTCCTGCATTGCAGGCAGATTCTTTACCTGCTGAGCCATAATATAACCAAAGATAATATCTTGGTAGTGATTAGCATCATCAAGGTACAAGATTAAAATATAATTTTGGTTAATCATTTTTTATCATCGTAGATATTTGCTACCCATATAGAGGTATGAAGTCATCAGAATAATTCATATACATGAGAAATACAAAGATTTGTTATAAGAAGAATGTGTCCATTATATTTTATAATTGTATTTTACTACAAAAAAGTTAGCCTTAGAAGGAAACAATGTTTTATTATGTCAAAACAAATTATCCATTCTGTTAAATTCACCACACCACGAATATTTACAGTGTGGATATTAGTCTTTGTCATCTCTCTAACCTAATTAATCTTAACACTCTGGACTTGTAGAGTGACAGAACTAGAAAGCATTTTAGCCACTACCCTCATCTGGGAGAGGAAATGCAGGCCCAGAAATATTCAATTAATCACTCTGATTCTAAGATAGAAAAAAGCCACAAATCATTTAGAATAATTTTCTCTCAAATTCTTGAAGAATTATTTTAAAACTTTGAACCATTTGAATTATGTATATTAATATTCTTCATTTAGTTGAAAAGTCCAATTTCAGTCAGGAAAACAATAGCCATTATAGGATTTTGGAGAACAAAGGACTTAATACAGGCCATTTTAGGCTTGCCTAACCATTGTTGCAAGGGTTAAGTGAAGAAGATTAGAGAAGAAGTTCCTAAAAGCGACTGATTCACAGGACTCACATGGAAGTCACAGTGAATTTGGTCAGTCTCATCAGGATATTGTTAGCTGTGAAAGCAGACCATTGTCCTAACCCGTCTCTATAGGAATGGTGGACCTCCGCCTTTTTGCTGAGCCCTCGCACTTAACATTCTCAGCTGCTGGCTGTACCAGAGCATGACTCTCAAAGCTCACCTATGTGCAGGATTTGCTTCAAGATCCCAGAGATGATTTCTTTTTCCATTTTCAAAATCTGGCACAAGTGTCTCACATTCGCTGACCCTTCTCCCTGCAGTATATTGAGGAACTTAGAAAGGGTGGCAACGATACTAGCCGAACACAGCTTTTTGTTTTTTCTTTTTTCTTTGAATTTTTAAAAGTTTTTGAAATTTTATTACAGTTAGTTGATGTAGTTTTTTATAAATAAAACATTTGATATTGGCCTTTACAATATTCACTCTGCTATTAATTTTGTTGTACTATATTTTGCCTATGGCATTAATCTTGTGGTCCAGTCTGAATTTCTTCAGGACCCATCAGCCAGATATATCTTAGTGCCATGATAGCAGTAACAATAAAGTAAATATAAGTTAACTTCCAAACAAGCTCACATTAGATTCGTAATGTGTGTCAGTCAGGAAACATACTCTTTCTGAACGTGTTCAGTTCAGTTCAGTCACTCGGTGGTGTTTGACTCTTTGCGACCCCATGGACTGCAGCATGCCAGGCTTCCCTGTCCATCACCAACTCCCGGAGCTTACTCAAACTCATGTCCATTGAGTCAGTGATGCCATCCAACCATCTCATCCTCTGTCATTCCCTTCTCCTTCTGTCTTTGATCTTTCCCAGCATCAGTGTCTTTTCATGAGTCAGTTCTTCACATCAGGTGGCCTAAGTATTGGAGTTTCAGCTTCAGCATCAGTCCTGCCAATGAATATTCAGGCCTGATTTCATTTAGGATGGACTGGTTGGATCTCCTTGCAGTCCAAGGAACTCACAAGAGTCTTCTCCAACACCACAGTTCAAAAGCATCAATTCTTCAACACTCAGTTTTCTTTATAGTCCAACTCTCATATCCATACGTGACCACTGGAAAAACCATAGCCTTGACTAGATGGACCTTTGTTGGCAAAGTAATGTCTCAGCTTTTGAATATGCTTTTTAGGTTTGTCATAGCTTTTCTTCCAAGGGGCAAGCGTCTTTTAACTGAACATGTCAGCATCTGTTATTTTATCTTTGATTATTAGTGACTTATCAAACATCCTTAGTACTCTTCCTCAAAGACAGTCTGTGTCTTGTAGCTTTTCCAGCTATGACACAATTTTTATATTTGAGTCCTATTGGTATGGTATTAGGCTTCCCTGGTGGCTCAGCAGTAAAGAATACACCAGCAATGCAAGAGATGCAGGAGATGCAAGATGTAGGAGACATGGGTTCAGTCTCTGAATCAGAAAAATCCCCTGGAGGAGGGCCTGGCAGCCCACTCTAGTATTCTTGTCAGGAAATCCCATGGACAAGAGCTTGGCAGGCTGCCATCCATGGGGTCACCAAGAGTCAAACACAGCTTAAGCGACTGACCATGGTGTGGTATTAGGTGTTAAGGAGGCTTCTATAACTTGCTAATTTATCTCAGTCTTTCAGTGGCCTGTGTCTCTGGCCTCTGACCATAATATTTTCTTCTTGTGTATTTTTTTTCCCCCTCCTTATGTGAGACAGAAAGTTAGGAGGAGGCTAAAGTGGGAGGAATAGCCTTCTTTCAGGGCTCTGGAACAAGACTCTGGTAGAGTCTTTCCCAGCAATGCAGGGCTTTGTTAGATGGAACGCTTATGGTGTAATGTAAAATTAACAAGGATTACTTATTGCACCTTCACCATGAGAACCTGATGGGGTTCTTGAACATAAATACCATGAAAGTTTGGGGACCTTCTGAAGACTGCAGCCTTGAACAGTAAATCACTTTCATCTAAATTCACACTTGCTACTGCTACTGCTAAGTCACTTCAGTCGTGTCCGACTCTGTGCGACCCCATAGACAGCAGCCCACCAGGCTCCCCCGGTCCTGGGATTCTCCAGGCAAGAATACTGGAGTGATTTGCCATTTCCTTCTCCAATGCATGAAAGTGAAAAGTGAAAGTGAAGTCGCTCAGTCGTGTCTGACTCTTTGTGACCCCATGGACTGCAGCCTACCAGGCTCCTCTGCCCATGGGATTTTCCAGGCAAGAGTACTGGAGTGGGGTGCCATTGCCTTCTCCAAAATCCATACTTGGTTTCCAGCAATTCGTCAAAACTGCCTTTTAATTGTTCCTCTCAGTTTATGGCTCCAGTGGCTCCTTCTCAAGGTTAGGAGATGTTGACTATCACTCCAGGTTCACTTGTTTCTCCAGACCTCATGGTAGTACTTATCCTGTGACCTCAGTTCTCTGAAGAGTCCAAGAAAGGTACCGATTTGTAGTTTGCTCAGTTTTTATTGTTTTGTTTGTAGGGAATAGAATGAAGTCTTCAAAGCTATTTATAGCAGAGCTGAAGCTAGAAATCTTGCCATTGTTGTTTGGAGCCACATTGGAACAATTCAAATGTATCTTTCCTTTTTTAAAAAAATAGGCTTAGTGGCTCAATATTGCCTTTTTCCTCATAATTTCATTTATTTATTTGAGACTTGTTTACTTTTTTTTCCTCACAATTTTGGATCTTTGTTGTGAAGGCTTTTCTCTAGTTGCGGTGAGCAGGGCCTACTGTTTACTCTTTGTGGTGCATGGGCTTCTCATTGCTGTGGCTTCTCTTGTTGCTGAGCACGGGATCCAGGCACACCGGCTTCAGTAGTGGCAGCTCCTGAGCTTGAGAGAACAGGCTCAGTAATTGTGGTGCGCAGGTTTAGATGCTCCACAGCTTGTGGGATATTCCTGGACCAGGGATCAAATCCATGTCTTCCTCATTGACAGGCAGACTGTTTATCACTGAGTCATCAGGAAATCCCCTCAAATATATCTTAAGGGTGAATTTCTTTCCAAGCTGGTATCCTGCCATGGAATTTTGAAGAGCAAGTTACGGATATATTCTTTTTACAAAGTGGCTTAGAAAGTCTTAATCCTGGGAAGTGAAAGTGTTATTTGCTCAGTCATGTGTCACTCTTTGTGATCCTATGGCCTGTTATGTAGCCTCTGTCCATGGGATTCTCCAGGCAAGAATACTGGAGTGGGTAGCCATTCTCTTTTCCAGGGGATCGTCATGACCGGCCCCAGGGAACGAACCTGATCTCCCCCATTGCAGACAGATTCTTTACCATCTGAGCTTCCAGGGAAGCTTTAATCCTGGAAAACAATGTTCAATTTCACAGTTATTTAGTAGCTTAGGGGATCTTCCTGGTCTGTGTGGTTCTCCCTATAGCACAGTACAAAAATATATATATATAGTTCCAAGTAATAATTTTTACTTATGGTTAAAACTTAAAATTGCTTTGAATAGAAAAACTAGTATTCAGTAATATGATATTTTGAGAGATAGGAGCCATCCTGCTGAAGTACAACTGAAATATTTTATGGAGAATGCTTCATTTTTGCAGTGTGGATGGAGTAACATAAAGTTATATCCCAGCTAAGAGTTTAGGAAGATATTTTCTGCAAACTAGCAAAATCCTGTGCCAAAAACACACACTTGTAAAATAATTAAGATTGTGTCTCACTTGACAGTCTCACATCAGATAAGACTTGGCTTGTAGTGGGGCTCATGCAGAAATGAAGATAGTACTGTCATGCTTATTGTTTTTAATCAAAAATACATTTTACGTTCTTACTGTTTCCTTCTCTTGTTTGTCTCATGTGCACAGAACGTTTAATATAGCACTTCATCTCTAGTTTACTTTAGACAATTTATGTTGTCTCTTTCTTTAAGATTCTTTAAAGAATGTTAGTATAGTACCGTGGACGGAGGAGCCTGGTGGGCTGCAGTCCATGAGGTCGCGAAGAGTCAGACACGACTGAGCGACTTCACTTCCACTTTTCGCTTTCATGCACTGGAGAAGGAAATGGCAACCCACTGCAGTGTTCTTGCCTGGAGAATCCCAGGGACGGGGGAGCCTGGTGGGCTGCCGTCTATGGGGTCGCACAGAGTCGGACACGACTGAAGCGACTTAGCAGCAGCAGCATAGTGTTCTATGTATTGATGGTGTTTGTAGCTTTATATGAAATCTCTGAAATCTCTACCTGTGGGGCACAGAAAGACTGGAATTGATGTTTGATCATCTACCACCTGTGAGATGATTTTTATTCTCTATTGCATATATTTCACATTAGGAATAGAAGACATTTGTGCCTGAAACAGATACAAAAAAAAACTTTCTTCCTCAAAAGTGTTCATTCTTCCCAGAAGCACTTGGTTGCCCCCTGCCTACAGAGTGATATTCTGGGAAACTTTAAAAAAAAAAAAAAATTCTGTTACAAATTTTGCTACAATACACAGCTTATTTTTCCACACCCACACACCCAACACATCCATTAACATTAGATTTCTGAAGTGTGAAGCAGGACTTCCTGGTGGCATTTTCACATTTTATGTAGCTGTTGATGAAGCCACTGCTGACACTGGGTATGTCACTGTAAAATCCCGAGACTTTTTGGAGGAAAGAAAAGTGTTACCCAATTATTTTCTCAAAATATAGCACACAGGCAAGTAACTGAGAAGATAGTATCCACCTGACTGTCAGCTCTTCAAACTCTGTGGCCTATCAGTTTAACTTCCTTGTTAAAAGCCTTTATTAAACAATTTAAAAACTATGGATTATAGAGTTTTGCTCATTTAGAGACAAGGAGGAACTATCTACTCAGCAAAAAATGAGGAGATATGATTTAAATTGGTTGGTTCCACAGTTGAAATGCAGGAGACGGTTGCAGAGCTCAGTTTTGTGTGAGGTAGTTTTCAAATTATTATGCTCTGAAAATTATTTTGCCCAGCATATCTGTAACAGCTTTAGAGAGCTGCAGTTCTCTGAATAGTTCAGGACAAAAAGTTGTTGTAGGTTGAATTTCTCTGATCACTGAGGGGAGCTGAGGTTTCTTTGTTATTCTTCATTTATATCCTTACAGTCAATTGCAAACTCTATTTCTGTTTACACTTCTAGACAGTTAATTTTAAATCCTTTATTTTGCCAGTTAAAATGATGAATGTCAGATCTTGATTAGAAAAGCGCTGATTTTTTGTAACTCAACAAGGAAGGAAAAGAGATTCTTTACATTAAATTACAATTTTGAACAGAGATAAAATTGAAATTATTTTGATTTATAAAAAAAAACTGAATGATTGTGCTGAAATGGCTCTTGGTTTATTGTTATATTTCTTTCCCTGTCACTGTGGAGAAATATAAACTACATAAGTGATTTGCAATTGTTGTTTCTCAGTCTCCAAGTCATTTCCAACTCTTTGCCACGCCATGGGCTGCAGCACGCCATGCTTCCCTGTCCCTCACCATCTCCCAGAGTTTGCCCAAGTTCATGTCCGTTGAATTGGTGATGTCATCCAACCATCTCATTTGGAATTAGGGCATTCTTAATGGAAATTTGTGTGTCTTTGATTTGTCTAAACCTGGGTTTCCACATGCAAACTGAAGTGAAATATTTTGGTATGTTTTTCAGCTATATCATTGTGAATTACACATTTAAGAAAAAAATCCTTTTAGCCTATCATTATAGGTGTAGTTGATTAGTGCATTATATATTGTTAGTATAGCCTAAGACATATTTTAAGACAGTGAGTAAAAAAAGGAAAAGGTTTACCTTTTAAATATTCAATACACAAACTTAAATCAAGCATATATATTCATCAAAGTAATTACACATGTCAAGTACAATCAAAGATGATGTTTCTTAGACTGATATCAAATCAAAACTTTTATAGTTAAAATAATTGAAAATTATTCTTTTAATATGCAAAAATGATAAAAATTAGAACTACCCAATTAAATAATCATAATCACAATTGAGGTTTAGGTAACATTTAAATACCCAGACATCTGAAACACTAAAGTCCTTTTTAGAATGATAGTATAATAATTTAAGTCTATATTTGGAAATGGAAATTATTTTAATATCACAAATTATTCATTCTCTTGTGACATTTAGAAAATACAACATAAACGGATCTTGCATTTTTTCTTTATTACTTTAAAAGATTTATACTACTCATGAGTATAGCTTAATTGGATACTGTTAGATATGCTATGCTTTTAGATATGCTTTAGATAACCGTGTTTATTTCTTTATTATGAAACATATATGTCCACAAAAATTATCATGTTTTCAAAAACTCTTAAAAATCTCATCCAAGAGGTTTTGTAAACTAGACTTATGGCTTGTATTGGGGCTTCCATGGTGGCTCAAATAGCAAAGAATCTGCCTGCAATGCAGGAGACCCGGGTTCAATCTCTGGGTCAGCAAGATTTCCTGGAGAAGGGAATGGCTACCCACTCCAGTAATCTTGTCTGGAGAATTCCATAGACAAAGGAGCCTGGTGGGCTTTAGTCCATGGGATTGCAAAGAGTCAGACACCACTGAGTGACTAACATATACACATGGCTTAATCACAATTGTTTTGATTTAAATTCCTACAAATGAACACCCAAACACATAGTTTGACAACATAAGTAGATTCAGATATCCGGCATGACGAACTTTATTGTGAATCTACCAAAATTCATACCAGATTGAATAACATTTTATGGTTCCACAGAAATGATGCAGAGCAATATATCAAATATACATCAGTTCAGTTCAGTTGCTCAGTCGTGTCCATCTCTTTGTGACCCCATGAAGTGCAGCAAGCCAGGCCTCCCTGTCCATCACCAACTCTCAGAGTTTACCCAAACTCATGTCCATCGAGTCGGTGATGCCATCCAGCCATCTCATCCTCTGTCGTCCCCTTCTCTTCCTGCCCCAAATCCCTCCCAGCATCAGAGTCTTTTCCAATGAGTCAACTCTTTGCATGAGGTGGCCAAAGTACTGGAGTTTCAGCTTTAGCATCAGTCCTTCCAAAGAACACCCAGGACTGATCTCCTTTAAAATGAACTGGTTAGATCTCCTTTCAGTCCAAGGGACTCTCAAGAGTCTTCTCCAACACCGCAGTTCGAAAGCATCACCTCTTTGGTGCTCAGCTTTCTTCACAGTCCAACTATCACATCCATACATGACTACTGGAAAAACTATAGCCTTGACTAGATGGACCTTTGTTGGCAAAGTAATGTCTCTGCTTTTGAATATGCTATCTAGGTTGGTCATAACTTTCCTTCCAAGGAGTAAATGTCTTCTAATATCATGGCTGCAATCACCATCTGCAGTGATTTTGGAGCCTCCAAAAATAAAGTCTGACACTGTTTCCACTGTTTCCCCATCTATTTCCCATGAAGTGATGGGACCAGATGCCATGATCTTTGTTTTCTGCATGTTGAGCTTTAAGCCAACTTTTTCACTCTCCTCTTTCACTTTCATCAAGAGGCTTTTGAGTTCCTCTTCTCTTTCTGCCATAAGGGTGGTGTCATCTGCATATCTGAGGTTATTGATATTTCTTCTGGCAATCTTGATTCCAGCTTGTGCTTCTTCCAGCCCAGCATTTCTCATGATGTACTTTGCATATAAGTTAAATAAGCAGGTTGACAATATACAGCCTTGACGTACTCCTTTTCCTATTTGGAACCAGTCTGTTGTTCCATGCCCAGTTCTAACTGACCTGTTTATGCTTCCTGACCTGCATATAGGTTTCTCAAGAGGCAGGTCAGGTGGTCTGGTATTCCCATCTCTTTCAGAATTTTCCACAGTTCATTGTGGTCCACACAGTCAAAGGCTTTGGCATAGTCAATAAAGCAGAAGTAGATGTTTTTCTGGAACTCTCTTGCTTTTTTGATGATCCAGCGGATGTTGGCAATTTGATCTCTGGTTCCTCTGCCTTTTCTAAAACCAGCTTGAACATCTGGAAGTTCATGGTTCACGTATTGCTGAAGCCTGGCTTGGAAAATTTTGAGCATTACTTTACTAGTGCGGAGGTTTGTGACATTGTACAGGAAACAGGGATCAAGACCATCCCCATGGAAAAGAAATGCAAATATACATAGACCTGACTTATACCAGTAGGGAGAAAAGTTACATTTAAAGACAGCTGCTTATCTATTTCTCAGAGAAACATCCAATATGTAAGTGAATGACTGACCATGCATGCATGTTAAGTCACTTTAGTTGTATCCAACCTTTTGCAACCCTATGTACTGTAGCCCATCAGGCTCCTCTCTCCATGGGGATTCTCCAGGCAAGTATACTGGAGTGGTTTGCCATACCCTCCTCAAGGGGGTCTTTCCAACCCAGGGATTGAACCCATGTCTTTTAGTTCTCCTGAACTGGCAGGTGGATTCTTCACCACTAACGCAAGCAGGGAAGCCCTTGCATGAATCTAGAGAAATCCTGCATGTTGTGGGGTTCTGTTGCCTACTCACTCTCTCATTCTTGTGAATCATGTGAATAATTTTGATCGATTAGAGTAAACTACAAATGAGTCAGGGCTTCCCTGGTGGCTCAGTGGTAAAGATTCCACCTGCATGTGCAGGAGACATAGGTTGGATCCATGGTCAGGAAGGTCCCCTGGAAAAGGAAATGGCAACCCACTACAGTATTCTTGCCTGGGAAATCCACTTGGAAAGTGGAACCTGGTGGGCTACAGTCCATCGGGTCACAAAGAGTGCGACACAGCCTTTAGCAACTAAGCAACAACACAAATGACTCAAAGTGATGTTTATTGAAAGAGTTGTGTAAGGTAATCAGTCATTTTTATAATTTTTATACTAAGAATCTTCTAATTTTAAGTGAATATTTCATGGTTATTGAGAATATTTCAAGGACTCCTATAGTTTTGTTTTTTGTTTTTCCTCCTCCTTCTGAGTTTCATCCATGTGGACAGCTATCTATTTTATTTTTCCCTTAAGAATTTGCTTAAGTGAACCTTCTATTTTCCCCTTGCCAAATTCTCCAATTTTCCATTATTCCCAACCTCAGGGAATGGTATCACAAATTGTATGATCATGAAAGTCAGTAACCAGAAAATTGACCATAATTCTCTCCTTCCAAAATCCTACATGTGACCATTATTTCTAATTTACCATCACTAAAGCATGTTTGCCTATTCAGTCAGTTTAGATTCCCATAACTTATTGCATTGTTCACTTAAGAAGGCTTTCTTATCTCTCCTTGCTATTCTTTGGAACTCTGCATTCTGTTGGACATATTTTTCCTTTTCTCCTTTGCTTTTTGTGTCTCTTCTTTTCTCAGCTATTTGTAAGACTGCCTCAGGCAACCGTTTTGCCTTTTTGCATTTCTTTTTCTTGCGGATAGTTTTGATCATTGCCTCCTGTGCAGTGTTGCAAACCTCTGTCCACAGTTTTTCAGGCACTCTATCACATCTAATCCCTTGAATCTGTTTGTCACCTCCACTGTATAATCGTAAGGTGTTTGATTTAGATCATATGTGAATGGCCTAGTGGTTTTCTCCAGTTTCTTCAATTTAAGTCTGAATTTTGCAGTGAGTTCATGACCTGAACCACAGTCAGCTCCCGGTCTTGTTTTTGCTGACTATATAGGTTCTCCATCTTTGCCTGCAAAGAATATAATCAATCCGATTTCAGTATTGACCATCTGGTGATGTCCATATGTAAAATTATCTCTTGTGTTGTTGGAAGAGGGTCTTTTCTATGACCAGTGTGTTCTCTTGGCAAAACTCTGTTAGCATTTGCCTGCCTCATTTTGTACTCCAAAGCCAAACTTGCCTTACTCCAGGTATCTCTTGATGTCCTCCTTTCACTTTCTAGTTCCCTGTGATGAAAAGGACATCTTTTTTTGGTGTTAGTTCTAGAAGGTCTTGTAGGTCTTCATAGAATGATTCAACTTCGGTGTCTTCAGCATTAGTGGTTAGGACATAGACTTAGATTACTGTGATATTGAATTGTTTGCCTTGGAAACAAACTGAGATCATTCTTTCATTTTTTAGATTGCACCAAAGTACTGCATTTTGGACTCTTTTGTCGACTATGAGGGCTACTCCATTTCTTCTAAGGGATTCTTTTCCACAGTAATTGATCTAGTGGTCATGTGAATTAAACTTACCCATTCCAGTCCATTTTAGTTCACTGATTCCTAAAATGTTGAAAATATTCCTAGAGATCTCTTCAAGAAAATTAGAAATACCAAGGAAACATTTCATGCAAAAATGGGCACAATAAAGGATAGAAATGGTATGGACCTAACTGAAGAAGAAGAGATTAAGAAGAAATGGCAAGAATAAACAGAAGAACTATACAAAAAAGGTCTAATGACCTGGACAACAATGATAGTGCGGTCACTCACCTAGAGCCAGACATCCTAAAGCGTAAAGTCAAGTGGGCCTTAGGAAGCATTACTACAGACAAAGCTAATGAAGGTGATGAAATTCCATTTGAGCTATTTCACATCCTAAAGGCAATGCTTTTAAAGTGTTGCACTCAATGTGCCAGGAAATTTGGAAAAGTCAGCAGTGGCCACAGGACTGAAAACCCCAAAGGGCAGTGCCAAAGAATGTTCAAACTACTGCACAATTGCACTCATTCCACATGCTTGCAAGGTCATGCTCAAAATCCTCCAAGCATTGGAGAAGAAAATGGCAACCCACTGCAGTGTTCTTGCCTGGAGAATCCCAGGGACGGGGGAGCCTGGTGGGCTGCCATCTATGGGGTCACACAGAGTCAGTCATAACTGAAGCGACTTAGCAGCAGCAGCAGCAGACTTCAGCAGTACATAAACCAAGAATTTCCAGATGTTGAAACTGGATTTAGAAAAGGCAGAGGAACCAGAGATCAAATTGTTAACATCTGTTGGATCATAGAGAAAGCAAGTAATTCCAGAAAAATATCTACTTCTGCTTCATGGACTACACTAAAGCATTTGACTGTGTGCATCACAACAAACTGTGGAAAATTCTTAATTAGATGGGAATACCAGACCACCTTACCTGCCTCCTAAGAAGCCTGTATAGGGTTTCAAGAACAAGGCTGTATGTTGTCACCCTGCTTATATACCTTATATGCAGACTACATTGTGCAAAATGCTGGGCTAGATGAATCACAGGCTGGAATCAAGATTGCTGAGAGTAATATCAATAACCTAGAAATGCAGATGACACCACCATAATGGTAGAAAGGGAAAAGGAACTAAAGACTCCCTTGATGAAGGTGAAAGAGAAGAGTGGAAAAAGCTGGCTAAAAACTCAACATTCAGAAAACAAAGATCATGGCATCTGGTCCCATCAATTCATGGTAAATAAATTGGGAAAAAATGGAAGCAGTGACAGACTTTATTTTCTTGGGCTCCAAAATCACTGGAGATGGTGACTATAACCATGAAATTAAAAGATGCCTATTGCTTGGAAGAAAAGCTATGACAAACCTAGACAACGTATTAAAAACCAGAGACATCACTTTGGCAACAAAGGTCCATATAGTCAAAGCTATGGTTTTTCTATTAGATATGTACAGTTGTGGGAGTTGGACCATAAAGAAGGCTCAGTGATGTCGAATTGATGCTTTAGAACTGTGGTGGTAGTAAAGACTCTTGAGACTCCCTTGGACTTCAAGGAGATCAAACTAATAATTCCTAAAGGAAATCAACCCTGAATATTCATTGAAAGGACTGATGCTGAAGTTGACGCTCCAATTCTTTGGCCACTAATGCAAAGAGCCAACTTTTAGGAAAAGACCTTGATGCTTGATTGATGGCAGGAGAAGGGTGTGACAGATGATGGGATGGTTGGATGGCATCACTGACTCAATGGACATGAGTTTGAGCAAAGTCAGGGAGATGGTGAAGGACAGGGAAGCCTGTCATGCTTCAGTCCCTGGGTTTGCAAAGAGTCGGACGTGACTGAACAACAACTGGTTGCATTAACTTTAGGGTCTGGACAATTATAATAATTATTCAACTGGTCTCCTGGAATCAAGAATTTATGCCATCCAATCCATTGATCAGAATTTTTATATGTTTATAAAATATAAATATGCCATTACTTGTTTCAGTTATACATGTTTGCCTATAGAAGGAAAACAAAGTATCATCAGTCATCTCAGTATTGTCTAGGAAGATATTAAGTCCTGCTTCTGTTGACTTTCCAGCAACATGTCTTACTGAAGTTCTTTCCAGATATCCCTAACTATATATAAATTCTTTCAATTCTTTGTTGTTCTTTTCAAGAATAATCTGTTTAAAGTGCTCCTTACCACTACAATTGTACACCCCCACTTCATCACCACAATCTTCACATAATCTTAACTTTGCAGTTAAAACTTGCTCATTATCCAAGAATAGATTAATATAACCTTCTCTATGAAGTTTTTTTTTTATGGATCTTAGAGATAGAATTCACCAGTCCTTCTTTTTTGTACAACTGAGCCTTTTGTATACTTCTGCAGTGGCTCTTGAATCTTAATATTGCATTTATAATTTATGTGTCAATTTCTCTCTAATAGATTGAAAGCTCACTGGGATTTGGATTATGCTTAATTTAGTTCTATATTCATACTGTTCAACCCTAACCCTTCATCATGATGAGTGAATGAATCATAAAACAAAGCAAAATGAAATATGTACATAGCACTTGACTAAAAACATAGAACTTTCATGTTGCTTTCTAAGAAACAAATAAAACATAAAATATAGGAAAAGGCAAGATTTTGATTTTACATATGGAAAAACTCTAAAATATTTCTCCACAAAGTAACAGCATGAATATTGAGAGAGTCAATTCCTAGGAAGGTTGATAAGAAGTCCAGGGTCCCCAAGGAGGAGAAAGGGATCCCAGGCTCTCAAGGAGGAGACAAGGACAAACATGCTTTTTCTACATTGCTTTGCTTTTCTACATTGCTATCTACATTGCTTAGTCAGTATAACAATTTATCTTGCTCAAGGACATGTTTCTCCTTAACAAGAAACTTCTGACTAATCCTGTTATCTTAAAACTTGTATACTGTGGGAGTGGGTCTGGTAAGACCTTCTACTGTTAGTTCTAATCTTGTTAATTTAAGATGTATGTTGTGGGAATGGGTCTGGTAAAAGTGGCTTCCCTGGCTCAGACAGTAAAGTTTCTGTCTGCAGTGCGGAAGACCCAGGTTCGATCCCTGGGTTGGGAAGATCCCCTGGAGAAGGAAATGGCAATCCACTCCAGTTCTCTTGCCTGGAAAATCCCATGGATGGAGGAGCCTAGTAGGCGATAGCCCATGGGGTTGCAAAGAGTCCGACATGACAGAGTGACTTCACTTTCACTTTCAAGACTAGCAAGGGGGGCACTGTCCATCCCTTTCTGATGTCTATGTCAGAAGCTTTCACTGTCCCTTTTCTTACTTTAATAAAATTCTGCTATACAAAAGCTCTTGATCAAGCCTGGTCCCTGGTCCCGAAGCTAAATCTTCTTCAGAGATCAGGAATCTTATGCTGTTTACTGTAAGCTATCAGTATGGGAATAGAAATTTGAATACAAGTCAACTGATGAAATGCCTTTGAGTTTTTCACATAGAAAGTAATATTTAAGTATCCTGATAATTTTTTAAATCTACACAATCAAGATTACATAGAATTTGGGGTTTTTTTGGACTCAGTCATTAGAAGATACAGGATCCTAGGAAGTCATTTACTGTCTATGAAATTCCATTTTCTGAGAGTAGGGCCCAGTGCCTTCTAGGTTCATATTTTGCTCTCAAAAACTTATGAAATTTTGTGTTCTGGTTATGGAATTGTGAAGTGTTGATAATAATCAAAATGACTTTATACTCTTCTTCAGTAATGTAATTGATAACCAAGACTTAACAGTGAAATGAGACTTTGCTTAGGTATTTCCTGATGCTCAACTTATTTTTCCTAGTAATTCTTTTTTTCTTTTTTTTTTAAACTTTACAATATTGTATTAGTTTTGCCAAATATTGAAATGAATCCTCCACAGGTATACCTGTGTTCCCCATCCTGAACCCTCCTCCCTCCTCCCTCCCCATACCCTCCCTCTGGGTCATCCCAGTGCACCATCCCCAAGCATCCAGTATCATGCATCGAACCTGGACTGGTGACTCGTTTCATACATGATATTATACATGTTTCAATGCCATTCTCCCAAATCTCCCCATCTTCTCCCTCTCCCACAGAATCCATAAGACTGATCTATACATCAGTGTCTCTTTTGCTGTCTCATACATAGGGTTATTGTTACCA
The DNA here is from genome assembly GCF_055505025.1 of Bos grunniens. Lineage (NCBI taxonomy): Eukaryota > Metazoa > Chordata > Mammalia > Artiodactyla > Bovidae > Bos > Bos grunniens. The sequence continues at coordinate 25,527,275 of NC_141181.1, forward strand.
TCTTTCTAAATTCCATATATATGCGTTAGTATACTATATTGGTGTTTTTCTTTCTGGCTTAGTTCACTCTGTATAATAGGTTCCAGTTTCATCCATCTCATTAGAACTGATTCAAATGTATTCTTTTTAATGGCTGAGTAATATTCCATTGTGTATATGTACCACTGCTTTCTTATCCATTCATCTGCTGATGGGCATCTAGGTTGCCTCCATGTCCTGGCTATTATAAACAGTGCTGCGAAGAACATTGGGGTACACATGTCTCTTTCCCTTCTGGTTTCCTCAGTGTGTATGCCCAGCAGTGGGATTGCTGGATCATAAGGCAGTTCTATTTCCAGTTTTTTAATAGCCAGGACATGGAAGCAACCTAGATGCCCATCAGCAGATGAATGGATAAGAAAGCTGTGGTACATATACACAATGGAGTATTACTCAGCTATTAACACAGGTGCCTAGTGACTATATTCAGTTTATTGACTATTCAAGGTATTTCACACTTTATTTTTCTGTTCAAGTGATTGTGCGTGTGTGTATGTGTGCTCAGTCCCTCAGTCGTGTCCGATTCTTTGGGGCCCCATGGACTGTTCCCTTTAGGTTCCTCTGCCCATGGAATTTTCCAAGCAAGAATACTGGAATGGGTTGCCATTTCCTACTCCAGGGGATTTTACCAACCAGGGGATAGCACTGGTGTCTCTTGCGGCTCCTGCATCGACAGGTGGATTCTTTACCACTAGCACCACCTGGGAAGCCTGTAGAAGTGATTATTTTCAATTAAAAACTCCTAGGAGAAAATGTTAACATATTTGAAGTGTTGCAGCAAAGCTTATCCTTTGACCTGGCACTATTATTATTAGATATGTATTTGATTGCATGGTTGGGGGGAAATGTATAGGTAATGGCCATCATATATGCACATTAGCACACATCTATTTTTCACCCTAAAAAATGCCTGAGTGGTCTCTTCAGCTGCTCCAGCTGTGGTTTTCAAAATAGATGAAGTCTTGACCTTTTCCTGAAAATTACTGTCCCAACAGCAAAACCCCAATATATTATCCTTATTTGGTACAGTACTGCCTAAAGGCATAAACCAGGTAGCCAGAACTCAAGGACAGATTCAAGGGATGGATTCTCACGACTTATTAAATTTACAGATGCTCCCTTTTTTTTTTTTTTAGTAAGATTTCTTCACGCCCTCTGCTTTTGCAACTGCTATTCCTCAGGGGGGAAAAATAAGAATTATTTTCTTTTCTTCTCTGTACATTTTTGCTTTATCCAAAGTCCATTATTTTCCTTTTATTTTTCAGTCTGTCCTTCATGTTAGATTTTCTTCCAATGTCTGCCAATCTTTTGATGTCTCTCCATTTTGGAGAAGGAGAAATCAAATTGCTAATTGGAAGCTACCGTGTGTTGATTTGACTTGCTGAGCGTTCCACAGGAAGGTGTGGAGCTGATTAGAGGCTAGGAGCCCTCTATCAGCTTCTGGAGGCCTTTTTTTTTTTTTCTTGTGCCTGTGTCTTTTAATGACACTCCTGTAAAAAAAGAATACATTGTCTTGCACTACCACACATAGCTACACTGAAGAGATGGTAATTCCGTCAAGCAAATTGCCTTCTGGGGAGATACAAATGCGTGCCTTATCCAGATTGACCTGCTGAAGTGTTTTTGATCAGTGCGCATCCTGTATATACCATGTGATTCCCCAAACACCAGTACAAAACATATTGGAACTTTCAAAGTTAATTAGCTATGAGCTGATTTTCTGTTGCCTTTAAGGTAATAGAAATTGAAATCTATATTATCTGGATAAAAATTAACCCGAAGTTTCACTTACTAAAGAATTTGAAGGAGTAAAACTTAAGGAGAACCAGACAGTACAGGACAAGAAGAAAAAATATACCATAGTAAAATGATCTTCTAGAGGCTGTGAGGCTCTAGAAAATGTGGCATTAATAATAGAATAGTATTATAATATCCCTGGGTTGAGAAGATCCCCTCGTGGGGGGCATGGCAACCCACTCCAGTGTATTCTTGCCTGGAGAATCCCATGGACAGGGCAGCCTGATGGAATACATTTCACAGGGTCTCACAGAGTCAAACATGACTGAAGCGACTAAGCACGTGTAGTTACTATAAGCTGGGCAGTTGTCTGACGTACATAGTTGAATTTCTTAAGTTAATCCTCACCTTCATGTCTCTCCACCCCGAGGCAACTCTATAGAATATATTACTGAGCCCCTTCAGTTCAGTTCAGTTCAGTCGCTCAGTCGTGTCCAACTCTTTGCTACCCCATGAATCCCAGCACACCAGGCCTCCCTGTCCATCACCAACTCCTGGACTTCACTCAGACTCACGTCCATCAAGTCAGTGATGCCATCCAGCCATCTCATCTTCTGTTGTCCCCTCTTGCTCCTGCCCCTAATCCTTCCCAGCATCAGGGTCTTTTCCAATAAGTCAACTCTTCACATGAGGTGGCCGAAGTATTGGAGTTTCAGCTTCAGCATCAGTCCTTCCAATGAACACCCAGGACTAATCTCCTTTAGGATGGACTGGTTGGATGTCCTTGCAGTCCAAGGCACTCTCAAGAGTCTTCTCCAACACCACAGTTCAAAAGCATCAATTCTTCAGTGCTCAGCCTTCTTCACAGTCCAACTCTCACATCCATACATGACCACTGGAAAAACCATAGCCTTGACTAGATGGACCTTTGTTGGCAAAGTAATGTCTTTGCTTTTTAATATGCTGTCTAGGTTGGTCATAACTTTCCTTCCAAGGAGTGTCTTTTAATTTCATGGCTGCAGTCACCATCTGTAGTGATTATGGAGCCCAAAAAACTAAAGTCTGACACTGTTTCCACTATTTCCCCATCGATCTGCCATGAAGTGATGGGACCAGATGCTATGATCTTCATTTTCTGAATGTTGAGCTTTAAGCCAACTTTTTCACTCTCCTCTTTCACTTTCAACAAGAGGCTTTTTAGTTCTTCACTTTCTGCCATGAGGATGGTGTCATCTGCATATCTGAGGTTATTGATATTTCTCCCAGCAATCTTGATTCCAGCTTGTGCTTCATCCAGCCCAGTGTTTCTCATGATGTACTCTGCATATAAGTTAAATAAGCAGGGTGATAATATACAGCCTTGATGTACTCCTTTTCCTATTTGGAACCAGTCTATTGTTCCATGTCCAGTTCTAACTGTTACTTCCTGACCTGCACATAGGTTTCTCAAGAGGCAGGTCAGGTGGTCTGGTATTCCCATCTCTTTCAGAATTTTCCACTCCTTAGTCCTCTGGATTTCAGTTTAGTTCAGTCATAAAGAATGAAGAGAGAACAGAGACCTCAGGATTTACTCTGCCTGCTCTGTTCTCTCCTACAGGATATTCTCCAACTGCCCTCTTCCCTTAGCCATAAACCACAGCTCTTTTTAAGTCATCCTTCTCTGCACAAACCTCACCCTCCTTCAAGAAGCTGGTAGCCATCACCTCCCCTTGTTTTTCAGCCAACAATGATTGACAGTTTCCACTATTCCTCAGAGGATCCCTGTTCCCTGCTTGTGTTTAAACAGTCCTTTAATTATCATAACTCTACATCTCATCTATTTTCTGCTGTGGACACCCTGTCTACTGACTTACAGCACTATTTCTGAGAAAAACATGAATATAGTGAAATATTCTTTCCTATTGGGAAAAAGATAACTAATAGATAATAATAATAAGAAAAATAATAACTAATCTTTATTGAGCACTTACTTAATAGATGCCAGGAAATAACCTGAATACTTTTCATACACTGTCATAATCTCTCAGAAATTAATGTGGTATCTATTTTTGTTATCCCTATTTTATAGATGTGGAATCTGTGGAACTCGCCCAAGATCACACAACTAGTACATGGGAAAGAGAGAATTCAACCCAAGAATGATTGACTCCAGCCTGCACTCTTGATGGGTCCTCAGACCGCATTTGTTAATAGGAAATGGCTAACAGAAGAGTGCTTCCGCTAGAGGTGGCTTGCCTGTCAACGTCATGTATAACTTGGTTCTCATGTTGCCAGAACTGATTTTTGAAGAGACACTGGATATATAGATTTTTTTGGTATATCTTTTCCTCATTTCTAAGCTTAAATTTAAGCTCTTACAAAAATAAAAAAATAACGAGCAAAACAAAAACAGAAACACCAGAGAAACAGCTACAACAAAAAACCCAAACAAAAAAACCTCACTTTTGGTGGGCTAAATAAAACTTTATACTTGCCAAAAAATGGTCCATTTTACCACCTGCTTGAAAGACTTAAGTTGAAAATCTAATTAATATGTGAGTAACATTAACTATTTGTGTTTTTCATTAACAGATTTATCTTGAAGTAACTTTCAATAAAGCTGTCTTGAGAATAGCTTCTGTTTCATAAGTTGAAGGTTTTCCAATTCTTTAATTTTCTGTTAGACACAGCTCATTGATGCTGCGACAGCACAGTTAGTCTTCTATTTTCTGGGCAGTGGTCTTGGAGTAATTCTGGAAGATTATATTCTACACATGGAAAAACTTCTTGATGCCCTGCTTGTTTTCAATTTCTAATGAATGAATTTTGGTATAGTAATAAGTTATTGACTTTGGAATTGGACAGATATGGTTATAGATAACAGCTCACAGCTTATTAACTATTGACCCAGGAGCTCTGTTTCCTCATCTGTAAAAATTGGAATGACAGTATCTAATTTGTAGGTTCACTGAATATTAAATGAGATTATGTGTACAAAGCATCTAACACATAATGAAAGTAGGAATGTCCAGTTAAAATGCTAAAACACACGTTAATTAGCTGCCTTATTTGTACAAGTTACTTAACCTCTGTGTCTCCCACACCCCTCTGCCTTCTTCAGTGGTTCTCAAAGTTGACTGTGTTTTAGAGTCACCTAGAAAGTTGTTTTACTTTCATGCATTGGAGAAGGAAATGGCAACCCACTCCAGCGTTCTTGCCTGAAGAATCCCAGGGGCGGCGGAGCCTGGTGGGCTGCCATCTATGGGGTCGCACAGAGTCAGATACGACTGAAGCAACTTAGTAGTAGCAGCAGCAGCAGCAGCAGAAAGCTGTTAAAATACAAATTCCTGTGCCTTAAGCCCAGGAATTGTGATTCAGTGGGTCTGGGGAGGGTCCCAATAATTTGAATTTATAACAGGCACCCAAGTGATGTTAATTCTGTTGGTGTGGGGACCAGGCATTGAGGAATCCTACTTTATGTAGTGCTATTAATAATCCCTCCCTTTTACACAAGTTTGCTAATGAGCCTTAAGATATGTAATGTCTATAAAACATATGTCCCCAACTGCCTAGGAATGCAAAGTTCAAGAAATGCTAATTAGTTGAAATCATTATCCTTATTACTTTAAAATATATGTTTCCCTATTTTCTTTGAAAAATATGCTTAAGCATTTATCTGTAGAATTCCTTTTGGTATTTTAGTTTTTTCTTTGAAATGAAGATATTTTTCCATTCACAAGAATGATGCTCAGTGTGCCACCCTGTAAGAATGACATATCTTCAAAAAGGAGGAGCGTTACTTCTTCATAAAAAAAGACCTCTCCATCATCCACAATTTTGTGTATAGAAGTATAGTAGTTAACTATTCCTACAACAATGCTATGTAACTCAAGGCTTAAAGCTATACACATATTTTCTGTCTGTCTTTGAATCATCAGGAGCAGCTCTATCTTAAAAATGGGTTAGTTTCAAGCTTCTGGTTCAATGTCCAGTTCACTCTACTGATCCATTCTGAGGTTCCGATGGAAGGAACAACAGCTACAAGAAGCATGCACTTCTCATTGTGCTTGCAGAGACAGAAGAGGGACGCCAAAGCCCATGAGTACATGTAAGCACCTTGTTCATGTCACATCCACTCATATTCCATTGGCCAAAGTAAGTCATCTGTCCACACCCAACGCTTATAGTGTCAAGGATACTTTTAGTCACTTCAATGGGAAGTATAGCAAGTCACCGGCAAAAAAAGTTTGGACACAGGTAGAAAGTGAGGAATTGAGAACAACAATACAGCCTACCAAAAAGAAGGGTATTTAGAATATTCTAGACATGAATATCCAATATTCCAGACACAAATATTCTAAATAGCCTTCCCTGGTGGCTCAGATGGTAAAAAATCCACCTGCAATGTGGGAAACTCAGGTTCGATCCCTGAGTTAGGAAGATCCCCTGGAGGAGGGCATGGCAGCCACTCCAGTATTCTTGCCTGGAGAATTCTCATAGACAGAGGAGCCTGGCAGGCTACAGTCCATGGGGCCACAAGGAGCTGGACATGACTGAGCGACTAAGCACAGCACAGACATGACTAGTGTGGAAAGGGGCAGATTTTCATATACTGTCGTCATTTCTTTTCAGAAATAAAATGTTTAGTTTTTTTTTTTTTCTGTAAAGTAACTGTGGGAAGTTCTGGAAAATATGGTGCCCACTGATAATACAAAGGGAGACTAGCTTCAGTTGAAAAATAGTAACATTTTACCCATTTCTAATAATTTTGTGAGACTGAAGGCCTGCTTAAACTGATGATGATAATAATCAAATAGATGATCATGATGGTTATCTAGAATAAGAATTCACTAAATAAAAGAGGAATGTTATGTCATATTTTGATGTGCTGCTATAACTGCATGTATTTTGCATACATCAGTGAATTTTTACCACAGATATATTTGACTTTATCAAAGCAAAGAACTTTTGATCTATAAAAGACACCATTAAAGAGAATCAAAAGAAAAGCCTCTTGGAGAAAATATTTGTAAATCACACATCTAAAAAAAAAAAATAACTAGATTCTAGCATATAGAAAGAATGCAACAATTAGAAAAGAAACAATAGGATTTTTTAAAAAAACAAAAAATTTAAACAGACACTTTAACAAAGAATTACAAATGAAAATACATTTTTAGTTACTAGAGGAATGCATGGAGAAGGAAATGGCAACCCACTCCAGTATTCTTGCCTGGAGAATTCCAGGGATGGAGGAGCCTGCTGGGCTGCCATCTATGGGGTCGCACAGAGTTGGACACAACTGAAGTGACTTAGGGCAACAGCGGAGGAATGAAAATTAAATCCATAATGCAATATCACAGCACCCCTGTTAAAATGTCCAAATGGAAGTATTTAATCATAATGCCTGATAGCTCAGTTGGTGAAGAATCCACCTGCAGTGCAGGAGACCCCGGTTCAATTCCTGAGTCAGGAAGATCCCCTGGAGAAGGGATAGGCTACCCACTCCCGTAGTCGTGTTCTTCCCTAGTGGCTCAGCTGGTAAAGAATCTGCCTGCAATGCAGGAGACCTGGGTTCCATCTCTGGGTTGGGGAGATCCCCTGGAGAAGGGAAAGGCTACCCACTCCAGTATTCTGGCCTGGAGGATTCCATGGATTGTATAGTTCATGGGGTCACAAAGAGTCAGACAAGACTGAACTACTTTCACTTTTCAATCATATCAAGTGTTGATGAGGACTTGGAGCAGTTAGAACTTTAATGCACTGCTACTAGGAATGAGACAGGCCACCACTGTGGAAAACAATTTGGCAGTTTCTTAAGATGTTAATAAGGCATCTGTTTTATGTCTCAGTCATTCTTCTCCCAAGAGATATAAAAGTAAATTTCCATGCAAAATCTTGCACATGAATGTTCCCAGCCATTTTATGTGTGGTAGTCCAAAACTGGAAGCAATTTAAATGTTTGCGACAAGTAAATTAGCAAACAAGTTGTATATACAGTGAAATACTGCTGCTGCTGCTAAGTCACTTCAGTCGTGTCCGACTCTGTGCGACCCCATAGGCGGCAGCCCACCAGGCTGCCCTGTCCCTGGGATTCTCCAGGCAAGAACACTGGAGTGGGTTTCCATTTCTGTCTCCAATGCATGAAAGTGAAAAGTGAAAGTGAAATCACTCAGTCGTGTCCAACTCTTCGCGACCCCATGGACTGTAGCCCACCAGGCTCCTCCATCCATGGGATTTTCCAGGCAAGAGTACTGGAGTGGGGTGCCATCGCCTTCTCCAGTGAAATACTACTCAGCAATACAAATGAATGAACTTTTGATAAAGGTAAAATATGGATGAATTTGAAAATAATTATTCTGATAAAAATGCTAGACTTAAATCACATACTATGTGATTATATATATATATTTATAAAATTCTGGAAATTTTTAATAAATATTTGTAGTGACAGAAAATAGAAGTTGCCAGGGATTAGAAGAGGGCTGGGAAATTGGAAGGAAGAGATTGACAAGGATCATCAAGGAAATTTTTGATTGGATATTCTGTGTTCATTATCATGATTGAGTTGGTACTTTCACAAGTATACATATATGTCAAAACTTACAAAATTATAGGCTTAAATATATGCTGCTTACTATATGCCAACTTACTATATGCCTCTTTTATGCTTCAATAAATCTGCTAAAGATTTTTAGTAAAATAAAGGGCATGAATGATGCTAATTCTAACTTTATTGGTCTCAAAATTCATTCAGTGAAATTATAGTACAAACACCATTTAATGGATAATAAGTTTTACTCTCTCTGGTCTGTACTTGTCTAACGAGAATGTATTGTGGGTTTTTTTTTTTTTTTTTTTTCTTCTGTCAAACATAGTAATGGTTTTTAGGATACCTTTTTTACTAAAGTCAGAGGGCAAATGATTTTTGTTTGTTAATATGTCTTCTCTTTTTACCTATACCAGTTGATCCAATGGTTAATATAATAGTTTTTGATAGGTCCAAGAAGAGAAGGGTTCCCCTCCCCATAAACATACAAATTAATAATGCATTTTTCTATCACAGTCATAATACATTAAGAATTCTTAAAACTCTCTAACCTAGTCAATAATTAGTAATCATCAGTAGAAAATGGAAAGAATGATGTATTCTCTCTTTAATAAGCTTACTATAAAAATAATTTTCATAGCACAAACATGGAACTCTTACTTGTTTATTTCCATTACTTTCTACAAGATTACTAGCAGATAATTAAATTCAAAGGAGAAATAAAATAATAATCTTAAGAGCATGTAAATGTAGAAAAAAGTAATATTACTTTTTGAAAATGTATCTTGCTAAATAAAACAGCTGTTTAGCATTATCTTAAGACCTGGTAGAGTATACATCTATTAATCCAGAAAGCCAACAAGTAAAAATATAGAATTTTTTCAGTTCAGTTCAGTTCAATCACTCTGTCATGTTTGACTCTTTGCGATCCCATGGACTGCAGCATGCCAGGCTTTATATCCATCACTAACTACCAGAGCTTTCTCAAACTTATGTCCATCGAGTTGGTGATGCTATCCAGCCATCTCATTCTCTGTCACCTCCTTCTTCTCCTGCCTTCAATCTTTCCCAGCATCAGGATCTTTTCCAATAATTTAGTTCTCCATATCAGGTGGCCAAAGTATTTGCATTTCAGTTTCAGCATCAGTCCTTCCAATGAATATTCAGGGCTGATTTCTTTTAGGATTGAGTAATTTGAACTCCTTGCAGTCCACGGGACTCTCAAGAGTCTTTTCCAACACCACAGTTCAAAAGCATTAATTCTTTGGCACTCAACCTTCTTTATGGTCCAACTCTCACATCCATACATGACTAATGAAAAAACCATAGCTTTGACTATATGGACCTTTGTTGGCAAAGCAATGTCTCTGCTTTTTAATACACTGTCTAGGTTGATCATAGCTTTTCTTCCAAGGAGCAGCATCTTTTAATTTCATGGCTGCAGTCACCATCTGCAATGATTTTGAAGCCCCCCAAAATAAAGTCTGTCACTGTTTCCACTGTTTCCCTATCTATTTGCCATGAAGTGATGGGACTGGATGCCATGATCTTCATTTTTTGAATGTTGAATTTTAAGCCAGCTTTTTCACCCTCCTCTTTTACTTTCATCAAGAGGCTTTTCAGTTCCTCTTTGCTTTTTACCATATCTGGTGTCATGCACATATCTGAAGTTATTGATACTTCTCCCAGAAATCTGGATTCTAGCTCTGCTTCATCCTGTCCAGCATTTTGCATGATGTACTGAAAATAAGTTAAATTATTTATTTAAGTATATAAGTTAAATAAGCATATGTTAATATAAATTATAAGTTAAATAAGCATATAAATTAAATAAGCAAGGTGACAGTATACAACCTTGATGTACTCCTTTCTCAATTTGGAACCAGTCCATTGGTCCATGTCCAGTTCTAAAAGTTGCTTCTTGACCTGCATACAGATTTCTCAGAAGTCAGGTAATGTAATCTGGTATTCCCATCTCTTTAAGAATTTCCCACAGTTTGTTGTGATCCACACAGTCAAAGGCGTTAGCATAGTTCATGAATCTAAGCACCATCGTGTCCAACTCTTTGTGACCCAATGGACTACTGTAGCCTTCCAGGCTCCTCTATCCATGGAATTCTCCTGACCAGAACACTGGAGTGGGTAGCCATTCCCTTCTCCAGGGAATCTTCCCAACCATGGGATCAAACTCAGGTCTCCCTCATTGCAGACAGATTCTTTATCTTCTGAGCCACCAGGAAGCCCATAGAATTTTTTACCTTATAAAATTTTATAGCTTAGTTTAACTTTACTTCAGAAATATAAAATAAAACAAAACTGTATCCAAGAGTCAATATCAGTTCAGTTTTTTTTAACAGTTCAATTTTATTAGTTTTATCTTCTACTTCTAAATTTATACAACCACAATTACTTGTTGATTAACTCAAATTAGTGACAACACTTTAGGTAATGTATGAACACTTGTGTATCCTGGAGAGAGTCAGAATTATATAGCTAGGAAGAGTCTTAGAGTTATAATTCTGATGTCAAGTGCATGTTATTTTATTCTAGTTATTTGAGCACTGTTAATCCATGTATGATATATTTGACAAATGTCAATTAACATGAATGTTCAATTAACCAAGAGACCCAATTTTCTGATTATTTTTGGATAAATGGGTGCTTAGTAAAATTTATGTACTAATTTCTATAATAGCTGCCATAAATGCAACTTTTATTATCTGTGTACCCATGCCTAATGAAAAGTAAAGATCTCTGACCTGGAATTCTTTCTGTCTTTTGATAAAGTTTCCCCTGATAATGCATATCTTGAGAGTCAAAATATAGACTTCTGCCAAACACAGGATTTACAGTGGAGATTTTTTTATAACATTTTATTAGTAATGCTTTATGATTTTTGTTGTTGTTCAGTCACTAAGTCATCTCCAACTCTTTGCAATCCCATGGACTGCAGAACTCCAGGCTTCTCTGTCCTTTACCATCTCCCAGATTTTGCTCAGACTCTTGTCAACTGAGTCAGTGATGCCATCCAACCATCATTCCCTTCTCCTCATGCCTTCAATATTTCCCAGCATCATGGTCTTTTCCAGTGAGTTGGCTCTTCGCATCAGGTGGCCAAAGTGTTGGAGCTTCAGCTTCAGCATCAGTCTTTCCAGTGAATATTCTGGGTTGATTTTCTTTAGGATTGACTGCTTTGATCTCCATGCTGACCAAGGGACTCTCAAGAGTCTTCTCCAGCACCACAGTTTGAAAGCATCAATTCCTCAGCACTCGGCCTTCTTTATGGTCTGACTCACATCTGTACATGACTTTATGATTTTAGATATAAGTATTTGATTAAGCTTCATACTTGCATATTATATATATTATTAAACTTTATCTCTCAGGAGGGTAATACTGCCCCTTATTTGCACAAAAGCCATTAGTTGTAGCCTCCTTCTTCTTGCCTCACCAGAACTAGCCTAATTAGCTAGTATTTCAGGACCAGCTTGCCGAAGTCCTATAGGTAAACTTCGGGAGTTGGTGATGGACAGGGAGGTCTGGCATGCTGCAGTTCATGGGGTAGCAAACAGTCAGACACGACCGAGCGGCTGAATTAAACTGAACTGAACTGAACTTGCCAAAGTCCCTACTCTGTGTTCTGAAGAACCACTCTATCTAGAGTCTCTTCTAGGGTTTGATAATTTCAACATATTGCCTTTATTATTATAGTTCTTCTGAAGGTTGTTGTTCTCTCTCCAATGATTATCTCTGTGATAATTTCATTTGTATTTTTTGTGTTTTAAGCTTTCCAACACTTAAGTAGCTAATTCCCTATGTAAATTTCTCTGTGTTGAAATACCTTATATGACTTTTTTTTGTCCTAACTAGAGACACTGTGTACATGAATATGCTTCTAGATGACTTTAAAATATAATCTTTAATAATCAATTAGCTTTATAGTCTATATTAGAATTATCATTAAAATTATTTTATGGTGCATGAAACTCTGGAAAAATTCTTCTGTAGAGATTCAAATGAATTTAATCATATATATTATTTATAAAGAAGCCAATATCAATTTAATTAGTGCTTGTCACAGTGCAGATTTTCCATTACTGTCATATTCTCCTATGAATCTTCAGTCATTTTAAGAAGTTCAGTATTTCCAGGTCACCAGTTTTCCTTTTCAAACTTCATCTTCCACCCTATTTTTGACTTGTCAGCTGTAATTGCCATCTTTGATAACTCATTTTTCCTTGTTACTCTTTCTTCAGTTAGCTTCTAAGATCACACATGTAGACTTACTCTAAGCTTATGGGCTGCCTCTTCTTATCTCATCTTTTTGTGGTTTCTCTTCATATAGCTGCTGTCTTACAGGATACCCCCGACCCCTCTCTCAAAAAATATATACTCACTCCTTTGGAAAATTCATCTAGTCTCAAATGAATTGTACACCATGCTGTCAATGGGTGTTCATTTAGTAACCTTCCTGGACTAATTGTCTAACGTGTATTCTCCTTCAGGTATCATTCAATCACTTGTTGTTCAGTTGTTAAGTCCTGTCCAGCTCTTTGTGACCCCATGGACTGCAGCACCCCAGGTTTCCCTGTCCTTCATTATCTCCTGGAATTTGCTCAAATTCAGGTCCATTGAATCGAATATGCCATCCAACCATCTCCTCTGTTGTCCCCTTTTCCTCCTTCCTTCAATCTTTCCTGTCATCATTGCTTTTTCCAATGAGTGGGCTCTTTGCATCAGGTGGCCCAGTTATTGGAGCGTCAGCTTCAGAATCAGTCCTTCCAGTGAATATTGAGGGTTGATTTCCTTTAGGATTGACTAGTTTGGTCTCCTTGCTGTCCAGGGGACTCTACTCAGCCCCGAGTCAATAGTCTCCCATTTTGTCCTCACTGCTGAGCTCTGTGTATGTGTTGACTCTTGCCTGCCACCCACTGCTGCTGCTGCCGCTGCTGCTGCTAAGTTGCTTCAGTCGTGTCCGACTCTGTGCGACCCCATGGACTGCAGCCTACCAGGCTTCTCCGTCCATGGGATTCTCCAGGCAAGAATACTGGAGTGGGTTGCCATTTCCTTCTCCAATGCATGAAAGTGGAAAGTGAAAGTGAAGTCATTCAGTCATGTCTGACTCTTAGCGATCCCATGGACTGCAGCCTACCAGGCTCCTCCATCCATGGGATTTTCCGGGCAACAGTACTGGAGTGGGGTGCCATTGCCTTCGCAGTTTATAACTCTCAGCTTTTAGTTCTTGCAATGACCTCAGCATCAGCTGCTGCTGCTGCTAAGTTGCCTCAGTCGTGTCCGACTCTGTGCGACCCCATAGACGGCAGGCCATCAGGCTCCCCCGTCCCTGGGATTCTCCAGGCAAGAACACTGGAGTGGGTTGCTATTTCCTTCTCCAATGCGTGAAAGTGAAAAGTGAAAGTGAAGTCGCCCAGTCGTGTCCGACTCTTAGCGACCCCATGGACTGCAGCCTACCAGGCTCCTCCGTCCATGGGACTTTCCAGGCAAGAGTACTGGAGTGGGGTGCCATCGCCTTCTCCATCAGCATCAGCTAGAATGGAGAGATTCAGGCCTCCTCAGGTCTTTCCTGTCATGCTCTCAACTCTGCATATAAGATGACCTCCTAGGTTCTCCAGGAATTTGTTGGAGCTTTTGAAAGTCTCTTAAGGACTCCTGATTCACGAGATCCTCATTTATGGTTTTTTGCCAGCTTATTTTTTTTTTACACCTACTTTGGCATCTCAAGTAGATGAGATTTGAGCAATCACTACTTATGTTTTTGACAAATGCCCTGGGGTTAAAGCTTTTCCAACTGAAGGAGGTAAAGGCAGGTCAAATAATGACAGGTCTGGCAAATGAGGTGTTTCTGTGGAGCTGACACAGGTGTCAAATAGTGAAAATTCACTGATAGTGGGGCTTTATGGAGAGAACCCAATCCATTCTGCCCACTTCATTGGCCACTCCACTGTTGTTTTTAACAGTTAAGCAGCAGATATTTGAGGATATCATAGAACTGAGAAGGTGGAGATGGTAGTAGAGCAAATTAACATGCACAGAGTCCACTGTTCTGACAAAGATTTCAGCCATTAAAAAAAAAAATCTCATTAGATGGCTGAAAATCTTTGATTAATTTTGAGAGGTTCTTTTTTTTTCTTTTTTTGAGTTTAGTTCTTTTACAATGTTGTGCTAGTTTCTACTGTACAGCAAAGTGAATCAGTTATAAATATACATGTATCCCCCTTTTTTGGATTTCCTTTCCATTTAGGTCACCACAAAGCACTGAGTAGAATTCCCTGCGCTATATATACAGTAGGTTCTTATTAGTTATCTATTTTATACATAATATCAATAGTTTTATATGTTAATCTCAGTCTCCCAATTCATCTCACCTCCACCCCCCCTTTCCTCCTTGATGTCCATACATTTGTTCTTTACATCTATGTCTCTATTTCTGCTTTGCAGATAGGTTCATCTGTACCTTTTTTTTTTTTTTTAGATTCTACTCATATGTGTTAATATACGATATTTGTTTTTCTGTTTCTGGCTTTATTCTGTGTGCCAGCCTGAGAGGTCTTAAAAACACGAATTTTGACCATTATTTTGGCAAAAAACAACAAAATTTTTTCTCTCATAGTTCTGAACATGTAGGTCTTCCCTGGTCGTTCAGACTGTAATGAATCCGCCTGCCATGAGGGAGACCCAGGCTTAATTAACCCCTGGGTTGGAAGGGAATGGCCATCCACTCCAGTATTCTTGCCTGAAGAATTCCATGGGCAGAGGAGCCTGGCAGTCTACAGTCCATGGGGTCATAAAGTGTTGGACACAACTGAGCAATGAACACTTTCACTTTTTCTGAAGATGTGAGGTCTAAAATCTAGTTGTTGGCAAGACAAGGCTTCTGTTGATGCCTCCACATGACAACTCTTCTCTGCCTCTTAGTTTCTGGCAGTTTCTAGGAGTCCTTGGAATTTCTAGGCTTATAGCTATATCACTCCAACCTCTGTCCCCACTGCTGTGGTCTTCTTCCTTGTTCTCATCTGTATCTTCAAGTCTTCTTATAAGACCACAAGTCGTACTGTATTAGGGCTCACCTTAATCCAGCATGACCTCTTAACTTGACAACATCTGCAAAGACACGGTTTCCCAATAAGGTCATGGTCACAGTTACCAGGGGTTAAGACTTCAAAATAACTTTGAAGAGGACTCAGTTAAATCTACCACTTTCTTTTTTAATGTTTTCAGAATCTGGATTTGTGACTTTTTTCCCCCTGAGCACAGTTTTATCTGTGTCTTAACAAATTTTGCCTTTTCATACTGTTCCTGGGGTTCTCAAGGCAAACATACTGAGGTGGCTTGCCATTTCCTTTTCCAGTGGACCACGTTTTGCCAGAACACTCCACTAAGACCTGTCCATCTTAGGTGGCCCTACATGGCATGGCTTATAGTTTTACTGAGTTAGACAAGGCTGTGGTCCATATCATCAGTTTGATTAGTTTTCTGTGATTGCGGTTTTCTTTCTGTCTGCCCTCTGATGGATAAGGATAAGAGGTTTATGGAAGCTCTTAAGTCCTAAGGGAAATCAGTCGTTAATACTCACTGGAAGGACTGATGCTGAAGCTGAAGCTCCAATACTTTGGCCACCTGAATGAAAGAACTGATTCACTGGAAAAGACCCTGATGCTGGGAAAGATTGAAGGCAGGAGGAAAAGGGAATGACAGAAGATGAGATGGTTGGATGGCATCACTGACTTGATGGACATGAGTTTGAGCAAGCTCCGGGAGTTGGTGATGGCCAGGGAAGCCTGATGTGCTGCAGTCCTTGGGGTAGCAAAGAGTCAGACATGACTGAGTGACTGAACTGAATTAACAAGTTTTGTGGTGTATTATCTCCATAATCCAAATACTCTGATTCCAATTGTGGTTTCTTCTTAAGCTCATTAGTTTCTTAGAATGTATTGTTTTATTTGTAAACATGTCAAGATTTTCTGGCTGTCTTCCTATCATTGATTTTCTGCTCCATTCCTCTGATCACAGATCATACTCTATTATTTCATCCTTTGCAATAGGTTGAGAATTGCTTTATGGTCCAGCATATGGTCAGTTTGGTAAATATTTTGTGTATATTTGGAAAGAATTTGAGTTCCGTAGTTTGGGAGTACATATTCTACATGGATTTTGATTAGGTCCATCTTGTTATGTATGTAGGTGAAATCTTTGATATTTCTGCTGAATTTCATGTCCCCTTGTTTTATTAGTTACTATGAGAGGTGTCTTAAAATCTTTACTTTTTTTATGGAATTTATTTTTTCTTTTAGTTCTTTCAGTTTTTGCTATCCTTGGGGCCGTGTCATTTGGGGCTTCAATTTGGCACTTCAATGTAGAAATAATTTTGACAATTTGTGCCCGTGTTCTGATATGTGTCTGGAAGACAAAATTTTCAGAGGTCCTTACTCTAACTGTTCCATAAGTCCTGTCTCCCAGACATTTTGATTTCTTAAAATAATGACATGATTGAAGTTTCAGGTACCAAGAGATTTTAGATGTCAAAGATTTATACTGTTTTTTCTTTAATTTCTCATTTTATTCAATGCTAAACAGTATGCGGAAATTTCCAACATCACTTCATGAGCTCTGATTAAAGTGGCAGTATTAAATGACTTCAGGTTGATATGGGGATGGTGGAGGTGATAGTTTAGTCGCTAAGTCTTATCCAACTCTGGGAGCCCAGGGATTGTAGCCCACCAGGTTCTTCTGTCGAATTTTCAAGTGAGAAAACTGGAATGAGTTGCCATTTCCTTCTCCAGAGGATCTTCCTGACCCAGGGATAGAACCCATGTCTCCTGCATTGCGGGCAGATTCTTTACCATTGAGTTACTCAGAAAGTGACGGGGATGAAGCGCTAAAGATTTTCCCTTTGATTTAAATAAAGCTAAATGGGGATGACTGGATGTATGTTTTACTAGGAGAAATCCCATTTATTATATGTTTCTGTGGAAGAAACTGTGGGCTCTTGAATACATCCAGTTATATCTTTCTTTCATTTACTGAGACTCCAATTAGAGGCTTATCAGCATTCTTCTGTGACAACACAGAAAATAAGCCAAACAAATTTATAAACACATAGAGTTGACACCCCACTCCAGTACTCTTGCCTGGAAAATCCCATGGATGGAGGAGCCTGGTGGGCTGCAGTCCATGGGGTTGCGAAGAGTCGGACATGACTGAGCGACTTCACTTTCACTTTTCACTTTCATGCATTGGAGAAGGAAATGGCAACCCACTCCAGTGTTCTTGCCTGGAGAATCCCGGGGAGGGCAGATCCTGGTGGGTTGCTGTCTATGGGGGTCGCACAGAGTCGGACACGACTGAAGTGACTTAGCAGCAGCAGCAGCAGAGTTATTTAATGATAAAATGATAAAATTACATCTTATATCCTAGTGTTGCATCTAGACTTATTTCTGGAAAGACTACAAAGATATTGGTATGATTTTCTAGGAATAATACACATTAGACACAATGTGCTAATATCAGTTGCTTCTAGTGAAAATTAAGTAGTATTCTCTATGTATTACATATGTTAAGTGTGAAGGCACCTTTTGGTCCAATAGAGGGATTTTTCTGATAGTATCTCCTTGGTTTAATAAGGTGGAAATAACCATAAAAATCTAAAGTGGACCAGATGCACATTCAGTGATAGATAAACATGCAGGCAAATTTCATTTTGTTTAAATCTGGTTTGCTCTAAAGTAATGTGATTCTCAGGCTTCCCAGGTGGTGCTAGTGGTAAAGAACCCACCTACCGATGCAAGAGACATGAGATACATGGGTTTGATCCCTCAGTTGGGAAGATCCCCTGGAGGAGGGCATGGAAACCCACTCCAGTATTCTTTCCTGGAGAATCCCATGGTCATATGAGCCTGGCATGTTACAGCCCATAGGGGTGCAAAGACTTAGCACAGCAAACACAATATGGCTCTCATGATTTATCCAATTCATGACCTAGAGCGGCAGGATTGGGGGGCAGTGGGAAGGAGGTCCAAGAGGGAGGATATATATATATATATACACACATATAGCTGATATACTTTGTTGTATAGTAAAAACTAACACAATATTGTAAAGCAGCTATACTCAAAAAAAAAAAAAAAAATCCACATCACTAAGTTTAAAGAGGGTAGGGCTTTAAGACAAAAAATACAGTTGATAGTATGATATACTTATTCCCCTCAAACTTTTTCTCATCATATGTTTCTTAGGGCCACTGCTGCTGCTAAGTAGCTTCAGTCATGTCTGACTCTGTGCGACCCCATAGACAGCAGCCCACCAGGCTCTGCTGTCCCTGAGATTCTCCAGGCAAGATCACTGGAGTGGGTTACCATTTCCTTCTCCAATGCATGAAAGTGAAAAGTGAAAGTGAAGTCTCTCAGTCGTGTCTGACTCTTTGTGACCCCATGGTCTGCAGCCTACCAGGCTCCTCCATCCACGGGATTTTCCAGGCAAGAGTACTGGAGTGGGGTGCCATTGTCTTTTCCCTCTTAGGGCCACTAAGTTTCTTTATTCACCCTGAGCTGACAAGACCAAGATTTCATGACCTCTTGCCTTGATTACTATGATATATCACGCATTGGTCATCCTGTTTCCTGCCGCATCTAAGACATCAGGCTGTTAGATGGGTGAGCATGAACAACTAGAACATTTGAGGGAATAAATTTACCAATAATCTTTTTATCATTACCAAGAGTTTGTGACTATATAATAGATGTAATTCTTCTTTTGTATGCTGAGCTGAAGCTCCATTGCCAACCTTAGAGATATTTCTCCACATATTAGATTTTTTAAGATGTACATGAAGGTTATGTTTTTCTTTTTATTAAAGCCTCTCATATGGCCTTTTGTCATATTCAGAGTATAGTCCAAAATACTTTTATGCTTTATAAAACTCTTCGTTATCCAACCTCTGACCTCACGTCCTACCTCTGTCTACCACATCCACTCTGCTGCGTGAGTCAGGTTGACGTCCTCATGGTTCATGAGCAAAGCAAGCTAATAGGTGTGTTTGCCTTCTCTGCTTCCTCTGATGGAACATTCATCTCCAATAGCCTTGTGTGGTTTATCACTTCACCCCATTTAGGTCCCTACTTAAATGTCACTTTTTCTACATAGATTTCTCTGCCATCTTATCTAAAGTAGCAGGTAGTGGTCTATGTAGGAAGAAAATGAGTAAAACTGGGTGCTGAGATAAAGACTTTCTCAGTCTGTGAGGAGATCCTGCTTGGTTGGAAAGTAAGGTGATATTTAAGCTGAGAACAGACTGACAAGGAGGAGTTAGCTTTGCGAAGATATTTTATAGATACTGTTCGAACAGAGGATAGACTGGAAAATAGGCCACTGCCTTAGGTTTTGACACCAGTGAGCTTTTCTCCCTATATTAATTCTATCTAAAATGTTCCTCTTTCAGGCTTGTCCATGTGTTACCTGACTTTGAAAATCCAACTTAAATGTCACCTCTTATCTGAAGACTTTCACAGCCTTTTCTATGAAAGGTCTGTACTCCCTGGGCTTCTATGTCTAATGTTTAGTCAGGTGCACAGTGTTTAAATGGGGTATATGTCTGACAAAGCTCTGTAGAAGCTGGTGTGGCTCTCACTTTTGTTAATCAAAGGTGGATTTATTTACATGTTTCATTTGAAACAGAATTATTTTCTTTGGCTAAAATATTATGCTACATCTTCATATATAATTAAAGATAAGTTATTAAATAAATTTAGGAAGGTTCAAGAATGTTCTGATTTATTCTGAGACAACATCTGTATTTCTGTGTGTGTGTGTGTGTGTCTGTGAATGTCTGTGTACATGCTTGTGAATAGAGAGATTTCATAAAGTCTCAAAATATAGACAACTATACACAGTATCATTGGATATTATAGTACAGACTGTAAATGATTAAAATATTATCTATATTTCCAGATTATGTGGGCACTTTATATATAATTTGCTTTGAAAAAATGCATATATGTGTGAGTGTTTAGGAGAGTGTGTGTGTTTATGTGTATGTGTGTGTGTGTGTGCACGTGTGCAAACAGGCATACTCTCTCTCTGGCTTTGCTAATATCCTGAACTTAGTCTGATGTTGGGGAATCTAACAAGACAGATGTTGATAGATATACAAAGAAAACAAAGATTCAGGGCAAAGCAATCAGAAGGAAATTACTGTGAGATAATAAGTAAAACAGCCAAACAGTGTTTTTAGTGTTTGATGATAGCAACCTTCCAGATGAAGAATGATTAAGATTGAAATTTAAGCATTTCAGATACATGCGAAGACTGAAAAGCCTATTGCAAAAAAAATAAGAGGAACATGAGTACAGGATGTGGTAAAATTCAGCTCATATATTGTGAATGAAGAACAGCACAAAATACAAAATTTGTACTGCACTTAAGATGGTAGGAAAATTCAGAGCAGACCAGTATAGAGACATTTTCTCATAGAATACTAATTTCAGTCTTTTCAGTTTCTTAAAGAGGTAGTACTAGGATTCTGTCAAAAAATTCCTGCATATACCATTTTATATCATTATATCTATTCATTCTTAAATTTACATACTGTAGTATTAAAGTCTTATCTAGTGTTTAGGTTGAACCACTAAACATGTAATGAAGAGAAAGATGAATCTTATTATTGATAAAAACCATTCTTTACTATCTGCAAACTTTATAGTAACTGTAACTCCAGGTCGGGACTTGGAAACGTTATTTATGGAAACGTCATTTATTGAAACGTTATTTATTCATTTGGACTTTTTACGTGAAAATTCTTGTTTTCTAGGGCTCTTAATTGAGAGCGTCTGGATTCCAATTTACTTTCAATCTTTGTGACACTATTCAAATGATTTATGTTTCCTAAGTTTTACTTTCCTAATAATTGAAGGATAACTATCCAAAGTATCTAAAATGTTACGATGTGTTTGTGAGGATCAAATATGATAAATGATATAAAGTATTTGTCTCAGTACATGGCACATATCAAATTTTCAAAAATATCATTATCGAGTATTAACATATGTAAAATGAGTTTGTATTTTTAGTCAGAAAGAAAATATAAATCAATATGTTCATTAAACTTTTAATACCAACTAAGATAATTCTTTTTTAATTTTTTAAATTTTATTATTATTATTTTTTACTCTACAATATTGTATTGGTTTTGCCATACATCAACATGCATCTGCCACAGGTGTACACGTGTTCCCCATCCTGAACCCCCTCCCACCTCCTTCCGCATACCATCCCTCTGGGTCATCCCAGTGCACCAGCCCCAAGCTTCCTGTATCCTGCATTGAACCTGGACTGATAATTCATGAATGAAATCTTTCTGAGTTTTTTTACGATTATGTGTAAAGTGCTTCACACAATGTCTTGCACTAAAATATTTGCTCAATTGAATCTAACTGAACAAAGCTGCTATTCTATTGATTTATTAGAACAATTGCATACCTAAATATTTGTTTTTTCCTCGATCCTCGAAAGTCAAATTTTGCTTTACAAAATGTACTATTTATACACCTGTTTAGATTTTTACTTGCTTTGAATATAAATACAGTTGATCCCTATCAGTTCAGTTCAGTTCAATTGCTCAGTTGTGTCCAACTCTTTGCGACCCCATGAATTGCAGCACGCCAGGCCTCCCTGTCCATCACCAACTCCCGGAGTTCACTCAAACTCATGTCCATTGAGTCAGTGATGCCATCCAACCACCTCATTCTCTGTTTGTCCCCTTCTCCTCCTGCCCTCAATCTTTCCTAGCATCAGGGTATTTTCAATTGAGTCAGCTTTTCACATCAGGTAGCCAAAGTATTGGGATTTCAGCTTCAACATCAGACCTTCCAATGAACACCCAGGACTGATCTCCTTTAGGATGGACTGGTTGGATGTCCTTGCAGTCCAAGGCACTCTCAAGAGTCTTCTCCAACACCACAGTTCGAAAGCATCAATTCTTTGGTGCTCAGCTTTCTTTATAGTCCAACTCTCACATCCATACATGACCACAGGAAAAACCATAGCCTTGACTAGATGGACCTTTGTTGGCAAAGTAATGTCTCTGCTTTTTAATATGCTATCTAGGTTGGTCATAACTTTCCTTCCAAGGAATAAGTGTCTTTTAATTTCATGGCTGCAATCACCATCTGCAGTGATTTTGGAACCCCCCAAAATAAAGTCTGACACTGTTTCCACTGTTCCCCCATCTATTTCCCATGAAGTTATGAGACCAGATGCCATGATCTTAGTTTTCTGAATGTTGAGCTTTAAGCCAACTTTTTCACTCTCCTCTTTCACTTTCATCAAGAGGCTCTTTAGTTCCTCTTCACTTTCTGCCATAAAGGTGGTGTCATCTGCATATCTGAGGTTATTGATATTTCTCCCAGAAATTTTGATTCCAGCTTGTGCTTCATCCATTCCAGCGTTTCTCATGATGTACTCTGCATATAAGTTAAATAAGCAGTGTGACAATATACAGAAACTTAACAAATTCCATAAAAAATAGTTTTATGTTTAATGCAGATGCTATTGAAATATCTACACAAGGAAGAGTTTTCTGCTATATTTTGAATGATATATAACTGTTTTTCATGTTTATTTGGAGAATGCAAAAAATAAACCGTGTGGTAATAGTCAGTGGTCAGTAGAATTGTATTGATTTCATTTTAGCATTTATCAAGTCTTGCAATTACTCTAAATATAATTCCAGCTTTCCTGTGCCTTTACACATTGACAATGAAAACTAAAACTAAGCATTTGTGCAGTTAATTTTGAAATGAAAATTTTAAAAATGTTGTAAACAAAATTCAAGTCATTTGAACTTGCTAATAAAATATTCCAAGTGGAACCACACATTATGTGTTAATCATGAACCATAGCTAGCTAGCTAGATAGATCATCTATATATCTCCATAAATATAAGCAATATCCAAAAGTATTAAAATAAATGATTAATACTTTATGTACACAAGTTTTCTAAGAAGGAATGACTGATCGTTTTAAAATGCACTTTTAAGGAAGGCTTGAAGGTGGAGGCAGATTTGCACTGGACACAATAGATGAGAGTGGCTGTGATGGGGCAGGGGAGACGTCTGTACTAGGAAAATTACCTAAACAAGACACTGAAATGGAAAAACAGGAGTTGTGTTCAGGTGACAATGGCAATGAACATAGTGATTTAGACTGTAAGAAAGGTTGGTTTGTGAAGTGGTGAGGAGGAAGGACTATGTAGTACCAATTAGTGGAGAGCATGGATTCCAGAATAAGTGTTTATGTTGTTCAGAAGGAAAATAAGAGGATTTGCAATTACTTGTTTTTGTGTTTTGTGCTTTCATGATGGCTCAGATGGTAAAGAATCTATCTGCAATGCAGGAGACCCAAGCTCGATCCCCGTGTCAGGAAGATCCCCTGGAGAAGGTTTTGTGTTTGTATTCGGCTAGCCAAAAACTGTGCTCCCTTCTGCATCAAAGGACAAGCTGCCTGTTCTCCTTTCTAAGGCAAGTTGCTCCACCTGCACATTATCCATCACTTCACAGCCTTTCAATTCTGAAACATTCAGACATCTTCCGTTTCTGTTATATCTTCTACTTCTGTGTTCTTCAATTTATTTCTTGCCATTATTTCTTTTCCTTTTTCCTAAAATGTATTACTCAATTTCTTTAAGATAAAATAGCTTCTTTTGCCTTGACCTTGGGCTTCCCAGGTGGCTCCTCAGTGGTAGAGAATCTGCTTGCCAATGCGGGAGACACAGGAGATGTGGGTTTGATCTCTGGGTCTGGAAGATACCCTTGATAAGGAAATGCCAACCCCCTCCAGTATTCTTGCCTGGAGAATCCCATGGACAGAAGAGTCCATGGGATCACAAGGAGTCAGACATGACTGAGCAACTAACACTTGTTTTTTTGCGTTGACCTCAACTTCCACAATTTTCCTTTCTATGAGCTTTTCTTTAAAAACTGAGCATTTATTTTCTACTTTCTCATCTTTCTTTTAGTCTTCCTCCCTCTGTACATGACTTGCCCTCCCACTTCCTACTATCCTATGAATATTGCCTTTACCAAGACATCCAATTGTCAAATTCAATGATGTCTTTTCAGACATCATATAGCTTGACCTACCTCCATCACTCAACACTGTTGATGAGTATAAAGAAAATGTGTATTTTGAAAACACACACACCTAAATGATCTTGATTGGATTTTTAACCTCTAACATCCTGAATATGGTAGTGGTATCTAAATAAAGTCATTATGAGAATATAGTTAGGTTATGGGCTTCCCAGATGGCACTAGTGGTAAAGAACCTGCCTGCCAATGCAGGAGATGTAAGAGATGTGGGTTTGATACCTGGGTCAGGAGCATCCCCTGGAGGAGGGCATAGCAACACACTCCAGTATTCTGGCCAGGAGAATTCCATGGGCACAGGAGCCTGGCAGGCTACAGTCCATGAGATCTCAAAGAGTTGGACACGACTGACTGACTTTTAATTCACATACTTAAAATAGCTGAAATTTTACTTAATTAAGGACTTCAGTTAGGACAATAACTCTTTGTCCTACTAGAGAAATATCTTATTAGAGGATTACGCAATACTTTTTTGGTTTGTATTCTTTAAAGACAGTAAACATTTAGAGAGGTCAACTCTGTTAATGGTATGCCATCCCAACTGTTCACTCTAAATACCAGTTCCTTTCATGTGCTTTGCTCCTTACCCCGCTCACCTAGGTAGTATGTATTGTTGTTGTTGTTTTTCAGTTGCCCAGTCATGTCTTACTCTTTGTGACCACATGGACTGCAGCACACCTGGCCTCCCTGTCCCTCACCATCTCCTGAAGTTTGTCCAAGTTCATACCCATTGCTTTAGTGATGACATCCAGCCATCTCATCCTCTGATACCCCTTCTCCTTCTGCCCTCAATCTTTCCCAGCATCAGGGAATTTCTCGGTGAGTCTGCTCTTCATATCAGATGACCAAAATACTGGAGTTTCACCTTGAGCATTAGTCCTTCCAACTAGTATTCCGGGTTGATTTCCCTTAAGATAGCCGATTTGATCTCCTTGCTGTCCAGGGTAATTTCATGAGTCTTCTCCAACACCACAGTTTGAAGGCATCAAACCTTTGATCTTCTGACTTCTTTCAGTTCAACTCTCACAACCATATGTGACCACTGGGAAGACCATAGCCTTGAATATATGGACCTTTGTCGGGAGAGTAATGTCTCTGCTTTTCAACACACTGTTTAGGTATGTATACACTTTTTATATTTCAGCATAGGAATTATTTCTCAGGGAGAGCTTAGGTCATACTATGTTTATAGCACCATAATTTATATGCTAGTATGAATTCTGTTTCTGAATACACTATTATTTGAGTGATTATTTATTGATAAAAGTTTGGGGCATTGTAAGTAATAATTACTGAGGGGAAAAAGTGTCTGTGTTTGCTTGTTCTTGGATTCCCCAGCACCAAGCACTTTTGATTGGTCAATAAATGTTTGCTTAGTGAGTAAATGGGCTTTAACTGTGCTTAATTTGAAAATATAGAAGAAATATGGGCCTAAGGAATTTAATTTAAAGGCCTATATGTTTTAAGCTTGAAGATAATAGATCATTGTTTTTTAACTAACCAAAATAATCTTTGGGTTAAAAATAAAAATAAATACCACACAATTTCACTCATCTCACATGCTAGTAAAGTAATGCTCAAAATTCTCCAAGCCAGGCTTCAACAGTACATGAACTGTGAACTTCCAGATATTTAAGCTGGATTTAGAAAAAGCAGAGGAACCAGAGGTCAAATTGCCAACATATGCTGGATCATTGAAAAAGCAAGAGAGTTTCAGAAAAACATCTATTTCTGCTTTATTGACTATGCCAAAGCCTTTGACTTTGTGGATCACAACAAACTGTGGAAAATTCTGAAAGAGATGGGAATACCAGACCACCTGACCTGCCTCCTGAAAAATCTGTATGCAGGTCAGGAAGCAACAGTTAGAACTGGACATGGAACAACAGACTGGTTCCAAATTGGGAAAGAAGTATGTCAAGGCTCTATATTGTCATCCTGCTTATTTAGCTTATACGCAGAGTACATCAAGTGAAATGCCAGACTGGATGAAACACAAGCTGGAATCAAGATTTCTGGGAGAAATATCAATAACCTCAGATATGCAGATATACCACTCTTATGGCAGAAAGTGAAGAACTAAAGAGCCTCTTGATGAAAGTGAAAGAGAAGAGTGAAAAAGTTGGCTTAAAGCTCAACATTCAGAAAACTAAGGTCATGGCATCTGGTCCCATCACGTCATGGCAAATAGATGGGGAAACAGTGGAAACAGTGACAGTTTATTTTTTTGGGCTCCAAAATCACTGCAGATGGTGACTGCAGCCATGAAATTAAAAGATGCTTGCTCCTTGGAAGAAAAGCTACGATCAACCTAGAAAACATATTAAAAAGCAGAGACATTAATTTGCCAACAAAGCCCATCTAGTCAAAGCTAAGATTTTTCCTGTGGTCATGTATGGATGTGAGAGTTGGACCATAAAGAAAGCTGAGTGCCGAAGAATTGATGCTTTTGAACTGTGGTGTTGAAGAAGACTCTTGAGAGTCCCTTGGACTGCAAGGAGATCCAACCAGTCCATCCTAAATGAGATCAGTCCTCAATATTCATTGCAAGGACTGATGCTGAAGCTGAATCTCCAATACTTTGCCCAACTGATGTGAAGAGCTGACTCGTTTGAAAAGACCCTGATGCTGGGAAAGGTTGAAGGCAGGAGAAGGAGATGACAGAGAATGAGATAGTTGGATGGCATCACCGACTCAATGGACATGAGTTTGAGTAAACTCCAGGAATCAGTGATGGACAGGGAGGCCTGCCATGCTGCAGTCCATGGGGGTGCAAAGAGTTGGACACAACTGAGTGATTGAACTGCACTGAAATAATCTTTTTACATTTCTTTGACTGAAAATATAATTCTGAATCTTATAGTGTTACTCATCCTTTTTTAGTGCACAATAAAGTAAGAATAAGAAAAATAGCATCAATGCAAGTTCTCAAAAATTCCTGAAAGACTGAATTTTTATTCATATAGTTATTTTTGCAATTTCAAGGTCAATCCTATAAGTTAACTATATTACACAATGCTAAAAGCAATAGAGTTAGGTTTTATAGGTAATGGATAAAATTGAAGTGGCTGTTTCAAGAAATGCAATTATCTTATGTCATAATATGTTTAGAAGTCCATGAATATAATGGAATTTATTTCTGTCTCTCATCCTACTGCAGAATACTCCTCAACTAAATGAACTCAGGCTCTTGTTTTTCATGAGTCCCATTAATACTGTCATAAAATGGGCTGCTTTCAGTCAAAATGTCAATACCTGGCAACTGCATATGGTTAATTCGATGACAATACTTCCCAGTAATGTCACATTATTGGGACTAGTTTTTGAAATGACATTAAAATCAATGAATTTCATAAAACTTAATAAGAATTAGAGATATAACATGATAATATTGAAATATAAATAATATCAATAATGAATGTATATTTTGAACAGAATTTATTCTTTAAAATCAGATGTAATTGATCATTAAATTACCAACATGTTCTCTATTTTTAAAAATTAAGCTTGTGTAACCTCTTCCCATGTATCATTTTGTATAGTGAAACTAAAAGGAATAATTTATCCTTTTTGAAGTAGTACATTTCAAAATATCTTTAAGGAAATCAAATATGGACTCAAATTCAAACCTAAGAGTACTTCCTAGATCACATGTTGTGGAGACTCCAAGATAATATTTGATAACAATTCAGAGTGATCATAATATTAAATTCATTATCAGAAAAATATTGGAAAATCACTCATGTTTGAATAATAGACTACAGTAGCTCAGCTGGTAAAGAATCTACCTGCAATACAGGGACCTCAGTTCAATTCCTGGGTTGGGAAGATCTCCTGGAGAAGGGATAGGCTACCCACTCCAGCATTCTTGGGTTTCCCTGGTGGCTCAAATGGAATCCAACTGTAACGTGGGAAACCTAGGTTTGATCCCTGGGTTGGGAAGATCCCTTGGAGAAAGGAATGGCTATCCACTCCAGAATTCTGGCCTGGAGAATTCCATGGACAAAGGAGCCTCACAGGCTACAGTTCATGGATTCGCAGAGTCAGACAAGGCTGAGAAACTTTCAATTCACATACTTAAAATGGCTGAAAATTTATTGAATTAAGAGACTTCAGTCAGGAAAATAACTCTTTGTCCCTCTAGAGAAATATCTTAATAGAAAATTAAGACACCTTTTTTGTCTATATTCTTTAAAGGCAGTAAGTATTTAGAGAGATCTATTAAAGCTGTTGGGAAATTATAAACAGCTATAAATGATTAGGCCCTCCTGTCAATCACAAATAGGGATCTAAATGAATATACATTCACACAAATTTTTTAATATTCTAAATTAAAACAAAAAAAATACAGGAGAGACAGTGTGATTCTCATTGTTTTAGAAAATACCATTAAGACCAATGGTCCTGTGATGATTGGTTTTTATTCCTTACTCATGGCTGCTTCATAGATGCACTCCAGCATCTTACTAACTCGAGTAAACAAAAGGTAGCAGCATTCAATACTGAGACAGAAAAGTGAGCTCCTTTACATTAGACTAAGAAACATACATTTATATAAAGATATATATGTATACATATACATGTATATATATATCAAGATATATATGTGTATATATATATGCATATACATGTATATATATATATTAGAAATATTTTCAAGAAGTATATCAGATACCCAAGTGGAAAGAATTATTGAAAAGACTGGAAACCAAATTTATTACAACTGAGTAAATTGAGCCTTATCTTTACCATCTGAGCCACCATTCAGTTCAGTTCAGTTCCTCAATCGTGTCCAACTCTTTGTGACTCCATGGACTGCAGCACGCCAGGCCTCCCTGTCCATCACCAACTCCTGGAGCTTATTCAAACTCATGTCCGTCGAGTCAGTGATGCCATCCAACCATCTCATCCTCTGTCATCTCCTTCTCCTCCTGCCTTCAGTCTTTCCCAGCATTATGTTCTTTTCCAGTGAGAGAGTTCTTTGAATCAGGTGGCCAAAGTATTGGAGTTTCAGCTTCAGCATCAGTCCTTCCAATGAATATTTATGACTTATCTCCTTTAGGATGGACTGGTTGGATCCCCTTGCGGTCCAAGGGACTCTCAAGAGTCTTCTTCAACACCACAGTTCAAAACCATCAATTCTTTGGTGCTCAGCTTTCTTTATGGTCCAACTCTCACATCCATACATGACTACTGGAAAAACCATAGCCTTGACTAGATGGCCTTTTGTTGGCAAAGTAATGTCTCTGCTTTTTAGTATGTTGTCTAGGTTGGTCATAACTGTTCTTCCAAGGAGCAAGTGTCTTTTAATTTCATGGCTGCAGTCACCATCTGCAGTGATTTTGGAGCCCTCAAAATAAAGTCTGACACTGTTTCCACTGTTTCCCCATCTATTTGCCATGACGTGATGGGACCAGATGCCATGACCTTAGTTTTCTGAATGTTGAGTTTGAAGCCAACTTTTTCAGTCTTCTCTTTCACTTTTATCGAGGCTCTTCACTTTCCGCCGTAAGGGTGGTGTATCTGCATATCTGATGTTATTGATATTTCTCCCGGCAATCTTGATTCCAGCTGTTGCTTAATCCAGTCCAGCGTTTCGCTTGATGTACTCTGTATATAAGCTAAATAAGCAGGGTGACAATATAGAGCCTTGACATACTCCTTTCCTAATTTGGAACCAGTGTGTTGTTCCATATCCAGTTCTAATTGTTGCTTCTTGTTCTGCATACATATTTTTCAGGAGGCAGGTCAGGTGGTCTGGTATTCCCATCTCTTTCAGAATTTTCCACAGTTTGTAGTCATCCACACAATCTTGGGTGATTAGATCTGATAGACAGAGTGCCTGAAGAACTATGGACAGAGACTTGTGATATTGTACAAGAGACAGTGATCAAGAACATGCACTAGAAAAAGAAATGTCAAAAGGCAAAATGGTTGTCTGAGGAGGTGTTACAAATGGCTGAGAAAAGAAGAGAAGCTAAAGGCAAAGGAGAAAAGAAAAGATATACCCATTTGGATACAGATTTCTTGGGCTCTTCCCTGGTGGCTCAGACAGTAAAGCATCTGCCTACAATGTGGAAGACCTGGGATAGATCCCTGGGATGGGAAGATCCCCTAGAGAAGGAAATGGCAAGCCATTCCAGAACTCTTGCCTAGAAAACCCCATGGACAGAGGAGCCTGGTAGGCTACAGTCCATGAGGTCACAGAGAGTCAGACACAACTGAGCAACTTCACTTCACACAATCAAAGGCTTTGGCGTAGTCAATGAAGCAGCAGTAGATGTTTTTCTGGAACTCTCTTGAACATTCTCTGGAATGGGTGAATTTAACTCAGATGACCATTATATCTACTACTGTGGTCAAGAATCCCTTGGGAGAAATGGAGTAGCCCTCATAGTCAACAAAAGAGTCTGAAATGCAGTACTTTAATGAAATCTCAAAACAACATAATGATCTTTGTTCATTTCCAAGGCAAACCATTCAATATCACAGTAATCCAAGTCTATACCCCAATGAGTAATGCTGAAGAAGCTGAAGTTGAATGGTTTTATGAAGATCTACAAGACCTTCTAGAACTAATGCACAAAAAAGATGTCCTTTTAATTACAGGGAACTGGAATGCACAAGTAGGAAGTCAAGAGATACCTGGAAAAACAAATTTGGTCTTGCAGTACAAAATAAAGCAGGACAAAGGGTAACAGAGTTTTGCCAAGAGAACACATTGGTCATAGCAAACACCCTCTTCCAACAACACGAGAGGACTCTACTCTTGGACATCACTAGATGGCCAATACTGAAATATGATTGATTATATTTGTTGCTGCCAAAGATGGAGAAGCTCTATACAGTCAGCAAAAACAAGACCAGAAGCTGATTATGGCTCAGAGCATGAACTCCTTATTGCCAAATTCAGACTTAAATTGAAGAAAGTACAGAAAACCACTAGGCCTAAATAAAATCCCTTACAATTATACAGTGGAAGTGACAAACAGATTGAAGTGATTAGATCTGATAGACAGAGTACCTGAAGAACTATGGACAGAGACTTGTGACACTGTACAGGAGACAGTGGTCAGGACCATGCACTAGAAAAAGAAATGTCAAAATGCAAAATGGTTGTCTGAGGATGTGTTACAAATGGCTGAGAAAAGAAGAGAAGCTAAAGGCAAAGCAGAAAAGGAAAGATATACCCATTTGAATACAGATTTCCAAAGAATAGCAAGGAGAGCTAAGAAAGCCTTCCTCAGTGATCAGTGAAAATAAATAGAGGAAAACAATATAATGGGAAAGATTAGAGATCGCTTCAAGAAAAGTAGAGACACCAAGGGAACATTTCTTGCAAAGATGGGCACAATAAAGGGCAGAAATGGTATAGACCTAACAGAAGCAGAAGAGATTAAGAAGAGGTGGCAAGAATACACAGAAGAACTATACAAAAAAAATCTTCATGACCCAGATAAACATGATGGTGTGATCACTCACCTAGAGCCAGACATCCTGGAGTGTGAAGTCAAGTGGGTCTTAGGAAGCATCACTACAAAAAAAAAAAAAAAAAAAAAACTAGTGGAAGTGATAGAATTCCAGTTGAGCTATTTCAAATCCTGAAAGATGATGCTGTGGAAGTGCTGCACTTAATATGTCAGCAAATTTGGAAAACTCAGCAGTGGCCACAGGACTGGAAAAATCAGTTTTTAGTCCAATCCTAAAGAAAGGCAATGCCAAAGAATGTTCAGGCCACCAGGCAAGCCCCCGTATTTTTGTGAGAAACATAATAAACTGTGGAAAGGTTTTAAATACATAGGAATACCAGACCATCTTACCTGTCTCCTGAGATACCTGTATGCTCAAGAAGCAACAGTTAGAGCCCTGTATGGTTCAGGATTGAGAAAGGAGTATGACAAGGCTGTCTGTTGTCTCCCTGTTTGTTAAATCTATACACTGAGCATATCATGAGAAATGCCGGGCTGGATGAGTTACAAACTGGAATCAAGACAGGCACAGAAAAATCAACAACCTCAGATATGCAAATGATACCACTCTAATGGCAAAAAGTGAAGAGAAGCTAAAGAGCCTCTTGATGAGGGTGAAAGAGCAGAGTGAAAGAGCTGGCTTAAAACTAAATATTCAAAAAATTAAGATCATGGCATATGGTCCCATTATTTAATAGCAAATGGAGGAGGAAAAGGTGTAAGTAGTGACAGATTTCATTTCTTCTTGGCTCTAAAATCACTGCAGATTTTGACTGAAGCCATGAAATCAGAAGGTGTTTGCTTCTTGGCAGGAAAGTAATGACAAACCTAGACAATATGTTGAAAATTAGAGACATTTCTCTGTTGACAAAAGTCCATATAGTCAAAGCTGTGGTCTTCCCAGTGGTCACATAGGATTGTGAGAGCTGTGTCATAAAGAAGGTGGAGCGCCAAAGAATTGATGCCTTTATTGTGGTGCTGGAGAAGACTCCTGAGAGTCCCTTGGACTGTAAGGAGATCAAACCAGTCAATTTTAAGGGAAATCAACCCTGAGTAATCATTGGAAAGGACTGATGCTGAAGGTGAAATTTCAGTATTTTGGTCATCTGATATGAACAGGTGATTCATTGGAAAAGTCCCTAATGCTGGGAAAGATGGAGGGCAGAAGGAGAAGGGGTATCAGAGGATGAGATGGCTGGATGGCATCACTGAAGCAATGGGCATGAACTTGGACAAACTTCAGGAGATGGTGAGAGACAGGGAGGCCAGGTGTGCTGAAGTCCATGGGGTTGCAAATAGTCAGACATGACTGGACAATTGAATGACAAAAGGAACAAATACCAAATTTATTACAACTGAGTAAATTGAGCATTATCTTTACCATCTGAGCCATCAGGGAAGTCCCAATATTTTTTCCAGTCAAAGATAACACAAGAAAATACAAGTCTCGGAATGGTGCCCTGTTTCACAAAACTTATGATACTGAAACAAAAAGTCATGTTTTTAGAACTCATATGTACATAATTTCATTAAAAAAACTGGGGAAATAGAAATAATTCTGCTCTTCATATTTACACACATACATACACACTAATCACACATTCACATAAAATGCATTATCAATAAGGAATAGCTAACTTCTCGTGGTTTAAAATGTTTTTTCTGACTAGGTTAGGATTTATAGAGAAGTGCTAACAGTACTGCTAACTAAGCTAACTAAGTACTGCTAACAGTACTTAGTACGCTTAATAAGATTTATTGAATAATCAAAATATTGAAGACTTTCAACAAATATGATACTAAATGAGTGAAATTGAATGTGTATGTGTGTGTGTGGGGGGGTGTGTGTGTGTGCACGCTCAGTCGTGTCCAACTCTTTGAGACCCCAGGGACTATAGCCCACCAGGCTCTTGGTCCATGGAATTTTCCAGGCAAGAAACTGGAATAGGTAGCCATTTCCTAGTCCAGGGGATCCTCCTGACCAGGGGTCAAACCCCTGTCTCTTGTGTTTCCTGAATTGGCAGGTGGATTTTTTATCACTAGGCTACCTATTCAGTTTAGTTCAGTTCAGTCGCTCAGTCGTGTCCAACTCTGCGACCCCATGAATCGCAGCACACCAGGCCTCTCTGTCCATCACCACCTCTCGGAATTTATTCAAACTCACGTCCATCGAGTTGGTGATGCCATTCAGACATCTCATCTTCTGTCGTCCCCTTCTCCTCCTGCCCCCAGTCTCTCCTAGCATCAGAGTCTCTTCCAATGAGTCAACTCTTCGAATGAGGTGGCCAAAGTACTGGAGTTTCAGCTTTAGCATCATTCCTTCTAAAGAAATCCCAGAGCTGATCTCCTTCAGAATGGACTGGTTGGATCTCCTTGCAGTCCAAGGGACTCTCAAGAGTCTTCTCCAACACCACAGTTCAAAAGCATCACCTCTTTGGTGCTCAGCTTTCTTCACAGTCCAACTCTCACATCCATGCATGACCACTGGAAAAACCATAGCCTTGACTAGACGGATTTTGTTGGCAAAGTAATGTCTCTGCTTTTGAATATGCTATCTAGGTTGGTCATAACTTTTCTTCCAAGGAATAAGTGTCTTTTAATTTCATGGCTGCAATCACCGTCTGCAGTGATTTTGGAGCCCCCAAAAATAAAGTCTGACACTGTTTCCACTGTTTCCCCATCTATTTCCCATGAAGTGATGGGACCAGATGCCATGATCTTCATTTTCTGAATGTTGAGCTTTAAGCCAACTTTTTCACTCTCCTCTTTCACTCTCCTCAAGAGGCTTTTGAGTTCCTCTTCACTTTCTGCCATAAGGGTGGTGTCATCTGCATATCTGAGGTTATTGATATTTCTCCTGGCAATCTTGCTTCTGGCTTGTGCTACCTGGGAAACCCGTAAATTGAATAAGTGCTTACTAAAAGTTGTGTGAGACACTGAACACTTTGTATATTTATTTTATTATAACCCCTTTGATCTTTTGAGTGTCTATAATAAGCGTTATTAGCTTCATTACAGAAGTGAAGAGATTCAACATCAAATAGGTCACAGAAACTCCCTGAAGTCACAGAACTCCAAAGTGGTAGAACAATTATTCAGATTCAGGTCCAATTACAAAGTACAAATGTTTTTTCTCCAAAAGACAGCAAGAATCAAGCAATTCTATTAACAATTACAATTAAGTTAAAAAAAATACATCTTTTTTAGACCCATTTTCTTGCTGACTTACCTATTTATCTTTCAGTTTATCTAATAAATATGTTTGAGCCCATTCTTCAGAAATTATAGAATATATAGAGGAAGACATAAAATGATCAAAGAATGACAATACAATAGATGCTATATTACTACAATAAAATATAGTGGAGTTTATAAAGAGTGTTTGAGTGGTAAGAGTGGGAGGCATGTTTCTAAGGAGTTTGGATATTATCCTAAAATGTATAGGGGTCAGGAGGATTTTTTTTTTTTTTAACTGCAGACAAGTCATAACAGAATCAGCTTTTCACTTTTCAGATAAATTCCCAATATCATGTAAAGAATGTCTTGGAAAAGTGAGACTAATTGTGATTTTCGCTATCATGCCCATAAAAGTTAAGTTGAAGTAAATATAAAAGAGAGAAAAGACTGGAAGACAGCAATACTTATGTGGTGGTATCAAAAGAAATCTGCTTAGGAGGGAAATTAAGAGTAACGTTAAAGATAGAGTCTTAACATTGCATTTTAACTCAATCCATATATTATACATGCGGCAATATATCTAGTTAATTAGGCTCTTAATTTGATAAGCATGGCTGACTGTAATTTATTTAGAACAAACTAATAATGGTCTTGCTTATTAAGGATGGTTTAAATGTATACAGAGAAAAAGGAGCCCTTGAAAGAGATAGGAATTCACATCAATCAAGGTTCCTGGTGGCAAAACACCTGTAAATAAAAACAACAACAACAACAACAAAAATCTTTAAGATAAAAAATAATTTGTTGCATAGGTAGCAGATAGTTCATAGAATTTATAGTTGTACTGGGCACCTGGTCTCAGAAAGTGAGTGGGGCCAAATGTGAGAAGTCACCAGATATCCTTTGACTCAGTACTGCCAACTCTGCCTTTCTCCCTTGTGTGCCCTGCAGTAATTCAAGTGTAGAGTAAACTAGATTTTGAAGACTCAGATGGAAAAAGAAAACAATGTGAAGTATCACATTAGTATTGGTTACATGCTTAAATGATGATATTTTGGATCTATTGGCTATATAGATCTGTATCTTTAAAAATTAATCTGTTTCTTTTTATTGTTTTTAATGTGACTACTAGAAATTTTGAAATTAGATATACAACTTGCATTTGTGTCTTGTATTGTAATTCTATTGGATAACACCATTCTGGAAAGCAAGCTGTGGTCTTGCATGAATGTGCACCCACGTGAGTGTGTATGTGTGTGAGTGTGTGTGTTTGTGTAGGAAAAACTCAACAGGAATTGAGGGAAAACTAACAGTAACATGGAGCTATAGCATTGGATTGCTGTTGTCTCTTCTCCCTAACCAGTATCAGGTTTTACTGTCATCTAAAACCATAATTCTGCCCTGGGACAATGAGAAGAGGTTAAAAGAGCATGTTGGAGAGAGCCCAGTAAAGTTATAGGAAGGAAGAGATCAAGGGAGCAAACTTCCATTTGGAAGCATTAAGAATTGGAACACTAACCAATATTCAGCTTAGGAAAATTTTAGTGTTTTCTGTGTTGACAAAAAATTTAGTCAGTCAGTTTAACAAAGAAATGGGAGATTTTATTCAAGCCAAATGAAGAATTATAACTCGGGAACAGCATCTCAGAAAGCTGTGAGAATTGTTCTGCTCATTAGAGGTCAAGGCACAGTTACAGAGATTTTTGAGAGAGGAGGCTGTATATTAAATAATGTAGAAGGTTTGCACAATCCCGCTCTGAAAGTATTAAGTGGTGGGTCAAGTGACCCCTTATAAGATCAAGAAGGAATGTTACCTTTTAAGAAGTTGTCTTGGTGCTGACAGAATGTTGCTGTTCATGGTGGAGCAAGTATTCCTGCCAGTGGGGTAGGTTTGATAGATGCATAATAATGCATAAAGGAGATACACAGTGCACAGAGTAGGGAAAGATGAGGCCAAAGGGCAGAGGAAATTTTTTATGTTTAAATTGTTTAATTTTTTTCTTGTTTTGCCA
Organism: Bos grunniens; assembly: GCF_055505025.1. Classification (NCBI taxonomy): domain Eukaryota; kingdom Metazoa; phylum Chordata; class Mammalia; order Artiodactyla; family Bovidae; genus Bos; species Bos grunniens. Next base: position 25,564,395 of record NC_141181.1, read on the forward strand.
TAAAACATGAATTCATTTCACAGCTGTTTGTGTAATTTCTGTACTTTCTTGACATACTTCTTTATCAAATTAGGCCCCCCGCCCCACAAACACAGAGAAGGCAATGGCAACCCACTCCAGTACTCTTGCCTGGAGAATCCCAGGGATGGGGGAGCCTGGTGGGCTGCCGTCTATGGGGTTGCACAGAGTCGGACACAACTGAAGCGACTTAGCAGCAGCAGCAGCAGCCCCGCAAACAAGCAAATTGCTTAAAAACAGTGCTGATAATGTGAGAAAAAGACAAAGCCAGGAGTCATTTAAATTGACACAGTTTAGTAAAAAGGACATGGATTTAGTTTAACTGCCACACTGCTCTCACATGGATGCGTGAAAAGAAATTGAGGAAGTGTGTGCAAAAAAGAGAAAATTCTAAACTTATTACATCTCATCAGTTTATAAACACTAACTAATACACTAGTAAAAGAAAATGTTTTTACTGTTGTATGCAAAAAAATCTGATTTTATTTTGAGAGCATCAGAACATGAGTAAATGCTGATCTGCTGCTTCACGCAATAGAATCCAGTTCTTCTGCTATGCCCATTAAACTAAGAAGTGCTGAAGAAAGCAAACATCTTACAAGGGACCAAGCCTATTTGAGCTTATAGTTTTGCCTTAGGCAGAAAAGGGAAGGAAAACCCTTTCTAAACTTTCTAACCATATGTGTTGTAGTCATCTTGCTGAAAGGGAAAATTTTCCTCAAGCAATTCCCTGTAAAGAAACGTCATTATCTCCAGTAGCTCTTTTGATTATTCTGCATACCAATCCATCAGCCAGTTTTCTAGGAGCAGTTTCGGAGATGCCTGTTAATGCTAGTAGCAATTATAAAGAAAATTGATCCTGTAAAAGCAACAATTTGATATTCATTCTAACAAATGGCCACCTCAACAAGTAATACCAGAACCTTTTCACACTTAAAAGCTACAACAGACATAAAGCAAAATGATTGCCTTGACCAGGTGATTGAACCCTCATAGGAATAAAGTGCAGGATTGATATTTTAAAAGAAATATAATGAAAATCATTTAATAGACATAGATACTGCTCAGTTTTGAAGGGTTAATAAGAAAAGAAAGCTCTCTGCTCTCCCAAATATTTTCACTGTAAGTTTCAAAGAAGGTGAATGCTAGATTTAATTCTTTTGCTTTTAGTGTCATGGCTTCCTGGTTTACACCTGTAATCACACATAAGGAAGGAAAAGGTAATTTTAGGCTTCTCAGTAATACAATTTAAGTAGCAAGGCTGTAGTTTACATACAAAAATATAATTCCCTATGTTATAAATATCTGTTAAATTAAAGCATCAGCAGAGACAGCTTGCTGAATTATGGAGCAAGCTTTATTATTCCCCATGTCACCTGGCTTTTTATTATTCTTTTTCTTTTAAAAATTTTTCCAGTTTTACTGAGATATAGCTGACATATAACATTGTATTAGCTTAACATGTTACTCTGAGGCAGTGAATATGATAGATGTGAATGCCCAAAATCTCCAAACATCAAACTCATCAATTGCAACAGTTATGTAAATAGCCCAGTTATATAAATATATATCTTGCCTTCGAATATGTAAGGATTTTTAACAGATTCAAAGGCAAACATATGCTTTTATGAATTTCATGTTGTTTTTTTAAATTTAATTATTTTTAATTGGAGGATGACTGTTTTACAATATTGTGCTGGTTTCTGCTATATATCAACATGTTGTTGTTGGTCTCATAGTGGTATCCAGGTCTTTGTGACCCCATGGACCATAGCCTGCCAGGCTCCTCTATCTATGGAATTTTCCAGGCAAGGATACCAGTGTGGGATTTCCTTCTCCGCAGGATCTTCCCAACCTAGGGATCTAACCCAGGTCTCCCACATTGCAGGCAGGCTCTTTACCATCTGAGCCACCAGGGAAGCCCATATATCAAATGAATCAACCATAAATATACAATTGTTCCCTCCTTCATGAACCTCCATCCCAACTCCCACCTCATCCCATCCCTCTAGGTTGTCACAGAGCACCAGTTTGAGTTCCATGAGTCAATCAGCAAATTCCTACTGGCTATTTTACATATGGCAGTGTATATGTTTCCATGCTACTCTCTCCATTCATCCCACCTTCTCCTTCCCCACCCTGTGTCCACAAATCTGTTCTCTATGTCTGCATCTCCATTGCTGCCCTCAAAATAGGTTCATCAGTAGGACCTATCTAGATTCCATGCTGTGCTTCTTGCTCAGTCATGTCTGACTCTTTCTGACCCAATGGACTGTAGCCTGCAAGGCTCCTCTATCCATGGGGATTCTCCAGTCAAGAATACTGTAGTGGGTTGCCATACCATCCTCCAGGGGATCTTCCTGACCCAGGGATTGAACCCATGTCTCCCACATTATAGGTAGATTCTTACCATCTGAACCACCAGGGAAGCCCAAGAATAATGGAGTGGGTAGCCTATCCCTTCTCTAGGTGAACTTTCACCCCAGGAATCAAACTGGGGTCTCCTGCATTGCAAGCCAGTTCTTTACCAGCTGAGCCAACCGGGAAGCCCCTAGATTCCATATATATACATCAATATAAGATACTTGAGTAGTTTTCTTTTTTTAATTTGTGTTCATACGACTAGCTCGTCCAAGCCCAATCCCTATGAACTGAATTAAATTCCCAAAGGAAACTGGGAATTATTACCAATATTAAGCCATTTTCTACACACAGCACACTTGGAAAAGCCAGCCCACTGGGCCAGAGAAAATCTTGGGACTTACCACAGACAAATAATGATTGCTCATGTGCTCAGTTATCTCTGACTCTGCGAGCTCACTGTAACCTGCCAGGCTCCGCTGTCAATGGGATTTTCCAGGCGAGAATCCTGGAGAGGGTTGCCATTTCCTACTTCAAATAATGATTAATAGATACTAAATTCCTACAGATGCCTACCACATGAGTAGTAGAATGTAAAATCCTTTGATATAACTCATCTCATCTTTAAAAGAAAGATTGAGCTCTCACACTTCACATGTTTACAGATGATCAAACAAGTTCAAATTGAAAGCATCTATCTTCCTATAGATGCTCTTTTCATTTCACAACTGTGCATCTCATTATAGGTACTCAATATGAAATTGATGAGAGAGAAATAAATAAGCAAAGGAATGGGTGTAGAAATTTACTAGGGTGTACATTATTTAATTTTTATATGTTTCTATAAGTTTAAAAACTATATATCTAAGACTACTGTTAAAATAATTTGCATCAAGTAATGTATACTCTCAATTTATATATTATATCATAATGTTCATTTCAGTAGTTTTAATTAAACCAACCATAATAGCGTTTTAAGAAAATGTCTATTTCAATGTTATTAGAAGATATTAACATTCTCAAATAAATTAAATATAGTGGCTTAAACATACATTGTGTATGCCAAGAAATAACACAATGTAAATAAAAAAATAAGTTTTTTTCTAAATTCATGCCTTAACTTACCATGAATCATAGTAAACAATGTTTTTTTAATATTAAACATTATTTTTTTTCTTTTTTAAATTTTATTTTATTTTTAAACTTTACATAATTGTATTAGTTTTGCCAAATATCAAAATGAATCCATCACAGGTATACATGTGCTCTCCATCCTGAACCCTCCTCCCTCCTCCCTCCCCATACCATCCCTCTGGGTCGTCCCAGTGCACTAGCTCCAAGCATCCTTTCTTTTTTTTTTTCAAGCATCCTTTCTAACATGAACATAAAACATTATGAATATAGTCCCAAATATTTCAGATTCCATTCAAATTTTACTAATTGTCTATTGTGTATGTGTTTTAAAGTGTATTTTATTGGAAATATATACATTTGAAGTTACAGTTACAGCAACAAAGTTAAAAGTAAAACATGTACTTACTGACAGATGTATAGATGCTCTGGTGTAAATGAGAAGATACCACTTTTTTTTAAGACAAAAAAATCTTCACTCACATTTGAAGATAAATCTAATGTATTGGATTCTGATGAACACATTTTTTCTTTAATATTTCTGATAAATTTCATCAGTTTTAATTGTGTGCTAACCTAATGTTGAAGGTGATTTGAATTTGATTTTTAATTACCTCTGAAGAAAAAACACTTCAGAGTCGGACACAACTGAAGCAACTTAGCAGCAGCAGCATATATAACTGGAATGGGAGTTATCAATGGATATAATCAGTGATGGACAGGGAGGCCTGGCGTGCTGTGATTCATGGGGTCGCAAAGAGTCAGACACGACTGAGCAACTGATCTGATCTGATCTGATCATCTTAAATGTTACTTCAATCATTTGGATTTGGAGAATATAATTTCACTTGTGGTATATCAAAATTTATGCAAAATGAACCATCTTTTTACTAGCAAATGCCCAGTGCTCTTCAGGACAATTAGTAAAAACCTGAGTGGCTAAATTAATAAATGCTATAATCTGACATTATGGACTATAATTTTCTAAACTTCAGAGAATCTTAACAAATCTCTGGTCTTTATTGTGTGGTTAAATTTTATGAGCACTTCCTGGCACAGTTATATGTATGAGTCATGGTATCAGTAGACATTTGGAGATGGTTAATGATTTACACTAATAAATTCATGACTTGAAGTATTATTTACACTTATATTGTCACTTCTTGTTAAAGGACATTTCATCATCTCTATTAATAAATAAATTTTAATAACATTCAAATATGGACAGGCTCTTGAATTTAATAAATAAAAAAATTATTTCCATTATCTTATAATTTATGATCTTAGGGTTAAAACAGTGTCCAACAGAATAAACAAAATTTGTTCTTTCCTCATTTCAGTGTTGACCAGTATTTGATTTTATGCTACAATATTTATATACCTAAGATTTCTAACGTTCATTAAATCCCCTAATCAGCTCATTGTTGAGGGAAATTTTTAAAAGTTTTTCCAATTTTTTTTAATATACCAAAAATATCAGTTTTAATCACTGAAGAAGGAGATTTGTTGCAATGGATTCAATCATTATTTAGATCAGATTTTATGACCCTTTAACTTCCTCACGAATATATTTTCCTCACTTCCTGCAGCACATCAGTAGCATATTTTTAAAAAAATCTGCATTTTTCATTTCTGCCCATATGTGAACTCTACATTGTCAATGATAAAAATATAATTAAAAATAAGTAATATTGAGACAATTATTTGGTAATTTTGTTAGAAAGTAAAAATTTGCCTTCAAAAACGTTATGAAATAATAATGGAAAAAATCATTAAAAAAGGAAAAAAGAGATTTCCCAAAGACCTGAGAAAACAGATGTACATTCAGCATCACACTGTGAGTATCAATACTCAAGAGGTACAGGCGGTAGGTTTCCCTACCCCCTGTTGCTCTTGTGAGAACCAATCTCTAAACACATTCTACAGAGATTTGTCAAGTTAATAACCCATGCAGATGCCTTTTGGGGAAGATAGGAGAGCTGACCAATAATGGAGGGAGTAATAATACTGGGGTAGCAACTACAATTGCACCTTAAATTAATGCATGCAGTGAAAGAATTGTGCATATTTGATCGATGACATCTTTATGTGTGCATCTGGGAGGTGGTAAGGAACAGGGAGGCATGGTGTGCTGCAGTCCATGGGGTCTCAAAGAGTTGGACAATAACATAGATGGGCAGAATGCTGTTTTAGAGAGTCAAAATAATGCATAAATTTTAGTAGGTCTTTTGTGTTGCTTGTTATTCAGTGGGTAGGTTATAGCTCCATTGGGCTCAATTTAAAGATTGTTAATTTGGCTGAAGGCTTCATATTTTATTCTTATCTGTTCCATCTGCTCATTCTTTTGAAGCAGGGGCTATCTGGAGCACACTCCTTTCAAAGTGAGGGGCTTCCCAGGTGGGTCAGTGATAAAGAATCTGCCTGCACATACCGGAGCCACAGGAGACATGGGTTGGATCCCTGGGTGGGGAAGATCCCCTGGAGAAGGAAATGGCAACCCATTCCAGTATTCTTGTCTTGAGAATCCCATTGCCAGAGGAGCCTGACAGGCTACAGTCCATAACGTCTCAAAGAATCAGACACGACTAATTGAGCATTCATACACTTCTCAAATTGAAAGGCAAAAAGGCAAAAGTGAAAACTAAACAGTATGATCACACTTAACATCTCTATGCTGATCATGTCTGCTAATAATATGCCCTTGGCTAAAGCAAGTCATAGGGCCACATCCAAACTCCTCCTACAGAGAGGCAGTCATAGCAAAGGTGAGGGATGAAAGGCAGATTGTAAGCAATACAACTCTGCCTTCTTGGTCACATGGCTGATTTTCCATCTAGTTGAAAAATACATTTACTACTCCTCCATATCATCCGAAAGCCTTATCCCATTATGGCAATACTCACTTATGGAGCTCTTCTTAGGATGAGTAAGAAAAAAATATAAACCAACTAGGACACATTTCCTAACAGAAAAGTTGCATTCTTTAGTTATTAGAATTAGTCATAGTAATGATAAACATAGCATTTAATTTAATTTTAATGTTAATACAATTAAATATCTTTCAATGTTTGTATCTGAAACATTATCACTATGCTATATTAGAGAATATTTTATTTAAATCTTTCAATATTCTGATAATATGCTTATTTGTTAGTTACAAGGACAGTAACTCCTGAAAAAGGGGAAAAAAAGAGATTGAATCAAGTGAGGTAAATGGATGTTTTAAGATTTAACTTGCAAATGGATTGAATCCCAGGGAATGAAAAATCCCTGCAAACACAGTATGTAAAATTTTAGGGTAAAATGAGTCTTACCCATGTAACATTCCCCAAAGTATATGCAAAAATATGTCTAGCAAATAAAGATTTACATGTATGTAAGTTCAAAGGTAACCGACTTTGGAAATTGACAAACATGCCAGAACTATTGAGAATGAATAAGGACTCCATGAAACAAAATTAGCAACAAACAAAAAATATTACCATATTGCCCCATTTAAACAATGATTTAGTTTTCATATATTATACAATGATTGAAAATGCTTTTTGATCCTTTGGTTGTGCTATAACCAGCTAGCTTTCAAATGATGAAAATGATTTCCCTTTTTCCCCTTTTGCTTTGCTTTTCTTCTTTCCAGCTGCCAGCTGGGTGTGTGCATTGGCCTCCACTGCATCATCAACATCTCTGCTTAAACTCTAGTGAGCTCTGAGTGCCCCATTACCCATTGCATTCTGCCCCATTTGATCCAGGCGCATTTGCCACTTTGATGCCTTCAGAGTACCAACAAGGTGCACTAATCAAAGCTTCCCAGTTCCATCCTGTGAGAACCCTTCATCAGAGCCGAGGTTTCAGATCTGGTGCACAACATTACCACTTCATTTTGCTCCCTTTGATCCTATCAGTCTGACACTTTGATCCCTGCATTGCACTAACTGGACTCATCAGAGCTTTCGCACTTTTGTTTTTGACAGGCAGTAACAAAGATTCCAGCAAGATGAGGGGTTTTTCCTTTTCCTGTTTCTGTTGAAAGTTCAGTTATCAGTTATTTTTCATTTAATTCTAGTTCTAGAATATGCTCATTAGTTTATTGGTGGTATATTTTCTTAAATGTCTATTTATTTTTGTGTAAGTCTTGCCAAAAGCAATTAAATGTATCTGGATCAGAGTTGTATATCTCATAATTGTTTAATGCACCATGGGTGTTTAACCAATGATTCTAAAATGTCAGTAGCTTAACAGAAACAATTACTGGTATATAAAGAGGGGCCTGGCTGGCTACAGTCCATGGGGTTGCAAAGAGTCAGACACAACTGAACACGCAATCATTCATTCAAAGCAGCTGTACTGATGAACTAGAATATTTTAGAGTTCTATGTTAGGAAAATATGCTTTACCTAATGATGTTTGTCATAAAATATGTTTTATATACTGTGATATAATTAAAAAGACTGGCATGTGTTTTAAATATACTGACTTTCCAGTTAAGGATGGTAAACTTGCTTATGATTAGAAGATTGGCTTGCTCCAGTTTTCTTGCTTACACTTACTTTTTTCCAGATCTAGGAATCTCAATGTATATATTTTCCTGCATAGCTTTTTCCAGAGCTGTAGCAACTTATATTCATTCAGTGATCTATTCAACTTGAAAAACTGTGGAAATAAATGCTTTGGGAGACATGTAAGATCACCACAGAGATTCTGTTTTTATTAAATCCCCTAATCCTTAAATACTAGTAACGGAAATTCCCCAATTCAGAAAGATTATGAAAGGAAATTTTTATTCCAATATATATGTTTCTAGGACTTCATCAGTTCAGTTCAGTCACTCAGTTGTGTCTGACTCTTTGTGATACCATGGACTACAGAACACCAGGCATCCCTGTCCATCACCAACTCCGGGAGCTTGCTCAAACTCATGTCCATCGAGTTGGTGATGCCATCCAACCATCTCATCCTCTGACATCCCCTTCTCTTCCCATCTTCAATCTTTCCCAGAATCAAGGTCTTTTTGAATTAGTCAGTTCTTCACATCAGGTAGCCAAAGTATTGGAGCTTCAGCTTCAGCATCAGTCCTTCCTATGAATATTCAGGACTGACTTAGGATTGATTGGTTTGATCTCCTTGCAGTCCAAGGGACTCTCAAGAGTCTTCTGCAACACCACAGTTCAAAAGCATCAATTCTTTGGCGCTCAGCTTTCTTTAAAGTCTAACTCTCACATCCATACATAACTGCTGGAAAACCATAACTTTAACTAGATGAACCTTTGTTGGCAAAGTAATATCTCTGCTTTTTAATGTGCTGTCTAGGTTGGTCGTAACTTTTCTTCCAAGGAGCAAGTGTCTTTTAATTTCATGGCTGCGGTCATCATCTGCAGTGATTTTGAAGCCCCCCAAAATAAAGTCTGTCACTGTTTCCATTGTTTCCCCATCTATTTGCCATTAAGCGATAGGACCAGATGCCATGATTTAGTTTTCTGAATGCTATTTTAAGCCAACTTCTCACTCTCCTCTTTCACTTTCAAGAGGCTCTTTAGTTCTTCTTCACTTTCTGCCATAAGGATGGTGTCATCTGTGTATCTGAGGTTATTGATATTTCTCCTGGCACTCTAGGACTTCATGATGGATAATAAATGATAAAAATTGGTCCATTGCAGGGGAACTATATTTCTCATAAGAGAGGGAATCATCAGTGAATCTGCACTGATAAGATTACTATACACCATTATTTTCTAAGTTTTAAAAATTAATCATTATATTACTGCTTTTACAGTCTCAGTCTCTAAGGGTGTGATAAACAAAATAATTAGATGGTAATATATTACCAAGAAGCATCACCATGTATACAGTAATGATTACTTGGGATTTTTTGATACTAAACGGAAGTTGTGACTAAACTAGTGAGGAGTTAGGTAAATTTCCATTCTTCATTCAGAGAAGTAGAAATGTCTTCAGCAAAAGTTATAATTCACTAAGTGAAATATACAGAGCAAAATATGCTAGACTGGTTATAACTCTGTGCCTTTCTAGTGGTTAGGCACAGTATTTCATGGGCTACCCACTGACCATGTGGAAACTTCATGCTTAGTGATAGACAACAGACAAGGTCTACAAGTGATGTCATCCATAACTTATCACATGATCTCTTCTCACCAAACCAAAATATATTCAAGAAGATATGATTTGTCCCTGTTTTTAGTAACTTACATCTTTAGATAAGGAAAAGGGAGAGGTACATATTTTAATGAGCTAGAGAAAGTCTGGAGTATCCAGAATAATCATGAAGTAGTCATCTCAGCAATCTCTGCAAGGACCTTGAATATGCTGCTAGAAGAAAAGTGTCTAATGATCTCTGCCTGTCTGAGAGTCAAAGTTTCTTGACAAAAGCAATCTTAAAAATGAAATCACATGTGTGTGTTTGACCTTTTAGAGTACTGAAAATAAGTAAAAAAAAAAAAAAAAAAAACACGACTAGTTTTCTCAGGGGTGATACTTCTCCCTGCCATAATTTTATTCTGGCATTTCTTCTTTCCTATAACTCTTGTATGACTGCTAGTGACGTGATTACAACTCTTTATACAGCATTTCTTGACCCAAGCCAACCATTACATACAGTGATTGGTTCATTGGGCGCATTCCCAGGCAAGCACCAGATTTCCATTTGGGAGAATAAATTAATGGCAGGAGGGCCTCTCCTTCTCTTTGATTAGGAGATATAGAAGTTATGCAATTCCAGTGTATAGTGTATATGTTGGTGGGAGGATCCATAGGGAATATGTTGGAGGGTCAAACCTACATATTGCAAAACATAGCTAAAAGTTTGCAGGATGTGAGAGGAGTAGGTGGGTTAATGGGTGACATCAACTAAGCAGGACCCTGCCGAATGTAAAACCAGCCAAAACTCCTGTGTTTTAATTATATAAACACTATTTTGCCTTTAAGATCACTTGTTTTGAATTCAGTTTGCCTGCAATTGAAAGCTTTTGTTTACTAAATTCTGAATTTATTTAGATAGTTTTTTAGTTCATTTATAATATTTTATTTTGTGTAATGCTTTCAGCATGATATAATATTCTAAAGAAAAAAGGAGGTTGTCAGGTTATTTTTCAAAATGGTAAGACAAACAGGGGACATATAACAGACATCCAAAGTAGAAGCGTTTGGGACTTCCCTGACAGTCCAGTGGTTAGGACTTCACGGGGGGGAGGGGCAGAGTAAGGGGGTTGGGGTATGTGGATTCAATCTCTGGCCAGGTGCTAGGACCCCCTATGCCTTGTGGCCAAATAACTCAAAACATAAAACACAGGCAATATTACAATAAATTCAATGAAAACTTTTAAAATGGTCTGTATCAAAAAAATCTTTGTAAGAATGGAAGTTTTAGAATTGGAACCATAGTAAAATTGAATCAACACAATATACTGTTTAATGTTTTTTAAAATAAAGGTAATTGTTTCTTCCGTATATCTAGAGAATCACCGATTAAAAATAAAATTCACTTCTGTATAATAGGCTGAAAGTTGCTAGTTATGAAGTTCTAAAGGTAAATTACTTTTAGCCTTGCCATCTGCTTCTTAGAAAACTATAATCATTTCAAGGTGTTATTTTCTTCGTATTTTTATAATAATTAAGATAAGCTAGTTTGATTCAAAAGAAACAATTTATTTTTCAAAACCTGAAAATGATCAAAAGCATGCAAATAAGATAATGAAAAGCATACAAATTCTACCATCTACAAACTGTGTGATCTAAATGTGATCTAAATGGCTTAAATCTTTATTCTTTGTACCCTTGAATACATCTCTGCTCTTTGTTCAGGTTACAGTTATCTTCTGTATAGAAAATGTTACCTGTAGAGCAATAAGTAGAAAACATCACATCAAATAATTAGACACTATTTAAATATTTTCCAACATGAGTTGAAACTAGTGTCTCCTTGCTACTATAATTTGCATTTCTTTAATTAGTAGTGAATTTAACAATTCTTCATATGTTGCCGATCTTTTCCATTTATATTTTTAACAATTTATTTGTTTAAGTTGTTCTGTCTGTGGATATCTTAATTTCCTAAGCGAATATTTTAAATGGGAGATACTAAACTATCTATAATCATTAATATAATTCATAGTGAGTCCTATTAGTGAAATATATTTAAAATTTCGCTTTTCACACATTTTATCTTTTTATTTTGATGTGAAGATTATAATATGCTTTACTCTTATCTTTTCCAGTGTTTTGAAAATTATATAACCTATTTAAAATTTTATTAGTGATTAAAAATTCAAAAAAATTTCCTTTAACTGTGCTTTGTAATTTTCAGAGACAAAATATTTATTATTTAATGTGTGGCAATTTTATATGAGTATATTAGGAATATTTCATCACTGGTAGTATCATTTTCCACTCTAACATTGGGCTTATGGTAATAACTATGTCTGCCATTTCCTCATATTTTTATGTAAATAAATAGCTAAGAATTTTGGATAGACTTAATGTTCAACTTCAGACCTCAGCCTTACATTCTTTATATATATTTAAGGAAAATGTTATAAACTTCTTTAGCTGTTTGGCTATAAAAGAATTGATTCTTGTTATGTACATTTCATTTTATAATCTTTTAGTTCCATTCCCACAATGGTTTTGTGCATTTTCAGGCACCGTTTATTATTCATACATTTTTTAAGTTGTTTTGAGGAACACCAAAACATTATAACATGTTCATTTGTACTCTTGATTATGTATCAGTTGGCTGCTTTTTTTTTTTAACCATATGAATACAGAATAGCAAGAACAAAATGACATTTTATGGAATTAAAATGAGGAATCTCTTTTAACACAATGCTCCAACCAATTGAAAGCAGTCAGATTAAGACATTTGTAATTAGCCATACTCTGTAAAGATCTGGATAAGGTACTTAAAAATAATAAATATTTTGTTAGTTTCTTAGAAGAGATACAAACACTTTTCTTAATCTTGATGTGGATGTACATTTATTTTTTTTTTGACTTTATATTAAAATCTGTAAAAGCATTGGAATGGAATTAAATACCTTAAGTAATTTAGCAAAAACAATAAACTGCTCTGTATCATTCAGAAGCTATGTATCGCTCAGAAGCATATTGGCATACCACTTTTCTTAATTTACCTATGATTTGCATAGAACTTTGATATTTGAATAAATGCCACCCACACAAAGAACGATTTTTAAAAAAAATAGTTGTATATATTTGAAGCCCTGTCTAAATGTATATAACTAATCTCAAAATAGTGATTTTCAGCTGAATAAGTGAGAGAAATACTTTTAAACATTGCTTTGAGTGAACATTTTGGAATAAGCTCATTTAAACTCATTTAAAATTCCTTGTGTTCTTGTTTCTATGTAGTCTTTTTAAAATAATTTAGGCAAGCTATTTTAGTCAGTTTTAAATTTTATCAAATAATTACAATAATTGTTTCCATAAGTCCTGATTTAGCATTTTTATTGCACTGGAGCAATTTCTAGAGCTCAACTTTATGTACACACACACACACATTTTAGTTGGTAGCAGAACATTTTATCACAGCTTTCAGAATGGTAAGTTGAAAACTTGAAAAAAATGCATTTTTCTTCTCTTTCTGAATCTGTATTTCTTGCATTTGTGATATTAACATGATGTGAATACCTGTATTTTCCTTTTCAACAAAGCATAAATCTAGATCCCTCTGAATCCTGTAAAGAATAGAGAATGATCTTCTTTGAAGTAATGAGTTCACAAAAAAACTTCAAAAATAGTTTAAGTGATACTATGTGACATATCTCATAAGGTGAAGAATGCCTTCAATAAAATCTCAGTTTGGGGTTCCTCTTTTTTTTTTTTTTCGGAGATGGTGAAGATGTTACTCATTTTGAAAGCAACGATTAAAAAGTAGATGCTTTTGCTGGAAAATACTTTTCTGGAGCCTGACAACAGATGATTTTGAATAAAAGTGAGGTAAATACTTTTAAGACTTCATAAAGTTAAAAACTCATTTTAAAGTTGGTAAAAGTTTATATTGGGAAATATATATGCTAAAATATATGCATATAGTTTAAAGAATAATAATAACATGTATACACTATAGGTTATGAGACTAACAGACAAAATATTATCTGTATTTTAAAAGCTCCAAGTGTGCCCCTCAATGCAGACCTATTTCTTAACCCCTGAAATTTGTGTTATTCTCTTGTGTTTACTAGTAATTTTTACCTCTTGTGTCCATTTGTATATACTACTTAGTTTTCCTTATTTTTGACATTTATGTAAATACACTTTACTGGAGGAATTTATCTGTATTCAATTATATGATTAGGATATTCATCCAAGTGGATGTATCTCACAGCATTCCTTTTGATTAGGGTAGAATATTCCTCTGTGTGCATGTAATGATTTTAGTCATTCTAGTGTTAGGACTCATATCGGCTGATTCCTGTACTTTGGTATGAAGAAGAATGCTTTGAGAAATATTCTAGTGTTTGTTTCCTAGTACTATGGGATGGAATTGCTGTCTTGATTCATCAACTTTAAGAGTAATATAATTTGTTAAAATTAGTTTTTCTAGTTCATACTATCACAGTTTGGCATTCTCATTACTTCACATCACCTACAACCCAAAATATTGTTTGACTTTTAGTTTTCGTAAATCTGGTGAGTGTTAAATGATATATTATTCTGAGTTAAATTTACAATTTCATGAAAACAGTGAAGTAAGTGGTAATGTACATTGTGCCATTTGTGTGTCTTCCTTTGCAAAGTGCCTATTTATATATAAATGTTGCCAATTTTCCTTTTCATTATTGAATTGAATTTCTATATGATCCATACTTTTTGCTAGTTGTGTGTTTTGCATATTTCAACATTCTGTGAGTTCAAGCTTTTCAGTAACTGGTAATGTTTTAAAGTAAAACAGTATTTTCTTTTGCAATTGGAAAATAATCACTCTTTTATTTCCCCTTTTCAATCATTTACTAATTTTATTACCTTTAATTTTATACTTTGCCAGCTAAATCCTCTAGTAAAATGTTGACGAGCTAATTGACCTATATGTTTTTCTTTTCTGTTTCGTATATATTTTTCTTTCTTTATTTTTGGCTGTGCTGGGTCTTTATTGCTATGCAGGCTTTTTCTCTAGTTGCAGAGAACAGGGGCGACTCTCTAGTTGCGGCACACCAGCTTCCCACCGGGGTGGCTTCTCTTGTTGCTGAGCGTAGGCTCCAGGGTGAGCGGGTTTCAGGAGTCTTGGCTGGCGTGCTCAGTCGTTGTGGCTCCCAGGCTCCAGAAAACAGGCTCAATAGTTGTGGCCCACATGATTCGTTGCTCCGTGGCATGTAGGATCTTCTTGGATCAGGGATCAAACCCGTGTTCCAGCATTTGCAGGTGGATTCTTCCTTCACCAGGAAGGCCTTCCTATTTTGTTTCTGATATCAAAATAAATGCTTTGAAATTCTTAAGTACTCTCACCATTCAATTTAATCCCTGCTGTAAGATTTTTGTGAATGCCTCTGTTAATTTAATAGTATTTATTAGCAGTTTATTGTGTTATCTGCAGCAGCTGTTGAATTTTATTAGACACTTCTGAATATGTCATAGTGATCATTTTTTAAAATTTATTTTCTATAGTAAATTATGTTGTTCAGTTTTCTAATGTAAAACAAATTACTGGGTTTATGCTGCAGTATCTTTTCTACACATTATCATTCACTATTATATTTAGGGCTATTGCATCTATGTGCTATTATATTTAGCACATTTGTGATTTCCTGAAATTTTTTTACTTCTATTTTTATGATTGTATTTTTTTACCTATTGCTATGTAATGAAGTACTCCCAACCTTAGCTACTGAAAACAAACAGTATTATCTTACAGTTTCTGAGACTTAGAAAAGTGAGTGCAGTTTAGTTGGGTGACTCTTGCACAAGGTTTTATCTGAGGCTTTCCTGCAGATGGGCTAAGTCACTTTAGTTGTGTCTGACTCTGCGACCCTATGGACTGTAGCCCTTCAGGCTCCTCTATCCAAGAGATTCTCCAGGCAAGATATTGGATGGGTTTCCAGCTCCTTCTCTAAGGAATCTTCCCAACCCACGTATTGAACATGCATCTCTTATATCCTCTGCATTTGCAGGCAGGTTCTTTACCACTAATGCCATCTGGGAAGCCCCATCTGAGCTTGACTTGAGGATAATCCTCTAACAAATTCATTCATGTGGTTGTTGGCAAGATTCAGTTTCTCAGTGTCTGTTGGACTGATCCTCAGTTGTTCATTGACTGTTGATTAACTCCTTCAATCCTTTGCAAAATTAGCCTTTCTAAATAGCGCACCTCACATATGGCAGCTTGCTTTCCACAGAGCAGGTGAGCAAGACAGCAAGAGAGGGAGTTCAGTTCAGTCACTCAGTCATGTCAGGCTCTTTGTGACCCCAAGAACTCCAGTTTGCCAGGCTTCCCTGTCCATCACCAACTCCCGGAGCTTACTGAAAACTCATGTTCATCCAGTCAGTGATGCCATCCAACCATTTAATCCTCTGTTGTCCCCTTCTCCTCCCGCCTTCAGTCTTTCCCAGTATCAGGGTCTTTTCAAATGACTCAGTTCTTTCCATCAGGTGGCCAGACTATTGGAGTTTCAGATTCAGCATCAGTCCTTCCAATGAATATTCAGGACTGACTTCCTTTAGGATGGACTGGTTGGATCTCTTTGCAGTCCAAGGGACTCTCAAGAGTCTTCTCCAACACCACAGTCCAAAAGCATCAATCCTTCAGCACTCAGTTTTCTTTATGGTCCAACTCTCACATCCATACATGACTACTGAAAAAACCATAGCTTTGACTAGATGGACTTTTGTAGGCAAATTAATGTCTCTGCCTTTTAATATGCTGTCTAGGTTGGTCATAACTTTTCTTCCAAGGAGCAAGCGGCTTTTAATTTCATGGCTGCGGTCACCATCTACAGTGATTTTGGAACCCCCCAAAATAGTCTCTCTCTATTTCCATTGTTTCCCTATCTATTTGCCATGAAGTGATGGAACCAGATGCCATGACCTTAGTTTTCTGGATGCTGAGTTTTAAGCCAGCTTTTTCATTTTCCTCTTCAACTTCCAAGAGGCTCTTTAGTTCTTTGCTTTCTGCCATAAGGATGGTGTCATCTGCATATCTGAGGTTATTGATATTTCTCCTGGCAATCTTGATTCCAGCTTATTCTTCATCCAGCTCAGAATTTCGCATGATGTACTCTGAATATAAGTTAAATAAGCAGGGTGACAATATACAATACTGGATATACTTGGAACCAGCCTTTCCTGATTTGTTGTATATATATCCATGTATAGTTCTAACTGTTGCTTCCTGACCTGCATACAGATTTCTCAGGAGGCGGGTCAGGTGGTCTGGGATTCCCATCTCTTTAACAATTCTCCACAGGTTATTATGATCCACACAGTCAAAGGCTTTGGCATAGTCAATAAAGCAGAAGTAGATGTTTTTCTGGAACTCTCTTGCTTTTTCAATGATCCAGTGGATGTTAGCAATTTGATCTCTGCCTTTTCTAAATCCAGCTTGAACAACTGGAAGTTCATGGGTTCAAATTTTGTTGAAGCCTGGCTTGGAGAATTTTGAGCATTGCTTTGCTAGCTTGTGATATGAGTGCAATTGTGCAGTAGTTTGAGCATTCTTTGGCATTGCCTTTCTTTGGGACTGGAATGAAAACTGACCTTTTCCAGTCCTGTGGCCACTGCTGAGTTTTCCAAATTTGCTGGCATATTGAGTGCAGCACTTTCACAGCATCATCTATCAGGATTTGAAATAGCTCAACTGGAATTCCATCATCTCCACTAGCTTTGTTCATAGCGATGCTTTCTAAGGCCCACTTGACTTCACATTCCAGGATGTCTGGCTCTAGGTCAGTGATCACACCATCGTGATTATCTGGGTCATGAAGATCTTTTTTGTACAGTTCTTCTGTGTATTCTTGCCACCTCTTCTTAATATCTTCTGCTTCTATTAGGTCCATACCATTTCTGTCCTTTATCAAGCCCATCTTTGCATGAAATGTTCCCTTGGTATCTCTAAGTTTCTTGAAGAGATCTCTAGTCTTCTCCATTCTGTTGTTTTCCTTTATTTCTTTGCATTGATCACTGAGGAAGGCCTTCTAATCTCTTCTTATTATTCTTTGGAACTCTGCATTCAGATGCTTATATCTTTCCTTTTCTCCTTTGCTTTTCACTTCTCTTCTTTTCACAGCTATTTGCAAGGCCTCCCCAGACAGCCATTTTGCTTTTTTGCATTTCTTTTCCATAGGGATGGTCTTGATCCCTGTCTCCTGTACAATGTTACGAACCTCATTCCATAGTTCATCAGGCACCCTATCTATCAGATCTAAGCCCTTAAATCTATTTCTCAGTTCCACTGTATAATCATAAGGGATTTGATTTAGGTCATACCTGAATGGTCTAGTGGTTTTCCCTACTTTCTTCTATTTAAATCTGAATTGGGCAATAAGGAGCTCATGATCTGAGCCACAGTCAGCTCCCGGTCTTGTTTTTGCTGACTGTATAGAGCTTCTCCATCTTTGGCTGCAAAGAATGTAATCAGTCTGATTTTGGTGTTGACCATCTGGTGATGTGCATGTGTATAGTCTTCTCTTGTGTTGTTGGAAGAGGGTGTTTGCTATGACCAGTGCGTTCTCTTGGCAAAATTCTATTAGCCTTTGCCCTGCTTCATTCTGTATTCCAAGGCCAAATTTGCCTGTTACTCCAGGTGTTTCTTGACTTCCTACTTTTGCATTCCAGTCCCCTATAATGAAAAGGACATCTTTTTGGGTGTTAGTTTAAAAGGCCTTGTAGGTCTTCAGAGAACCATTCAACTTCAGCTTCTTCAGCGTTACTGGTTGGGTTATAGACTTGGATTACTGTGATATTGAATGGTTTGCCTTGGAAAGGAACAGAGATCATTCTGTCATTTTTGAAATTGCATCCAAGTACTGCATTTTGGACTCTTCTGTTGACCATGATGGCTACTCCATTTCTTCTAAGGGATTCCTGCCCACAGTAGTAGATATAATGGTCATCTGAGTTAAATTCACCTATTCCAGTCCATTTTAGTTCGCTGATTCCTAGAATGTCAACGTTCACTCTTGCCATCTCCTGTTTGACCACTTCCAATTTGCCTTGATTCATGGACCTGACATTCCATGTTCTGATGTAATATTGCTCTTTACAGCATCGGACCTTGCTTCTATCACCAGTCACATCCACAGCTGGGTATTGTTTTTGCTTTGGCTCCATCCCTTTATTCTTTCTGGAGTTATTTCTCCACTGATCTCCAGTAGTATATTGGGTACCTACCGACCTGGGGAGTTCCTCTTTCAGTATCCTATCATTTTGCCTTTTCATACTGTTCATGGGGTTCTCAAGGCAAGAATACTGAAGTGGTTTGCCATTCCCTTCTCCAGTGGACCACATTCTGTCAGACTTCTTCACCATGACCCACCCATCTTGGGTGGCCCCACACGGCATGGCTTAGTTTCATTGAGTTAGACAAGGCTGTGGTCCTAGTGTGATTAGATTGACTAATTTTCTGTGATTATGGTTTCAGTGTGTCTGCCCTCTGATGCCCTCTTGTAACACCTACTGTCTTACTTAGGTTTCTCTTACCTTGGGCGTGGGGTATCTCTTCACGGCTGCTCCAGCAAAGTGCAGCCGCATCTCCTTACCTTGGACGAGGGGTATCTCCTCACCTCCGCCCCTCATAACCTTGAATGTGGAGTAGTTCCTCTAGGTCCTTCTGCAGCAGACCACCGCTCCCTGGACGTGGGGTTGCTCCTCTAGGCCGCTGCCTGTGACCTCAGGCTTAGGGTAGCTCTTCCTGGCTGCCACACCTAGCCTCATGAACCTGGAATATTAGGTCCATGAATCGAGGTAAATTGGAATGGTCAAACAGGAGAAGGCAAGAGAGGGAGAGCAAAATGGAAAGTTTTGTGTAACCTAATCTCAGAAATGATCTCTCGCATTGTTACTAAGTCTGTCCTTTGATCAAAGGACATTAAAACTTTAAGTCATCTTTATGACTTGGGGGTGATGTGCATTATGGAGAGTCCATGGTATATCTAGTGACTGAAGTCTGGGCCTTTTTTTTTTTTTTTTTTTTTCGATCCAATAATATTCTTGCCTGGAGAATTTCATGGACAGAGGAGCCTGGCAAGCTACAGTCCATGGGGTCCAAAGAGTCAGACATGACTGAGTGACCAACACACTAGACTTAGGAAACCCCAACAGGAAACAAAAGTGATCCTTTAGGGCTTGAACTCTGTGGCCAGAGTCAGTGGAATGCTTGGGAATGGCTAAGACAAACCCATAGAAGGTTTCAACTGTGGTCAGGACAAAGTGAAGCCTTTTGGCCACAAGAGGAGGCTCATTGTGATCCACATGGCATCTATCCCTGGGCAGTATGTCTGGCTTGGCCAAGATCTGGCAGCAAGGATAGCTATTCCATGCTGCTTCTGATGACTGTGGTAGCCCATGTGTGCGAGCCCAGTCTAGGATGGTGTCTGAATTTCCATGGACTGTCTTCTCCCGTATTCAGCTCTTTGCATATCTGTTTGTTCTGGGGCGGAGAACATGTCAGTCCCTGCATTTATTTGGTGAGTGTGATCTGCTCACTGGTTATATTTTTCCTTGTCATCTTAGGGGCCTCTCTGGTGAGTGTGTGTATAGAGAACAAAAATCTTACAAGGAGCAGAGCTAATTTTTACTCAAATTTCTCATCTCCATAGAGAGGGGGAAGGAGAGCTTCTTTTATATGTCTGTTGAATGCTTGCCACTCGTCCAGTAAAAGGCAGCCTGTTGACTATGAGTGAGTCAAATAAGTTCACAGTCTTGCACACACACCCTTTATAATGGTCCTGACTACAGCATTTACATCAGGGCAAGGACAGGGGGCTAGCATGTGTGTACCTAGAGAATACATTAATTCCACTCATATATTTAGCTACAGGGGCCCTGACAATTAGAAGAGCCCACCTATACTGAGTCTTCATAAAGGTTCCAGTGGAGTGGCCTCAGATTCAGAGAGTATTATCTGTTTTTCCCTCATCTTGGTGCCAGGGAAAACAGTCAGCCATGAACTGGTATCTAAAAGGTCCCAGAAGTGCAATTTTCTTTTTATTAGTTTTCCATTGAACTCTGACCTTGGCAAAAGGCCTTTGGTACCCCTCTGATGAGGAAACAGAACCCATGTCAGGTTTAAGATCATCTGACTGGATTTGGCTATAGGTTTTTGGGGAGGCAAGAGGAGGGAATAGATAGCAGAGTAGAACAACCCTGTGGTGTGCACCGCTGTTTCTTAGCTGGAATTACCACTGGATAGTTTTAGGGCAGACTTGTTAGAGAAGAGACAGATTTCCAGAGGAGATCTAACTAAATGTCTAAGGTCTTCAGGATGCTAAGCAAAGTAAACCAAAAAGCTCTTCATTCTTTCTTGTTTTCCTCCTGATATTTCAACTTTGCTATGCTGTAAGGTATTTATCAGCTTCAGCAACCACTGCTGTTTAGAGTGTTTCAGCTTGTAGGATCCCCTCTGACTGTCTCTGACCACTGGTGGAGAGCACTAAGAGGTGGTTAGGAAACCACTTCACTTGTTTTTGCTGAACCCTTAGGTAGGATCTCTAATGGGAACTACCTGGACAAACTCAACTGGAGAGTCAGAGGCTAACGAGGAAGACCAATGGTCCCCCTTAGAACTGAAAAGCTTATGAAAACAATCCTCTGGCATCCTCAAAGAATGCCCCATGGCTTCTGCTAACATCCCCAAGACCCATTGGTGTGGCTGATGGAGTGTCTTGTAGATTCTCCTAGCACTTCTGAAGACCTATTCATTAAATGCCCCTGGAACCCTCAGATTCTTGCAAATGATTTGCTAGCACCCCTCTAGCATGTTCCATGGACTTTGCTAACAACTCCCAAAGGTGATATCCCAAAGGGATGTTCAGACTTTAGCTCTTTCCGAATGGCACTGTGTTTAATCAGCTACTCTGCTCACAGCACCAATTTGTTAGAAACCCAGCTGAGTTGGAGAGAGTGAGCTGAGGTGCCAGATGTTGGAGCAGTCAATTAAAGCAACAAGCAAAAATAAGAGAAATGGAGACTTTTGATAAGAAGCTTGGAAGTCATCACTTCATCCTAATAACAAGTAAGATCTTAACAAACTGAAAAAGCAACTCTTTCTAGAAACAAATCAGGTCACAGGACAAACAGCTAATTGCAAAGTTAAAGATACCACCAGGTGAGTACAGAAACTCTTAATTTACCTGAGCAGAAATCCAAGAACTAAAACCTCTGAGAGACCCAGTAACAAAGTAAGAATACCTTAACTGTAATTGATGAATTTCTGGAGGCTCAATGTGAACAAGTTCAAGAATTAAACATTTCAGAAGAGGTCAGTCTTAGTGGATCTCCACACCTTTATGACTTTTATTAATACATTCAGGAGACCTACCAGACTCTCACTATGAAGACTGAAGAAAAGTCCCCTCCTGATTCTAGTAGGGGACAGGGAAGAGCAGCCATTTTGAAATAACTAACCTTCTGTTCATAACAAGTGAAGTGAAAGTGAAAGTCACTTGTCGTGTCCAACTCTTTCAAGCTGCATGGACTGTAGCCCACTAGGCTTCTCTGGGCAAGAATACTGGAGTGGGTACCATTCTCCTCTCTTCTCCAGGGGATCTTCCTGATCCAGGGATCAAACCCAGGTCTCCTGCATTGGAGGTAGATCCTTTACCACTGAGCCACCAGTGAAGCCAAGGCATGCCTTCAAAAGTATTTTATCAGAACTCACTTCCCTGGAGGAACTCCTACCCCATCTAGATTTTAGGTGTAAAAGAAGGAAAATATCTAAGTTCAGCCATGTTAGCCATCTCCCCATCTAGAAGGAGAGGGAGGTAAAAGAGAAACATATGTGTGACATTCACAGTCCAGAGTCACAGGCTCACTAGAAGACTGAGACCTAATGGTAGGACTATAGCATGTCTCCTCTTAACACCAAATTCCAAAAAGCTTATTCATAGTAGTTTCTGTAGATCATGTGAAACTATTAATAAAAATTGTAAGACATACTATAGGGCAAAAAAAGCAAAATATGAAGAAATAGAGCAAGGATGGATACCAGACCCAGGTAATGCAGGAATTTTCATATTACCGAACCAGGAATTTTAAAATGTTCATTGAGTCAGCATTAAACAAATGAACTATGGTTCATATGCTGTGAGCTCTAAAGGGTAAATTAGATAGTATGGAAAACAAATGGACAAGAGAAGAAATCCTACCCAGAAAGCACAAGAACAAATATGCAATCTGAATAAGCCTATATCTATTAAAGAAGTTGAATCAATCATTAGTAACATTTCAAAACAGAAAGCACTAAATCTAGAAAAGTCCAGTGCTTAAATCCACCAGAGGGTAGATTTTATTGCATTGCGTGTGTTCAGTAGATCAGTTGTGTCTGACTCTTTGGGACTCTCTGGACTATAGCCCTCCAGGCTCCTCTGTCCATGGGATTTTCCAGGTAAGAATACTGGAGTGGGTTGCCCTGTCCTTCTCCAGGGGATGGAACCCAAGTCTCCTGCATTACAGGCAGATTCTTTACCACCGCTCCACGGGGGAAGCCCCTTTCATCGTGTTACTCTAATACCAAAACAAAGTAAAACACTAAAAGAAAACTACATTCCAATAGCTTTCATAAACATAGATGCAAAAAATCTTAACAAAATATTGGCTAGAATAACTCAACAAGTTTAAAAAATATTCATATATATGTATATTGTGATCAAATCGGATTTATCTCATGTATGAAAGGCTGGTTCAACATTCAGAAATCAGTTAATGTAATCATCACATCAAGAAGCTAAAAAAGAAAACCACATGATCATAACAATAAATGTAGAAAAATATTTGACAAAATGAAGCATTAATTCATGATAAAACTTCTAATAATTAGGAATAGAGAAAAAATTCCTGAACTTAATAACTAATATCTAACAGTATACTTACCACTGAGAAATTTGAATCTATTCTTCAAGTTCAGGAACATGGCAAGGATGTTGCCTCTCAACATTGCTTTTCAACGTTGTGCCAAAATCCTATATAACCTACTAATAAAAGAAAATGAGATAGAAAGTATAAAAATTGTATATTATGAAATTAAGACATTGTCCATCAAAGAATTTCAAAATAGGGTTAACACTGAAAGTCAGAGAAGATATAGGTTACAGATGTAATCAACAAAGTAATAGGTGACCAAATGGTACATATAAGGAAAAACTCATAGGAACCCCAGTGGAAAAACAAGTGAAAGAATTGAATAACTATTGTGCAATCCAAATGGAAATTAAATATATGAAACGATGATTGGTCTCACTGATAACAACTGGAGAGAAAATTTAAAACACAGAACCGTCATACAACAAAATAAACTAAAAAAAAAAAAAAAAAAAGTCTCCTAAATGTGGGTGAAGTTAAGGAGCAATGATAAATTTGAAACTCTAGTGTTGTTGTTGTTGCTGTTCAGTCACTAAGTTGTGTCTGCTAAGTCAAGTCCAGCTCTTTGCAACCCCATGAACTGTAGCACACCAGGCTTCCCTGTCCTTCACTATCTCCCTGAGTTTGCTCAAACTCATGTCCATTGAGTCAGTGATGGCATCCAACCATCTCATCCTCTATCACCCTCTTCTTCTCTTGCCCTCTATCTTTCCTGGCATCATGGTCTTTTCCAGTGAGTCAGCTCTTCACATAAAGTGGCTAAAGTATTGGAGTACTGCTTCAGCACCAGTTCTTCTAATGAATATTCAGTGTTGATTTCCTTTAGGAATGACTGGTTTGATCTCCTTGCAGTCCACAGGACTCCAACACCACAGTTCAAATCCCCAATTCTTCAGTGCTCTGCCTTCTTTATGGTTCAGCTCTCATACCCGTATGTGACTGCTGGAAAAACATAGCTTTGATTATATGGACCTTTGTCGGCAAAGTGATGTCTTTGCTTTTTAATGCACTGTCTAGGTGTGTCATAGCTTTTCTTCCAAGGAGCAAGTGTCTTTTAATTTCATGGCTGCAGTCAATGCCTACAGTGATTCTGGAGCCCAAGAAAATGAAATCTGACACTGTTTCCATTTTCCCCCCATCTATTTGCCACGAAGTGACAGGACTGGATGCCATGATCTTCATTTTTTTCTTTTTTTGAATGTTGATTTTAAACCAGCTTTTTCACTTTCCTCCTACACCCTCATCAACAGGCTCTTTAGTTCTTCTTCACTTTCTGTAATTAAATTGGTATCATCTGCATATCTGAGGTTGTTGATATTTCTCCCAGCAATCTTGATTCCAGCTTGTGAGTCATCCGGCCCAGCATTTCATATGATGTGCTCTGCATATAAGTTAAATAAGCAGAGTGACAATATACAACCTTGACATACTCCTTTCACAGTTTTGAACCAGTCCATTGTTCCATGTCCAGTTCTAACTGTTGCTTTTTGTCCTACATATAGGTTTCTCAGGAGGCAGGCAGTGTGGTCTGGTATTCCCATCTCTTTAAGAATTTTCCACAGTTTGTTGTGATCCACACAGTCAAAAATTTTAGCACGTCAATGAAGCAGAAGTAGATGTTATTTTGGAATTCCTTGCTTTTTCTATGATTCAACCTGTGTCGGCAATTTGATCTCTGGTTCTTCTTAGTTGTTGTTCAGTAGCACAGTCATGTCAGACTCTTTGCAACCCCATGTCTGTAGCATACCAGGTTTTCCTGTCCTTCACTGTCTCCCAGAGTTTGCTCAAAATCATGTCCATTGAGTTGATGATGCCATCCAAAAATCTCACTGTCTATCTTCCACTTCTCCTCCCACCCTCAGTCTTTCTGAGCATGAGGGTCTTTTTCAATGAGATAAATCTTCACATCAGGTGGCCAAAGTATTGGAGCTTCAACTTCAGCATCAGTCCTTTTAATGAATATTCAGAGTTGATTTCCTTTAGGATTGACTGATTTGATCATCTTGCTGTCCACCTGACTCTCAAGAGTCTTCTCCAAGACCACAGTTCAAAAGCATCAATTCTTTGGTCCTCATCTTTCCTTATGGTCCAACTCTCACATCCATACATGACTACTGGAAAAACCATCACTTTGACTATACAGGCCTTTGTTGGAAAAGTGATATCTCTGCCTTTTAATACGCTATCTAGTTTTGTCATAGCTTTCCTTCTAAGGAGCAAGCATATTTTAATTTCTGCCTTTCCTAAGCTTGTACATTGAAATCTAGTGTTCCCTTTTAGATCAATCAATCTTGGAATTGTTACCTTCCTATTAAAATATAAGCATTTGTGTGTCCTGATATGAATTGGAAACCTCACTGATAGCTATTATGAAGTTATCTGAGTTGTAGATTCTATTTTGTGGTCACTGGCATGTGTTTCTATGTTTTTGTGTGTAAAATGGGGCTTTGAAGTAAGTGTGTGCATGTGTGTGTGTGTGTGTGTGTGTGTGTGTGTTTTCCTGGGTATGTTCCTTTGAATGTGGCTAGTGAGAGAAAACTGTGTAGATAAAATTCCATTTCTTCAATGTAAAACTTTAATAAGCCTAGCCTCTATTTTGTACCAGTCTTTTGGTTTTGCTGCTTATTGTAATTATTATATATTTTTTGTTGTATATAGAGTTGAAACTGGGGATTACATTTTATTTTTTTTACACCTTTGAGGAGAGGAATTAAAACAAAACTGAGAACTTGAGTAGCATTTAATAATATTTTATTCTTTATAATGTTAATTGAACTAAAAACTGTGGCTAGCCCTATGAAAATTTCACTGGTCTAAGATTATGTGGGAAATGAGTTAAAAATAAATTATCAGAAGTAATATATGTGCTACTTTGTATTAATTGTTGTATCTCTCTTAGTAGAGGAAATTATCACATTCAGAATAAATAATATATAATAACAAAATTCCTATTAATTGACTATATTTTTCCACTAAATCACCACATAGATATTTGCCTCTATATCTCTTCTGAGTATTTAAGAAAGTATTTGTTGAAATATTCTATACTTAATCCTAGAAGGGAAAGCCAAGTATATTTTTAAATATTACATTGGTCTTCCTCTAATTCTAACTTTCTGTTCTGTATCCATTTACAAAATTAACATTGCTATTAGTTTATAAACTCATAGAATGTTGTAAGACTTAGCAAAATTTTACATTGTTACATGATATTATTAGTTTATCTTATATATCCTAGGATGACTGTGGCAACTGTACATGTTTTCCACCATTGATCAAGAAACAAATCCCATCCTCCCAAAACATCTGCTGAAACAGATTTGTCTGTAGAAAAAAATTTCCAGATCTGAATTGCACTGTTCAAACCATTGTCAGTATTCAACTAATAGCTAGTTCCATTTCTGGGGCTATATTTAAGTATTCATTCTTGATTCAAGTTGTCTTGTTCCAAACACAGAAGTAGTGAATTTTTAGATGTCCTAGCTAATTTTCAAGTCAAACTATCATCATCTACTGCCCGATTCTTCCAGAATTGACCTTTCAGTCCTTAGTACCTTTATTCTGAATATTCTGAATAACTCAGCAACTATAAAACTTGTTTGCTGTCGTTCCTTCATATGTCCCTTCATACTCAAGGTGACTTTGAGTTCCCTTGAAATAAGTGACCATGTCTTATTCATGATATTTTTTCAGTATTTATCTTGCTATCTGTGAAAAATATTCGATTAAGAATAAATGAATGCATAAAATAATATTGTGATAAAATAAGATGATTGTAACTAGAAGTACCAATGAGACCTGAACACTGAAGCCCCCCCTTTTTAGGACTCTTGTCAGCTAACTTTATCAATAATATGGTCCTCTATATCTCATGTTTCACAATGACCATAGCAAATAAGAGGCAAATGGTAAATACCACTGCAAAAAGAAGACATGGTTTAATTTAATCTGTTGTTGTTCAGTCACTCAGTTGTGTCTCACTCTTTCTGACTTCATGGACTGCAGAATGCCAGGCTTCCCTGTCCTTCACAATCCCCCAGAGCTTGCTCAAAGTTATTTCCATTGAATTGGTTAATTAGAAAAAAATCAAAATAGTTTATCTGAACTATCACCTAACTTAAATTATCCTTCCCTGAGTTATATATGGCAAATATATTCTATGTATAAATCCTCTATATCATACACACTCATGGATAAGACTTTTCATTCTCTTGTTTTTATTTTATATAATTAACAATCATAAAATATTGCAAATAGCCCCCATTTGCACTCTGAAGTCAAAATTTGAGCACCTTATGGAAAATGAAGTTTTATGTATATTTCTGACATTTTATTTGCTGAATAATACTTGTATTAGTTTACTAGACCTGCCATAACAAAATGTCACAGATTGTGTGACTTGAAGTTTATTTCCCCCTAGATCTGCAGGATAGAGGTCCACGCTTTCATGTTCGGTTTCTCCTGAGGCCTCCCTCTGTCCTTGATTTCCCGGTGCC
The DNA here is from genome assembly GCF_055505025.1 of Bos grunniens. Lineage (NCBI taxonomy): Eukaryota > Metazoa > Chordata > Mammalia > Artiodactyla > Bovidae > Bos > Bos grunniens. Next base: position 25,592,438 of record NC_141181.1, read on the forward strand.
TGTCATCCTGCTGTGTCCTCACGTAGTCTCTTCGCTCTGTGTGATACATCTCAGGTGGCAGTAGTGGCAAAAATCTGTCTGCCAGTGCAGGAGACATGGGTTCAGTCTCTGGGTCAGGAAGATCCTCTAGAGTGGGGCACGGCAGTCCACTCCAGTACTCTTGCCTGGAAAAATTCATGGACAAAGAAGCCTGGCGGGCTATAGTCCATAGGGTCCCAAAGAGTCAGACACATCCAGCACACACACTATATCCCAGATAGCCCTCTCTATGGATAGATTGGATTAAGCCCCATCCCAAAGGCTTGATTTTCACTTTATTACTTCTTTAAAGGCCTTATCTCTAAAAACAGTCACATTCTAAGGCATTTGGGGGCTTCCCCTGATGGCTCCGAGGGTAAAGCGTCTGCCTACAATGAGGGAGACCTGAATTCAATCCCTTGGTTGGGAAGATCCCCTGGGGAAGGAAATGGCAACCCACTCCAGTACTCTTGCCTGGAAAATCCCATGGACAGAGAAGTCTGGTAGGCTACAGTCCAAGGACTCGCAAAGAGTTGGACACGACTGAGTGACTTCACTTTCACTTTCTTTTAAGGCACTGGGTAAGGGTTTCAATAAATGAATAAAGGGGAATGGAATTCAAAATTCCATCCATAACAGTGCTTAAATATATAAATATAAAAAATTGAGGAAAATGGGTGTACTTCCCTCTAAATTAGATTTTGGTGCAAGATTCTAAATGTAATTATAAATATTCTCTTAAAGTTCTTTTAAAATATATTTTTGCCCTAAATATTGTTGTTTTTCAGTTCCTTAGTCGTGTCCAACTCTTTGCAACCCCATGGAATGCAGCACACCAGGCTTCCCTGTCCATCACCATCTCCTGGAGTTTGCTCAAGCTTGTGTCCATTGAGTCAGTGATGCTCTCCAACCATCTCATTCTCTGTCATCCCCTTTTCCTGTCTTCAGTTGTTCTTAGCATCAGGGTGTTTTCCAATGAGTTAGTTCTTTACATCAGATGGCCAAAGTATTGGAGCTTCAGCATCAGTCCTTCCAGATTTATTTCCTTTAGGATTGACTGGTTTGATCTCTTTGCAGTCCAAGGGACTCTCAAGAGTTTCTCCAGCACCACACTGGAAAGCCTAAAAGTAGTATATTAGAAATGGTGAATTTCTAATATTTATTGAAATAATTTCTATTGTCTCTTTTAGGTACATGAAACAGAAAAACAACAACAACAACAATAAAAACACCTTCTTTTATGGACTGTAGCCCACTAGGCCCCTCTGTCTGTGGAATTCTTCAGGCAAGAATACTGGAGTGGGTTGCCATTTCCTTCTCCAGGGGATCTTCCTGATCCAGGAATCAAACCTGGGCCTCCTGCACTGCAGGCAGATTCCTTACCATCTAAGATATAGGAAAGTTTCAATAAGGACTACATCTAACAGTAAATTTATTGCTGAAATTTGCAAGAAATTTTGACTAATTTCAGCAATACAAATTAGATTTGAATAGTTTATGGATGCCAGAGAAGTACAAGGAAATGTAGTCTTAAAGTTAATAGAAATGTTATCCCTGCTTCTTGATTCAAAAGTCCTCCCCCTTTCCCTCTCTGTCTTCCACCTCTCTCCTCTCTCTCTCCCCATTTATTTTTTTCTCCTCTTTTGCATATGATAAGAGAGAAGCTTTTCGTATCAGCAGCTTTCAGTCTGGAGTTAGAAACTGTGATGCTACAATATCAGAATCTCTAAGGGAGAAAGGGAAAATATATTGTCAAATATATTCAATATTATAATAGAATTTTAAATAATACAAATTTCAGAAAATATCAGTGGATGAAATCTTTGTGATAGACACAAATATGCCAACAGTGTGCTCTTCACTGGCAAGTAGATAAATTTTTAGAAATTGATTTATGAAGCATTGCCATAATTATTCTGTAGTCTAAGATTATTCCACACTCCTCCCACACTACTTCAGACTGAGTTCATTGTAGCTTGATCCCCGAACTCCTTTTCTACCATGTTTCTTGTTTTTGAACCTATACTTGTCTCAGTTTCTTTTTTATTTATTTATTTTTTAATTTTGGCTGTCGTGCAAGCATGTGGGATCTTAGCTCTCTCATCAGGGATGTCACCCATGTCCCCTTCATTGAAAGTGCAGATTCCTAACCACTGGACACCAGGGAAGAACTCATTTTTTCACATCTAAAGCAAAGTTTGACTTAGTTGTTTTTCCTGCTTTCATTTTTTACCATAATAAAACTCCTAAGTCTTCTATTAATTCTGTGTCATATCCACACCCCATACTTCCTATATAGAGCCTTAGTTATCATATTCAGAACCAGGAACTAAATTTACAAATAAAGAAAAATATTTTTTTTTCTGAAGAATCCTTTCTTTTTGGAATCCTATGTTTTCTCCTTAATATAGGAAAGCAGAAGACAGCAAAATCACTAATTTTAATACTGTGACTTTCAATGCACAGGAGGGTGATGTTACAAAATTTTCTATCTCTTATGAAATTATTTCCAAAACATTTTAGACTCATGATATTGTATTTTCATGTGTATGCAAAGAGAACTTTATAAATAATTGATGTTATAGCTTGATAGAGCATGACATGAAGAATAATTCTTACCAGAAACCATATGAGCATAAGTGACATTACATTGTTGAATTTACCATAGTCCAATACTGGTCTTCAATTTTGCCTGTATTACAGTACTAAAATGTACAAATAAAACTCAGAAAATGCTAAAGTAAGTAAATAATTAAATTTTTATGTTAAACAATTAATTTATTTCTAATAGCTGATTCTTTTCTATGATTTTTGATGTCTCCTATGTGTCATTCATTGCTATTTCTTGCATACCAATGGTGTATCTATTTTATATGTATATAATATTTTATATATATATATATATATAAAGCTAAACTAAAATGAATTATCTCTATACTTGGGGACAGTCTGGTGAAATGTAGGCAGTTGTGGACAGGATCAAGAGAAATTAAGTTCTTTGAATTGATTTGTAAAATTTTATACAGTTTTATCTTCCTCACATTAAACATGATGTTTGGCACATTCATCTGTGAGTTCAGCTACCACAAGAATGTTCTTCTCATGGCAGATATAATAGCAGAAGCACAAAGATGCTGAGAAAGGGTGTGTAGAAACATACAAAGATCCCTAACTCTTTGCCTTAAAAATAGCATGTTGTCACTTCCACCACATACTGTTGGCTTGGGCAAAAGAAGTATTTGGCCACACTTGATATACAGGAGGTGAAAGACTAGACTCTGGCTCCAGTATAAAAACTATGGCATGGAGGAAACAAGGACTTGTTCACAAGAAGCCAATGGACTGCAGAGACAATACAGTTCTACTTCCTCCCTTTCGCCACTTTCTACCCACTTCTTACTGATGAGGCAATAGAGGTAAAGCTTCCAGCCTTATTTTGTGCAGCAGGCAATGGCAGAACTTTAGCATCCAACCCATCAAACTCCTAGTAGTGCTTTTTATTCCAAAGCAAGGTACAAGTGTATTGCTATCAAACTGAAAGAAATATTAAATAGTGAAAGCCACCCATGAGCAGGAAATATAAAAGTAAATGTATAAATTGAATTAAGCTCACTGATATAACAGTTTTGTCACTAACACAATTGCCTTCCCTGGTGGCTCAGATGGTAAGGCAGCAGTGTGAAATTCAGGAGCCCTGGGTTCAATCTCTGAGGCAGAAAGATGCCCTGGAGAAGGGAATGGCAACCCACTCCAGTATTCCTGCCTGGAGAATTCCATGGACAGAGGAGCTTGGCAGGCTACTGTTCATAGGGTTGCAAAGACTCAAATATGACTGAGCGAACAACACTTTCACTTTTCACAACACTTTTATCTCTAACAAAATTTCATGTAAAGGAATTTTAAGCAATGTTTTAATTGCTTCAGCAATATGTGAACCGTGAACTTCCAGATGTTCAAGCTGGTTTTAGAAAAGGCAGAGGAACCAGAAACCAAATTGCCAACATCCGCTGGATCATCAAAAAAGCAAGAGAGTTCCAGAAAAACATCTATTTCTGCTTTATTGACTATGCCAAAGCCTTTGACTGTATGGATCACAATAAACTGTGGAAAATTCTGAAAGAGATGGGAATACCAGACCACCTGACCTGCCTCTTGAGAAACCTATATGCAGGTCAGGAGACAACAGTTAGAACTGGACATGGAACAACAGACTGGTTCCAATAGGAAAAGGAGTACATCAAGGCTGTATATTGTCACCCTGTTTATTTAACTTATATTCAGAGTAAATCATGTGAAACACTGGGCTGGAGGAAGTACAAGCTGGAATCAAGATTGCTGGGAGAAATATCAATAACCTCAGATATGTATATGACACCACCCTTATGGCAGAAAGTGAAGAAGAACTAAAGAACCTCTTGATGAAAGTGAAAGAGGAGAGTGAAAAGGTTGGCTTAAAGCTCAACATTCAGAAAACTAAGATCATGGCATCTGGTCCCATCACTTTATGGCAAATAGATGGGGAAACAGTGGCTGACTTTATTTATTTATTTGGCTCCCAAATCAATGCAGATGGTGACTGCAGCCATGAAATTAAAAGACACTTACTCCTTGGAAGAAAAGTTATGACCAACCTAGACAGCATATTAAAAAACAGAGACATTACTTTATCAACAAAAGTCCATCTAGTCAAGGCTAGTAGTCATGTATGAATGTGAGAGTTGGACTATAAAGAAAGCTGAATGCTGAAGAATTGATGCTTTTGCATTGTGGTGTTTGAGAAGACTCTTGAGAGTCCCTTAGACTGCAAGGGGATCCATCCAGTCCATCCAAAAAGAAATCAGTGCTAGGTGTTCATTGGAAGGACAGATGTTGAAGCGGAAACTCCAATATTTTGGACACCTGATGTGAAGAGCTGACTCATTTGAAAAGACCTTGATGTTGAGGAAAGATTGAAGGCAGGAGGAGAAGGGGACGACAGAGGATGAGATGGTTGGATGGCATCACCGACTCATTGGACATGAGTTTGAGTAAACTCCGGGAGTTGGTGATTGACAGGGAGGCCTGGCGTGCTGCAGTTCATGGGGTTGCAAAGAGTCGGACACGACTGAGTGACTGAACTGAACTGAACTCTTAAGTTTAGAATATTGAGTTATAATGGTCAAAAAAGCTAATTGACCCTTGCTTATATTAGGACCCATAAAGAAAACCTGAATAGCAGCAAAACCATTACTAAAAGGAGAGCTTGAAATTTAGGTAAAAGATAATGTGTTTGTGTAAGGTTGTCTGTCGTAAAGATGATAAAACATGGATATATTAGAGGCATGGAATAAAGAAAATGTGTGTGTATGATCTGAAGAATAGATTTCTATGATGATACCAAGTTTTTTTTTGTCTTGAGCACGTGAGGATATGGATGTACAATTTAAAGAAATGAGTATTAATAGAGGAGGAAAAATGTTGAATGAAGAAAGGTAAAGTTTCATTTTTGAAGATGCATGGTTAAAGATGATGGTGAGAAATCTCAGTATAGCTGCAAAATAACTAAACCTTGAATCTATGATGTTGGACTTAAGGATTTGGAAGTGGATATATAGTGAAGTGAATTATTGGGATAATGATGACATTTACTGTTAAAAGAGTGGATAAGATCAACTTGAAGAAGAATGTGAGTGGGAGCATAGGTAATAAGACAGTATTGAAATTAACCTTTTTCAACAGATATTTACATGTCAGTTATTACAAAGACAGTGTAAAAAAGTGATTGTGAAGGAACATACAGATAACTGGTTAAGATTGTGAAACCAAGAAATAATAAATTTCAAGGCTTAAGAAAAATGTCACTTTCATGTGATGCTGTTGGAATGATTAAGTAAACTGAGAATTAAGCATGCTTTAATGAATATAATGAGAAGAAATATTTAGCAAGAATGACATTGTTGAAGTGATAGGAGCTCATTCTGACATTTTAACTTAGCAGTCAACCTAAGAAATTTGAAGTTCTATACTAAGGCATTGTATATTCATTCATTCATTCACTCACTCATTCACTGATTCCAATAAAGTTTTAAATTGAATTGATGTGGAAAGTCATTCCTGGAAAATATGCCCTGATAAGAGAGAAGGAGATGTAAATTGTAACTTTTATTTTCTCATCATGAAAGCCCTTGATATAAATAAAAGCTTCATTGATCAGATATAAAATTACAACATTAAATGTCAGTTTCACTGAAAAAATACTTTTGGACAGTCAGAATGAAATGAAATAAAATTGCCTTCACCAGGCATGCAGAGCTCTAGAATAATACATTTACCTCAATATTGCATCTCATATATCATGATTCAAACATATCCATAAAATTATTTCTGGATTTAAAGTGTTGTTGGGTGACAGAAGAGCAATGAAAAATTTAGTTAAATCTGGGAATGTATAAAATTGTATTTCTGAAATAGGTTTCTTTTCAAATCTAATTGTCAATTTTCTTTCTTTCAGCATAAAGTAATAGGTATATTGATCAACAGTCCCCAGTGTATTACCCTCCTTCTTTTACCCTAAAGATCAAAGAACCAAAGCAGCTGCTCAAATAAAACAAGTAAATCCTTTATAACAAAAACCAGTCAAGCCAGCCATCTATAAATATACATTTATAACAGTCTTTGAGGGAAGAAAATTACATTGTTAAAGTTTACTGAGGACGTGTACTCAAGGTTTCTGCTATAGGATCCTTCTCCCTTTTCCCTGCTAGAGTGGTGTTATATGGTTATTTGCTCAGTTGAGTCTTGTCTCTTTTTGACTCCATGAACTCTAGCCTGCCAGGCTCCTCTGTCCATGGAATTTTCCAGGCAAGAATACTGGAGTGGGTTGCCATTCCCTTCTCTAGGGGATCTTCCTGACCCAGGAATGGAACCCAGGTCTCCTGCATTGCAGGGGAATTCTTTTCTGTCTAGGCCACCAGGGAAGCCCAGAATGGTATTATCATGGGCTCTAATTTCCATGAACTTACCTCTCAGAGGCTGGCTATGGTGGTTCTGCTGTAACTCTGGTTTTGTAGTTCTCAAGAATACCTTTAAAGTAATCAGTGGGTTTGATGAAAAGTTTAGCTCAAGTTTTCAATGAGGACTAAAATGTTTGAGTTCTTAAGTATACTTGTAAATGTGGTGGGGATCTAAAATCCAATATCCAACAAGACATACATTCTACCAATAAGCAGAAGGATACATTATGATCAATGGTATGAATAATTGTCTTACAATTCATACTCACATGATTTTTGGCTTAATATAAAGTTTGCTTCATCAGTTTCAATAATCCCTTTGGCTGAATTAATATGGTTTTAATTTGTTAATGTATTTCCAGAGTCATGTATTTATATTTTTTATCAATTTATTTGTGTGAAAGGGGCACACACATAAAGTAAATAACTCCAGTTGGGCAGAAAGGTACAAAATGAGAAAAAGAAGTCTTCTCAACCAAAAGGCCTCTCCAGAAATGTAGTACTATTTTCCAGTTATCATAAGTACGTTCCTTTTAACAATCGAAAAATAATCTATTTGTTTTGGGAGGGATGCCATACTGTATTTAATTACTCCCTTAGATGTTCTTTGAATTGTTTTCTATGTTTTACTACCACAAATAATATTGTGATAGTAATACTAAAGATCGTCTTCATAGAACTTAATGTAATCTTCAGACTGTATATTGTGATAGTAATACTAAATATCATCTTCATAGAACTTAATGTAATTTTGAGACTGTAGCTATATAAGATGGAGAAGGCAATGGCACCCCACTCCAGTACTCTTGCCTGGAAAAATCCCATGGACGGAGGAGCCTGGTAGGCTGCAGTCCATGGGGTCGCTAAGAGTCGGGCACGACTGATCGACTTCCCTTTCACTTTTCACTTTCGTGCATTGGAGAAGGAAATGGCAACCCACTCCAGTGTTCTTGCCTGGAGAATCCCAGGGGCGGGGGAGCCTGGTGGGCTATAATATTCACTATTATCACTAGTAGTGAATAGTCAATAGTGAAGATGCTGTGTGTACATCTGTTTGTTCTTTGGGTGTCTGCTGTGCTTGTGTGGTCAGTCGTGTCTGACTCTTTGTGACCCTATGGACTGTAGCCGATAGGGTTTCTCTGTCCATGGTATTTCCCAGGCAAGAATACTGGGGTGGGTTTTCTTCTCCAGGGGATCTTCCTGACCCAGGGATCAAACCCATGTCTCCTGCATTGGCAGAAGGATTCCTTACCTATCAGCCACCAGGAAAGCCTGTGTGACTTCCCAACCAGGGCTTGAACCACATCTCCTGTGTCTCCTGCACTGCAGGTGGATTCTTTACCTGCTGAGTCATCGGGGAAGCCCTCTATGTGTGTGCCTTTAATTTTAATACAATTAAATTGTTTTCTAAAATAGTTCTTTCCAAAGAGCACTCTATGCCAGAAAACGTCCTGTGAATCTGTATTGTCTGGTAATATAAACTCTATCCACATGTGGTTTAAAATATGACTAGTAAGGACTAAAGAATTGGTTTTTAAATTTTATTTAATTTTAATTAATTTTTAATAGTTACATTTGTCTAATGGATGTCATATTGGTGATCATAGCTCTAAAATGTTGAAGAGGAGATCCTACTTTAGTCTATGAATTTGCAAATGCTAAGCATTATCAAATATTTTAACCTCTGCCTTTATTTGGAAGAAAAAGAAATTCCCTTTGTTATTTGGTTTGTTTTAGTTAGTTATCTTGAACAATGGACCTAATAGCATGGATTCTGTGGATATTTTTATTTCTTTTATGTGATTAACTGTCCATATACTTTGGTTATTTATCCTTTGTTTATTATTAATAAGTGAAATATTTCCATTTTAATTAATCAGCTTTCTGTGATCTACTTTAAAAGTATCTTAAACTAATTTTATAATTTTCCCACATTTATAACAATTTTTGTTAAGCAGAAATTTTAAATTTTTATGGAGTAAATTGAGTAATTCTTTCATTTCTGACTCTTGATATTTATATCCTCTTTAGAAAGAAGATCTCCATCACTGAGATTATGAATGAGTTCAGACTTATGCTCCTAATAATTTATAATTTTATTTTGACATTCAAAATTGAGCCATTATAATTTGTTTTCCTGCAAGGTTTGTTTTCAGGATCCAAATTCCTATAAAAATAACTATTAGTGTGTTTTTCTGCCAATAATTTTAAATACCATTTATTATGCTTTAAATTCACAAATTGTGGTCTAGTTTTAAAACATGTAAAAAAAAACTCAACTAATGTATCTGTTTTCATTATACTCTTCAAAACCTTAATTTTATGGTATGTTGCAGAATGCACTAGGTCTAGTAGTCCCAGTTTAAAATTTATGAATAAAATCATTTTATGTTCACTGTGCTACCACCAATTCTTTGATACTAACTACCCAGAATTAGTGAAGATCCCACAACTTTAGAACAGAGTCCTTCACATATTTCCCCCCATTTCATATGCCAGCTGCAAATTTGGGGTTTCCTCAAGCCTCTGACCTTCTGCTTCCTATATTTTCTTCAGATTCAAAAAATGACACAGAAATCTCTAAAAATGCTGTTCTCAAGGATGCAACTCAGGAACAGCCAGGTAGAATGGATGCATTTAGTAATGTCTGAGGAGGTCCTGAGCTTGGAGCTTCCGTCCCCTCTCCCATGGAATCTGGGCACATCATCTTCACAGCAAATCAGTGACAAAAACCAGGAAACTCCACAGAGCGCTGGTATCCATAGCTTGTACTGGGATCTCATTACATAGGCATGGTTGATTTATTCAGTGGTCAAGTGACTGAACTCAATTATCAGACCTCCTCCCCTCCCAAGATATTGGTTGGGTCCAGAGTTCCAACCTTCTAATTCTGTAGTTGGTCTTTCTAGTGACCACTTCCATAATAAAGTTATCTAGGGACATCCAGTCACTTCATTAGCATAAAGGAGATACACATATCAGGAAATTCCAAGGGGTTTTGAAGCAATGAGCCAGAAACAGAGAGCAATGACCAGATATAACTTTAAATTTATGGTGTATATATGTGTATATAAAAACAATAAATAAAGTGAGTGTTAGACTGACTCTTTGGAACCCCTTGGACTGTAGACCACCAGGTTCCTCTGTCCATGGAATTCTCCAGGCAAGAATACTGAAGTTGGTTCCCATTTCCTTCTCAAGGGGATCTTCTGACCCAGGGACTGAACCTGGGTCTCCTCCTTGCAGCTGTCTGAACCACCAGGCAAGCCCATATATACACCTTATATATTAATATAGTACACATTTATGGTGTGTTATATATATATAAATCTGGAGAAGACAATGGCACCCCACTCCAGTACACTTGCCTGGAAAATCCCGAGGATGGAGGAGCCTGGTAGGCTGCAGTCCATGGGGTCGCTAAGAGTCGGGCACGACTGATCGACTTCACTTTCACTTTTCACTTTCGTGCATTGGAGAAGGAAATGGCAACCCACTCCAGTGTTCTTGCCTGCAGAATTCCAGGGACCGGGGAGCCTGGTGGGCTGCCGTCTATGGGATCGCACAGAGTCGGACATGACTGAAGCGACTTAGCAGCAGCAGCAGCAGCATATATACAATTCAAACATAAAAAATAAGTTTAGTAAGTAATAAAATGCAGGCATATTATTTTACTATTGTAAAGAGTTTTTTGATTATTATTGTTTTTTTGAAAATGCACAAAAATTATTTTTTTCCTGTTGCTCAGTTTTTTACCTCCTTTTCTTGTTTATCTAATTACAGTCCCTGGTCTATTCCCTACCTGTGTAGTTTAGCCTTTTTCAGCATGTTGCATACATGGGATTATACAATATTTTTTTCTTTTTGTATAGTTATTAAAATGTATTTGGCATTCAGTCAAGATTTTGGTATGTTCCTTTTTTTTTTTTTTAACCTGAATAATATTTCATTGTACAGATACATCACCAAATTTTTATCCATCCTTTGACTGAAGAACTTTTGGTTTATTGTCAGTTCTGATGATTATGTATAACATTGCTATAAAGAATCATGTACAGTTGTTTTTGTGTGAATATTCTTCTATTTATCTTGGCTAAATACTTAATACCTAGGAGTGCAGATTCCTGGGCCATGTGATGCATTAGTTTTCTATTGCTGTAATAACAAATACATTTAGTAAAGGAGAAAAAAAGATCATTTTGTATTTCTGGAGGTCAGAAGTCAAAATAAACTTCCCTCAGCTAAAATCATGATGTCAACAGGGCTGCATTCTTTCTGGGGCACTAGGGGAAATTTCTCTTTTTTTCCGTCTGCATTCCTTTTTCTATTGGTCGCTTTCTCCTTCAAAACCAGCATCTTCAAATTTTTCTCTTACCCTGACCTCCTCTTCTGCCTCTGTCTCTCACTTTATAGGAAGTCTGTGATTATGTTGGGTCACCATATAATCCAGAATAATCTTACTTTAAGGTCAACTGATTAGCAAGCAATTCCACCCATCACTTAAATTCCTCCTTTCCATGTAACTTATTGACAGGTTCCAGGGCTTAGGGAGTGGGCATCTTTTTGAGGGAAGGCAGGGAGGTGTCATTCTTCTGCTAATGGCATAAGTGTATGTTGAACTTTATAAAAAACAAGCAAATCTTGTTTCTCAACGGCTGTACCATTCTGTATTCCCACAAGCAGTGTGTAGGAGTTCGTTGCTCTGCATCTGACATAGACAGATTTCTCAGTTTCTCTTACAACATCAGCATTTTTCCACTTTTATTATTTTTTTTAACTGCATCTCAGAATGAGTCTTCCACACACACTTTGTTTCAACAGGTTGTACTCTGCTTTCTTCCTATATCTAAAGTGGCTTATGGTGAATTCCCTATAGGAAACAATATCTATTTTTTTTTCCTTCTAACACATTAAGAATTTCATTACGTAGAGGAGATGGGGAGAAACCCCAAGGAACATTTTCCTGCCTTTGTTGCAGTGAATGTTGTAGAGTTGTGGAACTCTACCCAGTCCTTTGTTGCAGGGACCCATTTTTTTAGGGTTTTTATCATTGCATTTTGTGAGTGCTTGTTATGTGTTTGTGTGTGTGTGTGTGTTTTCCTTCAGATTTTAGTGTCAGGGTGTTTTTTGGGGCAGAAGAAAAATATTTGAATTTTCCATTCAAACTATGTTTTCTTGACAAATTTGAAGAACACAAAAATAATTTATTCCTTTATGTTTTGAAGGAATTCCTGTTCTTAATCTGTTTGGACTTATATAAGGGACCATAGAGTGGGTGACTTATAAGAAGCAAATCTATTTCTCACAGTTCTGGGGGCTAGGAATAACTAGAAGGTTAGGAAGTTTAAGATCAAGTGTCTGGTTCGTAGAGAGCCACCTGTGTCCTAAAATAGAGGAGAATGGTGTAAGGGTCTGGGGTCTTTTTCACAAGGGCACTGATTCCATTCCCAGAAACACTGCTTTCATTACTTAATCGCCTTTCACAGTGTGCATGCATGCCAAGTCACTTCAGTTGTGTCTGACTCTTTGCGACCCCATGGACTGTAGCCCACCAGTCTCCTCTTTCCGTGGGATTCTCCAGGCAATAATACTGGAGTGAGTTGCCATTTTCTTCTCCAACCTCCACCACCTCCAAATACCATCACCTTGAGTTAGATTTAAGTTTATCAGGGGGGACACATAAATTCAGTTAATAGAAATTCCCTTATAAAAGTTCCTTGAAATATTTTAGTTGAAGGCTTTAGGTCATTGCAGTCTTTTTCAATTCTTTTCCTTATCACTGTAGAATATCTATTTGAGAGTTTTTGTTTTGTTTGGGGGTGTTTCTTTTTTTGGCTATACTGTGATGTGGGATCTTAGTTCCGTGACCAGGGATCAAACCTGGGCCTCTGGCAGTGAGACTGTGGAGTCCTAACCACTGGACAATCAGAGAATTCCCTATTTGAGATAGTTTAAAAAAAAAAAAAATGTCCTAGAAAATAGTTTTTTGGTCTGGGTACTGGAAAGTACTTGAATAGAATATAGGTGTATACCCATTTGCAATTCTGCTCTTTTTCTTTTATCATCTTCTGATGACTCCTTCCCACTTTATACTTTTAAATGTTTGCATGTTTCTAACTTTATATTTTTTTCCTTCCTTTCATAAGTACATTTTATTGCCAAATGAGTAATATTTTCTTTACATTCTATTTCCTTGATATTGAATTACCTTCATAACTTGCTTTGTAAACTTTAGGCAGTATTTACTTTTTGAGACAAGATAAGGAAATGATTATAATTATACTTTTTCTGATTTCTCTAAATTTATATATAGTTTTATTGTTTTAGTTCAAGAAATTTACCTTTGTCACATATTTTCATCATTGTATGAAATGTTAGTCTTTTCCTCCTAATGTGGCAAAACAGATTAAAAAAAGAGCATTACTGGAAAGGTAAAAATTATGTTTTGAAGTTTTGTTCTTAGTTGCTTATTTTAACTTCTTCCTGGTTAGAATATATTATTTATAGAACAGATGCTTTTAGAACTTGTATCAAGGTTATTTTAAATATTACTAGATATTTTGCTAATTGCATTTGAAATACTGTTTGAGGACAAAACATATTATAGGTTTAAAAACATACTTTAATTATGTAGCTTTTTAATCCAATTGCTTTATTTATTTCTCTTGGATATTAAATACCCCTCCATTATTTAGAGTAATTCTATTTTCACTGTACAGTTGAGAAAACTGATGCTCAGATATTAAAAAACAGCAAATAGATTCAAGTTGATGTGCTTAATCTTAGTATCATTGTCCAACATAATCTGATTAAAACCTAAGTTTCATGCCTCAGATATGTCTGTGGTTGAACATGTTATGACTTTCAAGTGAAGGTGCTCTATTTTTTAAATATCCAACCTTAAATATGTTCCACTAACGAGGACTCATTTATAAACTTGTTTTCTTTTATCTCTTCTGTAATGAGGCTATACATAAAAGTCAGTGTAAGAAAAATGATAATATACCTATAGCTATGATATCTGTCAATATTGTATCTTCATATACATGTATATTATTATTAATATCTGTACCCAAATTTTAGAGTTTTTTGTCATTGCTGTTGTTTAGTCAGTGAGTTGTGTTAGACTCTTTTGAAATCCTATGGATTGTAGCCCATCGAGTCCTCTGTCCTTGGGATTTCCCAGGCAAGAATACTGGAGTGTGTTGCTATTTCCTTCTCCAGCAGATCTTTCCAACCCGGGAAACGAACCCATGTCTCCTGCATTACAGGCAGACTCTTTACCACTGAGCCACCAGGGAAGCCCACTTATAGTGTCTATGGAAAATTAAATAATGTATATTTGTGAAATTATTGATTAATGAATAAAACAATAAGCACTCATAAATTGTTTACCAAAGAGTTTAACTGGAGCCTTTGTAGTAAGTACTATTTGTTGGCATAAAATACCAAGCAAATAAATTCTTTAAAATCTGGATAATAAAGGAGGGTATCATGAAAATCTATTCAAAATGAAATTCTTTGAATTGCAGCTTATGTTAAAAATTCCAATTCTATGTAGGAGTAACATTTATAATTTAAGCTCTTTTTGAGTACATCAGCAGAAGTAGATTCATTTAGTTGATATGGGTCTTTTCCTAACCTTAACCAGACTCACAAGTATATGTTTAGCAGAGTATTTATATGATAAGCATACTGAAACTGCTTATTTAGTGTAAAGTGCAACTTGTGCTGTCTCTTTCAAATTATGTATTTTGGGTCCTACTTTTTTGGGGGAAAAAAAGTCTAACTCAGTCTGGTTTCAACAATTTCAACAGAATGTTGACTTTATACACCTTACAGATAAATAGCCTACATTTTGAATTTATAGCCTTGTAGTAATAAAGGGCAGATTTTGTATAACAACCATAACAAACAAACAAAAAAGATGAAGAAGAATTACTGCAAAAAAGAAAGAAGAATGACAGTCTTATTTTAATATAGGCAGATATTAATTTTTGTTATTAAAAACTTGAGGTAACATAGTAGTTTCATTTGTGGGACCAAAATATTATAATAAATTATGTTATTACTTTATTAAAAATGGAAATGTGATTGTTGAACCTTTGACCAAATTTATTTGTCTTTTCTAAATGTGTACTTTAAAACTATTCTTTAATCATTTGTTCAGTAACTTTGACTTGTTCTCTTTGGATAAAGTAAGAAACAAATTCTCTAAAATCTTGTCCCATCTACATTTAAGCTCTCATTATCTCTTATGTGTCCTTAACAATTTCCATTTAATAGGCATATTACTTAGCTCAAAGCAGACTGACAAATTTGGAATCATTCTCAACACCATTCCTTGAATTGTCCTGTCCATTTGCTTAAAAGTCCTTTGCCTTTATTTATGTTTATTCTAAGACCATGAATCTTGCAAGACTCTTTTGCATAAACAACCTAACCAGTGTATACTGCAATATGGTGATTCTTTCCTCTGAAACTTTACAGTGCTGTCAGTACTGCACTATTGCTTTGGTCTATTTTTATTGTAACATGCCACATGTTGGAGTTTTGATTCATGATGTAAACAGTTTTCTGTCTGTTCTTACTCATTTACCAAATATGGATTTTTATTATTCATATTATCATGATTCATCATGTTTTGTAGAAAAATATGACAAATCTCTTTAAATAGTCAGAAAATTAAGTCTTCCAAACTTTAATTCACTTGCCCAAAGTCACTCACTCAAAATTAGGCAATCTAGTATTTTTCACATAGATCCAGTCTAATCCAAGCAATCCTGTGCTTGTAATCACTGAGTTTTAGTTGATATGAGATTTCAAGTCTTTGGCGGAGTTGAAACAATGAGAAGGCTGAAGGCTGTATGTAGCCAAAATGTTTGAATCAGTCTGCAAGTTTAGATTATTTGATGTCCACATAATCTTTTGAAAATCTTTCCGTCATCCCTTTCTAAAGCCTTAGCTTTTCTAAGGTGAAATTTCCAACAGTTGATCTTTCTTTAAGTTTCCCTTGTATTTCTATCAAACCAAATCCCATTAATCTGTTTATCTGCTATTTTAAAACCATGATTTTTTTTTCTTTTATCTCCACCATATATGTGTCTAGCTGTATGTGTGGATGGACTTAAGTGGGATCCTTCTGTCTATAGATGGTGGCAGTTGAATTACATAGTTTCAAGTTTGTGGAGTATGAAACAGGCTTCCCACATGGCGTTAGTGGTAAAGAACCCACCTGCCAATGCAGGAAATGTAAGAGATGTGGGTTTGATCCCTGGGTCAAGGAGATTCCCTAGAGAAGGGCATGGCAACCCACTCCAGTATTCTTGCCTGGAGAATCACATGGTCAGAGGAGCCTGGTGGGCTAGTCCTTGGGGTCACACAGAGTCAGACATGACTGAAGCAACTTAGCACACAGGCATGGAGTAAGAAAATAATTTTTTTTCCCTCATTTCGTTTTGTTATTCACAACAAGCAGTGATATAATGAGTTCTGAGAAGGAAATATGTGTATGTTAGTGATTATATTTTAATTTTTATTCCACTTGATGGATCTCATCAATCCTAAGGGTCTAAACACTTTTTACCTTTCTCTTTATTTTTTAGTATTATAAAAGATAGGTTGGTATTTTGGAAATGAAATTGAAAACAGGATTTATATGCCCTTATAAAGCTTACTGTCTACTGGAGCAAATAGCTAGCTATCAATTCCAGTGATTAGTTACTTTGTATGGCATAGAAAATACTGGGTTGAGTTGGGTTAATTTAACCTTAGGAAGTACAGAGGGATCCTAATTGATTTAAGGAAGAATAGTGTCAAGGAAGCTTTCAAATGTATCATGAAACCTAAAGTCTGAATTATAGGGCTTCCCTAATGGTTCAGATGGTAAAGAATCTGCCTGCAATACAGGGGACAGGTTCAATCTTTGTGTTGGGAAGATCCCCTAGAGAAGGGAATGGCTACCCACTCCAGTATTCTTGCCCAGAGAATCCCATGGACAGAGGAACCTAGCCAGGGTCACAGAGTCAAACATGACTAACACTTTCACACTTCACAAGTAAGATTTCTTTGTTAATACGACATAAAAACTAAAGTCTGAAAGAATTATAGGACTGAACCAAGAAGAGAGATGAGGTGCTTTCCAGAACCTGGATGAGTATGTGTATATGCCCGTGAGATACAAAATACCGTGTAAGCCTTATAGCTTTTTGGAGCCAGCTCCAGAATGGTTTTGAAGCCTGATTGTTATGTGAAATAGTGTAAAAATATTCAAGCTGCTTGGCAGGCTTTGCTGTGTGCTCTGCAGTTTCAATGGAGAATGAATGGGCATAAGATAAAGCAGTGGGCTCTTTAATCAAGGACTCCTGGAAAAAGTGACAGAAAGAAAGATGAAAGCCCAAATTGCAGTAATAGTCACTCTGCCCATCAGCTCCCAAACTCATATATAAAATCATAAGCTAAGGTCTAAGCTGTTAGCCAAATCCCAGGAAATTATTATTAATGAAAAGAGCTGACTTTCATTAGAGATTAAAAGGTAAGTTTACAAAGAAGCAAAATGAGTTATCTGAAAAGCAGAATCACTGTGTAAAAAAGGCAAAAAATTAAAGAATCCACATCACTGTCTTGATGAATGCAACTTTATAGTAAATTTCAAAGATGGGTAATATCTATCTTCTGACATTGTTCTTCTTCAATAATCAGTTGGTTATTTTGTGTTTTTTGCCTCCCGTATAAACTTTAGAATCAGTTTTTTAATATCCATTATACAATTGATGTGATTTAGTTGTTCTTTTATATCTCTCATCAGAGCTTGGTACTTTGCCTCATATAGACCTGTACATTCATTGTTAAATTTATACCTACATTTTTCATATTTGGTGTGCTAATATGTATGGTTTTGTGCTTTAATATCAAATTCCGTTAGACATTACTAGTATGTAGGGGAATATTTGACTTTTACATGTTTACCTGAGTCCTGCAACCTTGTATATCATTAATTATTAATTCCAGGAGTTTTTATTTTTTTTTCTTTTGGATGTTCTATATAGACAATCATGTCATTTATTAAAAAAAGAATTTAGTTTCTTCCTTCTCAATCTGTGTATTTTTTATTTCTTTTTTTTTGTCTTATTGCATTAGTTAACACTTTCAATATGGTCTTGGATAACAGTGTAAGAAGGAACATCTTTTCCTTATTCCTGATCTTAGTGGGAAAACTTCAAGTTACTCACCATTAAGTATGATATTCGCTGTACACTTTTTGTAGGTATTTATCAAGTTTAGGAAATTACCCTTTATCCCTAGTTAACTGAGAATTTTTATCATGAATTGGTGTTGGATTTTGCGAATTCTTTTTCTGTACCTATTGATATGATCCTGTCATTTTTCCTTTTTAACCTCTTGATGTGATGGGTTCTATTAACTGATTTCTGAATGTTGAACCAGCCTTGCATCACTGGGGTGAATATCCTTTATTCATGATGTACAATTCTTTTTATATATTGTTAGATTCTATTAGCTAAGTTTTGTTTGAGATTTTTGTATTTATGTTCATAATTTATATTGGACTGTGATTTTCTTCTTTTTTGTAATGTCTTCATCTGATTTTGGTATTAGGATAATTCTGATCTTATAGTATGAGTTAGAAACTATCTCCTTTGCTTTTACCTTTGAAAAAGATTGTAGATAATTGGTAATTTATTCTTAAATGTTTAATAGAATTCACCAGTGAATGCATCTGGACTTGGTATTTTAAAAATTAATTTATTTTTATTGAAGGATAATTGCTTTACAGAATTTTGCTGCTTTCTGTCAAACCTCACTGTGAATCAGCCATAGGTATACATATATCCCCTCCCTTTTGAATCTCCCTCCCATCTCCCTCCCCATCCCACTCCTCTAGGTTGATACAGAGCCCCTGTTTGAGTTTCCAGAGCCACACAGAAAATTCACATTAGCTATCTATTTTATGTATGGTAATGAAATTTTCCATGTTACTCTTTCCATACATCTCACCCGCCTCTCCCCTGTCCCCAAGTCCATAAGTCTATTCTCTATGTCTGTTTCTCTACTGTTGCACTGTAAATAAATTCTTCAGTACCATTTTTCTAGATTCCACATATATGTGTTAGAATATGGTATTTATCTTTCTCTTTCTGACTCATTTCACTCTAGATAATAGGTTCTGGGTTCATCCACCTCATTAGAACCGACTCAAATGTGTTCCTTTTTATGGCTGAGTAATATTCCATTGTGTATATATACTGCAACTTCTATATCCGTTCATCTGTTGATGGACATCTAGGTTGTTTCCATGTTCTAGCTATTGTAAATAGTGTTACAATGAACAATGGGATACATGTGTCTGTTTCAATTTTGGTCTCCTCAGGGTATATGCCTAGGACTGGGATTGCTGGGTCATATGGTGTTTTTATTCCTAGTTTTTAAAGGAATTTCTATACAATCTTCCATAGTGGCTGTATCAATTTACATTCCCACCAACTATGAAACAGTGTTCCCTTTTCTCCACACTCTTTCCAGCATTTATTGTTTGTAGACTTTTTGATGAGGGCCATTCTGACCGGTGTGAGGTGATATCTCATTGTAGTTTTGATTTGCATTTCACTAATAATGAGCAATGTTGAGCATCTTTTCATGTGTTTACTAGCCATCTGTATGTCTACTTGGGAGAAATGTCTGTTTGGTCTTTTTCCCACTCTTTGAGCGGGTTGTTTGTTTTTCTGGTATTGAGTTGTATGAGCCGCTTGTATTTTGGAAATTAATCCTTTGTCAGTTGTTTAATTTGCTATTATTTTCTCCCATTCTGAAGGCTGTCTTTTCACGTTGCTTATAGTTTCCCTTGCTGTACAAAAGCTTTTAAGTTTAATCAGGTCCCACTTGTTTACTTTTGTTTTTATTTCCATTACTGTAGGAGGTGAGTCATAGAGGATCTTGCTTTGATTTATGTCATCGAGTGTTCCACATATATTTTCCTCTAAGAATTTTATAGTTTCTGGTCTTACATTTAGGTCTTTAATCTATTTGGAGTTTATCTTTGTGTGTGGTGTTAAGAAGTGTTATAATTTCATTCTTTTACATGTAGCTGTCCAGTTTTCCCAGCACTATTTATTGAAGAGGCTGTCTGCCCCATAATATATTCCTTCCTCCTCTGTCAAAAATAAGGTAGCCTTAGGTGCATGGCTTTGTTTCTGGGCTTTCTATCTTGCTCCATTGGTCTATATTTCTGTTTTTGTGCCAGTTCCATACTGTCTTGGTGACTGTAGCTTTGTAGTATAACCTGAAGTCAGGAAGGTTGATTCCTCCAGCTCCACTCTTCTTTCTCAAGACTGCTTTGGCTATTTGGGGTCTTTTGTGTTTCCATATGATTGTGAAATTTTTTGTTCTAGCTCTGTGAAAAAAAGCCATTGGTAATTTGATGGAGATTGCATCAAATCTGTAGACTGTATTTGGTAGTATAGTCATTCTCACAATATTGATTCTTCCTACCCAGGAACATGGAATATCTCTCCATCTGTTTATGCCATCTTTAATTTCTTTCATTAGTGTCTTATGATTTTCTGTGTACAGTCCTTTTGTCTCCTTAGGTAAGTTTATTCCTAGATATTTAATTATTTTTGTTGCAATGGTGAATGGATTGATTCCTTAATTACTCTTTCTGATTTTCATTGTTAGTATATAGAAATGCAAGTGATTTGTGTGTATTGATTTTGTATCCTGCAATTTTGCTAAATTCACTGATAAACTCTAGTAGTTTTCTGATACTATCTCACATCATCTGCAAACAGTGAGAGCTTTACTTCTTTTCTGATCTGGCTTCCTTTTATTTCTTTTTCTTCTCTGATTCTGGACTTCCAAAACTATGTTGAATAATGGTGGTTAAAGTGGACACCCTTGTCTTATTCCTAATCTTAGGGGGAATGCTTTCAGTTTTTCACCATTGAGAATAACGTTTGCTGTAGGTGTGCGACCCCATAGATAGCCTCCCACCAGGCTCCCCCGTCCCTGGGATTCTCCAGGCAAGAATGCTGGAGTGGGTTGCTATTTCCTTCTCCAATGCATGAAAGTGAAAAGTGAAAGTGAAGTCGCTCAGTCGTGTCTGACTCTTAGCGACCCCATGGACTGCAGCCTACCAAGCTCCTCCATCCATGGGATTTTCCAGGCAAGAGTACTGGAGTGGGGTGCCATTGCCTTCTCCATATCATATATGGCCTGTACTATGTTGAGGAACGTTCCTTCTATGCACATTTTTTGAAGAGTTTTAATCATAAATAGGTGCTGAATTTTGTCAAAGACTTTCTCTGCATCTATTGAGATGATCATGTATTTTTTTATCTTTCAATTTATTAATATGGTGTATCACATTGCTTGATTTCCATATATTGAAAAATCATTGCATCCCTGGAATAAACCCAATTTGTTCATAGTGTATGAGTTTTTTGATGTGTTGCTGAATTCTGTTTGTTAAAATTTTGTTGAGGATTTTTGTGTCTATGTTCATCAGTGATATTGGCCTGTAGTTTTCTTTTTTTGTGTTGTCTTTGTCTCATTTTGGTATCTGGGTGATGTTGGCCACATTGAATGAGTTTGGAAATCTTCCCTCTGCAATTTTTTGAAAGAGTTTTAGAAGGATAGGCATTATGTCTTGTCTAAATGTTTCATAGAATTCCCCTGTGAAGCCATCTTGTCCTGGGCTTTTGTTTTTGGGAGATTTTTCATCACAGCTTCAATTTCAGTGCTTGTAATTGGGTTGTTCATAATTTCTATTTCTTCCTGTTTCAGTCTTAAAAGACTGAACTTTTCTAAGGATCCATCTATTTCTTCCAGGTTATCTATTTCCTTGTCTTATAGTTGTTCATAGTAGTCTCTCTTTCTCTTTTTTCTTCTATGTTATAATGCATGTGGATTTTTATTTTTATTTTTTAATATAAATTTATTTATTTTAATTGGAGGCTATTTACTTTACAATATTGTGTTGGTTTTGCCATACATCAACATGAATCCACCATGGGTATACATGTGTTCCCCTTCCTGAACCCCACTCCCACCTCCCTCCCCATACCATCCCTCTGGGTCATCCCAGTGCACCAGCCCCGAATATTCTGTATAATGCATTGAACCTGGATTGGCGATTCATTTCACATATGATAATATACATGTATCAATGCCATTCCCCCAAATCATCCCACCCTCGCCCTCTCCCACAGAGTCTAAAAGACTCTTCTATACATCTGTGTTTCTTTTGCTGTCTCGCATGCAGGATTATCATTACCATCTTTCTAAATTCCATATATATGTGTTAGTATACTGTATTGGTGTTTTTCTTTCAGGCTTACTTCACTCTGTATAATAGGCTCCAGTTTCATCCACCTCATTAGAATTGGTTCAAATGTATTCTTTTTAATGGCTGAGTAATACTCCATTGTGTATATGTACCACATCTTTATTATCATAGTAGTCTCTTATAATCCTTTGTATTTCTGCACTATCTGTTGTAACCTCTCCTTTTTCATTTCTAATTTTTTTGATTTGCATCTTCTCTCTTTTTTTCTTGATGAGTCTGGCTAAGGATTTGTCAAATTTTTTTTTTTAATCTTCTCAAAGAACCAGCTTTTAGTTTTATTAATCTTTACTATTGATTCTTTCATTTCTTTTTCATTTATTTCTGCTTGGATCTTTATGATTACTTTCCTTCTACTAATATGGGTTTTTTCTTCTTCTTTTTTCAGTTTCTTTAGGTGTAAAGTTAGGTTATCCATTCGATGTTTTTCTTATTTCTTGAGGTAGGATTGTATTGCTATAAACTTCCCTCTTGTAACTGCTTTTGCTGCATCCCATAGGTTTTGAGTTGTCATGTTTTCATTGTCGTTTGTTTCTAGAAATTTTTTTACTCCCCTTTTTATTTCTTCAATAACCTGTTGGTTATTTAGAAATGTGTAGTTTAATCTCCATGTGTTTCTGTTTCATACAGTTTTTTTCTTGTAATTGATATCTAGTCTCATAACATTGTGGTTGGAGAAGATGCTTGATACAATTTCAATTTTCTTAAATTTACTGAGGTTTGATTTTGTCCTGGAGAATGTTCCATGTGCAATTGAGAAGAAGGTGTATTCTTCTGCATTTGGATGGAATGTCCTAAAGATATAAATGAGATCCATCTCATCTAATGTATCCTTTAAGACTTGTGTTTCCTTATTAATTTTCTGTTTTGATGATCTGTCCATTGGTGTGAGTGGGGTGTTAAAGTCTCCTACTATTATTGTGTTACTGTCTATTTCTCCTTTTATGTCTGTTAGTGTTTGTCTTATGTATTGAGATGCTCCTATGTTGGGTGCATAGATGTTTACAATTGTTATGTCTTCCTCTTGGATTGATCCCTTGATCATTATGTAGTTCCTTCCTTATCTCTTGTAATCTTCTTTATTTTACAGTCTATTTTGTCTGATATGAGGATTGCCACTCCAGGTTTCTTTTGCTTCCTATTTACACGGAATACATTTTTCCATCCTCTCACCTTCAGTCTATATGTGTCTTGAGATCTGAAGTGGGTTTCTTGTAGCTAGCATGCATATGGGTCTTGCATTTGTATCCATTCAGCCAGTCTGTGTCTTTTGGTTGGAGCATTTAGTCCATTTACATTTAAAGTAATTATTGATATATATGTTCCTATAGCCATTTTCTAATCGTCTGGGGTTGATTTTGTAAGTCTTTTTTATTCTGTTGTATTTCTTGTCTATATAAGCCCATTTAACATTTGTTGTAAAGCTGGTTTGGTGGTACTGAATTCTCTTAACTTTTGCTTGTCTGAAAAGCTTTTTATTTCTCCATCATTTTTGAATGAGATCCCTGCTGGGTACAGTAATCTTTGTTGTAGATTTTTCCCTTTCAATACTTTGAATATATCCTGCCGTTACCTTCGGACCTGCAGAGTTTCTGCTGAAAGATCAGATGTTAAGCATATGGAGTTAGCTTTGTATGTTACTTGTTGCTTCTCCCTTACTGCTTTTAATATTCTTTCTTGGTGTTTAGTCTTTGTTAGTTTGATTAGTATGTATCTTGGCATGTTTCTCCTTGAGTTTATCCTGTGTGGGACTCTTTGTGCCTCTTGAACTTGATTGGCTATTTCCTTTTCCATGTTAGGGAGATTTTCAGCTATAATCTCTTCAAAAATTTTCTCCAGCCCTTTTTTTTTCTCTTCTTCTGGGACCCCTATAATTCGAATGTTGGTGCTTTTGGTATAATCCCAGAGGTCTCTGAGCCTGTCCTCAGCTCTTTTCATTTTTTTTACTTCATTCTGCTCTTCAGAAGTTATTTCACCGTTTTATCTTCCAGCTCACTGATTCGTCCTTCTGCTTCACATATTTTGCCATTGATTCCTTCTAGAGTATTTTCAATTTCAGTAATTGTGTTGTTTGTCTCTGTATGCATATTCTTTAATTCTTCTAGCTCTTTGTTAACTGATTCTTGCATTTTCTCCATTTTGTTTTCAAGGCTTTTGATCACCTTTACTATCATCATTCTGAATTCATTTTCAGGTAATTTTCCCATTTCCTCTTCATTTATTTGGATTTTTTGTTTGTTTGTTTCTAGTTTGTTTCTTCATTTGTGCTGTATCTCTCTGCCTTTTCATTATTATTTTTTTAAGTTATTGTATTTGAGGTCTCCTTTCCCCAGGCTTTAAACCAAGTTGAATTTTTTCCTTGAAGAAGGGTGAATTCTTTCTTCCTTTTGGTTTCTGCCCTCTTAAGTTTGGTCCAGTGGTTTGTGTGAGCTTCATATAGGGTGAGATTTGTGCTGCGTTTTTGTTTGTTTCTTTGTTTCTCCTCTGATGGGCAAGGCTGAGTGAGGTGGTAATCCTGCCTGCTGATGATTGGGTTTGTATTTTTGTTTTGTTTGTTGTTTAGATGAGGCAGCCTGCACAGGGTGCTACTGGTGGTTGAGTGATGCCGGGTCTTGTATTCAAATGGTTTCCTTTGTGTGAGCTCTCACTATTTGATGCTCCCTAGGGTTAATTCTCTGGTAGTCTAGGGTCTTAAAGTCAGTGCTCCCACTCCAAAGGTTCAGGTTTTGATCTCTGGTCAGGAACAAACATTCCACAAATGGTTTGTTATGGCATTAAAGGAGAGTAAAACAAATATCCAAAAACAAGAAACCAAAGATGAATCCCAGACAAATGACAATTATAAAATCAGACAAATAATAATTAAAATAATGGAATATACACATACACATATACACCCATGAGCAAAGTGAAAACAGTCCAACTAAAATAAAGTACAGTAGATAGATCTGGTGAACAAAAGAAATAAAACATTATATTTACCAGTTAAGAACAAAACTAACTTAAGCACAAAATAGAAAACAAAGCTAAAGCAAGGTGTCAAGTAGAGAATAAAGCAATGAAAACAAAACTAACAAATATGTTAAGAGGAAAGGAAAGAAAAGAAAGAATAGATATGCAAATTTAAGTAGAGGTAGATGAAGAAGATTTATATACATTGAAGATTAACTACAAGGGGAAAAGCACAGTAGGAAAGACAAACGAAGGAATAAATGTAGAAAAATATAGTAGATTCAAAAATATTAAAATTATAAAAAAGAGAAAAGAGAAAAAACAGAAGAAGAAAGGCAAAGGGGTGGGGGGAACAGGATGACTCCACAGAACTGCAAAAGCCCAGTGTAGAGACAGAGGTTTATAACAACAATAAAAAGTATGACTGAATACACACATATACATATACACCCACAATTAAAATGAAAACAGTCCAACAAAAATTATCTACAATATATTGACCTGGCAAACAAAGGAAACCAAAAATTACATCTACCAGAACAAAACTAACTAAAGCACAAGCTGGAAAACAAAACTAAAGCAAGGTGCCAATTGGGGAATAAAGCAATGAAAATAAAACTAGCAAATATGTTGAGAGGAAAGGAGAGAAAGAAAAGAAAAGAAACAAAGAATAGATATGCAAAGTTAAGTAGAGGTAGATAAAGAAAATTTATATATATTAAAGATTAACTGCAAAGGGAAAAGAACAATAGGAAAAGCAAACAAAGAAATAAATGTAGAAAAACTAATAATAGGTTTAGGAAATTAAAAATTAAAATAAAAAAGGAGAGAGAGAGAGGAAAAAAAAAAAGAGGAACACTCCAGAGAACTGCAAAACTCCAACTTAGAGGCAGAGGTTTATGACAACAATAAAAAATGTGACCAAGGAAAAAGAAAAAAAAAAGTTTAAATTGGATTTAAACTTTTTGGATTTAAAAAGTTTAATTGGATTTCTTATTGCCAATAAAGTTAACAACTACAATGGGGTGGGAGGGGAGGGGTGAGGAAAAAAGTCCAAAATAATCTACAGAACAAGTCAAAAAATAAGAATAATAAATGTTTTTCTTGTGTCACTGCTGTCAGAGTCCTTTCCCATGCTGGGAATCACAATCCACCTTACCTCCCTAGGGTGTCCTCCAACACTGAACTGATCTCTGGACCTGGTGGGAAGGTTTTGGGTCTTCTTCCTTAGCCACACTGCCCCTGGGTTTCAATTGTGGTTTTATTTCCACCTCTGCATGTGGGTCATCCACAGGGATTTGCTCCTGGGGCTGCCCTGGAGGGCTTGGGTTTGCCCCTGTGAGGTCCAGGTGTGGAGGTCATGCAGCTGGTTGGGTTGCAGGGGTTCTGGCAACACCAGGTACTCAGGGGGGTTGGCGGCTAGGGCAGCAGGAAATATAGTGCTCTAGAAGGATATGGCAACCAGTATTGGCCGGTACGCTCCACTATTCTTGCCTGGAGAATCCCCCTCTCTGACAGAGAAGCCTGGCAGGCCAGTCTACAGGGTCGCAAAGAGTTGGCCAGGATCAAAGGACCCTGTGCGCATAGACACAAGACTTTTTTTTTTTTGCCTGCGGCACCTCTGCCCCCACTGAGAGTTGAGCGGGAAGGTGGTGCAGCTGCTTGGCTTGTGGGGACCCTGGTGGCACCAAGTGTGCAGGGACACAGACTGCCTCTGCCGCAGGAGTTATGGCCCTATCAGAATTTTTCGAGCCTCTTGTAGCTTGCGATCAGAAGGTCTCTTTGGCCAGTCTTTGTAGCTCTGCCTGTTCAGGAACATAGAGGGCCCCCCCCTGGCTGGGGTCCTACTCTGTAGATCTGTGCATCAGTCACTTAAAGGGGCATCCTGCTGCTGCTGCTGCTGCTGCTGCTAAGTCGCTTCAGTCGTGTCTGACTCTGTGCAACCCCATAGACGGCAGCCCACCAGGCTCCCCCGTCCCTAGGATTCTCTAGGCAAGAACACTGGAGTGGGTTGCCGTTTCCTTCTCCAGTGCATGAAAGTGAAAAGTGAAAGTGAAGTCACTCAGTCGTGCCTGACTCAGCGACCCCACGGATTGCAGCCTACCAGGCTCCTCTGTCCATGGGATTTTCCAGGCAAAAGTACCTGGGTGGGGTCCTATTCTGTAGTTCAGTGCATCAGGTGTTTGACAGGCCAGCCTCTCTATTGTTCAGCTGCCGATGCTGGCACGTGGAGAGAGAGAGGCTATGGTGATGGCTCCACCCCTTACACCTGACTCAGCAGTATCACCTTGCTCCCGTGGCTGCCTGGCTTTACTCCACAGGCATTTCCCACCACAATCTCCCTCACATCCCCTCAATCTGTCTCTCTGCAATCAACAGCAGCCTTTGCCCTGGGATCTCTCCACAATCCCTAAACTGCAGCTCCCAGCCATTTCCAGGAGACCCGTGTTGCTGCCCAGTATATGTATGGCTGAAGCAAGGACTGTCTGCTTTTCATTCCATTTAGGCTGCCACAGATCAGCTGTTTCACTCTCAGCCTTAACTGTTTCTCTTCTGACTCAGACAACTGCCTTGCTGTGGGGATTGGACCGGACCCCTGCTTCAGTTCCCCTACCTGCCCAGAATAGGTCCAGTCCTACTCACACTCCTGTTTTTCTTCCTAGTTCCTTCGTCCTACTGAGTTTTGCGGGGTTCTATATATTCTTTTCCATCGGTCAGGTCCTCCTGTCCGCTCTCAGCTGGTGTTCTGCCTGCCCTTCTGGGTCTGAAGGTGTATTCCTGATGTATCCATGGAGAGAGATGCATTCCACGTCCTCCTACACCTCTGCCATCTTGTTCTCTGGACTTGGTATTTTTTGATTTGGAAGATTATTAACTATTGATAGTGTTTCTTTAATAGATAATAAGACTATTCATGTTACCTATTTTTTCTTGTTTGAATTTTGGCAGATTGGTCTTTTAAGGAATTGTTCGTATCAATTTTGTGGGCATAGAACTTTCCATCATGTTTCTTTATTATCCTTTAAATGTCTTTACTATCTGTAATTTTATCTCCTCTTTCATTCCTGATATTGGTTATTTGGATCTTCTGTCTTTTGCCCTTAGTCAGGTTGGGTAGTGGCTTGTTAATTTTACTGTTAATTTCAAAAAGTCAGATTTGTATTTTTTTTTAATTTATTGCTTTCCACTTTATTAACATATAATTTCAATTTTTTCTTCTCTTTATTTTAATTTAATTAAATTTTCTTTTGTCAGTGTGGAAATTTAGATGACCGATTCTTGGTTTTTTTTTCTTTCCTAATGTATGATTCAGTGCTGTTAACTTCCCTCTATGCATTAATTTTCCTCTAAGCATTTCAGTGTATACTACAGGTTTTGATAAGCTGTATATTTATTTTCAATTCAGTTCAGTTCAGTTCAGTTGCTCAGTCGTGTCCGACTCTTCACGACCCCATGAATCACAGCACCCCAGGCCTTCCTGTCCATCACCAACTCCCTGAGTTCACTCAGACTCACATCCATCAAGTCAGTGATGCCATCCAGCCATCTCATCCTCTGTCATCCCCTTCTCCTCCTTCCCCCAATCCCTCCCAGCATCAGAGTCTTTTCCAATGAGTCAACTCTTCGCATGAGGTGGCCAAAGTATCGGAGTTTCAGCTTTAGCAACATTCCTTCCAAAGAGATCCCAGGGCTGATCTCCTTTAGGAAGGACTGGCTGGATCTCCTTGCAGTCCAAGGGACTCTCAAGGTCTTCTCCAACACCACAGTTCAAAAGCATCAATTCTTTAATTTAGTTCAAAATATTTAAAATTTTCTGCTTGTAATATTTTGTTGTTGTAGGCAGGCATAATTCATAATGTGCCAGGTAAAGAAAGTTTGGTAAATAGACTTTCAGTAATATGGTGGTCACATAAATTGTTTGATATAGTTTTGTCATTATCTTTGGTGAGTCTAGGCTCCTGCACCATGAACTTCACCAGTGCTCCCCTCCTCCCACCCATGTGACACAGAAGAGGCCAGAGTTGGATAATTCCCTTCTTTTGGGTAGGTTTGGCTCTGCTGAAACCCCATCAGGTTAAACTCTACCAAAATAGTTTTTCCTGAGGACCTGCCTTT
Source organism: Bos grunniens (assembly GCF_055505025.1). Lineage (NCBI taxonomy): Eukaryota > Metazoa > Chordata > Mammalia > Artiodactyla > Bovidae > Bos > Bos grunniens. The sequence goes on from NC_141181.1 coordinate 25,621,874, forward strand.
TTAAGCACAGAATGCTCTGGTATATTTCATACTGTTTCCTATTCCTTCCTCCTACTGGAATTATAAGGGAATTTTTCTTCAGTGTTCATTTTGAGAACCTGGAAAGGCCCCTGAAGGTAAAATTCACAAAATGTGGGAGCTTATTGATGACTTCTACCCCTTGGAGATTTTAATTCTCAGAGTTGTCCATACCAAGCCTCTGACAATTTGTCGATTACAGTTCTGGCTTTCCCATCCCTACACTGGCTCCTGTAGACGTTTATCCTTGGGTTTCTGTTCTGGAAGTTAAAAAATTTCTGGAGTTGGAAAGATTGCAGGACCTACACAGAAGTGAAAAACTCTTGCTATGACAAAATATGTGGATTGTGGCATCACATTCCCCTCATCTTGCCCTTGGCAACGGTTCTGTCCACATTTCCTTACACAGAGTTGCAGTGCAGCTGTTTTGAAGACATCAAACTGTGTGTTTATATGTGCCTCAAATTCCAGAGGACATATGTCAAGCTCTCCTAAGTATTCCCTCACTATGTTCTGTTCTTTTTCCCAAGAGCAATGACTTCCAAATCTGATATATTCTACTACTTCAAATAAATGTTTGTGCTACTATAAGAGAGAAAAAGCTTGACTGCTCTTTTTAAACCCTTCAAGGGGTTTGTGGATGTTAATCTACACCTTCTTTATCAACTGTTGTTTCAAACATTTGTATTTTAGCTGAAATAGTGGGTCTATAGAAAAAATAATTTAACATCTTGTGTCATACACAGAAACTATATGAATGTGTATTGTAGGCTTCACTGAACCTCTATTCCCTTCATGGACCAGGCTGGTGATTTAAATTCATTGAATTATAGTGTCATGTGCTTGAAAGTAGAAAGTTAAAATGTTTTTAACAAGGAGTTTTTTTAAATGAGTGAAGATACTCAGTGGCAAGAAACAATATACTCTGTACTCTGAAACACCAAGACATTAAAGTGAATTTGGAAAGCTAATAAAAATATACTATGCATATTTAACATCTCTAATATATAAACATTACACATTGATTCATCTAAGAAGCTTGTGGAATATAGTGCTCTTCCTTATACAATGAAAATAACCTAAAATATCAAGTACCATTTGTGAGGTCTTGTTTTAAATAATAGAATGAAGTAATATCATGCTTATCATATGGATCATATTAAATGTGGCTCCAGAAATTACTGTAGACCTTGAAATGTCACCATTTAAACATATACATCAGGTTTTTGTTATTCACTAATGATTTCATTAACACCAAAACTTTCTCTTTGATTCATTTTTTAGTTGTTTGTTTTCACTAGATAAAGGAAAATTGAATATGGTAGACTATCCACTGTTGGGTTTTATAAATGGTCTTATTAGTTTAAGATATGATTTCAATTGCCACTCTTAAAAAATAACGTCATTCATTTTCAAACATTATTTATTCATCATTGGGCTGTTGGTACATTTTATTAGAAGGAAATGACACTAGGAAGTAACTTTTATCTAAAATCTGCCTTGCATTTAGTCTATTCTCTGAAAAAACTAGAGCACTTCAGGAAATCTTAAAAATTCTGGCAAAATTCTGGAAATAGGGTATATCCAACAGGGTATAATTTCCCATATAATCAGTATGAGAATTGATGGTATAACAAAAATTCTCAAGTTACATTACACTTGGCATTAATTTTGTTTCAGTCCAATGATTTTCTGTCCTGATATTTATTTGGACAGGTGAACTCATAAATTAGGACAATCCTACTCTGAATTCTTTACATTCAATTGACATAATTCCACAAAGGCAACTATTATTTCAGATGATGTAAATATCATCACCTCTGATGTGGAGGAGAAGGGGTCGACAGAGGATGAGATGGTTGGATGGCATCACCGATGTGATGGACATGACTTTGAGTAGGCTCAGGGAGTTGGTGATGGACAGGGAAGCCTGGCGTGCTGCAGTCCATGGGGTCGCAAAGAATACACAACTGAGCGACTGAACTGAACTGAACTGACGTGTCTTGCTGACTTTGATAACAGTTTGTCTACAATTGACTAAACTAACTATATAAGAGTGTTAAATTTGGGATAATTCAGGCATGAAACCTAGAATAGCATTTCCTCCTCTGTTTTCAAATATATTTTTAACTGGCTGATCTATGAGTTGTGAAAACATTGTCCATATGTCTAGATTGATATTGCAAAAATTTTAGTAGCAGCAGTTTTAATAAGACATAGGAGCAACGATTAGAATTCATTCACATCTTACTTTATGTTTTCATTAGTGTCCTATTTTGTCTATTGCAGAAGCAAGAGAAAAACAGAAGCAGAGAATAAAGTAAGTATATTGATATACATTTTGATTTCTAACTATGTTGTTTGAGAATATCATACAATTACTTAAGCTCTATATCTCAATTTTTGGCCTTTTTTGAAGGAAGTTTTATCATCCATAAATTCCAGTGTGCTGTACCGCCCTCTTAAGCGTTCAAGGAGGTTCAACGTATTAGTGCTCATAAAGTGCTTAGCACAATACTTGGTTAGATTACTTATTCTTTATATTGTTAAATTTTTTATAAAGGGAGTGTTTCTAAATAGTTATCATTGCTCTTCCTAGTATGTTTGCTAACTGAATGAATCACATTTTGAACGACTTACCTAGGATTTATCAGATTATAAATAAAAATTATTTTATAGCCAACTACTGGCACAAGCTTTTCTTAGAGTCTGTTAAGTTTATATTATACATGCATTAAATTGAACCAAATTTGATAGTTTGTCTTTCTTTTTTACTCAGTGTTAGAATAAAGATGTCTGCCCTATTCCTTTTTAGGAGTCACAGAATTCTTTAATCTGGTGGGTGTAAGGTACTTTTTCCTATTAGTTTGTGGCTGTGTTGTGAGCTGCTGTTTACCATACACTACTGACCATCGTTTCTATTGTCAGGGAGCTTATAGGAAAGAGGTATGACCCAGCCTGAGCAAATATACAACTTATGTTTCTCCCATAATATATGTGCCTGTGTGCATTTGTAGGGGAGAAGGAGTATTAAAATTGCTCATTTAACTTGACCCAAAATTGCAAATGAAAACATGTTGTAAAGATATTTTCTCAAAGTTCCTAATAGCTCCCTTGTTCCAATGTTCAGATATCTGCAATACTTAAATTCTTTACCATCCCTTCATAAGAAATGCCTACAAACCCATTAAGAATTGAATTAATCTCTAGGTCCACCTCTCTTTCCTACATATATCCCCATGATTCCAACCCCATTCAGCCTGGGCTGTAGCTGAGAATTGCATCCTGAAAATCAGTGATGCTACTGACTAACTTCACATTACACAGAACATCTTGCTGTTAGACATCTATGAGACCAAGTGTGGACAAATTCTTTAGGTTACTTTTCTTCAGTGTGAGGTGCCTCCACACTGCCACCTTCAACCACCATGTGAAAAAGCAGCTGACCTTTAATTTTCGAAGTTTTCCTAGTAAGTATGCAAATCCTTGAAGATACAGTAAATGGCATACTGGCAAGGCAGCAGAAGAGCCTAAGTCATATTGAAAGATAATGTTTCTTTTTTGATTGAGGTATAGTTGACTTACAATGTTTCAGGTATACAGCAAAGTGATTCAGTTACACACACACACACACACACACACTTTTCCATTATGTGCTCAGATGCTCAGTTGTGTCTCACTCTGCGATCCCATGAACTGTAGCCCACCAGGCTTCTCTATCCATGGGTTTTTCCAGGCAAGAATACTCGAGTGGGTTGGCATGCTCTCCTCAAAGGATTCTTCCTAACCCAGGGATTGAACTCGCGTGTTTTATGTCTCCTGCATGGGAAGGCAGATTCTTTACCACTAGCATCACCTGGGAAGCCCTCCTTTTTTCCATTATACATTATTACAAGATATTGAATATAGTTCCCTTTGCTATACAGTATGCACTTGTTGTTTGTCTATATATATAGTAGTGTGTATCTGTAAATCCCCAATTGTTAATTTATCCCTCTTCCCTACCTGCTCACTTTCCCCTTTTAGTAACCTTAAGTTTGTCTGTGAGTCTATTTTGGCTTTATAAATGTTAATTTGCATGACTTTTAGGTTCCACATATAAATGATGCTTCCCTGGTGGCTCAGGCGGTATACACACACACACACACACACACATACTGCATCGCATCTATATTCATTCATCTGTTGATGGTCATTTAGGTTGCTTCCATGTCTTGGTTATTGTAAACAGTGCTTTTTACACTGGATACTGGAATGCATGTATCTTTTCTGACTATAGAGAAATTTCTTTTTCTTTCATTGGAGAATTTCCAAAGTAACACATGGAGAGATGATGTTTCATTTCTTTCCTTCTTTATTTTAGAGCTTATTGAAATAAATGAAGTAACTACTCTATTCTCCAAGAGATGTTACCTTTTTTGACTTCTGGGAATCAGTGATTCTAGATACTAGATAGACTCTAATCCTTCTGAAGTAAATAGCTATTTCCTATTTCATTTTAAAAGTGTTTTATAATTGTTTTTGAAACACACATAGAAAATACATCTGATTACTGTGTACTGTGTTCAAAATATATACACTACTGAATAGGCAGGAGAAATTGATAATAACAACAGCTACAACAACAGAATAAATATGGATATAGATGAGTCTCCTGGTCATTAAAACAGTTCTTCAGTATAAATCAGTGTATTTTAAAATATACATCATTGATCAGAAACAATTCCTCCTGTCATTTTTGAGACTTTGTTTCTCAAAAGAAGAAATAGATAGATAGAGATACACTCTTTAAAATGTTACAATCTTGAAAATTTGGTTTTATTATCTCTATTATTTATGAAGAAACTGAAAATTAGAAACTTTATCTAATTCATCAGATACCATAGACATGATGCATGGTAGATGAAGAACCAAACAAAATTTTGAAGCCAGCTGTTTTTGACTTCAAAGCCTGATTATATTATTGTGGTAAGATATTTTAAATATGTCATGTCTTTCGTTTCACTAAACACTTTCAAAGTTGGGATAAACAAGCTTGTTCAGAGAAAGTGAAAGTGTTAGTTGCTTAGTGATGTCCGACTCTGTGTGACCCCATGAGCTGTATCCTGTCAGGCTCCTCTGCCCGTGGAATTCTCCAGGCAAGAATACTGGAGTGGGTTGCCATTGAATAGAGAGGCAAAGGTGGCTTGTGAACCCAGTTTTCTCCAATTCCATATGCATATGTCAACCACTCTCTTATGCTTTTCTCATTTTTATTTAAAGTTTATCATTTAATACCATCTTAAGATAAATACAATTTTCAGTCATTATTATTTAGAAAAGAACAAAATAGTAATGCATATTTGAATAAGTGAAATGAGAAGAGATAACCTAGAAGAGACCACTGTTAATAAATTTGCACTTTAGTCAAATCATTTTAAGAACACACAATTAAAAACCTCTATTTTGGTCAACAGACAAATAGGAGTTGAGTACAAACTATTTTATATTATTATTTGAGAATTTTTTCAAGCTTTATGGTGACTTTTATCATCATCATTAGATAATAAGAAAGACAAGAGCAAACATGAGGATTTTCTTCTCAAAAACCAGTGATAAACCCTTCTTATATTCTTACTCAGAGTAGATGAATGTCTTTCAATAGTATACTCAGATAATACATATTTAGTTTTATTGGTTGGCATAATAGAGGCTTACCTATATTTTAGGATATTTGAAAATTTTTCAGTATTTTAAAATCAGTTGAGAACCTAAAAATCCAAACTTATGCTTTTCAAAAATAAGAAATCTGACAATATCAGGTTCATTGAGGACTTTAGATTTTCAGATCTGAATCACCATATAAATCAACACCCAAAGTGATATGATAAAAAGTTTGGGGTGGAGAATGAAAGGCTCTGCCATTAAGCTGCATGCTTCATGATCAGGTAAAAGCCAAAACTGCCTCAGAGAAATGGGAGATATATGGTTACTTTTGTCATTCATCTTGTAATCATCAAAGTCCCTAATACTCCCTATTGACTCTCAGATCCTAAGTGTCAACAGTTATTTCACTACCGTATTGTTAAGAGGAAAAAATATTCCTATCCCTATGTTTCTAAGAAATTAAAGAAACAAATCATTTATTGAGAGACTCTTTTGTTTTAAACATACATTATATTTACCAAAAATATCAACCTGCCTCAATCTCAAAACTACTTCGTACAATAATCTTCATTTATGCTTCTTTGAAAATTGCTGTGGATTCAAGTTTGGTAAGTCTTCCATTTTAGTGATATTATAATTACCTAAGAAATTTAAGAATCTAAAAACTTGCTGTTTGTTCATAAAAAAAGTGTTCAGTAGAATTCTTCAAAGAAATGTGAAAGGACATTTTTGAAAGTCTAAATTATTAAAATATTTTTTATGATAATCTGACAAATACGATGGACAATACTGAATTTTCATCTAAGAACAACAAGATACTACTTCTATGATTACTAGTACTATAGTTGTTGTTGCTGCTGCTAAGTTGCTTCAGTCGTGTCCGACTCTGTGTGACCCCATAAATGGAGTCAGGCTCCCCCATCCCTGGGATTCTCTGGGCAAGAACATTGGAGTGGGTTGCCATTTCCTTCTCCAATGCATGAAAGTGAAAAGTGAAAGTGAAGTCTCTCAGTCGTTTCCGACTCCTAGCGACCCCATGGACCGCAGCCTACCAGGCTCTCCCTTCCATCCATGGGATTTTCCAGGCAAGAGTACTAGAGTGGGATGCCATTGCCTTCTCTGATTACTATAGCTGCTACCTACCGTAACCATATAGTAAAGTAGAAGCTTGAAGACAACAATTTCATATCTTTAAAAAAGATGTTCCTCTTTAGGATTTTAATTGTGAAATGTATAGGTATTTTTTCATTCAAAAATATATAGCAGTCCCACTGCTGGGCATACACACCGAGGAAACCAGAATTGAAAGAGACACATGTACCCCAATGTTCATTGCAGCACTGTTTATAATAGCCAGGACATGGAAGCAACCTAGATGTCCATCAGCAGATGAATAGATAAGAGAGTCATGGTACATATACACAATGGAGTATTACTCAGCCATTAAAAAGAATACATTGAATCAGTTCTAATGAGGTGGATGAAACTGGAGCCTATTATACAGAGTGAAGTAAGCCAGAAAGAAAAACACCAATACAGTATACTAACGCATATATATGGAATTTAGAAAGATGGTAACAATAACCCTGTATGCAAGACAGCAAAAGAGACACAGATGTATAGAACAGTCTTTTGGACTCTGGGAGATGGAGAGGGTGGGATGATTTGGAAGAATGGCATTGAAACATGTATAATATCATATAAGAAATGAATTGCCAGTCTAGATTCAATGCAGGATACAGGATGCTTGGGGTGGTGCACTGGGATGACCCAGAGGGATGGTATGGGGAGGGATGTGGGAGGGGGGTTTAGGATTGGGAACATATGTACACCCGTGGCGGATTCATGTTGATGTATGCCAAAACCAGTACAATATTATAAACTAATTAGCCTCCAGTTAAAATAAATAAATTTAAATTAAAAAAAATATAGGCTATTTTGAAGAATAAAGTAAACATGATTAGGAAGAAAGAATTTCAGAGCATATCACCAGTGGACAAATTTATAAAGAGAAATTCTTAGAGTCAGTATTCTAGTTGAGACAGGATTGTATCATTTTTTGTTTTTACTGTCAACACTGAAGTTTTGAATGATAAGTTTAGCATTATAAATCCCCTTTCTCTTTGAATGGACTTGAATGCTTCTCAGTCAAGTACACAGATTTAGCAATGCAATAGCAGCTTGCTAAATATTCAAAAGTAAATATAAAATGTACCTAGAAAAAAGAGCAGTTTGAAACATGAACATGAACAGTATGAAACAGTATGAAAAGTATGAAAAGTGAACAGTATGAAAAGTATGAACAGTATGAAAAGGCAAAATGATAGGATACTGAAAGAGAAACTCCCCAGGTCAGTAGGTGCCCAATATGCTACTGGAGATCACTGGAGAAATAACTCCAGAAAGAATGAAGGGATGGAGCCAAAGCAAAAAGAATGCTGTAAAGAGCAATATTGCATAGGAACCTGGAATGTCAGGCCCATGAATCAAGGCAAATTGGAAGTGGTCAAACAAGGGATGGCAAGAGTGAATGTCGACATTCTAGGAATCAGCAAACTGAAATGGACTGGAATGGGTGAATTTAACTCAGATGACCATTATATCTACTACTGCAGTCAGGAATCCCTCAGAAGAAATGGAGTGGCCATCATGGTCAACAAAAGAGTCCGAAATGCAGTACTTGGACGCAATCTCAAAAACGACAGAATGATCTCTGTTTATTTCCAAGGCAAACCATTCAATATCACAGCAATCCAAGTCTATGCCCCAACCAGTAACGCTGAAGAAGCTGAAGTTGAACGGTTCTATGAAGACCTACCAGACCTTTTAGAACTAACACCCAAAAAAGATGTCCTTTTCATTATAGGGGACTGGAATGCAAAAGTAGGAAGTCAAGAAACACCTGGAGTAACAGGCAAATTTGGCCTTGGAATACGGAATGAAGCAGGGCAAAGACTAATAGAGTTTTGCCAAGAAAATGCACTGGTCATAACAAACGCCCTCTTCCAACAACACAAGAGAAGACTCTACACATGGACATCACCAGATGGTCAACACCAAAATCAGATTGATTTTGCAGCCAAAGATGGAGAAGCTCTATACAGTCAGCAAAAACAAGACCAGGAGCTGACTGTGGCTCAGACCATGAACTCCTTATTGCCAAATTCAGACTTAAATTGAAGAAAGTAGGGAAAACCACTAGGCCATTCAGGTATGACCTAAATCAAATCCCTTATGATTATACAGTGGAAGTGAGAAAAAGATTTAAGGGACTAGATCTGATAGAGTGCCTGATGAACTATGGACTGAGGTTCGTGACATTGTACGGGAGACAGGGATCAAGACCATCCCCATGGAAAAGAAATGCAAAACAGCAAAATGGCTGTCTGGGGAGGCCTTCCAAATAGCTGTGAAAAGAAGAGAAGTGAAAAGCAAAGGAGAAAAGGAAAGATATAAATATCTGAATGCAGAGTTCCAAAGAATAGCAAGAAGAGATAAGAAAGCCTTCCTCAGCGATCAATGCAAAGAAATAGAGGAAAACAACAGAATGGGAAAGACTAGAGATCTCTTCAAGAAAATCAGAGATACAAAGGGAACATTTCATGCAAAAATGGGCTCGATAAAGGACAGAAATGGTATGGACCTAACAGAAGCAGAAGATATTAAGAAGAGGTGGCAAGAATACACAGAAGAACTGTACAAAAAACATCTTCACGACCCAGATAATCACGATGGTGTGATCACTGACCTAGAGCCAGACATCCTGGAATGTGAAATCAAGTGGGCCTTAGAAAGCATCACTATGAACAAAGCTAGTGGAGGTGATGGAATTCCAGTTGAGCTATTCCAAATCCTGAAAGATGATGCTGTGAAAGTGCTGCACTCAATATGCCAGCAAATTTGGAAAACTCAGCAGTGGCCACAGGACTGAAAAAGGTCAGTGTTCATTCCAATCCCAAAGAAAGGCAATGCCAAAGAATGCTCAAACTACCACACAATTGCACTCATCTCACACGCTAGTAAAGTAATGCTCAAAATTCTCCAAGCTAGGCTTCAGCAATATATGAACCGTGAACTTTCAGATGTTCAAGCTGGTTTTAGAAAAGGCAGAGGAACCAGAGATCAAATTGCCAACATCTGCTGGATCATGGAAAAAGCAGGAGAGTTCCAGAAAAGCATCTATTTCTGCTTTATGGACTATGCCAAAGCCTTTGACTGTGTGGATCACAATCAACTGTGGAAAATTCTGAAAGAGATGGGAATACCAGACCACCTGATCTGCCTCTTGAGAAATTTGTATGCAGGTCAGGAAGCAACAGTTAGAACTAGACATGGAACAACAGACTGGTTCCAAATAGGAAAAGGAGTTCATCAAGGCTGTATATTGTCACACTGCTTATTTAACTTATATGCAGAGTACATCATGAGAAATACTGAGCTGGAAGAAACACAAGCTGGAATCAAGATTGCCGGGAGAAATATCAATAACCTCAGATATGCAGATGACACCACCCTTATGGCAGAAAGTGAAGAGGAACTAAAAAGCCTCTTGATGAAAGTGATAGTAGAGAGTGAAAAAGGTGACTTAAAGCTAAACATTCAGAAAACAAAGATCATGGCATCCGGTCCCATCACTTTATGGGAAATAGAAGGGGGAACAGTGGAAACAGTGTTAGACTTTATTTTTCTGGGCTCCAAAATCACTGCAGATGGTGACTGAAGCCATGAAATTGAAAGACGCTTACTCCTTGGAAGAAAAGTCATGACCAACCTAGATAGCATATTGAAAAGCAGAGATATTACTTTGCTAACAAAGGTTCATCTAGTCAAGGCTATGGTTTTTCCTGTTGTCATGTACGGATGTGAGAGTTGGACTGTGAAGAAGGCTGAGCGCCAAAGAATTGATGCTTTTGAACTGTGGTGTTGGAGAAGACTCTTGAGAGTCCCTTGGACTGCAAGGAGATCCAATCAGTCCATTCTGAAGGAGATCAGCCCTGGGATTTCTTTGGAAGGAATGATGTTAAAGCTGAAACTCCAGTACTTTGGCCATCTCATGCGAAGAGTTGACTCATTGGAAAAGACTCTGATGCTGGGAGGGATTGGGGGCAAGAGGAGAAGGGGACGACAGAAGATGAGATGGCTGGATGGCATCAGTGACTTGATGGACGTGAGTCTGAGTGAACTCCGGGAGTTGGTGATAGACAGGGAGGCCTGGCATGCTGTGATTCATGGGGTCGCTAAGAGTCGGACACGACTGAGCGACTGATCTGATCTGATCTGAGAAAACAGAGCTACACAGAAAGCAAGTTTAATCACCTAAATGGGGTGTTTGTTTTGGATATCAGAAATGGAATGGATTATTCCTAGATCATTGTAAAGACACAACAGTGAAATGATATTTGCCATCTTCTTGTTGTTTAGCCACAAAGTTGTGTCCTACTCTGCGACCCCATGGACTGCAGCACACCAGGCTTCCTGTCCTTCACTATCTCCCAGAGTTTGCTCAAACTCATGCCCATTGAGTCAGTGATGCCATCCAACCATCACATCCTCTGTCACCCCCTTCTTCTCCTGCCATCAGTCTTTTCCAGCATCAGAGTCTTTTCTTGCATCTGGGTGTTTCCTAATGAGTCAGTTCTTTGCATTAGGTGGCCAAAGTATTGAAGCTTCAGCATCAGTCCTTCCAATTAATATTCAGGATTGATTTTCTTTAGGATTGACTGTTTTGATCTCAAGAGTCTTCTCCTGCATCACAATTCAAAAGCATCAGTTCTTCCATGCTCAGCCTTCTTTGTGGTCTAACTCACACTTAAACTTGTCATAGCTAACCTGATAATCTAATACACAGTATATTTATATATTTCATTTTGAGTCTTAAATGCCACATGTATACACATATATGACTGCATCTCCATGTATATGTATATATGTATGTATGTACAATACTTACATGTGGATATATTTGTATGTGTATATCTGAACAGGTTAGATCAGCTGTGTCCCCAGTACATGAAGAGAATCATTCTATCTTGTGGAGAAAATAAAACAGAAAACCCTACCGACAATTTGCTTTAAGACTGTACATCCTAATGAAGAATTGACTCATCTTTATTGACTTGAAATATGAAGACCTGAAAAGCACTTTCAAAAATATTATGTAAAACTTGTAATTTAAGATATTATCTTCCTAATTACATCCTGTGCTTGCATGGATGCTCAGTCATGTCCAACTCTTTGCGACCCCATGGACTATAGCCCACCAGGCTCCTCTGTCCATGGGATTCTCAAGGCAAGAATACTGGAGTGGGTTGCCATTTTCTCCTCCAGAAGATGTATATTCTACACTTATTTAAATTTAATAAATCCCTTTTACTCTAAATTTTTTATTTGTACTCAATTTAAGATATAGTTTTGAATTATTGAGTTTTAAAGTGTGTCATTGGAATGTGTTTTTATAAATATATATAAACAGAAAAATAATATAAATTAAGTAAAACATTTTAGCCCATTTTCTGTCTCTACAAACATACCTTGGATTTCACTTTGAGAACGGAAAACACTCAATATCTAAGTTAAGTTTAAAATATTTAGAGAGAATACTTTAGATATATTAAGACTAAAGAGTTACAAAGTCGACCTTGCTTATCTTTCTTCACAGGCTTTTAAAATAAATTTGGAGGATTCTGTTCTGTGAACTAAAATTTAATAACATGTTTGTAAAAGGTGAAGGTCCTAGACTAAGCTCATTTCTCCTGGAGAAAGTTCACAGCCTATATTTTCTAATAGTAACTCATAGGCTAATGTAGAAAGACTTTTTATTTTTTGTCTCTTTAGGCAGAGTAATGGCCTATGTCTGAACTGAATTAGATACTAAAAATATGAGACATATTTTGTAGAAAACAACTAAATTTACCAATATTTTTGTCTCTGTTTTAAAGATATTTAATGATTAATAGCTTTTGTAATAAAAGGAACATATTTAACATAGCTTTTTTATATGCTATATTTTATAAAATGACCATAATATTTGCTACATAGTGTGATTCAAAAAAACAATTAAGCTCATCAATGTCACTAACTTTATTGATTACCTATTTGTGTACAATAATAAATTATTTACTAAATAAAAAAATTAAGATATCTGATTTTGTGTATGTACTAACCACCCTTAAAATATTTGGTGTCCCTAAATTATTAGTTTTGTTAGTTCCATTTCAGTGGTAGAGGAGTGTGTTTAATAGGACACATTCTACATTTTAATCTACTCTCCATTCTTGAAATTGGAAAAATGAGCTAAATCTTAGTTTTAAATAGTGCCAACTTATACAAAAATATTCTACTTATTCCAATCCAGTTTCAACTTGAACAATAAAATATGCTTCCTTTTATTTTACCTATTTCATTTCTTTTATGTAATATCTTGCTTTTTATTCTGTTGATAACCTCAGAAATAAGTACAAGCCAAGCATATCAAACATTGGGAAAACAATATTTATGTTATATGAAGTCATAATTATTCACCAAAGGAATACCATAAAAATGTACTAAAATATCCATGACTTTATTACCTTTAACCTGTGTTTATTTCTTAGTAGAATATACTAATGCAGTAGTAATACATTTTCTTTTATTATGATTTCCCATATGAAGAGTATAATTTACTATATTAGAGAGTAAAACATATTTTAACACAACTAGTGCTTGGGTTTTGCTCAAATAGAGGCTCCATTTAAAAAGCAAAAGACATCTTACTTCTGGATATAATTACAAAGCAACTAAAGACTAGTAGGTTAATCTATTTCAAGGAATCAATTATTTTCCCTGAATTTCTTTAATTCCTTCAGCCAATAAGCTGATGTATTATACTAGTTGAAGTTGATGCTATTTATTGGTAGGATAATAAAGAGCACACTGTATAGAACAGAAAATCTACCTGTGCCATCATTGTTGTCCTATGTAACTTAGATATATTACTCCAGTCCATTATTTTGATATAATTTTATATAGATTTCAAGGCTGATTCTTTAAAAAGCATAGCAACACTGAAGTTCTTTTGCTAGAAAAAGTCTTGGATCAGCCATGTAGCTAATATTTTTAATGAAGCAGCTTTTATTATGTATTATTGTGTTAGGTAGTTAGAATAGGAAAAAGGAGTCCAAAATGGTGGTGGCTAAAAGACAAGGAAGGGAAAAGCCCAGGAAAACAGAACAAAAGAAGGTCCAAGGGCCAGAGTGAGGACCCCAGGTAGAACAAACAGCACTCCTGGCTAGTCCAATTTCATAGGGCAGGCCCAGGGGGAGAAGAAAAAAACATATAAAAAGAGGAGCCAAAAGTCCAGGGGTCCCTCTCTCTCTCTGTCCCTCCCTCCCTCTCCTTCACACTTTCTCTCTCTCTCCTTACCCTTCCCTCTCTCTCTCGCTCTCACTCTCTCTTCTCTTCACGTCTTTTGGGTCAGCATGCCCTCATGCCTCAAGGATGTATTTTCCTTTATTTTCTAAATAAAACTGAGCTGTAACATGGAGCTGTGACACTGGTCTCTCCAAGAGCTGTAGCGCTGGGCCGTCTGAGAGCTGTAACACAGGTCAGATGTAACACTGGTCTGTCCCTTCGAATTTTTGTTGTGATGAAACAGAACAGAGGAAATTACACACTCCCCCAACAATTGCAAAAAATATTAAATTCTAATCTCTTTTGTTTTAAAGTTATTTATACTTTTACTCCAGAAGTATCACCTAGTTCTCACAGCCTTTGTAATGTTTACTTATGTGAATGCTGTTTGCAGTCACTGTTTTAAACTAATAAATGTCCCATCTGTCTTAAAATGAAAATATATCTTATTAGCTCTTCTAGCCTGTTTTGTTTGCTGAAAACATTGTTTCTTTAAATATCATTATTTTTCTTTGTTTTGAGACAATTAGACCAATTAACATTACTATCAACATGAATTTTGCATGTTATATTTATCACCCTTGCAGATTTATAAGTGAAAGTTGCTATGTCATCTGTGTTCATAACTGTTTAAGATCTGCAATAATAGAAAATTGAATGAGGTTACTGAGACATTATTCAGACTATAAATTCTTAATTTAGCACCCTAGGAGACTCAATTGTTTTGCCTTTTATTAGTCATTTGCTCCAGTTTCCCACATTGTATAACTAAAAATGAAGTGATTTAAAAGTTTATTTTCTCACAAATCTTGCCCTCTTGTTTCTAGACAGCAATATTTTATACTGAGCTCTATCTAATGCTTTATGTATATTTCAAAAATACATAGTAAAAGAAGTGGTTTAAAAACTTCCAGCAGCTTAAGTTTAGATGAGGATGAAAACAGGTGATAATGTAAAGCAATACAGATGAGATCACTGAATAACATCACATTATCTGTTTCAAGATGTAGATGATTGATACTCTTGAATTCTTTAAGCTTCCACAGAGACTACAATGGGATAAAAGATAGGTTTGTAGGAAGCAACAAAGGTTTACAGCTCAACATAGACACCTGTTTTCAAAGATGTTTCCATCTCAGAGAAACATATTTTAACAAATATCTCAAAATATATGGTTTTGTTAAGTAAAACTCTTTCTGTACTCCAGCTGACAACTTGTACATAAAAGAGTTTTGTGAGCATGGATGTTCTGAATTTAATTTAATGAAAAGTTCATCAAATGGGATCTGTGTATATGTCCATTTCAGTTTAGTAACCCATCTTTTCAGAGGAGAGAATGCAATTTTCTTATTATATTTGAATAAATGTATTTATTGGAGGTTTTCTTAAAAGGACTGAGAAAATCAGTCAGGAACGGTGAGCAATTAAGTAGTTACACAACAAGCTTTCCCAAAAGAAACTATTTTTAAAAAGTTAATTTTGCCTGTTGGTTTGTAAAATCATCACACATGTAAAATCCATGGGTAGATTTTTACTTGTCGTGTTTCAGCTAGTTGGGCTTATAATATAAATTGTATGACACAATTAATTATCCACTTTGGAGAGCCACTGGGGATACTTGTAGTAATTGTTACTATCCAGAGTAGTTCTATCCACTAGAACTCTCTGAAATGATGGCGAAGAGATATTTATTTAGAAATGGAAAATGGTAATTTAATTGGGGAAGCAACTAAATAAAAAGCCACTCTAATGTTTTTATTTTACAATTTACTCACAGAAAGTACATTGTCTTTTCACAATTCTGAAAGACTAGCCATGTTGTTCAGGAAGTATGCTATACCTCATCAGTTTGGCTTTTATTTTCACTTATGATTTAATTTTGAGATTTCCTGCCTAACCTCAGATGAGTTAAGATGTTAGAAGTAAGATCATGCCTCTTGGTTTGCTTGCTGCAAAGAAATTCTCTCTTTTCAATCCAGTACTTTGTAAATCAGCTGTTAATATTGCTTGTATATGACCTGAGCTATTGTTAGACTTTAACAAATGGAGCTATTTTTCCTTTTATTTGACCTTATGTCTCCTCTTTTGCAACAGCGACTTCTACCAAGTCCTGGAGAGACTATTTCTAATGCTTCCTGCCTTGAATGAGCTGAAATCTCAAAGGATATTAGCTCTAAATAGTAGTTTTTGACCTTAACTACATATTGGAATCTTCTGCTGGAGCTCTTAAAAGATATACATGCTAGGGCCCCACCTCCAGATATTCTGATTTAATTGATATGGGGAGTGACTTGGTCACTTATTTTATGAAAGATCATCTAGTGATTCTAAGGTTAAAAATTCACTGCTCTAGTGTCTTCCGATGTCCCAACTTTCTTACCCTTACTCCCAGCCCACTCCCTGCCCCATCCATCCATTGCTACAACATTTTCTATTCTTATGAGATGTAAGATTGTTTAATAGTTGATCTCAGGTGTTTTCAGGAATCCAGTGAGAAAATCAGCTAGCATTGCTGTCATTGTTGCATCCTGTTTAAGTAAATGTGGTGGCTCAGAGGGTAAAGAATCTGCCTGCAAAGCAGAAGATCCAGGTTTGATCCCTGGGTGGGGAAGATTCCCTGGAGAAGGGAATGGTTATCCACTCCTGAATTCTTGCCCGGAGAATTTCTTGGACCAAGGAGCCTGGTGGGCTACAGTCCAGGAGGTCACAAAGAGTCAGACATGACTGAGTGACTAACACTTTCACTTTTTAATGACAGCTACTTGCAACTTCTTTAGCAGAGTATTTTAAAGAATGTGGTCAAGCCAACCAAAGGAGTAAAACAGGAAATAAAAGTTCAAGCAAAGAGAATTGGGAAGGGACTCTGGGTATATTTGAGAGGAAGAGGAAACTTAAGCAAAATAAGTATGGAATGGAAAAGAAAAGGGCCTTGAGGTTATTGTTCCAGGCACAAGGAGCGTGGAAAGATTTGTGTTTCCATGTGCACTGTCATTTAAACAAAAAAGCATGTGGTCTACAGAATAAAATCCATACTCTCTATATTGTTTTCCCAAAGTGCATTTATAAAACTGAAAAATGATATAATAAACATATAAATGATACTTAAGTCGTATAGACACCGCCTTAGTTTTTTCAGGTGTAAAGAGGATCTAAAACCTTTTACTAGACTGCATACATTTTGAAGTTGGGGCTGGACATTTTAAACATCAGCCCTGTTTATTTTTAGCATCAATTGTGTTTAATCCCATTTTGTATATGAAGAAACTGAGGCATGGGAAAGTTACATGGCTTGCTCAATTTTCCAATGAAATAGCATAGTATCATTGGGCAAAAGCTTTAGAAATATCACTAAAAGTTCTTCACTTTGATTTTATAATCCATAAAATACTTATGTTGAGACAGGTGGATTCTAGTATATATTCTAATTCCATAAAGACCTGCAATTTCTAAGAGTTTAATTCTCTTTTAAGAAATTAAAGATCACCCTCTTGGCCTTCTATCTGAAACAAAATCAGAGTATTCTTCTTTATAATTTGGAGCATTTGCCATTTAGAGTGTTCAAAAAAGTCTTTCTTTTCCCATTATTGCTTAAAGACTCTCAAAACTGGTTTGCAGGTAAATGCCAAAGGCTCCTCTTACTCCCTCGGGCCTATGGATTTGAATTCATTTGAATTCATTCAGGCCAGCATGATTTTTTGACCTGGGATATGTTCTGTATATTTTCTTTTGTTCTTTCCATTTTGAAGATGACACTACTTTTTAAAGAAGGTAGAACAAAAGACCATCTGTATACTTATCCAGCTACTTTCTCTACTTTTAAAATGACAACAGTTTTTATAAATGACAGACACATCTATTCCATTTTTATCTTGTTTCGAAAAGAGTTTGGTTGGGATTTTTTAAGCATTATTTACCATATTATCTGACATTACTTCTATAGGTCTACATTATGCTTTTATATTTTAATGCTACAAACCATTTACAGGTATTTGGAAAAATTTTTTTTTAAAAATTTGAACTAAATAGCTTTCAAAGATTATTATACAAAAGAGAAAGGTCTTTGATCTTCTTAGAGGTAGTGCTAAGAGCTGATAAAATTGTATGTTTTGACTTCTTTGATATTTGAAAATAATGTTTCATACACTTTATCCTTGCTATCTAGCAGACATGTCATTAATATTATTTATATGCCTGCTTTCTTATGAAGTCCTTAGAAAGTTTTTGCACTCCTTAAGTCCTAAAATTCCAAAGACCAAAGTAGATGGAACACATTGTTCTCACTTTATAATCAGACAAATTGAGACATAGAAAAATAAATGATCTTTATAACCTCAAGGTTTTGGGGTTATTTCAACATTTTCAGAGCAAGGAAAAAAACTATTAGTAATGACTTCTAAATGTATTAAATTGAGGATATGTACCCTATCATGTTACTCTATGAAACTTATTGTTTGGACTCAAGTATAAAGTGAAATTAGAAGGGAAAAATAAAAACAAATAGCAAAGAGACCTTGAGAACCAAGGTTAACTTGATCCTTTCCTTGATGTTTTGTAAAGTGAACTGTAGACTCTATCTAAGAAGGGTATTAAGTTTTATGCCCTTTAAAAGTTATTTACAATGTCAATACTTTGATTTTTGCTTTATAATTTCCAAAGTAAGACTTTGTGGAACTGGTTATTACTATTATTTTTTTAATAACGAAAGGGCTTATAAAGGTCTTTTGAAAAACTATACATAATATACAGTTGCACAGTTCCTAAGTTCTAGAATTTATTTGGAAAATGTTAATAAATGTAACTCTATAATGAATGTTTATTTAAAAGAAAAAATAAACTGTTTGCTGATAAGCCTCATTATATAAGATTATCCAATAAATTAGCTCACATGAATTTCCACCTCCTTTTTTCCCATTTGAGTTACTAAATAAGCTCAAATATCAAAATATCTTCTCATTTTATGGACAAATCTGTTTCATTTCATTATATCAGTTATAATGCTTTTCCAGTGCTTGCAAGTTTATGGGCTGCTTTATATTTACAAACATTTTTTCTTTCCTTTTCTGGATATAGTAACTGTATTCCTGGGCAGAAGTTGCTTCATTAACACCATGAACAGGAAAGAGTATGCATGCATCTATTTACAGAAAGTTCATAATCAGGCAGAGTATTCTTCTGCTAAAAGTCAGAAAAGCGATTCATAGCATTTCGGGTAAACATATCTGGGAGATGAAGAAAAAGGAACTTTAACAACACTAACAATTTCTATTTGCAATCTGGATGCTTCTTACATTTTGTAAAATTCATTGATCTGTGTATCTATCCACTTATGATTTATGGATGTATATGTATCTATGTATTATCTGAAACTTTATTTCAGAAGGATCCAAAGTTATTAGTTATAACTGAGAAGGAGAAAATTAAACCCTTAGTGAGGAAGACAATCAGGGGAGATTTACCTGAGCATACAGTTAATAGAACTATAGGGATTTATAACAGAAATTGCTCCTGTGTATACATGTTAACCACTCTCCAGTAGCATAAATAGACGTTTCTGCCCCTAAAGACAAGTCTAACTCAGTAATGCATCTCTTCTGGGTTTAAAACCTTCAAATCATAGTCAAAAGAGCCAGACGTATAGATTTATAACTTACAATGTGTCAACCTAAGGTCTTTTGACTTTATGGTGGTGTGAAAGCAGTCGGCATTCAGTAGAAACCATACTTCAGCTTTTGAATGTTGATCTCTTGGAGGGTACTGCTACTCTTGTGATGTGGGGCAGTGTCAACAAACTACAGCTCCAGCTAACCAAGGGCTCACAAGGGTAAACCACCAAAACACTTACAACAATTCTGTTTTCACTTTCAGTACAGTACTGAGCAAATTATTGATACATGAGATATTCAGCCTATTGTTATAAAATAGGCTTTGTATTAGATGATTTTTGTCTAGCTGTAAACTAATGTAGGGGCTTACATTGTGGCTCAGCAGGAATATAATCTGTCTACAATGCAGGAGACACGGGCTATGCAGGTTCAATCCCCTGGGTCAGGAAGAGCCTATGGAGAAGGAAATGGCAAGCAATCCAGTATTCTTGCCTAAAAAAAGCCCATGGACAGAGAAGCCTGGCAGGCTATGCTTGGAAGTGTTGCAAAGAATCAGACACGACTGAGCGACTAGGGATACAAACTACTGTAAGGGCTCTAAGCACATTTAAGACAGGTTAGGTACATTACATGTACTGCTGACTTATTTTCAACTTATAATGAGTTTATCAGGACATGACCCCATGGTAAATCCTGGAAGATGCATATAAGACTCTGACCTATGTTTAAGGATCAGTCAAGTGACAGCTCCAACTAAAGATTGCTTTAAACTTGGTGTATTATTGAAACAAACAAGAAACACAAAGAATACATAAGATGAATAATAATGAATGTCTCCAGGATCTTAGTAGAGTCCTAAGTCTTGATGGAATTGCACTCAGAATTAATTGATCTTAACAGCTTCTTCAGGCTTCCTAGACAGTGCAATGGTAAAGAATCCACGGGTCGATGCAGGAGACACAGGCTCGGGTTTGATCCCTGGGTTGGGAGGATCCCCTGAAATAGGAAATGGCAACCCACTCCAGCATTCTTGCCTAGAAAATTCCATGTTCAGAACCTGGCGGACTACAGTACATGGGGCTGCTAAGAGCTGGGCACGACTCAGCACACACGCACATAACAGCTTCTTCAGCATGAAGAACCCCAACATGTCAGCCCACAAATTCTTCTTTAAAGATACTGTGGGGCTATTGAGAGCTGGCCACAGTCTATCATCCCATTCTCAAACCCCTGCCTAAATTCCTGCTGCCATTTTGGTGTCCCAAGACATGATAGAGCTAAATCTCCCAACTTACAGGAATGAAAGGAAGCTGACTTTGTGGACCTAGACAATTACATGTTTGTATTTATCTTAGACCATGAAAAGCGAAGTCAGTTGCCACCCAGGAGTTCCGGAAACTGACAGAAGAGGCTCCCCTGCCCACATCAGAGGGCTTTACAAAAATTGCTCTTCATCAGTTTCTGCATCAGTCATATCCAGGAGTTGTTAGTGGTCTTGATAGAAATGATAATATGAAAATGCAAGGAAAATATCTGATCTAATGGTGCAAGAGACAAATGATGGAAAATAATAAGGATAAAGTTGCTGAGAAAATATTTTCTTAGGAAAAACTGCAGTTTTAGAGCTTTAAATGCCGAAATTGAGTTGGATGTTTTAATTATATGGACTAGATTTCTGATCTGTCACTTGGAGGTAAAAGCAGAGGATAACAATAATTTAATCAAAGGATTGCTCTCCTAAATTAATCTTGGTCATTTTTGTTTACCAATATATTTGTTAATGTGGAAAATCCTTCCTGGAGAAGGAAATGGCAACCCACTCTAATATTCTTGCCTGGAAAATCCCATGGATGGAGAAGCCTGGCAAGTTACAGTCCATAAGGTCGCCAAGAGTCGGACACGACTGGGCGACTTCACTTTCACTTTTCACTTTTCACAAAATCTATAGTAATATCTAACAGTGTATAGGCTCCACTAGTAAGGAAAACCTCACATTAAATTATTAGATGCTTAAAATAGTAAATCAATTTTGGTAGTCCATGCCAATAAAATAAAAGCAATTCTCCTACCACATTAAGAAACTTGTAACAAATAAGTGATCTTCGAATTAGTTGAGTTTTATACATAATGTATTATTGCAACTAAAAAAAAGTGGCAATATTATACTGATTGAAATACAACTTGTCCTTAGCAAATTCACAATTATTTTTGTGTTCACAGTTAAGTACAAAGCTAACATTTTTAAAATACTGATATTTGTTTTTTTTTTAATTTAACAATTTCTATCTTTACTATCCTATATCAATTTGATTTTAGAAATATTTGTGCATTTAAAGGATTAGTAAAGGTAAAAGTTTAAAGGTTGGTAAATCAACTTTTCTACAATGTGATTACACTTTTTTTTGGTTAGTGAGTTTTCTAAATTTCATTAAATGTTGATAAAATCAGGCCTCAGAAATACTTTATTAAGTTATTTAATAAAATACTTTATTAAATTATTTAATAAACGAGGCTTCAAAAACTTCAGTTGTCATAATAAATTGATTTAAAATAAAGCCTGTATATTAAAGGACAAAAACATTTATCCCAACAAAAGCAAGGTAGGAAGTAAAGTTTAGTTTACTCAGTTTAGTAACTAAATGAAAGTGAAAGTCACTCAGTCATGTCCGACTCTTTGGGACCCTATAGACTATACAGTCCATGGAATTCTCCAAGCGAGAATACTGGAGTGGATAGCCTTCCCTTCTCCAGGAGATCTTCCCAACCCAAGGACTGAACCCAGGTCTCCTACCAGTCCAGGTTCGATGCGCGATGCTGGATGCTTAGGGCTGGTGCACTGGGACGGCCCAGAAGGAGGGTATGGGGAGGGAGGAGGGAGGAGGGTTCAGGATGGGGAGCACGGGTATACCTGTGGCGGATTCATTTCGATGTTGGGCAAAACTAATACAATATTGTAAAGTTTAAAAATAAAATAAAATTAAAAAAAAAACACAAAAAACAAAGAGTAGGTACCCACACACACAAAAAAAGAAAACAGATTCTTTATCAGCTGAGCCATAATCCCATTTAAATAAGAATGAAATCCAAAAATTTCTGACTCAATCTGAGATATTTCAAATCACAATTCAAAACACAATTTAATTACTAAATAATTAAATCAAAGAAGAGATTGTATATGGATTCAATTGAAATTCTAGAATTGTGATTTGGAATATCTCAAATTGAATTAGAAATTTTTGGATTTCATTCTTACTTAAATAGGATATACTTACTTTTTTTTTTGAAATAAAATGAAAATGGGAAAGCCTGAAAGTGTATCGAATCTCAGTTTGGGGAAGCACTCAAAAGAATACAAAAAGGAAACAAAATATTTAGTGTTTTGTCTTGTATTTGTAGAAGTAAAATAGATGGAAACCAAAACTACTTACAAAAATATTTCACCTTAAAATTTTTATATTTTAATAGGGAAAATAAAATTAGGACTATCCAATTAAACAGAGTTACAGCTGAGTTCACCAATACCCTCAGCATATGTAGAGCCAGTATTTCTCATTTTAAAATGCTATATTTATAGGAAATTGTCAAATAAAGAGATCAAAAATTCCAAATGTATTCACTATAAAATATATAAGAAAAAATTGGCTAATTTTACCAAAAAATAGCAAAGTAGATCAAATTTTAAAGAAGCATTTTTCTAAAAAACACCATGGATGAAGTATTAAAGGTATATATGAATCAGATCAGATCAGATCAGTCGCTCAGTCGTGTCCGACTCTTTGCGACCCCATGAATTGCAGCACGCCAGGCCTCCCTGTCTATCACCAACTCCTGGAGTTCACTCAGACTCACATCCATCGAGTCAGGGATGCCATCCTGCCATCTCATCCTCTGTCGTCCCCTTCTCCTCCTGCCCCCAATCCCTCCCAGCATCAGAGTCTTTTCCAATGAGTCAACTCTTCACATGAGGTGGCCAAAGGACTGGAGTTTCAGCTTTAGCATCATTCCTTCCAAAGAAATCCCAGGGCTGATCTCCTTCAGAATGGACTGATTGGATCTCCTTGCAGTCCAAGGGACTCTCAAGAGTCTTCTCCAACACCACAGTTCAAAAGCATCAATTCTTCGGCACTCAGCCTTCTTCACAGTCCAACTCTCACATCCATACATGACCACAGGAAAAACCATAGCCTTGACTAGATGAATCTTTGTTGGCAAAGTAATGTCTCTGCTTTTGAATATGCTATCTAGGTTGGTCATAACTTTCCTTATATATGAATAAAAAATTGAAATTTGTGGATTGGCACACATCCTTATTGTCTAGGGCAGTGCCATAGTGAATAGTACTTGTTGGTCTAGTCATTAGTATCCTGTTGCACTCTCAGAATCATCCCTAATTGACATGATAAATTATATTTTCACCATAAACATATGTAATGTATATCATGAATAACTATTCTGCATATCTTATTTTTAATATTTAATAAGAATTCTTTTATTTTTAAAATTATCTTTAACTGTGGTTGGCTACAGCTCTTTTAATTGTTTTAAAAAGATTATAAATTTAACAAATTAGACTTTTGCAACTCCCTTCAGTTACAAAAGTGTGGAGCTTAGGCAATAAATTTTACAGCCCCACTTCCTGTCTGATAAGCGTCAAAGTAAATAGTTTATTCATGACTAAAGCAAAGGAAAAAATAAGCAAACCACTATACTTAGGGACAACTGATTAGCAAAATTGTATAAACCAAATGTTCCTGCTTTCTGTATCAATTGTAGAAAGAATGTTATTTCAAGGGATTAAGTACTGTGTAACCAACTACATATAGATTTGTATACACTGAAAGAAAACTTCCCAGGAGGCATTAATAATAAAGAACCCACCTGCCAATGCAGGAGACTAAGAGACACAGATTCTATCCATGGGTTAGGAAGGTGCCCTGGAGGAGGGCATGGCAACCCACTCTGGTATTGTTGCCTGGAAAATCCCATGGACAGAGGAGCCTGGTGGGCTACAGTCCATGGGGTTGCAAAGACCCAGACACTATTGAAGTGACTTAGTACACATGCATGCATACATAGAAAGCCTTATAATCCTATCATATGCCATTGTAAGCTTTATAAATCTTTAATGGATTGTTTGAAATTCACACCAATTTAGCTCATAGGATATTTCAGCTATGAAGTATAAAAAGGCATTTAGCATTAAACATAAATGAAAGGAAGTTGCCAGGAAAAACACAAACATTGCTTGTATCAGATTTATATATTTGTGATGTTTGTGTATTTTTTTATTTATAAGGGTTTTAATAAAGTATTTCTATTAAGACATCACACACTTTCCCATAGTTATTCATTGAATCATGGCTTCTTATACTGTGTCTCAAGGAATCCTGTGCTTTTTTTAGCCTGATTAAATACAGAAGAATTACTTCCATAGATTTTTAAAGTTCATGGTAATTTGAAAAGATTGTTCAATTTAGGCCTAAAATTAGTGACTGTGTCTTGATAAATGTCCAGTTCACTAAGCCCTTGCAAATAGAAAACAGATTCCATTTATTCTTCCAACAGTATCTCAAATTAATACCATTATTCAGAAGTCTAATTTTTATGTGTAATTACATGTGCATATATATATTTTCTCACTCACATATTTTAAACACTTATTTACAAGATAGCATTTTACTCATTATCAAAAAGAAAACTACTAAATTAATGGAAGTTAATAAAAAGTTTCTTAATATTTTAGCCATAATTTTAGTCTAGAAGATGAAGAATTAATTTTTGTCCTTTTAAATATAATCAAATAATTTTATAAAAGGCACCTTTTCAGTTTGATATTTATGAATAAGTTATTTTTAAAGAGAAGAAATTATTTAGAACAATAACTCAGTGGTTCATTTAGTATTTTGTAAGGCATAATGATGTCCTTGAAATATAAAGCAGAAAGAAAGATGAGGAGGCTGAGGCAGGGAATATTCAACCCAAACTAGCATGACAAAAAAGGCTTTTTTTTTTTTTTAAAGAAATAAATGAATTGCTGCCTAGAGATATGCCAGCAGTACCTCTGGCTTAGACACATAACAAGTGTTTCAAAAAATTTAAATTAGCCTTTACCTTTTAAATTAGCCTTCAGTATGTAATGCAAAAATACAAAAGTTTTCCTTAGTTGACATGTAGACACTTAAAATAATATGCAAAATTTCTAGTAAATGACTTCTTTGGCAGGTATATAGTAGTAGGTCATGGAAGATAGCTGTGATACTTTAGAAATCACAAATTATGTTTTTGGTATTTGGGCAAATGAAAATGTTGCTATATTTTGAATTTTGTCCATAAACTCATTGTGGGGGGGGGGGGCGGGGGGAAAGTATTAGTTTTGATTTAAATTAAATCCTTTTGTTGCTATTGAAGTTGTTTAGTCACTAAGTTGTGTCCAACTCTTCTGTGACCCAATGGACTATGGCCTGATATGCTCCTCTGTCCATGGGAATTTCCAGGCAAGTATACTAGAGTGGGGTGCCATTTCCTTCTCCAGGGGAGCTTCCCAACACAGGGATCTCCTGCACTGGCAGGCAGAATCTTTACCACTAAGGCACCAAGGAAGCCCAATTAAATCCTGAGGGTTTCTCAATGTTTAATGTTAATAAGTGTTCAGGCACTATTTCCTACCCATTCACTTACTACTGAAATGAGTGTGATCAAAGTTGACTCAGTTTGTTGCAGTTCAGGTTCTGACCATTTTGTGAGGTCTAATAGAAACTTACACATTGGCTTAGAGATCTTGTGCCCAGGATAAAATTTCGTTAGCCTGTCACTACTTTCAAACCCTGTAGGTCAAATCTGTCCACCCCTCAGAGACACCACAGTCAACTTCCATAGAACTAGTTGATATTTACCCTTACCCACAGACTCGATGGACGTGAGTTTGAGTGAACTCCGGGAGATGGTGATGGACAGGGAGGCCTGGCGTGCTGCGATTCATGGGGTCACAAGGAGTAGGAAATGACTGAGTGACTGAACTGAACTGAACTGAATGCTTGGTTAACTAACATTGGCATCTGGTCCCATCACTTCATGGCAAATAGATGGGGAAACAATGGAAACAGTGACAGACTTTATTTTCTTGGGTTCAAAAATCACTGCAGATGGTAACTGCAGCCATGAAATAAAAAGATGCTTGCTCTTTGGAAGAAAAGCTATGACAAACGTAGACAGCATATTAAAAAT
The DNA here is from genome assembly GCF_055505025.1 of Bos grunniens. NCBI lineage: Eukaryota > Metazoa > Chordata > Mammalia > Artiodactyla > Bovidae > Bos > Bos grunniens. The sequence continues at coordinate 25,648,753 of NC_141181.1, forward strand.
CAGAGACATCACTTCGCCAACAAAGGTACATATTCAAAGCTATATTGTTTTTCCAGTAGTCATGTACCATGTGAGAGTTAGACCATAAAGAAAACTAAGTACTGAAGAACTGATGCTTTCAAATTCTGGTATTGGAGAAGACTCTTGAGATTCCCTTAGCAAGGAAATCAAATCATTCAATTCTAAGGGAAATCAACCCCCAATATTCATTGAAGGGACAGACTGAAAACCACAGTCACAGAAAACTAACCAATCTAATCACAGGACCACAGCCTTGTCTAACTCAATGAAACTATGAACCATTCCATGTAGGGCCACCCAAGATGGATGGGTCATGGTGGAGAGTTATGACAGAATGTGGTCCACTGGAGAAGGGAATGGCAAACCACTTCAGTATTCTTGCCTTGAGAACCCCATGAACAGTATGAAAAGGCAAAATGATAGGATACTGAAAGAGAAACTCCCCAGATCAGTAGGTGCCCAATATGCTACTGGAGATCAGTGGAGAAATAACTCCAGAAAGAATGAAGAGATGGAGCCAAAGCAAAAACAACACCCAGTTGTGGATGTGACTGGTGGTGGAACCAAGGTCTGATGCTGTAAAGAGCAATATTGCATAGGAACCTGGAATGTTAGGTCCATGAGTCAAGGCAAATTGGAAGTGGTCAAACAGGAGATGGCAAGAGTGAATGTCGATATTTTAGGAATCAGCGAACTAAAATGGACTGGAATAGGTGAATTTAACTCAGATGACCATTATATCTACTACTGTGGGCAAGAATCTCTTAGAAGAAATTGAGTAGCCATCATAGTCAACAAAAGAGTCCAAAATACAGTACTTGGATGCAATCTCAAAAATGACAGAATGATCTCTGTTCCTTTCCAAGGCAAACCATTCAATATTACAGTAATCAAGTCTATACCCCAACAAGTGATGCTGAAGAAGCTGAAGTTGAACAGTTTTATGAAGACCTACAAGACCTTCTAGAACTAACACTCAAAAAAATATGTCCTTTCTAGGGGACTGGAATGCAAAAGTAGGAAGTCAAGAAACACTTGGAGTAACAGGCAAATTTGGCCTTGTATTACAGAATAAAGCAGGGCAAAAGCTAATAGAGTTTAGCCAAGACAATGCACTGGTCATAACAAAACCCTCTTCCAATATCACAAGAGAAGACTCTATACATGGACATCACCAGATGGTCAACACAGAAATCAGATTGATTATATTCTTTGCAGCCAAAGATAGAGAAGCTCTATACAGTCAGCAAAAACAAGACCAAGAGCTGACTGTAGCTCAGATCACGAACTCCTTATTGCCAAATTCAGACTTAAATTGCAGAAAGTAGGGAAAACCACTAGCCCATTCAGGTATAACCTAAATCAAATCTAGATTTAAGGAACTATATCTAATAGACAGAGTGCCTGATGAACGATGGAATGAGGTTCGTGACATTGTACAGGAGACAGGGATCAAGACCATCTCCAAGAAAAAGAAATGCAAAAAAGCAAAATGGCTGTCTGAGGAGGCCTTAAAAATAGGTGAGAAAAGAAGAGAAATGAAAAGCAAAGGAGAAAAGGAAAGATATACCTATCTGAATGCAGAGTTCCAAGGAATAGCAAGGAGAGATAAGAAACCCTTCCTCAGTGACTAGTGCAAAGAAACAGAGAAAAACAATAGAATGAGAAAGACTAGGGATCTCTTCAAGAAAATTAGAGATACCTAGGGAACATTTCATGAAAAGATGGGCTCAATAAAGGACAGAAATGGTATGGACCTCACAGAAACAGAAGCTGAAAATCCAATACTCTGGCCACCTGATGCAAAGAGTTGACTCATTTGAAAAGACCCTGATACTGGGAAAGATTGAATGTGGGAGGAGAAGAGGACGACAGAGGATGAGATGGTTGGATGGCATCACTGACTCAATGGCATGAGTTTGAGTAAACTCCAGGAGTTGGTGATGGACAGGGAGGCCTGGCTTGCTCCAGTCCATGGGGTCACAAAGAGTTGGACACTACTGAGTGAGTAAACAGAATTAATGCTGAAGCTGAAACTCCAATACTTTGGCCACCTGATGCATACAGCCTACTCACTGGAAAAGAATGATGTTAGGAAAGATTGAGGGCAGAAGTAGAAGGGGGCAACAGAGAATGTGATGGTTGCATGGCATCACTGACTCAATCTATGTGTTTGGGTAAACTCTAGGAGCTGTGGTGTTGAAGACTCTTGAGAGTCCCTTGGACTGCAAGGAGATCCAAACAGTCCATTCTAAAGGAGATCAGTCCTGGGTGTTCATTGGAAGGACTGATGCTAAAGCTGAAACTCCAATATTTTGGCCACCTCATGCAAAGAGTTGACTCATTGGAAAAGACTCTGATGCTGGGAGGGATTGGGGGCAGGAGGAGAAGGGGATGACAGAGGATGAGATGGCTGGATGTCATCACCGACTCCATGGACATGAGTTTGAGTAAACTCCGGGAATTGGTGATGGATAGGGAGGCCTGGCGTGCTGCGATTCATGGGGTTGAAAAGAGTCGGACACGACTGAGTAACTGAACTGAACTGAGAAGAAAGTCAAGGACAGGGAAGACTGACATGCTGCAGTCCATGAGGTCTCAGAGAGTTGGACATGACTGAGCAACTGAACAAGAACAAACAGAAATAGCAGAAAGAAAACTAGAAAATTTATAAATATGTAAGAATTAAACAGTACAGTTTTAAACAATGAATGGATCAAAGAATAAATCAAAAGGGAAATTAGAAAATATTGGCAGAAATAAAAACAAAAATATAACACACTAAAACATATGGGATGCAGGAAAAGCAATACAAAAAGGGAAGTTTTTAGTGATAACCACTTAGATTAACAAAGGAGAATGACCTCAAATCAACAATGTAAACTTAACAACTTCAAAACAGTAGGCAAAGAAAAGTAGTGAATAAATACTAAAAGATTAGAGCTAGTAATAAATATAATAAAGAATAAAAGTCAGTAGAGAAAATTAATGAAATTAGCAGTTGGTTTTCTGAAAAAATAAATAAATAAATAAATAAGTTGACAAATCTTAACTCACTAGGTAAATAAGTGAAAACAGTCAACTAAAATCAGAAATGAAAGAGGAGACATCACAATCGATGCCACAGAAAAAGGAAATTACTCTGTAGATTTATGCATCAATAAAATGGATACATTTTTGGAAAAGTAGATCTTACCAAGATGGAGTCTGAAGAAATTTAAAATTTTGAACAATTTATACCCAATAATGTGATGGAATCAGTAATCAAAAACCTCCCAACAAATAAAGCCCAGGATCAGAAGACTTCATTGAAGAATTCTATGAAACATTTCAACAAGAATTAACATCTTGTTAATGTTCTATCTAGTTCTCAAACATCTAGTTCTCAAAAATTTCACCACCCCTCCAAAAAAAAAAAAAAAAAATGAAGAGGATGGAGCGCATCCAAACTGAACAGTGTGAGGCCAGAGTTAATCTAATGCCAAAGCTGGACAAGGATACCACAAGAAAAATGAATTACAGGCTGTTATCTCTGATAAATAGATAAGTGAAAGTCGTACACAATATACTAGGAACATAATTCAACAGTACATTAAAAGGATTATTATATACCATGACCAAGTGGGATTTGTTTCTGGAATGTAAACATGGTTCAATGGACAAAAATCAATTGATGCAGTGCAACATATTAACAGAATTGAGGAAATATATCCATGTGATCATCTCAGTTGATGCAGAAAAATCACTCTTTTTTGATTAAGAAAACACTCAACAAACTAGAATGGGAGAAAACATAATAAAAGTCATACATGAAAAGCTATCAATTAAAAAATTGCTACTCGAAATATAAAATATTACATCCCACTTAAAAATCGTTTGGCATTTTTTTGAATGTCAAACACCTGTGGTATGGTCCAGCCATTCCACTCTGACATATTTACCAAAAACACATTCCTGTACAAAAAATTATACACAAATGATAATAACAGGTTTATTGGTAATAAGCAAAAACTTGAAATGACTTGAATAGATAAATAGTGATATTTTCATACACTGGAATACTACTCAACAATAAAAATGAATGAATGATTTATGATGTCATAATATGAATGAATGTGACAACAATTATGCTGAGTGAAAGAAGGCAAAATATTTTGTATATTATGATTCTATTTATATAAAATTCCAGAAAAGCCAAACTAGTTTATAGTAACAAAAACAAGAGGCTTGGTTGCCTAAGTATGGGGAGATAGAATGTGGAGGAGAGAGAGAGGGCTTCCCTAGTGTCATGTTGCATCAGGTATGCACACAATATTAACTGTGCTTTCTACATCTATTAAAACTCAGTCATTTGTAAACTTTAAATGCATGAAGTTTTTTATATTAACTATATCTTGATTAAAAAATAAATAATAGGTGGAAAGGAATAGGAGAAGAATTATATACATCTTTTTGATGAATGTCACTGCAATTTAGAGCAAATAAATGGTGCATAGCTATTGGAGAAATTGTGCAAAAAGGAAAGTTCAGTTAAGACAGAAGAAATTTCTTTTTATGCTGAAGGAAGTATACAGTAGAGTATGAAAAAATGAAAACACAGGCCAAGGACCAGTGGAATTTGATAAGGAGAAAGGGTGTGAAATCTAGTGCACAGATAACTTTATATATGGATCAAGAAGCCAAAATATATCATTAGATTGTCAGATTGTAGAACATTCCCCTGATTGCATCAATTTTCTCAGAGAATTCAAAAACAAGTTTTTGGAAAAATATGAGGATTACTGGAAAAATATGAAGTTATTGGAAAAATACGAGGATTAGGAGGAGTTACTGGAGGTTAAGGAAAAGAAAATGTGAAAGGAGAATGTTGAAGATAGGAGAGTCAGTAAACTAGTGTAGAGTGTGATTGCACAGTAGTATTTTTGACTCTCTTGATGTTTACCTTTATCTGAAGTCATGCCCATTGTTGGGGTAGTATGTTTTTCTCTAGCTTCATTTTACTGCATTGGTACAGGTGCAGAGTTGAGAGCTGGAAAGCAAAAATATCAAAGGGGTAAGTAACACTGAAAAGCTGATCAGCACAAAAGCATTGGAGGTCCTGATGAAGTTGTAGGATCAGTGGAGTCAAGATACAAGAAGTGAGCTGGAAAGATAGATTGCTGAGTGCATGAAAGTGAATCTGTAGACGGATTATAGCCTTTACTGTATCTTTTGCATGTTTGGATGTCCTGTCAGTAAGTCCTCTGTTTGTTTGTCATTTCTGATCCTTCTAGTTCCTCTCACAAATGACAAATTATCTACTTTAAACAATACATCATTACATAGTAATTTTACTCAAAAATCTCCTTGTTTCTTTTTTAACACCATTCATCTAACTACTTCCAAATATACAATCTCTTTAGAAAACTGGAGAATTTGTTTGTTTTCATACTCAGTGTCTTCATTCTACCATTTATATCTCTTTGCATAGATATGCATCTATTAGCTCAACACCAAAATCAACGTTTCACTTTTAAGAATGATTTTTGCCTACTGCATTGTCTCTGTTTTCTTAAGACTCTTATATCAAAATATTGTTAGGTCATATTTCTCATATGATAGTTTGTAAACATTCATCAAATTGTATGTGAGAAGGCTTTCTTTATTCTATTTTTTTTTTTCCTGGCAGCATCTTGGCATGTGGTATCTTAGTTCCCTGACCAGGGATTGAACCCATGCTCCCTGCAGTGGAAGTGCAGAGTCTTAACTATTGCACTGCCAGGGAAGACCTACTTTTTTGTTCTTAAACTATATTAGTAACTTAAGCAAATCTCTTTTTTCTGTGCCATTTGAGAGACCTCAAATGATTACTTGTATGGCTGCAGCATACAATTGACAGACTGTTGTACTGACTTCTAACTTTACAAGAACTTATCTCTTTGTTCAGTCCACACTTCATTGTTATTTTGATCATGATTAATCATAAGGTGTATTATGAGAATATAAATTTGTCAACTGACTAGAGTTAAACACAGTGTCCTTGTATAGATGGGGTGTGTAGAATTATTAACAAAATAAATGATAAGTGCCTGCTCCCACAATTGCTGCTCATTTGTATATTTGGAGTATGCAAATCACTTTCATCCCTCATATGTTGTGCTTAATTCTAACAGTGACTTCTTAAGAAACTCATAAATAATAGTTTTCAGGTATGAGCAAACTGATTTACTATTGCTCAGCATGGAGAAGTTTTGACACTTCTTTTTATTATTATTTGAATGTTTATTTGGACATAACCTGAGAAAATTTATCATATACTTAGATTTTACAACTCATTTTGATGTTGTTATGCCTCTTATTTGAGTTTTAATGTGACTCATGTTCCTGATTACCTATTTTCACTTTTATTCTTTTTTACTGTCCCGAACTATGTTATCTTATCCATGTATTTTCCCTTCCTTTTTTCCTTCAATTTTCTAAACCACCTCTATTCTCCAAAACACTGTGCCCTTTAAGACCTCGTCATTAACCTCAGATATGGAATTTTGTCAAAAATGCTGTTCTAGAATGGAAACAACTTTGTTGTCATTTCATTAAAAAGTGTGCAATTGTGTTCTGAAACTTTTCTTATTTTATTCTTCACAGTTGTTTTATCTTGGGGGGCATGTAAATCCTTTTTTTTTTTAGAATGATATTACACATTTTCCCTCTACAAGGAATTTAAACTTTGTGGTTATGTGGTTAGGTTGATAATTCTGCACATCAGACAAGTAGCATTAATCACAATATAATTAGGAGGTTATAAAAGCTTCAAACTGATGAAGGTTTTTCAGAAGACTTTAGGCATTATATCATCTTCTCTCATTTGATTATTTTTCCCTACTATTGTGACCATATCATTTGTGCTTATTAGTAGAAACTGAAGTGTTACTAGTATCTTCTCATAAATTGAAAGATTGTTTAAAGAGTGGTTTAGTTTGTCCTTTAGAGCAAGTCAAATGTATTCCAATCATAAGATGAGGTTGCACCTGTTCTGTGTGTGTGTGTTCTAAATTTTGAGAATCATTTGACACATTGCTTCAAGAATGACAAGAAAATTAAAATGCTTAAATCCTATGTAAACTAAATCTGTAGGATGAGATATTTAAAAATAAAAATTCAGTGAATTGGCACAAAATAAGGAGCTCAAAGTATCAATGTAAATATAATGTGTGTTATCTGAGGAACATTAAGTAAAACCTATTTTCTTTTAAAAGTCTGTATTATTTAAAGTATATAGCAAAAACTTTCAGCAAATAGAGTTCATAGATTCATTTAATTTTAATGAAATGAGTTTAAGCAATCTAGGTTATTTAAAACATGTTTCTTGGGTAATTAATACTCACAACAGTTCTACAATAATAGATAATTCTCCAGCTAACATTAAATCTGGGTTTGACTAACCCAACATTATCATGCTTACTTCAATTGTGCTAGCTTTCTACAGAGCACTCAGAGGAATAAAATGTGTATTCCTCACCCTTACCGCAACAACCTGAATCCCAATCTCTGGAGGTGGGGCCTGTTTTAATAAGCCCCATGGGTGACTCTATAGACACAAAGTTTAAATAGCACTAGACGGCACAGCATACTCCTGCAATATCACTCAATTTTGTTCAATAAATAAAAGTTCTCAACTCCTGGTTGGTGCAAAGAGCTTAAAAAAATTAAGTAATAGTTATGATCTATTTTTAGACTGAATCTGTTAGCCCTGCCAAAATCAATGGAATAATTGGAACTGAGAAACATTCCCTCTAGAGAAGCTAAGAGAGTGCAGCATACATAAAATATCAGCCTGTTTAAGGTACACTGTTCTAGTTGCCTGAAACACAGGCCTCCCTTGTCAGGCATCACATTCAGTTACTAAAGAAGTTTCAGCGGAATCATTCGTACGTCAATGTTGATACCTTATGGAAAGAAAACACACCGTGCAAGGCCACCAGTCCAACTAGTCATAAAAGTTCATTTTTAATAACAGTGCTCTGTGTCCAATCTGGTGTGGGTCTACCCACCGTCCTAAGCCATCAATATGTTATTAGAGTTTACATAAAAGTACAATAAACAAAATGTTGATTTGGGGGAAGCAAGAGAAATAGAAAGCTGAGATGGCTCTGCCTTCTTTGAATCTAAGTATTTTTTTTATCCAAGTAGTAAAAATATAATCCAAATCCAAGAAAAATAAGGATTTGTGATAAAATAATAATTTGCCAGATATAATCCCTTTTAGCTTTGTCTGCACAGAAAGACAACAAAACATTCAGGAAAAAAATTGTCAAAAATGAAGTATAATGTAAGCAAAGTAGTAGGATTTCTCTTTTCAGATGCAATACCATTGTACAACTTCTGTAAGATATTCAAAAGCACTAAAATAATAAACATTTTCCTGAAAGCAGCTTTTGCACAGGAGGACAATCACTGATGACCATCCAGAAACCCTTAATAAGTGGAAAAATACAAAGAAGATGCAAAATTTTCTAAAATTTTGATTTTTTCAATGCATTTATAGAATTTTATTCTACCATAGTTTAATACCATAGTTTAGATGATTGAGAGATTATCTGTCATTTTTTTTACTGCTCACAAATTTATATCTTATTTTTATTTTTTTAAATTTTATTTTATTTTTAAACTTTACAATATTGTATTAGTTTTGCCCAACATCGAAATGAATCTGCCACAGGTATACCCGGGCTCCCCATCCTGAACCCTCCTCCCTCCTCCCTCCCCATACCCTCCCTCTGGGCGGTCCCAGTGCACCAGCCCCAAGCATCCAGCCTCGTGCATCGAACCTGGACTGGCAGCTCATCTCATACATGATATTACACATGTTTCAATGCCATTCTCCCAAATCTCCCCACCCTCTCCCTCTCCCACAGAGTCCACAAGACTGATCTATTCATCAGTGTCTCTTTTGCTGTCTCGTACACAGGGTTATTGTTACCATCTTTCTAAATTCCATATATATCTTATTTTTAAATGGTGAAAATAAATACTTTAAGACTATATTGTACAGACAAAATACTAGTTTTTCATATATGCACTAACAAATTTGAAAAAAGAATAATAGAGGTAAAATCACACATTAGTTTCAGTTGTAAACCCAGTCATCATTACTAATACATAATCACAGATATAGATGTCTCACAAGTATAATAGAATTCCAGTATGAAGATGGCTAGAATAATATCTTTATTTGGGCTCCATCCTACCTCATAGCATCTGACTACAGGGTCTAATGGGAGAAAATGCTCAGTATATGTTAGGAGATTTTTAAAAATGAATGAGAAAAAATAAGGATAACATTTCATCATGATTTCAAAAAGAATCAAAAATTGTTTTCATCAGCTTATGAAGTGAGCAAGAACAGGGAAAAAAAAATCCAAGAGCTGTAATTGCCTTCTGAGAGTACTAACTCCTAGGTATAAGAAAATAGAATGAAAAAAATATGGGGGAAGAATGCCTTGGATAAAGTTCTACCCTCCCCGCTCCCTGCACTCTCCTTTCTTTCAAAAGGAAATATAGAAGAGAAAAATATGTCTCTCCCAATCTGTCAGATCCACTGAAACCAGTTAGACATGTCTAGTGGGCTACAGTCCATGGGGTTGCAAAAAGTCAGACATAACTGAGCACACACACAGACGTGTGGTTATATCCTCCATTATTGACTATGGTTATTGTGTTTTGAATCTAAAATTTAAATAGTCAAATTAGGTTAGTAGAGTTCTTAAACTATATTTATGACTGTCTTAGTTTGTTTGGGCTGTATAACAAAAAGCCATAAACTAGATGGCTTAAACAATAGACTTTTATTTCTCACAATAGGAAAGCTGAGAAGTCTACAGAGTGCTGGATAAATCTGTTCTGGGGAGAGCCCTCTTCCTGGCCTGTATGTGACATACCTTGTCTCTGTATCCTCAGGTGTCTCCCCTCCTCTTTTTATAAACCCACTTATCCCATCTTGAGGGCTCCATCTCATGACCTCATCTAATTTGAATTACTTCCCAATGGCCCTACCTCCATATTAGAGGTTAGGGCTTCATCATGTAAATTTTCAAGGGAACACAGTTCATCTATACCAAGTCTATGTTCTAACTATAGACTCCAACTCCCATACTTGGTATAAATGGAGTTACTACTACCAGTATGATTGACGTGTATCCATTCTGTTATAACCCATCCTCAATACAGCTTATGCTGCAAAATTATACTCCAAACCCACTAACAGCATGTTTGTAGCCAAGTTTCTACTTTTGCAATATATATGGTAATATCTGAGTCTAGATTCCTAATGGGGTGCTGTCTTTCAAATTCTAGCCAATGTATATACACCTTTCTCTTCCTCTGCCTCTAATAGTACAATTCAACTGACGGTTAGAGTCAATGGAGTATAGCTTACTGATTTTGCTTGTCATACACTGTTAATATACCTGAACTTTTTTCTCTTGCTTTAAACTCAAACATCCATAGTAGGTTTTTCTGTTTCAGGGGATTTTCTTATACCTAGATCTCAGTCATCCCTGGTCTTGATTTTCCTTGCAATGAAATATGTTCTGAATTTTAACATATTATTTGTTTAATATTCTTGTTATGAAAGTCCTATGTTATTAATAGACTAGCTCATAATAATCATTGTTATTATAAGCCACAATTCATAGTGGTAAATATTGATTTTCACTTTGTGGTGGCATCATGATTCCAAAGGCACAGTTATTCTGAGACAGAAAAAGGTTTGGTTGAAGTGATTGACACAGAGTACCACAGATAGCTTAAATCTTCATATTAAGCCAAAAATTGATTCTTACAATCATTATGTAGACTATTAAATAGTTAGCTACAACTTTTTGTTTCTGATATATATCTGTCTTTTCATGAATATATGTGTGTATGTATGTGTGTGTGTGTGTATGTGCAAGAGCACACACGAAGTCTAACAGTTCATTTTTCCTTTTCATTCTCTTAAATTTGATGATATGGTAACTGCTATACAGTATATTTGAAAGTTGCTAAAAGAGTAGGCTTAAAACTTCTTATCAAAAAGGAAAAAAAATGTAACAAATGAGGATATATATGTTCACTAAACTTATTGTGGTAATCATTTCCCAATATATGTATGTCAGTGTGTCAGCATATATATGTAATTTATTAACTCTATACAGTCCATGGAATTCTCCAGGCCAGAATACTGGAGTGGGTAGCTGTTCCCTTCTCCAGGGGATCTTCCCAACTCAGGGATCAAACTCAGGTCTCTCGCATTGCAGGTGGATTCTTTACCACCTGAGCCACCAGGGAAGCCCAAGAATATGGGAGTGGGTAGCCTATCCCTTCTCTAGGGGTCTTCCTGACCTAAGAATTGAACCAGGGTCTCCTGCATTGCAGGTGGATTCTTAACCAGCTGAGCTCTCAGGGAAGCCACATTATTATACAATACACCTTAAACTTGTGCAGAGCTGTATATCGATTATATCTCAATAAAATTGATAAAACTTAGACACGATAATACCTCACAAAAGATTATGGAGTATATACTAATATAACCATAAACAGTCATCAGAGAAGGCGATGGCACCCCACTCCAGTACTCTTGCCTGGAAAACCCCATGGACGGAGGAGCCTGGTAGGCTGCAGTCCATGGGGTCGCGAAGAGTCGGACACGACTGAGCGACTTCACTTTCACTTTTCATTTTCCTGCATTGGAGAAGGAAATGGCAACCCACTCAGTGTTCTTGCCTGGAGAATCCCAGGGACGGGGGAGCCTGTTGGGCTGCCGTCTATGGGGTCGCATAGAGTCGGACACGACTGAAGCGACTTAGCAGCAGCAGCAGCAGCAGCAGCAGCAAACAGTCATAGATAGAAAGACTTTGGAATCATTTTTCAGTTATTTTTCTTAGCAATTGCATTTCATTTAGATTTTTAAAATCAGTTATTGTAGCAGAAGATTTTAGTGCAATCTTTAAATATAAGATAAATAAGTCATAATTTGTCCAGATTCTATTTTGACCTGCAATATTTATCAATATCTTTTATACAGATTTATCATATTGCTTAATGTAATGAATCAAAACAAAGAAAAAAACATTTATGATATAGCCAAAATATATTCTTCAGAATTAGCTGGTGTAGGACACAAGTTATAAAAAGATGGTTGCAGGCCAGTTAACTGTGCTTTACTTGTTTGTGAAATTAGAGCAGTATCAATCAGAGTTGCTATGTGGATTACTACTGTAATTGAGCAAGAACTACTGCAATGAAGAACTACTGTAACGTGAGCTAGGGAAATTTATACATTTTGTGATCCATTCAAGGGCATTTCCTTGTGATTAACTTCAGAGTTGTGAACCTGATTTTTTGTAAGCACTTGCCAGTTTGATTTAAATGATCCCTTAATATTAGCCAAATCCCTAAATTATAGCCTCACTTGATACTACAAGTTTCAATGCACATTTAAGCCTAACTTATACCACTTAATTACTTTTCTCCATATATATCTTTCCAGTTTTCCTACTCATCCTATTATCAAGTAACTTTATCTGGCTGTTATAAATTTCAAACCTATTACTCTCTTGTATAATTTTTCATGTCAATACAAATTTCACATTCTACATTTTAAAAATGTCTTTTTCAAAAGACTTTATTAGTCAGAATTCTTATTTGAGAGATGCTTAAGGAAATCTGAGGTAAATGGTACAGGAATTTATTAATAATATATTCCTAAACTTCCAAACTTCAGTTTCTACTTAGAATGTAGTGAGCTGAAAAGAGTTTCAATCCCAAACTGAAGCAAATAAACTAGTAATAAAAAATCCAGCCAAACAAAAGCTGTTCATATTCTTTTAAACTCAGAAATGTGTTTTAATCACAGGCTAACCAACTGATCCATACAATAGGGAAAGTCAGGAAGACACGAGCACTGATTCACTTGGGCTACTAGTAAGAATTATAAAGTAAAAACACTGTATTCAAATGTATGCTATTTCTTTCTCAAAGTAATTAATTTTAGCAATTTTAAAACTTCTTTGCATATGTTAAATTAATTAAAGAGGTTTTTAGACTAAGGTGACTCTAAAGTCATTGGGGGTATGTAAGCAAGCCTAAATCTAAACCTATAAATTCCTCAAGGTTACTTAATCAAAACCAAAGGATCAGATCAGATTAGTCGCTCAGTCGTGTCCGACTCTTTGCAACCCCATGAGTCGCAGCACGCCAGGCCTCCCTGTCCATCACCAACTCCCGGAGTTCACTCAGACTCATGTCCATTGAGTCAGTGATGCCATCCAGCCATATCATCCTCTGTCATCCCCTTCTCCTCCTACCCCCAATCCCTCCCAGCATCAGAATCTTTTCCAGTGAGTCAACTCTTCGCATGAGGTGGCCAAAGTATTGGAGTTTCAGCTATAGCATCATTCCTTCCAAAGAAATCCCAGGGCTGATCTCCTTCAGAATGGACTGGTTGGATCTCCTTGCAGTCCAAGGGACTCTCAAGAATCTTATCCAACACCACAGTTTAAAAGCATCAATTCTTTGGCGCTCAGCCTTCTTCAGAGTCCAACTCTCACATCTATATATGACCACAGGAAAAACCATAGCCTTGACCAGATGAACCCTTGTTGGCAAAGTAATGTCTCTGCTTTTGAATATGCTATCTAGGTTGGTCATAACTTTCCTTCCAAGGAGTAAGCGTCTTTCAATTTCATGGCTGCAGTCACCATCTGCAGCGATTTTGGAGCCCAGAAAAATAAAGTCTGACACTGTTTCCACTGTTTCCCCATCTATTTCCCATGAAGTGATGGGACTGGATGCCATGATCTTCGTTTTCTGAATGTTGAGCTTTAAGACAACTTTTTCATTCTCCACTTTTACTTTCATCAAGAGGCTTTTGAGTTCCTCTTCACTTTCTGCCATAAGGGTGGTGTTATCTGCATATCTGAGGTTATTGATATTTCTCCCGGCAATCTTGATTCCAGCTTGTGTTTCTTTTAGTCCAGCATTTCTCATGATGTACCCTGCATATAAGTTAAATAAGCAGGGTGACAATATACAGCCTTGATGAACTCCTTTTCCTATTTGGAACCAGTCTGTTGTTCCATGTCCAGTTCTAACTGTGGCTTCCTGACCTGCATACAAATTTCTCAAGAGGCAGATCAGGTGGTCTGGTATTCCCATCTCTTTCAGAATTTTCCACAGTTTATTGGGATCCACACAGTCAAAGGCTTTGGCATAGTCAATAAAGCAGAAATAGATGTTTTTCTGGAACTCTCTTGCTTTTTCCATGATCCAGCAGATCTTGGCAATTTGATCTCTGGTTCCTCTGCCTTTTCTAAAACCAGCTTGAACATCTGGAAGTTCACGGTTCACATATTGCTGAAGCCTGGCTTGGAGAATTTTGAGCGTTACTTTACTAGCATGTGAGATGAGTGCAATTGTGTGGTAGTTTGAGCATTCTTTGGCATTGCCTTTCTTTGGGATTGGAATGAAAACTGACCTTTTCCAGTCCTGTGGCCACTGCTGAGTTTTCCAAATTTGCTGGCATATTGAGTGCAGCACTTTCTCAGCATCATCTTTCAGGATTTGGAATAGCTCAACTGGAATTCTATCACCTCCACTAGCTTTGTTCGTAGTGATGCTTTCTAAGGCCCACTTGACTTCACATTTCATAGTGTCTGGCTCTAGGTTAGTGAGCACACCATCATGATTATCTGGGTTGTGAAGATCTTTTTTGTACAGTTCTTCTGTGTATTCTAGCCACCTCTTCTTAATATCTTCTGCTTCTGTTAGGTCCATACCATTTCTGTCCTTTATCGAGCTCATCTTTGCATGAAATGTTCCTTTGGTATCTCTGATATTCTTAAAGAGATCCCTAGTCTTTCCCATTCTGTTGTTTTCCTCTATTTCTTTGCATTGATCACTGAAGAAGGCTTTCTTATCTCTTCTTGCTATTCTTTGGAACTCTGCTTTCAAATGTTTATATCTTTCCTTTTCTCCTTTGCTTTTCACTTCTCTTCTTTTCACAGCTATTTGTAAGGCCTCCCCCGACAGCCATTTTGCTTTTTTGCATTTCTTTTCCAGGGGGATGGTCTTGATCCCTGTCTCCTGTACAATGTCACGAACCTCAGTCCATAGTTCATCAGGCACTCTATCTATCAGATCTAGGCCCTTAAATCTAGTTCTCACTTCCACTGTATTATCATTAGGGGTTTGATTTAGATCATACCTGAATGGTCTAGTTTTTTTCCCCACTTTCTTCAATTTAAGTCTGAATTTGGCAATAAGGAGTTCATGGTCTGAGCCACAGTCAGCTCCTGGTCTTGTTTTTGCTGACTGTATAGAGCTTCTTCATCTTTGGCTGCAAAGAATATAATCAATCTGATTTCGGTGTTGACCATCTGGTGATATCCATGTATAGAGTCTTCTCTTGTGTTGTTGGAAGAGAGTGTCTGATATGACCAGTGCATTTTCTTGGCAAAACTCTATTAGTCTTTGCCGTGCTTCATTCTGTATTCCAAAGCCAAATTTGCCTGTTACTCCAGGTGTTTCTTTACTTCCTCCTTTGGCTTTCCAGTCCCCTATAATGTAAAGGACATCTTTTTTGGGTGTTAGTTCTAAAAGGTCTTGTAGGTCTTCATAGAACAGTTCAACTTCAGCTTCTTCAGTGTTACTGGTTGGGGCATAGACTTGGATGACTGTGATATTGAATGGTTTGCCTTGGAAACGAACAGAGATCATTCTGTCGTTTTTGAGATCACATCCAAGTACTGCATTTCGGACCCTTTTGTTGACCATGATGGCTACTCCATTTCTCCTGAGGGATTCCTGCCTGCAGTAGTAGACACAACAGTCATCTGAGTTAAATTCACCCATTTCAGTCCATTTCAGTTCTCTGATTCCTAGAATGTTGACATTCACTCTTGCCATCTTCTGTTTGACCACTTACAATTTGCCCTGATTCATGGACCTGGACATTCCAGGTTCCTATGCAATATTGCTCTTTACAGCATCGGACCTTGCTTCTATCACCAGTCACATCCACAGCTGGGTATTCTTTTTGCTTTGGCTCCGTCCCTTCATTTTTTCCAGAGTTATTTCTCTAGTGATCTCCAGTAGCATATTGGGCACCTACTGACCTGGGGAGTTTCTCTTGCAGTATCCTATCATTTTGCCTTTTCATACTGTTCATGGGGTTCTCAAGGCAAGAATACTGAAGTGGTTTGCCATTCCCTTCTCCAGTGGACCACATTCTGTCAGATCTCTCCACCATGACCCGCCCACCTTGAGTTGCCCCACGGGCATGGCTTAGTTTCATTGAGTTAGACAAGGCTGTGGTCCTAGTGTGATTAGATTGACTTGTTTTCTGTGAGTATGGTTTCAGTGTGTTTGCCCTCTGATGCCCTCTTGAAACACCTACCATCTTACTTGGGTTTCTCTTACCTTGGACGAGGGGTATCTCCTCACTGCCGCCCTTCCTGACCTTCAACGTAGGATAGCTCCTCTAGGCCCTCCTGCGCCCTCTCTAATTGAAATTAATATAAATGGCTTTATGTTTCTAACTATATTAATTATGTACATATTGAACTTAATTTACTTATATTTAGAATTGCTTCTTTTTTTATTAGTTTCACAATTGTAATTTTAAAATATTACACAGTATTGCATAAAATGGTGTATAATATTTTATTTATATCATGGGTAAAACTTAATCTGATGTCTAGTTTTGTTATCTGTATTTATCAATAAATTCTTTTGTTTGTCTTTTAAATTATTTCCTCCACATGGCTCTTAAGAGTGGAATCACTCAATTGGAAGACTGTTGCTTTGTTTTACTTCTTTATTGTTATTCTGTTTTCCAGTTTGGTAAATATTTAAGATACTATTTATTAATTCATGCTTATGTTATAATAGTGAAAGAAAAAAATAATTATCTCTCAAAAGTCAACTTTTATATTTTGAAAAGTAATATTTGTTTTATCAAAATATTTCAGATTTATATTATAATGTTGAGGATATAAAATCTTTTATATTCTTAAGTACTTAAAATTAAAAAGTAATGTGTTTGATATCTGTAGATACAGCTACAGATTAAAAATGCTTGGGATATAAGATGTATCCTTTTATACCCTTATATTGTGTCTGCATATGTTCAAAGCTTGTAAATTTTATCATCTGGAAGATTAACTGACTTGAAGCATTGTGTCATTTCTCCCCCATATAATGAAAAGTGTAGTAGATATTTACACTTGTCAATCTCCTTTATCTTAACCATCTGTATTACAAATATCTATATTCATTTTTATTAAAGCAAATACTTTCAGTTGAGGTAATGATGAACACCTGTCTATTCTAGTTAGAAATAATAAGAGTAGATGAAGGTATAAACTAGCTCTCTCAGTCTCCCTTAATTCTAACTACAGAGGCAGTTGAATTGAAAACAAAATTTTAACAGCATTTGAATCAAATTTCTATCTTCTGAATTATTTTCACTCTCCCAATTGAGCTTCAGTAATATTATAAGTAGAATGGTTCAAGAAGTGCTAGATTTAGGCCAAGACTTTTGATAAACATTTGAATCTTAAAGCATGATTATGTATTCTTGGCAGCTAGAAGAATGTAGCCTAATATCTGATCCAAAATGGTTTTAAAATAAAAGTAGTTTATTTTAATAATGATAAATATGACTGCTATTTTAACCTGTTGGATATACATGACAGTCATCAAATATTCTCATATTCATCTTTAATTTACACTAGAAACTATTAATAGTCTAATCAAGTCACAAATTCAAAAACACGTATTCTATTTAGAGTTATGGTGTTAGACTCCTTTTTACCTAAAAAAGGAGAGAAAACGGGGAATCAGAGATAAGTATTTAGTTTCTGAGAATCTAACTCTTCAGACTGTGTAATGAAGAGGAAATTATGTGCTCAAAGGAATTCCCAGTGCTAAAGAATCCATCTGCCAATGCAGGAGACGTGCACTAGATCCTTGGGTTGGGAAGATCCCCTGGAGAAGGAAGTGGTAGCCCACTCCAGTATTTTGACTAGGGAAATCCCATGGAATGGGGACCTGGTGGGCTACAGTCCATGGGGTCGCAACAGAGTCGGACACGACTTAGCGACTAAACAACAGCAATGTCCTCAAAACTGTCAAGCTATGAATGTAATGATAATGATATGACAGTGTTAATATAAGTTTTATCTCCTCCAGCAGTGATGTTTATTCATGATTCTTTGTAGTCATCAGGTATGCTGAACTGGAAAATACATTATTGTTTTTACATGTGCAAAGTAAAAATGGGACCTAGAACAAATGCTTTGAGAGGACTCTGTGGGAGAGGGAGAGGGTGGGGAGATTTGGGAGAATGGCATTGAAACATGTAAAATATCATGTATGAAACAAGATGCCAGTCCAGGTTTGATACACGATACTGGATGCTTGGGGCTAGAGCACTGGGACAACCCAGAGGGATGGTATGGGGAGGGAGGAGGGAGGAGGGTTCAGGATAGGGAACACATGTATACCTGTGGTGGATTCATTTTGATATTTGGCAAAACTAATACAATTATGTAAAGTTTAAAAATAAAATAAAAATTTAAAAAAAAGAAGCCTTGATTGTAAAAAATAAAAGTATAATAAAACCATGCTCTTAATAGGGTGAAATTTTTCCTAAGTCTTACATTTTCATCTACCATGAAAGATTTATTGATGTTCCATTTGAGATTATAACTTCCACTGATGAAGCAGTCTTAGGAAGAAAAACAATTTATAAGTTCAACCAAATGGGGTCAGGGGCTTTGTTCAATTTCTGTACTTTAATTAGTTAATGAGCTTCGTTTGAATGGTTAGAAGCTTCCTTTGTAAGTGCAGCGTTTGGAGAAATCAGAGGCTAAATTCTCACATTATGTACTCATCTGTAACTATCACTAATTACAATGGAAGTTTCCACATAAACAGCTTGGAGTAGAATTTAGATCTAGCAGATAAGTTCTATGACAATTCAATAAATGCTCTAATTTTTCTAAATCATTACTTTAGTAATTAATTTATCTAACAATATTTTATTACAAAATATCTGTTTACTAAATGTCAGCTATCTATTACAAATAGGGATAACTTCACATCTTTGTTTTCGAATCATTGTCAGATATTTAGAAATGCAATTAACCTATGAACACCATGGGCTTGAACTTCACAGGTCCCCTATACTGTTTTTTTTTTTTTTTTAACAGTAGTAAATGCTACAGAATTACACAGTCCAGTCATGATTGGTTGAATCCATGGATGTGGAATGGATACAAAAGGACAAGTGTAAAGTTATGCTTAGATTTTTGACTGCTTAGGAGTCAGCATTCCTAACCCCAGCATTGTTCAGGGGTAACAGTATTATCTTTACCTCAAGTGAAAAAGACTATGATAAATGTATTTAATGGTTTCATAATTGTAGTAAAAAGTATTTTTTTGTGATATACTCACTAAAAGCAGGATATGATGTCTTTCTGTTGAAAGTGTTTAGCTGTATGAAGGATTAAAATGTGAGTCGAGTCAGAGCCTTGAGTCACATCATTGACTTAAATGATAATTAGAGATTGATTAGGGTTTATTGTAAAATATAACCAAGGGTATAAAATCAGATAAATGTTGCATTTTGCTTCTGTCATATGTGCTATTATCTCTAGAAAGTAATCTTTTAATTGATATTGAGGCATGTATCATTGCTTGATCATTCCATTGTCCATATTTTTCAAGATGCTAGTTTTACTTGAGGTAAATTGAGGATTATATGACAAAAAGATGAAATAACTATATAAAGAGAAGATCAGCATAGATACTTATATTTAGCACCATAATTTGGACAGTACTAATCAATTGTCATTATCATTACATTTTTATTAAAAAAGATAAAATAATGGATGTTGTCGTTATTACTTTGCTTTAGAAACAGAAATATTAAGGTAGAGCTACTTAAATTCTGTACCTAATATGAGAATTAGTTCCTCTCTCAATACTTTATTTAAGCCAAATTTCCTTTGTAACTGTTAAAATAATTATATATTTGCACACATTCAGGATTTCATAGGCACTTGAAAATTATTCAAATTTACATTTAAAACTTTTACTGTTTATTATGAAATAGAATGTACAATTACAGAGGTACAGAGAACGTATGCATGCATGCTAAGTCACTTTAGTCATGTCCGACTCTTTGCAACCTTATGGACTGTAGTCCATCATGCTTCTCTGTCCATGGGATTTCTCAGGCAAGAATACTGGAGTGGGTTGCCATGCCCTCCTTCAGGGGAGCTTCCCAAATCAGGGATCAATTCTGCCTCTTTTAAAAGTCTCCTGCATTGGCAGGTGGATTCTTTACCACTAATGCCTCCTAGGAAGCCCACAAAAAACATAAATGTGCAGCTAAACAAATACATGTACATCAAGAATCCATGTAACCATTTCCCTGAAAAATAAATACAATTTTGGTAGTAAACAGATATTCCCACAGTTCTCTCCTATTCTCATTTTTGGTTAACTTTGTCCTGACTCCCAACATACCAGTTTCATTGTGCTGCTTTGTTTTTTTTTTTACCTATACACAAATCCATAAAGTTAAATTTTGCTGTTTACAAAAATATAAACACGGGAATAGGTTTGAGTGTGTACATGTGTCTTTTGCTTCCATAGCTCAGGAGTATGTTTTAGAAATTCATGTCATTGCAGAAAAAACATCACTGTAGCCTTTTAATTTTATTATAATCAATGCCTTACTGTACAGCTCTGTATTTATTATACTGTTCATATTCTAATGTTTTCCAATTCTTGGATAGTACCAATATTGCTACTATAAAAATTTTTAGACATGTACATTGTATACATATGTACACATTTCTCTCTCTCTCTCTAGAGAGAGAGAAAGAGATTCTGGTATGTAGAGCATGTGATAAACAGAGATACAGCATTTCCATATTCCTGCAACACACATGTGTGACCTAACTTTAAAAATAAAGAAACATCAGAAGAAAATATATCAAGGGTCAATCTACATTACCAGTCAGTAGTATACAAAAAGATAAATACTGTAAAAAAACAGGAACTGAAGAACCACTCTAAATTAAATGGGACAAAAAACGCTCAATTTTCTTTACCTCCAAATAACACTATTAGGACAATTGGCAAAATTTTGGTTACATAAAAATAATCCCTGCCCCTCTTTTTGAAAGAAAAATATACTGAAATGCTAAGTGGTAAGAAACTTCCATGCCTGTGAGTTAGTTAAAAATTGTTTTGGGGAATGAAAGAAGACAGAGACTAAATCAAATATGATCATATGTTACCCTGTGAGGAATATGGATGCAGGATATATGGGAATTATTTATTCAGATCATTTCTAACTACTGGAAAATACTGTCACATGGAGGTATGAAAGTTAGAAAAGTATGCAGAACAAAAGAGAAAATAAATGTGGTAAATATAAGTGGTTCAGTTCAGTTCAGTTGCTCAGTCGTGACCAACTCTTTGCGACCCCGTGAACTGCAGCACGCCAGGCCTCCCTGTCCATCACCAACTCCCGGAGTTCACTCAGACTCACGTCCATCAAGCCAGTGATGCCATCCAGCTATCTCATCCTCTGCCGTCTGTTGGGGGCCAGAGTGAGGCACTCCGCTTGTGGCAAAGGTCATGAGGAAGAAGGCTCGACATACGCAAAGGCAGGATCGAGCCTCAGGAGTCCCCCTGGAAATCCTTGAGCATCTACCCCCATAACCAGAGCCTGCCTGCTTTACTACTTTGTGCTCCCACCTACACCTCTGACTTTACGGGGGGCTGTCCCCCACCACCTCTTTTGGAGAAAGAGTTAACCTAGAGCTCCAGTTAATAAAAACTCCTGGGCATGACAAGAGTGTTTTAACCTACAAACTCCTCTGAAGGTTCTCTAGCCTGCCTGACAGGCTTGTCCGGCCACATGTGATTGCTCACAGCCTCCCAACCGTGAGAGGCACGAGATGCTTTAAACCTTCTAAAAACAGGTTCCTTAGAAAAGTTAGAAAACTGTTAGTATAAGTATAATGGGCTGATTAGAAATTGTATTGGTGAAAGGTTTTTCATTTGTTAAGCCAATGTTTGTTGCTAAGTATCCACATCCCCTGCCCTTACACACGTTAATGAATATATAGAAGAAATAAGTATTAACCTTTGATATTAATCACGTTAGACCTTAGGCTAAGTAAATTCTTTCCTTAACTAAAACCCACTACACCTTCACCCTATAGGAATGTAACTTTATTTGGGTGGCGTCTGTTTTAAGAATAATCACCCCTGGAGAAATAAGTGTCCTGGTTGACTGACCGCTGTCACAAGGAGAGGGTCATAAATTGTCAGCAGGCCCCCTGGCCAGAAGATGATGTAACACCCCTAAGACCTCTGTATACATTTGTATGAAGCGCCTGACTTTGATAAAAGTCAGGACTGCTGACCCCGCGTGACTTTTGCATAACATCTCAGTGTATAAAAGTAGACCATGGAAAATAAAGAATTGGGATCAGTTCCTCGAAAGACTGGTCTCCCCATGTCGCTCTCTCTCTCTCTCTGGCTGAGTCTCCATCTGGATTGCGGAACCCGCCATGCTTACTAATTTTGCCTGGGCTTCTAAGATCCGACTGGGGAGGCCTCAGTGTCTTCTCTCCTTTGGGAGAACGGAAGGACGCCTGCGGCCTACGTAAGTGGTGCAAGCTTCTGCTACTCAGCAGCTTTTCTCCACTGAATTTTCCTACTGAGCTATCCTCATTCTATTACTCTTTACATCTCTAATTAATAACTAATTGAAGCTATTGTATCCTGATCCTCGCTGACGCCATTCCTGCTTCGAACTCCCTGGATCAGCCGAGGCTGGACCCCGGCAGCTGTCCCCTTTTCTCCTGCCCCCAATCCTCCCAGCATCAGAGTCTTTTCCAATGAGTCTACACTTCGAATGAGGTGGCCAAAATACTGGAGTTTCAGCTTTAGCATCATCGCTTCCAAAAAACACCCAGGACTGATCTCCTTTAGAATGGACTGGTTGGATCTCCTTGCAGTTCAAGGGACTCTCAAGAATCTTATCCAACACCACAGTTCAAAAGCATCAATTCTTCAGCGCTCCGCTAACTCTCACATCCATACATCACTACTGGAAAAACCATAGACTTGACTAGATGGACCTTTGTCGGCAAAGTAATGTCTCTGCTTTTGAATATGTTATCTAGGTTGGTCATAACTTTCCTTCCAAGGAGTAAGTGTCTTTTAATTTCATGGCTGCAGTCACCATCTGCAGTGATTTTGGAGCCCCCCAAAATAAAGTCTGACACTGTTTCCACTGTTTCCCCATCTATTTCCCATGAAGTGATGGGAGCAGATGTCATGCTCTTCATTTTCTGAATGTTGAGCTTTAAGCCAACTTTTTCACTCTCCACTTTCACTTTCATCAAGAGGCTTTTGAGTTCCTCTTCACTTTCTGCCATAAGGGTGGTGTCATCTGCATATCTGAGGTTATTGATATATGTGGTTCAGTTCAGTCAGTTCAGTTCAGTCGCTCAGTCGTGTCCGACTCTTTGTTACCCCATGAATCGCAGCACGCCAGGCCTCCCTGTCCGTCACCAACTCCCGGAGTTCACTCAGACGCACGTCCATCGAGTCAGTGATGCCATCCAGCCATCTCATCCTCTGTCATCCCCTTCTCCTCCTGACCCCAATCCCTCCCAGCCTCAGAGTCTTTTCCAATGAGTCAACTCTTTGCATGAGGTGGCCAAAGTATTGGAGTTTCAGCTTCAGCATCATTCCCTCCAAATAAATCCCAGGGCTGATCTCCTTCAGAATGGACTGGTTGGATCTACTTGCAGTCCATGGGACTCTCAAGAGTCTTCTTCAAATATGTGGTTAGTAACTATAAAATCATTAATATAAAAGTCAAGAATAAAAGGTGAAAAGTGAGAATCATATATGTAGAGTTAACATGTTCTAAGGTTCTGTCATTAATAGGAAGACATAAACATGATCATTGTAATAGACTCTCAAGGATACCTGTTTTGAAATATAGTATAAATTTGATTCCAAGCATACCTTCGGTTGCATGTTACAAATTTTGTTATATTGAATTTTGTTTGTCATTAACTTCAGTATAGCTTTTCATTCCCATCATTGTTCTTCCTATTACTTCTCTTTGATATAGATGTTTTGAGAATTCCATAATTTTTAAGTATTTGAGAACTATTCTGTTTATTTTAATTGCTTCTACCTTTATTCCACTGTGGTCAAACAACATATTCTGAATGATTTTAATATATCTGTAAAGTTTGTTGAGATGTGACTTTTATCTCTTGAGTTAGTCAATTTTGGAATCCATTATATATGGACTTAGAAAAGTTTATATGGAAGATTTTGAATATAGAGTTCTACTTATGTCAAGTAGGTCTAATTACTAACGTATTATTCACATTTCATATAGCCTATTGATTAAGTTATTTTTCATCCTTTTTTAAATTTCTGTGATCTTAAGGTATGTCTTTGCAAGCCTAATATTGCTGGATTCTTCTCTTTTTTTTTCCAGCTCACAATTCTAGTTTTTATATGGAGTATCAAATTCATTGACCTTTAATATAATTAAAATATAGCTGATTTTACACCTATCATCTTTCTCTTTATTCAGCCTTTTAATAGTCCCTTGTCCTCTATTTCCTTTTTCTGAATAATTACATTTTAATACATCTTTCTGTCAATTAGTTACTCTGTCCACACTTATGAAAAATAAGTTCTTGGAAAACTACTAAAGAGGATATATTATTACTTTGATAAAGAACATTATACATAAATATTAGCACTTAAGACAAGTAGATTAAGTAAGAGACATTCATATTCAAAATAATAAGTAAAAGTATTATTTTCATAGAATATTATCTTGTGTCAGTTCAGCTGCTCAGTCATGTCCAACTCTTTGCGACCACATGGACTGTAGCATGCCAGGCCTCCCTGTCCACCACCAACTCCCGGAGTTTACTCAAACTCATGTCCATTGAGTTGGTGATGCCATTCAACCATCTCATTCTCTGTCGTCCCCTTCTCCTCCTGCCTTCAATCTTTATCAGCATCAGGGTCTTTTCCAATGAGTCAGTTCTTCACATCAGGTGGCCAATATATTGGAGTTTCAGTTTCAGCATCAGTCCTTCCAATGAATATTCAGGTCTGATTTCCTTTAGGATGGACTGGTTGGATCTCCCTGCAGTCCAAGGGACTCTCAAGAGTCTTTTCCAATACCACAATTCAAAACATTAATTCTTCAGTGCTCAGCTTTTTTTATAGTCCAACTCTCACATCCATACATGACCACTGGAAAAATCATAGCTTTGACTAGACGGACCTGTGTTGGTGAAATAATGTCTCTGCTTTTCAATATGCTTTCTAAGTTGGTCATAATTTTTCTTCCAAGAAGCAAGCATCTTTTAATTTCATGGCTGCAATCACCATCTGCAGTGATTTAGGAGCCCCAAAAAATAAAGTCTGCCACTGTTTCCCCATCTATTTCCCATGAAGTGATGGTACCAGATGCCATGATCTTCATTTCCTGAATGTTGAGCTTTAAGCCAACTTTTTCACTCTCCACTTTCACTTTCATCAAGAGGGTTTTTAGCTCCTCTTCACTTTCTGCCATAAGGGTGGTGTCATCTGAACATCTGAGGTTATTGATATTTCTCCCAGCAATCTGATTCCAGCTTGTGCTTCTTCCAGCCCAGCGTTTCTCATGATGTACTCTGCATATGTTAAATAAGCAGGGTGGCAATATACAGCCTTGACGTACTCCTTTCCTGATTTGGAACCAGTCTGTTGTTCCATGTCCAGTTCTAACTGTTGCTTCCTGACCTGCATACAGATTTCTCAGGAGACAGGTCAGGTGGTCTGGTATTCCCATTTCTTGATGAATTTTCCAGTTTATTGTGATTCACACATATCTTGTATGAAAATATATACATAATATAAAGAGCAACAATTAATATGTGAATTTATCAAGGTTGCTGATACAAAATTAATATAGGAATACTAATTGTATGTCTCTCTCCCCCTCTCTCTCTCTATATATATATATGCACCAATGCACCAATGAATTGAAGATTAAAGGCACAATTTACATTAATACCAAGATATATCAAATATCTCTAAATATATCTAATGAGAGCTGTGCCAAATTTCTGTACTCAATAACAACAACAACAACAAAAGATTGTTCTTTAGATAATTTATAGATGATTCAAGTAAATGGAGGAGGAGAACATGTCCATAATATATGGAAGATATTTGTAAAAAAAATGTTAACTCTACTCAAGTTATCTCTATATTCATTGCAAAGCCAGTTGAATATCAGAAAAATATTTTAATGTTAAAATTGACAAGCTGATTCTAAAATTTCATGGAAATGCAATGGGCCAAGAGTCAGCAAGGGAACTGAAGTAAAAGAATAAAGTTGGAGGGCATGCACTCCACATAAACCAACAGCTCTTAAAATGCTGCAGTAATTAAGATAGTATAGTAGGAGCTCAAGGAAAGAGAAGTAAGCAGTAGAACATAATGGAGAATCCAGAAGGTTGTTGTTTTTAGTTGTAAGTCGTGTCTGACTTCTTTGCAATCCCATGGACTGTAGCCCAACAGGCTCCTCTGTCCATGGGATTTACCAGGCAATAATACTTGAGTGGGTTGCCATTTCCTTCTCAGGGGATCTTCCTGACCCAGGGATTGGGTCTCTTGAGTCTCTTGAGCCTCCTGCATTGGCAGGCAGGTTCTTTACCACTAGCACTACTTGGGAAACTCACGGAAAGAGAAGTAAGTCAATAGAACACAATGGAGAATCCAGAAGGGGATGCACTCAAATGCAGTCATCTGATGTATGTCAAGGTTGACCATGATGTGTTGCAGAAAAATGAAGGTCTGTTTAATAAATGGGACCAGTTAAATGAAGGTGCAAACTTGGGCCAGAAGACAATCAAAACTTCTGTACCTTACAACATACTATTAAGAGAAGAGAAATTTTGAATGTAAAGAGAAATAATATATTTCTATTCTGTATATCCAATGAAGAAAAATGCAGAAAATATAAAGAACTTTTACAAATTCGTGGGTAAAAGAGCAAGAAAAGGAACAAGGAAAATATGGGAAAACTCTTGAAAAGATATTAGAAAAAGAGACAAATGCAAGCAGCCAATAAACAAAAATATCATTAGTCCATACTATTATTCACCCAGGAAATTAACATTAGCTTCATGATTAGACATTAGTACACACCTGACCAAACGACTAAAATGAAGAAAATACCATTTGGGAAAGTTTGGGGGAGCAACTGGATTCACATGTTATGGGATAATTACATTGTCAAGCTATTTGATGCTATTTACTACAGCGATGAAAATGAGCATCATAAATGAATCTGCCAAACGTTATATTCAGCAAAAGAAGTCAGGCATAAAAGGTTATGTTCTGTATGAATCATCTACATAAATCATAAAACAAGCCAAACTTGCCTGTGGTTTTAAGAGTCAGGATGATATTTTTCAGTGAGTGGGCAGGCTAAGGACAGGGAGTAGGCATGGGGTGAGGGGCATGGGAGACCATGCTTCTGGTGGTTTATAGGGTTCTAGTTCCTGTTAACATGGGCATATCAATCTATAAAAATTCATTAGGGTATATTATTATGATCAGTGCTTGTATCTATATGTATATTATACTTTAATAAATATTTTAATTAATATTTTCATTTGTGTGCATTTCTGATAGAGCCCATATATTATTTTATACCCTTATAGGTAATATATTTGCTATCTTGAGAGTACTGTCATAAAATGTATATATTTTGAAAATATTTTTGTGGTTATTAATATAAACATGAGTATGTAGAACATGATATTAAGTCAAAATAGGACTGGTAAACTTTTTACATGGAGAAGGCAATGACACCCTACTCCAGTACTCTTGCCTGGAGAATCCCATGGACGGAGGAGCCTGGTGGGCTGCAGTCCATGGGGTCACTAAAGAGTCAGACATGACTAAGTGACTTCACTTTCACTTTTCACTTTCATGCATTGGAGAAGGAAATGGCAACCCACTCCAGTGTTCTTGCCTGGAGAATACCAGGGATGGGGGAGCCTGGTGGCTGCCATCTATGGGGTCACACAGAGTCAGACATAACTGGAGCGACTTAGCAGCAAACTTTTTACAACACAAACTCAAGCAGTAAGCTATAAACTACTAGTCGTTTAATTCACTCTGTAAATAAGTAAATAAATAAAAGCATTATAATTAAAGATGATTTTATATATATATATGCGTCTATTTACACGTGTATCTACATCTTTCTATATCACTATCTTTTTATCATCTATCACTTTCTTTACCTCTTCCTTCTTTCCTTTGTTTCTTTTCTTCTTTTCTTCCCTTCATCTATTTCTTTGTTTCTGTCACCTATCTCTTTCTCTTTAATTCCAATATGTCTTTAAATATGAAATGTGAAAAAGTTATTAAAACTTTTTATCTATTAGAACTAGATTTAAGTTATTAAGACATTTTATTTAGTAGAAACTAGATTTTAAACATCTGAATAACATTCCTAAATGAAGTAATTTCAATATCAAGTACAGAGTATACTGGTACAGTATTCAGTGTATAGAGTATACGAATATAGTATACCAGTACAGACTGGATGTTCAAAAAATATTTGTTACATGTTGAAAGAAAAAGGATAACAAAAGTTTTAATCTCTATATAGCTGCTATGTGTAGGAGAAGTCATGTTCTAAAAAGTCCAAGAGGAAATACATAGAAGGAAGTATATAATCATGAATCTAAAAGAAAAAACAAATACCTTTTTGCTAAGTTCTGAGATGTTAATATAGAAATAAGGTAACTTGAGAATATAATATGCACATTGTGTTTAAATTAAAAAGTAAATGGAAAAGAATGTGTTGGAGCCACATACAAAACAACATGACCAGGCTCATATGAAATATGTGCAGGTTCAGTCCCTTAATTTGTGTCTGACTCTTTGTGATCCCATGGACTGTAGCCCACCAGGCTCCTCTGTCCACAGGACTCTCCAGGCAAGAATACCGAGTGGCTTACCATGCCCTCGTCCAGGGTGTCTTCCTGACACAGGGTGCCCTGTAATCTCCTGCTTTGTAGGCGGATTCTTTACCGCTGACATAATCACTGTTTCCCCCTTGGGATTCTAAAATGTTCATTATTTTCCCCAAAATAGATTGTAGCTGTCAGAGATATTATATAGTATTTTAATCTTCTAAGAGTTATTTTGAAACTTTGCTTTTGCCTTTGCTCTGAAAGTGATATATCAATTGGTAGAAAACTTAATCATATTATTCCATTTATTTTTAATTAAGAGAATTATCTATTCCTTGACAACATATTACTATTTGATACCTTTGCTGTTCAAAACATAGGACACTTATTTTTTAGGCATTTAAAAAGTTTTACTAGAGAGTGCTAATTACAAGAAAGTTGTAACAATTTGTAGTCTTATTCCTCCAGATCCTTGCCTACACTGTATATCACCAATCTTTCTTAGTTTTACCAAATACATTAGCAAAGGATAGTATTTTATTGTTCTCTTTTGCATGTTAAAGATGTTATTTTTATTTTATTTTTTTTTGAAGTATAGTTAATTTACAATGTTGTGTTAGTTTCAGGTGTACAGTAAAATGACTCAGGTATATATAGATAAATAGATGTCTCTTTCTCCCTCCCTCTCTCTCTCTCTATATATATATATAGAGTATATATATATATATATGTATACCTGAGTATATATATATATATATATATATATATATATATATACCTGAGATGTTAATATAGAAATAAGGTAACTTGAAAAAAATATATATAAATATAAATAAAATACTTATATATATAAGTATATATATAAAAATATATATATATATACACTCAGGTATATATAGATAAATAGATGTCTCTTTCTCCCTCTCTCTCTCTCTCTATATATATAGAGAGAGTATATATATATATATATATATATGTTTACCTGAGTATATATATATATATACCTGAGATGTTAATATAGAAATAAGGTAACTTGAAAAAATATATATATAAGTATAAATAAAATACTTATATATATATAACTATATATACAAATATACTCAGGTATATATAGATAAATAGATGTCTCTTTCTCCCTTCCTCTCTCTCTCTCTCTCTCTATATATATATATACACACTTCCCAGGTGGCACTAGTGATAAAAAAAAATACTCTGCTTTTAGTTTTTTGAGGAATAGCCACACTGTGCTGCATAGTGGCTGCACCAATTTACATTTCCATAAACAGTATAAGAGGGTTTCTTTTTCTCCACATCCTCTCCAGCATTTATTATTTGTAAACTTTTTGAAGATGGCCATTCTGATTGGTCTGAGGCGATACCTCATTGTAGTTTTGATTTGCATTTCTCTAATAATTATCAATGTTGAGCATTTTTCATTTGCCTTTCAGTGATTTGTCTGTCTTTGGAGAAATGTCTGTTTAGCTTCTGCCCATTTTTTATTGGGTTGTTTTATTTTTTGAGCTATATGAGCTGTTTGTATATTTTTGAGATTAATCCCTTGTTGCTCACATCATGTGTAAATATTTCCTCTCATTCTATAGGAAGCTTTATTAGTACAGAACCTGTGCTAGAGTTGCTCAGGAAATCGATGACCTCGAAGTGCATCTTGAGATATGGAATTTATCACTGATAGATTTTTCTCATTGGGGAAACATCATTGAAAATGCATCTAATCATGGTAATAAATCACATTCATATATCTTCTTTGTATAATTTTGAAGTTTTGCAGTACAGTAAGTCCTCAGGATCCGAGTTTCCCATCAGCTGATTCACCAACTGCCAATTACATTAGTTGAATCAGCAGATGGAGTTGGTTGAATCAGAAGCTGCAGAACCCACAGATATTGAGGATAGACTATGCCATGTCACATGAACATCTGCAGATTTTGGTATGTGCTGGTATCTGTGGGAATCAAAGTCCTATGAATACAGAGAGACAACTGTACTTGAGATTACTTTAGATGTTCATGTATACCAATGATTCCTTCTTATTTATTTATTTATTAATTTTTTAAAATTTAAGTTTATCTATTTTAATTGGAGGCTAATTACTTTATAATATTGTATTGGTTTTGCCATACATCAACATATATCCACCACGGGTATACATGAGTTCCCCATCCTGAATCCCCCTCCCACCTCCTTCCCTGTACCATCCCTCTGGGTCATCCCAGTGCACCAGCCCCAAGCATCCTGCATCCTGCATCGAACCTGGACTGGCGATTCATTTCTTATATGATATTATACATGTTTCAATGCCATTCTCCCAAATCATCCCACCCTCTCCCTCTCCCACAGAGTCCAAAAGAGTGTTCTATACATCTATGTCTCTTTTTGCGCTTTCACATACAGGGTTGGTAATGATTCCTTATTTTAATTGGATTTAATTTCCTTTATTTGAGGCATGGACTAACTAGATTGTTGAAATTTATTAAGGTGTTAAATTATATGAATCTAAGCATTAATAAAATGAATAAATTTCATTATCCTGCATTTTTACATTATGGACTACACAAGTCATCTAAAATGTTAATTTAGATGCACATAACATATTTTGTTACAAGGGTCTACTGGAGGGAAAATGTTGAACCAAATGTGATATGTATCTGGTATTTCTACAGCTACTGAACCGTATTAAATTGAAAATTCCTTAACTACATTAAAAATTAAAAATTTTCTGCAATTCATAATGTCTTATAAAATCTATTGTGTGAAAAATTTGCTTATATTCCTGCTGTGCTTAGAAATTTACAAAAGTCATTAATATTTATTTACACTCTAGGATGGAAGAGTCTCTTTAGATTATATTTCTCTTTACTTCAGATTTTAAATACAAGCTTCATCTTGACATTCATACCACATATTAACACATAAAATTGCCTCTTTTTCACATACATAATACATATATTCTATAATTAAAACACTTAGGTAATCCTTGTTGAAACTTAATTTATGTTACTTGATAAGACTATAGAGAAGACATGTCTCTTCCATGATATCTTGCATTCAAGTTCATATTTACAGCCTTGTTAATGTGATAGATATAATAAAATTGCAGTAAAATCAAGAGCAAGCTTAGGATATAATATATAAAAGTTATGGAGCACACTGCCATAATGTTCAATTCCTTTTTGTATTATTATAATTCTGATTGTGCTCTCCTGTGACAAGCATTATAATGAGAAGGAAAAATGCACAAAATTAATTTATTCTGAAGACAAAGATATTAATGAGGTGAAATGAGAGAATACACTTAAAATCTCTAACTGTCATTATATAAGTTTTACAGCTTCTATACTTCATGGCTTTATAAAATGAATTCTAACTTTACTTTTTATTGTAAGAGGATTCAGCAACAGAGGGATCTGGTAGGATGAAGGATTAGTACTTCTAATAGAGTACAACTCAGATATAATTCTTAGTTTTGCTTACAGAATTAAGGAAATTTTTTGCATTGTAGTGTGATAGATATTCACATATATATAATGTCCAAGATAAAACATTTTACTTTATTTTTGGTTGATGATCCACCTGAACTCTATAAACAATTTGAATGCACTAGATATTGATTTAATTGCTTAGTTAATTCTTCAGATCATTGTATAGGATAGGTGCTGATATAATCCCTACTTAGTTACAGAAAGATAATTTAACCAGACCACAAAGATGTTATATGACAGAGCCAGGATTCAAAACCAGAAATCCAGAGCTCATATGCTTAACCACTCTACCATACTCCTCCTAGTCAACATGACACATATTCATGTTTTCACAGACTATCATGTGTTGAAATCTGTGATTATCACAGTGGAAGATTTCAAAATTCTCTACTTTTATTTTTCTTATTAATATTAAAATGAACTATGATAACCATGGAACTAAATATTAGTTATTCCCTTTTTATAAAAGAAATGATGTCACAAGTATTTATATCATCCTCGAGTGTTTCTAATTTGCCTGAGAGAGAGATGTTCGTAAGTTAGGATCTATGGATATTTCTTTACCTTCCTAGGCTTGTTGCTGCTGCTGCTGCTAAACGGCTTCGGTTGTGTGACTCTGTGCAACCCCATAGACAGCAGCCCACCGGCGCCTCCCCGCCCCCACGCCGCCGCCACCCCTGTCCCTGGGATTCTCCAGGCAAGAATACTGAAGTGGGTTGCCATTTCCTGAAAGTGAAAAATGAAAGTGAAGTCGCTCAGTCGTGTCCGACTCTTAGCAACCCCATGGACTGCAGTCTATCAGGCTACTCTGTCCATGGGATTTTCCAGGCAAGAGTGCTGGAGTGGGGTGCCATTGCCTTCTCCTTCCTAGGCTTGTTAACAAAATGCAATTCTAGGCCATTGTAGATTCCATAACAGACATATTGTTAGCAATCTTTTTTGCCACTGACGTGAGTTCATTATTTATGTGATGACTCATAGGAGCTGTCACAGCTAATATTGAGCATGGCATAGCTGAAAAATATTAAAGAGATTGAGAGTTTAAGAAGTTCATTTTGTATCACTCCCATACAGACTGTGTTGTGCTGTGCTTAGTCGCTCAGTTGTGCCCAACTCTTTGCGACCCCATAGATGAGGATTCTCCAGGCAAGAATACTGAAGTGGGTTGCCATGCCCTCCTCCAGGGGATCTTCCCAACCCATACACACCACTATATTTAAAACAGACAACCAACAGGGACCTACTGTATAAAACAGAGAACTCTGCTCAATATTCTGTAATAACCTAAATTGGAGGAGAATTTGAAAAAGAATAGATATATGTATATGTATAACTGAATCGCTTTGCTATATACCCGAAACTAACACAATGTTGTAAATCGACTGTACTCCAATATAAAATAAAAATTTTAAAAATATATCAACCACCTCAAAAGAAAGCTAATTTTAACAGCAATGTATTAATTTGTTGGGCAACTTATCAGAATAACATGATAAAGGCATTCTCTCACCACAAATATGATATTAGTCTCTTTTTGTAGAGGTAGAATTTTCGTCACATAATTCTTACTGTGGGGAAAGTCACATAGCTTTGTGCTAGAAGAGAGTGCCATAGAATTTGGTTTAAAAGGGTGAAAATATTGTAAGTAAACAGTTGCTATAAATAACCTGTGGTGCTTTGTAAGAATAGTCAATCTTGAGAGTCTACACTTTATATTTTTCTGTTGTTATCTATAGAGACTAATATCTGAATTACTACTTAATTAAAACTATTAGTCCAACACTTACATTGACAGATATATACACACATATATATAGACACTGGATATCTTCTGAAACATTATGGAATAAAAGTATTTGTTCATTGCTATCGTGCAAATGGTCAAACAGATATCACTCTGCTGAGCCCTTCAAAAATATGCATTGCTGTTAGAAGTCTTACATTCTAATGTTCATTCCAGAATCACCTCTATAAATGTACAAAAAATACATTGGTAATATTTTAAAACTTGTCTGTCAGGGGACTGAGAAAGGAAATATATGGCTTACAATTTGTCTTTCTGAGTGATTTTTTTTTTTAAGAAAATAGATTTCACACAATTTGGTCTGCATGCACAGAAGCATACAGGTACTTATTTATCAGAAAAGCTAAAAAATAAAAATAAAAAAAAGGACAGGAAGGAGAATTGAAAATCTAAAGAACAAACTTTAAGAATAATTTCAAGCAGGACTTTGGCTACAAAACTTCTCATGTATTTTCATGATCAAGCTTGACTCGTGACCAAAAGATGATATTTATATTTAAAGAATCTTAAGAATTTTGGAGAAATATTCTTCACTAGGATATTTATTGTTTCCAACCAAAAATGCAATTTTTCATACATTCAGTAAATCTCAAAAATTCCTTATAAGAGTCAAGCCAAGAAATTTGGATTTTTTGTATTTTTATATTGTTTTTCATTACTGACCAATATTATGCAGGTATTTCTAAAAAATACAGAATCAGTAACCTGTGTTCTCAGAATATTCCTGCAATCTCCCTTTTTACCTTTGCATACAGGAAATGTGTGAACCTTTGACCATCTATCACCAAGTACATCCAATCTGTCACTTTTGCTAAAACTGTGATGTTACTCGTATTACTTCAGCTTGACTTACTTATACGCATCCTTTAGTATGATGCATCAGTGATAGAAATAATTATGCAAATTCTGAAAATTAATTGTTCATAACATAAAAAATGCATTGGAAATAGCTTCAACAAAGTCATCTAAACTGATTATTAAGAATTAAGATAATGCTTATGATATCAAATTCAAACTATATACCTATTACCTTTATTAAATTATTCCCAATAATTTCAGTTCAAATTATCATAATTGTTCGTATGGTAGAACTTTGCATTGTCATTTTCCAATTTTTATATGCTAGCAAAATTTGAAAAAAAAAACACTAAGCAAAATATTGAATATTCATTAATTCAAGTTAACTATTACTTTTTTATACATGCTTATGACTAAAATTTCTTATCAAGACATTAGACAAGTAAGTGACAGGCAAATGTGTCTCCTGTAAAATGTTTTTTAAGTTTTACAGACTTGAAAATATATAATTGTATAACTAATTTCCATTTTTCAAATTTATCTTTAAGTTTTAAGACAAGTTAACTCTCTAGAAATATTGAGAATAAAAAAATGACATTAGCAAAAAGCAAATATCAGGAGCTGGATAAAAGGATTAAGAATAAATCAGGTTGCATATAAGTTAGAAAATATTATTTTTCTGAAACAAATGATCTTGTCATGATTAAATCTTAGGATTTTATTTTTATTTAATGGGGGAGATAACTTTAAAAATAAGAAAACTTGCTCTAGGCAATCCATTAGTCATCTAACTATATTGACTTTGTCATTGACAGAGAATATTCTGTGATTATCTTCCTGCCAATAGGCATGTATTTTACTAGTGTTAGGGCTTTCCAGATAGCTCAGTTGGTAAAGAATCTGCCTGCAATGTAGAAGACCCCAGTTCGATTCTTGGATGGGGAAGATCCCTGGAGACGGGATAGGAGACCCACTCTATTATTCTTGGGCTTCTCTTGTGGCTCAGCTGATAAAGAATCTGCCTGTAATGCAGGAGACCTGGGTTCAATCCCTGGGTTGGGAAGATCCCTTGGAGAAGGGAAAGGTTACCCACTCCAGTATACTGGCCTGGAGAATTCCATGGACTGTACAGTCAGTCCATGAGGTCGCAAAGAGTTGGACACGACTGAGCGACTTTACTTTCACTTTACTGCTGCTGCTAAGTTGCTTCAGTAGTGTCCGACTCTGTGAGACCCCATAGACGGCAGCCCACCAGGCTCCCCAATCCCTGGGATTCTCCAGGCAAGAACACTGGAGTGGCTTGCCATTTCCTTCTCCAATGCGTGGAAGTGAAGTCGCTCAGTCGTGTCCGACCCTCACTTTACTAGTATTGCCCAATTTATTATTTTTCTTTTTTTTTCTATTATTTTTTAACTTTAAAATATTGTATTGGTTTTGCCCTATATCAACATGAATCCGCTACAGGTATACATGTGTTTCCCATTCTGAACCCTCCTCCCTCCTCCCTCCCCGTACCATCCCTCTGGGTTGTCCCAGTGCACCAACCCCAAGCATCCAGTATCCTGCATGGAACCTGGACTGGAGACTCGTTTCATATATGATATTATACATGTTTCAATGCCATTCTCCCAAATCATCCCACCCTCTCCCTCTCCCACAGAGTCCAAAAGACTGTTCTATACATCAGTGTCCCTTTTGCTGTCTCCTATACAGGGTTACTGTTACCATCTTTCTAAATCCCATATATATGCGTTGCTGCTGATACTGCTGCTAAGTCACTTCAATCATGTCCGACTCTTTGCGATCCCATAGACAGCAGCCCTCCAGGCTCTGCAGTCCCTGGGATTCTCCAGGCAAGAACACTGGAGTGGGTTGCCATTTCCTTCTCCAATTCATGAAAGTGAAAAGTGAAAGTGAAGTCGCTCAGTCTGCTGACTCTTAGCGACCCCATGGACTGCAGCCACCAGGCTCCTTCATCCATGGGATTTTCCAGGCAAGAGTGCTGGAGTGGGGTGCCATTGCCTTCTCCGATATATGCGTTAGTATACTGTATTGGTGTTTTTCTTTCTGGCTTACTTCACTCTGTATAATAGGCTCCAGTTTCATCCACCTCATTAGAACTGAAACAAAGTATATTATTAATATAACTCAGCTAGTATTAATTGTCTTTATTATGCAATATTTATGGTTTCTGTAATTTCATCATTAAAATATTTTTAATAAAATACTGTATATATACATAATGGGAAATAAATGCACTGAATGACTAGTAAGCACAGATTCATGTATTAGGCAGCATACACTGTGGTAACTTGGACTTGTAATTTCCTAAGTGCCCAGGTATATCAAGACAGAGCCTGTCCTTTAATAGCTAATAATCAGATAACTCAAGGTTATACAAATAATTTCAGCAAATTAGTAAGAACTAAAATATGTCTGTTCTTTGCTGTTGTTCAGTCACCGAGTCGTGTCCGACTCTTCAACCCCATGGACTGCAGCATGCCAGGTTTCCCTGTCCTTCATCATCTCCCAGAGTTTGCTCAAACTCAAATCCATTGAGTGGGTGATGCCATCCAACCATCTCATCCTCTGTTGCCCCCTTCTCCTCCTGCCTTCAATCTTTCCTGGCATCAGGGTCTTTCCAAGTGAGTCAGCTCTTTGCCTCAAGTAGCCAAAGTATTGGAGCTTCAGCATTAGTCCTTTCAATAAATATTCAGGATTGGTTTCCTTTAGGGTTGACTGGTTGGATCTCTTTGCAGTCCAGGGGTCTCTCAAGAATTCTCCAGCACCACAATATGAAAGCATCAATTCTTTGGCGCTCAGCCTTCTTTATGGTCCAACTCTAACATCCATACATATCTACTGGAAAAACCACAGCTTTGACTATATGGACCTTTGTTGGCAAAGTGATGTCTCTGTTTGGTAATATACTGTCTAGGTTTGTAATAGATTCCTTCCTAGTGCTTCCTAAGGCCCACTTGACTTCACACTCCAGGACATCCTAGCTCTAGGATGTGAGTGACCACACCACTGTAGTTATCTGAGTCACTAAGACTTTCTTTTTATAGTTCTTCTGGGTATCCTTGCCACCTCTTCTTAATCTCTTCTGTTTCTATTAGGTCCTTACCATTTCTGCCCTTTTCATGCCATCCTTGCATGAAATGTTCCCTTGATATCTCCAATTATCTTGAAGAGATCTCTAGTCTTTCCCATTCTATTGTTTTCCTATATTTCCCTGCATTGTTCACTTAAGGAGGCTTTTTTTTTTTTTTTTTTAATCTCTCCTTGCTGTTCTCTGGAACTCTGCATTCAGTTGGATATATCTTTCCCCTTGTAAACATCAACACAAAGATATTTGTAATCAATATTTAATGCTGGAAATGAAGTGGGAATCTAGGTAAAAGAGCATTCATAGCTTGGTGGTAATAGTAACAATAAGCTAACAGAGCAACTGGAAGTTTAACAAATAGGGAAAGAGATGGTCCAGAGGAGCCCTTGTAGAATCAGAGACAACAGTGGGGTTTGGGAAGGCTATATACAGGAGCAGTCAGGTTTAAAAATGTTCCCTGGGCCACATGCAGATCCACAAAGAGTGGAAGACTCACTGCCATTAGGGGCTTAAGCACAACCTTGACCAAACACTGGCTGAACAATGTGGTAGTCTGACATAAAGGCAGCTCCTAGGAAGACTGACTTTAAAATTACACACATCCCTGTCATCTAGAAGCCTGTGTGCATGACCAAAATTGAGCCCTTTCAGAGGTAATCAGGGAGGGAGAATGCAGTCTACTAGTCCCTAATTGAAAATAGAGGAAAAAAAAATGTAAACTTGATCCGTGATAGCAGCCTCCAAGGTATCACATTCAATGGAAGTGGGTCAAAATCTAACTGGTTAAACACAACAATCTTTGACCAATAAATGGCTTAGGCTGTTTCAGAGCTAAAATATAAAGACAAGAAAAACATCTGAGAAAGTACATCTGAGACTTCACACTGTGGGGGAAATAGATTTCAGAGAGTTATTTCAGCCAAGTCACTAAACAAATAAATGACCAGGAAAACAGCAACATCAACATCAAACCCTTGGGAGGAAGGAGCCTAGAGGATTAAGATCCAGAGCTGTTAAATGTGTTTTCTAAAAGGTTCAGTTTTCAAGTAAAAATTATGAGACACAAAGAAACAGGAAAGTGTGATCCATATATAGGGAAATTGAAAACTTTTAAACACTGCTTAGTGAAGAGGACCAGATGTTACACTCCACAGACAAAAAACTTCAAAGGCATAATAAATGGAAGGTTGCCCCATGCTTATGGATGGGAATGATTAATATTAAGATGGCAAGAATCCCCAAATTAGCGTCCAGATGCAATGTAGTCACCATCAAAATCCCAGATGGCTTTTTTTTTTTCAGAAATGGACAAGCTCATCTTAATACTCATATAGAATTACAATGTCTCAGAATAGTCAAAGGAATCAGTTAAAACCAGTACTCATGACAATTCGGCTTAGAGTGTTTATGTACTTTATTTTCAGTGTAGCTTTATTCATAATAGTTCTTAACTGAAACAGTCTGAGCCTGTTAACAAGTGAATGAAGAAATGGCAGTATAGCCATGCAATGGTGAATTTTTTTCACAGTAAAATAATAATAACAACTAGTAATATACTCTACAGTATGAAAGAATCTCAAAATTTGTTGAGGGAAGGAATACAGACACAACATCCATATACCAGTATTCCATTTACATAAACAGGGTTTTATATTCTTTAGAGGAAAAAAATTCTTGTCTGTGAACAGAAATCATTTGCCTTATGTGGGCAGGAAAAATTTCTATTGCTTTAAGTTTACTGTAACTTTACCCTACAGGATTTGTAAAACAGTCTAGTCACTAGCAAATCAATCTGAAGTGCACACGTCTGTTAACATAATCCCTTGAGGTCTGACAGAAAATTCCCAGCATTCTTCTCTTTTCAGAAGATTTATTTGCCTGTTTCTAGATGTTTTATCCAGGTGTAACAAGTGATTTAAATGGGTAATGCTTTGATGGAATGAATTTGTATATTCTTAAGAAAAGCCTTAAGAAAACCCACCAAGGGCTTCCTTGGTGGTAAGGAATCCACCAAGAGGAGATGCACATTCGATCCCTGGATGAGGAAGATCCCCTGGAGTTGGAAATGACAACCCACACCAGTATTCTTGCCTAAGAAATCCCATAGATATAGGAGACTGGCGGGCTACAGTCCATGGGTTCAGACCCTTACCTATCGCAAAGAATCAGACATGACTGAGCAACTAACACACACACACACACACACACACACAGAGACACAAGAAAGGCCTCAGGTAAGGAAAGAGGTACCAAAAGAAAATGGAGCTTGCCAACCCTTAAATAGCCTCATGCCAATTAAGACACTAGGTTATTTGTCACTATCAATTAAGAATACATCTGTTCTTTGTATTACCAGGTTCCCCATTTTTGGATTCAACCAATTGTGATTCAACATATTTGGAAAAAAAATTCAGGAAGCTTCAAAACCCAAAACTTGACTTTTCTATGCACCAGCAAGTATTTACATAGCGTTTACATTTCATCTGGTATAATAAGTAATATAGAAATTATTTAAAGTATTTGGGAGGATGTACGTAGATTATTTGCAAATACTGAACCATTTTGTACAAGGGACTTGAGAGGTCACAGATTTGGATATCCTGCAAGAGTAGGGGGTAGTCCTGCAACCCCATGCATGGATCCTGAGGAGGGCTATATACTGTCTCTCAACTACCTTATCTAAATACACACAATTTAGTAGAGATGTTTAGTGTCTGTTCTGGTAATTTCAATAGTAAATAGGTATATTGAGAGCTCATATTGATGAGAATACTGAAGACACTGTTTGCCCAGGGAAGCAAATCTGCAAAAATGAAGGGAATTAGAACACTAGAGACATTCCTCTCTAGCATGAAACTGGGTATAGCCCACCTTGCATAGGAATTGCAAGGGTAAAAAGCCAGACCAAATGACTTGAATTTGGTGCAAAGGGGGATGCACACAGTAGTGAGCCCACTGTGTTTGGCTTTGGCCTTAATTCCTGCATAAATACTCTAAGTACAAAAAGGACAGCTAATGTAGAGATGAATATTACTGAGCTGTCACTACAACTGGTAGTTATTAATAAATACAGCAATAATCATGAAGGTGAAATGTGATACCTGAAACTAGGAAAATGTCTTATCAGAGTTGGTTGCCTTATAGAAAGGTAAAGGATAGATCCACTTGAATAACTACATATGCATAGAACAGCAACAACAACAACAACAACAAACTGTAAATTATTTTAAAATAACTCCAGGGGAGAGGATATCTGATAACCTCACCATTTTTTAATTAGTAAGGCAATTAAATTAGTAGTGCAAAAAAAAAAAAAATCCATTCCTCTAGGATTTATCAACTTTGGAAAGGTAGATATGAATCTGTATCTAAAATTTTTTCTCAGTATTCTTAAATAATAATTAGTTTATCTAAAGTCAGTGGCCCATGCTCCTACAGAAATGCATTATTTAATATTTACCTGGAGACTTGGTATCTGGGAGGGTAAGGCGAAAGCACAGGTCTGTCTTGACATGCATAACAGTAAGGATTTAGGTACAGAAGTCTCTGATTCCTAGAGAAAACAGATAACTTCTTCAACAACTATCAAGTTGACTATTTACTATTTGTGGGTCTGTTTTGTTAATCACAGGAAGAACAGGAAAATGAACTACCTCAGGCTTATGTTACCTGTCTGGCTCATTTGGCAGTTTGGTTTTTAAATATTTTATTAAAAAAAAATAAGCAAGATCAGGGAAACTGGGGTAACCAACTCATGCTAGTTTGTTTGAGATTTTCCCTGCTTTAATACCAGAAAGTTCCATGTCCCAGACTCTCCCTCAGTTCTGAGCAAAACCAGAATGGCTGTTCACTATTAACTGGACTATTCTGAAGGCAGGTAGAAAGAGTAGTGCAGTTATGTGCTTTCTCACCCATTTTCATGTTTCTTCCAAAGTACAAAACTAGGTAGTACAGACAAATGCCCACCAAGACTCAGGCAAACACGAATAATGTGATTAGGTGCACTGGAAATTGAAATAGAAATGTTCCTCTCCAGAGCAATGATCAGCTTGCTTTATTATCAAATGGTCTCCATATGGTCTAATCAAATGGTTTAACATTTTAATAAGGTTAGTATAATTTGTTCACTAAGATGATGAAATAACCGCCTAATCCATTTTAAAATTGTTGCTGCCTCTATTTTCGTGTAACATCTTATCATAAAGGGATAGAAAGGAGCCAAAACCATTAAAAATGTCAATGAGCGTTCAAGGAAAGCACATATCATGCTTCATATTCTAGGAAATGCAAGATTAACTCTTCTTTCCATAGCATATCATCGTCATTATATTAACATTCTAGCCTTTTGTCAAGTATTCTGCTCCTTTGAAGTCTAAAATTAAATTCACTGTTAGTTCACTTTAATGACCTTGGTTATGCCCCTAGTAAATAAGCACTCCTTTATGGGACTGTTGCATAGATCTCTATTTAACATACAGCTAACCTAAAAGGGCAGTGTTCAGTGACTCACATCTGGGTGATTATTTTGTTGCTAATAACTCGCTTCTCTAAGGAATCAATCTGTACTTTGAACCATGATGATTCTTAAATCAAAAGTAGCAAAACCTGTGGGGAAAGAGACATTTATAGTTGAAAATATTGATTTATGTATGCCAGAACTTGGCTTCAGGTGTTATTATCTTTCACCTGTATGAAATAAGAAAATGAGTTTTCATCAGTAGAACCCATTATTTGGAATGAATTGGACTTGTGGAATTAAAAGAAGATAGTCGATATACCTTACACCTATACCGTGAAATTCAATCTTAGATTAGCTTCTTA
Source organism: Bos grunniens (assembly GCF_055505025.1). Taxonomy (NCBI): domain Eukaryota; kingdom Metazoa; phylum Chordata; class Mammalia; order Artiodactyla; family Bovidae; genus Bos; species Bos grunniens. Next base: position 25,691,887 of record NC_141181.1, read on the forward strand.
AAAAGAAACTGTAAGTGATAATTTTCTTCAAATAATGATACCAGATGCTACAAATAGCATGTCTTCAAATGTAATACTAAAAGCTATGCAATATTGATGATTATTTATTATTTATTTTATTAATGAATTTCATTTATTCCATATAAATAATATTATCATTCAACAGACCTACTTCTTTATTAGTTATTTGTTTTTTGAACCAAGCATGAACTAAACACTTAGATGCTAGGGACTAAGACATTTGTCTGAGGAATCAAAGATTAGGCTCTGGCAGTTCAAGGTGTGCCATTCACACAACTGAACTTGACCTTGTTTTAGGTATGATATTGGCAAAAAAAAAAACCACACACACACAACTCATATTACCAGGGAGAAACCATCTTAGCATAGATAATTTAAATGTTTCAGGATCAAAGTCAACTATTACCTGTATTTAAGTTCATGTGTTACAAATAAATGCTACTTTAAGTAAAATAGAAATTTGTTATTCAAAATCCCCTAATATTCTTATAGTTTGGTAATATTTAACACAGTGTGTATATATTTCATAACTGAAACAGAATGATGTATAAATCAATAACCATGTGTTTCACTTAGGAAAGTCAATACATTTATTGTAGAGTATTTTTCATCTTTAGATGGATCTTTTAGAAAAAGATGCACATAATCCCTAGACTGAAAGCAGAAATGGGTATCAATAGAAAGAACTGTAACACTTGCTAATATTTCACAGATTTTTACTATATCATTTTAGTTTTAGTTCATTCAAATTTTTGTGTTAATTACTCATCCGTTTCTATCTGGTTTATGGTCAAGTAGGAATTAGTGTTTTGTTGTTGCTTTCTTTTTTTTTCCTTAAGTTTTATGACTTCAAAGGGCATATATTTTGTTTCAGGTAACCTGTAATACATTTAATTACTAGAGGTAAAAAAAAATTTTTTTTGATCCCTTCTAAGGACCCAAGATTTTTACATATTATGTTCAATTTTCAGAGAACCCAGTAAATCAAATATAATAGTTTTCCCTTTTATATATGAGTGAGTATGCTAGAGTGCTCATATTTTATAGAAGACCACTGGCTCAAAACATGACCATTCAGACTCAAATCCTTTCTTTCTTTACCCTGTTAGAGTGTCTTATTGCAAAAATTTAGAACTATTCTTAGAATGAAGGAATAACAGGATATATAATTCTAATCCTTGTTCAATGCAGAGGTTTTCTACTTGTCAATAGAATTCATTTTCACCAAATTTCTGAGATATAATACTTACCTCAGTCATTCAGAAGTCTTAGAGATTTCTTAAGGTTGTACTGGGAGGCACTGAAGTTCCCTCAGCTCTGTGACAAAGCTGGTGTGTGCTCTCCAAGCCAAAATGATAACACAGGATAGAACAATGTGGAAATGTGTACTAGGCAAAGGCTATTTTGTGTAGTTTTCCCAGAAAACATCAGAAATTTTGATTTGTTGATACAGATTAGGATTTATTGTGCTTATCAGATATGAACAAACAGTATATGAATAAAATTAATATATATCCAAGAGTCATAGAAAAATTATACATTAACTCATGTGTATAAACCATTGTTTCTGGAATAAGAGGAAAGAGAATTCTACCATTCCTTTATCTGCTGCTGCTGCTGCTGCCGCTGCCAAGTCACTTCAGTCGTGTCCGACTCTGTGAGACCCCATAGATGGCAGCCCACCAGGCTCCCCCATCCCTGGGATTCTCCAGGCAAGAACACTGGAGAGGGTTGCCATTTCCTTTATCACTGTTACTCAGGAAAGTCAAACTTTTGGAGGGGTTTCTGTCATTGACACTCCAGTGGGCTACAAAGCATGCAGTTTTAAAAGTCCCACCCAGCCTAACCTGCTCTTTCCTTAACATCTCAGTTTGTTATTAAGCATATCTACAAAAATGTCAGAGAAAATGACACTACATAAGCTTCCTTTCTTTTCTCTGACTGAAGATAGAAAAGTTGAAATATATGAAAACTATACTTTAAAAAAATGTAATTTTGTGCAAGCTACCAAAGCCCTCTCAGCATCAGTGTTCTTACATGTAAAATAAGCACTGATATATTTTTCAAGAATTCATTGTGAGACTGTAATGAGATAATTTATTACAGCACTGAGCCTAGGGGTTGGCACAGAGTATTTCTAGCTTCTAATATAATTTTCTAGCAACTAATTTATGCCTGTATTTCATTAAAATATACTGGCTATTTTAGGTCTTCAATTCAGATATTAAATATTTCAGTGGATCTTAGTTGTAATTGATATTTTATATCTATTTTACATTGTAATGTTCAAAGTACATATAATTTATACTTAAACAAACTTACTCAACAATTAAAATGATCAGTTTACAAAATGAAGATTGTCAGCAAAATTGTTGCTTCACTTCTGTATAATATAAAGAAGTGAAGTGAAAGTTGCTAAGTCGTGTCCAATTCTTTGGAAACCCACGGACTATACAATCCATGGAATTCTCCAGGCCAGAATACTGGAGCGGGTAGCCTTTCCCTTCTCCAGGGGATCTTCCCAACCGAGGGATCAACCCAGGTCTCCTGCATAGCGGGCTGATTCTTTACCAGCTGAGCCACCAGGGAAGCCCATAAAGTAGTAAGTTCAGTTCAGTTCTCTCACTCAGTCATGTCTGACTCTTAGTGACCACATGAACTACAGCACTCCAGGCCTCCCTGTCCATCACCAACTCCCAGATCCTGCCCAAACTCATGTCCATTGAGTCGGTGATGCTATCCAACCATCTCATCCTCTGTCATCCCCTTCTCCTCCTTACCTCAATCTTTCCCAGCATCAGGGTCTTTTCAAATGAGTCAGCTCTTTGCATCAGGTGGCCAAAGTATTGGAGTTTAGCTTCAACATCAGTCCTTCCAACGAACACCCAGGACTGATCTCCTTTAGGATGAACAGGTTGGATCTCCTTGCAGTCCAAGGGACTCTCAAGAGTCTTCTCCAACACCACAGTTCAAAAGCATCAATTCTTCAGCACTCAGCTTTCTTTATAGTCCAACTCTCACATCCATACATGACCACAGGAAAAACCATAGCCTTGACTAGACGGACCTTTGTTGGCAAAGTAATGTCTCTGCTTTTTAATATGCTTTCTAGGTTGGTCATAACTTTCCTTCCAAGGAGTAAGCGTCTTTAAATTTCATGGCTGCAATCATCATCTGCAGTGATTTTGGAACCTCAAAAAATAAAATCAGCCACTGTTTCCCCATCTATTTGCCATGAAGTGATGGGACCGGATGCCATGATCTTTGTTTTCTGAATGTTGAGCTTTAAGCCAACTTCTTCACTCTCCTCTTTCACTTTCATCAAGAGGTTCTTTAGTTCTTCACATTCTGCCGTAAGGGTGGTATCATCTGCATATCTGAGGTTATTGATATTTCTCCCAGCAATCTTGATTCCAGCTTGTGTTTCTTCCAGCCCAGTGTTCCTCATGATGTACTCTGCATATAAGTTAAATAAACAGGGTGGCAATGTACAGCTTTGACGTACTCCTTTTCTTATTTGGAACCGGTCTGTTGTTTCATGTCCAGTTATAACTGTTGATTCCTGACCTGCATATAGGTTTCTCAAGAGGCAGGTCAGGTGGTCTGGTATTCCCATCTCTTTCAGAATTTTCCATAGTTTATTGTGATCCACACAGTCGAAGTCTTTGGCATAGTCAATAAAGCAGAAATAGATGTTTTTCTGGAACTCTCTTGCTTTTTCCATGATCCAGCGGATCTTGGCAATTTGATCTCTGGTTCCTCTGCCTTTTCTAAAACCAACTTGAAGATCTGCGAGTTCATGGTTCACATATTGCTGAAGCCTGGCTTGGAGAATTTTGAGCATTACTTTACTAACGTGTGAGATGAGTGCAATTGTGCAGTAATTTGGGCCTTCTTTGGCATTGCCTTTCTTTGGGATTGGAATGAAAATTGACCTTTTCCAGTCCTGTGGCCACTGCTGAGTTTTCCAAATTTGCTGGTATATTGATACAGCACTTTCACAGCATCATCTTTCAGGATTTGAAATAGCTCAGCTGGGATTCCATCACCTCCACTAGCTTTATTCATAGTAATGCTTCCTAAGGCCCACTTGACTTCCCATTCTAGGATGTCTGGCTCTAAGTGAGTGATCGCACCATCATGATTAACTGGGTCATGAAGATCTTTTTTGTATAGTTCTTCTGTGTATTCTTGCCACCTCTTCTTAATATCTTCTGCTTCTGTCAGGTCCATACCATTTCTGTCCTTTATTGAGCCCATTTTTGCATGAGATGTTCCCTTGGTATCTCTAATTTTTTAAAGATATCTCTAGTCTTTCTTTAAAAGATCTCTAGTCTTTCCTGGAGAAGGTGATGGCACCCCACTCCAGTACTCTTGCCTGGAAAACCCATGGATGGAGGAGCCTGGTAGGTTGTAGTCATGGGGTCGCACAAAGTCGGACACGACTGAAGCAACTTAGCAGCAGCAACAGCAGTCTTTCCCATTCTATTGTTAGAGGTTGACAAATTAAAAACAAACTATTGAATATAATTCATACAAATTCTTTTCCTATTTGGGAAAAGGGAGTGCAACAGACATGTACTCATATATTTATGCAGTTCCTTACTTGTAAGTTATCAAGTACTGATCATTTTCATTTAAACAGTTGATGAGAGGCTATGGTCTACCTGATATGTAACTAAGAAGCCATTTGAGAAGATTCTTATTCCACTGTCAAAATGAATCATGCTTGTTATATCTTAGACAATAAGAGGTGATCAATCCCCACATGTACTTGTATTCATATCTGTATTCATCTTATAAACTCGGAATCATAACTTCATTGTCTTCAGTAAATCTTAAATATTTTCAATTTTTATCATTTTTATTTATTTCTCCTTGTTTTAATTTTGGGTTTCTTTATTACTCTTTACTATTTATGGAGTGAATTTTTACAAATTCCTGAGGATACAATTTATTTTCATATCATTAATTGCTGTTTACAGTTTATGGTATGTATGTATATTGGATTATACTTTCTTTCATTCTCCCATCCATTTCTAGTAAAATAACATATTGATGGAAACAACTTCCATAAGGAAAAATTGAAATATTAATATAATTGCTGCATGTATGCTCAGTGGTGTCAAACTCTTTGCAACCTCATGGACTGTAGCCTGCTACTCTTCTCTGTCCATGGGATTTCCCAGGTAAGACAATTGGAGTCAGTTGCCATTTACTCCTCCTGGGGATCTTCGCAACCCAAGGATCAAACCTGAGTCTTCTGCATGTCCTGCGGATTCTTTCACCACTGAGCCACCTGAGAAGCCTAATATAAGGCTACTTGATGCTATAGGTCTATTCATTAAAATCTATGTATACCAATAACAGTTGTTACATTTATCTAGTTAAATGAAATAGTTAAAAAAAGAAATAGTTCATTTAAAAAGTAGGATAAAAACAAGGGAAACTTATGCCTGAGAATGTAGACACCCTGTTTTACTAGAGTGTCCTGGTATGCAGGATGAAGAAAGTTTGGATGCAGAAAAAGTTTAAAAGTATGTATCATTAAAGTTATCAAGTGTAACTGCACTGTTCACTTTAATGCATAGACTATGTGGTATTCAAGATGAATTACATGGCAAAATAAATAGTCTTCCCATAACAACTATGTATTTATATTGTAATAAAGATTTTTAAAAATAAACCTCCTCTCTCTCTCTCACTCTCCCTCAGTCTCTCCCTCCCTCCTGCTCCTCCAAACACACACACACACACATTTTTCAGTTTTGTATAAGTGCACAGTAACTGCAGAAGTTTCCATGGGTTTCTGCTTCATCATCTATTTGAGGCTCTGGTACTAATTACTTAGACAAATACGTTCATCAGATATTCTGGATGAATTGAGGCCTTTATCATGATGAAGTGTCCCACTTTATTCCTAATAATAGGTCTTGTTCTGACATCTAGTTTATTTAATATTACTATGTCTACTCTATTATTCTTAGTTGGTATTTGCCTGGTATATTGTTTCCCCTCTTTTAGTTTAATTTTTTTATGCATGCACATTTAAAAACCACTTTCTTGGAACGTCGCATAGTTTGGTCTTTTTTTTTTTTTTTTTTTCTTCTGGCAATGTTTGTCTTTTAATTTATCTGTTTAAACATGTATTCTTCAAGTGATAGCCACTAACAACACGTGGCTGGTGAGCTTTGAAATGTTGCTGAGTTGCTATCTGAGATATGTGCTGAAGTATATTCAATGATGTAGAATAAAATGTAGACTGTCTCATTGATGACATATTGATTACATGTTGAAATAATAATATTTTAAAATTATTTGTTTAAATATACTAAGTTAACCTTTTATTTCCTAACTTGGAAGATAGAAGTATTTATGTTAGTGGCTCCAATTGTATTTATATTGAATAGTTTTGATTCAGACCACTTACATTAAGGCAAATGGGTTTAAATCTACCATCTTGTGTGTGTGTTCTATTTATGTGCACTTCTTTTTTCTTCCTAATTCCATCTTTTTCTTCCTTCTGTTAAAGTGTTATTATACTTTATGAATGGTTGAAAATGCTTATAACAATGTTTCTATTTTGATTTTCCTCTTCTCATCTTTTGTGTTTTTTTGGCTTCATTATATTTAAACATATAATATAAAATCCACAATAAAGAATCAATTATCATTCAGAGATATTAAAAATCAGGGACATTGTGTCTTATATTTGTTGTTGTTTAGTCACTAAGTCACATCCTACTCTTCTGCAACATCATGGACTATAGCCTGCCAGGCTCCAGTGTCCATGGGATTTCCCAGGCAAGAATGCTGGAGTGGGTTGCCATTTCCTCCCCCAGGGGATTTTCCTGACCCAGGGGTTGAACCCGCTGGCAGGTGGGTTCTTTACCACTGAGCCACCGGGGAAGTCTTGTGTCTTATATGGATCCACATATTTGCACCTTAATGTATTCTTCATCCAATTGTGTATAAATAAGAATTTCTATTTGGTATTATTCTTCTTAAAGAACTTTGTAAACATCCTGGGAGTACAGGTCAATTAATGAAGAATTCTTCCAGTTTTCATTTTTCTAAAGCATCTGTGATTTAGTTTTGAAAGACGTTTTTACTCAGCATAAAATTCTGAATATGTAATTCTTATCTTTTCCTCCCATACATAATGTTTGTTTTTGTTTTCTGACTGCTTTAATAGAGTCTCTGTATGTTTGTAGCCATTTGTGCTTGGTGTGGTTTATTTTATGTTTATTCTACTTAAAGTTATTTTACTTTCCTATATCTGAGTTTTTATTGTTTTATTATATTTTTAAATATTTTCACCTTCATTCTGCAATTTGAATTATAATACATGTATATATCTTACAGATTACTCTAGGTCTATTCATTTTGTTTTTCTCAGTCTTGCCTTTTTTTATATTGGGTAGTGTCTATTGGTATGTTTTCAGACTCAATGATATCTTTTTCTGAAGTGTCAATTTTTCTGTTATTTATTATCCTATTCATTTTTTTAACTAAAATATTTTGTGTTCATATATAGAGGTTTCATTCATCATATTTTTAATTTTTCATTTCTCTCTTCATTATGTTCAAGTTTTTTAGTAATGATATTTACAATAGACCTTACAATATTGTAAGGTCTTCTGCTTATTTCATCTTCTCTATAATTGCTATTAATTTATTTTTTATATTTATGTATTATATTTTCCTGCTTCATTACTACCAGTTGTTTTTGTTTGGATGCTGTACATCATGGGATTTTGAGTTTTGAGTACTATATTCAAAGAGAATAAGACTTCGTTCTTGAACACACATAAATTAGTGATTAGTTTTGTCTTTTAGAAATTTGCCTTTAAGCATTTTTTTGCATATTTATGTGTGTCTAGAGTACTTTTTGCATGCATGCATGCTAAGTCACTTCAGTTGTGTCCAGCTCTGCAACCCTTGTGAACAGTAGCCTGCCAGGTTTCTCTGTCCATGGGATTTTCCAGGCAAGAATACTGGCGTGGGCTGCTATTTCCTTCTCTAGTGGATCTTCCTGACCCAGGGATGGAACCTGTGTCTCTTATGTCTCCTGCATTGGCAGGTGGGTTCTTTACCTCTAGCGCCACCTGGGAAGCCCAGAATAGTTTCTACTTTATTTTATTTATTTATTTATTTATTTTTGCTTTTATTTTTATTTTATTTTTTTTTAGTTTTATTTTATTTTTAAACCTTACAATACTGTATTGGTTTTGCCAAATATTGAAATGAATCTGCCACAGGTATACATGTGTTCCCCATCCTGAACCCTACTCCCTCCTCCCTCCTCATACCATCCCTCTGGGTCATCGCAGTGCACCAGCCCCAAGCATCCAGTATCGTGCATCGAACCTGGACTGGCAACTCGTTCCATATATGATATTATACGTATTTCAATGCCATTCTCCCAAATCATCCCACCCTCTCCCTCTCCCACAAAGTCCAAAAGACTGTTCTATACATCAGTGTCTCTTTTGCTGTCTCGTATACACGGTTATTGTTACCATCTTTATAAATTCCATATATATGCATTAATACACTGTATTGGTGTTTTTCTTTCTGGCTTACTTCACTCTGTGTAATAGGCTCCAGTTTCATCCACCTCATTAGAACTGATTCAAATGTATTCTTTTTAATGAACTAGTACAGCCACTATGGAGAACAGTGTGGAGATTCCTTAAAAAACTGGAAATAGAACTGCCTTATGATCCAGCAATCCCACTGCTGGGCATACACACTGAGGAAACCAGAATTAAAAGAGACATGTGTACCCCAATGTTCATCGCAGCACTGTTTATAATAGCCAGGACATGGAAGCAACCTAGATGTCCATCAACAGATGAATGGATAAGAAAGCTGTGGTACATATACACAATAGTTTCTACTTTAGGACTAATTTAGCCCCAGCCTGAGGAGGGCATGGCAACCCACTCCAGTATGCTTGCCTGGAAAATCTTGTGAACAGAGGGGCCTGGAGGGCTGCAGCCCCCATAGGGTCGCAAAGAGCTGGACACGACTGAAGTGACTTAGCAAGCACAGCCTCAGCCTAAGGTATGACCCTTTGGCAATCTCTACCCAGTGCCTTGTCTTTGTGAGACTTCCTGATTTGGCTGGTGGGAATGGAAACTCTTCCCAAGCTTATGAACTCAAAGAAAGGTTTGACCTATATTTACTGGTGGTTCTTTTCTTGATATTGTGAATTTCAAGCCCTAGTTTTATGCATAGGATAGTGCTCTGTCTAATATAATGTGACACAGAGACAAAAAATGAGCAAATGGTATTGGAAAAATGGTGCAAATAGACTTGCTCCATGCAGGATTGTCACAGACTTTCAGTTTGAAAACTGCAGTAACAGTAAGGCACAATAAAATGAGGGGTGCCTGCATAAGCTTCCTAAAGACCAAAACAGAGTCTGCCTCATCCATTATTGCGTGCCTGGTGGCTTCTATATTACCTGGACAATAATTTGTGTTCAACAATAATTAGTCACATAAATTAATAAATGAACAAATAGGAAGAGTCTTAAATAGTATAATTCCTGTATAAGCCCAGGCCACTCTGCTCTTTAACATATATGTAAAGGTAACTTAATTTCTACTCATACATTACCAAAAGCCACATGCCTTCCCAGACATTTCTAAACATTCCTAAGAGATAATGCTATGAGTCCTATCTAGAAGGGACCTCTTACTTCTGCTTAATTAATTTAATTTAGGGATGTTCTTATTATTCACATACATTGTTATTTTTATATTCTATATTGGCCAGATGGAGAACAGTGCTTTTTTTTTAAATGGAAATAGTCATAAAATAGAATAGATGTTTAACAGCACAGTTAATAGCACAAGCAATTTACTTGTTGGAATAAATAATATTTGTAAAAAACACACCTCTGAGATGCCTGTAGTGGTTACATAGACATCTAGATGACATCTAGAGTTTGACTACTGCTTGTAAAGTTGAATATTAGTCACACCTGTTCTTGAAAATTTGCTCAGTGTTTTGCTCAAATCACACTTTACCCTCTCACCACGTTGCTCTTTTCTTGCTCTCCCAATCTTCACTTCCCTTTTCTCCCTTCTTCTAGTGAATCATAGCAAGAAAACAACCAGCTAAACAACCCAATGACTAGTCAAACCATCAACCCACCCCAAACTCCCAAATCCTATCATATTCATAATTAGGGGAAATTGAGTGGTTCTAGCCCTCTGCTTTCAATTACAATTGAGGCTTCAGCCCTCTTCCCATGGGGCAAGGAATATGAAATCTTAAAAATGACTGTTTATCAGCCTAACAGATTTCAATTAATTTCCTATACAAAGGTTATTCATATACGCTTCTTCTATTTTAATAGTAAGGAGTGACTTTTTAGTTTTCTAATTTAATATGGAATTGTTTACTAGCCACATACCGCTTTTAATAAATAGATCATAGAGCATTTAAAGTCACCATTATGAGAAAAGCTTGAAAGAATTTGTTAAGATAGGAACAGATAATTGCAAAGTTTCAAGATTTATATAAATTGAAAAGAAAAGAAGAGAGAGGGTAGAAAGAAGGAAGAGAGGAAGGGAAGGAGGAGAAAGGAAAAGGGGGAAAGGAAGTAAGGGTCATTCCCCCCTTCATAATTATCCAAGATATTCAAGATGCCTATGTGGTACTGAATTATAATTCAACTTCTCCATCTAGCTACTCCTGCTTCCTTCACTTGCTTCATAGGGATTGTTCTGTAGACTCTTCCTAATATCCCACTTACGTACAAATCTCCATGTCTGACAACACATAGTCAATAGTGAGTAACTGACATGTTTGATGCCTGTAAATTTGGAAGGGGCCCAATAAATAGCACCCATCCTGTCTCTCTAAATTCTACAGTGTTAGGTAAGAGACATAGGTTTCTGCCAGATAGCAATCAAAATACTCTATTTTTCTTTTTAAATGACAAAGGCAAGGTTATGACTGAAATGTGTGGCAGTAAAGGGCTTCCTCAGAAGTAAGCAGTCTCACCTTATTGAAAGTTGGTGGGATAACTGTAGGCTTATTATTATAGAATAAAAATTTTACAAGGATTTAGATTTATGAGATAAAATAACAGAAAAGAATGTATCTTTTTTGAAGGCAAGTAATCCCAAGAAGAAAACAAAGAACTCAGTCAAGCAGAGATAGTTTCAATTCCTACATTTATCTAATTTTCTCATTTAGAGGGTAAAGCATCTGCCTGCGATGCAGGAGACCTGGGTTCAATCCCTAGGTCAGGAAGATCCCCTGGAGAAGGAAATGACAACCCACTGCAGTATTCTTGCCTGGAAAATCCCATGGACAGAGAAGCCTGGTAGACTACAGTCCCTGGGATTGCAAAGAGTCAGACACAACTGAGTGACTTCACTTTCCTCTTCCCCTCAGAAATGCTGATAACTTTTGGTTTTTGTTCTTTTTTTTTTTTTTTTTTTTGAGACAAAGCCTGAGATGATATGTAACACTAAGGAATGCCATTATACTGACACTGATTTTTCAGGTTATGCAGGATCTTAAATATGAGTGTTGACTCTCCTACATAGATAAATCTTTCATTAACCTACTTATTTGAGTGTAAGATATTCCCATGTGCGTCTAAGGATTATTCTTAGTCTTCTACCTCAGTACACATAGCTATATAGCTTTGTTTTCTGTAATAAAATCTACTAAAGCTCATCACAGCACGAGAGGATATGCTGACCTCATCCTACATCTTACTTTCTTCCCACAATTGGACATACTAATGAAGTTTCCATATTTCCATACAAATTTTTGTTTCTTGCTTCAGTTTCTTATTTTATTATTGCCTCAGCCTCTGCATTATAAAAACAAACAAGCAACACTAACAGTACTAATTCGTTCATTCTACCTTTGTTCTATCTTTGTGCAAATTTTACTTCTTTTGGATTTGACTCATATTTGAGATTTCACCTGTTATTTGAATAGCAGGAAAATGTCAGTTCATGGTAGCGCCTATTTTTCCTGAAGGCAGTTAGCATTTATTTTTAGCAATACTCGTTTTTTTCACAATTTAAACTATAGTATTTGATCTCATTGCCTCCTCTGTGTATTAATGAAGTTTGAGCACTAAGCGCCTAATTAATACTTACTAAATAACAGAATGATGGTTGAATGTGTGATACTTCTCTTGGCCTTGGATTATTAATGTCAAAGTGTTTATTGTTGTTCATGGAATTTTCTCTGTAGTAAAAGGTTTTCAGATGAGTCATATATTAGAAGGAATCTAAAGATTACCATTAATATTTGTGCCTATGAACAGTCAGGCAAATAAGAAAATATACTTCCTATGGTATTCTTTGAGAAATTACTGAAAAAGAGCCATTTCATTCCTTTAATGCAACTACCAAAGGGGTTTCAAATATGTGACATTTCTAAATAGTGGAATATTGTATTTGGGGTGAATCAAAGGACACTATACTATGGTAGAAATAACTTGAGCTTTGAAATCAGACAATTCATCTAGGATTTAAGTCTCCACTCTTCTCAACTATGTAACCTTGACAGTTAAACTCTTTGACTCTCATATTCTTTATTTTCAAATTGATAAGAATAATAAAAGATTTTATAGAAATGACAAGCAGTATACTAATGCATATATATGGAATTTAGAAAGATGGTAACAATAACCCGGTGTACGAGACAGCAAAAGAGACACTGATGTATAGAACAGTCTTATGGACTCTGTGGGAGAGGGAGAGGGTGGGAAGATTTGGGAGAATGGCATTGAAACATGTAAAATATCATGTAAGAAACGAGTTGCCAGTCCAGGTTCGATGCACGATACTGGATGCTTGGGGCTAGTGCACTGGGACGACCCAGAGGGATGGTATGGGGAGGGAGGAGGGAGGAGGGTTCAGGATGGGGAACACATGTATACCTGTGGCGGATTCATTTTGATATTTGGCAAAACTAATACAACTATGTAAAGTTTAAAAATAAAATAAAATTAAAAAAAAAAAAGAAATGACAAGCAAACATATGAAAAGATACCCACGTCTAATGTCATCAGTGAAATGCAAATTAAAATAATAATAAGATACCACTGCATACCTAATTGAATGGCCAAATCCAAACCTCTAATAAAACCAAGTGCCTATGAAGATGCGGAGCAACATTCCTTCCTGTTGGAAAGGCAGAATGGTGCAGCCACTCTGGAAGACAATTTGGCTACTTCTTACAAAACTAAACATATTCTATTGTAGGAGTAAGCATTCTTGCTCCTTGGTATTTATCTAAATGAATTGAAAACTTATGTCCAATTAAAAAAAAAAAACAACCCTGCACATGGGTGTTAATATTATATTTCTTCATAATTGCCAAAACTTGGAAGCAACCAAGATATCCTTTAGTAGGTGAATGGAATAATTAATGTGGTACATCCAAACAACAGAGTATTATTAAGCACTAAAAAAAAGCTCTATTAAGCCATGAAAAGACAGGGAGGAATCTTAAATGCTCATTACTAGGTAAAAATGGGGCTTCCCCCATGGCTCAGTGGTAAAGGCTCTGCCTGCCAATGCAGGAGATGTGGGTTTGATCCCTGGGTCAGGAAGATCCCCTGGAGAAAAAAAGGACAACCCACTCTGCTATTCTTGCCTGGGAAATCCCATGGACAGAGGAACCTGGTGGACTATAGTCTATGGGGTCACGAGAGAGTCGGACATGACTTAGCAACTAAACAACACGTGAAAGAAGTCAACCAGTAAGGGTTACATACTGTCATTCCAACTCCATGACATTCTGGAAGAGGCAAAACTAAAGAGACAGTAAAAAGGTCACTGATTTCCAGGGTTGGGGGTAGGGAGAGATGAATAGTCCAAGCACAGAGGATTTTTAGAGGGATGAAATTAGTCTATCCATTACTATATATGTGTGCTAAGTAGTTTCACTCATGTCTGACTCTGTGACCCTGTGGACTGTAGCTTGCCAGCCTCCTCTGTCCATGGGATTTTTCAGGCAAGAATACTGGAGTGAGTTGCCATGCCCTCCCTCCTTCAGGGGATCTTCCTGACCCAGGGATTAATCTCTTGTCTTATGTCTCCTCCATTAGCAGGCAGGTTCTTTACTACTAGAACCACCTGGAAAGCCCCTTTATTACTACATGGTGGATATATCTCTTCATACATTTGCCCAGACTCACAGGATATACAACACAGAGAGTGAGGTTATGCATGTGTGGGGGCAGGCGGTATGTAGGAAATCTTGAAATCTCAGTTTTGCTTTGAACATAAAACCACTCTAAAATGTAAAGACATTAAAAATGGTACTACTTCAAAGTGTTGTTATAAGAATTAGATGTAATCATCTAATACTGGCACAAAGTCATTATTTAACTCAGGCTCAACTAAATTGCATCATATCTTAATATTCTGTGAATGATGGGAAATATGTTCATCACAGTTCTTTTATATTCTGACTCCCATTGCAGATGTTTTACTCAAGATTCTTGAACCTTGTCTAACTACCTTAATTCTGTTATATAAAGTAATATTCTTTGAATAGTCAATATTTTGGTTATGGTTTTCAAAATAAAATAAATTTTTATGAAGAGTAGTATGAAAATATAATAAATGTGTAAATTTTCTAAAGTGAAACAGATATGCTGATGATATGGGCTCAAACTATATTATGAAGAGCTCTCTGACATCAAAGGAAAACATCAATCTGAGATATTGGCTTCCTCTTTCAACAATAATTGAAAGTTAAATTTGTAATTATGACTGAATTCACTGTTCTGTGCCTGTTGTGATCTTATGCTCAAGCTTTGGAAGTTTTGTTAGTATATCTGCACTTTGGGATAAAGTGAATTTCCTGAGGTTCAAACTTCCTTAAGCTTGAGTTTTCTTCTTCTCCGTGTTGTTTGAAGAGAGCATAGGTCTTTCATTTCTTTTAACTAAATACTGATGAGTAAAAATATGACAACTTAACATTTAAATGATCATGACTCATATTATTATGAGATGAAGAAATAAATATATTTGTATGCATGATATATAATATATACTACACATATACAAAGTTAATTTTTATAAATTTTAAGTTAATACCAGAACAATTCCTCTTTAACTTTTCCATTGCTAATTCATTGTATCTTTTATTATAGTTTAATACCTTTGATAGAATTGGTTTTATTTCCAGGTTGTGTGTTTTCCCCTTAATCTTTATGATTAAATTGGTTACAAAAAGTGGCCTCAGTTCACCAGTGGTCTATACCCATGACCTATGAAGTATCAATTTGCAGCTGAAGCTATTAACAGGGTGGGATCCATTTTCTATCCCTTAAATTTAGGCTTTCCTTGTGACTTATTTTGGAAAATAGAAGAGAATGGTTTGTGTGCCAATTTTAAAAATATAATCCAAAGGTCTTTTGTATTTCCACTTACTCTCAGAACCCTGCAGCTAAATTTAAACAAGCCAGTACTTGCCTGTTGGATTATTAGCAATGTTGTTACCTCCACGTATACCAGCTAATACCAGCCAGCGACAGCCAACCTCTATATGTATGAAGGAAACCATCCTAGAATAAACATACCTAGCTGGCTTATCAAATGTATGAGTGATCCCAACACTGAGGGGCTGAGTCTGCACACGCCGTTCAATAAAACCTTCCACTTGACCCACAGACTGACGATTGATGGTAAATATTTATCCTTTTAACCCACTAAGTTTGTCTGTTTATCACAATGCAAGAAATGCACTAGTATAGTTTGGCTATTTTCAGATGAAAATAAACCTTTTAAATAACTTTTGATTAAATAGGTCTTGATACTTGATATGATTGACTGGTACCTCATTTTCTACTCATCTTCAACTTTGCTATGGCACATTATATATCCATTCAGCAAAATAAACATGTGCTGAAGAATTTGTGCTTTTGAATTGTGGTACTGGAGAAGACTCTTGAGAGTCCCATGGACTGCAAGGAGATCAAACCAGTCCATCCTAAAGGAAATCAGTTCTGTATATTCATTGGAAGGACTGATGCTAAAGCTAAAGCTCCAATTCTTTGGCCATCTGATGTGAAGAACTGACTCATTGGAAAAGACCCTGATTCTGGGAAAAATTGAGGGCAGGAGAAGGGGGTGACAGAGGATGAGATGGTGGGATTGCATCACCAACTCAATGGAAGTGAGTTTGAGCAAACTCCAGGAGATAGTGAAGGACAGGGCAGCCTGGTTTGCTGCATTCCATGGGGTTGCAAAGAGTCAGACACAATTTAGTGACTTCAGTATTCTAATAAAGAACAATTTTATTCAATTTCAATGAATCTTATTTTAGAAATGTACTTGAGTCAGGTTCCCAAGAGAATCTGTGGTAAACCAAGTTTTTGGAAACTACAAATAAAATTATTTTTCTAGTATGTTCAAAGACTTTGAGTTCCTTTCTGTGAAGAATGGGGAAAAGTGATTCATAGAGGCAGCAGGGTTCTATTATGATGAATGGTCTAAGGGCAGATACTATAACATGTATCTTGTTGTTATTTAATTATATTTCATCCATTCATGGTCTTCCTATCCATGAATTATACCTTTATGAAAAAGGAAAACCACCATAATCAAGATTTTTGTACTATTATTTTGACTGAAGCAATATAACCTGTCCTGTGCTGGAGACTATACTAGATAATGAGATAAAGAGCTTATTCAAAATGCTCACTAGACATGATAGTTTAGTGGTAAAAACCAGTCAACCAATAATGATTGTACATGATAGTAAGTGTATAAAATGTACAAAATGTGTACAAATAGGGTGCTCCAGAAATACTAGCTCAGACGGTGCACTAGCTCAAAATTTCCCTCAGGAACTAAACAGAAATCTTTTTTGAGGTGGCTAAATGCATAGAGGTTTGAAGGGAAGGTAGGAGTTGCATGAAATGGTCTGAAGGGTGAGGTGGGAATGATATTGCTGTAACACACCAGGACCTGCATGAAACACCACTGGCCACCCGCTTTAGGAAATCCCTCAGCAACCACCTGAGGCTTGTTAGAACAATTTGGAGTGGTGTTTAAAAACACTTCATAATCTAATAATTCAGAAAACCATTTATACTTTCTAATAAAGAATCTTTGTGTTTTTTTCTGTTAAATACAGTTCTGAAAGTATTGGAGAAGAAAATGGCAACCCACTCCAGTATTCTTGCATGCAATAGCCCATGGAGAGAGGAGCCTGGCAGGCTAAGTCCATGGGGTCCCAAGAGTTGAACATGACTTAGTGACTGAACTACCTGAAAGTGTAGTTATTTCATTACTACCTGCATAAATAAATATTTAAGGGAAATCCACAATGCATTAATGCCATGTATGATTTTGTGGTTTTCAATTTTGAAATAACTTATGAGTCTGAAGTTCATGTGATTTATTTGATTACTGCCATAATATTCCAGGTCCTGTTTATTTCCAAGTTTTCCTAGCACTAGCACAATCCTTTACATATTTCACATAAGACAGGAATGCTTTCCCATGAGAGCCTGTCTGATGCTTCTATTTATTTCAGTAGAGTTGCCTTTAGGCTATGATAAACGATTTTTATTTCTGAAATTTGATACCTATGATAGTTTTATTAGGCTCCTTCAGTTTTAACAAGGAATTATTGCATGAAATTTTGAAAGCAATTGAAATGGGAGAATTCCATTCTTAATTACAGAGACAGACAGCACTTTATTGTCCAAATAAATTTGTAATTTTAGAATTATAGAAATAAAAACTCCCAGGCTACAGTATGTAACTGAGTCTGTACCATAGTCAGGAGGCTAGACTATCAGAAAGGTTCCTACAGCTTCAGCAGCATCAAGATAAGAACATCAGGCCTGAAAATGATCCTTGCCATAAGAGATATTCCTTTCTCCCTCTTTTCCATGGATAGTAACAAGAAGTAAATTTTGAAAATAACTGAAAGAGGACAAATAACATCTGAAACCTTGCTATAGGAAGCAAGGGAAAATGTTTCTGCAAGGATGTTTCATTCTCTGAAGGAATTCTGCAAGGGCTATGGAATCAGGCGGCTCAGTTGGTAAAGAATATGCCTGTAATGCAGGAGACTGAGGTTCAGTCACTGGGGCGGGAAGATCTGGAGAAGGAAATGCCAACCCACTCCAATATTCTTGCCTGGGAAATCCATGGACAGAGAAGCCTGGTGGGCTGCAGTCCATGAAGTTAGTTGCAAGAGTCAGACACCACTGAGAAACTAAACCACCACAAACTACCATGGAATCAGCATCAGTGAGCCGATACTTGATCTCTCTATAGTCAAATGCTTTGTTTATTCAGTTTTCATATACGTTCCCTTTTCCTATATTTAAGCTTCCTGATAACAACAATAAAAATAAACAAATATAATAAACAATGCAGTTACAGCATCTATACATACAAACAGGCCCCCAGAAGTCAAGTAAATCAGTGTATCACCTTCACCAGTGAATCCTGAATGTAAGCTTATTTCTACATAACTAGGAGCCATGCTTTGAGATATTATTGTGTAGAATAGCATGATAGTGTGTTAAGTATTTAGAAGATTCATAGTTTTTATCACCAAAAGAATTGCACTGGTGAGAAAGACAGGTAAAGATAAAGAAAAAGGGAAAATTATGATATCCTCTTTGATCAGACAGAGTCCTGTCTGACTCTTTGCGACCCCATGCACAGCAGCACGCCAGGCCTCCCTGTCCATCACTTACTCCCGGAGTTTACTCAAACCCGTTTCCATCAAGTCAGTGATGCCATCCAACCATCTCATCCTCTGTCGTTCCCTTCTCCTTCCACCTTCAATCTTTCCCAGCATCAGGGTCTTTTCAAATGAGTCAGCTTTTTGTATCAGGTGGCCAAAGTATTGGAGCTTCAGCTTCAGCATCAGTCCTTCCAATGAACATTCAGGACTGATTTCCTTTAGGATGGACTGGTTGGATCTCCTTGCAGTCCAAGGGACGCTCAAGAGTCTTCTCCAACACCACAGTTCAAAAGCATGGATTATTCAATGCTCAGCTTTCTTTATAGTCCAACTCTCACATCCATACATGACTACTGGAAAAACCATAGCTTTGACTAGATGGACTTTTGTTGGCAAAGTAATGTCTCTGCTTTTAATATGCTTCTTTAATGCTTTAATGTCTCTGCTTTTTAATATGTCCTCTTTGATACAAAGGACCAATACACTTGCTCTGGCACTGGATAACTGTCTGGTCTTAAGATACGACATCATTTGGAGCAGTTTATCATTTGTCTCTGAGTTAGCAGATTAGACACTTAGCAGTAGCCATAGCGGAGAAGGCAATGGCACCCCACTCCAGTACTCTTGCCTGGACAATCTATGGACGGAGGAGCCTGGTGGGCTGCAGTCCATGGGGTCGCTGAGATTTGGACGTGACTGAGCAACTTCACTTTCACTTTTCACTTTCATGCATTGGAGAAGGAAATGGCAACCCACTCCAGTGTTCTTGCCTGGAGAATCCCAGGGATGGGGGAGCCTGGTGGGCTGCCATCTCTGGGGTCGCACAGAGTCGGATACGACTGAAGCGACCTAGCAGCAGCAGCAGCAGCAGTAGCCGTAGACTGATCACCAACGACAGAAAAAATTCATATTGTTGGTCCTGTACATAATCTCTATTCCTGTCACTACAGCAAATTACATGAGCCATTTGATAAAGCATTGAAATGACGGGCTGAGGAAATACGAGTTCTATGGAGAAATCATATTGTTCACCTTGTTATTGGGGTGTTCTTCAAGATGATAAAGTAATCTCTCTCTTCTAGTGGGTGTGCCTTTCATTCAGCTTACACCTTGATAATTAGCTCCGTGTGCTATGTTGATTTCTAGCCTCTAATTTAAATCTGAAACTAATGAAGGGTGCCTTGGGAAGACATGCCTGGCTTTTTTAGAGAGGAATATCTTGGGTGATTCATCAGTCAGAGAAAAAGTTTGGCTTATCCCAGGGGGAGAACCTTTGTGTAGGTTGGGTAGTTTAAAGTATTTTGAGTCATGCACACTTCCTAAATGCCATTAGTGCAATTTTGGGATCCACCTATTTCCATAAATTGTCTAACTTTCACTAAAGTTATCTGGCAAATTGAACCTAACACTATAATTCATCAACCCACAGAAAGAGACTTGGAATCTCATTTTCAGATACAGTAACCCTATTGTTATAAGAGATAAAATAATTATTTTCTGTTAGTCATGGAAACCCTCAGATCTTCTGACTTGGCTATAAGAAAGTAAAAGCTGGTGTCCTTCATTTTACACTTTTTAAAAGATTTTTCCTGATGGATTAAAGCACCCAGACTCCCCATAGTCTTTTAATTACTTGTAAAACCTTTAATGATTTTTGCAGCAAAGATTTGACCACCCAAGACTTGCCTTTGTGCTCAGGCATTTCTGACTGTTTGCTGTCCCATAAACTATATGGCCTGCCAGATTCCTGCCCATGGAATTTTCCAGGCAAGAATACTGGAGAAGGTTGACATTTCCTACTTCAGCTGATCTTCCCGACCCAGGGATGGAACCCTCATGTCTTTGCGTCTTCTGCACTGGCAGGTGGATTATTTACCACTAGTGCCACCTGGGAAGCTCTGCCTTTAATGACTTCTTATTACTTAATTATAGGTGCTCATCAGTGATAATCCAAGTGACTAAATGTGAGGTTTTAATGGATTAACTTTTCCTCACTTTATTGCCTTCAAACTTAACTAGTAAATTCCAACTTCCCATATTCTTGTGTGTGGTCAATGACTGTTACTAAAAACAATTACTCAAGTAGTTCATGCCCTGTGCTGTTAGTAACAGTACCACCTTAGTTATTTGGAGCTGTAAGTACCTTATGAAATCACTATGAAAGTGAACCGTCTAGAAACATCGATGAATCCACACAGCACAACGGGACTACCAAGGGTATTATCTGCTGGTTCACAGTCAGAAGTTGGAGAACTATGAAGTGCATTTATAGACACAATTCTCCTCTACTAAGAAGAGGAAGCTGCCAAATTTGAAACAGTCTCTAAGATCAGTACATCAGCACAGGATCCAAAAGCACACATTCTCTTCCATGATCTGCTTCAAAGTAGACACCTTTTACTGCTGCTGCTGCTAAGTTGCTTCAGTCGTGTTCCAACTCATTGCGACCCCATAGACAGCAGCCCACCAGGCTGCCCTGTCCCTGGGATTCTCCAAGCAAGAACACTGGAGTGGGTTGCCATTGCCTTCTCCAATGCATGAAAGTGAAAAGTGAAAGTGAAGTCACTCAGTCGCGTCCAAATCTCAGCGACCCCATGGACTGCAGACTACCAGGCTCCTCCGTCCATGGGATTTTCCAGGCAAGAGTACTGGAGTGGGTTGCCATTGCCTTCTCCGAGACACCTTTTACTACATGGAGCTTAATCCTTCCTCAAAATCCAATGACTGAATCAATGTCACACTTAGAATCTTAACTAGAAAAAGGTACAGGAAGTGGAGTTTTAGCTTGTATGCTCTACTCTTTTACTAGAAAGTATGATTAAAAGGGATCAGAGAGAGCACTGGGTAAACAAATCCATATAAAATTGTTGGGCTTTCAAATTACATTCATATATTTTACAAGTTTTGTAACTTATATGTGCAAGTTTTATACACTTTATTTTGTGGAATAGAATATAGCTTGCAAATAAAATGAAATAAGAAAAGAATACATTTATCTTTTAATAAATGTACAAAAAATATTCTTAAATCTTTGTCACTTATTTAATTAAAGGAATTGGAAAAAATATATGGTCAATTAGAAAAGTCTGTAAATAGAAGCATGTTATTTTTTAGCCTGATTCATAATTTTATAAAAACAAAAGTCCAAAATAAACAATTTTCAAAATAAAAAGTCATATTTTATAGTGATTTCTGTTATTTTAATGTTTTATATTTATACCATTTTATTATATACTAATTACTCAGAATATTTTATTTATTACTTAAAAGTGAAGAAATCAGTCCATGGTATCATATTAAATAAACTTTAGCAAAACATTGCCAAAGACTTATGCAATAAAAATGCTGTTTCAGTTTGTTGGAGGAGAAGATGAAAAAAGTAGTCAAGGGTAAATGAGAGTCGTAAAAGAGATAACATGTAAAATTCATAGAATAACCAAAACTGAATACAATACTAAGTTTCAGAACTATTAGAGAAAAATTATAAGAAAGTGGAAGCTGAAAAAGACAATAACAGAAAATAATACAGAAAGACAGTATGTTGAGAAAAGGCATTTAAGTCATTTAAAGGTGGCTTTAAAAATTTATTTATCAAACAGACAAAATATAAGCATTATTAAATCTGCTTGAAGATAGAAGGCAAACCTAACTTGTGAAAGAATTATAGATTAACAGGAAGGGTTTTAAATGCACTGAATTTACATATATAGTAATATTTTATACTATATATATATGTATGCATATATATTAATAACAGGGAGAAATATATTACATATATAAGGCAGAGGAAGAAATGGGGAAGATTTATTAATTTAGATAAAAAATTATGAAGTATTGGAAACTAGTATTTTCCTAAGGAAACATAATTTCTAAGATCAGAGCAATCTACTCCTTTTTTTCCTGAATAGCAAGACTTGTATTAGAAAAGAACTACTGCCATGTAGCCTAGCAGGATTTCTTTTTTAAAAGAACTTGAATTAAAGAAGATCCCAATGATCATGAATGAATTCCTTTTGGATTTATTATTTTCACAATTTAGATTTGTCAAATTTATAATGTTTCATTCAGTATAAAATAACATTCCTCAGTTCAGTTCAGTTGCTCACTTGTGTCTGACTCTTTGTGACCCCATGGGCTGCAGCACGCCAGGCCTCCCTGTCCAGCACAAACTCTTGGAGCTTGCTCAAACTCATGTTCATTGAGTTGGTGATGCCATCCAACCATCTCATTCTCTGTCGTCCCCTTCTCCTCCTGCCTTCAATCTTTCCTAGCATCAGGGTCTTTTCTAATGAGCCAGTTCTTCGCATCAGGTGGTCAAAGTACTGGAGTTTTGGCTTCAGCATCAGTCCTTCTAATGTATATTCAGGACTGACTTCTTTTAGGATTGACTGGTTGGATCTCCTTGCAGTCCAAGGGACTCTCAAGAGTCTTCTACAGGACCACAGTTCGAAAGTATTAATTCTTCGGTGCTTAACTTTATGGTCCAAGTCTCACATCCATACATAACTACTGGAAAAACCATAGTTTTGATGAGATGGACCTCTGTTGGCAAATAATGTCTTTGCTTTTTAATATGCTGTCCAAGTTTTTCTAGGCTTCCCTCATAGCCCAGTTGGTAAAGAACCCGCCTGCAATGCAGAAGACCCCGGTTTAATTTCTGCATCAGGAAGATCCACTGGAGAAGGGATAGGCTACCCAATCCAGTATTCTGGCCTGGAGAATTCCATGGACTGTATAGTCCATGGGGTTGCAAAGAGTTGGACACGACTGAGCGACTTTCACTAGGTTTGTCATAGTTTTTCTTCTAAGGAGCAAGCATCTTTTCATTTCATGGCTGCAGACACCATCCACAGTGACTTTGGAGCCCAAGGAAATAAAGTCTGTCACTGTTTCTATTGTTTCCCCATCTATTTGCCATGAAGTAATGGGACCCGATGCCATGATCTTGGTTTTTTGAATGTTGAGTTTTAAGCCAGCTTTTTCCTTCTCCTCTTTCACGTTTATCAAGAAGGTCTTTAGTTCTTCACTTTTTGTCATAAGGGTGATGTCATCTGCATACCTGAGGTTATTGATATTTTTTCCTGGCAATCTTGATTCCAGCTTGTGCTTCATCCAGCCCAGCATTTCACATTATGTACCCTGCATATAAGTTAAATAAGCAGGATGACAATATAAAGCCTTGACATACTCCTTTCCCAATTTGGAACCAGACCGTTGTTTCAAGTCCAGTTTTAACTGTTGCTTCTTAACCTGCATACAGATTTCTTAGGAGGCAGGTCAGGTGGTCTGGTATTCCCATCTCTTTAAGAATTTTCCACAGATTGTTGTCATCCACACAGTCAAAGTTTTAGCATAGTCCATAAAGCAGAAGTAGATGTTTTTCTGAAATTCTCTTGGAACTTTATAGATAGATAACATTCCTATCTATCTATAAAAAATCAGTGGAATACAAAGAATATTTTGTATATATGAGATATAGTTTTAAATCAAGTCACCAGTTAGCAGATTTATAATCCTAATTTTCTTAAATTTACCTTTCTAAGATTAAGGAAATAGAGGTTTATAAAAGTCAAGTAATTTGCCAAACCTAATTAACTATAAAAAAGATTATATTTTGGGACTAATGTCCTCTTAGACCAGATTATTTACCATGAATTCTCACATCTTTCTCTTCGTGTGCTTGCTTTTCAGACAGAGGTTTCAATTGAAAGAGTATTCTGGGATAAAGTTGCATAATTTACCTCAAAGAGCATTTCATATATATTCAGAGTATATATTTGAAGATTTACAGGCAACGAATTGGAAGGAAAGTTATGACCAACCTAGATAGCATATTCAAAAGCAGAGACATTACTTTGTCAACAAAGGTCCAAAAATCATAGTCAAGGCTATGGTTTTTCCTGTGGTAATGTATGGATGTGAGAGTTGGACTATGAAGAAGGCTGAGCACTAAAGAATTGATGCTTTTGAACTGTGGTGTTGGAGAAGACTCTTGAGAGTCCCTTGGAGTGCAAGGAGATCCAACCAGTCCATTCTGAAGGAGATCAGCCCTGGGATTTCTTTGGAAGGAATGATGCTAAAGCTGAAACTCCAGTACTTTGGCCACCTCATGTGAAGAGTTGACTCATTTGAAAAGACTCTGAGGCTGGCAGGGATTGGGGGCAGGAGCAGAAGGGGACGACAGAGGATGAGATGGCTGGATGGCATCACTGACTCGATGGACGTGAGTCTGAGTGAACTCCGGGAGTTGGTGATGGACAGGGAGGCCTGGCGTGCTGTGATTCATGGGGTCACAAAGAGTTGGACACGATTGAGTGACTGAACTGAATTTTGAACAAATCACAAACTCTATTCTAATATCATCTATATCATGAAAAAAGAATAAAAACAAGCTAGATTCTGTGGGTAGGGAGACTAGAACAAAACAAGAAAAATGGCTAATTTGAAAGTAAGGCCAAATAATATGAATATAAATAATTTCTCTGAAGTAGGTGATTGTTATAAGTTGAAATTTAGTTTAATTTAAACTCCTGATCCCAATTGAATGAGCAGAATGGACATCATAAGCATTTTCTCTAGTAGTGACAAAAACCCCACCTGCCAGTGCAGGCGATGTAAGAGAAGTGGGATTGATCCTTGGGTTGGGGAGATCCCCTGGAGGAGGAAAAGGCAACCCACTCCAGTATTCTTGCCTGAAGAATCCCATGAACCTGATGGTTCAGACTGTAAAGAACCTGCCTGCATGCCGGAGACCCAGGTTCAATCCCTTGCTCAGAAAGATTGCCTGGAGAAGGTAATGGCATCACACTCCAGTATTCTTGCCTGGAGAATTCCATGGATAGAAGAGCCTGTTGGGCTGAAGCCCAAGGGGTTGCAAAGAGTTGGACACAAGTGAAGAGACTTAGCAGTAGTTCAGTTCAGTTCAGTCGCTCAGTCGTGCCCGACTCTTTGCGACTCCATGAATCGCAGCACGTCAGCCCTCCCTGCCCATCATTCCTTCCAAAGAAATCCCAGGGCTGATCTCCTTCAGAATGGACTGGTTGGATCTCCTTGCAGTCCAAGGGACTCTCAAGAGTCTTCTCCAACACCACAGTTCAAAAGCATCAATTCTTCGGCGCTCAGCCTTCTTCATAGTCCAACTCTCACATCCATACATGACCACAGGAAAAAACATAGCCTGGACTAGACGGACCTTTGTTGACAAAGTAATGTCTCTGCTTTTGAATATGCTATCTAGGTTGGTCATAACTTTCCTTCCAAGGAGTAAGTGTCTTTTAATTTCATGGCTGCAGTCACCATCTGCAGTGAGCATAGATTAAAAGATAAGAATATAAGTGAAATAGAATATTGAATCATCTCAATAAGAAATAGGCATTCTTTGATTTGTGTTTTTTCAATAAATTAATTTTTGTCAAAAAACTGTGTTTATTAAATTTATTTAGAGTGTAATTATAAAGATAATCTGTGAGGGGATGAATAGCAAATGAATAGCATGTATCTTATCTTGCATGGTAACCTGAAAAAAATACCACAGTGAACTCTCATATATATGTTAATTTAGTGGTAATGAAGTTTGCTTCCTGGTGGCTCAGATGGTACAGAATCTGTCTGCAATGAGGGAGACCTGGGTTGGATCCCTGGGTTGGGAAGATCCCCTGGAGAAGGACATTACAACCCACTCCAGTATTCTTGCCTGGAGAATCACCACGGCAGAGGAGCCTGGCAGTCCACAGTGCATTGGGTTGCAAAGAGTCAGCGACAACTGAGCAACTAAGTGCAGAGAGTGATAATGAAAGGATTATTATGTTTTCATTGGTTAATAAGTACTATAGCATTAAGCAAATATTTAAATATTTATACAACATTTTCAATGACTTTATTGAAGTAGAATTTTTTATTGACCGATCAAGCATGTGTCTTGAAAAGTGAATATTCCAAGTTCAATGTTGAGCGGTGTTGAGCATGGAAAACTTCTGTTTTCCATGGAAACATACTGTAAAATTCACACAACAAAATATAAAATAATTAAATGCACTTTTTTCTCCAAAAATAATTTTATCTTTGTATCATGGAGTATTGTTCTAAGAACACTAAATGTAACTCTTGTCAAATGAACCATGGAGCATGTAACATAGCTTTTGAAAAAACATAAAATATTAACTGAAAAGCTTTATGATGAGAGATAGTTGCAATTATAGCAAGCATCATTCTATAAAACTTGGAGTTTAAAATGTGAGGTAGACTGGTGTGACATCTGACTTGATAAATAGCAGCCATGATCTATGTGCATTTCTAGTCAGAGTTAAAAAAAAAACATTTTCAGTTTTTACATTCCTGTATTTTGTCTTATACACTAATTTAAAAATAAGAATAACTTGCTAAAATTGTTAATTCAGGTATCATGATAGGTTAGCTAAGACCTATCATGATAATTGACAATAGAGGTCACACCACTAAAAATGTCATAGAAAATGTCCAAAATAAGTCAAATATTTCAACTGTCACCATTAAGAGAGCTTTTCTTTTTGCTAAAAAAATAACTGAATAGAATGACCTGTAATTTCTTTATTTGAAGCACAATGCTAATTAATAATAAAATTTCCCCCAAATTGAAATCAACAAGGAAAATGAATCTTAGTCAACAGATGGCATTCTGACTGTGCTTATTTTATTCCAATCACTAAGCTAACTGCTCTCAATGGAAGACCTCACTTAACTTCTCAAAACTATTGCAATACCAGCAGGGAGACCGAAGCTTAGAATGCTTAATACTATGCTCAAGGTCATACAGTTAGTAAGTAAAATGCCAGGATGAGTATCCAGGTCCTATGATATCACAGTCACACATTCTTAACTACTACAGCTGCTGCTTCCTATCAGGACTCAATGTCCGAATGTGGGGCGGGGATAGGGCCACACAGATCCAAGAGGATGAAAGCCTGACTTTATTTAATGAGGAGTCTAGGCTCTGTGCATGCCTCATTTGCTTGACCTACAATACTGAGGACAAGTTTATGATTTGCTCTCATCATATTTTAGACACAGGAAAACAATATAGCTACAAACCATCTCTCACATGAATGAGATGAGTATGGTTACATGACTCTGGAATAAATATACATAAAATTAGATTAGTAGAAGTGCTACTCAAAATATGAAGCAGTTTGGGATATGATGGAGTGAGCAGATTTTGTGAGTGGATGGACATACCTTGCTAATAAAATTAGAGTTCTTGTAAAATGAGGATAATATTTGTACTGACTCAACTTGAAGTATAAAATGAGAAATTATATGTAAACATTACTTATAAATAGAGTTTTTCAAGTTTTTAGAGGTTCTTACAGAGTATCAAGACTTTATTGTGTTTTTTCCTTTCATATATTACTTTAAATTTTTGACAAACTGGGGCCTTTGTATACATATTTTATTTCATGGAGAAAATGCAGTTGTGATGACTCTTATCACCAGGAAGATCTATAAACAAAAGATATTTTTAAGATCTTTTTTGATGCGGACCATTTTTTTGGTCATTACTGAATTTGTTACAGTATTGCTTCTGTTGTTTCTATATGTTCTGATTTTTTGGCATGAGGCATGTGTGATCTTAGCTCCCCAACCAGGGATTGAACCCACACCTCCTGCAGTGCAAGGTAAGTCTTACCACTGGTCTGCCAGGGAAGTCCCAAAAGATGTTTTTAATTTTTAATTTTAATTTTTAATTTAGCTGTTAAATATTATAATGATAAATAGTATTATAGAAATGATGTTGTAAACAATTTCTTATAAATTCAACATGAAATTTCTATTATTGAATTTTAATTTACTGTGATATCCAGTACAATATTTTGGTCTTAAAATCTTATACTGTTACAGTCATACCTCAGGGCTATAAACACGCAAGTGTCATTAAGCTAGGCAGCTGGTTGTGTTATGTAGGAAGTTAGGCATGAGCAACAAGGAGTGGCCTAGTCATAAAAGATTCAAGCTAATCTCTAAACCCTACCCCAGATGTGTCCCAGTGCAGCCAAAAAGAGTTCACAGCTTTGCTACAAAGTAACCACAGGGTCTTCTCCAACTCCGGCACATGTGCCCTTGATGAACAGCTGTGTCCTCAAGGGACACTGGGCAGTCAGGATTGCATTCAGATCAGATCAGATCAGTCACTCAGTCGTGTCTGACTCTTTGCGACCCCATAAATCGCAGCACACCAGGCCTCCCTGTCCATCACCATCTCCCGGAGTTCACTCAGACTCACGTCCATAGAGTCAGTGATGCTATCCAGCCATATCATCCTCTGTCGTCCCCTTCTCCTCCTGCCCCCAATCCCTCCCAGCATCAGTCTTTTCCAATGAGTCAACTCTTCGCATGAGGTGGCCAAAGTACTGGAGTTTCAGCTTTAGCATCATTCCTTCCAAAGAAATCCCAGGGCTGATCTCCTTCGGAATGGACTGGTTGGATCTCCTTGCAGTCCAAGGGACTCTCAAGAGTCTTCTCCAACACCACAGTTCAAAAGCATCAATTCTCCAGCGCTCAGTTTTCTTGACAGTACAACTCTTGCATCCATTCATGACCACTGGAAAAACCATAGCCTTGACTAGAAGGACCTGTGTTGGCAAAGTAATGCATTAAGTGTTCACTAAAAGTTTTATACATACATACATCTGATTATAACAGACTGAATTATGGGAAAGACATGCACAAGAGAGCCTATTGTTATGTAACTTGCAATTGTCAATCAAAACTGTCAGGCCATGCCTACCTAGATGAATATGCAAAAACCCTGTCTTGAAAACACCCTTACTTCAACATTCCAGCACCAGTGCCTCTCCTGGCTTAGCCAAACTCTCCCTTGAGGTATGCATTTTCTTCTTTTTCAATAAACTGGTTTCTGCCACAGTTAAGACCTCAGATGTTTCTTTGTGTCCTTGAAAAGAACCAAGGCACACAAGGAAGGGTGGTCTTCACCTCTCCCTACCATGTAAGAGTTGGACTGTTCCAAGATATCAATTCAAAAGATAGTTCAGTTCAGTTGCTCAGTTGTGTCTGACTCTTTGTGACCCCATGGATTAAAGCACACCAGGCTTCCCTGTTCAGTACTAACTCCCAGAGCCTGCTCAAACTCACGTCAATCAAGTTGGTGATGCCATCCAACCATCTCATACTCTGTTGTCCCCTTCTCCTTCTACTTTCAACCTTTACCAGTATCAGGATCTTTTCCAATGTGTCAATTTTTCACATCAGGTGGCTTCAGCTTCAGATCAGTCCTTCCAATGAATATTCAGGACTGATTTCCTTTAGGGTGGACTGGTTTGATCTCCTTGCTTTCCAAGGGATGCTCAAGAGTCTTTAACAACACACAGTTCAAAAGCATCAATTCTTTGGTGCTCATCCTTCTTTATAGTCCAACTCTCACATCCATACAAGACTAACGGAAAACCTATAGCTTTGACTAGACAGACCTTTGTCAGCAAAGTAATGTCTATGCTTTTTAATATGCTATCTAGGTTTCAGCTTTTCTTCCAAGGAGCAAGTGTCTTTTAATTTCATGGCTTCAGTCACCATCTTCAGTGACTTTGGAGCCCAAGAAAATAAGGTCTGTGACTGTTCCCATTGTTTCCCCACCTATTTGCCATGAAATGATGGGACTGGGTGCCATGATCTTCATTTTTTCAATGCTGAGTTTAAGCCAGCTTTTTCACTCTCCTCTTTCACCATCATCAAGAGGCTCTTTAGTTCCTCTTCACTTTCTGCCATAAGGATGGTGTCATCTGCATATCTGAGGTTATTGATATTTCTCCCAGCCATCTTGATTCCAGCTTGTGCTTCATCTACTCTGGCATTTCATATGATATACTCTGCATATATGTTAAATAAGCAGGGTGACTATATACACCTTTCACATAACTCGTTTCCCAATTTGGACCCAGTCTGTTGTTCCATGTACATTTCTAACTGTTGCTTCTTGACCTGCATACAGGTTTCTCAGGAGACAGGTAAGGTGGTCTGTTAATCCCATCTCTTTAAGAATTCTCCATAGTTTCTTGTCATCCACAAAGTGAAAAGTTTTAGCATAGTCAACAAAACAGAAGTAGATGGGTTTCTTGGAATCCCTTTGCATTTTTCTATGATCCAATGGATGTTGGCAATTTGATCTATGGTTCCCCTGCGTTTTCTAAATCTAGATTGTATATCTGGAAGTTCTCTGTCTATGTAATGTTGAAGCCTAGTTTGAAGAATTTTGAGCATTTCCTTGCTAGCATGAGAAATGATCACAACTGTAGTTTGAACATTCTTTCAGTTCAGTTCAGTTCAGTCGCTTGGTTGTGTCCGACTTCTTGCGACCCCATGATCCACACAAAGGCCAGGCCTCCCTATCCATCACCAACTCCCAGAGTTTACCCAAACTCATGTCCATTGAGTCGGTGATGCCATCCAGCCATCTCATCCTCTGTTGTCCCCTTTTCCTCCTAACTTCAATCTTTTCCAGCATCAGGGTCTTTTCAAATGAGTCAGCCCTTCGCATCAGGTGGCCAAAGCATTGGAGTTTCAGCTTCAACATCAGTCCATCAATGAATACCCAGGACCAATCTCCTTTAGCATGGATTGGGTAGATCTCCTTGCAGTCCAAGGGACTCTCAAGAGTCTTCTCCAACACCACAGTTCAAAAGCATCAATTCTTCAGTGCTTAGCTTTCTTTGTTGTCCAACTCTCACATCCATACATGACTACAGAAAAAAGCATAGCCTTGACTAGATGGACCTTTGTTGGCAAAGTAATGTCTCTGCTTTTTAACATGCTGTCTAGATTGGTCATAACTTTCGTTCCAAGGAGTAAGCGTCTTTTAATTTCATAGCTACAATCACCATCTGCAGTGATTTTGGAGACCCAAAAAATAAAGTCACTCAGTGTTTCCACTGTTTCCCCATCTATTTGCCATGAAGTGATAGAACCAGATGCCACGATCTTCATTTTCTGAATGTTGAGCTTTACGCCAACTTTTTCATTCTCCTCTTTCACTTTCATCAAGAAGCTCTTTAGTTCTTCTTCACTTTCTGTCATGAGGGTGGTGTCATCTGCATATGTGAGGTTATTGATATTTTTCCTGGCAATTTTGATTCCAGCTTGGGCTCCTTCCAGCCCAGCATTTCTCATGATGTACTCTGCATATAAATTAAATAAGGAGGGTGACAATATATAGTCTTGATGTACTCCTTTTCCTATTTGGAACCAGTCTGTTGTTCCATGTCCAGTTCTGATTGTTGCTTCCTGACCTGCATATAAGTTTCTCAAGAGGCAGGTCAGGTGGTCTGGTATTCCTATCTCCTTCAGAATTAATTTTCCACAGTTTGTTGTGGTCCACACAGTCAAAGGCTTTGGCATAGTCAATAAGCAGAAATAGATGTTTTTCTGGAACTCTCTTACTTTTTCGATGATCCAGCGATGTTGGCAATTTGATCTCTGGTTCCTCTGCCTTTTCTAAAACCAGCTTGAACATTTGGAAGTTCACAGTACACATACTGCTGAAGCCTGACTTGGAGAATTTTGAGCATTACTTTACTAGCATGTGAAATGAGTGCAATTGTGTAGTAGTTTGAGCATTCTTTGGCATTGCCTTTCTTTGGGATTGGAATGAAAACTGACCTTTTCCAGTCCTGTGGCCACTGCTGTGTTTTCCAAATTTGCTGGCATATCGATGTAGCACTTTCACAGCATCATCTTTTAGGATTTGAAATAGCTCAACTGGAATTTCATCACCTCCACTAGCTTTGTTCATAGTGATGCTTTCTAAAGCCCACTTGACTTCCCATTCCAGGATGTCTGGCTCTAGGTGAGTGGTCACACCATCATGATTATCTGGGTCATGAAGATTTTTTTTGTACCGTTCTTCTGTGTATTCTTGCCACCTCTTCTTAATATCTTCTGCTTCTGTTAGGTACATACCATTTCTGTCCTTTATTGAGCCCATCTTTGCATGAAATGTTCCCTTCATATCTTAAATTTTCTTGAAGATATCTCTAGTCTTTCCCATTCTGTTGTTTTCCTCTATTTCTTTGCATTGATCGCTGAAGAAGGCTTTCTTATCTCTTCTTGCTATTCTTTGGAACTCTGCATTCAGATGCTTATATCTTTCCTCTTCTCCTTTGCTTTTCACTTCTCTTCTTTTCACAGCTATTTGTAAGGCCTCCCCAGATAGTCATTTTGCTCTTTTGCATTTCTTTTCCATGGGGATGGTATTGATCCCTGTTTCCTGTACAATGTCACGAACCTCATTCCATAGTTCATCAGGCACTCTGTCTATCAGATCTCGTCCCTTAAATCTATTTCTCACTTCTACTGTATAGTCATCAGGGATTTGATTTAGGTCATACCTGAATGGTCTTCACCACTCAAATCCAGGAAAGGGCAGTAATTAACTTCTGTTCCATATGCCTGAGGGAAAAAAAAAACTGGTGATCATTAATCTTTAGGCCATACTCTGGTCCATTTTTCGGAGAAGGCACTGGCAACCCACTCCAGTACTCCTGCCTGGAAACTCCCATGGATGGAGGAGCCTGGTAGGCTGCAGTCCATGGGGTCACTAAGAGTCAGACACGACTGAGCAACTTCACTTTCACTTTTCACTTTCATGCATTGGAGAAGGAAATGGCAACCCACTCCAGTGTTCTTGCCTGGAGAATCCCAGGGACGGGGGAGCCTGATGGGCTGCCGTCTATGGGGTCCCACAGAGTCGGACACGACTGAAGTGATTTAGCAGTAGCAGCAGCCACTGGTCCATTTTAAAACAGCCAGGGGGCATGAAAGAAACAACTTTATCCAAGGATCAAGAGAAGCCATAGAGTTGTTAAGTTAAACATTGTGATATTTAAACATTGGTTAGAAATTATTTTTAAGGACAAAGCTAATCAAAAATGTACAGTTCAGTACTGGTAAGGATATAAACTGATATAAGCCCTGCCTTTCTGGGGACTCTTCACCCCTTCTCAGTGTCTATGCTGAGTGTTTGCACTTTTCTTTCTCTTTAAAACAAATCCTATCCACTTGTTACTGTGAGTGTTTGTGTGTTTGTGAAATTCATTCTTCAGCCCCATGAATAAAAACTCAGATTCCTGTTTAATTTTCAAGAAAGTTAGTTTTAGGAAAAGTATAGATCGGAGTTAAGGAGCTGGAAAGTTAACCTCACAAAACTCTGTGCCAGTGTGATACTTTGAAATTCTCCTGGCCTCCAGGAATGTGTATCATGATTTGAAAATCCCTTCATGTTGCTATATTGATCCCTGAATAAGTTGAGATAAAGAGTGAATGTGTGGAATCAAAACAGAATGGATTCGCTAGAAGTGTTGTTTTTAATTCCATTTAATGTAACTGTGCTATGCTCTTATTAACTCGAAATGGGGTATGATTCATATTGTAACAAAAATTGTTTTAAAAACAAATTTATGTGCTAATTTAATGTTTAATGCTTTCTGGGAGTAGGTTTTGTTTTTGTTGTTGTTTCAAAAGAATTAAAGTAGAAAGAAAATATAAAGCTGTTTGCAGTTGAATTCAAATGATGCTTTTTTTTTTAAATTTTATTTTATTTTTAAACTTTACAATATTGTAGTAGTTTTGCCAAATATTGAAATGAATCCGCCACAGGTATACCTGTGTTACCAATCCTGAACCCTCCTCCCTCCTCCCTCCCCATACCCTCCCTCTGGGTCGTCCCAGTGCACCAGCCCCAAGCATCCAGTATCGTGCATCGAACCTGGACTGGCAGCTCGTTTCATACATGATATTATACATGTTTCAATGCCGCTCTCCCAAATCTCCCCACCCTCTCCCTCTCCCACAGAGTCCATAAGCAAAAGAGACACTGATGCTTTGTTTTAAGTAGTCAAGATATATTAATAATAGTAGAAGTTTTTCTGGATAAAAAGGTCAATTTCAATACACATATCATTGTTTCACTACTAAAATCAAATAAATGCATGTAAACTGTTTATGTAAGTAGGAATATAATTTATTACATATTTAAAATAGAGTATACTCAAATAAGTCGCATAGTCATTAAATAAACTAGTCAATAGTAAAATTTTTAAAATATAGTTGAATGTGCAAAATAGTTACTGCCTCTTTTCTTTATAGCATGTTTGGTCTTGTTATATCAAGACACATTTTAACAGCATACACATTATTACAGCCATCGCCTTTCTTTTGGAACAAGTTTAGAATTATCATGAGAAAAGTAACATATATAAGATCTTGACACCAAAGAGAAGGGTAAAAGGTATATTTACTGTGATTTTCATTTACACTGAAGTTCAGTACAAAGTTGACAGTACAAAAACAACTGCAGCAACAATAAAAACAAAAAGCCCAAGGATTTGCTTCTAAATGTGGGGTATTTTCTGTTTATCTAGTTTTAATTTATTTTGATGTGATTTTTGTGTTCACTCATGAAAATATTATAGCAATCATAACATCTAATTTAAAACTGAAATAACATTTACATCATTCATAAAGCATACTTTTAAGTTCTTTTGAAAGATAATAAGTTTTAATGCCACTTGAAATGCCTTCCGGTCCCTTAAGTAATCTCAATATCAGTCTAACTGTTCCTGACCAACAATAGAAAAAGAGAAATAAATTGTATGTTACTGGTTTGATGAAGATGCAGCAGAGAAAAAAAAGAGAGGTGTTTTTTTTTTCCCAACACAAAATCAATTATAAACACTACCTCATAGTAGGTATTTAACAGCTCAAATGTGTCAGGTTTTTTATTGACTTATAAATGGAGTCTGTTAAAAAAAGAAACTGGAATCTGCTGCTCCTATTGAAATCATTATTGTTTTTCCAGAATACGGATTTTCCACAGAACATTGTGCAAGATGCCCCCTGAATTATGTAAAATATTGTAGTACGCTCTTAATCAATCTCATTTAAAGAGTGGTTGAGTTTGAGAACCTTTTGAAAAGTTTTAAAACAAAAGCAGGTCACCTCAGAATTTAGCATGGAAATGTAAGTTACAATAATTTTTAAAACTGTATAAAATAGAATAACTTGAAAGTGTTAGTCACTTAGTCATGTCCAGCTCTTTGCTACCCCATGGACTGTAGTCTGCCAGGCTGCTCTGTCCATGAAATTCTCCAGGCAGGAATACTAGTGTGAGTAACCATTCTCTTCTCCAGGGGATCTTCCCGACCCAGGGATTGAACCTGAGTCTCCAGCATTGCAGGCAGATACTTTACCATCTGAGCCTCCAGGAAAGCCCATAATATAATGAACTTGATTTTTTTTTTTTTGTCATTTTAGTCACTAAGTCATGTCCAACTGTTTTGAGACCCCATGGACTGTTGCTCCCCCAGGATCCTCCATCCATGGGATTTTCCCAGGCAAGAATACTGGAATTGGTTTCCATTTGCTTCTCCATGGGATCCTCCCTACCCAAGGATCAAGCCTGAATCTCCTGCATTGCAAGTGGAATTTTTACCACTGAGCCAGTGGTAGTTAAGTTAGTCAATCTATTTGTTCAAACTAAAAATAAATATTGCTTTCACTTTCTTTTCAATAAGTGGTTTTCCCATTTTATGCTTCCTTTATTTTGTAAACTCGGGTTGTTGTTGTTCAGTCGCTCAGTCATGTCCAACTCTTTGCAACCCCATGGATTGCAGCACACCAGGCCTCCCTGTCCCACACCATCTCCTGAAGTTTGCCCAAGTTCATGTCCATTGCATCAGTGATGCCATCTAGCCATCTCATCCTCTGACAAGCTCTTCTTCTGCCCTCAATCTTTCCCAGCATCGGGGACTTTTCCAATGAGTTGACTGTTCACATCAGGTGACCAGAATGCTGGAGCTTCAGCACCTTCCAAAGAATATTCAGGGTTGATTTCTCTTAAGATTGACTGCTTTGACCTCTTGCTGTCCAAGTGAGTCTCAGGAGTCTTCTTCAGCACCACAGTTTGAAGGAAGCAGTTCTTTGGTGCTCTGACTTCTTTCCGGTCCAGGCTTCACAACAGTACATGACCACTGGTTAGACCATAGCCTTGACTATACGAACTTTTGTTGGCAGAGTAATGTCTCTGCTTTTTAACAAACTGTCAAGGTTTGTCATAGATTTGCTACCAAGAAGCAATCATCTTCTGATTTCATGACTGCAATCACCATCCACAGTGATTTTAGAGCTCACAAAAAGGAAATCTGTTACTACTTTCACATTTCCCCTTCTATTTGCTATGAAGTAATGGGGCTGGATACCATTATCTTCAGTTAGTTAGTTCAATCGCTCACTTGTGTCCAACACTTTGTGACCCCATGGACTACAGCACAGCAGGCTTCCTTGTCCATCACCAACTCCCGGAGCTTGCTCAAATTCATCTCCATCAAGTTGGTGATACCATTCAACCATCTGGTCCTTTCATCCCCTTCTCCTCCTGCCTTCAATCTTTCTCGGCATCTTCACATCAGGTGGCCAAAGTATTGGTGTTTCAGCTTCAGCATCAGTCTTTCCAATGAATATTCACGACTGATTTCCTTTAGGATTGATTGGTTTGATCTCTTTGCAGTCCAACTGACTCTCAAGAGTCTTCTCCAACACCATAGTTCAAAAGCATCAATTCTTCAGCACTCAGCTTTCTTTATAGTCCAACTCTCATATCCATACATAACTACTGGTAAAACCATAGCCTTGACTAGATGGACCTTTGTCAGCAATGTAATGTCTATTTTAATAGACATTAAAATAGCTCTCTGGGTTGGTCATAGCTTTTCTTCCAAGGAGCAAGCATCTTTTCATTTCATGTCTGCAGTCACCATCTGCAGTGATTTTGGAGCCCAAGAAAATAAATTTTCTCACTGTTTCCATTGTTTCCCCATCTATTTGCCATAAAGTGATGGGACCAGATATCATGATCTTAATTTTCTGAATGTTGAGTTTTCAGCCAGCTTTTTCCCTCTCCTCTTTCACTTCCATCAAGAGGCTCTTCAGTTCCTCTTCACTTTCTACCATGAGGGTGGTGTCATCTGTGTATCTGAGATTATTGATATTTTCCCAGCAATTGTGATTCCAGCTTGTGCTTCATCCAGTCAGCATTTGGCATGATGTACTCTGCATAAATGTTAAATAAGCAGGGTGACAATATAGAGCCTTGATGTATTCCTTTCCCAATTTGGAACCAGTCTGTTGTTCTATGTCCGGTTCTAACAGTTGCTTCTTAACCTGCATACAGCTTTCTTAGGAGGCAGATAAGGTGGTCTGGTATTCCCATCTCTTGAAGAATTTTCCACTGCTTGTTGTGATCTACACAGTCAAAGGCTTTCACATAATCAATGAAGCAAAAGTAGATGTTTTCCTGGAATTCTCTTGCTTTTTCTTTGATCCAACGGATGTTGGCAATTTGATCGCTGGTTCTGCCTTTTCTAAATCCAGCTGGAACAGCTGGAAGTTCACAGCTCATGTACTGTTGAAATCTGTTATTAATATTTTATTTTAAATCCGCTCTTTCACTCTCCTCCTTCACCCTAATCAAGAGGCTCATATTTCCTCCTCACTTTCTGCCATTAGAGTGATTGCTCAGGTTAGTGAATATTTAATTTCCAAAACAAAATAATCTACATGCTTGGTACATTGTTTATTTGGATCCTAAACATATTCTCCATAGGAAAGGGTTTTTTTTTTTTTTTTTCACTTTATAGGTTCCTTTCAGTTTTATTAATTATATACCTCTTAAGCTTTTATTAAATCCTCTTTATGACTTATATTTGTTTTTTAAACTGTTAAATGACTTTCCAAGTAAAAGCCATTTTATAATCTGAAAAAACACAAATTTAAAAATATTCTTTACACTTCTACTCTGAGCTTTTAATCTATTGAAATTTTATCTCCATTTAATTCACTATTTTCCAATTATTGGATAGTTAAAATCCTTCCTGTTCTTATTTGTATTATGTAAATGCTTTCAATATTCAACCATACCTAAAATATATGACATTTATATATGACTGAATGAGTAATCACGTTCAATACATATTACTGCTTTATACAAAGCTCCATGTGTGTTATCACATATCACAGTTGTGATGGTTAAATGTTATGTGTCAGTGTGGCTAGGCTATTCTACTTAGTTGTGTTTCGTCAAACACTAGAGGTTGTTGTGGTAGTATTTTGTAGATGGAATGAATATCTATGACCAGTTTGCTTTAGGTAAAGGAGATTATTCTTGGTAATACAGGTAAACCTCATTCAGTCAGCTGAAGGAAGACATTAAGCACAAAAACAAGTTTCTTTGAGAAGGATTTCTGCCTTACAACTGTACTGTAGAATTCTTGTCTGAATTTCCAACCTTCCTGCTCACTCTACAGATTGCAGACTCAGGAAAACAATAGCAACTCTTGTCTGGCTTTCCATCTTACTGATTTGTCCTATGAATTTCAGACTTGCCAGCCCCAAAAATCAAGTGAACCGATTCCTTAAATGATATGTAATTCAAAATATGTACACATATCATATTGATTTTATTTTTCTAGAGAATCTTGATGGATACAGAAGTTGTAAATATATATATTTTGAATATAAAGATATGTTTTATGCCTATATTTGTACATTACTGCTGTATGCATTTCAATCATCTTTGTAATCTAAATTCTTTGTAAATTACTACATATCACAGACTAAACTAGGATATGGATTTTACTTCTATATAAATAGGTAATCTGCATTCAAGGGGCTTCCCAGGTGGCACAGTGGTAAAGAACCTGCCTGCCAATGCAGGAGATTCAGGAGACACAGGTTTGATCCCTGGGTCAGGAAATCCTCCAGAGGAGGAAATGGCAACCCACTCCAGTATTCTTGCCTGGAAAATCCCATGGACAGGGGAGCCTGGTGGGCTATAGTCCATGAGGTCACAAAAAATGTCAGACACAAGTAAGCAACTGAGTACACATGCTTGCTGCATTTAAGTCCTCCATCACCTTTCATTCCCCCCATCCCCAGGATGTTTTATTAGCTCAATTATCTTCTAGTTGAGATGGATCAACACACAATTTCCTGTTAAAAGTAACGAGTGAATTAATAATCACTTCTTACCTCCAAAGTACAACTTTGATCTCATTCTCCAAGGTGGTGTGAACACCACTGCAAGAAGACGTTATTTGCATATTTCAGAAATGAAACTGCAGAAACTCATGGAGGGAATTCTTTAAGATTTTTTCCAATAAAATGGAAATAGTCAAAAAAGAGAAAGTATTCTTTATAGCAGTGAGAGAACCTGGATTCCTGTTGTCCTAAGCATAAATCATGTGGTTTATAAATATCAATAGTGTATATTAAAATTAGTGGGTTTTGGTATCATATTACATTGGGATCCATTTATTTTTAATTCACATATAATACCAAAGAGAAGGGGTATGTGTTTTTTTCTTTCTTACTGTAGTATAAAGCATGTACTACACTTGAAAAAAATCATAGTGTATATACTTTCACTCTATTGACTAAGTCAATGTTGGTGAAATTAATTCTAAGACTACTTAAAAGAAGCTAAATTCCAATGTCATTTTTTTAACTGTACATGAGTGCAAACTGAATATAAATTGCTTTTGCCATGGATTTGAAAGCTTCTCTGTAACTATTTTGTCAATTTTATTGGCAGAGATACCTAGTTAAGGCATTTTATTCAAAATTTCTGTGTGAGAAAAAGACTAATAATGGCAATAATATTGAAACTCTATGTTAGAAGATCCTAGTCTATCTTTTCCCCAGTGCTGTGAATCTTGATTTATTTGTTGTTTGTTTAGTAGTATCAAAGCTTTTTCTTTATATGGATTAAAGTGAATTTTGATGTTCTTTTTTTTTTTTTTCTTTATTTCAGAGTTCCTTCATACTGTAACAGTGCTTCACTGGGTTCATTATGATTATGTCTAATTACTATTTAGAAATTTTCCCATTTATGTAGGCCATAAGAAATCCAATAATGATTTTCACAAAATGTGCATAGTACACTAGCCTTACCTCAACATAATAAAAACTATATATGACAAACCCACAGCAAACATTATCCTCAATGGTGAAAAATTGAAAGCATTTCCTCTAAAGTCAGGAACAAGAGAAGGGTGCCCACTTTCACCATTACTATTCAACATAGTTTTGGAAGTTTTGGCCACAGCAATCAGAGCAGAAAAAGAAATAAAAGGAATCCAAATAGGAAAAGAAGAAGTAAAACTCTCACTATTTGCAGATGACATGATCCTCCACATAGAAAACCCTAAAGACTCCACTAGAAAATTACTAGAACTAATCAATGACTATAGTGAAGTTGCAGGATATAAAATCAACACACAGAAATCCCTTACACTCCTATACACTAATAATGAGAAAACAGAAAGAGAAATTAAGGAAACAATTCCATTCACCATTGCAATGGAAAGAATAAAATACTTAGGAATATATCTACCTAAAGAAACTAAAGACCTATATATAGAAAATTATAAAACACTGGTGAAAGAAATCAAAGAGGACACTAATAGATGGAGAAATATACCATGTTCATGGGTTGGAAGAATCAATATAGTGAAAATGAGTATACTACCCAAAGCAATTTATAGATTCAATGCAATCCCTATCAAGCTACCAACAGTATTCTTCACAGAGCTACAACAAATAATTTCACAATTTGTATGGAAATACAAAAAACCTCGAATAGCCAAAGCGATCTTGAGAAAGAAGAATGGAACTGGAGGAATCAACCTACCTGACTTCAGGCTCTACTACAAAGCCACAGTTATCAAGACAGTATGGTACTGGCACAAAGACAGAAATATAGATCAATGGAACAAAATAGAAAGCCCAGAGATAAATCCACGCACATATGGACACCTTATCTTTGACAAAGGAGGCAAGAATATACAATGGATTAAAGACAATCTCTTTAACAAGTGGTACTGGGAAATCTGGTCAACCACTTGTAAAAGAATGAAACTAGAACACTTTCTAACACCATACACAAAAATAAACTCAAAATGGATTAAAGCTCTCAACGTAAGACCAGAAACTATAAAACTCCTAGAGGAGAACATAGGCAAAACACTCTCTGACATACATCACAGCAGGATCCTCTGTGACCCACCTCCCAGAATATTGGAAATAAAAGCAAAAATAAACAAATGGGACTTAATTAAACTTAAAAGCTTCTGCACATCAAAGGAAACTATCAGCAAGGTGAAAAGACAGCCTTCAGAATGGGAGAAAATAATAGCAAATGAAGCAACTGACAAACAATTAATCTCAAAAATATACAAGCAACTCCTATAGCTCAACTCCAGAAAAATAAATGACCCAATCAAAAAATGGGCCAAAGAACTAAATAGACATTTCTCCAAAGAAGACATACAGAGGGCTAACAAACACATGAAAAGATGCTCAACATCACTCATTATCAGAGAAATGCAAATCAAAACCACTATGAGGTACCATCTCACACCAGTCAGAATGGCTGAGATCCAAAAGTCTAAAAATAATAAATGCTGGAGAGGGTGTGGAGAAAAGGGAACCCTCTTACACTGTTGGTGGGAATGCAAACTAGTACAGCCACTATGGAGAACAGTGTGGAGATTCCTTAAAAAACTGGAAATAGAGCTGCCTTATGATCCAGCAATCCCACTGCTGGGCATACACACTGAGGAAACCAGAAGGGAAAGAGACATGTGCACCCCAATGCTCATCGCAGCACTGTTTATAATAGCCAGGACATGGAGGCAACCTAGATGTCCATCAGCAGATGAATGGATAAGAAAGCTATGATACATATACACAATGGAGTATTACTCAGCCATTAAAAAGAATACATTTGAATCCATTCTAATGAAGTGGATGAAACTGGAGCCTATTATACAGAGTGAAGTAAGCCAGAAGGAAAAACACCAATACAGTATAATAACACATATATATGGAATTTAGAAAGATGGTAACAATAACCCTGTGTATGAGACAGCAAAAGAGACACTGATGTATAGAACAGTCTTATGGACTCTATGGGAGAGAGAGAGGGTGGGAAGATTTGGGAGAATGGCATTGAAACATGTAAAATATCATGTATGAAACGAGATGCCAGTCCAGGTTCGATGCACGATACTGGAAGCTTGGGGCTAGTGCACTGGGACGACCCAGAGGGATGGTATGGGGAGGGAGGAGGGAGGAGGGTTCAGGATGGGGAACACATGTATACCTGTGGTGGATTCATTTTGATATTTGGCAAAACTAATACAATTATGTAAAGTTTAAAAATAAAATAAAATTAAAAAAAATAAAACAATTATTAGAATTTTTAAAAGCTGATTTTTATAAGACTGGTTTGAACTTATATATGAGACTAAAATTATTATTGGTATAGCCAAGAAGGAAATGGCAAATCACAAGTACTTTAAGAATATGGGATTAATTTCTTTAATTATATAAACTTTATAAAATGAAAAACAGATAAG
Organism: Bos grunniens; assembly: GCF_055505025.1. NCBI lineage: Eukaryota > Metazoa > Chordata > Mammalia > Artiodactyla > Bovidae > Bos > Bos grunniens. The sequence goes on from NC_141181.1 coordinate 25,735,074, forward strand.
CAGGCATTTCACAGAGAAATAAATGCACTTGGTCAATAGCAACATTTAAAGCAATGAAAAAACTTCACTATTAATAAAGCATTTAGTGATATATATTGAATTAGATAGTTTACCTTTCAAAATGGCAAAATTTGATAAATGCATAAGAACCACTGTGGCCTATTATATAGGCAAAGAGATACTCTTAAATATTTACAATGTTGTGATAATTTCTGTTGTGTTAATTTTATACAGCACAGTAATTCAGCTATACTGTGCTATATACAGCACAGTAATTCTCTTTGTATTCTTTTATCACAGGATAGTGAATATAGTTCCCTGTGCTATGTTGTTGTTCAGTCGCTACATCTTGTCTGACTCTTTGTGACCCTATGGACTGCAGCATGCCAGACTCTTCTGTCCTCCACTATCCCACAAAGTTTGCTCAAAATCATGCCTATTGAGTTGGTGATGCTATCTAACCATCTTATCCTCTGCCATCCCCTGCTCCTTTTTCTTTGATCTTTCCCAGCATCAGGATCTTTTCCAGTGAAAACACAAAAAGCCAGCTCCCTGTGCTATACAGTAGGACCCTGTTGTTTATCCATTTCGTATGTAATAATTTGCATCTGCGAATCGAAACTTCCACTCCATCCCTCTACTACCCTGCCTCCTGCGGGGCAACTACATGTCTATTCTCTACTATGAATGTGAGTCTGTTTCATAGGTAAGTTCGTCTGTGTCCTATTTTAGATTTCACATTTAAGTGATATTGGGGCTTCCCAGGTGGAGCAGTGGTAAAGAATCTGCCTGCCAATACAGGAGATGCAAGAGACAAAAGCTCAACCCCTGGGTTGAGAAGATCCCCTGGAGTAGCAAATGGCAACCCACTCCAGTGTTCTTATCTGGAAAATTCCATGGACAGAGACTGGTGGGTTACAGTCACTGGAGTCAAAAGAGCCAGACAGGACTGAGTGACTGAGCATACACACACAGAAGTAATACCATATGATATTTGTCTTTCTCTCTCTGGCTTACTCCACTTTAATCTCTGGTTCCATCTATGTTGCTCTAAATTACATTATTTCATTTTTTCAATGGCTGAGCGGCATTTCACTGCATACATATACCACATATTCTTTAGCCATTCCTCCTTCGATGGACATTTAGTTTGTTTCCACATCTTGGTTACTGTGAATAGTGCTGCCATGAATATTTAGGGTGCACATATATCTCTTTGAATTATAGTTTTGTCCTGACATATGCCCAGGAGTAGGATTGTTGGATCATATGGCAACTGCATTTTTACTTTTTTAAGGACCCTCCATAGTGTTCTCCATAGTGGCTGCAACAATTTACATTCCCACCAATGGTGTAGGGGGATTCCCTTTTCTTCATATTCTTTCCATTATTTGTTATTTGTAGATTTTTTAAAAATGATAGTCAACAAGGTAGTGCCTCATTGTAGTTTTGATTTGCATTTCTCTCATAATTAGCCATGCTGAGTACCTTTTCATTTCCCTATTTGCCATCTGTATGTCTTCTTGGAAAAATATCTATTTAGATTTTCTGCCTGTTTTTCAACTGGATTGTTTTTGTTGTTGAGTTGTATAAACTGCATACAGCCCTTGTCAGTCACATTGTTTGTAAATATTTTCTCCCAGTCTGTAGGTTATCTTCTCATTTTGTTTATGATTTGCTTTGCTATACAAAACCTTGTAAGTTTGATTAGGTCCCATTTATTTATTTAATTTTTTGGCCACGCAGTGCAGCCTGTGTGATCCTAGTTCCTTGACCAGGAATTGAACCCATGCCCTCTGCAATGGAAACACGGAGTCTTAACCAATGGACCATTAGGGAAGTCCCCCATTTGTTCATTGTTGTTTTTATTTCTATTGCCTTGGGAGAGTGACCTAGATATTAGTACATTTTATGTCAGAGAATGTTTTGCCTATGTTCTCCTCTAGGAGTTTTATGGTGTCATGTCTTATGTTTAAGCTTTTAAGCCATTAAGCGTTTTTTTTTTTTTTTTTTTTTTATGGCAGTGTAAATTTTTTCTACACTCTAATATATCAATAGTAACAGAAAATTTCTTAATTTTTTCTTAGGGGCTTATCTTGAGAAAATTATTAAAAATGATAAAGTTAGACATAAGCATATGTGATATAGAGTTTATTCTTTTATCCACTGTTTATTTTGGTATGTACTGAATACAGGATCCATAGCAGACACTGCTGCTATGGATCTTGTGGTCAGATACAAACTTTCCTCATCTCACTGAGGTTCAACTCAGCTGAGAGACAGTTTCCTTTTATAAAGTAATTATGCATTGTAATTTCTGCTTTATTCCAGCTCCATTACTTATCTCTTGAGTGACTTTGGGCAAGTTATATATTGTCTACATGCTTCAAGTTCCTCAAGTACATATATATTGCTCCAGAGGTCATTGCAGAGTAAAATAAAGTCATTGCAGAATAAAATAACCTAGCACGTCTATAGTCCTAAGACAATGGCTCCAAATAAGAAGCATTTTCTTACTAATGTTTATTATTAAAAGTACTAGTACTAATAAGTAATTGTAATAGTAATAGTATATGTGGAGCAGTAATTAGTGGTGGTAGTAACATGGTAGAGTATTTCTTATTCTTCTCTCTGTTGTTTGTATTTGAATCATATAGGCAGCACTGAACATAAGAGACAGAGTGAATATTATGCCTTAGATACTAATATCAGACAAATTGTTTTTTGAAAATAAAATTCCCCAATAATAAATATGTCTCCTACTCATCACAGTTAAATGAAATACCTTCAAGATACTTAAAATATCATCTCCAACTTTGGTTCTTGCCTCAAATTTAAATGCTGTCTTCTGTGTACCCTGCATTTTTAGAGAAAAGTTTTTATTTTTCCTCATATTTTTCTGTGTTGTGTACTCATTATTTCCATCAGTGCCTTATAGGGTTACTGGGAAACACAAGGTGCTTAGAACAACCTTTTCAAATATTAAGCACTACAATTGTGCTTTCAATTATTATTATATAATTATCTCCCTACTAAGAGTAATGTGCCACTGGCACTAATTAACATCACATCCGTATTTCCTGTTTCCAGTCTGGAAAATAAAGAGCTTCAAAGTCATCACTCTGTCAATCAAAAAATGAAAGACTGAACAAACTAGAAAACCAACAACTCTTCTAGATCCTTCAGGTAAGTAACTTTACAGGCAATCTGGAAAGGCAGACAAATGAATACAGAGAATCCAAAGTCCTGAGTAGAAACTTCTGCAGGAAACTGCTGGGTTAGAGAAAGCTGGACTGTAACTCAGCAATGCTGAAGACTCAGTGAAGCTAAATTTCTGAGGATTAAAAACCTCAGAAATGGCCAATCATAGGGGGCCTCCCATATTGTGAGTTTTACCTCTAGAAACCCAATCTGGTTCTCACAGAGACTATTAGAGCAAGTTTCCAGAGCAGAGGGAGAGGAAAAAAAGAACCATTTTGAAATACACCAGAGCATTCTGTTCTCTTACCAAGACTTGCCAGTGAAAGAAAGTTACTTTACCAGAGTCTAAACTATTGTGGTTCTGTGAAAGTTTAACTTACTTGGGAGAAGGCAAGTACCCAACTCCAACCAACTCTAGCCTTCCTGTCCCACCTGCAGGGAGGGAATGGGACTAAGAAGTTGTGAGGTGGGGAAGGCAGAGTCTCATCAAAACACTGCAACTTCATCATCACACTGTGAAATGCTTTCCTCTTCACTTGCTTCCCCTCTCTACTCCGTAGACTTAACTTGTCAGAAATATTAGAAGAATTTCTTCAGAGAAAAGATGTTATGGATTTAACTGTGTTCTCCTACAATTCACATGTCGAAGCCTTAACTCTCAGTGTGACTCTGTTTGGAGGTAGGTTTTAAGAGGTAGTTGAGATTCAGAAATTCATAAGAGTGGGGCCCCAATTCAGTAGGACTACTGGCCTTAAAAGACGAGGAAAAGAGAAAGATACCCACTATGAACATTGGGGTGCCTTTACCTTTTCAAATTAGTGGTTTCTAAAGTCAAATAATTTATATCTGTGTGACAGTGCTTTCAATGCAGAATGTGTAGAGTCCAAATGGGAATGTGTTTATAGATTAGGCTTCAATTAGGCAAAACCCATGGACAGAGGCTCCTGGCAGCTATAGTCTATGGGGTCACAAAGAGTCTGACATGACTGAGTGCACACACACAAACAGTTGTGAATAGTAGACAAAGTGTTTCATAAAATGAGGCTTAAAGGAATGTTTTACATATTAAAATATACAGAACTGTTATTTAATCAATACAGAAACAGGATACAGTCTGTGTAGGTAGCAAGCCTATTTTATCAAGGCAGCAAAGACCAACCATGTCAGTGATACTCCTACTGAGTATGCATTTGTAGCCTTTGAAAAGGTATGGCTCTCAACAAAATCATTTTGCAGTTGATGAAGACCGCTTCTGGTTTTTTGAGTTTTGATTTTGTCATGTATTTGAGAATTAAAAAAAAAAAAAAACAAGTTTTGTAAGCTGAGTTCCATTTCCAGGATGACAGAGCAACTCAGCAGACTCATTCTCCGGTAAAACAAAGCAACATGGGAAAAACAAAAAAAACTATAAAAGCCAAAGGAAAACAATCTCACCTATTCTAAATCTCTGGAAATTGCCCCAAGGACACAGAATAAATGAAGTGTTTCTCTAGGATAATGTACTAAAACTCAATAAGATCAGTGAGATTCTGACATTTGAGCCACCAGCCACTTTTTCTTCTGCCCCTTTCTACCTAGCCATTGCTCAGTGGGTGGAAGTTTCACTTAGGGTGAAAATACCTCAGAAGGTGATGACATCTCTTTTCTTATTTCATGCACCAATCAAAGCTTACTGTATCCCTTTGAGAGGGATATCCCCAGCATTTCTCATCCCTTCCAACTCAGAGTCGAAGAGGCTGAATTGTTAGTGAGTGCAGCAGTGGTCAGGGGCTCCTCTCTGCCATTAGCCCCTTTCTTACTCTTGGGGCAAAATCTCTACTCAGATACAGCAGTAAGAATGCATGTGTACATGCTCAGTTGCTCAGTCATGTCCAGCTCTTTGTGACCCCCATGGACTGTAGCCCACCAGCCTCCTCTGTCCATGGGATTTTCCAGGCAAGAATACTGGAGTGAGTTGCCATTTCCTTCTCCAGGGGATCTTCCCAAACATGGATTAACCTGTGTCTCTTGCATTGGCAGGTGGATTCTTAACCACCAAGCCACCTGAGAAGCTCTAGACCAAGAATACTGGGGCCTCAACTGCTCTCTTCCCAGCTCCTTCACAGGGTAGAGGCTCTGCACTTGGAGAGGCAGGGAGAAGAAAGCCAAGAGGAACACAGGCTACTCCAGCCCAGAACCCAGAGTAGAGACTCAGATAGTTTGCCTGGACAAAAAGTCATGTATATAATGAGAGAGTGCTGAAGCTCTCCCCAAGGGATTCAGTTTATTTGAAATTGAGTGTGAAAAGTATAGCCTAAGAATACTCTTAAAATTAGAGTTCCTATTAATTAAGAGCAACACACTGAACCATAGGCCATTGAATTCACCACTGAAAACCAGGGGAAGAGACAACAGAGAAGAACCCTTCTGGAGTTAAAACCTCAAGGACTACTCTTGCCATGTATGATTTGATCAGGCTACTGAGCATTTTTTATGTTCTAAGGCATTGTCAATAAAGAAATAAGCAGTAATTAATAGAGCCTAAAAAGCAGGTGTGTAATGCCAAATAAAATAGACAGTTTACCAGAGAGACTGGAAAAAGAGAAAATAAAAGTTGCCGTGTTAAAATCACCGTCATCTCAATTTGGTCATAGCATATCCAAGACTGCTTTCTCTAAGATGTCACATCAAAGTCTTCAGACTATAGAGGAAATAGACTAAAGTAAAATAGCTTAATTAAGTCACAAAACAAATAAACAATAACACAAACAGACCCCAGAGAACGACACAGGGAAATCAGTATGAAGAGTTCCTACAGTGTATTACTTAAAATGTTTTCAACAACAAAAACAGCAACAATATATGAGACATGCAATATCTGATCAGGAATATCAGAAATATCAATCTGATCCATTATAGGAAAAATGAACAACAACAAGAAAATACAGGGGAAAAACAAGGCAAAATAAAGTGCCAATGAGAGGGTCCAGATGTCAGAAACAAAATTTCAAGTTTGATATTATAAATATGTTCATATTGGAGTAACTGGAATATACACAAATGGAAATTCTGGAGTAAAAAGTATAGTAATTGACTCCAAAATTCATTAGAGGGACCATTAGTGGGCATGAACTGCCAGAAGAAAGAATATGTGAGTTGGGATATAATACAGAGAAAGAAATGGAATGAAGAAATAGAAACAGAGCTCAAAGAAACGTGGGAAATTTTAAGTGCACCAATATACACATAAGGAGAGTACTGGAAGGAGAGGAGAAAAATAAATCAAAAACAACTATTAGAAAAAATAATAGCTGATAAAAAACATTAATTTACACATCCAATAAGCTCAGTGAACTCCAAGCAGAATAAAGGCAAAATGACTCACACTCAGACATGTTATATAAAGTTTCTAAAAGCCAAGTCAACAGAAAATTAGAAAAAAAGAGCAAGAAGAAAACAGCTTATCATGTATGAGGCAAACTCAGTAAGATTAAAACCTGTCTTTTCATCAGAAACAACAGAGGCCAGAAGGCAGTGGGATGACATAAAATGCTGAAAGAAAGAACAAATATAAACCAAAATTCTTATATACTGCAAAACACTTTTCAAAAATTAATACAAAATAGATACATTCACAGATAAACAAAACTGAGAGAATTCGGTGCTATGATTCCTGCCTTCCAAAAAGCACTAAAGGAAGTTATCTAGGCCATTAGCAAGTATGTCAAGGTATAATTCAGATCTACATTAAAATCAAAGAATTCTTATAAAGGGAATCATATAATCATAACAAAACACAGTATAAATGCATTTTTGTTCTCCCTTTTCTTATCTTAGATAAACCAGAATTGGATAAACATATGTGTAGAACTATATTCTTGGTTCTATAACAAAAGGAAACATAATATTTGACAGTAAGCTCACAAAGAGGGCTTCCCTTGTAGCTCAGTCGATAAAGAATCTGCCTGAAGTACAGGAGACCCGGGTTCGATCCCTGGGTTGGGAAGATCCCTTGGAGAAGGAAATGGCAACCCACTCCAGTATCCTTGCCTGGAAAATCATATGGACAGAGGAGCCTCGTGGGCTGCAGTCCATAGGGTCGCAAGGACTCCAGAATACTTGCCTGGAAAATCTCATGGACAGAGGAGCCTGGTGGGCTGCAGTCCATGGGGTCACAAAGAGTAGGGCATGACTGAGCAACTAACACTTATTTACTTAAACTCACAAAGAAGTTAATGGGAGCAGAATTATAATTGGATACTATAATCTATCTAATGATAGATACTGAATGGTATTTTGAACCCACAAGAACAAATAAATAAAATCAGAAATGATATAAGGTAAATATAAAAATTTATAAATATATGCTTAGTTCCCTTTCTTTTTCTAATTGATTTACTAGACATAAAATACACAAACAAAAAATTTTAGCAATATATTGTAACATGTAGATGTAATGTATACACTATATAAATATGTTGCATATATACTTATACACATGGCAACCCACTCCTGTATTCATGCTTGGACAATCCCATGGACAGAGGAGCCTGGTGAGCTATAGTCCCTAGGATCTCAAAGAGTAGGACAAAACTGAAGCAACTTAGCGTACACACATATATACCCAGGTATAGGTACATAGATAATTTGCATGTTATTTTATATGTAACATAATTAGATATGTGATTGTATACACAAATTGTCCTGATAGGAAGAACAGGAAACAGGGTTATAAAGGAGTAACACTTCTATATCTCATTGTAATCAAGTTAGTATATCTCACTGTAATCAAATCTGAAGAAGATTGTGATAAATTAAATGTGTAAAGTAAACCCTGGAGAAAAACATATAAAGGAAAGTAAAGAGTTGGAAAAGAGATTGGGATTATTTCCTTCAAAAATGTCCATTTTTGGTAATATATATCTTATACAATATTCACTTAAAATTTAAATAGAATTAACAAAGCTGTTAATCTTTTAAAGAGTAAATTTTGTTTGTAAATATTTTAAAACTCAGATGATGTTTTGTGCCTAAAATATCTAGTTCTGCTCTCTTAATTATATGTTAAACTGATTCAGTGGCCTTCATGTGTAAGTTCCTCTATCATTTTCTTACCACAAAATTTTATTTTAATTAATTTCTTGTTTCTGGTTTACTTCTCCCAGTAGAATTTGTAGGCAGTCATATGGCTGCTGGCATGAACTTGGGTCTTTATGTATCTGAGAATGTCTTTTTGTTTTGTTTTTGTGATAGTGATGGTGGTGTTTTTTGTTTTGTTCAGGTAAATACATAGGACTGAAATAATTAAATCAGAGTATAAGTGTAGGTTGTATTCTATTGGAAACTTCTAGTTTACAGTGGAGAGGACTTGTTCATATATCATTAAATTTATTCATATGAATGTTATAATTTATGGTGCTGTTATAAATGTTTTTATTTGATTATAAAATTGTTAATTTTTGGTTATGGACTACATTAGGCTTTTATGTAATGACCACATGTCTTGTATAATTATAAATGTACTTATTATTTTTAATACAATCACAGTTAATTTTTAAGTATTTCTTAGAATTTTCTGCATCAGCATCAAAAAGAGACATTGGAGACAGTTTTTAGAAATATATTTTTAAACTTCCAAATATTTTAATATTTAAAAGTATTTGCTCTTGTTTCTTACTTTATTTTAATATTAAAATTAGGGGACTTTGTTTGATATTGTAGTGGTTTTGTCTGGTTTTGATATCAGGATAATGCTAGCATCATAATATAAAGTGGGAAATATTTCACCACCAGTTTTGTGAAAGGGATTTGTGTATAATTTATGTTAATTCTTTAAACGTTTGTTCATAGTTTTTTGCAAAACCATATGGGCTTTGTGCTTTTAATTAAAAATGACATTGGGATTGTTTTAATTAAAGACTCAATTTAATTAAAAGCTGTAGGACTACTCATTGTATCAATTTCTTATTGAGTGAATTGTGATAGTTTGTATTCAAAGAGTTGCCCCATTTTGTTTGATTTATCACATTCATGTATGTAGCATTTTTTAAATTTTATTTTTTATTGAAGGATAATTGCTTTACAGAATTTTTCTATTTTCTGTCAAACCTCAACATGAATCAGCCATAGGTATACATATATCCCCTCCCTTTTGAACCTGCCTCCCATCTCCCTCCCCATCCAACCCCTCTAGGTTGATACAGAGCCCCTGTTTGAGTTTCCTGAGACATACAGTAAATTCCCATTGGCTATCTATTTTACATATAGTAATGTAAGTTTCCATGTTACTATTTAATTCATCTCACCCTCTCTTGCCCTCTCCCCATGTCCAAAAGTCTATTCTCTATGTCTGTTTCTCCATTGCTCCCCTGTAAATAAATTCTTCAGTACCATTTTTCTAGATTCAGTATATATGCATTCGAATACAATATTTATCTTACTCTTTCTGACTTACTTCACTCTGTATAATAGATTCTATGTTCATCTACCTCATTAGAACTGACTCAAATGCATTCCATTTATGGCTGAGTAATATTCCATTGTTTATATGTATTATAACTTCTTTATCCATTCATCTATTGATGCACATCTAGGCTGCTTCCATGTTCTAGCTGTTGTAAATAGTGCTGCTAGACATCATGGAATTCAAAGTCAAGTGGCCCTTAGGAAGCATCACTATGAGATGCTGGTGGACATGATGGAATTCCAGTTGAGCTATTTCAAATCCTAAAAGATGATGCTGTGAAAGTGCTGCACTCAATATGCCAGCAAATTTGGAAAACTCAGCAGTGGCCACAGGACTGGAAAAGGTCAGTTTCCATTCCACTCCCAAAGAAAAGCCATGCCAAAGAATGTTAAAACTACTGCATAATTGCACTTATCTCACATGCTAGCAAAGTAATGCTCAAAACTCTCCAAGCCAGGCTTCAACAGTATGTGAACTGTGAACTTCCAGATATTCAAGCTGGATTTAGAAAAGGCAGAGAAACCAAAGATCAAATTGCCAACATCCATTGGTTCATTGAAAAAAGCGAGAGAATTCCAGGAAAACATCTACTTTGGCTTTATTGATTACACCAAATCCTTGCGTGGATCACAACAGACTCTGGAAAATTCTTAAAGAGATGAGAATACCAGACCACCTTACCTCCCTCCAGAGAAATCTGTATGCAGATCAAAAGGGAACAGTTAAAGTTGGACTTGGAACAAGAAACTGGCTCTAAATTGGGAAAGGAATACATCAAGGCTGTATATTGTCACCCTGCTCATTTAACTTATATGCAGAGTACCTGATGTAAAATGCTGGGCTGGATGAAGCAAAGCTAGAATCAAGATTGCTGGGAGAAATATCAGCAATCTCAAATACACAGATGACACCACCCTTATGGTAGAAAGCAGAGAAGAACAAAAGAGCTTCTTGATGAAAGTGAAAGAGGAGAATGAAAAAGTTGGCTTAAAACTCAACATTCAGAAAACTAAGATCATGACCTCTGGTCCCATTGACTTCATGGCAAATAGATGGGGAAATAATGGAAACAGTGACAGACTTTAGTTATGGGGGCTACAAAATCGTTGCTGGTAGTGACTGCAGCCATGAAATAAAAGACACTTGCTCCTTGGAAGAAAAGCTATGACCAACCTAGACAGCATATTGAAAAGCAAAGACATTATTTTGCTGTCAAAGTTCTGTCTAGTCAAAGCTGTGGTTTTCTAGTAGTCATGTATGGATGTGAGAGTTGGACCATAAAGAAAGCTGAGCGCCAAAGAATTTAACTGTGGTGTTGAAAAAGACTCGAGAGTCCCTTGAATTGCAAGGAGATCCAACCAGTCCATCCTAAAGGAAATCAGTCCTGCATATTCATTGGAAGTACTGATGCTGAAGCTGAAACTCAAATACGTTGGCCCCCTGATTTGAAGAACTGACTCATTGGAAAAGACCCTGATGCTGGTAAAGACTGAAAACAGGAGGAGAAGGGACGACAGAGGATGAGATAGTTGGATGGCATCACCGACTCAATGGACATGAGTTTGAGCAAGCTCCAGGAGTTGGTGATGGACAGGGAAGCCTAGCATGCTGCAGTAGGGGTTGCAAAGAGTCGGACACTACTGAGCGACTGAACTGAACTGAATGATGGGATACATGAGTCTTTTTCAATTTTGGTTTCCTCAGGGTATATGCCTAGGACTGGGATTTCCGGGTCATATGGTGGTTTTATTCCTAATTTTTTAAGGAATTTCCATACCATCTTCCATAGTGGCTGTATCAATTTACATTCCCACCAACAGTGCAAAAGCCTTCCCTTTTCTCCACACCTTATCTAGAATTTATTGTTTGTAGATTTTTTGATGATGGCCATTCTGACTGGTGTGAGGTGATATCTCATTGTACTTTTGATTTGCATTTCTCTAATAATCCAAGGAGATCCAACCCATCCATTCTAAAGGAGATCAGCCCTGGGTGTTCTTTGGAAGGACTGATGCTAAAGCTGAAACTCCAGTACTTTGGCCACCTCATGCGAAGAGTTGACTCATTGGAAAAGACTCTGATGCTGGGAGGGATTGGAGGCAGGAAGAAAAGGGACGACAGAGGATGAGATGGCTGGATGGCATCACCGACTCGATGGATGTGAGTTTGAGTGAACTCTGGGAGTTGGTGATGGACAGGGAGGCCTGGCATGCTGCGATTCATGGGGTTGCAAGAAGTCGGACACGACTGAGTGACAGAACTGAACTGAACTGAATAATGAGTGAGTTTGAGCATCTTTTCATGTGTTTCTTAGCCATCTGTATGTCTTCTTGGAGAAATGTTTGTGTAAGTCTTTTCCCCGCTTTTTGATTAGTTTCTTTGTTTTTCTAGTATTGAGTTGTATAAGCTGCTTGTATATTTTGGAAATTAATCCTTAGTCAGTTGTTTCATTTGCTATTTTCTCCCATTCTGAGGGTTGTCTTTTCACCTTGCTTAGTTTCCTTTCCTGTGCAAAAGCCTTTAAGTTTAATCAGGTCCCACTTGCATACTTTTGTTTTTATTACCATTACTCTAGGAGGTGGGTCATAGAGGATCTTTCTTTGATTTATGTCATCTAGTGTTCTGCCTATCTTTTCCTCTAAGAGTTTTATAGTTTCTGGTCTTACATTTAGATTTTTAATCCATTTTGAGTTTATGTTTGTGTATGCTGTTAAAAAGTGTTCTAATTTCATTATTTTACATGTAGCTGTCCAGTTTTCCCAGCACCATTTATTGAAGAGGTTATCTTTGCCCCATTGTATATTCTTGCCTCCTTTGTCAAACATAAGGTACCCATAGGTGTGTGGGTTTATTTCTGGGCTTCATATCTTTTTACATTCATCTATATTTCTGTTTTTTCTGCCAGTATCATACTGTCTTGATGACTGTAGCTTTGTAGTATAATCTGAAGTCAGGAAGGTTGATCCCTCCAGCTCCATTCTTCTTTCTCAAGACTTCTATGGCTTAGGGGTCTTTTGTGTTTCCATATAGTTGTGAAATTTTTTGTTCTAGTTCTGTGAAAAATGCCATCAGTAATTTGATAGGGATTGCATTGAATCTGTAGGTTGCTTTTGTTAGTACAGTCATTTTCACAATATTGATTCTTCCTACCCAGGCACACAGAATATCTCTCCATCTATTTATGTCATCTTTGATTACTTTCATTTCAGTTCAGTTCAGTCACTCAGTCGTGTCTGACTCTTTGCGACCCTATGAATTGCAGCATGCCAGGCCTCTCTGTCAATCACCAACTCCCAGAGTTTGCACAAACTCATGTCCATTGAGTCAGTGATGCCATCCAGCCATCTCATCCTCTGTCATCCCCTTCTCCTCCTGCCCCCAATCCCTCCCAGCCTCAGAGTCTTTTCCAATGAGTCAACTCTTTGCATGAGGTGGCCAAAGTATTGGAGTTTCAGCTTCAGCATCAGTCCTTCCAATGAACGCCCAGGACTGATCTCCTTTAGGTTGGACTGGTTGGATCTCCTTGCAGTGCAAGGGACTCTCAAGAGTCTTCTCCAACACCACAGTTCAAAAGCATCAATTCTTCAGCACTCAGCTTTCTTCACAGTCCAACTCTCACATGACCACTTGAAAAACCATAGCCTTGACTAGACAGAACTTTGTTGGGAAAGTAATGTCTCTGCTTTTGAATATGCTATCTAGGTTGGTCATAACTTTCCTTCCAAGGAGTAAGCATCTTTTAATTTCATGGCTGCAATCACCATCTGCAGTGATTGTGGAGACCCAAAAAATAAAGTCACCCAATGTTTCCATTGTTTCCCCATCTATTTGCCATGAAGTGATGGAACTGGATGCAATGACCTTAATTATCTGAATGTTGAGCTTTAAGCCAACTTTTCCACTCTCCTCTTTCACTTTCTTTTTTTTTTTTTTCTTTTTAAGGATTATAATATAATATGGAATCGTTTATTGACTGATAATATAATGTTAAATTAAAAATCAAATTATAAAATAATAGATCCAGCACGATCTCATTTTCATAAAAAGAACAGCCATGTATACAGATACCTTGATCTAACTGTTAATAGTGGTAGGATTATGGATGATTTTATTTTCTTTGCAAGTCTTCATATTATCTGAATTTTAAAAAGAATAACATTCATTAGACCCATTATTTTGTGACTTACACATGATTTCCATTTTGAAAAAAATCAAAAAGACATTAAAACAACTTTTTCTGTCACAAAACTTCACTTGAACAACAGGATTCACTTAGATAATATCAGAAACAACCTGACTTTCTGATTCAAGTGGGCTTCTTAAAAAATGATCATGAGGATACCTTTATTTCTGTGCAAAATGTATTATTTTATTTTAATGTCCATAATTACCCATTAGTCTTCTCTCTCCCCTGATTCAAATTCCTTCTCAGGATATGGAGAACGGAACAGACTCTAATTTCTTAGTCTATCCTTTTTAGCTGAAGACCAAGAAATTTACTTTAACTTTTACTTTAATTATAAAATAAAAATATAATTTTATTTATAAAAATAAAATTAAAAGGTAATGGATTTCTCAATGTAAGACAATGTCAGTGACTGGTACATTTCAAGTACCTTCCTCACATTGAAGCAAGGTTGTAAAAGTGAAATTTCTCCCAATAAAACACTAAAACATTACCAAAATTCTAAAAGTTTATCCACTTTAAACAAATACTTTCAATGGCCTTATAGGTTACAAAACTATAATTGGACATTTTAAGATAAGCTTATAATTTTCACTTTTAAAAGACATTACTTTATACAAATAAGACATTTACAGATGATAATAGCTACAGAATCTGGGTATCTTAAAAGGTTAATGTAATTGCACTTACTTCATAAAATAATTTGCATTATTGTGGGGAAATAGAAAATATATTTGCATATAAATTCCTTTTCCCAACTAAGTATAATGAAACTCTCTAAGTTTCATTAAGAGTCAGTTTAAAATAAAATTTAAAAATAGAGAGAGAGAGAGAAAACAGGGCAAATACTGTATATGGCTGTCTGTCTCAGTAATATTCACTGTGTTGTTCCTGCCAGTTTCAATCCATGGACACAAAGACCTCAGCACCATATTAAGAAGTTATACTGTGACCTATAAAATGTGACAGACCTGGGAGAACTAGTACACCATTATTCCTTTTCAGTAAAAGCCTAACACAACAATTGATCCACTTTGTGCCTCGGAACCATAATCATATGTTACAAGTCATTTACAATACAAACTGCAATGAGGAACGTGTGCTGCACAGCTGGGCTCTTCGCGTTCTTTGGAAGCTCAGAAAGTTCAAGGATGTCTGATCAATCTTCATTTCAGATCTAGTAGCATAAAAGCTGGGTTTTCTAAGTAGGATTTCCACAAATTAGAGAAGCGTGACACTGTAGCACCATCGATAATTCTGTGATCAGCCGACCAGCTCACATTCATTATCTGGGCCTTACAGACTTCCCCTTTCTCGTTAAATCGGGGAAGGGCCTTAATTGTTCCCAGGGCCTCAATTGCCACTTCAGGTGGAAGTATCACTGGTTTGGCATAGGTACCACCGATTGATCCAATGTTGGAAAGAGTGAACGTTCCTCCTATAAGGTCATTAGTGCTGAGCTGACCCGCAGAGCCCAGTTTCTGGAGGCGGTTCAATTCAGTGGCAATCTCAAATATGGAGCGGATCTGAACGTTTTTCACATTAGGTACAATCAAGCCCTGCTCTGTATCCATCGCTATTCCAATGTTATGAGAAGCCTTGTATGTTATGTTCTGGCAGTTTTCATCCACAGAAGCATTAAGAATAGGAAACTGTAGTAATCCCAAGGAAGCAGCTTTTAAGAAGAAGGGCATAAAGGAAAGTTTAATTCCACGAGCAAAAGCAATGGGTTTTAATTCTTCTCGTAGCTTAACCAGTTCAGTAAGGTCAACCTCATCACAATACCCAAAATGAGGTATCTTCAGGGCTGCAGACATGGTCTTGACCATTGCTTTGTGAAAGCCTTTCACGGGTTCGGTTCTGTCTTTGCCTATGAACACTGGAGGCTTTGATATTGGAATAGGAATAGTTCTGTCTTTTGGTTTTGGTGGAGGTGGCATAATTTCAGCTTTTGGTGAAGGAGGAAGTATAGCTCCTGTTTGCTTTTCCAGATAGTTGAGAATATCTTCTTTAAGTATTCTGCCATCTTTTCCTGAGCCAATAACTTCACTCAGCTTAATATTGTTTTCCATTGCAAGGCGACGAACTGCAGGAGTCGCCAGTGTTTTCTGGCCCTTTATCTCTTGGTGTGTGTGTTCATCATGGGACACAGCAGGGGTTTCAACAACATCTTCTTCTGAATCATTCTTTAACAGTTACTTCTCTAATACCTTCTCCAATGTCTGAGAGTTTGAACTGAACAATCTGTCCCTGGAGAGCAGCAGTTGTTTTTAGCCACTGATGTGGATGACTGTACTTGAATGGAGGATAACCAAAGAAACACACATATTTTGGCTTCAAAACATGAACATTACCACATGTTTGAAAGTAGCGGACACAAATCAGCTGCCCCGCAGCCCGGCTCCAGGTCTCCTCTTTCACTTTCATCAAGAGGCTTTTTAGTTCCTCTTCACTTTCTGCCATAAGGGTGGTGTCATATGGATATCTGAGGTTATTGATATTTCTCCTGGCAATCTTATTTCCAGCTTGTGCTTCTTCCAGCCCAGCATTTCTCATGATATATTCTGCATATAAGTTAAATAAACAGGGTGACAATATCCACTAATGTCTTATAATTTTCTGTGTACAATTCTTTTGTCTCCTTAGGTAAGTTTATTCCCAGATATTTAATTTTTTGTTGTAATGGTGAATGGGATTGATTCCTTAATTGCTCTTTCTGATTTTTCATTGTTAGTATATAGAAATGCAAGTGATTTGTGTGTATTGATTTTGTATCCTGCAACTTTGCTAAATTCACTGAATCAGATCAGATCAGTTGCTCAGTCGTGTCCGACTCTTTGCGACCCCATGAATCGCAGCACGCCAGGCCTCCCTGTTCATCACCAACTCCTGGAGTTCACACAGACTCATGTCCATCAAGTCATTGATGCCATCCAGCTACCTCATCCTCTGTAATCCCCTTCTCCTCCTGCCCCCAATCCCTCCCAGCATCAGAGTCTTTTCCAATGAGTCAACTCTTTGCATGAGGTGGCCAAAGTACTGGAGTTTCAGCTTTAGCATCATTCCTTCCAAAGAAATCTCAGGGCTGATCTCCTTCAGAATGGACTGGTTGGATCTCCTTGTACTCCAAGGGACTCTCAAGAGTCTTCTCCAACACCACAGTTCAAAAGCATCAATTCTCCAGCGCTCAGCTTTCTTGACAGTCCAACTCTCACATCCATACATGACCACTGGAAAAACCATGGCCTTGACTAGACGAACCTTTGTTGGCAAAGTAATGTCTCTGCTTTTGAATATGCTATCTAGGTTGGTCATAACTTTCCTTCCAAGGAGTAAGCGTCTTTCAATTTCATGGCTGCAGTCACCATCTGTAGTGATTTTGGAGCCCAGAAAAATAAAGTCTGACACTGTTTCCACTGTTTCCCCATCTATTTCTCATGAAGTGTTGGGACCGGATGTCATGATCTTCATTTTCTGAATGTTGAACTTTAAGCCCGCTTTTTCACTCTCCACTTTCATTTTCATCAAGAGGCCTTTGAGTTCCTCTTCACTTTCTGCCATAAGGGTGATGTCACCTGCATATTTGAGGTTATTGATATTTCTCCCGGTAATCTTGATTCCAGTTTGTGTTTCTTCCAGTCCAGCGTTTCTGATGATGTACTCTGCATAGAAGTTAAATAAACAGGGTGACAATATACAGCCTTGACAAACTCCTTTTCCTATTTGGAACCAGTCTGTTGTTCCATGTCCAGTTCTAACTGTTGCTTCCTGACCTGCATACAAATTTCTCAAGAGGCAGATCAGGTGGTCTGGTATTCCCATCTCTTTCAGAATTTTCCACAGTTTATTGTGATCCACACAGTCAAAGGCTTTGGCCTAGTCAATAAAGCAGAAATAGATGTTTTTCTGGAACTCTCTTGCTTTTTCTATGATCCAGCGGATATTGGCAATTTGATCTCTGGTTCCTCTGCCTTTTCTAAAACCAGCTTGAACATCAGGAAGTTCACAGTTCACGTATTGCTGAAGCCTGGCTTGGAGAATTTTGAGCATTACTTTAGCTCTAGTAATTTTCTGATACTATCTTTAGGGTTTTCTATGTGTAGTATCATGTCATCTGCAAACAGTGAGAGCTTTACTTCTTCTTTTCTGATCTGGCTTCCTTTTATTTATTTTTCTTCTCTGATTGCTGTAGCTAGAACTTCCAGAAATATGTTGAATAATGGTGGTGAAAGCAGATATCCTTGTCTTGTTCCTGATCTTAGGGGGAATGCTTTCAGCTTATCACCATTGAGAATAATGTTTGCTGTAGGTTTATCATATAAGGTCTTTACTATCTTGAGGTAGGTTCCTTCTATGTCCATTTTTTGAAGAGTTCTAAACATAAATGAGTGCTGAATTTTGTCAAAGGCTTTTTCTGCATCTATTGAGATGATCATATGGTTTTTTATCTTTCAATTTATTAATATGGTGTGTCACATTGATTGATTTCCATATATTGAAGAATCCTTGTATCCCTGGAATAAACCCAACTTGATTATAGTGTATAAGTTTTATGATGTGTTGCTGAATTCTGTTTGCTAAAATTTTGTTGAGGATTTTTGCATCTATATTCACCAGTGATTTAGGTCTGTAGTTTTCTTTTTGTGTTGTCTTTGCCTGGTTTTGGTATCGGGGTGACAGTGGCCTTATAGAATGAGTCTGAAAGTGTTCCTTCCTCTGTAATTTTTTGAAAGGGTTTTCGAAGTATAGGCATTAGCTCTTCTCTAAATGTTTGATAGAATTCTCCTGTGGAGCCATCTGGTCCTGGGCTTTTGGTTTTTGGGACATTTTTGATCACAGCTTCAATTCAGTGCTTGTAATTGGGTTGTCCATCATTTCTCTTCCTTCCTGGTTCAGTCTTGGAAGTTTGAACTTTTCTAAGAATCTGTCCATTTCTTCCAGATTATCCATTTCATTGCCATATAGTTGTTCTTAATAGTCTCTTGTAATCCTTTATATTTTTGCATTATCTGTTGTAACCTCTCCTTTGTCATTTCTAATTTTGTTGATTTGATTCTCCTCTCTTTTTTACTTGATGAGTCTGGCTAAAGTTTTGTCAATTTTGTTTGTCTTCCCAAAGAATCAGATTTTATTTTTATTAATATTTTCCATAATTTCTTTCATTTCTTTTTTAATTTATTTTTGCTCTGAACTTTATGATTTCTTCTACTACTTTTGGGGGGTTTTTGTTCTTCTTTTTCCAGTTGTTTTAGGTGCAAAGTTAGGCTATTTGATATTTTTCTTGTTTCTTGATGTAGGATTATATTGCTGTAAACTTCCCTCTTAGAACTGCTTTTGCTGCATTCCATAGGTTTTCAGTTGTCATGTTTTCATTGTAATTTGTTTCCAGAAGTGTTTCGATTTCCCTTTTGATTTCTCCAATAATCTGTTGGTTATTTAGAAGTGGGTTGTTTAGTCTCCATGTGTTTGTGTTTCTTAGTTTTTTTTTTCCTTGTAATTGATATCTAGTCTTACAGTGTTGTGATCAGAGAAGATGCTTGATACAATTTCAATTTTCTTAAATTTTACTGAGGTTTGATTTGTGACCCAAGATGTAGTCTATTCTGGAGAATGTCCCATGTGCCCTTGAGAAGAAGGTGCATTCTTATGCATTTGGAATGTCCTGAAGATATCATCTAATGTATTATTTAAGACTTGTGTTTCCTTATTAATTTTCTGTTTTGATGATCTGTCGATTGGTGTGAGTGGGTGTTAAAGTTTCCTACTATTATTGTGCTACTGTCAATTTCTCCTTTTATGTGTGTTAGTGTTTGTCTTATGTGTTGAGGTGCTCCTATGTTGGGTGCATCAGTTCAGTTCAGTTCAATTGCTCAGTCATGTCCGACTCTTTGCAACCCCATGAATCACAGCATACCAGGCCTCCCTGTCCATCACCAGCTCCCAGAGTTCACACAAACTCATGTCCATCAAGTTGGTGATGCCATCAAGCCATTTCATCCTCTGTCATCCCCTTTTCTTCCTTACAATTGTTATGTCTTCCTCTTGGATTGATCCCTTGATCATTATGTAGTGTCCTTCCTTATCTCTTGAAATCTTCTTTATTTTAAGGTCTATTTGTCTGATACGAGGATTGCTACTCCAGCTTTCTTTTGCTTCCCATTTGCATGGAATATATTTTTCCATCCTCTCACTTTCAGTCTATTTGTGTCTTTAGGTCTGAAGTGGGTTCAACTATAATCTCCTCAAAAATTTTCACGTACCTTTTCTTTTTCTATTCTTCTTCTGAGACCCCTATAATTTGAGTGTTGGTGAATTTGACATTTTCCCAGAGGTCTCTGAAATTATCCTCCATTCTTTTCCTTCATTTTACTTTATTCTGCTCTTCAGAATTTATTTCCACCATTTTATCTTCCAACTCACTGATTTGTTCTTCTGCTTCAGATATTCTATTGATTCCTTCTAGAGTATTGTTAGTTTCATTAACTGTATTGTCTCTGTATGTTCATTCTTTAATTCTTCTGCTACTGCTGCTAAGTCGATTCAGTCTTGTCCAACTCTGTACGACCCCATAGATGGCAGCCCACCAGGCTCCCCCGTCCCTGGGATTCTCCAGGCAAGATCACTGGAGTGGGTTGCCATTTCCTTCTCCAATGCATGAAAGTGAAAAGTGAAAGTGAAGTCACTCAGTCTTGTCCGACTCTTAGCGACCCCATGGACTGCGGCCCACCAGGCTCCTCCATCCATGGGATTTTCCAGGCAAGAGTGCTGGAGTGGGGTGCCATTGCCTTCTCCATTAATTCTTCTAGGTCTTTGTTAATTGATTCTTGCATTTTCTCCATTTTGTTTTCAAGGTTTTTGATAGTCTTTACTATCATTATTCTGAATTCTTTTTTAGGTAGTTTGCATATTTCTTCTTCAGTTATTTGGACTTCTGTGTTTCTAATTTGTTCCTTCATTTTTGTAGTATTTATCTGCCTTTTCATTATTTTTTTTAACTTACTGTATTTGAGGTCTCTTTTCCCCAAGCTTCAAGGTTGAATTCTTTCTTCCTTTTGGTTTCTGCCCTCCTAAGTTTGGTCCAGTGATTTATGTATGCTTCATATAGGCTGAGATTTGTGCTGAGTTTTTTGCTTGTTTGTTTTTTCTCTGAGGGGAAAGGCTGAGTGAAGTGGTAATCCTGTCTGCTGATGATTGGGTATGTATTTGTTTTTTGTTTGTTGTTTGATGAGGTATCCTGCACAGGGTGCCACTGGTGGTTGGGTGATGCCACATCTTATATTCAAGTGGTTTCCTTTGTGTGAGTTCTCACTATTTGATGCTCCCTAGGGTTAGTTCTCTGACAGTCTAGGGTCTTGGTGTCAGTGATCCCATTCCATAGGCTTAGGGCTTGATCTCTGGTGACAAACCAAGATTCCACAAGTGGTTTGTTATGGCATTAAGTGAGATTTAAAAAATACCCCAAAACAAGAAACCAAAGAGGAACACCAGACAAATGGAAGTTACAATATCAGGCAAATAATAATTAAAATAATGGAATATATACATATACACCTATAAGCAAAGTTGAAACAGTCCAACAAGAATAAAATACAGTAGATTGACCTGGCAAACAAAGGAATTCAAAAATTATATTTACCACTTAAGAACAAAACTAACTAAAGCATAAGCTAGAAAACAAAACTAAAGCAAGGTGCCAAGTGGGGAATAAAGCAAAGAAAATAAAACTAAGACATATGTTGAGAGGAAAGGAAAGAAAGAAAAGAAAGAAAGAATAGATATGCAAAGTTAAATAGAGGTACATGAAGAAAATTTATATACATTAAGGATTAACTGCAAAGGGAAAATGAACAGTAGGAAAGGCAAACAAAGGAATAAATGTAGAAAAAATATAATAGGTTTAAAAAATTAAAAATTAAAATTAAAAAAAGAGAAAAGGAAAAAAAGAAAAGGAAGAAGAAAGAAAAAATGTTGAAAAAAAAATAGAGGAAAACTCCATAGTACTGCAAAAGGCCAATATAGAGGTAGAGGTTTAAAACAATAATCAAAAATGTGACTGAATATACACATATACATATACACCCATAAACAAAATCAAAGCAGTCCAACAACAACAAATAAAGTACAATAGGTTGATCCAGTGAACAAAGGAAATAAAAAATTATATCTACTAGTTAACAACAAAACTAACAATAGCACAAACTGGAAAACAAAACTAATGCAAACTGCCATGTGGTAAATACAGCTATGAAAATAAAACTAACAAATAATGTGGTGAGGAAAGGAAAGAAAGAAAAGAAAGAAATAATAGGCACTCAAAGTTAAATAGAAGTAGATAAAGAATATTTATATGAATTAAAGAATAAATGCATGGGGAAAAGAACAGTAGGAAAAGAAAAAAAAGAGTAAATGTAGAAAAAATAATAATAAGTTTAAAAAGTTAAAAATTAAAAAAGAGAGAGAGAAAAAAGAAGGAAAATGCTACAGAACTGCAAAAGCCCAACATAGAGGCAGAAGTTTATAACAATAAAACATGTGACTGAGGAAAAAAAAAAAGGTCAAAAGCTTTATTAGATTTCATAGTGCCAATAAAATCAACAACTACAACAAAGAGGGTGGGGGGAGGGAAAAAATATCCAAAAGAATCTACAGAACAATTCAAAACATAAGAATAATAAATGTTTTTCTTGCATCACTGCTGTCAGAGTCCTTTCCCTTGCTGGGAGTCACAGCCCACCTCCCCTCCGTAGGATGCCCTCCAGCACTGTGCTGATCTCTGGACCTGGTGTGGGGGCAGCTCAGATTCTCATCTGGTCCTACTCCTGTGTGTTCTTGCCTCCCATGTCCACAGCTATCAGAACTGTGTGTTTTCTTTTGAGAGCTCTCAGTGTCCTTTTATATATTCCATAGACACAGAGTTTGCCTAGTTGATAGTGTGGATTTAATCTGCAGCTTGTACAGCTGGTGGGAAGGCTTTGGTCTTCTTCCTTAGCCACACTGCCCCTGGGTTTCAATTGTGGTTTTATTTCCACCTCTGCATGTGGGTCGTCCACTGGGGTTTGCTCCTGAGGCTGCCCTGGAGGGCTTGGGTTTGCCCCTGTGAGGGTCAGGTGTGGAGGTGGTTCAGCTGCTTGGGTTGCAGTGGTTCTGGCAGCACCAGGTATTCAAGGAAGTTGATGGTCAGGGCAGCAGGAAATATATTGTTGTAGAAGGATATGGCAACCAGTATTGGCCAATACACTCCAGTATTCTTGCCTGAAGCATCCCCTTGATGGAGAAGCCTGGCAGGCCACAGTCTACCGGGTCACAGAGTTGAACACGACCAAAGCGACCCTGTGCACATAGATGCAAGACTTTTTTGCCTGTGGTAGCTCTGCTCCAGTGAGAATAAGCTTGAAGGTGGTGCAGCTGCTTGGCTTGCAGGGACTCTGGTGGCTCCAAATGTCCAGGGACATGGATGCCTCCACTGCAGGAGTTACGGCCCTATCAGAGTCTTCTTTTGAGCCTCCTGTAGCTGGCGATCAGAAGGCCTCTTTGGCCAGTTTTTCTCCGTAACTCCACCCATTCAGGCACTTAGAGGGCTCCCTTCCCTAGGGTCCTTCTCTATCATTCAGTGCATCAGGTACATAGAGAGCCCCCCCCTGGCTGGGGACCTATTCTGTAGATCGTTGCATCAGTCCCTTAAAGTAGCACCCTGGGTGGGGGTCCTACTCTATAGTTCAGCGTGTGAGGCCCTTGTTGGACCAGCCTCTCTATTGTTCAGCTGTCAATGCTGGCACGTGGGGAAAGAGAGGCTATGGTGATGGCCCCACCTCCTACACGTGACTCAGCAGTATAGTCTTGCTTCCCTGACTGCCTGGCTTTCCTCTATGAGCATTTCCCACCACAATCTCCTCCCTCACATCCCCTCGATCTGTCTCTCTGCAGTCAATAGCAGCTCTCACTCTGGGATTGCTCCACAATCCCCAAACTCCAGCTCCCAGCTGCTGAACCTTCCAGGGGACCTGCATCTCTGTCCAGCGTATGTATGGCTGCAGCAAGGACTGCATTTATTAGGCTGCCACAGATCAGCTGTTTCACTTTCAGCTTTCAGTGTTTCTCCTCTGACTCAGACAATTGCCCTGATGTGGGGATCAGACCCCTGCTTCAGTTCCCCTACCTGCCAAGGGCTGGTCCAGTCTTACTAACACTCCTGTTTTTCCCCCCTAGTTCCTTCATCCTACCGAGTTTTGCATGGTTCTATATATTATCTTCCGCTGGTCGGGTACTCCTGTCTGCTCTCAGCTAGTGATCTGCATGCAGTTCTGTGTCTGAAGGTGTATTCCTGATGTATCTATGGAGAGAGATGCACTACTCCAAGTCCACCTACTCCTCCACCATCTTGTCCTCCCCTATGTCCTCCCCATATTCTTGTCAAATATGCAGGGTATGTGGTGATACCCCTGTTTCCTTCCTGATAGTAGGTATTTGTCATCTCTCTTACTTTATTTGTTAGTCTTGCTAGAGGTTTCTCAAATTTATTAACCTTTTAAAAAATACGATCCTTTGTTTTATAGATTTTTATCTATTGTGTTTCTGTTATCAATTTCGGTGATTTCTGCTCTTACGTTTATTTTTTTCTTTCCTTTTGCTTGATTTGGACTTATTTTCTTCCTCTTTTTTTAGATTCTTGAAGTGAGAGCTTCAATTATTGATTCAATTATTTGCTTTTTTCCCCTAACAGTGGCATTTCTTGTCAGCATTTGTTGAGCTATGCTCACAAATTTGTTCTGTTGTATTTTCATTTTTATTCCATTCAATGGATTATTTGATAGTCCTGAGACTTTTCTTTGACCTATAGGTTAAGTAGATATGTATTATTTAGAGCCCATGTGTTTGAATATTTTTGTGTTATCTATAATGACAGATTTCTTTGTCTCCATGGTAACTGAACAACATACTTTGCATGATTTTATTTTGTTTTTACATTTGTCAAGATTTGCTCTATGGTTGAGAATATGGTTTATCTTGGTACATGTTTCATACATGTGTAATTGCTCATTGTTGTACAACTCTTTGCGATCCCCATGGATTGTAGCCTGCCAGATTCCTCTGTCCATGGAATTTTCCAGGCAAGAATACTGAAGTGGGTTGTCTTTCCCTTCTTCATGGATCTTCCTGACTCAGGAATTGAAACCAGGTCTTCTGCACTGCAGGCAGATTCTTTACCATCTGAACCACTAGAGAAGTTTCATAGGCTACTGAAATGAATGTGTGTGTTCTCCTCTTCACTGGAATTTTCTATACTTATAAATAAGTATTCTGTACATATCAATTGGATCCTCTTTTTTGATGGTGGTGTTGTGTTTACACATCCTTGCTGATTTTCTGTCTAGCTGTTCTAGCAAATTTTCAGAGAAGAGAAAGACTGTCTTCCATATAACTGTATATTTGTCCCTTTCTTTTAGGTCAGTAAGCATTTGTTTCATATATTTTGCAGCTCTGTTTTTTAGTGAATATTCATTTAGAATTTCTATGTCTTTTTTTATGGCTATACTCATATCATTATATGTTATCTATTTCTGTCTGATATTTACTTTGTTTCTACTTGATCTGATATTAATATTTCCACTCATTTTCCTATTTGATCACTGTTTATATGTTTCTTTCATCCCTTTACTTTCAAATTGCCTGTATCATCGTACTGTGTTTGAAGCAAATTGCCTGTGGATAGCAAATATAGTTAGTTCATATTGTATAATCTTCACAATACCTGTTTTTAATTGGTGTATTTTGACCATTTGTTTTTAAAAAGCAGGAGGAACAATAAAAATAAAATATGAAGAGGTAGTGTTCTATAATTTTAAAATAAATTTTGCATTTTTTCTTTTATATTTTTCCCATAATAACACTATGAAGTAGCTGTTTGTTTTTGTTAATGGCATATAATTTTAATATGTTTGGAAGCAGTCACTGACTTGATTAAAATAAGACAGCATTCCATAATTGAAAATTCATGGGATAAGAAGCCAGACCTGAGTTCTATTGAATATTTTGCTAAGAAAATGTTTTATAATGTTTATACATATTATTTAACATTCTATTTATCAATTTGTTCTTTAATTAGTGTTTTGTGAGGCTCTAGTACATTGCTTGAAAGACTTTCTAAACTATAAAATGCCTTGCATATATTATTAATTATTAAGCCTGACAATTTGCCCAATGTCACAGAAAGTAGCATCTCAGTCTGGCCAGAACATCAGGCTATGCCTTACTAGCTTTTTCTATAAAAAGATACTTTCCTAATTAAAAGCAGGAAACACTTCTGCATTTGTTTCAAAGTACATTTTAGATATTGAATTCTTTCAATTTCCCAATATGTAACTTTAAAAAATAATTGATAATGGATTAATTTTATTTAAATTTACTTATATTTTCATAGAATTACTGAAAACATAATACAAAATATCATTGCTCATTACTTTCAAAATATGAAAAAGACATAAAAGTCATCTTAGATAAGTAGTTTATAAACTTACCATTAAAAAAAATTCAGTTCACTTAATTAAATCAAATTTTTTAAATGAATAAATACAACTTTGGAAATAAATGTGCATTATATGTGCAATATTATATATAAAGCATTAGGGACAAAAAGATAAAAGACAGGTTACCAAGTGGAAAATGAAATTGAGGAGAAAAAAAATAAGTCCCATGATAGCATAAAGAAGACAAAAAATGGCAATCTAGTTTAGTAATAGGATATTTCATTTTCTCCACAAAAACTGTGAAACTTTTGAGAGGTGTAGGACAATAAAATATAAAATTATGGATGAAATAAAGAATTATTGACCTTCTGTGTCAGAAATCCTAATAGGATTGGTCCTTTCCAATCTCAGAGAAAATGTGCGGTTAGTAGATTAGAAACCGCAAAGTTACTTGGTTCCAGTGACCCCGTGATTAAATTCAATATAACTTAGAATAGTGACCTAAATGCTCTATCAAACTAGAGTTTGAATCCTCAAAGGCATACTTTCAAGGTATAAGAAAAGGAATGGAGAAAGTGGTCTAGGAAATAATAGGATAAAGCTAGAGCAAGACAAGATAGGTAGAAAAAGATCAGCATCACCCAAAGGGGATAAAGTTTTAGGAAAAGAAAATAATATAGATGCAGTAACTTTACCTGAGCAACTGCTTTCAGTATACACATTATTTTAAGGTAGATGAAATGTTCCTATAGGTTTTTTTTTTTTACTTTCTTTTTTTTTTCTTCAATGACTTATTCTCTTAGTGGTCATCACATATTAATGCTAGCAATAATTAAATTTCATATTAAACCAGACCATATGCTCTTTCCCTGAAGAATGAATACAGGTTAGCAATAATTCTTATTGGATCATAAAACTCTTCCTTAGGAAGTAGAACAAAGAAATTATTCCCTAAAGCCTATCCAAAGGAAAAACCTCAGAAGTTTTATTAAGTTGTTAAATAAAACAGTAGGCAGAATGGGGAAACTTAGTAAATGAAATAAAGCAATTTAGAAATGTAAAAATATTAACTTTTTTTTGAAGGTAAAATTACATTATGATGTGTAGTGCTGCCTGACTTAACCAATACGTGTCCAAGCAAGTTTCCATCAAATAGCTGGTGTTGCCTTGTAACTAGAGCCCTAAGTCTAGTTAGGGCTAGCTGGTGGCTGTAGACTGCTCAGAAAACTCCAAATTTCAGAACTTTATTGACTTTGTCTGAAATGCTAAAGCAAAAGATACTTGCTCATAAAGTCACATAATATAATTCATCAATGATTAAATAGTAAGGAACCTATAGCAAGTCTATTTTTTTCAACAGACCAACAGTGTCTAAACTAAAAACTAATAGAAACCTCTTTTAGCAGTTTGATTCTCGTTGCTTTAACATCTATATTCAAGTGGCACCATGCAGCTTCAGAATGATCTTGATTCTCTATTAAAATCAGTTTTGTAATTTCTATTGAATTTCTTTTTTAACCTTTCTTAATTAAAATTTAGGGACAGTTTATATTTATTCTCTATAATTTTATGCTCTTTTGGAGTAGTGTGTGTGTGTGTGTGTGTATGCTAATTACCTAGTCATGTCCAACTCTTTATGACTCCAGTGCTGTAGCCCGCCAGGATCCTCTGCCCATGCAATTCTCCATGCAAGAATACTGGAGTGGGGAAACCATTTCTTTCTCCAGAGGGGATCTTCCAGACCCAAGGATTGAACCCGACTTTCCTGCATTGCAGGCAGATTCTTTACAGTCTGAGCCACTAGGGAAGCTGCTAGTGGTAGTAAAGAGCAAATCACGATTACATTGATTACATTGTTTTATATATATATTTTCAAATTCTATTGAAATTGCCCTTGATTTCCTGAGCAAACTTAATTGTGAAGGGCTGTGATACAGATTAATTAGTAATAACTGGTGTACAAATCAAAGATGATACCATAGTATTGGGGCTCTGTATCATCAGAGATGTTCTTGTTGGAGGTGATTTCATTACACAAATAATAGAATCGGTATTTATGCAGAAATTTGGTAATCAGAACACATTATTCTACACCATGCTATGTAAATACTCATTATTCAGAAACTATTTTGTGAAATTTTGTTGTTGTTTAATTGCCAAGTCCTATCCGACCCTTTTGCGACCCCATGGACTTCAGCCCTAAAGACTCGTCTGTGTGTGGCATTTTCCAAGCAAGAATACTGGAATGGGTTGCCATTCTCTTTTCCAGGGGGTCTTCCTGACCCAGGAGTCGAACTTGCATCTCCTGGTAGGCAGGCAGATTCTTTACTACTTAACTACGTGGAAAAGTGAAAATGAAAGTGAAGTCGCTCAGTCGTGTCAGACTCTTTGTAACCTGGAAGCCCTTTTTAAATTTTAGAACAAATCTAATTGTATCCACATTACACTATTATTGGATTGGAATGATTATAATGCTTACCCATTGCATAATAATCTGAGACTATTACCCATAGAATGAAACCAAGAAAAGGAGTCTAAGTAAATTGTGCGCAATCACACAGCCTTGGCAGAGACTAACGATCTTATTCTTTCAAACTATTTCTTGTTAGAAATCATTAACATTTTAAAAGTGCCTTTTGTGGTGTCATTTGCTTGCCATCTTGAAGATTTTTGCCATTTTTCATGTATCATCTATACAGTTATTTATTCAATATTGTTATTTATGTTGACCCACTTTTTACTCCAAGAAAGTCTAATTATGAATATTTTACATCACCATCATGTAGGAAAAAGCAACATACTTTGGTGTAAAATGAGAGTAACTATAGAATATAAGCATAAAAACTGTTATTAAAATTATAAACATATATTAAAGTATCGTATGAAAATAAAAGTAACTTTTTTTTTCAAAAATCACTCACTGTCACTATAAAATAAAAATAAGAGTATTTCTGATTATTATCAGTTTTATGCTACTAGATAGGAAATAATATGAGAATTTTGGCTTTATTAGAGTATTGACTAAACTGTTATTAGAAAGTAAAACACCAAAATATAATGACTTAAAAATAGAAAAATTTATCTTTCTCTGTCTCATAGAGTCTGAGAATTCAAGTAAAGGACTGACAGAGAGTCAGCTCCTATCTGACTCCAGGAAGCCTACTGTGGTTGTCATTCAAGCAGTAAAACAACAGAAATGAACATCCATTTGCCTTTACATTCATTACCTTAAAGTGGTACACATCATTTCAGAATTTTACCTCCTATAGGGTAGAACTTAAATTGCAGTGAAACCTGAAAAGTGCAATGATAGCTTGATAACCACATGCCTAGCTAAAACTCAGAAGGAGAAACACTCATCAGCTGGCAGCGCTACTACTGGTTTACATAAGACAGTTGAACTCCATAATTTTGTTGTTGGCCTTTCCTGGTGGCTCACTGAATAAAGAATCCATCTGCCAATGCAGGAGATGAAAGTGCAATCTCTGAGTCGGGAAGATCCCCTGGAGAAGAAAAGTGATAACTCACTCCAGTATTCTCGCCTGGGAAATCCTATGAACAGAGGAGCCTGGTGGTGTAATCAGTCCACTGGGTAGCAGAAGAGTTGTACACAACTGTGGGATATGACTTGGTGACTAAACAACAACACAATTTTGTTGCTATTGGCATACACAATCCAAACTCACATACATGTGACCAGAAAGTGTCAAATATAGTAAATACCTTCTCTAAAAATATTGCATATTAAGAATTACTTCCTAAACATAGAGTCATGGTGAGAATTCATTCCATTATGCTTTTATTTTTAATAATTTATTTGAATCAATTTCCAAAGAGTTTTCTTTTGAAAACCTTTCTTTTCTTAGTTGTATTTTCAAAGTGGTATTCTTTCATTAACTGTTGCCATCAAGTTTGGAAAACTTGTAGAATTGTAGAATACATTTTTAGGAACTCTTCAAGTGTTTCTTTATAATATTCAAAAATTCTTTAGATGAAAATAACCTTGCCATTTAGATAGTGAAAGAGATAGCCATAATATAATATAATATAATCAAGGTCTGTAAGCTGTGGTTCCATATTTTTGTCATCCTCATTCTTCCTTGGAGAGGCACTCCAGAGAGATTGCTTTGTATGAACACATTAAGATTTTCAAATGAGCAACTATGTTTACAAAATATGCAGGTTTCAAAGTAAATTCTACTTATGCATATATTCTTGTATAGTGAAGATTTTTTTCCCCAGGAAGAACTGAAGTTCTTCTCTCATTAGAAAATATGAGTGAAGAATTTGGAATACCACAGATTGTAGACTTGGTTTGAAAAATAGATGTTTGTAGTTACTGGCCCAGTCTTTACAAACTGCAAAGAGTCTCAAGAATGCTATGACCTGTAACAGATTCAAAATCTGGAAAAATTTATCTGCCTAATTGAAGACAATGACATGAGAGCAACAGAAAAGCATATGTACATACTACCTATAGGAAATTAGATGTGCTGAATGTTCATAGTTATTAGTTCACCTACTAATGAACTAACTAACTATGAACTAACTAGTTCACCTAACTATGAACTATTAGTTCATAGTTCACCTACTATATGATTCTGTATAACAGGTATACAGTAAAGAAATCTTTAAATAATATCATTCCTGGACTGAGACATGATTGTCTTTGTGACTGGGTGCCACTAATCAAATAAACACACTATTTTATGTAAAATTATAAATTTGCATTTTTGACAAATGCAAAGAAGAAAAGGCTAAAGAGACTGGGTTATTTTGAGGAACAGTTGATATAGGCAGGACAAGAGGGCATCTATCAGCGAATGATGAATGGGGTTAGAAAAAAAGCATAAAATAAATATCTAGATGAAGAGGGAAATTAAGACATCCAAGGCATAATTAGCACACATTATATATATATATATATATATATGATAGTATAATATATACTTTATGTTGTATAAAATTGTGTTCTATTAATATATATATAAATTTACATTTATATAATATATATGTGATAGCTTATATTTAACTTTCAAGTCCTATATTCCAGAGGTAGGTAAAATTTTAATTCAATTATTAGACAGAAGTTCTGATTGGAAAACTCTGGACCAATTGCTTTGACTGGATAGATGAGATCTTGCCAGGTAACTTTTACTTGTCAGGCTTCATTACTGGATATGGATCTATACCTTAGAAAATTTATAAATGTTATGTACTAATTTGTGTGTGTGTGTGTGTGTGTTTTGGAGAAGGAAATGGCAACCCACTCCAGTATTCTTGCTTGGAGAATCCCAGGGACGGGGGAGCCTGGTGGGCTGCCATCTATGGGGTCACAGAGTCGGACACGACTGAAGCGACTTAGCAGTAGCAGCAGCAGTGTGTATTTTAGTCACTCAGTCATGTCCAGCTCTTTGCAACCTCATGGACTGTAGCCCATCAGACTCCTTTGTTCAAGGAATTCTCCAGGCAAGAATACTAGAATGGGTTGTCATTCCCTCCTCCAGGGGATCTTCCCGACATAGGGATCAAACCCAGGTCTCTTGTGTAGCAGGCAGATTCTTTACCATCTGAGCCACCAGGGAAGCCTGAGTTAATGAGTACTTTTGCTAAAGATGATCTGGGCATGTTAGAAACAGAAAAAGAGGAAGAGTGGATGCTGCGTAGGAAACTTTTCATTCAACATTATAATATTCTCAAGTCTTTAAAAACATTGGATTCTCTGTCTTTATTCTCCCTTACCACTTTGAACGTTCAGTAGCACTTGCACATCACTAAAATTACTTGCATCCTGAATTGCCCCTTATATTAAAATGTGGATTTATTAAATGTAGGGAAATATAAACATAGGGAACTATGTTTATCATTGTTTGTATGATCTATTCCATCTTTTATTTTTTAAATGTTTAAATATAGGCTTTTGTGCATATGATATGTAGATGTCAAATGTTAATCAAAGACTGTTATTAAGGAATGAAATATTTTACTAAGCTGGGTGAGCTTTTGACGCACAAAATCAAATGCCAGTAACTTACCTAGGGAGCATAGATGTTTACAGAGACTTGGCAGCATGTATACAGCAATTTTTACACTGAAATATAGATCATTAAGGACTTCTCAGATGGCTCTAATGATAAAAAAGAAAAAAACCTGCCTGCCAAGACATAATAGACTCAAGTTCAATCCCTAGTTTGGGAAGATCCCCTGGAGGAGGGCATGGCAACCCACTCCAATATTCTAGCCTGGGGAATCCCATGGACAGAGGAACCTGGCGGACACAACTAAAGCAACTTAGCAAGCACACACACAGAGATTATTAAGGATTTTCCTGGTGGCTCAGCAGTTAATATTCCCTTTGCAATATAAGAGATGTGAGTTCGATTCCTGGGTTGGGAAGATCCCCTGGAGAAGGAAATGGCAACACACTCCAGTGTTCTTGCCTAGGAAATCCTATGGAAAGAGCAGCCTGGTGGGCTACAGTCCACTTAGCAACTAAACAATAACATAGATCATTAAAATCTGAATTTAAGATTTTCTCAGTGTTTTATCCTGAGACTCTATCAACTAGCTGGATATCATGAAAATCGCTTCAGAAATTTCAATGTATTAATTCAAAAATTTTCATCAATATGCTAATATATTGGCTTTTTTGGAAAACACTAAGAAATTGTCACAGAAGCACATCTCAGTGCCATAACTTGCTCCTGGAATACTTGTTGTCTTGTATTTCTACTTTGGATCATGAATAATGAAGACATGTCTAAAAACTAACAGGTAGTTAAATTGATCCTATGCAAAGACATCAGATTCACTGAACTTAATGTACTTTCTGTTTGAAAAATAAAAAAGAACAGGAGAGAAAAATATTTACAGCTAACTAGAAATTATGTAATACCCTATATATTAACAGTTATAATGTAAGTCAGGACAACAGTCCAAAAACAGGTATAATGTGGATACTTTTTATGATTATGTACAACAGAATGTGCCACTTTTTGAATTAGAAAATGATTTTTTCTTTATTTTTATGTCTTGAGCTAGGACATATACACCTTAGAAAATCGTACTTCCCTCAAAAAAAATGAAATACTACTTACATTTATAGAAATGTTTTCTCCTCAAATTGTTAACATTCTTTAATCTATAGATATTAACATATACTTTAAATAGAATATTATATTGAAACATAGATATTAGCTGTAACTTAAAATTAATCTTCCAGTTTTAGTTGTGCTGTCTAATATGCCTTGGGGGCTTCCTCAGTGGCTCAGGAGTAAAGAATCTGCTTTTGTTGCAGGAAATGCAGGAAACACTGGTTTGATCCTTGGGTTGGGAAGAGCCCTTGCAGGAGAGCAATGACAACCCACTCAAGTATTCTTGCCAGGAGAATTCCATGGACAGAGGAGCCTGGTAGGCTGTGGTCCATGGGATCGCAAAGAACCAGACATGACTGAAGTGAATGAGTATACATGCATGCACTATGCTTACTTTTTGTTTTGTTTTTCTTGTGTGTGTGTGTGTGTGTGTGTGCATGTGTACCTCTTGTCATCCTTGTACTAACTCAGGAGCCATGAGGACACCAACAGACATAGATATATAAATTTAGGTATTTGATTAGTTAGATATAGATACGTAGATATAAATAAAATATAGATCGGAGCTTCCCAGGTGACTCAGTGGTAAAGTATCTTGCAGAAGATGCAAGAGACACAGATTTGATCCCTGGGTCAGGAAGATCCCCTGGAGTAGGAAATGGCAACCCACTCCTGTATTCTTGCTTGGAAAATCCCATGGACAGAGAAGCCTGGTGGGCTATAGTCCTTGGGGTTGCAAGAGTTGGACACAACTGTATGAGCATGCACACATAAATACAGATAGGTGGATAGATGTAGCTATAGCAACACATGCATATGCATAAATATACATACATCTATATGTAAATTCCTATGTATATAACAAATAAATCTTTTTCTCAGTGTCATTGCAATTAGTGACTAATTTCTGTGCTTTACATTGATCAAATAGTATGCTGTTTAGCCATAGTAAAACTTAAAAAAAAGTTGACTGTTAATAAGCAAATCCAAAAATGTATTCTTAGTCACTACAGCACCAAGTAAAACAACTTGTGTTTTAATAAGATGTTTTTACTTTAAAAACAGAAAATGTTTTTAATTTTTTGAGAATAGAGACTTACAATACTATAAATCAATAGCTATCCCAAAATTGCATGAAACCTGAAGCATAGGATAATAATGCATGTATTTTGAAAGATGAACTGAGAATTCTGGTCACTTAATCAAGAGTTAACCCCACAGTTGATTTCATAAACAGATTTCTGTTTTCTCTAAAATTTATTGGGTAAAAGAACAAGAAAATATAAGGGATGTCTGCTTTCATCATAATAACTTAGTGGACACTCAGTTTCTGTTGGCAGGTGACTTGATCTGCAGTTTGAATATATAGGTGTTGGAATGGTAAGGAATGAGCAAGAGAAAAGTAAAAAAAAAAAAAAATATATATATATATATATATGCTTTAAAGGTAAGTTTTCAGGGTGCAAAAATATATAAATAAAAGTAGACTATGTTAAGGTATTCATAGTCTGCCAGCCAAAGGGCAGGGTTAGGGGGTGGGGAGGTAACAGCCTCAACAGTGCACAGTGGAGGTGGGGCTGATCCACAGGCACACTTTCTAGTGGGGCTGTACCCCTGGAAACTTTGCATGCCTCCTACTATTTACATTATGTTACTTACCTTGAGTTAAAACCAGTTCACTGAGTTTTCTTCCAAGAAAAATCAGTCCTGGAAAGGAATATCATATGTAACAATGCCAGCTAGGCACAAGAGAAATGAATTTAATCACCAACATAAACTGAGAGACAAGGCAGGCTCTTTACACATTTGAGAAGTTAGGAAGCTCATTTTGGTGGCCTTGTGCACCTATCTCCTCAGTTCAGTTCAGTTCAGTTAAGTCGCTCAGTCGTGTCCAACTCTTTGCGATCCCATGAATTGCAGCACACCAGGCCTCCCTGTCCATCACTGACTCCCGGAGTTCACTCAAACTCACATCCATGGAGTCGGTGATGCCATCCAGCCATCTCATCCTCTGTTGTCCCCTTCTCCTCCTGGCCCCAATCCCTCCCAGCATCAAAGTCTTTTCCAATGAGTCAACTCTTCGCATGAGGCGGCCAAAATATTGGAGTTTCAGCTTTAGCATCATTCCTTCCAAGCAACACCCAGGACTGATCTCCTTTAGAATGGACTGATTGGATCTCCTTGCAGTCCAAGGGACTCTCAAGAGTCTTCTCCAGCACCACAGTTCAAAAGCATCAATTCTTCGGTGCTCAGCTTTCTTCACAGTCCAGCTCTCACATCCACACATGACCACTGGAAAAACCATGGCCTTGACTAGACGGACCTTTGTTGGCAAAGTAATGTCTCTGTTTTTGAATATGCTATCTAGGTTGGTCATAACTTTCCTTCCAAGGAGTAAGCGTCTTTTAATTTCATGGCTACAGTCACCATCTGCAGTGATTTTGGAGCCAAAAAAGATAAAGTCTGACACTGTTTCCACTGTTTTCCCATCTGTTTCCCATGAAGTGGTGGGACCAAATGCCAGGATCTTTGTTTTCTGAATGTTTAGCTTTAAGCCAACTTTTTCACTCTCCACTTTCTTTTTCATTAAGAGGCTTTTTAGTTCCTCTTCACTTTCTGCCATAAGGGTGGTGTCATCTGCATATCTGAGGTTATTGATATTTTTCCCAGCAATCTTGATTCCAGCTTGTGCTTCTTCCAGCCCAGTGTTTCTAATGATGTACTCTGCATATAAGTTAATAAGCAGGGTGACAATATACAGCCTTGATGTACTCCTTTTCCTATTTGGAAACAGTCTGTTGTTTCATGTCCAGTTCTAACTGTTGCTTCCTGACCTGCATATAGGTTTCTCAAGAGGCAGGTCAGGTGGTCTAGTATTCCCATCTCTTGAAGAATTTTCCACAGTTTCTTGTGATCCACATAGTCAAAGGCTTTGGCATAGTCAATAAGGCAGAAATAGATGTTTTTCTGGAACTCTCTTGCTTTTTTGATGATCCAGTGGATGTTGGCAATTTGATCTCTGGTTCCTCTGCCTCTTGTAAATCCAGGTTGAACATCTGGAAGTTCACGGTTCATGTAGTGCTGAAGCCTGGCTTGGAGAATTTTGAGCATTACTTTACTAGCATGTGAGATGAGTGCAATTGTGCAGTAGTTTGAGCCTTCTTTGGCATTGCCTTTCTTTGGGATTTGAATGAAAACTGACCTTTTCCAGTCCTGTGGCCACTGCTGAGTTTTCCAAATTTGCTGGCATAATGAATGCAGCACTTTCACAGCATCATCTTTCAGGATTTGAAATAGCTCAACTGGAATTTCATCACCTCCACTAGTTTTGTTCGTAGTGATGCTTTCTAAGGCCCACTTGACTTCACATTCCAGGATGTCTGGCTCTAGAGTGATCACACCATGGTGATTATCTGGGTCATGAAGATCTTTTTTGTACAGTTCTTCTGTGTATTCTTGCCACTTCTTCTTAATATCTTCTGCTTCTGTTAGGTCCATACCATTTCTGTCCTTTATCGAGCCCATCTTTGCATGAAATGTTGCCTTGGTATCTGTAATTTTCTTGAAGAGATCTCTGGTCTTTCCCATTCTGTTGTTTTCCTCTATTTCTTTGCATTGATCGCTGAGGAAGGGTTTCTTATCTCTCCTTGCTATTCTTTGGAACCCTGCATTCAGATGTTTATATCTTTCCTTTTCTCCTTTGCTTTTCACTTCTCTTCTTTTCACAGCTATTTATAACAGCCATTTTGCTTTTTTGCATTTCTTTCCCATGGGGATGGTCTTGATCCCTGTCTCCTGTACAATGTCATGAACCTCCATCCATAGTTCATCAGGCACTGTGTCTATCAGATCTAGTCCCTTAAATCTACTTCTCACTTCCATTGTATAATCATAAGGGATTTGATTTAGGTCATACCGATCTTATTTCCTGTATTTTTCTCCATTTGGACTGTTCCATAGATTTGCTTCCACATCGCCACACTCAAAGGCTTTTCAAACTCAAGTCCATTACTTTGTTCCTGATTTTTCTTTCCTCTCATGATGGCCCTGCTAGATAGTGTGACTAAAAATATAACAGTATTTTGGATATTTCCATTTTACCAGAGTACTCTTAAAAAGTGGAAGTATAATTTGCATTGTTACAAATTGAAAAATATTTGTGAAGGACAGTCTTGTACTTACTTTCCACTGTTTATCAAGCACGTTATGAAATGTTAGAAGGCTCTCTAACACTAAGCCCATTAAGCCATAGTGGCTAAAAATTACTGGTCACGTTGGTCGAAGTTTCAACTGGATAGTCTTGAAAGGTATCTTTTACATGTATTTGTGCTTAACATTATTCTTATCAACATAATATCAGACTAAGCTAATTCACCTCACCATTGAATATGTTCCCTATATCCTTGTATAGTTTAATTGAAGAGAGAGTAGTGGCACAATTTAAAAATTTGTAAAATAACTGACTATCAAACTTAATAAGTGACATTGAAAGAGTGTTTTTTCCTCTAGTCTTCATATATTATTTTATTCAGTTGGGACATATTTAATTGGTGGGACAAGATCTTTTGAAATGATTTTTTTGGGGGGAATGACAAGGATGGTATCTAAATCTGGGTAACTGGATTAGATGAATCCAACATTTAGTAATAGGGCAAAGAATTGGATAGAAACTCTGTTCATATCATGTTAACTTTGAGATGCCTTTTAGATGTCTGAAAGGAGATTTCATATGAGCTTATAATTCAGGTACTATAGTCAATATCAGTATTAAAAGGAGATTCTGGAGTTAATGTGTATAAAACTTATATATTAATACATGTAAAAAAATGAGCTATCCTAGGGAAAAAATGTAGCATAAAAAGTAATGAATCTAGAGATTCAAATATGCCAAGGTTACTAAAGGCTGAGTTAGATGTAAGTTCAAAGTAAGTCATGGGCATTTATGAGGTTAATGTGAGAATTTTCAGTGGAATTATGAAAAGTATCACCTGCTTAGAAACCAGAGAAAAGAATATGAAGTACAATCAGAGGCAGTTAAGGCAGATGACTTTTTTTTTTTTAAGAAAAAATATGATGTTAAAGTGAGTTTTTAAATGAAGGTGTGAAAATGAAATGAATGGAAAATTTACTTATACTACAATGTAATCAAAAATAATACATGTTTGTACATAAAATTACTGATAAAATAGATGAGAAATTAATAATTGGAGAGAAGATATTTATGAAGCAAAATCATATGTTTACCAACTCTTTGTAACCCCATGAACTATACAGTCCATGGAATTCTCCAGGCTAGAACACTGGAGTGGGTATCCTTTCCCTTTTCCAGGGGGTCTTCTTAACCCAGGGATCGACCCCTGGTCTCCCACTTTGCAGGTGGATTATTTACCCTGAGCTATAAGGGACGCCCTAATGAGAACCTATTGTATAGTTCAGGGAATCTACTCAATGCTATGTGGTGACCTAAATGGGAAGGAAATCCAATAAAAAGGACATATATGTATGTATAAGTATAGCTCATTCACTTTGCTATACAGTAGAAACTAAGACAACATTGTAAAACAACTATAGTAGAAAATTTTTTTGAAGTTTTAAACACACACACAAAAGAGGAAATAAGGAATTTAGTTTACCTAGAGTTATCTTCAACTAAGGTGGTTGCAGGAAAGATGGAGGCAGTTGGACTGAGTGAAGATCAACTTTAGAGTTAGAAGCAATAATTCTTGTAGAAATATACATTATGAAATGTGATGGAAAGGCCAAAATTCACGATGAAGCAGAATGACTTTACAAAGGAGAGAGGTTACTCTTTATAAAGAATATGGCTTTGGCTCTATGATGCTTATAATTAATTCTCATAGAATTTTAAAATTGCTTATGATGGTCAGAGGAGTTGACAGTAAAGATCTCAACTTGAAGCACTGAAAAGAGTGGTTTTCAAGGTTTCTCTTGAACCTTCTGAAGTTACCAGAAATCTTTGAGATCATAGCAGCCTTTGTTGGCAATGTCATGGTTCACATGAGCCTGCAACCCACACGAGGGACTCCAGCCACCCTGAAAATGTTGATGTCCTCTACTTCACTTCCACATTCTAAAACTTGCAAAAATTTTCCTCATCAGCTAACTAACACAAAGCCATATAGAGAAAAGTATTCTGGGAAATAGAATTTGAACCCAAAGAAAAGAATAGTAGTATTATTGAGTTGGATATATAAAAAAACCCAACACATAATATAAACATCTGATTTTTTAGGTAGTATTCAGACCATGATAATGAGAGATTTCTAGGAAGAGAGAGAACAATGAGAAGTGTATAGAAGAGCACCAAAGAATACATCTTGAGATAGAATAGATTAAGAGTAGACAGCAAATTTGTTTAAAATAAATAGCCAGTGAATTGGGAAGAATGCAATATTTTGATTGATTCCACAAAATACAAGAGAAAATATGTATTTCTTGATGAAGGAGTAGACAGTCATTTCCAACACTACTGGGAGTTAAGACATCGACAGAGAAGTATGCATTGTTTTGAGCAAAAAGGAAATAATTAGTGATCCAAAAACAATTTCCAGTGACAGAATCAAGATGTAAACCATATAGCATTGGAATTTGAAATTAATCTTGAGGAAGCGTAGTCATGAAGTATGAAATGTTTGATTTTTTTTTTTTTTAGGAGAAAACTAGAAAGTAGCTATAGTTGCATATAGGGTCAGAGAGATTATTGTTATTATTTATTATATCTTGTGTATTATCCTTAGTTGCTCAGTCCTGCCGGACTCTGTGACTCTATGGGCTGTAGCCTGCCATGCTCCTCTGTCCATGCGGATTCTCTGTCCATGGGGATTCTGGAGTGGGTTGCCATGCTCTCCTCCAGGGGGATCTTCCCAACCCAGGGATTGAACCCAGGTCTCCCTCATTGAAAGTGGATTCTTTACTGTCTGAGCCACCAGGAAAGCCCAAGAATACTGGAGTGGGTAGCCTATCCCTTCTCCAGGGGACCTTTTCAACCCAGGAATCAAACTGGGGTCTCCTGCATTACAGGTGGATTCTTTACCAGCTAAGCTACAAAGGAAATCCTTATTAGAGCTTAGATAAATAAAATATGTTTGTATATTATTAGGAATAATGTCTTGAGAAAGAAATAAAATTGATGCCAAAGGAATGAGAAATAATTTTATAAATAGATTCCTTGGTAAATTGAGAATTGAAGGGCTTAACTACAAATGTTATAGTCTTAGGGTTAATGAGCAATTGCTCTGTGAATAGTGTGACCTAGAGAAACACATTCAAGTTCAGATATTCAATGAGCCTGACCTCTCCTTCCTACATCTGGATATGGGAGGTGCCTGCAAAGACAGTTCAGAGTATTAGAAAGATTTCTGCTCACTAAGTATATTCAGTCCCTTTTAAACTCTGTTATTTACAGTAGGATTTCTCAGTGAGGATATTGCACAAATCACATGAGTTTTAGCTAGAGATTCTGATAGATAATGACTGAAAAAAATGTATATTTTTAGTTTTATATACTGCTAAGTGCTAGAGCTTGTCCTAGTGGACTTTGACTAAGCAGGCTTGTTAACAATTTTGACAGAAGTCTTTCAATTTCCTTTGGCAGTGCACAGTAAGTAGGGACCATGTTCATTTGTTGAGTCAGTTCTCAGAATTTGACCTGAGAAAGAGACGGCAGCTGATTTAAAAAAAAAAAAAAAAAACTTTCTCTTGAACAGAGGGGAAAACAAATTGGCTGACGATGTCATGCCCTTCCTTCTGATTTACCTCCCCTGACCTCTTTTATTTGCCATCAACTGACTCACAAGAGCAAACAAACTCTACTGGGGTCATAGAAAATTGAAGATATAGTTTCATTATAAAAGGTGACTTTTTTTATGTTCCTCAATTCAGCCCTCCCATAGTGCTTTGC
Organism: Bos grunniens; assembly: GCF_055505025.1. Classification (NCBI taxonomy): domain Eukaryota; kingdom Metazoa; phylum Chordata; class Mammalia; order Artiodactyla; family Bovidae; genus Bos; species Bos grunniens. The sequence goes on from NC_141181.1 coordinate 25,776,385, forward strand.
TGTTAATAAATGTTGGAAAGTGTGACTTGCAGAGGTTAGACGTATTTATAGGCTAAAACTCTTACATGCATGTGGTTTTCTCACTTAATTTTATATAATGCTAATGCCCTTCTGCTTTGTATTTGATTACTTTTTGTGTTTTGAAAAGACATCTGATGGTTCAGTGTTGCAATTTTTGAAGATGAGATTCATTTTAGAAGAGGAAGATTGTAAGATTCTAATTATCTGTAAGCCTAAGTTTACAGAAAATTCTGATGCGATCAGTGGTGAAAAACTAGTCTTCTGAGTTTTCTGTAGAGCAAAAAGGGGAACATATAAAAATGGATCTTTACAATGAAAGCTAATGATTTGTGAATTTTATGCATGCTCAGAATCTGTTATCATTTTCTATTTTGCAAAAGTGAAAATACACTTATCTAAAATCTCAGTCATTTAAGAAGCAAATGTACTGATTATTTTTAAATAAAAATTTTTATTTTATTTTTATAATATCAAAAAAATGTAACTTCATTGTTGAAAAATATCACATTCAGTGAAGCAGCTCAGGAAACACATTTATTGGCAGAACTTATTACACAGAAAAAGATAAATCACACAGTTGGTGAGAATCTAACAATAAAGAATATAAAATTATAGCAAACAAAAGTTGAGGACAAGATGAAAAGTTTCTACTCTCAAACAGCATGATAAATGTTTGTGTCAATAACATGTCTCATTATTCTGAAGAAGTTTTGAGTAATAAACAATAGCTCCCTTATTTAGGTTGATGAGTCAAGAGATTTCATCAATAAATATTACAATGTAGCATTTGTATGATTTATAAATATTAAGAAATATTGAAAACTTTTCCTAGAGCAGCAAGTTGTCCAAAACTAACAGTATGAGGTTTATTTAAATTGTTTTCTTCATATCAGGAAAGAAAAAGGAAGGAAATATCATGGAGAAAATAGGTCAGAATCTGTAATTATGTTGTGTCAGCAGTGGCTGACTCAAAGCTATATTATGCTACAAAAGAAAGAGAGGCATGGAGGCGGAAGAAAGGAAAGGAGAGAGGAAGGGAAAAAAGAAAGTTCTTCCATTAAAATAAACTAATAAATTACTTTTTTCACAGAGAATTGGTGTCAGCATTCTTGGAAATATATATGTATCTGTATGACTATTTATATAAATTAAATTCTGGATGAGACTAGGGATAATTTCATTAGACAAACCACAAGAATGCTGTTTTTTGCTTTTTTTTTTTTTTAATGAAAGTAAACCTGAACAAAAAGCTTGGAAATCTGTGATATGTAAGTGAAAGTGTTAGTCACTCACTGCTCATGCTCAGTCACTCAGTCGTATCCAACTCTTTGTGACCCCGTGGACTGCAGCCCACCAGGCCCTTCTGTCCCTGGAATTTTCCAGGCAAGAAATACTGGAATGGGTTGCCATTTACCCTTCAAGGGAATCTTCCCCACCCAGGGATCAAACCTGCATCTCCTGCATCCTCTGCGTCTCCTTCATTGGCAAGCAGATTCTTGACACTGAGCCACCTGTATGCGTTCATTAGTAGGTCAGTCATGTTCAACTCTGCAACCCCACAGACTGTAGCTCCCCTGCCAGGCTCCTCTGTCCATGGATTTCTCCATATAAGAATGCTGGAGTGGGTAGCCATTCCCTTCAGGGGATCTTCTTGACCCAGGGATTGAACCTGGGTCTCCTGCCTTGCAGGCAGATTCTTTACCAGGGATGCCACCAGGAAAGCCCACCTAGTAACTTAGAAGAGTTTTCAAACAGGATTTTTTGCTTCAAGGACAATTCTAGGATGACTTTTGAGTAACAGTAAGCCAATTTCAACTGAATATTTGAAGATGAATAATGATTATGGAAACCTGCCTGCTTTAATAGACTTTCTATAATCATATATGAGTTACTTAACTTACAACACCCTGAAGAATATGTTTTTGACATCTAGGGACAGAATGCTCTGATTTAAAACATAAATAAGCCTTTGGAAAACCACACGGGCTACAGAAAACTAAAATGTTTTCACTGCTGCTTTGGCTTAAAAGTGAGAAATGATACTGGCAAAGACTCAAGTTATCCAAATCACTGTATTTTTCCCTCTTATAACACAAGGGTATATCTGAGAGATGGACCCCGCCTATGAATTTTTTCTCATCTTAAGAACTTGGTGGAGTAAAGAACTTTATTAGCTGCAGGCTAATCATTCAAAGGAGATGTAGAGTTACCAGATAAAAGGATACAGAGAAATTTGAATATCAAATTAAAATGAAAAAATGTTTAATATGTCTATTTGTGTAAGCAAAATGCCTGTCCTTTTCTCAAGTTTGATCCAGAATTAGATACAGAAAAAAAATCAAGAAGATTTTTTTACAATATAGAGAAATTTTTTGTTTACTGTTACTTTCCAAGTCAGTACTTCTATGCACATATGATCTTACATGAGAAATCAAGAAACCAAAATATATTATCATAATTTCATACAGACTTACTTTTCTGAACCTGATCATATATTCAGCAACAAAGTTCAGTGTTTCACATAAAACTGTGTCATAGGCTAGCCTTTTATTCAAACTGCTTTAACTTATAGCTTAATTAGCTTTACTCTTCAGCACTGTAAGTAAATTTTCATGTTGCAAATAACATAAATTAAAAGCCATTTACAGCTTTAAGTTAAATCTATAGAACTAATCTTTATATAAATAACATTTTATTAATAGATCTTAGACCAGTTATTTAAAATAAAATTATTATATTTGTCTTACAAGTTATTAGCATTTATAATATTTTTTTTAATTCCAAGAAATGTAAGCAAACTGAAATACCTTTTTTTTATAAAGGACAGTGGAGGAACACTTTTATTTTTGGTTTTAAAGTTTTTAAATATCCACTTTTTCTCATATACTATATGTTGCATGTCATTAGTATTTGCATAAAAGGAGTTTGTGACAAGACTTTTTAGTCCTACTAAAATAAAGGAAAATCATGGTTTTCTCTACCTTCAGTCCTGATTTGCATTACAGTTGATAGCCTTTCTGTAGAAAAGAGGAATCATAAGAAAATGTCTAATATGTTGACTAAAGAGAAAATATAGTTTTGTACAAAAAAGATTATTTACAATTATTATTACAGTATTATATTTACAACTTTCTGGTCATGCTAATATACCATAAATTGTAGATATACAAAATTTTATTCTAGGCACCTTTGAGATCTGAAAAAATGATTTATAGAATTGGAACAGAAAAGCGGAAATTTTTGTCAATTATACTACTCAGTTCATGGCATGGAGTCACTATTGTTCCACTCAAACCCCTTTTTGGAATAATTTGCATGTCTCTTCCTCAGTCTCCAATTGAATTTCACATCTCACCAAAGAAAACTAGCATATTCTGGAACATGATATATTCACCAGACCAATTTTTTTTAGAATACTAAAAAAAACGTATAATCAAATAAATAAGAAAAATATTAAATAATAGCTTCACAAATTAATGTGGTAGCAGCTATAGGGAAAGAAATATTGCTTTGAAATAAATTAGAGAGGTTCTATTTGGCATGCAATTGTCACAAAGGTTTAGAGAAGTCCAAAAACTGACTGTTAGGTAAAGATCTGCAGAATGAATAGGAGTGCAGTGGCAAATATTTGGATGGAGAGGTATTTAGTGTACAAAATGTGCCATGAAATAAAAACACTTTATAATTTACAGAAATTTGAGAGAAGAGTGACATTCTCAGAGAATATTTGTCTTATATACGAACATTTGTTGAGATTTTGTCATTTTTGTTATTTAAGAAATAAATATATTTCATCATAATGAAGCTTATGATTAAGCTGGACTAAGGATTAAAGATGGCAAGAGTGAAAGTATAAACTTAGCAATTGTCTTGATAAAAGACGATCTTAAATTATGAGTGTATAGACAGTAGAAAAGATTCTGATGGTGGGAAAGACTGAAGGCAAAAAGAGAGGGGGACAGCAGAGGATGAGATGGTTGATAGCACCATGATTAAATGAACATGACTCTGACCAAACTCTGGGAGATAGTGAAGGACAGGGAAGGCTATTATGCTGCAGTCCATGGAGTCACTGGGGAGGCCTTACAAATAGCTGTGAAAAGAAGAGAAGCAAAAAGCAAAGGAGAAAGGAAAGATATAAACATCTGAACGTAGAGTTCCAAAGAATAGCAAGAAGAGATAAGAAAGCCTTCTTCAGCGATCAATGCAAAGAAATAGAGGAAAACAACAGAATGGGAAAGACTAGAGATCTCTTCAAGAAAATCAGAGATACCAAGGGAACATTTCATGCAAAGGTGGGCTCGATAAAGGACAGAAATGGTATGGACCTAACAGAAGCAGAAGATATTAAGAAGTGGCAAGAATACACAGAAGAACTGTACAAAAAAGATCTTCATGACCCAGATAATCACCATGGTGTGATCACTCTAGAGCCAGACATCCTGGAATGTGAAGTCAAGTGGGCCTTAGAAAGCATAACTATGAACAAAGCTAGTGGAGGTGATAGAATTCCAGTTGAGCTATTCCAAATCCTGAAAGATGATGCTGTGAAAGTGCTGCACTCAATATGCCAGCAAATTTGGAAAACTCAGCAGTGGCCACAGGACTGGAAAAAGTCAGTTTTCATTCAAATCCCAAAGAAAGGCAATGCCAAAGAATGCTCAAACTACCGCACAATTGCACTCATCTCACACGCTAGTAAAGTAATGCTCAAAATTCTCCAAGCCAGGCTTCAGCAATATGTGAACCGTGAACTTCCAGATGTTCAAGCTGGTTTTAGATAAGGCAGAGGAACCAGAGGTCAAATTGCCAACATCCGCTGGATCATAGAAAAAGCAAGAGAATTCCAGAAAAACATCTATTTCTGCTTTCTTGACTATGCCAAAGCCTTTGACTGTGTGGATCACAATCAACTATGGAAAATTCTTCAAGAGATGGGAATACCAGACCACCTGACCTGCCTCTTGAGAAACCTATATGCAGGTCAGGAAGCAACAGTTAGAACTGGGCGTGAAACAACAGACTGTTTCCAAATAGGAAAAGGAGTTCATCAAGGCTGTATATTGTCACCCTGTTTATTTAACTTATATGCAGAGTACATTATGAGAAACGCTGGACTGGAAGAAACACAGGCTCGAATCAAGATTGCCAGGAGAAATATCAATAACCTCAGATATGCAGATGACACCACCTTTATTGCAGAAAGTGAAGAGGAACTCAAAAGCCTCTTGAAAAAGGTGAAAGTGGAGAGTGAAAAAGTTGGCTTACAGCTCAACATTCAGAAAACGAAGATCATGGCATCCGGTCTCATCACTTCATGGGAAATAGATGGGGAAACAGTGGAAACAGTGTCAGACTTTATTTTTCTGGTCTCCAAAATCACTGCAGATGGTGACTGCAGCCATAAAATTAAAAGACACTTACTCCTTGGAAGGAAAGTTATGACCAACCTAGATAGCATATTCAAAAGCAGAGACATTACTTTGCTAACAAAGGTCCATCTAGTCAAGGCCATGGTTTTTCCAGTAGTCATGTATGGATGTGAGAGTTGGACTGTGAAGAAGGCTGAGTGCCGAAGAATTGATGCTTTTGAACTGTGGTGTTGGAGAAGGCTCTTGAGAGTCCCTTGGACTGCAAGGAGATCCAACCAGTCCATTCTGAAGGAGATCAGCCCTGGGATTTCTTTGGAAGGAATGATGCTGAAGCTGAAACTCCAGTACTTTGGCCACTTTATGCAAAGAGTTGACTCATTGGAAAAGACTCTGATGCTGGGAGGGATTGGGGGCAAGAGGAGAAGGGGACGACAGAGGATGAGATGGCTGGATGGCATCACTGACTCAATGGGCGTGAGTCTGAGTGAACTCCGGGAGTTGGTGATGGACAGGGAGGCCTGGCGTGCTGCGATTCATGGGGTCGCAAAGAGTCGGACACGACTGAGCGACTGATCTGATCTGAAGGAGTTGCAGTTGGACATGACAGCGAATGATCAAAAGGCAGCAGAAAAGGAGAAGAATGAATTTGAAATTCATTTATAAGCTCAGTTTAATATTTTTTTATATTTAAGCTAAAAGAAGTGATAATGTAGCAGAGAAGAAAAAGCTTCCCCGTCTTCTTTTCCTTTCAACTTCAGTCAGTTAGTCAGTTCAGTCGCTCAGTCGTGTCCAGCTCTTTGTGACCCCATGGACTGCAGCACACCAGGTTTCCCTGTGTATCACCAACTCCTGGAACTTACTCAAACTCATGTCCATCGAGCAGGTGATGCCATCCTACCAACTCATCTGTTATCTCCTTCTCCTCCCACCCTCAATCTTTCCCAACATCAGGCTCTTTTCTAATGAGTCTTTTCCTCACATCAGGTGGCCAAAGTATTGGAGCTTCAACTTCAGCATTAGTACTTACAGTGAATATTCAGGACTGATTTCCTTTAGAATTGACTGGTTTGATCTCCTTGTGGCCCAAGGGACTCTCAAAAGTCTTTTCCAACACCACCGTTCAAAAGAATCAATTCTTTGGTGCTCAGCTTTCTTTATGGTCCAACTCTCACATCCATACATGACTACTGGTAGGACCTTTTGAATATATGGACCTTTGTTGGCAAAGTAATATCTCTGCTTTTAACTTAGCTCACTTACTTTTAAACCGGTTTTGGGATAGAGACAGATTTTCCGTGGTTAAACTGTGAAAACTGAACTCATGATAACCATACAGAGATCTTAAAAGTCATGATGCTGGTGTTATTGGCAGCCATGTACCACATTTATATGGATGGTTCCACTCCAAATAACTCTGAACCCATCTGGGGAAATTATGTGAAATTGATGATAAAATTATGAGATGTTATGGGTCTACACATAACACATTTTTATATCTTCATCAAGAAATCATTGTTATTAAGTATTAAGAGGATTCAGTTCATGCTACAATATCTTTTATGTTTCAAAAATAATGAAAGGTGCCATGTTTTTACTAAAATTTCATATAGTTTCAGGAAGAATGAATCATCATATAGTTCACAAAAAGCAAAATGCAACGATTCTTTGGGCTTTTAACACAATAGCCACAAATTATAAACAACATTTTAATGGTTATGTATTGAAGGGAATTTGTCAGTTATTATCAAATATACTGCTTCCTTTATCATCATCATTGTTATATTCATTATATTCATTATCATGGTGTATATTTAATAATGGTGGTTTCAATTTGTATTCTTTTATTCTGCTTGTTTTCCTAAAAACCCTTTCACCATGGCAAGGAAATCAAGTCAATAACTTGGTGTTCCAAATCAAGATTTTAAAATGCAAAATACTTATTTAGAGTTTCATAGTTAAAAAATTGTTGAGAAAACACTAGAAATTCTTTTTCTTACATCTTTGTCCAAGGTTCAGCTGAATGGACTACACTGCACTGATATTCTTAAATTTTGTATTGCACTATAAAATGGTGCATAGAAACATCAGTTTGTGGACTGAATTATACAGAAAAGGAGGAAGAATTGTTTAGTGATTAGAACTTGAATAAATCTATAAAATGCAAGGACTATTCTTAGCAAAACATAGACTTCTAGGAACTTATCTAATCTCATTCTGTTGCCAATATTTCCAACTGTGAAATGGATGTACCTGTTTCTAACTGTGAAAAAACTTTCCCTGAAAACAGTGTCTTCCCATTTATAGTTAATTGCCTTGAGACACTCTGATGAGATGCAGTATAGAAAGAGCAATATTATCTTTTTAAGAGATGTTATCACATTTTCTTAAACACTGAAACTTCACAGCTTACTACTATGTAGAAATGGGATTTATAATGCACTTTGATGCTGATGAAAGGCTTTATATGCAATCAAAATAGATAGAGATGTTAAAAAATTCTCAAGGATACTACAAGGTAGAAAACTGGTATATAATTATATTATATTATAATTATATCATAATAGTTTTATTCATTATATTATAGTGATATTATATTATAATAAATTAAAATAAAAATACATTCTGATTCCTTATGTTACATTGTCTACTAAAATATTATTTAATATAGATGAGATTGTTGAGAGCATTAAAGGGAAAAAAACATATAAATGAAAACATTATGTTTCTTCATTATATTTTAATGAAAAATATTTTCTGAATCAGTTCAGAAAATTTAATTAACTCAAAAATCAAAAGGTTTGGAGAATTTAAAGGTTCAGAAGTAGTTTAAACAAGGAGCTTTGTCTAGAAAGGGATTGTTTATTCAGAGTTTATTTAGGTTGACCCATTCTATTCACACACCTTTCTGCTGAAAAGTGATACAATTCGCTATGTTGTCAGTGGAAAAACATCTGCCAAGTTTTAACTTTTTCTATAAAAAATAAGGAAAGTCAGAAATAAGCAAACTGCCCTAGTGAAAAAAAGAAAAAATGTTATCACACTTATTGCCTTAAAAGGACAGATAAAAGTAAAGTTCTATTTTCTCTGTTCACAGATAAGTGCTCTTCTGATGATTCAAGGGTGAAAACTCTAAAGTTTGATAACAAAACTACCATTTATGGTAATTCCTGTAGGTTTCTTGCACTTGCTTTGCTAATATTAAAAGATACTGGGATATCAGAGGAGTTTCTGATCCTGCACAAAACAATAAGCATGTCTGCTGACTTATCAAAAAGCAGTGTTGCGTGGTGGTTACCAATGTTGGGTGCCTAGGTTCTGCCAGCTGTATACAACTTGAGAGCAGTTTTAATAATATCTGTGTTTCAGTTTCTTCACTTGTATAATGAGAAAGTAACCTATTTCCTAATATTGTGATGCAAATTGAATTAGTATGTGTAAATTGTTTAGAACAATGCCTAGATATCAGGATAGTTATCTGAAACCCTATAGACTATTGTATCTTGAAATAGTGTTGTATTTTACTTTTATGTATGTAATTCTTTTTTTTTTTAATTTTTTAAAATTAATTTTATTTTATTTTTAAACTTTACATAATTGTATTAGTTTTGCCAAATATCAAAATGAATCCACCACAGGTATACATGTGTTCCCCATCCTGAACCCTCCTCCCTCCTCCCTCCCCATACCATCCCTCTGGGTCGTCCCAGTGCACCAGCCCCAAGCATCCAGCATCGTGCATTGAACCTGGACTGGCATCTCGTTTCATACATGATATTTGACATGTTTCAATGCCATTCTCCCAAATCTTCCCACCCTCTCCCTCTCCCACAGAGTCCATAAGACTGTTCTATACATCAGTGTCTCTTTTGCTGTCTCGTATACAGGGTTATCGTTACCATCTTTCTAAATTCCATATATATGCATTAGTATACTGTATTGGTGTTTCTCCTTCTGGCTTACTTCACTCTGTATAATAGGCTCCAGTTTCATCCACCTCATTAGAACTGATTCAAATGTATTCTTTTTAATGGCTGAGTAATACTCCATTGTGTATATGTACCACTGCTTTCTTATCCATTCATCTGCTGATGGACATCTAGATTGCTTCCATGTCCTGGCTATTATAAACAGTGCTGCGATGAACATTGGGGTACACGTGTCTCTTTCCCTTCTGGTTTCCTCAGTGTGTATGCCCAGCAGTGGGATTGCTGGATCATAAGGCAGTTTTATTTCCAGTTTTTTAAGGAATCTCCACACTGTTCTCCATAGTGGCTGTACTAGTTTGCATTCCCACCAACAGTGTAAAAGGGTTCCCTTTTCTCCACACCCTCTCCAGCACTTATTATTTGTAGACTTTTGGATTGCAGCCATTCTGACTGGTGTGAAATGGTACCTCATAGTGGTTTTGATTTGCATTTCTCTGATAATGAGTGATGTTGAGCATCTTTTCATGTGTTTGTTAGCCATCTGTATGTCTTCTTTGGAGAAATGTCTATTTAGATCTTTGGCCCATTTTTTGATTGGGTCATTTATTTTTCTGGAGTTGAGCTGTAGGAGTTGCTTGTATATTTTTGAGATTAGTTGTTTGTCGGTTGCTTCATTTGCTATTATTTTCTCTCATTCTGAAGGCTGTCTTTTCACCTTGCTAATAGTTTCCTTTGATGTGCAGAAGCTTTTAAGTTTAATTAGGTCCCATTTGTTTATTTTTGCTTTTATTTCCAATATTCTGGGAGGTGGGTCATAGAGGATCCTGCTGTGTCATAGAGGATCCTGCTGTGATGTATGTCAGAGAGTGTCTTGCCTATGTTCTCCTCTAGGAATTTTATAGTTTCTGGTCTTACGTTGAGATCTTTAATCCATTTTGAGTTTATTTTTGTATATGGTGTTAGAAAGTGTTCTAGTTTCATTCTTTTACAGGTGGTTGACCAGATTTCCCAGTACCACTTGTTAAAGAGATTGTCTTTAATCCATTGTATATTCTTGCCTCCTTTGTCAAAGATAAGGTGTCCATATGTGCGTGGATTTATCTCTGGGCTTTCTATTTTGTTCCATTGATCTATATTTCTGTCTTTGTGCCAGTACCATACTGTCTTGATAACTGTGGCTTTGTAGTAGAGCCTGAAGTCAGGTAGGTTGATTCCTCCAGTTCCATTTTTCTTTCTCAAGATCGCTTTGGCTATTCGAGGTTTTTTGTATTTCCATACAAATTGTGAAATTATTTGTTCTAGCTCTGTGAAGAATACTGTCGGTAGCTTGATAGGGATTGCACTGAATCTATAAATTGCTTTGGGTAGTATACTCATTTTCACTATATTGATTCTTCCAATCCATGAACATGGTATATTTCTCCATCTATTAGTGTCCTCTTTGATTTCTTTCACCAGTGTTTTATAGTTTTCTATATATAGGTCTTTAGTTTCTTTAGGTAGATATATTCCTAAGTATTTTATTCTTTTCGTTGCAATGGTGAATGGAATTGTTTCCTTAATTTCTCTTTCTGTTTTCTCATTATTAGTGTATAGGAATGCAAGGGATTTCTGTGTGTTGATTTTATATCCTGCAACTTTACTATAATCATTGATTAGTTCTAGTAATTTTCTGGTGGAGTCTTCAGGGTTTTCTATGTAGAGGATCATGTCATCTGCAAATAGTGAGAGTTTTACTTCTTCTTTTCCAATTTGGATTCCTTTTATTTCTTTTTCTGCTCTGATTGCTGTGGCCAAAACTTCCAAAACTATGCTGAATACTAATGGTGAAAGTGGGCACCCTTGTCTTGTTCCTGACTTTAGAGGAAATGCTTTCAATTTTTCACCATTGAGGATAATGTTTGCTGTGGGTTTGTCATATATAGCTTTTATTATGTTGAGGTATGTTCCTTCTATTCCTGCTTTCTGGAGAGTTTTTATCATAAATGGGTGTTGAATTTTGTCAAAGGCTCTCTCTGCATCTATTGAGATAATCATATGGTTTTTATTTTTCAAATTGTTAATGTGGTGTATTACATTGATTGATTTGCGGATATTGAAGAATCCTTGCATCCCTGGGATAAAGCCCACTTGGTCATGGTGTATGATCTTTTTAATGTGTTGTTGGATTCTGATTGCTAGAATTTTGTTTAGGATTTTTGCATCTATGTTCATCAGTGATATTGGCCTGTAGTTTTGTTTTTTTGTGGGATCTTTGTCAGGTTTTGGTATTAGGGTGATGGTGGCCTCATAGAATGAGTTTGGAAGTTTACCTTCCTCTGCAATTTTCTGGAAGAGTTTGAGCAGGATAGGTGTTAGCTCTTCTCTAAATTTTTGGTAGAATTCAGCTGTGAAGCCGTCTGGACCTGGGCTTTTGTTTGCTGGAAGATTTTTGATTACAGTTTCAATTTCCGTGCTTGTGATGGGTCTGTTAAGGTTTTCTATTTCTTCCTGGTCGAGTTTTGGAAAGTTGTACTTTTCTAAGAATTTGTCCATTTCTTCTTCGTTGTCCATTTTATTGGCATATAATTGTTGATAATAGTCTCTTATGATCCTTTGTATTTCTGTGTTGTCTGCTGTGATCTCTCCATTTTTGTTTCTAATTTTATTGATTTGCTTTTTCTCCCTTTGTTTCTTGATGAGTCTGGCTAATGGTTTGTCAATTTTATTTATCCTTTCAAAGAACCAGCTTTTGGCTTTGTTGATTTTTGCTATGGTCTCTTTTGTTTCTTTTGCATTTATTTCTGCTCTAATTTTTAAGATTTCTTTCCTTCTACTAACCCTGGGGTTCTTCATTTCTTCCTTTTCTAGTTGCTTTAGGTGTAGAGTTAGGTTATTTATTTGACTTTTTTCTTGTTTATTGAGGTGTGCCTGTATTGCTATGAACTTTCCCCTTAGGACTGCTTTTACTGTGTCCCACAGGTTTTGGATTGTTGTGTTTTCATTTTCATTCGTTTCTATGCAAATTTTGATTTCTTTTTTGATTTCTTCTGTGATTTGTTGGTTATTCAGCAGCGTGTTGTTCAGCCTCCATATGTTGGAATTTTTAATAGTTTTTCTCCTGTAATTGAGATCTAATCTTACTGCATTATGGTCAGAAAAGATGCTTGGAATGATTTCTATTTTTTGAATTTACCAAGGCTAGCTTTATGGCCCAGGATGTGATCTATCCTGGAGAAGGTTCCATGTGCGCTTGAGAAAAAGGTGAAATTCATTGTTTTGGGATGAAATGTCCTATAGATATCAATTAGGTCTAACTGGTCTATTGTATCATTTAAAGTTTGTGTTTCCTTGTTAATTTTCTGTTTAGTTGATCTATCCATAGGTGTGAGTGGGGTATTAAAGTCTCCCACTATTATTGTGTTATTGTTAATTTCTCCTTTCATACTTGTTAGCATTTGTCTTACATACTGCGGTGCTCCTGTGTTGGGTGCATATATATTTATAATTGTTATCTTCTTCTTGGATTGATCCTTTGATCATTATGTAGTGACCTTCTTTGTCTCTTTTCACAGCCTTTGTTTTAAAGTCTATTTTATCTGATATGAGTATTGCTACTCCTGCTTTCTTTTGGTCCCTATTTGCATGGAAAATCTTTTTCCAGCCCTTCACTTTCAGTCTATATGTGTCCCCTGTTTTTAGGTGGGTCTCCTGTAGACAACATATGTAGGGGTCTTGTTTTTGTATCCATTCAGCCAGTCTTTGTCTTTTGGTTGGGGCATTCAACCCATTTACGTTTAAGGTAATTACTGATAAGTATGATCCCGTTGCCATTTACTTTATTGTTTTGGGTTCGAATTTATACACCATTTTTGTGTTTCCTGTCTAGAGAATATCCTTTAGTATTTGTTGGAGAGCTGGTTTGGTGGTGCAGAATTCTCTCAGCTTTTGCTTGTCTGAGAAGCTTTTGATTTCTCCTTCATACTTGAATGAAATCCTTGCTGGGTACAATAATCTGGGCTCTAGGTTATTTTCTTTCATCATTTTAAGTATGTCTTGCCATTCCCTCCTGGCTTGAAGAGTTTCTATTGAAAGATCAGCTGTTATCCTTATGGGAATTCCCTTGTGTGTTATTTGTTGTTTTTCCCTTGCTGCTTTTAATATTTGTTCTTTGTGTTTGATCTTTGTTAATTTGATTAATATGTGTCTTGGGGTGGTTCGCCTTGCGTTTATCCTGTTTGGGATTCTCTGGGTTTCTTGGACTTGGGTGATTATTTCTTTCCCCAGTTTAGGGAAGTTTTCAACTATTATCTCCTCAAGTATTTTCTCATGGTCTTTCCTTTTGTCTTCTTCTTCTGGAACCCCTATGATTCGAATGTTGTAGCGTTTAATATTGTCCTGGAGGTCTCTGAGATTGTCCTCATTTCTTTTAATTCGTTTTTCTTTTATTCTCTCTGATTCATTTATTTCTACCATTCTATCTTCTAATTCACTAATCCTATCTTCTGCCTCTGTTATTCTACTATTTGTTGCCTCCAGAGTGTTTTTAATTTCATTTATTGCATTATTCATTATATATTGACTCTTTTTTATTTCTTCTAGGTCCTTGTTAAACCTTTCTTGCATCTTCTCAATCCTTGTCTCCACGCTATTTATCTGTGATTCCATTTTAATTTCAAGATTTTGGATCAATTTCACTATCATTATTCGGAATTCTTTATCAGGTAGATTCCCTATCTCTTCCTCTTTTGTTTGGTTTGGTGGGCATTTATCCTGTTCCTTTATCTGCTGGCTATTCCTCTGTCTCTTCATCTTGTTTAAATTGCTGAGTTTGGGGTGTCCTTTCTGTATTCTGGCAGTTTGTGGAGTTCTCTTTATTGTGGCTTTTCCTCGCTGTGTGTGGGTTTGTACAGGTGGCTTGTCAAGGTTTCCTGGTTAGGGAAGCTTGTGTCGGTGTTCTGATGGGTGGAGCTGTATTTCTTCTCTTTGTTCAGTCGTGCTGTGGGGAGGGAGGGAGGGATGCTGCAAACAAATAACACTGGCGTGCGCTCGCAGTGCCTCAGCCACACTGGGTCTGCCCCCGCTCACGGCGCGTGTAGCCTCCCTGCCCACACTGCTCGGGCTCTAGGTTGTTCCGACGGGAACAATCCGAGGCTGGCCCTGGGCTGCATGTACCTCCCAGGTCCAAGTCGCTCAGGTTCAGGCACTCGGGCAGTCCTCAGAGGCGCAGACTCAGTTGGGCCTGAGTTTTGTGCTCTTCCCAGGTCTGAGCAGCTCAAGTGATGAGGTGTTTGGCGAGCGCCAATGCTGTGACTTATTGCCTCCCCGCCACTCGGTTATCTGGGTGTAAAACCGGCGCACCTTCTCAGGCAGATGTTAACCGTCCAGACCCCCAAGAAGTTTTAGTTAGCAAAGAAGCCTGCTTACAGTTTTATAGATAATGTCTCTCTGGGGCTGCGATTGCCCCCTTCCGGCTCTGGCTGCCTGTCACTGGAGCGGGAAGGTCTACAGCCAGCTATCTCTGTTCAGTTCTTTGTTCCGTGCGCGGGCCTGGCAGTGTCTTAGGTTGGGGCTGGCTTTTCGCGTGGTAGATATCCCACAGTCTGGTTTGCTAGCCCAAATTATTTCGCTCAGATAGTGCTCAGGGTATTCAGGCCAGATTCTTACTCTAAGCGATGCAGCCCGTGCTGTGCCTCCCTGCCCAGCCCCCGCTTGCTAATGGCGCGTGCAGGCGTCTGCGCTGCTTCTCCGCTGGGGGAGTTACCGTAGGACTCGCAATCTGCGAGTTTTAATTGTTTATTTATTTTTTCTCCCTGTTATGTTGCCCTCTGTGCTTCCAAAGCTCGGCACAGATTCGGCAGTGAGAAGGTTTCCTGGTGTTTGGAAACTTCTCTCTTTTTAAGACTCCCTTCCCGGGACGGAACTCCATCCCTCCCTCTTTTTTCTCTTTTTTTGTCTTTTATATTTTTTCCTACCTCCTTTCGAAGAGTTGGATTGCTTTTCTGGGTGCCTGATGTCCTCTGCCGGCATTCAGAAGTTGTTTTGTGGAATTTACTTGACGTTTAAATGCTCTTTTGATGAATTTGTGGGGGAGAAAGTGCTCTCCCCGTCCTACTCCTCCGCTATCTTGGCTCCTCCCCCTATGTATGTAATTCTTATTTCACCAGACTCCTAAGTCTTGACATAGGGCTTTTAGTCAGAATCATATTTTATGTAAGAAAACAGATGGCTGCCTTAAGGATTTAATGTCCAGGAAACCTGAAGTTCACATATACCAAACATCTAACAAATTCCTTTCAAAGAATATATATTCGTTGGAGAAAAGTTCTGTCAGTTTTCTAATTCATGGACTTCAGTGTTAGATATTCATTTCTTTTTAAGAAAAGTTTTTCTCCTCTGATGAAATGCAGGTATTTCAGGAAGGTACTGAGTTATCAGTCAAGCATGCTTTAATGCAAACAAACGTATCATTTCCTGTTTATATACCAGAATTTCTTTAGCTATATGGACTTCCCTGGTGGCTCAGATGGTAAAGAATCTGTCTGCAATGCAGGAGACCCAGGTGCAGTCTCTTGGTTGGGAAGATCGATCCCCTGGATAAGGGAATGGTTACCCAGTATTCTTACCTGGAGAGTTCCATGGATAGAGGAGTCTGGCAGACTACTGCCCATGGGGTTGCAGAGTCAGGCACGACTATGTATTTATTTATTCAATTGTATTTAGGGAGATAGTCTCTTTTATCTTTTTTTCCTTTCCATTCTCCTTCTGAGCAAAAAAGTCCTAAGATCACTAGATTTGGGACAATACAAGGTTGGCTTATGTCTAGTAATGATGAGGGAAAATGTTGTTGCCCCAAGTAGAGTATCAGAGCCTCAGGAGGATAAGGAAAGCATCCACTCATATGTTCAAGGAGATGAGGCAACATACTGGCCATTTACTATCAATAATAATGATTTTAGTTCTTCATGCAAGTTTACAGAATAAGGCTGAAGAAACATGAAAAGTAAAGATATGAGTCAGAAAACAAATTTTAAGATTTTATTAATATATATAATGTTTCTCATTTTTCTGTTCTTTATTCCAGATACCTTGGACTTTATGTCATATAGATTAGCTACTTAATGTTAGTAATCAGTATGTACATACAATGCATAGATGATATTGTCTCATGTCATCCTCTCCAATAGTTGAAGGATCCATATTATTTTTCAAAGATGCAAAAAAAGAATCAAGCTTGGAAAGATGAAGGAATGTCAGAAAAGACTGATTTCTGACCTGAATGCTTTCTATAACACCATTTAGCCCAAGATATATGTAACTCACCAATATATCATACAATAAAGAGAAATAAAGAGTCAAATAATATCTCCTGATATAATGAAGACATTACTTAATAAATCACTTTTGTATGTCACTTTATTGGCCTATTTAAGATGATAGAATAATATTTATGAATTTGTTATCTGAAGTGAACATGCCAGAATTTATGTTTCAATTCTAATATTGTCCCATAAAATTAAGAACGATCAATTTAAACTTTCTAACACTCAGTTTTTATATCTGTAAAAGGAAAATAATAGCAGTATTCCATTCATAGGATTTTGGTAAGGATCAAATAACTTAATATAGTTAACAAATTTAGCTCAAGACCCAGCAAATGGTATATGCCAAATATAGAAATTAATACCCTTATTACTATTATAATTAAGATAGACATTTATGTAATAATAATTGTTGGTATATTTCTAACTCTTACTGCTGAGGAATTATAAAGTGAGTTGTTCCAAAGGAGAAACACTATGAGGTAATTAATAAGTAGACTGATATAAAGGGGAAATTTGCTAAACTAATTATAAGCTTGCCTCTGCATAAATGAGAACAGAATGAATAGCATAACCAAATTTTAAGATTAATTTGTAATTTAGACTGTCTAGATTTCAATTACTTAAACTTTTATTATATTGCAGAAGCAGAAATGATCAAGAATTTGAATGCAACACATTAACATTTTTTCAATAAAATTCTATAGATGCAGCTTCCTAAATCACTTTAGAGAATTCTTTCATAGTAAGACTCTATAAAATCATTATTGTATCTAATTTTTCATACTTTTAAATCTTCTTTAATGTTTTGATTTAAGAGTTACTGACATGGTGACATAAGAAACAGAAAAAGCATAAAAAAGCATTATTCTCATCAGGAAGCTACATGAATAAGATTTGAGCTCACCAAAACAGTGTGAGAGCCATGTCTGAAACTGAGGTTAAATCTTTGAAGACTGGGATTTTTCTTTTTCGTGAAAAATATCATGTCTTTTCTGGGAAAATCATAGCAAGAAAGTCTCATAGTAAAAGATTCTACAAGCTTTCTGGACATCAAGTAGGTCTTAAACAAAGAGCACACTTACTGGATCATAGAAAAAGCAAGAGAATGTCAGAATAATTTCTGCTTCATAGACTATGCTAAAGCCTTTGACTGTGTGGATCACAACAAACTGTGGAAAATTCTTCAAGAGATGGGCAGACCAGACCATCTTATCTGCCTCATGAGAAATCTGTATTCAGGTCAAGAAGCAACAGTTAAAACCAGACATGGAACAACAGACTGGTTCCAAATTGGGAAAAGAGTATGTCAAGGCTGTATATTGTCACCCTGGTTATTTAATTTATATGCAGAGTACAACACGCAAATTGCCAGGCTGGCTAAGGCACAAGCTGGAATCAAGATTGCTGGGAGAAATGTCAATAGCCTCAGATATGCAGATAAAACCACTCTTATGGCAGAAAGTAAAGAGAAACTAGAGTCTCTTGATGAAAGTGATGACAAATAGATGGGGAAACAATGGAAACAGTGACAGACTTTATTCTTGGGGGCTCCAAAATCACTGCAGATGGTGATTGCAGCCATAAAATTAAAAGATGCTTACTCCTTGGAAGAAAAGCTATGGCCAACCTAGACAGCATATTAAAAAGCAAAGACATTACTTTGCTGACAAAGTTCTATCTAGTCAAAGCTATGGTTTTTCCAGTATTCATGTATGGATGTGAGAGTTGGACCATAAAGAAAGCTGAGTGCTGAAGAATTGATGCATTTGAACTATGGTGTTGGAGAAGACTCTTGAGAGTCCCTTGGACTGCAAGGAGATCCAACCAGCCCATCCTAAAGAAAATCAGTCCTGAATATTCATTGGAAGGACTGATGTTGAAGCCGAAACTACAATACTTTGGCCACCTGATGCAAAGAACCGACTTATTAGAAAAGACCTGATGCTGGAAAAAATTGAAGGCAGGAGGAGAAGGGGAAGACAGGATGAGATGGATGAATGGCATCACCAACTCAATGGACCTGAGTTTGAACAAGCTCCAGGAGTTGGTGATGGACAGGGAAGCCTGGCATGCTGCAGTCCACGGAGTCACAAAGAGTAAGTCATGACTGAGGGACTGAACTAAACTGAAAGAATTATTAGGCATCTCTGAACAGAGTGGAGTGGCTATTTCCTGGTCAGAGGTCAAATACCAAACAATTATTTTAGGAATAGAAAGAAAAAGAGAACTTAGGAAATTTTCATTTTATTTCTGTTTCGTCCATTGAATCCTTCTTCTAGACTCTAATGATTTATTCTATAGTATGTAATTCTAATACTCAGAATATACTCAATAGACAAAACACATTGGTAATATAAAGTATTTCATAATTATTCTAAAGTACCAGACATGGATGAATGGATATATATAAGAGTACTAAATTAAAAACTAAAATGAATAACAAGAAAGTTTTTGAAAATTAATTAACACTGTTGCAAAAGAACAAAAACAAAAAACGTACACTAGTCATTTTAAAGAAAAGAAATAAAATCCCACACTTTAAAGTTATCTACTAAACACAGTTACCATTTATTTTATTTATAAAAAATCAGCCACACTCAACATTTTCTAGGAATAATATCAATTTAGATTTTTTTTTAAAGAAACCAAAGGATTTCAGTTGTTTAAGAAAAACTCTTCTGGAAAAGAATCAACACAGAATATTAAAAAGTATATTAAATGTATAATTAATATTTATTTAAATATAGAGAATTAAATGCTATTTAATATATTAGTTGTATACATTGCTTACTTTTATGTTGTTCAGTTGCTTAGTCATAGCTGACTCTTTGCAACTCCATGAACTACAGCATGCTAGGCTTTGCTGTCTCCCAGAGTTTGCTCAAGCTCATGTCCATTGAGTCAATGATGCCATTCAACCATCTCATCCTCTGTCATCCCCTTCTCTTCCAGCCCTCAGTCTTTCCCAGCATCAGGGTCTTTTCTAATGAGTCAGCTCTTTGCCCCAGGTGGCCAGAATATTGGAGCTTCAGCTTCAGCATCAGTCCTTCCAATGAATATTCAGGACTGATTTCCTTTAGGATTGACTGGTCTGATCTCCTTGCTGTCCAAGGACTCTCAAGAGTCTTCCCTGGCACCACAATTCAAAAGCATCAATTCTTTGGAGCTCAGCTATATATATATTACACTTACATTTTAAACAATTTTATACTTTGCAATATTTTAAACACCAATATATGGGGGGAGGTATGTTTTGAGGCCATGATGATAAAAAAACATTGATTTTTTTCAAATAAAATTTTCTAAAGACTAACAAATGTTTTGGGGTTGAAAAGACCTAGTATATTTATTTACTACCATCTCCCCCCAACGTTTTCCTGTAATATATTCCCTTTAAAATAAAGTAATAAGGTAGACATTTGTCATGCTTTTAAGTTTGTTGCTTCATGCTTTTTTGTATGTAGATTATCTGTAAATTCTGTGAGTGAAAAATCCCTTTTTTAAAAAAGTTAAAAAAATATTTTGTTTACTGTGGAGTTGTATTTGGTGTATTTTTGTTTGTTTGTTTGTTTTGTTTGTTTTTTGGCCATGCCACATGTAAAATCTTAGTTCTCATTGCCAGGTAGTTAGAATAGGAAAAAGGAGTCCAGAACGGCAGTAGCTAAAAGACAAAGAATGGAAAAGCCCATGAAAATAGAACAAAGTTCAAGCACCTGAGTGAGGACCTCAGTCAGGCAAAGCAAAGAACCCTCCTGGCTAGCCCAGTTTACATAGGGCAGGCTCAGGGGGAGGAGAAAAAACATAAAAAGAGGCACCAAAATTGAGCTTCTGGCTTCTCTTCTCTTCCCATCTTTTGGGTAAGCTCACCCTCACCCTTCAAGGATGTATTTTACTTTGCTTTCTAAATAAAACTGAGCTATAACACTGGCCCATCTGTTGTTTCAAATTTCTGCTGCAGCAAGACAGACCTGAGGAAATTACACACTCCCTCAGCATATATGGTGGCATGACTCTGATTTAACCTGGCTGGAATAACCTCGGTTTGGCCCCCACAAGGCGGAGGCCAAGCACAGCAGAAACCCAACTCGATGAAAGCTCCCACGGTGGAAACTGAATGTGAAGAAAACCCAGTGCAGGGGAAGTGACAATAAGCCCAGCTTGCTGGAAACTGGACAGCAAAAACAAACTCGGCAGAAAGCTGACAGGGCTCAGTCTTAGAATCTATAAGACCTCCAGTTGGGGTAGGAAGTCCTCACCCCTATGTCTGGAAGGACATACGTCTAACACTGTCTTAATTCCTTTACAATCTCTTGTTTCTTGTTTCCTTGAACCCCCATCGAACAAGCAAGCAGCAGTGGGTGGAATTGAGGGACTCTAAAGAGGCTACTCCCCAGTGTGTCCTGAAGGCTCAACTATCCTCTGCATTCTAGTGGCTGTTGCCCAAGTTGGTGGGGGTTCTTCTGTCCTTAATCTTTGTGTCAAGGATCAGTCCAATGAAAACTGGGAGCACAGGTCAGGTATTTTCTGGCAGGTTAAGAAGGGGATTCATTGGCACGTTTTTTCCCACTGCTTTTTCCTCCCATCCTTCAGCTCTTCTTTCTATCTATGCCACTACTTATGAAGTATTGGGCAGGTCATCATCTTTCTATTTCTGAACGTTGTGCTTGAAACTGTTCACCTACGATTGGGACTCAAATCCACGTTGCAGGAACTCTGTGCTATGCTTAATCACTCAGTCGTATCCGACTGGGACTTGAGCCCAGACAAAACACACAGTGCCTGATTTCAGGACCTAATGAAGCTCAGGTTCTTGATGTCTCATTGAAAAAAATTCAGTGAGAGACACAGCAATAGGTAGGAGGTGGATTTGTTCAGATTCAGAGAGGAGCACACTCCAAGAGTGTAAGCCATTACATAGGGCAAGTGCTGTGGCCATAGAATGTGGTGTGGTTAGTTTTTGCAAGCTGGGTGATTTCATATGCTAATGAGTGGGAGGATCATTCCAACAATTAGAGAACCACCCACTCCTGGGGCTTTTAACAGTGCCTGGGAACTGTCCTAGCGCCCCTGGGTGTGTCATCTAGCTTGCAGATTGAGGATCAAGATTTAGTTAAATTTGACTTGCCATCTTGGACCCATCTGATTTTAATCTTTAATCAGTTTATGTTATGCCCTTGGGCTATGTCAATTTTTTCAAAAGTTGTGCCCTGCCCCCTTACCTCCTGTTTTATGCTCTTTTTCTGAGCCCCATCTGGGCCCATGATGTTGCGTCTACAATATTCTGGAGGGACAACCCAGAAAATAGCTGGCCCTTGGGAGAGAAATACTGTATAATAGCCAATCTCTCTAGATAGTCAGGCCTTCATCTTCCATGTTTCCTACAACATGTGCAAGAATGGCATCTCTCAGTGAACCCACTAAGGTGGGTGACAGGCACACAATGCCTGCTAGAAGTCCATCTGTTGGTGCAATCCCTTCAAGGACAATCGGACTTCCGGGGATAATGTTTGCCACTTTGGGAATTAGACCTGCAGAATGTTTCCCAAATCCTTGTCACTCTTCTCCTAAAATTACAAACCTACCCCTGGATCAAATCTTCACTCCACTTTTATGGAACATCTGGTTTGTTGCCTCTTATCAATTTGTTCTTAAGCCACTTACTAACTCCAACAACCAGCACCCTGCCCCCTTGTAGGCAACATCACTCTACCACACTTATTATTTGTTTTTAATTTATTTATTTTAATTATAGGCTAATTACTTTACAATATTGTAGTGGGTTTTGACATACATTAACATGAATCAGCCATGGGTGTACATGTGTTCCCCATCCTGAACCCCTCTCCTACCTCCCTCTTCATCCCATCCCTCAGGGTCATCTCAGTGCACCAGCTCTGAGCACCCTGTCTCATGCATCAGACCTGGACTGGTGATCTGTTTCAAATATGATAATATACATGTTTCAATGCTATTCTCTAAAGTCACCCCACCCTCGCT
Organism: Bos grunniens; assembly: GCF_055505025.1. NCBI lineage: Eukaryota > Metazoa > Chordata > Mammalia > Artiodactyla > Bovidae > Bos > Bos grunniens. The sequence continues at coordinate 25,799,005 of NC_141181.1, forward strand.
TTCTCCCAGAGTCCAAAAGACTGTTCTATACATCTGTGTCTCTTTTGCTGTCTCACATACAGAGTCATCGTTACCATCTTTTTAAACTCTATATATATGCGTTAGTATATTGTATTGGTGTTTTTCTTTCTGACTTACTTCACTCTGTATAATAGGCTCCAGTTTCATCCACCTCATTAGAACTGATTCAAATGTATTCTTTTTAATGGCTGAGTAATACTCCATTGTGTATATGAACCACAGCTTTCTTATCCATTCATCTGCCTATGGACATCTAGGTTGCTTCCATGTCCTGGCTATTGTAAACAGTGCTGCAATGAACATTGGGGTACATGTCTCTCTTTCAGTTCTGGTTTCCTCACTGTGTATGCCCAGCAGTGGGATTGCTGCATCGTATGGCAGTTCTATTTCCAGCTTTTTAAGGAATCTCCACACTGTTCTCCATAGTGTCTGTACTAGTTTGCATTCCCACCAACAGTGTAAGAGGGTTCCCTTTTCTCCACACCCTCTCCAGCATATATTGTTTGTAGATTTTTGGATAGCAGCCATTCTGACAGGAATGAAGTAAAACTCTCACTGTTTGCAGATGACATGATCCTCTACATATAAAACCCTAAAGACTCCACCAGAAAATTACTAGAGCTAATCAATGAATATAGTAAAGTTGCAGGGTATAAAATTAACACACAGAAATCCTTTGCATTACTATACACTAACAATGAGCAAACAGAGAAATTAAGGAAACAATTCCATTCACCATTGCAATGAAAAGAATAAAATACTTAGGAAGAAATCTACCTAAAGAAACAAAAGACCTATATATAGAAAACTACAAAACACTGATGAAAGAAATCAAAGATGATACAAATAGATGGAGAAATATACCATGTTCAAGGATTGGAAGAATCAATATAGTGAAAATACTACCCAAAGCAATCTATAGATTCAATGCAATTCCTATCAAGCTACCAATGTTATTTTTCATAGAACTAGAACAAATAATTTCACAATTTGTATGGAAATACAAAAAACCTCAAATAGCCAAAGCAATCTTGAGAAAGAAGAATGGAACTGGAGGAATCAACCTACCTGACTTCAGGGTATACTACAAAGCTACAGTCATCAAGACAGTATGGTACTGGCACAAAGACAGAAATATAGATCAATGGAACAAAATAGAAAGCCCAGAGATAAACCCACACACCTTATCTTTGACAAAGGAGGCAAGAATATACAATGGAGAAAAGGCAATCTCTTTAAAAAGTGATGCTGTGAAAACTGGTCAACCACTTGTAGAAGAATGAAACTAAAACACTTTCTAACACCATATACAAAAATAAACTCAAAATGGATTAAAGATCTAAATGTAAGACCAGAAACTATAAAACTCCTAGAGGAAAACATAGGCAAAACACTCTCTGATAAAAATCACAGCAGGATCCTCTATGACCCACCTCCCAGAGTAATGTAAATAAAAACAAAAATAAACAAAAGCTTTAATTAAACTTAAAGCTTTTGCAAAATGAAGGAAACTATAAGCAAGGTGAAAAGAGAGCCTGCAGAATGGGAGAAAATAAAAGCAAATGAAGCAACTGACAAACAATTAATCTCAAAATATACAAACAACTCCTGCAACTCAATTCCAGAAAAATAAATGACCTAATCAAAAAATAGGCCAAAAAACTAAACAGACATTTCTCTAAAGAAGACATACAGATGGCTAACAAACACATGAAAAGGTGTTCAACATCACTCATTATCAGAGAAATGCAAATCAAAACCACAATGAAGTACCACACATTATTAAAATACTCCTAATGCCCCTAACAGGACTAGATAACCTGCTCCTTTATCATTACTTCTGTAATTACCTAAAGTGGGTCTATGACAATGAACTGTTTACCATGGGAAACACCCTAAGCTGTTCTTATGGAGGACTAAGGGAGGAAATCAGTGACTTACATTCCCTCAGAGCAATAAGAGGATAAGGTGTATGGCTGTTTCACCAGGCTCCAAGTCTCAGGGTACAGACTTGGATTGCTTTACATCATGATGTCTATTCCCATTTGCAGTGGACAAGCTAGCAATGAGTTAAGATTACAATACCTTAATCCTACCCAGCACTGATCACGCTGGAGACCTTGGGGATGCCCAACTCCAGCCTAAGAGTCCCAGAAGGTCAACCTGCCTCGACCTGCCTAGGGATCTCATCCTTAGGAGGTTGTCATGCCTCAGCTTGCTCGGGGATCCACCAGCCCATGATCCTAGGAGATCGACCTGACTCAATCTGCCTAGGGATCTGGTCCCTGAGAGGCTGAGCCTCAACCTGCCCAGGGATCCACCAGTCCAGGGGTCCCAAGAGGTCGACCTGCCTTGACCTGCCTAGGAAGCTGGTCCTTGAAAGATTGTCATGCCTCAACCTGTCAGGGATCTGCCAGTCCAGGGGTTCCAGGAGGTCGACATGCCTTGACCTGCCCAGGGACCTAATTGTCAGGAGGCCAACCTGCCTTGACCTGGCCAGGCATTCAACCTCCAGGAGACTGTCACACCTCAGCCTACCTGGGGATCTGCACCCTGACCTGGGGATGCCTGGCTCTCAGGTTGCAACAGTACTGGATAGGATGAGCTTCAGAAAGACTTACCCCTAAGGAAGTCCATCCATAAAAATAAAAGGAAGCCTATTGTTATGGGACTGTGCCTGATCTCAGCAATAACTCAGGAGCCCAGTGAGAACTCCCATTGCCTTTCTGGAAAGGCCAAAAGAGGCCCTCTGAAATTTACCAATCTGGACTTAGACTCTTATGAGGGACAGGTGATTTGTCCCAGTGTGCATCAGACATCAGAATAGTTACAACAGCTACAACAACAGGACCCTGGTCCTTCTTTAGATGAGATGGTCCATACGGCCACCAATACCTTTTATATCAGAGAACAGGAGAGGGAGGCCAAGGCCCAGGAGAGGGAGAAAAGGAAAGAGGCATGCCCAGATGCTGGCTGCCCTCCAGAAAAGTCCTACAACAAACCCCGAGTCCTTGAAGAACAAGGCACAAGGCAAAGGCCTAATCTGTAGACAGGTGGGACATTATGCCAAAGAGTGTCCAAACTGTGACAAGTCTCCTAAAATGGCTTGTTACAAATGTGATCAATTGGGACATTGGGCGGCACTCTGCCCTGGGAACCCAAGAACCTCAAGGTCAAGTGCCAAGCCTTCCCTCACAATAGTTCAACAGGACTGGAGTGGCCTACTCCAGCCAACCGATCTGTCACAGATAATCATCACGGGGCTGGAGCCAAGGGTGCAACTGGATGTGGCATGTAGGTCTGAGAATTTCTTGCTTGACACAAGAAGTCTCCTGAGACTACTCCATAGACTTCTCCTTCCAAACCTGTACTATTTTGGGTTATGCAGGAAAAACAGTTACAAAAATATTCACCTAAGCACTTCTTTGCTGGGTGGACAAATATTTTCCCACTAGTTTCTGGTGGTCCTTGAGTGTCCTACTCCCTTATTGGAAAGAGATCTTTCCCTGGTTTTGAAATCTTGCAGCTATTGAAGTCCTGATAGAAGATGCTTTAAAACTCTCTTTTGGGAGCAAACTATTTTTACCAGCCACCAAAAGAAACAACTCCTGAAAGAGAGAAGCCATTTATGGATGTCTTATCAGAGGATCCTCAGATATCAAGTAGTGCTGAAGGAAAATCCAGGACTATATCCCCTTGTGAGGTTCTTAACCCAGCCACCCTCCTGCCTACCCCAGAGGGCTCTCTGCCCTCTCACTCTTGCCTAGAAACCTTGGACCACTGGACAAAACTCTGAGAGGGATTGTCAGAAGATCCTCTGACCAATCCTGAGGAAGTCTGGTACACTGATGGAAGTAGCTTTGTCTTGAATGGTAAAAGGATATGCAGTAGTCTCCAATTTTGAGACCATAGAGGCTAAACTTTTGCCACCAGGTACTTCAGCCCAATTAGCTGAGCTCATAGCCCTGACTCGAACTTTAGAGCTGAGAAAAGAAAAATGAGTAGCCATTTATACTGACTTCAACTATGCCTTTCTGGTGCTATGTGCATATGGTGCTATTTGGAAATAAAGAGGCTACTTGACCACCCAAGGGTCCCCAGTCAAATATGGTGACCAAATCCTTAGGCTCTTGGGGGCAGTCCATCTGCCCACTGAGGTTTCAGTCTTCCACTGTAAAGGACACCAAAAAAGGAGCACAGAAGTGACATCAGGGAACCAATCACCTGACCAGGCAGGTAAGATTGTAGCATTATGCAACAATGACCTAATAGGGGTTGCCACCTTAGTTCCACAGACTAATTTGCCAGAATCTCCTTCATATACTAAAGGTGAGACTCTTAAAGCTAAGAGTGGGGCTTTCAAAAAGATCATATAGCATGGTTCTAAAAGGAGGGACTCCTTTTTCTAGTTGGGAACCTCCAATGGAAGTTGGTTAACTCCTTACATGCCACCACTCATTTAGGTGAAAAGGCCCTCCAAAGATTACTAGATTACCTTTCAGTCCTTTAGAGGAACAAGCCTCCAAACAACTATAAGGCAAGTAGTCTCCTTTTGTCCCACTTGCCATAAAAAACAACCACCAAGGAGCTCGAAGACCCCAGCAAGCACAGCCCATCCAATGACATGGAACCTACCCAGGAGAGGGCTAGCAGTTGAACTTCACCCAGATGCCAGTTTCCCAAGGGTATGAATACCTATTAGTCATGACAGATACATTCACAGGATGGATTGAAGGCTTTCCCACCCCGACTGAGAAAGCTGAGGAGGTGGTTTAAAAAAAACTGCTCCATGAAATCATTCAGAGATTTGGTCTGCCCAGGTCATTACAAAGTGCCAATGGGACTTCGTTTACTTCTAAGGTCACCTAAGGTGTCTCTAAAGCATTGGGCATTACTTATTACCTCCATTGTGCCTGGAGGCCTCAGTCTTCAGGAAAAGTAGAAAGAGCCAACCAATTCTTAAAATCAGCGATAAAAAAGATAACTCAGGAGACCTCCTTGAGATGGAAGGAAAATTTACCAATAGCTCTCCTCCACACCATATTGCCCCTAAGGAACAGGTTGGTCTCAGTTTTATGAGATGCTATATGCGAGACCTTTTGTTTATGTCAATGACCTCTTCCTAGATCCAGAGGCTCAGACCCTCCAGTCTTATGCCATGGCTATTGGGCAATTCCAATAGGATATACGCTTGTGAGGTGTCAGCCAGGACCAAAAGACTCTAAAGAGCCACTATTATATGCTCCAGGGACTCACATCCTAATTAAAGTCTGGAAAGATGGGTCCCTAAAAGCTCGACTCCAGCCCACATGGAAGGGCCTCTACCCTGTAATACTTTCTACCCCCATGGTAGTCAAGTTTCCAGGACATGACTCCTAGATTCACTACTCATGAGTCAAGCCACGGAAGAAAACAGAAGAGGACACTCAATACACCTGTGAGCCCCTGGGAGATCTCAGATACCTATTCAGGACTGCAAATGAGTGCCATTCTAATGAACACCCCCAAAATTAATTTTCTGGGGATAAGATTTCTCAGGATAGCTCTGAAGAGCCATAGACAGGAGATAGATCTTCTGATCCTTGAACAAGGAGGGACATGAGCCATCCTGAATGAGATGTGTTGTTTCTTGGTAAATACCTCCAACTAAGTTAAAGAAAGCCTAAAAACATTCAGATCCTACTAGATCTCAAAGAATGAGCTGGAGGGTTCTCAGGGTGGCTACAATCTCTCTTTGGGGATCCTTCTCCTGGCGAGGGGAAATTTGGAGGTGGCTAATGCCCCTACTAACCCTTGTTATCACCACATTGATGCTGCTTATGGCTGTTCCATGTATTATTGATTGTCTAACCCGTTTTGTCTCTGCCCAGGTCAACAAGCTACAACATGCCAGTTCAACAAGGATATTTGAAACTATAGCCGACCATGGGAAATGGCACTCACCCTTAGATGGACACAGCTATAAGGACTCTGAGGCTTGAGACTAGTAAGAATGGGAGGCCCAATGCCCCTCGCCATCCCAGCTCAGCAGGAAGTAGCCAGAGGGACCTCGGCAACCCTGTTCCCAAAGAACTGGGCCTCCCATCTCTTGAGGGAGGAATGTTAGGTAGTTAGAGTAGGAAAAACATTTTCCTTCAAAATTTTGCTGTGGCGAGACAGAACCGAGGAAATTACATACTCCCCCAACACCATGACCCACCAGGTGGAAACCCAGAGTCGCATCCCCTGGCCTACCGGGGAAGTCCTGAGTTTAAATCCATTTTATTAGCCACAAAGAAAATGGGACTTTATTCCCACCCAACACTTTGGGAACGACATAAATTTTAATTTGTCCAAAACTCTTAAATAAGACTGTTCATGTAGTTTTGCAAACACTTCACCAAAACAGCAAGGACAGAGCCAAATCCCAGCCCCTGTCAGGCCTGACTGGCTGCACAGCCACCAGAGTCATTCTTCACAGCCTACTGGTTTCCATCCCTGAAGATTGAAGGAAAATGAGATCCTAGCTCCAGCTGAATTCAAAGTAACCTGTTTATACCATCTAGAGGTCACTGATTTGTGTTAGCCTGACAAACAGCTAAATACATCAAGACTCTTCTTGCTTACTTCCTTAGTATCAACACAAATTTCAAGCTCTCACTCTCCACTCTCATCATCTTATCCTCTCCCCTGTGATCTCCAATTACTATATTTTTCCTTTTTCTCTGACCAAAATCCTTAGTCTCTCTTTCTCTCCAGTATGCTTTCTTAAGATTCTTATTAGTAAAGCATAAGCTCACTTACTTTTCTAACCTTTCCTTGCTCAAAACGAAGTCTAGCTTTTCACTAAGGACTTTGTTTCCACAAAAAAAGGCTGCCCTTTGGCCACACCAACAATTGGTCAAGTTTACCACACAAATGGATCTCAGGTTATGGTGATGAGTTCTTTGCCATTCAGAGACATTTCCCCTTGCCCCATGACCCCGGGCCGGGAATTTAATCACTATTTTCTTTAAAAACTAAATAAGATAGTAACCAAGCAAAATTATCTTGTTGGGCTTGTGGCATTTAGTTTACTATTTTATACTTAAAAAAAAATATTGTGTTATCTACTAATAACAAAATCTTTAAATCTACCAATGACATAAATTAAAGATCTTGATATCTGAATCACAATGTCTGTCTGTTTCTCCACCCGTGAACTATAGACCTGATTTGTATAAGGTACCAACCCCTGAATTAGGATTATCATTTCCTAGATCTGCTTATTTCTTTCACTCTATGTCTACTACAATTCCCAGTCATCACTTCAAACTGCTACACCTCTAAGTTCTATTCAGTTCAGAGGCTCAGTCATCTCTGATTCTTTGCAATCCCATGGACTGCAGCACACCAGGCATCCCAGTCCATCACCCAACTCCCAGAGATTGCTCTGACTCATGTCCATTGAGTCAGTGATGCCATCCCATCATCTTCTTCTGTCATCCACTTCTCCTCCTGCCTTCAGTCTTTCCCAGCATCAGCGCTTTTCATATGAGTCAGCTCTTTGCCTCAGGTGGCCAAAGTATTGAAGCTTCAGCTTCAGCATCAGTTCTTCCAGTGAATATTCAGGACTGATTTCCTTTGGGATTGACTGGTTTGATCTTGCAGTCCAAGGGTTTCTCAAGAGTCTTCTTCAACACCACAGTTCAAAAGCATCAATTCTTCGGCACTCGGCTTTCTTTATAGTTCAACTCTCACATCCATACATGACTACTGGAAAAACCACAGTTTGACTAGATGGACTTTTGTTGGCAAAGTAATGTCTCTGCTTTTTAATATGTTATTTAGGTTGGTCATACTTTTTCCTCCAAGGAGAAATCATCTTTTAATTTCCTGGCTGCAGTCACCATCTGCAGTGATTTTGGAACACCCCAAAATAAAGTTTCTCAATGTTTCCATTGTTTCCCCATCTATTTGCCATGAAGTGATGGGACCAGATGCAATGATCTTAGTTTTCTGAATGTTGAGTTTTAAGCCCACTTTTTCAGTCTTGTCTTTCACTTTCATCAAGAGGCTCTTTAGTTCCTCTTCACTTTCTGCCATAAGGGTGGTGTCATCTGCATATCTGAGGTTATTGATATTTCTCCCAGCAATCTTGACTTCAGCTTGTGCTTCTCCAGCCCAGGGTTTCACATGATGTACTCTGCACATAAGTTAAAGAAGAAAGTTTCAATAATTTCTAGACCAGTAGTCTCTAGTGATACTACGTTTTTTCCACCTATCACCCCCGTTTCTGCCTGATGTTCCATTCTCTGCATTTCAAAGTCCCTGGTCAATCTGTTAACTCTCATTTGACGAAGATGTTTATTATTTCACTGGGATTCTCATTGTATTCTTATATTCTGAACAAAATCCTACTATAAATAAACTAGGATTCCAGACTACTTGACCCTTCTGCAGAGGATCAATCAAAAGAGTAAACTGAGTTCATTATAATGCACACCAGTCTACTACATATAATGTAAATCACTGTATACTTTTCAATAAATCTGCTTTTGCCTATTTAGCTCTTTTCAGTTTTCTAGAGCTGTTTCAGTTATCTTACCCTTTACTTAATAAAGTTCAATTTTCCAATTCCCAGCTAATTCTAAGGTTATCACTATATTGTAAACAGAAAGCAAAAGAAACTTTCAAATAATAAATTTCTGCAATGTCTAGCTGCTAAATCTATAAACTTATGCTCATGCTCAGTCACTTAGTTGTGTCAAACTCTTTGAGACCCCATGTAATGTATCACACTATGCTCCTCTGTCCATGTGATTTTCCAGGCAAGAGTACTGGAGTGGGATGTCATCTTGTCCTCCAGAGGATCTTCTGGACCCCAGGATCCAACCTGAATCTCCTGCATTAGAAGGTAGATTCTTTACCTTTGAGCCACCTGAGAAGTCCTAAAACTATAAACTACATATATCCATAAATGTGGAGAAGGAAACAACAACCCACTCTAGTATTCTTGCCTGGGAAATCCTATGGACAGAGGAGCCTGGAAACTTCAGTCCATAGAATGGCAAAAGTCAGACACGACTTAGGGACTAAGCCACCACTGTCCATAAACACCCCCTTTTCCATCATCTTATTAAAATGGGAGCATGGTACTTCTTTCTTATGTTATCTCTCTACCTGTCCTCTGCAAGTAATAATTTTTCATATTCCCAGACATCTTAGCATGTCCTTTATTTTCATCCTCTTCCAGTCTAGTGGTATCATTTCAATAACATTTTGCTTATTATTTTAAGAATGTAATTATTAACATCAACAAAAATCTTGACCACATACTCATTTACTCCCAATAATGCCTATTAGTAGTCATTATTTGCCAAAGAATAATATACATCAGAGATATACAGCAGTTGACACAGTAAATAACAATCTCTGCTTTCCTGGAAAAGAGAAGCAAAAAAGAAATTAATTGGGTAACAGTTTAGAAGGTAATGAGTTATATTGTGAAAAAATGGGCTGTGAATGATAGTAGAGAATGAGAAAGCTGGAAGAAGATTGTAATTTTTATAGAAGATCATTGAGGATGTATCACTAAGAAAATAATGAGAGAAGACTTTAAAAGGTGAGGGAATGAAACAAGATGATATCTTGGGAAGAGGATGGATTAGCAAGTACAAAGATCTTGAGAAACAGCATCTTTGAAAAGAATAATAAAGAGATCAGTGTAGCAAGGAAGAGTGGGCAAGAGAGAGATGTAGGAAATGAAGTCAGGGAAGCAATGGGGGATAGGATTTCCTATGAGTGAAATGGGGAATCAATGGACTTTTTGAGCAAAGGGATAGAACAGTCTAAATATGTTTTAAAAGGTCACTTAGGCTTCTGTGTAGAGAACAAAATTTCTCGTGTTGAAAATCATATAAACAATTATGAGGGTTGAATAATAATACAGTCAAAAGATGAAAAAGAGAGACCAAAGATAGAGAGTGGCAAGTAACTGGAGTTTAGATTTAGATGTATCAAAATAATTGGCTGATGCTACTTCCCTGGTGGTCCAGTGGTTAAGACTATGTGCTGCAGGGGACACAGTTTCAATCCCTGGTCAGGGAACTAAGATTCCACATAATGCATGGTGTGGCCAAAATAATAATAATTGATTGATGAATCACCAATGAAAAGTAACTGCTGATGAAATTTGTGAGAAAAAGATAACTCTAAAATTTAAAGTCTAAGCATTTTCAATACAGAGTTGTAAAATGTAGAAGATGGTTACAGAAAAATATGTGAGGAGTAAAACTGAATAAGTTCACTTTTGGATATCTTGAGATATTAATTAGTCACTAAGAAGAAATTTTCACTAAGTAATTGGAATACATGAATATATGATACATGTATCATGTTCAGGGGAAATATAAATTGAGAATTGTTAACTATTCTTAATTGTATTCTCTTCTATCTAATGTAAAGTAATTAGATTGAATTAGATTACTAAAGGAGTGAGTGAAAAGAAAGTGAAAGTGAAGTTGCTCAGTCGTGTCCAACTCTTTGCGACCCTATGGACCGTAGCCTACCAGGCTTCTCAGTCCATGGGATTTTCTAGGCAAGAGTACTGGAGTGGGTTGCCTTAATAAAATATTTCAAACAATGAGCACTAGGTAACTCCAAGAATAAAATGAGAAAGTGTAAAAGAAGACTGAGAAGTAGGGAATGTTAAGTTAGGAAGAAAATTTAAAGCCTGTGGTAATCTGGAAGCAAAGTGAATAAAATTATTTAGAAAGGGAAGAGTGACTGTGCAAATGCCATTAATTCATTAGTCTGATAAGGACTCACAATCATTAAATTTAAGTACTACAGAGGTCTCATAACCTTGATGAAGGCATTTATGTTGGGGGATAGGGAAATCATGAATGGAGTAAATTTTAAAACAGAATTGGAAGAGAGGAATTTGAGACAGTAGATATAGGCAACTCCTTTTGAGAGATTTTGCTGGAAAGAGGCAAAGAAATTGGATGGCACTTGTCTCTATGGCCATGATAGCAAATATCCACCAGAATTTATTTTAAATCAGTTTAAGTGACCAGGACACCTTGTCTAAGCGGAGAGTAGCTTGCAAGTCATTCAACCTATGGTATCCCATTGCCTTTGAATGTCCTCCAATCAAAACTATATCTCACCAATAAACCTGGCTGTATGTGACAACCAGTCAAGAAGTCTCACCTGAAATTCATCCAGATGATACCTACTTAGGTGGTTTCAGAAAAAGCCGCCAAGATCACCAATAACCAATTAATAGACTCAGAAACCTTTGCTGCTCAGAGACTGTGCTTTATGAGCACAGCTCTTTATTACTGTAAAAACAATAAACTTAGCTTTGTGATTTTCTATGTCAGTTACTGAATGGTAGTCTCAGTATCTTCTGGTACTATTCTTCCTGCTACCGAAATATCTCTCTATCCTCTATTTATAGCCAATATTCTTGAAAAAAGTTCTCCATTCTTGATGCTTTCATGTTCCTTCATTCTCTTCCACCTAGTGGTCTATCCTGTACTAGATTTTGATTCTAGTTACAACATTTTCAATTAAACTTATTTCATTCTTTGTAAGTGTTCTTCAAACTGAGTTAGGGAGAACCCCTGGGGTACAAAAGACCTTCCAAGGAGTTTATCCCAGCATGAAGAGCTTCTAGGAAATCAATTTTTTAAATCTTCAACTTCTATTTCAACTTACTCTTTCCTAAAATCACTCTGCTTGTGCAAGCCCTCAGGAATAATGCTATCTCCACCTTACTAAACAAATCTTTGCTCTCACTCTTCCTGAGATTTAATCTGATACATTTCTCAAGAGGCAAACCATTTTCAGAGGTAAACCATCTAGTCAAAGCTTTGGTTTTTCCAGTAGTCGTGTATGGATGTGAGAGTTGGTATAAAGAAAGCTGAGTACTGAAGAATTGATGATTTTGAACTGTGGTATTGGAGAAGACTCTTGAAAGTCCTTTGGACAGGAAGGAAATCCAATCAGTCCATCTGAAAGGAAATTAGCTCTGAATATAAATTGGAAGGACTGATGCAGAAGCTGAAACTCTAGCACTTTGGCCACCTGATGCAAATAACTGACTAATTTGAAAAGACCCTGATGTTGGGAATGATTGAAGGCAGGAGGAGAAGGGGATGACAGAGGATGGAATGGTTGGATGGCATCACCAACTCAATGTACATGAGTTTGAGTAAGCTCCAGAGTTGGTGGTGAACAGGGAAGCCTGGTGCACTAAAGTCCATGTGTTATAGAGTCATATATGACTGAGCGACTGAACTGATACTGATACTGAAACCATCAAACAAAGAGACAGTTCTAAACATCAACGTCAAGAAGCCAACTCTTGAAAGTTAACATAAACTACTGTGAGGCCTGTATTGTTCATTCCCTGTGTTCTATACTGAGCTGTTAAAAGAGAAATATGGAATCAGAGAAGGGATATTTTGACCCATTTTTGGATACTTTGAGTATACACACATGGTGGAGTAAGGGGGCAGGAACTGTTTTATGATCAGTTTCATGTAGTGATCTTGTCTTTCCCAATCTCCAATATTACAAAACATTCCAATGGCTCCTGAGGGGAATCCTCGAGTATCAATAGTGTGTGATTGTAAGAAATATGATAATGGCTTTCACTCACCAACTGTCTCTCTTCACTTGTTATTTACTGCATAGCCCTAACAGAGCATGTTCCTCTGTGGTTAACTTACACACCAAATTGGAACCTTTACTTTCTATATGACCTACATTTACTAGAAACTCCATACTTTTTGTTCCCTGGGGCCTGAATTTTTGTGAACCAATGTAATCCTTGTAACAAGTAAAATTTCTTCATGGACACATTAAATACTTGAAAGAAAGCAGTCCCATCAAGCCCATTTACTGATATATTTTTCATATAATTTTATCTGTGGTTTATTATTTTAATCAGCCTGTAATATAGTTACATTTCTATTATGTTTTAATAGTAATATCCACAATGATAATTCAGTTGTTTTTTTAGTTTTCTTTTCTTTTTTTTTTTTTAATGTGGATCATTTTTAAAGTCTTTATTGAATTTGTTACAGTGTTGCTTCTGTTATATGCTTTGGTTTTTTGGCCCTGAAGTATGTGGGATCTAAACTCCCTGGCCAGGGATCAAACTTGAACCCACTGCACTGGAAGGTGAAGTCTTAACCATTGGACCACCAGGTAAGTGCTATGAAAATTAAATTCTGAGGATGTTTTATACTTCGAAGTTTATATGTGTGTGTGAAAGTTGCTCAGTCGTGTTCAACTCTTTGCGATCCCATGGACTATACAGTCCGTGGAATTCTCCAGGCCCGAATACTAGAGTAGGTAGCCTTCCTCTTCTCCAGAGGGTCTTCCCAACCATTTATAGTCCAAGGAAAAATTTAAGTATATTAAATTTCAATTTACCTAGTTTTTAATAAAGTAATGCGATACAGTGATCAGAAAATGACTAGCAAAAAATATATGATCTATATTAAATACTGCAAGTCAGAAGAATGTAATTAGGAATTCATGGATAAAAATGAATAATCTAAAATTTCTAACTTGAAGAAAATTTATTCATATGTTTTAAAAATCAGTTATGGTGAAGATATGAAATCACGAATTATGGTAGTTTGCCTGTTATTTTTTAATAGACTTAATTTTTTTTAAAAACAATTTAAGTTTCACTACAAAAATTTAGTAGAAAAAGCAGACTAGGCATATATCTCCATATTATTTTATGATGTAATATTTTAAATAAAGAACAAAAAATAATGTAACAAAATTATTTATTTATAATAGAAACAAAGTATAGGAAAGCACAAAAATAAATTGATTAACCACATTTCTCTAACACTCAAAGAAAACTACTGTTAAAACTTCATTCTTTAAGATCTTTTTCTGTATTTATATAAAAACAGATATATATTTTACAAAACTGATATCATACTTTACATATTATCACCTGGCATTTTTTAGTTAACAATCACTTTTTTTCACACCAACACATTGTCATTTTCCAAAACCTAATCCATATTCATATTTCCCCATTGTTCTAAAAATATTCTTAACAGCTATTTTTGTCCCAAATTGGATGCAACTCAATATCATATTTTATATTGTTATGTTTAGAACTCCAGCAAATACACCTCCCCTAAATGATTGCCAAGTACAGTTAGGATGCTTACTTAAATTTTAAGTACCAGTGAGCAATGACCAGTAATATTTTGATAGTATTAGTGTGTACCAAATATAAAAAATAGATTATGAAAGCATTCAGAAGGTTAGGTTTTGGGGAGTTTGGTTGTCATATGTGACTGTCTTTATTATAATGAATTTGCTGCTTAATAAGTACAGAAAGAATGCTTGTATCTATTTTACATCTCTTAGCTCATAATTTTGTTATTTATAGTATCAGAACAATTATATTGTATACCCAGTTGTCTTCTATATTTAGTGTTTATTTAAATGTCTTAAGTGCCAATACCAATCAACTTTATAAGGTCCCCCATTTCCATATTTTTTGTTACAATCCCCCTCTTTTTTTGCTGGATTTTGTCAACATCCTTTTTTAATTAAAATTAAGATTGACTCAAGGCTGACATATTTCCTAAAATCTTACATGATTTAACATTTCAATCAGTTGCTTTCATGAGCTTTTATTTGGATGACAGTTTGACTAGACACCAAAGTCATGTGTCATATTCTCTTTTGTAGAATTTGTGCAACACTTTATGAACTTGAATATGCTGTGAATATGTTTTATATCTATTTAATAGCAAATATCTGTGGGATTCTTCCTTTTACATCAGAATTCAGGAAATACAGTAGGTGTTTCTTTGTTGTTTATAAGTTAAGTACTAAAGCGTCCATCAAAGAAAGTAATTAATGTGTAGTGGATGGAGGAGACCGGAAAGTAAACTTCACCAGTTTTAATTTTCTGCCTCACCAACTAGGGACCCCACCATTACATCCTCCATTCCAGACAGACCATGCATGATTGCTCAGTTGCACAGTCATATCCAATGCTTTGTGACCCTATTGACTGCAGCCCACCAGACTGATCTGTTCATGGAATTTTCCAAGCAAGGATAATGGAGTGAATTGCCATTTCCTACTCCAGGGGATCTTCCTGACCGAAGGATTGAACCCGTTTCTCTTGCTGTTTCTGCATTGGCAGTCAGATTCTTTACTACTGAGCCACCTGGGAAGCCCATCCAGATGGACCAACTTCCCTCATTTTCTCCTTTTTCAGTAGACCATTATCGTTCACAGAAGAAAACCTTCGATCTGAATCCTCAATATTGTGTTGTGGTCAGCTCTTCCTCTTCCTTTTATATTTCCTTCAGATAGAGAAATGTCAGTATACTCAGAGTGTATTCTTCTTAGACAATAAAACTGTTTGGTCTTTCAGTTCACTCTTGCAGTTTTGCTGTGCACAATTTTGCATCTCTATAAGAACAGTTTCTTTTTTTTATTTCTGTTCCCTAGATCATTCACCTGAAAATCAAGTTTTGAGAAAGTTTGCATCATATCTCAGTTGTCACCTAAGATTTGGTCCAAATTTTCTAAGTTTTAGAAAAATAATTTGTTAGTGTGGGCCATTTTACTTTTTAATTGAAGTTAGTATTTCTAAACTTTTAAAAATTTCTTGTAAGAATATTTGCAATGATTTTAAAGAAATAAAATGGTATAAAATATACCAAACTTTAATTGCACTTTCTATGTTATTATTATTTTTATTATTGTTCACAATTATACAAGCCATGAAGGTTAGTTTTATCCAGATAAATAAAAGTTACGTAAAAATTAATAATCTTATCTTCAATACAGTTCTTCTGACCAACCTTAACCACTATTTCCTTTTTCATATCAACCAAAATTTGAGTTTGGTTCTTCTCTAAACCTATAATTCTTATTATTCATACTCCCAGGTGCTACTAGTGGTAAAGAACCCTGCCTGCCAATGTAGGAGACATAAGAAACATGGGTTCAGTCCCTGGGTCGGGAAGAGCCCCTGGAGGAGGACATGACAGCCCACTCCAGTATCTTGCCTGGAGAATCCCCCTGAACAGAGAAGCTTGGTAGGCTACAGTCCACAGGGATATAGAGAGTCAGATATGACTGAAGCAACTTAGCACGCACATTCAAAACATATACATACAAATATTTTTAAAAGCAAAGTGGGAATTTAGAGAGTACTCTATAAATTGCACATGATAAATACACCCACATGTGAACACATATATCTGTCAAATGTTACTATATATCTCATTATTTCAATAGGCTTGTAAAATGCCCTCGTAGGATTGTTAGTCTTCGGGACAAAAGCAAATAACCACCAAATCTCTGTGTCTTACAACAGCAAAATCTTATTTCTGACTCACCCTCTATAAAAGCAGAGCTGAAGTTTTGCTCCAGGCTGTAGGTCAGTTGGCATTTAGTGCTCAATGCGTGTTCTTATTCTGTGACCCAGTCTGAAGATTGAGTCCCTGAGCTACACCGTCCTCATATGTGAGCAAAGGGCAAACAAAAGACACTCAGCCAAGTCGCACGTGGTCAAGCCCAACAATGGGACACACATGAATAACGCATAATTATTCTAATCATTACTCTATTATCATGCATTCAAGTTATTTTTGAGTTTTGTTCCCCCACCCTCTCTCTCTAGTTTATTTTGTCTTTTTTTTTTTCTTTTCACCGGTAGAGACTGCAGTAAAAATCCTTCAATATATGTCTTATGGAGACATATTTAATTTTAAGTAGATTTTTAAAAGCATGATTACCTGGTCAAAGCCTATAAAGTGAACTCGCTCAGTCGTGTCCAACTCTTTGCGAGCCTGTGGACTGTAGCCCGCCTAGCTCCTCTGTCCACGGGATTCTCCAGGCAAGAATACTGGAGTGGCTTGCCATTTCCTTCTCCATGAAAGAATCTATTTAATTTTAAATAGATTCTCAAAAGCATGATTACCTGGTCAAAGCCTATAACAAGCATGAAATTGAGTAGAAAACGTTCAAATTACAAAAAGCTTATAGACGTTACAGTCTTTAATGTTGTCAATCTAATCAAAGAGAATTTCTTGTTTCTATGTTTCCTTATCTCTTACTTGCTTTCTTATCTGCTCTCTACTCACTTTTCTAAAATTTCTTTCTTAATGATATTTGTAAGGACTCCAAAAGTTGGCACATAAGTAATAAAATTAACAACTATTAAACATTTACCATCTGCCATGCATAATGATGATATGCAATTTCAAACAAAGCTATATGTTATGTATATATGAATTATTATCCTCATCCTCAAATGAGAAACCTCACAGGCTAGTTAACTTGTATATATAACAAAACAAATTAAATCATCATATAAATTTATGCAGTCAATCCTAGAGTCTATGCTTTTAAATTCATTGCTATCCTATATGTTAGTATATAACTTTAATTGCAAAACAATCCAACTTCAGACATATTATAAGTTTTATCCCACCTTACAGGGTTTTTCTGGTTTTAATTTATTGAATTTTTACTTTATAGAAAATGTATTATTTTCTTAAAAAAGGGTACAACCTACACATCTTGATTTTACATAGTTCTTATTGAATAGATTGTTAATGTCATTACACTAAAGTTGTTGGTGATTTTAAATTTACATTGGTACTTTTGTGGCTATGTGTACTGAAAATTCCAATGCCCGCAGCCAGTATTGGTCAACAGAAAGGATACAATTCTCTGCGACAATTCCTGACTGCACATTGCACAACTAACCCTTCAAAAGTTGAATGAATTGGGCTACTAAGTTTTGCCTCACCTGAAATATTGATCTGACCTTTAGCCAACTTGGGCTTCCCTGGTGGGTTAGCTGGTAAAGAATCTGCCAGCAATGCAGAAAACCTGTATTTGATCGCTGGATTGGGAATATCCCCTGGAGAAGGGAACAGCTACCCACTCCAGAATTATGGCCTGGAGAATGCCATGGACTACAGTCACAAAGAGTCGGACATGACTTTCACTATTAATGGGGGCTTCCATGGTGGCTCTGACAGTTCAGAGTCTGCTTGCAGTGCAGGACACCCAGATTCGATCCCTGAGTTGGGAAAATCCCGTGGAGAAGGAAATGGCAACCCACTCCAGTATTCTTGACTGGAGAATCCCCATGGACAGAGGAGCCTGGCAGGCTACAGTCCATGGCGTCGCAAAGAGTCAGACACGACTGAACGACTTCACTTTCATTTTCTTTAGCCAACTGATTACCACTTCTACTATTTGCAAGGAAAATGCTTCCAAGCAGGAAACAGAAAAAATGCTTTCCAAAAGTTCGTCAAATCCTGGAGCGTGAGTTTTTATGCTACAGGAATAAACAAACTTATTTCTCATCGGCAAAAAAAAAAAAAAAAAAAATTTAAAAAGTGCTGATTATAAAGGTTCCTATTTTGATTAATAAAGATGTGTTTGAACCTAGTTATAATGATTTAAAATTCATGGTCCAAACCTATTACCACTTTTGCACAACAAGAACAACAAAAAGTATGATTAATTTGTTCAGTTTGCATTTCTGTGTTGATCAGAAGAATGTATTTTTCTATTTATAAATTCTTCTTTATTCACTTCATTCTTTATCACACTTTTCCCTATCCAGCACCACACCTGCTTAGAGCTTCTTGAATTATAGCTCAAAAAACTGAGTATGTTAGAAATTAAATATTTTAAGAAGTACTGCAGCTGTAATTATTTATTTTGCTCTTTGGTAATTTTTGTTAACTAATACAATAGATTTGTACATATAAGTGATTTGTTTGTGCTCACATTTTCATCTTTAATTAACAGTAATTGGAAGCAATAATGTACTCTCTTTGCAATTAATACATATTTAATTAAAAAACATAATCAACTTTTGTTCCTAGGTAGTTTTTCTGTGACTATTGGAATTTTTACAAACATTATATATATATATATATATCTTTATGGAAAGAAGTTAAACTGTGGCCCTGAGCTTCTCGGGTGGCTCAGAGGTAAAGAATCCACCTGCAATGCAGGAGACACTGGTTTAATCCCTGGGTCAGGAAAATCCCCTGGAGATAAAAATGGCAACCCACTCCAGTTCTTGCCTGGGAAATCCCATGGACAAAGGAACCTGGTGGGCTACAGTCCAGGAGTTTTTAAGAGTTGGAACTGAGCAACTAAACAACAAAACTGTGGCCCTGGCATTTCCAGGTGTAATGAGACAGTATAGAATAGGAATTCATGAGAGAGGTTTTGGAGAAAGTAAGTAGATACATTTTTCTTCCTTTTTCTCTTTTCTAACCATTTTTTTTTTCATTACACAGTTTGATTCTTTGTGTATCTCAGAGAATGCTGTTGACAACAGTGCTGACCAAACAGCTTCTGCACAAAGGAAAACAAATCATAAAAATATAGAAATACAATAACTGGTGCAAAATAAGGTGGATCAGCAGTGGGGAAACTGGGAAACAGGCTTGGGATAAAGTAACTCAACTCATTGGGCACTCATTTTTTTTTTTTAAACTAAGACAGAATATTATCAGTTTTGTAAAAGTACTGTTTCTTTTATTTCCTCAAACAGCTTATAAAATAAAAACACAGGAATAAATTACACACTCATATTTTTAGTTTATAATTTCAATTAATCAAAGAAAAAAGAGTATTTCAGTTTTCAGGCACCTTTGTGAATTATTTAATTTTATATTTCATATGAGTACTCCAAAAATATTTAAAAACTTAAGACAAAAAATTTCCTCTTCTCCTCAATAGATATTCATATGCCACATCTGTGTTCATGTTATTTGAATTTTAATAAGAATTTTTACTATAACTCTATTTCTCATTTGAGTTGTGCTTTCTAAACTACAGTGTATGTATATACACACACATATACACATTCATACATACACAAATATGTTGTTGTTGGAGGTGGATGACTGCCATTAAAAGCCATTAAAATGACATTGCTGCTGCTTCTGCTGCTAAGTCACGTCAGTCGTGTCCGACTCTGTGCGACCCCATAGACGGCAGCCGAACAGGCTCTTCTGTCCCTGGGATTCTCCAGGTAAGAATACTGGAATGGGTTGCCATTTCCTTCTCCAATGCATGAAAGTGAAAAGTGAAAGTGAAGTCTCTCAGTCATGTCTGACTCTTAGTGACCCCATGGACTGTAGCCTACCAGGCTTCTCCATCCACGGGATTCTCCAGGCAAGAGTACTGGAGTGGGTTGCCATTGCCTTCTCCAAAAATGACATTATCTATACTAAATTAACCAAAAACTACATGTAGTAATACTACATTACTACATGTATACAGTTTAAATAAAGTAGTGTAGTTTTAGATGGGAAAATGCATATGATGAGCTTTACTATAAAGAAATTTATTCTAAATTATCTAGTGACCTAATAGTGAGTTAATGTACTTCAAATGGTTTAGTTTAGCTTTTGCATCATTTACACAATTAAATATGGTGGCCTTGGGTAAGATTTGAAGAGAACACATTTATATACAAATTTGACATGATTATTTTAATGAACTGGAAGGAACATTGCATTATATGCATCTAACTATTGAGTGAAAGTTAGTTGTTACTATAATAATTGATAAAATTTTACTATTTTTGTCTCATTGAGACAACAAAAATGTGATGATACAGAAGGATGTAGACAATTTACTTTTTTTTATATATATTGATTTCCTCTACTTATGTCTATAGATAGAAATCTGTTACTAGCTTTCTATCTAAACAAGGTGATGCAAAATGTAAATGCCTCGATTAATAAGCTCTGATTTTTTTGGCCATAATAGCAAATAGTAACTTTCTATAATGGGATTCCCAAGTGGCGCAGTGGTAAAAACTCTGCCTGCCAATGCAGGAGACCTGGGTCCGAAATATCCCCTGGGAGAGGGAAGGGGCAACCCACTGCAGTATGTTTGCCTGGGAAATCCCATGGACAGAGGAGCCTAGTGGGCTACAGTCTACAGGGCCACAAAGAGTCAGACATGATTTAGTGACAGCAAGTGATACCTCTTCTGTTTGAGATAGTAAAGTATTTCTTTGAATTCCCTAACATAACTATGAGTTATCTTGAGAATAGTGAAACTTGCTTTTAACCCTTTTAAGTGTTTTGATATTACAAAAATGTATTCCAATACTCTGTAGCTGTATTGTTTTTAATAGGTGCCAGTTTTTCCAGGATTTCTGGATGCTTTTGAAGGTTGTGCTATTGGGTTTATATCCTTTAATTCATGCAGTCTATGTTCTCCCATTCAAAATGTTTAATTTTTAGTAATCTGCTTTAGTGTGAATTATCGGTATTGCACTACAATTTTTAAACCTACAGACAATTTTAAAAGAGTTATAATTTGAATTTAATAACTTGAAATGATTGATTATTCTGACCTTTGAAAATTGACCTTACCAAAAATTATTCATAAGCATTTTTTTCTACACTCTATCAAGACAGCAATAGTTGCTAGTGATTTTATTTTCTTGTAAACTCCAAGGATGGACAATGATGAATGATGAATTTTCTTTTATGTTGTTTCTTACAGCAATTATTAAATTTCAAAACTATCAGTAAGGCTGCAGTTTGTTGTCCAGCTTAGAAGTATAGAACCGTCAATAAATGATCATTTGTTTTCATTGTTTCACATTCTGTTTATTAAATTTCTAAAGCTTCCTTTAAAACAGCACGGTAAAAATCTTATAATAATGCTTTAAGATGAATTTAATAAGCAGTGATTTTTTTTCAGACAATGATCGTTTTTGAAAAAAATCCTGAATACATTTTTAGTTTAAAGCCATTTTTAAGATTGGTTTTGTTTGGCGGAAAAAGAGAGCCTTCAAGATGGTTTTGTGTTTACAAATTTAAAACGTAAGAATGCCCATATTTGTTTTTGTGGCCTGAGCTTTGTCTACCTGGTCCCCAAAGCTGACTCTGCCAAAAACTATACAAATACATTCTTAGTGAAACTGAGGGCCCTTATGTATTTTTCCTACCTGGATCTCAGCTTCTGTCTGTATCTGAAATGCATAATTTTGTCTCCATCCACAATCCTTATTACTACTTTCCTAAAGTTGTAATATTTCAACATATCAAGATTAAATGTGGAAGGCACTTAACTAAGGTGCTAGCAACTAATGGCTTTAAAATTGAATCCCATTTTACTATCACTGGCAAGAAAAAAAAAATTTTGCTCCTGAGGTAAAATGAATCTAAACTTTTAAAGATTTTTGTCAAGATTAAGATCTAGAAAACTCTATGAAAATAAATTGATAAGTGCTCTAAAATAAGGGAAATCTAGTAGTTCACAATCTTTACTAGACTGGACTGAAGTTATTCATTCAAACTTAAAACATGCTGTTAAATAGGAGATACTATTGTTTAGGAAATAAGGAATATTAAAGAAGATATGGAACATGTATTTTTAATTATAATATGAATATAATTAGTAATATATGAGGGACACAAATTCATGAAAGCATTTACTTTTGCATAATTGTTTAATATATAATAAAAATAAAATACTTGTCTTTTTAAAATACTTTTGCTTTTCTGAATCATTTCTCCTGCTTTCTTCTTCTGTTTTTATGGGCTTATGTAACTGTATTGTACTTACACAGATAACCCAAACTAATTTCTCAATTTTTAAGTCCACTGAGTAATACCAATTACATCCAAGTTCCTTTTTAGTAGTACCTATATCAAGAGATAAAAATTTGAGGAGATATGATTAGAATTCTGCTTGCCATATCCAGCCAAATTCCTCTCTTCTAACAGCAGAAGTAGAAGGAGGGAGTTTCACTCACCTCATTCTTTTATGGATTCATGTTTCCAGAGTACAAATTTAATTTGCCTCAATTTATTTTCCAATGAAAATATTCAGTTTGCATAACAAATGATCCTTAAAACTTTAAAAAATGCTTTCAAATCCTTACAGATCATTTATTTATAGAAAACAGCTATAGTAAAGAGCTGGTTGGACCGTGTAAGGATAGCATATTAAAGAAGGATGTGAATTATATAAGAATTACCTAGGCCTCCAAAAGCTATCCTTGTCCTAATCAACGTTTAAGCTATATTCTAGCTAACAGCTGAAAGAGATGTGCAGTTTCCTCCCCATGTACTGCTGCTGCTAAGTCGCTTCAGTCGTG
Organism: Bos grunniens; assembly: GCF_055505025.1. Taxonomy (NCBI): domain Eukaryota; kingdom Metazoa; phylum Chordata; class Mammalia; order Artiodactyla; family Bovidae; genus Bos; species Bos grunniens. The sequence goes on from NC_141181.1 coordinate 25,822,166, forward strand.
TCCAACTCTGTGTGACCCCATAGACGGCTGCCCACCAGGCTGCCCCGTCCCTGGGATTCTCCAGGCAAGAACACTGGAGTGGGTTGCCATTTCCTTCTCCAGTGCATGAAAGTGAAAAGTGAAAGTGAAGTCACTCAGTCCTGTCCGACTCTTCGCAACCCCATGGACTGCAGCCCACGAGGCTCCTCCGCACTTGGAATTTTCCAGGCAAGAGTACTGGGGTGCGGTGCCATCTCCTTCTCCGCCCCATGTACTAGATTTCATAAACTACCTCATCAACCTACTTCTGTAGTTCCTTATACATACCGTTCTCGATATAGAGTGCTTTTCAAGCTGTTATTTGTGCATTACATACTTGAGACCATATCTTTATGTCTTACTTATTGTTAAAATAAGTGCATCGGGTACTGCAGAGGGTTTGAATGGTAAGAGACAGAAAAATCTGGATCTCTGCTTTTGTTCAATTGCCTTAATTTCCTAAGAACATAATAAATAAATAGTCTTTATGTGTAATGGTGAATGCAAAGAGTTGGATGAAACTGTATGAAATCTGGGGGTTTAAGTTGATGTTCTTATAGACCTTTGACATCAAAATCTGTTAGCATGAGACTATGATAAAAATGGTGCCCAAGAAAAGACATGTATCAATTACAGCCATGTCCAACTCCTGCCATAAAGTTTAGTTATTCTTCACCATTTTAGAAACTGAAGACTATTAGAGGAGATAAAATATGATCACAGATTTAATATTAAGTATGTGTGTGACATAGCCCTCTAAATATCTTTTGGTATCTTCTTGCCAGCCAGGCTTACAATTTTATTTCTGTCACATGCAATTTCTATTTTATAAGAAAATCCTCTGCTCCTCTTCTTTCTCCTTGCTATCAGTTTTCTTCTTGTTCATTCCTGCATGAAGCAGAGGAGTGGACTGTCCTAGGGTGAATCAAGGTAGCAGGCTGTGAAGAGGATTAGCACCTCACAAACATCAATTACAGGTTTGGGACCGTTGGTCAAGGACCATTTTTGCTGAACCCAAGATGGCATTGTGGAGGAGAAAGTTATGCTTTATAGCTTCATCTTAGGCACTTAGCCCCTCAAAGCAGAGCTTAGAGTTGGGAACTGCCTGAACATGTGCCTTGGATTTTCTGTGTAGCAGAAAAGAGGCTTTGAGCCCAAGAGAAGCTCAGTTACATAGATGTACATTCTGTGATGCCAGAGTAACAGTTGGATGGCTGTAGGAGCTGCTGATTGTTGGCTTTTATCAAAAGCTATTAGATGCAAGGGTAAAGGTTTTCATCACTAACAGAGTGAACTGAGTCTGAATGAGTTCAGTAAATGTTTGCTATATTTTATTTTATGCAATTGGAACCTAATGTGTTATATCTATTTGCATAATTCTCATGTCATACATAATGTGTTCCTGAAAATATGTATGAAATTATGTATTGATTTCAAACTAGAGAGAAATTTATCATAATATTTAGCTCTTTCACCTCTATAATTCTACTTACAAATGCAGTCAGTATCTTGGATAATACTGGCTCCAATTTGGGGGATAGAGAAAGAGACATGGAATAATAGAGATTAGAGATGAGTGAATTAGAATCCCCAAATGATTTTGGTATATTGGGGTGACATAATGGGCCATATGAGATGAAATTTAACTAGACAGAGAGGTCATTTAGAAACTTCAATCTACATGCTAGTTCACAATCAAAAAAAAAAAAATGAAGAAGAAAAAGAAGGAAAGAAGAAAGAAGGAATGAAGGAAGATTAGATATTAGATATTAAGTAATTAATATAGTATTAATAAAGATGGGTTCTAGAATTTAAAAAAAACTTAGAACTGTGATGGGTACAATTTTCAAAGTTATAGCAGTATTGCCATCATATTACTGGGCCACAGTTGTTAGCTACAGTTATTGAATTCTGAGGGAAGGAACTAGCATAACAAACATACTTAACACTTCTCTCAAAAATTGTCTTTGTAAAAAAAGTGTTATTGAGATGCTAAGAATTTCCTATCATTCAATTTAAAATTGGTTACAGGTCCACTGGCCAGGATATTTAAAAAAAAAATCATATTATGCTTTATTTGTTGACTAAATGAACTTTGGAATAGATTATAATTCTGATAGTGAAATTATGATTCATTCATTACATAACTCAGTATACAGATGTTTTGTGAAAATATAGTTCTTTTCATTCATTCGACAGTTATTTATTAGGAACTTACTCAGTATGTGCTGTTCCAATCCCAGTGGAGACATGAATAAGTAAAAAAGTCAAAGAGTCTTTTCTTATTGAGGTAATGTTATAGTTGGGGAAGAAATAAAAGGGAAATATTTATATAAATAAAATACTTTCAAATAGTGATTTAGTTGCATGAAAGGAAAGATGTGCATAAAACAGCAGGGATCTGTCTTTATTTTGGAGAATGTAACTAATTTAAATCACATTTTCAGTGAAGATGTCTCGAAGGGATGAAATTTGAGGGCTTGAAGGATGCCAGCCAAGTACAATTACTAGCAGAGTTACTAATGATACCTAGACCTGAAATTAAAATTAGCATAGTATACTTATGAAAAATCAGAACCTTTGTAAATGGAACTTAATGAGTCTGTCATGAGACAGGGTCAGAAGAATGTACTATACAGCCCCTTGTAAATAATTTTGGCATTTAAGTTTTTTTCAAGTGAATTAGAAAGTTAAAGAAGTTCAACCTGGGGCTTACCATGAATTATAAGTTAGAGTACATTGCTTTGTACAGAATGGATCATAGAGAGCCAAAAACATCAAATAACAAGTTGCTAGACTGGGAGAAGAAAGTGATTGAGGTAAGGGTGACAGCAGTGAAGATGCAGAAAAATGAATGATGATATATTGGGATATATTGTGGAAACAGAAATGACAAGAATTTCTGAGGTCTGTATGTGAGTGCTGGAGGAAAGAGCTAAATGAAAAAGAGCTGAGAAGTCATGACCGGCAATCCACTGAAAGTAAAAGTGGTTCAGTCGTGTCCAACTCTTAGTGACTCCATGGACTATATAGTCCATGGAATTCTCCAGGCCAGAATACTGGACTGGGTAGCCTTTCCCTTCTTCTTCAGTTCCTCAACCCAGGAACTGAACCAGGGTCTCCTGTATTGCAGGCAGATTTTTTACCAACTGAGTTGTCAGGTAATCCCAGCAATCCACTGAAGGATGAGTTTAACCACAAGACTTTTCTATGACTGTGCCGCAACAGGAAATGACAAAGACAAAGAAAGGAAAATGGAAATAATATAATTGACTTTATTGCAGGCTGCACAAATGGTGTTATAAGAGAGTCTAAGAGTCAAGATTTGTTAACTACCTACATATATTTTGAGAGAAAGAACATAAAATTACAGAATCCATGCCATTTGACATGGTATCCAGAGAGCAACAGTGAGGCATGACCTGTTAGCTTTCAAGTTTCTTGAGTTATCTGATGTATCTGCTTATGAGACTGAGGCTGCCAAGACATCTTTCTATTAAATTGTCATGATAGTGTGTAAAAATCCTACATTTGTGATTTATTTCAATCACTGATACATGTTAACTTTCTATATTAGTTAATGATTTTAAACAAACATAAAAGAATCATCCACTTCTTTTCAGATTGGTGACATTTAGAGTGTGAAATCTTCAATTTCATCCTATAATCTGAAATGACTTTATAAATTGGTAGAAATCAGATTCTTAGACATCTAAATTCTGTATATCTTGCTATTTTCAAGCACATTTTCTTGGATTTCTTCCTTTTTGTAACTTCTTTACAATGTGCTTACTTGTTTTTCATTTAAAAATATGAGTTATGGATTAACATATTTTCATTTGATAAAGCACTAGTCTTCAATGTTATTAAACTATTCATTTTTAAAATAATTATTCCACTGTAGTAGTGCTGCTGTGATTTTCTTAATTTACTACTTTTTTTTTAAATCCACAAAGTCACTTTGCATGCTTCCAATTTTAAAACTTGTCATTGAGTTTTTCTCATTGAAGCTCCTTAACCCTGAAAGCTTACCTGTTAGGAAATAACAATAAACCCATAACTGGGCCATGTTTTATGGTCTTTTCTTTGTTCATGGATCTACTGAGTACACTTTACCTCCCTTGTAGAGTGTTTCTTTAAGTTCTTTTTAACGCTAAACTCATGATTCTTTTTATCTGAAACCTGGAAATTGCCCATATACTTTTGGTTCAGTTGTTATTATCTGTTCTTACTGAATGGCCACTTCCAGAGAATAGTTTGATAGCAGTCTCTCAGGACACAGTTGGCATCTTGATAGCAACAGATAATGGAATTGGAATCTCCCCTTACCCTCTAGAATTACTAAAATGACTTTCAGGCAGATGTAGCACAGTTAGTAAGTTTCAACTTCTTTGCTAGAGGCAAAACTTCCTCTTTGCTTATCCAGTAGAGCCTCCACATATGGGCACAAATCCTTCAGCATGAGATCAGCTTGCAAAATTGTGCAATAGGTGAACTTATTGAGACAGTAGTTTTTTATAATTTTTGAAGCAATCTGGCAGCCAACATGGCAGCAATCTTATCCAATTCTATTATATTTTTTGATGACCTTGGAACCAACAGTACCTAATAAATATAAGGAAGAGTGAACAAATCAATTTGATTGTTTTTAAAAGCACAAGAAGTTTTATACATCTGAGAAATATAGATTGCCTATTTCATCACAAAGTTCATAGAAAATGTTTTAAAGAGGTAAAAGAAAGATATCAAAATAGAATTTATTTATAAAAAATTGAAATATAAGTCTTTCTACATAATTTAATTATTTTTCATTTAATTTCATTTTTGAGAATATATTTGTAATCAACAGCAATTTTAGTAGCAATGTTGCATGGTAAGGCTTTATTAAAGCTGCTTTACCTTGGTGACACAATTCAAGCTAATGTGCCAAACAAAATGTAGCCTAATTAGTACAAATGAAGGAAAGGAAGCAATTAGCCAGGAGGGAATAATGAGCAAGGGAAACTGTTATGTAAATCTAGACAGCTCTGAAAACTTCCAGCCAGGAAGCAGACAGCTAGATGTAATCACCTGTTATTCAAAACACACCTTGTAAAATGAGGGTTCTAATTCATCCTTAGCTTGATTTTAACTTGGATATAATTTACTCAGAATTATGAGCTTGAGTTGATGTTTTTATTAGTAATTGGTATGATTAATAGACCACACAGATTTGTTTAGTAGAAATATGTTGTTCATTTTATCACAATTTTCATTAAATATGAGCTAAAAAACGCTAACATATTCTAAGGGGTATTAGCACAAATTAAGACTGAAAATGCCTAACACAATGGAAACCTATTATTTATAGTATTGTGATCTATTTTCAAAGAAAACAGAACAAAAATATTTAGTTTAACTCATCTCACATTTCTTGAAAACTCTGATATTTACTCTTCAAAACAGAATATATTTGAATGATACATGATATATGCAATATAGTCAATATATTTGAGTAAAGGTTCTCTTGTTAGTCCTTTTATCCACAGTTAATGATTTTGGAATTTTTCAGGTGCAATCTGGAGGAATATTTGGAGTCAAGAGTAGAGAATGAGAAAGGTAGAAATAATTGTGTGTGTTTTTCCACTACCTGGTAATAAATTTTGACAATGTGTGAATGAGATAGCAAGGGATATCAAAGAGATGAAGCACCAGGAAAAATAACCCCTGGAAACCTCCAGCGCCACGTGCTGTCATAGTATTAGGAGGAAGGTGGAACTGGGAAGAGTTTTTACAATACAGTTGAGATCCTTAAAGTCAAAGAAATGTTAACTGAGTCTGGCTCAAATTAGGATGTTACTTGACTCCTCCACTTGGTGAATGTCACACAGTCAGTGCATTCCTAGGACTCTGCTATAAGCGACCTCTGCTCCTGTGTGTGATCACCGGATTGCTAAAGGCCAGTACCATGTGGAATTTGAGTTAATTCCAAAACCTCTTATGTGGCTACACATTCATGAAACAATTTATCATTGTTGGCTAAAAGATATAGGAGTTCTCATAAGAAACTCACACATTTTTACTATATTAGAAATTACATGGGAAGCTATTTTTTTTATCACTTTTCCTTTTTGCACAAGTGTTAAATATGGTCATGAGAAAGATAATAATAATGATGATAATAAAAATAATGACAGCTACCTGGGGAAGTGAGGCAACCCTTTTAAATGATGAATTTGGAAAAACACACTGGGCTTATTTAGCCAAAGCCTTTTTTTTCCTTTCCTAGAACCCAGTATGTGTACATAGAAAAGAAGTTCTTGCCAAATCCATGTCACTGGTCTCCTGTGGACAAGTCCTACCAAGTGGAGGTCTACCCAAGTTTAATGTCATCTCTAGATGGATAAATCTGTCTTGCCAAGAAACTGTTATCTATTTGGTTTAGCCTGTATTAGTAATAAGAATGACAGTTTGGTTTCCATATGTCAGTTTTAATTCCTAATTTTTTTTTTTAGTAGAATTTAGGCAGACCAGTCCATTCTGAAGGAGATCAGCCCTGGGATTTCTTTGGAAGGAATGATGCTAAAGCTGAAACTCCAGTACTTTGGCCACCTCATGTGAAGAGTTGACTCATTGGAAAAGACTCTGATGCTGGGAGGGATTGGGGGCAGGAGGAGAAGGGGACGACAGAGGATGAGATGGTTGGATGGCATCACTGACTCGATGGACGTGAGTCTCAGTGAACTCCGGGAGTTGGTAATGGATAGGGAGGCCTGGTGTGCTGCGATTCATGGGGTCGCAAAGAGTCGGACAGGACTGAGCGACTGATCTGATCTAATCTGAGGCAGAAAAGAGGTATGCTAGCTTTGAGAGTCCTCAGAGACCCCAATATTTAATACATTTTCTTGACATATTTGGACTTCCCAGGTAGTTCAGTGGTAAAGAATCTGCCTGAAATGCAGGAGATGCAGGAGACGCTGGTCCTCCCTGGGTTGGGAAGATCCCTTGGAGAAGGAAATGACAACTCACTCCAGTATTCTTGACTGAGAAATCCCATGGACAGAGGAGTCCAGCTGGTTACAATTCATGGGGTCACAAAAGAGTCAAATATGAGCGACTAGACAACAAAAAACAACATATTTAGATATAAGAGTGGATTTTAAGGAAGCACATTAGGTATCTGGAGAAGCTTTGAGTGAATCTCGACCATGTGGCTTTTAGGTTTGGAATTCTATGTGCGGCAAGATGTTTTTGCCAGGGTAGTTGGGTACAGTTTTTCTAATGTTTAAAGAACTGTAATTCTACAGATGTGCAGTACATTGCCAGTGGCTGTGGAATCAGCACAGTCGAGAGGGTGATTACATCCCTTGTGGCCTTGCTCTCATTTGAAAGCTTCTGCTAGGGAGGGAAGACTACAGTGCCTACAGGTAAATGATCCAGGAGCTGTCAAGAGCCAAAACAAGGGTGGATAGGATGTAGCAGTGTTCAGTTCAGTTCAGTTGCTTAGTCGTGTCTGACTCTTTGCAACCCCATGGACTATAGCACGCCAGGACTCCCTGTCCATCACCAACTCCCGGAGTATACTCAGACTCATGTCCATTGAGTTGGTGATGCTATCCAACAATCTCATCCTCTATCAATCCACTTCTTCTCCTGCCTTCAATCTTTCCCAGCATCAGGGTCTTTTCAAATGAGTCAGTTCTTCGCATCAGGTGGCCAAAGTATTGGAGCTTCAGCTTCAGTCCTTCCAATGAATATTCAGGGCTAATTTTCTTTAGGATGGACTGGTTGGATCTCCTTGCTGTCCAAGGGACTTTCAAGAGTCTTCTCCAACATCACAGTTCAAAAGCATCAATTCTTTGGTGCTCAGCTGTCTTTATAGTCCAAATCTCACATCCGTACATGACTACTGGAAAAACCATAGCCTTGACTAGATGGGCCTTTGTCGGCAAAGTAATGTCTCTGCTTTTTAGTATGCTATCTACGTTGGTCATAACTTTTCTTCCAAAGAACAAGTGTCTTTTAATTTCATGGCTGTGACCACCATCTGCAGTGATTTTGGAGCCCCCAAAAATAAAGTCTGTCACTGTTTCTACTGTTTCCCCATCTGTTTGCCATGAAGCGATGGGACCAGATGCCATAATCTTAGTTTTCTGACTGTTCAGTTTTAAGCCAACTTTTTCACTCTCCTCTTTCACTTTCATCAAGAGGCTCTTAAGTTCATCTTCACTTTCTGCCATAAGGGTGGTGTCATCTGCATATCTGAGGTTATTGATATTTGTCCTGGAAATCTTGATCCCAGCTTGTGCTTCATCCAGCCCAGTGTTTCACATGATATACTCTGCATATAAGGTAAATAAGCAGAATGACAATATACAGCCTTGACATACTCCTTTCCCTATTTGGAAGCAATCTGTTGTTCCATGTCCAGTTCTAATGAGTGCTTCCTGACCTGCATACAGATTTCTGAAGAGGCAGATCAGGTGGTCTGGTAATCCTATCTCTTGAAGAATTTTCCATAGTTTGTTGTGATCCACAGTCAAAGGCTTTGGCATAGTCAATAATGCAAAAGTAAATGCTTTCCTGGAACTCTCTTGCTTTTTTGATGATCCAGTGGATGTTGGCACTTTGATCTCTGGTTCTCTGCCTTTTCTAAATCTAGCTTGAACATCTGGAAGTTCACAGTTCATGTACTGTTGAAGCCTGGCTTGGAGAATTTTGAGCATTATTTTACTCGCGTGTGAGATGAATTTAATTGTGCAGTAGTTTGAGCATTCTTTGGCATTGCCTTTCTTTGGGATTGGAATGAAAACTAATCTTTTCCAGTCCTGTGGCCACTGCTGAGTTTTCCAAATTTGCTGGCATATTGAGTGCAGCACTTTTACAGCATCATCTTTTAACATTTGAAATAGCTCAACTGGAATTCCATCACCTCCACTAGCTTTGTTCATAGTGATGCTTCATAAGGTCCAGTTGACTTTACATTCCAGGATGTCTGGCTCTAGAGTGATCACACCATGGTGATTATCTGGGTCATGAAGATCTTTTTTGTATAGTTCTTCTGTGTATTCTTGTCACATCTTCTTAATATCTTCTGCTTCTGTTAGGTCCATACAATTTCTGTCCTTTATTGAGCCCATCTTTGCATGAAATGTTCCCTTGGTATCTCTAATTTTCTTGAAGAGATCTCTAGTCTCCCATTCTGTTGTTTTCCTCTATTTCTTTGCATTGATCATTGAGGAAGGCTTTCTTATCTCCCCTTGTTATTCTTTGGAACTCTGCATTCAAATGGGTATATCTTTCCTTTTCTCTTTTACCTTTCGCTTCTCTTCTTTTCATAGCTATTTGTAAGGCCTCCCCAGACAGCCATTTTGCTTTTTTGCATTTCCTTTTCTGGGGATGGTCTTGATCCCTACCTCATGTACAATGTCATGAACCTCCATCCATAGTTGTTCAGGCCCTCTGTCTATCAGATCTAATCCCTTGAATCTATTTGTCACTTCCACTGTATACTCATAAGGGATTTTATTTAGGTCATACTTGAATGGTCTATTGGTTTTCCATACTTTCTTCAATTTAAGTAGCAGTTTTAGTGCTCAAGAAAGATTGTCAAGCTTAGTAACATCTTGAAGCTCATGAGAGATTGGATCTTTGAAAATTTCCTATCAGGGTGATTTTGCCAGACACTGTCTACAGTTTTCAGTTACCTGTCCCTCAGCAAAAGCATAAGAGTTTAACAGAAACAGATGAATCAGGGTGTTCTGGTTGCTGAATCATGAGTTTAACTATATTTAATATTCATTGGAAGGACTTTTGCTCAAGGTGAAGCTCCAATACTTTGACCACCTGATGCGAAGAACTGATTCATTGGAAAAGATCCTGATGCTGGGAAAGGTTGAAGGTGGGAGGAGAGGGGACGACAGAGAATGAGATGGGGGATGGCATCACCGACTTGACGAACATGAGTTTGAGTAGGATCTGGGAGGTGGTGATGGACAGGGAAGCCTGATGTGCAGCAGTCCATGGAGTCACAATGAGTTGGACACGACTGAGTGACTGAACTCGTGAACTGATATACATATTTGGACAGTGAGGTCCTCACGTTTTCCCAGCATGTATAGCTAAGAAATATTTTGATTATAGGAAATATAAACTTTCTATATGTAGGAGCTTTTAGATCCTGGGAACATAGTAATATGCTTGCAGTTTAACTACAAAGCAGCTGACTCCTTGTGTACTACAGAACAGGGATCTAGTTTTAAGTTGTTACTGCCAAGACTGGGTCACAAGTTCCTTAAGCTATTATTGCCGTAGTTTAAAATCCCATTACATAATCAGGGCCAAGGAGGGCACTGTGGAGGACTAACTGTGAATTCCTGTGGTTCCTTCAGGCTTCCAGAAGGGAAGATATCACAGTAACCCCCTTCACCAGGACCTGTCCTGTTTCTAGATTCTTCCAATGACAGGAGCCAACCTTCCCACATTTTGTAAAATTTATAAGAGCCATTCTCCATTTGCCTGGATAAAATATTTTTCATCAACTAAGCATGGATAAGATTCCCAGAATCTTTTCTACCAACAATCTACGGTGAAAATTTTTTATCATATAACTGATACTTGGAGCACTTATCCATGGTAGTTTCTAGTATTTAGTCCACATGAGACTTTATGTACGCCTTAGAATAAAACTTTTAGGTACAAATTTTCAGGCACAGAAAATTCTTCTTAGGAACTGAAATACAAGAGAAATATCATTTTGCATTGTTAGATCAAAATGTTAAAGTACATCCCTAATTGCTTAAGACATCACTGAAGAATGACATATATTTGGGTTATTATCAAGAATATGAAATTGTAAATGAACATTACCTTGAAAAAATGGAAACTAAGTTAAATCCAAATATTTTCTTTTGATGGCACTGCCAGTGGATAAATGTGAGCTGATTTGAGTGGCTCCTGAAAGTATATATACATTTCTAATTGGAACAGGCCAGAATATGAATAAGTTTTCTAAATTACTTCTCAACTGATGTTCTATTTAAGTCCTGGCATATTATCTAAATATATTTAAATTATACTGAAATGTATTGGTTGAGAGGTTGTAAAACCAAATCCTAACATATTAGTGATCTATTTGCCAATTTAATACAGAAACATAGAAATGCTTCTGTGTGCAGAAAGATTTACTCAAATGTAGATATTTATAGTATATTATATCCATATTGTAGTAATATATTTGTGAGAGAAACAGTATTTTTTAACTTTTAATATTGCATATTGAGAAATAGAGTAAAGCGCCTTTGCTATCGTAAAGTACTTTTTGTGACAGTTTTCACAGAAATTAACTTTTAACCAAAAGCTGCTTTACTTGTTTGTAGAGAAATAAACATTTTAGTGATAGCATGTCTGAACATAAAGACTGTTTACAGCTACTATTGTGGTCTTTGTTCTCAGATGAGTAGTTGCTGGTAAGTTTATCTTACTTTTTTTTTTTTTGAACAAGTACTTGTAAATGCTGGTTATTTGTCTAAGTGAACTCCTGCTGTTTTGTAAAGACAAACAATTAATTACTCCCAACCCCAAAACACTGTTGTCACTATAAAAATACACAGCACTTTCCACTTTCTTTGCTTATATTTAAGCCAGATTTTAGTAACACTGTGTGCACTGTAGAGAGTATGAGAATTGAAAGTTATAGCAACTTTCTAGGTTCTGCTCACATTCCTACATGAAGGAAAACATCTCTATTAAGTGGATCCCTTTCCTATCAAATTTAGAAGGACAGACTCTCATGATGGTTTGAAATGTCTCATTCAGTTATATCAAGACAAAGGCAAAAATATGACTTATATGTTATAATTTTCTTTTCAGTTAGATGATGCAATGAAGAGGTAAATAAATATGTACTCCTGGAAAAGCAATGAGGTCTAGATTTATTTCAGTTCAGTTGCTCAGTCATGTCTGATTTATTTAGTCATAGTTATGTTCCTTTTGTATTTATAATTTTATTAAACTTGCCTTGTGACACAATTCATGTAAACAGCAGTTTCTACATGGTTAGACAGGAGAATTGAACAGAAAAGCAAATAGAAAATAAAATCTTGCCATATAACCATAGAAGATACATTTACTCCAAATTTAGACTTTAAATATTCCACATGCAGAAGATAAAAATAGCTGGAACCAGGCATAGATGTGCTTATACGATTATCACAAAATACAGAAACTACAAAGGTTTATTGGATATCAATTAATTTATAGAAACTACCATGGATAAGTGCTCCAAACCCGCAGGGTGTTCCCCTGTGCTTTGGTTTGTGCCCTAAAACAGTTTGCAAGTTGGATGCTACGAATCATGAAATGTTGAATCCAGATCTATGAAATTTACCTAACAGAAACTTAGCATAGGGAAAAATGTCAACAGTTGCATATTAAAAGACACAAAGTTCTGTCAAGAGTGTATGAAGTTGTTGTTGTTCAGTCACTAAGTTGTGTCAGACTCTTATGCAACCCCATGGCCTGTAGCCTGCCAGGTTCATGGGATTTACCAGGCAAGAATACTGGAGTAGGTTGCCATTTCCTCCTCTAGGGGATCTTCTCCACCCAAGGACTGAGCCTACAGCTCCTGCATTGGCAGGAGGATTCTTTACCACTGAACCACTCTATGAAACTTATCTACATATTATGTGTGTATCTCTGTATATTGTACATTTACCAATGTGGGAAAACCTCTACCTATCTATACTCTGTACATTCATATGGCATATACTGACCCTACATGTATGCTAGAAAAGTCACTGAGATGATGCACATGACCAAGGACACGTGCCCTGTAGTGCAGGCAGATGAGAGTGGTTATAACCATCCCCTCAAACTGTCCTACATATCCAGGTGCTGACTGCATGTGTGTGATGTTACATCAGAAATACCAGGAAATATGAGAGCATATTAGAGACATTCAAAAAAAGAAAAAATTCTTCGGACATAGTATGCCCCAAAATAATATTCTGGGGCCTGACTGAATTGCTAATACTGCCCTATATTTTTTCTTTCTTCTTTGAGATAATATAATGATAGGAAAGAGAGCAGTGTTTAAATGGGAGAAAAAATACCTATGCTGATCTCTACCCTTTGGAACAAAAAATCTTAATAATACCTCGGTTCCCATTTGCTAGGGGAACAGCAGAAAAATTAATTTCAGTTCCTACTCAATAAAAGGGCTTTATATGTAGTACACAGAAATAGATTGCTGTCAGAAAAAGTGCCATGTATGTCAAAGCAAGTGGGAGGGAGAACTCTGAATGGCTCCAATGAAAAAACTGACTTGAATGCATGGCATCTTTTATTAATGACAATAGAAGTGGAAATAATTGTGTGCATCTAACACTAAAATTGTTTTAAAGGGCAAAAATCATTTGAAAGGCAAAATTCAGATGTCAGATCATCAAAGATTACTGGCCTGGATGCTTAAAGGAAAAGGTCATGAAAGACTTTAATTTCTCTCTCTCTGCCTTTCAATCTATATCTATATAACTATATTTATATCTACCATGTATACTTAAAAAGACAAAAGTTAAATTATTACCAAATACAGTGTATAAAGTTGGATTGGATCTTGACTGAGAGAAGAGAAATTAGTGGGGAAATTAAAATACAGACTCATTATTCCATGAGATTATTTATAAAAAATATAAATTATAATTCATATTTTGTGTTAGATTTTAAGGGTTATGATTGTATGGTAGTTATGTGGTTGTTGTATTTCTTATAAGATGTGAACTGATGAACCTAAGAGTGAAGAGTCATGATGTTCACAATTTGCTTTCCATTAGTACATATAAACACACACATACACACATACACACACACACACACACACACACACACACACAAGTACATACATATATGCACACAGAGGCAATCTTTGTTTTGCACAGTACCACATTAATTGAGACATGGAGCTCATAATGGAGTCCATGATTTCAAAGTTTTCGTGGTAATTGAGATGAAATTTCTGCTTCCATCTGACTATGCGAAGTGAGGGCTGAGTGTATGTGAAAAGTAGCAAAACATTAGTAAAATATTAATAATAGATTAGTCTACTTGGTGGGCTTCCCTGGCAGCTCAGCTCATACAGAATCCACGTGCAATGTGGAAGACCTGGATTCAATTCCTGGGTTGGGAAGATCCTCTGGAGGAGGGATGGTAACCCACTGAGGTAATCTTGCTTGAAGAATCCCCATGGACAGAGGAGCCTGGTGGGCTGAAGTCCATGGGGTCTCAAAGAGTCAGACACAACTGAGCAACTAAGCACAGCATAGTCTACTTGATGCATATATCAATACGTATTATTGATATGTATTATTGATATGTATTATTTATTTTCTTATATTTATAAAAAATTCAAATTAAATATAAAAATTAATTTCCTTCATTTATCTACATTCAGATAAAACATGAAAAAATTGTCTCTGTAGTAGGTTCTCTCTCAGGGGAGGATTAACAAGTTACATAGATATCAGAGAAAGTATAATTATCATTACAAAAACTTATTAGAAATAATTGATTCCTCCTTGAGCCCAGATAACACAGTAATCCTAACTCCTCTTGACGATCAAGGCCAATTATCTCTTCACTTGTCCTATCTCTTCTTGCTGATGGTCATTGGCACAAGCATCCTGTAATGAAAAGTGATGGCCTTTCCCTCATATTAGGTGGGATTTTTCATGGGTTTCCTGGGTATGATGGAAGTTTTCCTCTTTTGAGAACCAACACCTCTAACCTACAGAACTTAAATTTCAAGACATAGGAAGCAAAACTGTCCTGAGTGAGTTACAGGAGTGAAGGTGAGTGGGGCCACTCTTGCTTCAACTCTTTGGTTTCCAGACCCATGGTAGAAGATCCATGAAGTAAAGCTTTCCCTAAGTAACCAGTTAGTATGATCAAGGGATGGTGCCACAATGGGGACTGACTGTTGGTTTTTCTTGCTGCCAGGTTGGGCATTTTTGACAGCAGCAGGAGCTATGTGAGCCTTGGTGAGTAGAAGCCCATTCTTCTGGGTTCATACATGGCTTCCATTTATGCCAGCACTGTGTTGGCCAGGAAGAGAAGTTGGCTGGTGTTAATTGATTGAGTCTCTTTGTCTACTTGTTTATTGCCTGTTTCATGGTAGAAGGGCTCTGATTGACATTAACATGTGATGTGAAAATCTTCAGACTTTATGCCCACTATCATATATACTTTTTACTCTAATCCACACCTTCTTGTCCATTATCTTCCTTTTTTTTTCCCCTACCATTTTTCTAGTGTTCATGAGTAAGTCTAAAATCTAACCTTGGGTCATATGTCTCTCCACACAAAATGGACAATCAGGAACTCTGCTTGTTAAGAGAAATTTCCCTTGCTGCTATATTTAAAGGTT
Organism: Bos grunniens; assembly: GCF_055505025.1. NCBI lineage: Eukaryota > Metazoa > Chordata > Mammalia > Artiodactyla > Bovidae > Bos > Bos grunniens. The sequence goes on from NC_141181.1 coordinate 25,837,584, forward strand.
GCCACTGGGCGATCCTGTAGAGAATTCCATTTATTGTTGGCTTATAACCACACACACAGTTTGCTTTTATCCTTCCTCTACCACATAGTCATAAAAGTCCCTGCATTCTTCCACAAGTGTGAGTTGAGGGAGGGGAGCTGGTACGATAATGATGGATCACAGGGAGCCAGCTTTCACAGTGTTTTTGCTGACCCTGTGTGTACTTGATCCAGGATGAATCACTTCCCAATAATCATGCATTATTGTTTGGGTCATGTGTACTTATAACTTGATGGATATAAGTCAGTTTATGACAGGCAACTGTGGCCACATGGTTATTTGGTGCCTATGGTTAGATTCTTTTTATCCACCCAGTATGATGTCCCAGTAGAACTCCAGGAACTATATTTAGAGATATGATTTTCTGCTGATCAGATGCCATGACCATACTCAGAATGCTAAGGGTTTATGTTGTGATTCTACCATTACATGTTGCCACAATTTCTATAAGGTATGTCTTTTAATCACTGATTCCTCTAATACTAAAGAGTCTGCTAATTCATAAGGTCTATGAGACAGAATTATCTATGACCACAGTCTGGATGTGCTTCATGTCCTTTTCTGTTCTGGGTTGCACTCAAAGTTGGCAGCATTTCATGTCATCTCATATATTTTCTCAGAACAATAAGTTGAAATATACTGGGTCTACTTTCTTAACCAACATGCGATGCAACTATCACTTGGGTTATTCCCTACAGAAAAGACTAAATGAAGATGAAGGTTAGTGTACTAGATATTCACTAAGTGTGAAAGTGAAAGTGCAGTCACTCAGTCGTGTCCGACTCTTTGCGACCACATGGACAACAGGCTTCTCTGTCCACGGGATTTTCTAGGCAAGAGTACTGAAGTGGGTTGCCATTTCCTTCTCCAGAGAGTCTTCCCGACTCAGGGATTGAACCCAGGTCTCCCGCATTGTAGACAGACGCTTTACCGTCTGAGCCACCAGGGAAGTAAATAGTATGTACTACATGTTTATTAAATTGAGATGAAATTTGGGGTACTAGATATTTCCCTTTCTTGGAATCAATACTCATGGGAGAGAGAGAAAATAAATAGGTTGATCAAAGGGAGATGTCACACTGCTGTGCAGGGCCAATAGCCATCATCAAATCCACAAAAGTTATGGAATTACAATGGTCCTTCAAATTGTTCATTTGAATTGAAATTGTCTGGAAATGATCAATGTTTGAGTGTAGGGTGCCCCAGGAAAGAGCATGATCCTAAAAGAAATTACTCTTTTCAGCTGAGACAATCTCTGCAAAGAAGCTAAAGACTTTTTGCCACCAGTGGGAGTTCACTTCCCTGGTGACTCATACAGTAAGGAATCTGCCTGCAATGTAGGAGACCTGTGTTTGATCTCTGGGTTGGGAAGATCCCCTGGAGAAGGGAATGGCAACCCTCTCCAGTATTTTTGCCTGGTGAATTCCATAGACAGAGGAGCCTGGCAGACTACAGCCCATGGGGTTGCAAAGAGTTGGGCACAACTGAGCAATTAACACGTTCACTTTTACCACCAAAACTCCAGGTAGCAAGATGAGCAAACCTTTCATGGAAGGCAGAGCTCATTGGCATATCATAGAATCCAAAACAAATCAACAATGGGCTAAATGTTTAGTTTCTATAAAATGAAAGTAATAATGAGAAAGAAGGCAGATATTATATTATTAAAAGTTTGCATAATTTTAAACATGAGTTAAAGAATTATTTGTAGGCATAAGCCTGATGGTACTTTAAGTGAATATGACCATTATCAGCATTTTTCTGGTATACTGGGAAGAGAGAGCTATAACAGCAGAAAAACTCTGAATTGAAAGGTTACCTTTGCAATTTAGTCTTAAGAAAATCCAGTAAATTTGTTTATCATTTTCCTTTTCTGTAAAAATATGTACATTTACTAAGATTATACAAACTATGCAGTATACAGCACTCCCTCATCTCCCCCCAAAAAGCATACACACACAAACACACAAAGATGATAATATGATCTTGTGTAAACACTAGAGGAAAATTTGGCATAATTTTCTCATTATGTGGCAAATATGTATTTGAAAATAAATACTTCTTACATACTTCCAGTGTTCCTTCTCCTGTACTCTGCATTTCTTCTAGATAAGTTTGTTTTAATTATTTATCTTAGTGGCTATCTTTATGCTAGATTCCATGCTAGATTCATCCACACTTTGTACTGAGTACATGCTCAAATGGTGATATTTCAGGCAAGCTGGATTAAGTTTCATGTTCATGTTGCATCACCGGTGTTTTGAGTCTGATGCATAGCAGTTTAATAGGTTCATGCTGAATGAGCAAGTAAAAGAATAAATAAGTGAATAAGATAATATACTAAAAAGTAATCATTCTAATATTATGAGATCCAAAAGAAGCAATCCTAGAAATTGAGGAAACACAAATAACTGGGATCAAGAAAGACAATATCAGTGATAAGCAGGTCATTATTTGATTAATGATTATCTTTCCCACCATACTGTAAAATCAACAAAGGTTAAGAAAAAATATGACTTTATACTAATTTTCATCCTCACAACCTGTCTATATTTGGCAATTGATTATTAATCTACAAATTTTTAGATTGTTAATCTATAAATTTCTTATCTTGAATAAATGAATGAATAGATAAATTAATAAACTGAGTCACGAACTAGGACTGATACATAAACACTCAAACAGAATTAGAGAGGTTAGCTGCAATGACTAGTTATTGCCGGAGGAGGGAAGCAGAGAGTAACAGAGCAGCTGGTACCCCTCAGAAAGTCTGCACAAAAGGAATTACTGCAGTGGCAGGTTGTAGTCAACAATTAGAAGAGTGGTTTATGTGAGCGGGACTATGTGAGGGTCAAGAGGAAAGTTACTCCCCAAAGCCAAGTCATGCCATTTGTCAATACCAAAGGGCACTATGTTAAACTGGAAAAAGAAGGTTAAAATATGACACACTAGGAAAAAGCCATGCATCAGACTATAAAACAAGAAATAACAAGGCTTCAGAAATGTAGTCAGGTGGAAAATCTCTTCTGACAGTTCCTGTGTTGCTTTGTGGGTCTCTAAACCTCTTGGTCTGGGCTTGGGACTAAAATCTCTGCTTCTTAAAGTTAAATGGCTCCAGATCTGTTCCTAGGGACGCTTATCTAGCATAGGGTATATAGTTTGAACTTTTTAAGATGTTAAATATTGATGGAAACAGGAGTTAAGGAGCACCCCTTGATTATGGATTCAGGAACTTCTGCCTAGAGAGAGGATCTTAGCCATCAGAAACCAGTGATGAAGTTTTAGAAATCTGAAAAGATGGACAGTTTTACCTAACAGTGCTTATCTCTGCTAGTTGTTCTCACATGGAATAAATGGAGCCCAGTGTCTCCTGTAGACACACTAACAGCTGCAAAGAAATGGGTCTATAGAAGTCTTGAGTATGGATTTTGCCAATAACCTTGCTTGTGCTTCCTAATTTAAATGGAGGTCATTCTGCCTTAATCTTGTTTTTATTCTAGGTTTCTTTATTTCTATAATTCTGATGTAAGCTTCAAAATGCAATTTAACTTTACTGCAATTACATTCAGCACATGACGAAGTCCATGCATGAATTTATGATGCAGATTTATGATGCTGGCTCCTTTCAAGTCAGAAGTGATACTTTTAATGGAGGTCCATAGCTAAAATTATTCCTGACATCTCTCATCCATGTCCCTGATTCTTGGATGCCAAAGCAAATACAGATGAAAGCTCGAGTTCATCAGTTCATTAAGAATAATGATTTAAACTTGAAAATTCCTAAATCAGAGTCCCAAGTCTGTTTATGAATATTCTGACTCTAGAGAAGCCACATGGCCTCCTCTCCCCCAACATTTCAATATCTTTAATTGAATATATAGAGTAAATCAAGAATTCTAATTTTTCAGCTTTGGTAAGAAAGACTCAAATGAGGGCTATGCTTGGGTACAAGTTATTTTTAAGTTTTCCTTTTTTTCTGTCCTATTAAAGAAGGGTTTGGACAAGTCTCACCAAGGGAAAGAAAGGGTTCATTAGTAATACTTCTGGAATTTTATGAAAAACAATATTATAGGACCAATCATGTACCTAAGAAAATACTCTGAGTTCCTAACTCCCAGTACCTCTGAACATAATTTTATTTGGGAATGGAATCATTGCAAATGTAATTAGTTAGGATAAAATTACACTGGATTACGGTGGGATCTAGTCCAATATGACTGATGTCCTTATAAGAAGAGGGAAATTGCATGTGAATACAGAGACACATGGGAAAAACCCTGTGACCACAGAGGCAGAGATTAGAGCCATGAAGATATGACCCAAGGAATAACAAGGTGCTGGTTGGAAATTAGGAAGATGAAGGAACCTCAGAGGAAGAATGGCCCTGTTGATACCTTAATTTTAGATTTAAAGCTTCCAGGGCTGTGAAATAATACAATTCTATTGCTTTAAGCGGTACTTTGTAAGAACAGCCCTAGGAACTGAAAACAGGCAAAGACAATATTATTTGTGAAAAATTATAATATTAATGTATTTATGCAAAGGGAAGATACTTAGGAAAACAGTAAATAACACAGTTTGATTAAAGATTCAAGAAACCATACAAAAGAGAAGTAAGTTTCAATCCATATGTCTTTCCAGTAAAGACTTCTTCCATACACCATTAGCTGTAGTTGCTCAATTTAAGTGAATGATATTCTGATGTTCTTTTTTTTAAAATTTGTTTTGAAAAGTCTAAAGCAGGAGAGAATGATTAATGTGATTGTTATAGTTCTCATCAATTTGAAAATAAACCTTTCAACAAGTTATACACAGACACATCGATACAAGGCCAAAGCATCACCTATATGGGGGCTTAAACACAATCTCAGAGCAACTACTGATTAAGTAATAAGCCACTCTAACCCAGCAGCAATTCCTATAAAGTCAATTCCTATAAAGCCTTATAAATAAAATCATACTCATCCTTGGCCATCTAGAAGACTTAAGGAATGTCTAAGGACATGTTGTCTCAATAGTGATTAGAGAGGAAAAGTATAAACTGCTAGTTCTTGTCTGGAAAAAAAAAAAAATCACAGCTTATGGAACTTTAATAGTAACCTCCAAGCCATGTACATATCCAGTGGTGAGGGGGAAAGATCTAACTGGTTAAGAAAATTTAAATACATTTAATCAATAAATAGCTCATAATTATCCACATTGTTGTGTGTATGCATGCTCAGTCATGTCAGACTCTTTGCAACCCCATGGACTGTAGCCCACCAGGCTCCTCTGTCCATGGAATTTTTCAAGCAAGAATACTGGAGTGGGTTTCTAGTTCCTACTCCAGGGATCTTCCTGACTCAGGGATGGAACACTCATCTCCTGTGTCTCCCGCATTGGCAGGCGGATTCTTTACCACTGTGACCCCTAAGAACCAAGATAAAACAAACAAAAACAACCCAGGACAAATAGGTGGTTTCCATAGGGGAAAAAGAGTGAGGAGTAGAGAAGTAGGCTAGGGAGAATAAGAGGCACAGATTTGCAGCTGCCAAATAAATGAGTCATAGGTATGAAATGTACCATTTTGGGAATGGAGTCAATATTTGCATGGTGACATATTGTAGTTGAACTTATTCTGGTGATCATTTTGAAATGTATAGAAATATAGAATCATTATGTTATGTAACAGGAACTAACAGTGTTGTAGGTCACTTATACTTCAAAAATAAAATCATAGGGGAAAAAAATCAGATGTGTGGTTACCACAGCCAGGGAGTGAGGTGAGGGGGCATTTGATGAAGGTAGTCAAAAGATAGAAGCTTCCAGTTATAAGATACATAACTACTAGGGATATAGTGCACAACATGATAAATATTGATTAATACTGCTATATATTATATATGAAAATTCTTAAGAGAGTAAATCTTAAGAATTCTCAGCACAAAGAAAGATTATTTTTCATCTGTTTTTTTCTGTATCTATATTAGATGATGAATGTCCACTAAACTTATGTGATAATCATTTCATGATGTATGTAAGTCAAATCATTATGCCATACACCTTAAATTTATATAGTTCTGTATGCCAATTATATCTCAATAAACTAGAATAAAAATGAATAGGGAAATCAGAATTATATAAAAAAGCCAAGCTGAATGACACATAATAAGCAAAGATATAATTTACAATATATGCTTTAAAATTTTAATGTATTACATAGATTAAGAAAGTGTAGATGGTACAAAAGATTCCAGAGTTTGATTCATGTTTATAATTAAGCACAGCATTGATGTGATGATACTTTCAGGGGATAGAGGTTTCAAATAAATTTACTGAGCTAAGACAGCCAGAAGGGTTTATTTCTTCGCCAAATTAGAGAGAAAAGTTCCAAAGACCCCAAGCCTAACTTGATCTACATTGAAGAGTTCCTTCAGTAGAAACATTATACAAATACATTCTGCTATGATTATTGTTCATAGTATAATTAACATTGATTTTAAAATAATAATAAAGTAATCCTGCAAATTATGGGGCATAGGATAAAGAAACTGCTGACTAATGGTGAGCTGAAATACATGGAGCAGGATTGGTGGGTCTGGGGAAAAGGGAATATAAAAGAAATAGTGATGGAGCAGAATTAATATGTTTGTTCACTTAGGAAGAATGTAAGCTTGATGAAAATAACTTTTTCTGCACATTAATTTCATTTGTGAGACTTCTGAGAAACGAACATTGTAGAGTTAAATGCCTTACTAGGTAGTTGCCAACTCACAGTTCATGTCCGAAACATGAAAAGTTGTGACAATTTAAACAACTGTCTTCATGGGCCACTCTGAAGATTGACTTAATAGATACAGAGGTAAATAAAAGACATGAAAATCTTGTATTACAGTAAGTCCCCTATATACAAACAAGTTCCACTCTGAAGGCAGGTTCATAAATCCAATTTGTTTGTAAGTCCAACAATGTTAGCCTGGGTACCCAACTAACACAGTTGGCTATATATAATAGTACAGTCCAATAATAGGTTTATAACACTTTGCACACAAGTAATACATAAAAAACAAACCCAAAAAGCAAAGAAAACATTTTTAATCTTACAGTACAATACCTTGAAAAGTACAGTAATACAATATAACAGCTCATTTACGGGCACTCATTTGAATCTTTGAAAGTTTGCAACTTGAAGGTTTGTATGTAGGGGACTTACTGTATTTTCATGGGCATTGTTCAAATGAATTAATAGGAATCCACTTTTGACATGTCAAGAACTTCTGATGTAATAATGTTAGTAGTCTTTGAAAATGATACATTGGTGAGGATCTGAATTTTACAATAAGCTGGTGGAGAGAAATCACTGAGTATAAAGATGTGGGAAAGTTGGAAAGATCACATGCTCTAATATTAAAATCTTCCTTATTGGAGCAGTTTTAGGAGATGATGGTATCTGTGACATAGCTATCAAGAAAGATGAAAAAATATGATTTGAATGAAGTTCTCCTGTATTTAGGAAACCATAGAACTTTGAGATCAATGAATCAGGAGGGTCATCAATTTCCATGTTAGGTGATGTAATTTTAACATGGAAAAGTACTTTCCTCTTTCTACTTTCCAAAAGCAAACACGTTTGCACATATAAATACACACAAATCTATCTCAAAGACTTAAAGCTCATTTGAATTTTGAAGAAAATCGAACTTAGAAGTTAGTACAAGTTTGTATTCAGTTTAATTATTAAAATATAAAAAGAACTATAGCAAGAGTGACATCATAAAGAGTAGAAAATATTAGGTTTTGTTCAAATCAGAAATTCATAAAGAGAGATTAATTTAACCCAATAAACTTACTGCAGGTAGTAAGCTCAATAAGTGTGCATCAGTGAGAGATTTCTACATCTGTAGCAACAAATTAATATGTCATCATGAACGGGTTTTGTGAGCGTGTGTTGGTGGACAACCAGAAGGAATATTGCACACAGCTGCAGCAGCATACAATTCTGATTGTCTAGACTTGAATAGCCTGTAATTTTTCTCTTTTTCTATACAACTTTAAATAGGTTAATGGCATCACCATGATATAAATACTGGTTGGTAAACTTAAAGTAACATCTTCTAGTGTTTTATATTGAGGTTTTTGTTCAAAGATTTGTTTTCTACTTAAAGATATTACTGATATTACTTCTAATAGCAAGTGCTCTAACTTTTCTAGCTGTCTTTAAAAAACAAACAAACCAAAAAACTGCAGTTGACTTTTTCTCTGAAGTTGCAAGACATAGAGATATCTACTCACATCCAAAGAAAACGTTCCAGTCTTATTTCTGATTTCTTGTCTACTTATAAGTTTTTGTTATTGTTGTTGCAGCTATCTTAACATTTCTGTTTGATAAGTCCATCAATGGATGATTCAAAGCCTAAATCCCTTATCTCTTATTTTGACTGCTACATTAATAAATCCCAATCTCTCCTAACCAAATTTATTAATGGGACAACATATCTGTCATTTATCTTATTTTTTATCTTAATCTGTTATTTTCATTATTCATTATCATGTATTATTTTTATTTTGCCCAGAAGTTGGTTGTTAATGTCTTTAAACCCTTTCTCCCTTATAGATTAGTCCACGTTCTTAGAACTCTCTTCAGCCAAGTGCTCTACAATTCAAATCAAAGATGTAGTTGAAACAGAGATTAGACTTCCCAGGTATACTTGAATACAGATCCATACCTCCTTTTCATATATGCTTTTGCTATAAAATGTTATCTCCTATTTTTTCTCTGCTGCTGCTGCTGCTGCTAAGTCACTTCAGTCGTGTCCGACTCTGTGTGACCCCATAGACGGCAGCCCACCAGGCTCCCCCATCACTGGGATTCTCCAGGCAAGAACACTGGAGTGGGGTGCCATTGCCTTCTCCGATCTCAAGTTATATATCTCAGTTCTCTTGTTTTAGGAATACTATGGATCTTTAAGTAAATATAGCATTACTTCAGATTAGTAAATTTTTCTAGATCCAAGACACTCACATGCATGCTAAGTAGCTTCAGTCTTTGCTACCCTATGGACCATAGCCCACTAGTCTCTCTCCATGGAATTTTCCAGGCAAGAACACTGGAGTGGGTTGCCATTTCCTTCTCTAGGGGATTTTCTCAACATTACTCTTTATTTTACATATGAGTTTATATAGTTAATTGAATTATTGTGGTAGTCACTAAACCACGGTTATTTCAGCTGTTTCCTCAATATAGGTAAGAATGTTGACAGTAAGTAGTGGTGCTTTTTGGCTCAGACGGTAAAGCGTCTGTCTACAATGCGGGAGACCTGGGTTCGATCCCTGGGTCAGAAAGTTCCGTGGAAAAGGAAATGGCAACCCACTCCAGTACTCTTGCCTAGAAAATCCCATGGACGGAGGAGCTTGGTGTCCGTGGGGTCGCAAAGAGTTGGACACGACTGAGCGACTGAACTGAACTAAAGACTATTAGAGTCTATTTTTAGTGAAAATAATAATAATATAAACAGAACATTTATTTTTCTCTGTTATCGTATTTTTCTCATAAAACTCACAGTTCAGTTCAGTTCAGTCACTCAGTCGTGTCCGACTCTTGGCGACCCCATGAATCGCAGCACGCCAGGCCTCCCTGTCCATTACCAACTCCTGGAGTTCACTCAAACTCACGTCCATCGAGTCAGTAATGCCATCCAGCCATCTCATCCTCTGTCGTCCCCTTCTCCTCCTGCCCCCAATCCCTCCCAGCATCAGAGTATTTTCCATTGAGTCAACGCTTCGCATGAGGTGGCCAAAGTTTCAGCTTTAGCATCATTCCATCCAAAGAAATCCCAGGGCTGATCTCCTTTAGAATGGACTGGTTGGATCTCCTTGCAGTTCAAGGGACTCTCAAGAGTCTTCTCCAACACCACAGTTCAAAAGCATCAATTCTTCGGCACTCAGCTTTCTTCACAGTCCAACTCTCACATCCGTACATGACCACAGGAAAAACCATAGCCTTGACTAGACCTTTGTTGGCAAAGTAATGTCTCTGCTTTTGAATATGCTATCTAGGTTGGTCATAACTTTCCTTCCAAGGAGTACACGTCTTTTAATTTCATGGCTGCAATCACCAGATTTTATAACTTGTTCAAAATAATTTTTCAGTGTTTGTGACATAAACGAACAAGCAAACACCCTCTTTTTCCATTTCCCACTTCTTTTGGGAGTGATATGGAAATATCCAGAAGGGAAAAGAAATATATATATGTATACATATATACATATATATATATATATATATATAATTTTTAAATTGTAGTTCAGGTTACTTCCACCAGATGTCAGATTTTCACAGTCATCTTCATAATACTTGTTCATTTCTAGTCTGTCTAAAATAACCAGGAAGTATATATAAAAAAGGCTTATAAATAATTTATTTTGACAGTTCTTATAGTGTAGGCAGAATTACTAAATGGTCAATTATTAAAAATAAAAAAGGAAACATCATTTAGCTACATTTTTTCCAAATTCTGATGCAGTAGAATTTTGTTACATTTTTTGTATCACATCTAAAATATATAATATTTTAGTTTAATAATACAGTGTAATTTATTTTCTTATGTATCCACAAGGCAGGCATGAATATTTCTGAAAGTCTGTTTAAATCATAATGAAGGAAACAAAATTCTATTGAAAACATCAATATATTTTATTATTCATGAACAAAATACAAATTAGTTGTGTTTTAATGTATTACAGTCTTTTAAAAATAGAGGTGTCTGACCAAATTACACTATCCTCCTGTACTGAAGATACAACCATTTTTGTGATTTTATGGTTACTATTTCAATGAACTTCCTTATGTTTGTCCACAAACTTCTATCCCTAACAATACACTGCTTAGTTTTTTATATTATTCATTTATTTTTATGTAAATAACATTCTATGCCTTCCTTTATCCTCAATATCGAGTTTCTAAGGTTCTGGTATATCTTGCCATAGTTCATTCCTTTATGTTAATGTAGAAAACTAAATATTTCTCCATTTTACTTTTTAATATACATTTTAATTATTTCTAGTTTCTTGGTTAATACAATCAAAGCTTCTATGAACATTCTCATATATATCCCTTCGTGCATATGTACAAATTTTTAAGTTAGAAGATATGTATATCTTGTTTTATCGGATAACAGTAATCTCTTCTGAAGGTAGTTATGATTTATGTAATTGTTAGCAATTTATCAGTTTGTTCCTGTCTAATACATGTTATAAGGCTTTTAATTAGTGTTGACCTAATAGTTTCAATTTTTGCACCAAGATTGCTAATATAGCTTCATGATTTCCAAATATTTTTAATCATTTCTACTCTATTTTCTTGATCTATTGTTTTTTTCACATATTAATACTGACATTTCTTACATGCATTTTCAATTTCTTCTTCCAATTTCTGCCTTTTGCCCCTCTTTCTTTCTGATTATGACCATAAGCATTAGCTCCAGAAAACAACACGAGGGTAGCATATCTCAAATTACCTAGTAAAGAGCTGGTTGGAAACGGGAGAGGCTACCTTCAGCTCCTTCAGGCCAGCTGCAGAATCTGAACTCAATTTAGAACCTGTCTAAAGGCTCCTCCACCTGCAGAGGGCGCTGGGACTCTCCACAGATACATTTTCAGCAATTAAGGACAGGACTGAAGCGACTTAGCAGCAGCAGTAAAGTTCAGTTCAGTCACTCAGTCGACTCTCTTTGCGACCTCACAGACTGCAGCAAATCAGGTTTCTCTGTCCGGCACCGACTGCTGGAATTGTCCGGATGGACAAACTCATGTCACAGGATGGTGATGTCATCCAACCATCTCATCCTCTGTCATCCCCTTCTCCTCATACCTTCAATCTTTCCCAGTGGCAGGGTCTTTTTTCCAATGAGTCAGTTCTTCGCATCAGGTAGCCAAAGTATTGAAGTTTCAGCTACAGCATCAGTCCTTCCAATGAATACTCATGACTGATTTCCTTTAGGATTGGCTGGTTGGATCTCCTTGCAAGCCAAGGGACTCCCAAAAGGCTTCTCCAACAACAGTTCAAAAGCATCAAATCTTTGGTGCTCAGCTTTCTTTATAATCCAAGTTTCACATCTATACATGACTACTAGAAAAACCATAAGTTTGTCTAGATGGAATTTTGTCGACAAATAATGTCTCTGCTTTTTAATATGCAAAATAGGTTGGTCATAACTTTTTTTCCAAGGAGCAATCGTCTTTTAATTTCATGGCTGCAGTCACTATCTGCAGTGATTTTGGAGCCACCCTAAATAAGTCTGCCACTGTTTCCATTGCTTCCCCATCTATTTGCCATGAAGTGATGGGACTGGATGCCATGATCTTAGTTTTCTGAATGTTGAGTTTTAAGCCAACTTTTTCACTCTTCTCTTTCACTTTCATCAAGAGGCTCTTTAGTTCTTCTTCACTTTCTGCCATAAGGGTGCTGTCATCTGTACATCCAAGGTTATTGATATTTCTCCCAACAAACTTGATTCCAGCTTGTGCTTCATCCAACCCAGCATTTCGCATGATGTACTCTGCATATAAGTTAAATAAGCAGAGTGATGCCATACAGCCTTGAGGTGCTCCTTTCCCAATTTGGAACAAGTCGGCTCTTCCATGTCCAGTTTTAACTGTTTCTACTTGACCTACATACAGGTTTCTCTGGAGGAAGATAAGGTGGTTTGGTATTCCCATCTATTTCAGAATTTTCCACAGGCTCTTGTGATCCACACAATCAAAGGCTTTGGCATAGTCAATGAAGCAGAAATAGATGTTTTTCTGGAACTCTTTTGCTTTTTGATGATCCAATGGATTTCAGCAATTTTATCTCTGCTTCCTCTGCCTTTTCTAAATTCAGCTTGAACATCTGGAAGTTCATGGGTCATGTACTGTTGAAGCCTGGCTTGGAGAATTTTGAGCATTACTTTACTAGCGTGTGAGATGAGTGCAATTGTGTGGTAGTTTGAGCATTCTTTGGCATTGCCTTTCTTTGGGATTGGAATGAAAACTGACCTTTTCCAGTCCTGTGGCCACGGCTATTTTCCAAATTTTTTGGCATATTGAGTACAGCACTTTCACAGCATCATCTTTTAGGATTTGAAATTGCTCAGCTGGAATTCTATCGCCTCTACTAGCTTTGTTCATAGTGATGCTTCCTAAGGCCCACTTGACTTCACATTCCAAGATGTCTGGCTCTAGGTGAGTGACCACACCATTGTGGTTATCTGGATCCTGAAGATCTTTTTTGTGTAGTTCTCTTGTACATTCTTGCCACCTCTTCTTAATATCTTCTGCTTCTGTTAGGTCCATACCATTTCTATCCTTTATTGTGTCCATCTTTTCATGAAATGTTCCTTTGGTATCTCTAATTTTCTTGAAGAGGTCTCTAGTTTTTCCCATTCCAATGTTTCCCTCTATTTCTTTGCATTGATCGCTGAGGAAGGCTTTCTTATCTCTCCTTACTATTCTTTGGAACTCTTCACTCAAATGGGTGTATCTTTCCTTCTCTCCTTTGTGTTTAGCTTCTCTTCTTTTCATAGCTATTTGTATGTCCTCCTCAGACAACCATTTTGCCATTTAGCATTTCTTTTACTTGGGGATGGTCTTGATCACTGCCTCCTGTACAATGTCACGAACCTCCATCCATAGTTGTTCAGGCACTCTGTCTATCAGATCTAGTCCCTTGAATCTATTTGTCTCTTCCACTGTATAATCATAAGGGATTTGATTTAGATCATACCTGAATCGTCTAGTGGTTTTCCTGACTTTCTTCAAGATATGACAGTGAAAAATGAACTCCCCAGTTTGGTAGATGCCCAATATGCTACTGGAGAAGTGTGGAGAAATAACTCTAGAAAGAATGAAGAGACAGAGCCAAAGCAAAAACAGCACCCAGTTGTGGATGTGACTGTTGATGGAAGCAAGGTCTGATACGTAAGAGCAATATTGCATAGGAACCTGGAATGTTATGTCCATGAATCAAGGCAAATCGGAAGTGGTCAAACAGAAGATGGCAAGAGTGAACATTGACATTTTAGGTATCAGTGAACTGAAATGGACTGGAATGGGTGAATTTAACTCAGATGACCATTATATCTACTACTGTGGGCAAGAATCCCTTAGAAGAAATGGAGTAGCCATCATAGTCAAAAAAGAGTCCGAAATGCAGTACTTGGATGCAATCTCAAAAATGACAGAATGATCTCTGTTCATTTCCAAGGCAAATCATTCAATATCACAGTAACCCAAGTCTATGCCCCAATCAGTAATGCTGAAGAAGCTCACGTTGAATGGTTCTGTGAAGACCTATAGGACCTTCTAGGTCATTTTCACCCAAAAAGGTCCTTTTCCCCTTTTCCCCATGCAGTGATGAGACCAGATGCCATCATCTTATTTTTCTGAATATTGAGCTTTAAGCAACTTTTTCACTCTCCTCTTTCACTTTCATCAAGAGGCTTTTTAGTTTCTCTTCACTTTCTGCCATAAGGGTGGTGTCATCTGCATATCTGAGGTTATTGATATTTCTCCCACAATCTTGATTCCAGCTTGTACTTCTTCCAGCCCAGCGTTTCTCATGATGTACTCTGCAAAGAAGTTAAATAAGCAGGGTGACAGTATACAGCCTTGACGTACTCCTTTTCCTATTTGGAACCAGTCTGTTGTTCCATGTCCAGTTCTAACTGTTGCTTCCTGATCTGCATATAGTTTTCTCACTTGGATACAATCTCAAAAACGACAAAATGATCTCTGTTCGTTTCCAAGGCAAACCATTCAATATCATAGTAATCCAAGTCTATGCCCCAACCAGTAATGCTGAAGAAGTTGAAGTTGGACGGTACTATGAAGACCTACAAGACTTTCTAGAACTAACACCAAAAAAAATCCTTTTCATTATAGGGGACTGGAATGCAAAAGTAGGAAGTTAAGAGATACCTGGAGTAACAGGCAAATTTGGCCTTGGAGTACAGAATGAAGCAGTGCAAAGCCTAACAGAGTATTGGCAAGAAAATGCACTTATCATAGCAAACACCCTCTTCCAGAAACGGAAGAGAGTACTCTACACATGGACATCACCATATGGTCAATAATGAAATCAGATTGATTATATTCTTTGCAGTTAAAGATGGAGAAGCGCTATACAATCATGAAAAACAAGAGCTAACATGGCTCAGATCATGAACTCTTTATTGCAAAATTCAGACTTAAATTGAGATCAGCTAGCTATTGGTAGAATGGGATCACAAAACTCAGATTGCTTAACATTCAAGCAGTCTGTTTGATACTGGGTCATTCTCAGTTACCAGTAGAAAGAAAAAGCTTTTGGTTTGAAGCTTATGGGGAGAAGTTAGTGGGGGTTTTCTACTACAGCTAAGTGCTTCCAGCTCCATTCAGTCACACTCAATATCCTGTCTATGCCCAATGTGCAGACATCTGGAAATCTACAGAGAACATCAGTAATATTTATTACATGTATACACATCCTTTTCCCCAGAAGTATTCACTGTCTGCCCAAAGTTGATCACTCTCTCCTCTCTTATAAATGGGATTTTCATCTATTTGTCAGTCTATTTTAGCCTCTTTCTTTTTTTTTCCTCCTCTTCTGTTGCAATTTGCTTACTTGGCATAAATACTATATAGTGTTTTCAATCGTAGAGTTATATGTAATTTCATATGTGATATATGACAAACAATTTTTCTTCCTGTTTCATATGTTTACTTTTTATTTTGCTCTCTCTCCCTCGTAGGTAAATTGCTCTTCTTCAGTTTTGTTGGTTTTAGTGAGAGTACACAGATAACAGGGGTTGATAATTTTAATATGAATCAATGGTGGTTGTAGAGAACCTATGAACTTGGATCTCTTCCCAAGTAAGAAGAGCGTATTACAGACACATTCCTGAGAAGGAGGCCTAAACAGCCAGCGTGCAGAAAATGTAAGTTAGAGACTTCGCTTCCTGGGGGAAAAAAGTGCTGATAACTGCTGAAAAATTGTTCCCTTGCACCGTAGCATATCACAAATGATTGGACTCTAATAGTTAGAGTATAGCAGACCTATAACAATTCTCATGAGGCCACACAATTTATCTAATCTACATTTAAAGAAGTCTCTTTACAGCTTTTCCATTTTTGTCACTTTAAAAGTATAGAAGCAACATTCAGAAAATACATAGGTTGTATCTGAAAAAATTGCAATGTGTATCCAAGAAAAATAGCTCATTTCTCTTTATGTAACTCTCCAAAATCTTGATCGTATTTAAAGTAATTTTTATCATCAATATTTATTACAACCTACCATTATTTATTGCACTTAGAAGTAATTATTCACCTAACCTATTACTATTAGACCTAGTCATGGTTGTAAGTGTATTTCAGCATTAGTTTATTTAAGGAAAAATCATATGTAAATATTTTATAAACTATATTTTGTAAAACATCATTTTACTAACTTAATAAAATAATATGCTTCACATTAATGCACATCTTTCATTTCCCTAACATTCTATTATCTCCACAGACATTGTTAAGTAATTTTAAGTTTCCTGCACTACAAGTAACTGAAATGGAAAATTTTCATTCAAGTGTAATTTCAAGCATTAAAATGTACCTGAAATAATTTATAGAATTAACAAGGAAACAAATAGTGTTAGAAAGTAACAGCCTATATTTGTAGAAAAACAGAGATTGAATACTTAATGGAAAATGAGGGTAAATTTTTGTTTTCAATGTAATATAACTAAAATTGTAAAATACATTCTGTATTTTATGAATTAAGTATTTTAATTGATAGATGCATCTTTAAATCCTCATAAATAAAATACACTAGCTATCCTTGAAAATTAGAAAATCATGTCTTAGTTTCAATACACTTAGCATATGCTTTGATTTCATTTGAAATTCATTTAATATGATAAACTTAACCTAATGGGAGAATGCAGGAATGAATTCTCTGAATCCAATAGAAAGACGATTCAGTAAATTACATTTGAGTGAGATACAGGTTTTGATGTTAAGAATGAAATAGAATCCTTGACAAGTTTTGTATTTTTTAGTTACTTTGGACAATCAATTTGAAAAATGTCTTTGGTGAATGTCTTAACATGAATTTTCATTTTATCTGTAATAATAATGTTAACCACAAAAAATATATTTTGATATTTAGAATTAAAGATTTAAATTTATCAACAGACAGTTGGAATTGTATTTTTCCAATTTCCTGTAGAACCTGAAATAGACTTTTCATTGAGAACATCTTGTTCTTTACCATCATCATTAATAGACATATCACACTTTAATAGAAACATTAATAGACATATCACACTTTAATACCTTTAACACATGATTTCTTTCTTTCCAATGGCAGTCTACCCAGTAAATCTGTAACCATCTATTTAGAAATCACTTTGGCAAGAGTGGCCATGGCTCTCAGGAGTCATTTACTGTTAGAAACCAGCCACACCAGAGCTTGCTATACTCATTCTGTAAATAGCTGTTTCTCAAACCTTCATGTGACTGTGCATTACTCATTCTTACCACTTCTAAAAGCTTAAACTTGAGAATTTCAGTCTCTGACCACAGCCTACAATTTTTCATTTTATTTCTTACTGAGAGCTATTAAATACAGTCCCATCTTCACTCCAAACATGAGAAACACCCACTCCTCATCTCACAAGAGAACCTGTTTAGTTTTGTCTGTCACAATTTGGTCTGTATGTCTTCATATGGTGGGATGGAGAGGATCTACCATTAAAGAGTCTATATTCCACTGTTATTCTGTTGAAAGTATTTTGATATTTTTCCCTTATGCACTTTATTCAGATTTAATTGAGTACTTATTATGCTCTTAAATGTGATACTAAAATGCCTTCAGAGCTTAGGTGAGCAAAATAAATGTTAGAGGTTGCAAAGGTGACTAGAGAGTATATGTTCCACCTGAATGCACAAAATGTCTTTTTTTTAAGTTGATACACTGGTTTTAATAACACAGATCAGTAGCTGCCAATGAGAAACACCAGTCCATCCTTTTTCCTGCTTTTTGCACTCTGTGTGCTATTGCTGGACTGTGCATTTTTTCTTGTTGGAATGACTTTACTTCCATCTGCACACCTCCAAACAAAAATTGAATCAATTAGGCTTGACTTGGCTGTGTACAAGTGAGAAATAATAAAAAGAATATTTAAACCAAGTTTGCTTTTTTTCTCACACACAAATCAGAGAGAGAAACACAAGGTCAGTGTGGTAGCTCTATGCACAGGAGAAATCATGTCTTTTAATTATACACTACCTTGAAGGGCATGAGACTCAAATCAAGATTGCCTCAGACTTGTTCACAGACTTGGCAGAAAAATAAAGAGAGTTCATGAAAATAATGTCCTTTCAGCTGAGTCAGATCACATGTAAATGATGTTACAATAAGACTCATCCTGGTTGCAATGGAGGCTGCAAGGTAAAACCCTTAATTTTGCCACTTGGCTTCCTGGTATAAAGTTGGAAAGTGAAAGTCGCTCAGTTGTGTTTGACTCTTTGCAGTCCCATGGACCATACAGTCCATGGAATTCTCCAGGCCAGAATACTGGAGCGGGTAGCCTTTCCCTTCTCCAGGGGATCTTCCCAACCCAGGGATCAAACCCAGGTCTCCCTCATCATGGGAAGATTATTTATCAGCTGAGCCACAAGGAAAGCCCAAGAATACTGGAGTGGTAGCCTATCCCTTCTCCAGTGGGTCTTCCCAACCCAGGAATTGAACTGGGGTCTTCTGCATTGCAGGTGGATTCTTTACCAACTGAGTTACAGGGAAGCCCAAAGTCACTCAGTTGTGTCCAACTCTTTGCGACCCCATGGACTATACAGTCCTTGGAACTCTCCAGGCCAGAATACTGGAGTGGGTAGCCTTTCCCTTTTCCAGGGGATCTTCCAAACCCTGGAATTGAACCCAGGTCTCCTGCATTGCAGGTGAATTCTTTACCAGTTGAGCCACATGGGAAGCCTAGAGCTCCATTTTTAAAGAAGGAGAGAGTGGATATTTCTTAGGCAACTAGTAGCCACTGCCATAGCTTCCATGCACACATACATTTCTGTTTTCTGTAATTTCCTATACCCAATTCTCAGGGTTACAGATATTGAAAGTCCCTCAAGGATTTCACAGCTACAGAAGTCTACGAAAGATTTTCTCTTCATTCTTGCTCTAAGTAATCTACATCTCTAAACTAAAAAGAACTTAACTATATCATCTTGAAGTTATGTAAAAATTTGTGTCTGCAACTATAGGTATCTGAGGAGGCCGATATGTTTCATCCACTTTCTTGGGAAGTTTTTATATTCAGCTTTCTGTTTTAAAGTGCTCTGGATATGAATGAAAGTGTGACAAATTATTATCCAAATACAACTAACTACTTTTGGAGATTTCACAGTGACTTAAAGTAGTACCTAATATAGTAGACATTTTCACAGCATAGTGTTTCTAGCCAGAACTGGAACACAAAGGGAAGGAGAGAGTTCTTTTATATTTTGTTTTGTGTTTTGTGTTTGTTTCAATTCTGTTTTTTACTATGAAGGGCTTAATGACTCAGAAGTTACCAGTTTTGACTTTGGAAAATTGACACTGTTATGGCATTGCTACTCCTACTATCCATAATCAAACATCAGTCATTACAGTGAATAAAGTGATATAAGCTTCTGACAAATCAAATGATCAAAAGGCAGGCTATACTGCTAAGGGAAAAAAGAAAACACAGAGAATGGTGAATAAGGAATTGAGGCCACCTGACTACAATCATCTAATAGTCAGGATTTTTATTTGTTTACTTTACAAAATATCATATTTAAGCATCCATTTTACTGATTCAAATAGACGCAGGAAACTGAGGTATTGAAGCAAGTCTATTGCCAATAACAATAAGCAGTTATCCATTGTCCTAATCCAGATTTTTTATTCTGCCAGAATCTAAAGATCTGCACGCCTGAGGCACTGATATTTATTGGGCGTCTGTTGAATTTAGGGACTAAACTGGCTCCTTGCATTCCCATCCAGAGATACACCATACCATTGTCCTTTCCAACAAGGCCACTCAGCCCTAAGGTTTGGCTGACAATTGAATAAAGCATTATTTTCTTAATTGTTCTTTGCTTTTTCTCTAAGAAACATTTTTTTCCCTATAAGTGTGAAAATATTAATAGATATTCCAACTAATTTTATCAGAAGAAATGTATTTCCCTTCGATAATTTAATTTTTTAATAAATGTCCTAAATTTTCCTCTCTTTCTGTGCAAGTCCTATTCTCATTCTATCTTTTTGGCCTTCTAAAAATATAAACCTATGTAATTTTTTTCTAAGGACAACTCTGGTAATAAAAGCTCTATGCATTTGGGTAAGGGAAACATGAAGCAACTAAATACCTAGGCCACAATGTTATGCTGGTTACTGGCTTACTACAGTTAGTATTCTTGGGGTATTTGCAAGTATCAAAATGAAGCTAAATAATAATCAGCTTTCATTTCAGTTTACAATGTATCATAAACTAATAAACATTAAAATCATTGGTGAACTTATTTTAAAGAGCTTAAGTGCATAATAAATATATTTATTCTTCTAGAACTAAATAAAAGTATACTTTTTAAACTTGAAATGAAAAGTGTTTATGTCATATTTAATCAATATTTTATTACATGTACACATGTATGATCTCACCCAACATTTAACATATACTGTATATAAGATAAATATCTCATATATAGTCTAGGACTGAGTTATTGATGTTCTATTGTTGTTCAGTCGCTCACTGGTCTCTAACTCTTTGCAACCCCATGAATTGCAGCATGCCAGGCTTCTCTGTCCTTCACTATCTCCCAGAGTTTGCTCAAGCTCATGTCCAAATTGATGAGGGTGAAAGAGGATGTTATATATAGTATCATAATAAAATTATACATTATTCTGGAGAAAGTTCATAGAACTCTGTAAATTTTCTAATAAGTATGCAGTGGTATATCTGGTTTCAAATATAGCACATTTTAATATCAAGTTATAATGACATCAAATGAAAATAGTTTCACTGACCTGAGACCACAGCAATATTTCCTAATAGGATAAGGATGAAACTGAACTTTATAAGATAATTTTAATAGACTAATGCTTTGGGTGGTTCATGAAAAAAATATTTTCTTAATGATGCTATTACTCTCCATCCTTTCCAGTCTCTTCCTCTTCATATTTAAGTGCTTCCTTGTGATTATGCCCATGGCAATCTGAATTTAACCTCAATATTGCTCACAAAACAGCTCTCTAAAGTTTGCAATTGTGTTCAAATTGAAAAACCCTATGAGACTGTGTTTGATTGATTCCTGTTATACCTCTCAATATTGACACTTGTAGCCACTCTTTTATTTAGTGAACTATTTTCCTTCTGTGTTTTCTATGACTTTTCACTCGCCTGATTTTTCCCCCTACCTTCTCAGTTCCTTTGTAGCCTTATTTCGTGTATCAGATAAATGTTTATATCCCTAAACGTTTAATAGCAGTCCCCTTATCATTCTATCTTCCCCTTGTAGGTGGTGTTATTTGTGTCCATGACTCTTACGACCATCTATATACATGAATCATGGGTCAGTTATCCTCATTATAGATGTCTCCTCCAAGCTCTACATCCCTATATCCAACTTCTTATATGAAAAATCTTCCTAAGTATTTTGGACCTAAATAATCTCATAGATGTCTCCAAATTTGGTCTTCTTCTATTCCATTCCAATTGAGTCATTTAAATCAGAATTCTAGCAGAGGTTCTCTGCTCCATTACCTCTCTTCCTCCACATATTCAATTCTTCATCATGACATTCTGCCATCCTAATCTTCTAAATGTTTTTTAAGTTCCTCTCTTCTCCATTTCAGTTATCACAATCCTAAACCAAATTACCATCTTGCCACAGTTCATAGCTGTGACCCATAAAAGCCTAATTGATACACAGAGATCCATTCTTCTCTCACTCAAATTCATTCTCCACACTGAAATCAGCATGCTGTTTATAAGGCTGAAATCTGTTTATGTCACACTTGAATGTTCATATTACATAAATACACCAATCTCCAGGTTTAAAATTCTGCAACTGCTATACAATGGCCTTAAGAAAAAAAAGACAAAATTCCATAACACTGCTTCCTTTCTTTCCTCTCTAACATCATGTCACATTAATTTTCCTCTTTGCTCTAATTGCTCCAATTTCTTTTACCTGACATGCATCACTCAGCAAGAGGTATTTATACATCCTTAGCCTCGCATTGGAATTTTCTTTACACTTATCCTTAGCTGGTATACAAATTAAGAAGATTTTTGCCTGGTAAATCAATGATTATTCTCTACCACTTTTCTCAGTTTTATAATATCCAACTAAAGTATAATCTTAGTATTGCCAACTTTTATATCAGAGTACCTTTGCATTATCTCAACTTTGGAGGAAAATGAATATATAATACTACAGATTAAAATTTCCAAATTAAAATGCAGAAAAGGATTACTTCACAGCAGTTGTTACATGTAAAATGGCTATTATAGTAACACACAACCACTTTGAAAAATATACTACCTAAAAGGTCAGCTTTGCATACCACATCTGCAGAGCAAGCTATTTAAACATGAAAATGATTGCATAGCCTACAATTTTTGTTCACGAATTTTTCTCTCAAATAATTAAAAGTGAAAAAATTTTTAAAGGCCAAATGTGTTCAATTTGAAAATATAGCAGAACATAAGGGATATGGACAAAATGTTTATATGTCCCTTTCCAATTTATTGGGCTTCCCCGGTGGCTCAGACAGTAAGGAATTGGCTTGAAATGCAGGTTTGACCCCTGGGTTGGGAAGATCCCCTGAAGAAGGGAATGGCACCCCACTTCAGTGTTCTGGCCTGGAAAATTCCATGGAGAGAGGAGCCTGGTGGGTTTCAGTCCTTGGGGTTGCAAGAATTGGACATGACTGAGCGACTAATGGCTTCCATGTTAGCGCAGATGGTAAAGAATATAATATGTTGAAATTCTAACCCAGGTTGTGACATGGTGGAATCCTCATGAAAAGGATTAGTTCCCTGATAAAAGGGACCTCAGAGAGATCTCTCACTGTCTTTCTGCCACAGGAAGAGACACTAAAAAGAATGCAGTCTGCTACCCAGAAAAAGGCTCTCAGCAGAGCCAGACCATGCCAGCATCCTGATCTTGGCCTTACAGTCTCCAGAAGTGTGAGAAAGAAATTTCTGTTGCTTTAAGCTCTGTGGTCTATGGTACTTTGTTATAGCAGCCTGAACAAAGACAATGAGAAAACCTACAACTAAAACTGATTCATTTGTTTATTGGTCGTTAGAAATGTGAAATGAAACATGTGTCACTTTGATGGAAGGAATAAAATACCATACAAAAATGAGAAGGTTTTCAGTAATAATTTCAATTGCTTTAAAGCATTTGTAATCTAGATTAAATATTTTTTTTGAAAATATCTTTAGTGTAAAGTGCCTGGCAATTAGCAGTTTTATTGTAATGCAAGTGTCCAACCTTAGGCTTTTGTTTGCCTAGGCACAGGCTTCAGAGACACCACCCTGAATAAACACATCGCCATTTCAACTAGATAAAGAGCCAGGCTGCCCGAACCGTGAAGTTCCCCTTGTAGAAGCCCATGGTTGACCTAGATAACTTGTCTTGGTATTTCCTTTCTGCATGTTAATTTCTTCTCTTATGTTTTAAATTTACCAGTAAACAGTGAACCCCGGAAATCTCAGGCACCCCAACCTTGACCCTAAGAAAGGCAGAACTCAGGTCCAGGCTTTCTCTCTCACTCTACCCAAAACCTCCCTTGGGGCCTGCAAGTTCATGACCTGTGAGCAATAAAGCTTCTTTTTCAAAGTTCCCCAATAGTGGTTGATAAGGCATGTATTATAGTCACAATAAGAACCAGTTCAGCAGCAAAATGGGCTCTTGTGGATGGCTGTGTGGGGTGGGGTGGAGGTCCTTTGGGAATTTACCACAAGTAGTATGAGTCCTGAGGACTTCCCTCTCCCCTGCATCTCTACCTGGTAGCACCACTATCTAGTCTGAGACCTATACAAAACAATTTCTCTGGGCACAATAGTACATTCTTTAAAACACGTGTGTACTTTGGAAATGATTT
Organism: Bos grunniens; assembly: GCF_055505025.1. Taxonomy (NCBI): domain Eukaryota; kingdom Metazoa; phylum Chordata; class Mammalia; order Artiodactyla; family Bovidae; genus Bos; species Bos grunniens. The sequence continues at coordinate 25,861,762 of NC_141181.1, forward strand.
ATAATATTTTAAGAGTAGCAGTTATATTTTAAGTAGGCATATTCAGGTATGAGTGTTAGGTAATTAGAATAAGAAAAAGGAGTCCAAAATGGCGGTGGCTGAAAGACAAAGAAGGGAAAAGCCCACAAAAACAGAACAAAGGAAGGTCCAAGGACTGGAGGGAGGACCTCGGGTAAAACAAAAAGCCCTCCTAGCTAACCCACTTTACATAGGGCAGGCTCAGGGGGAGGAGAAAAAACATAAAAAGAAGAGTCAAAATTGAGCCAGGGGCTTCTCTTCTCTTCAGTCTTTTGGGTAGGCCCACCCTCACGCCTCCAGGATGTATTTTCCTTTGCTTGCTAAGTAAAACTGAGCTGTAACACTGAGCTGTAACACTTGATCTGTCCATCACTTCAAATTCTTGCTGCGGCAAGACAGAACTGAGGAAATTACAAACTCCCTTGACATACATTATTTATAAATTTCCACCACATAATACATTTAAAAACAACCACAGCAAGGATGTATATTCTGAAGTGGGCTTTCTTAGTTTCTACTTTCTGTATAGATTTTGTGAATAGTCAGTCTATAAGTTCCTGCCTTTCCCACTGATCACCACTGACTCACCACCTTGAGGCCCCATGCACCAGCCAAGACAAGAGTAACTGAGACATCCAGCTATTGGCAGGGGCAGAGAGAATGATCCCGCTTCTGTGTCTTTTCTGAAGGGAAGGCTAGCTAGCAGCTGAAGCTCCTTCTCTCCACACTGCTCCGTGTACTGGCTCTAGAAGGAAGCTTTAGTTTCATTGTCTCAGGAATGGGCAGAATAAATAAGATATGAGTGCATTTTTCATATTAGTGAGGTCTTAAAGTGAAAATTATCTTCACTGCACTCCGATCCTATACTCAGTAAGACAAAATAAATAAATAAAATAAATAAAAAGGAAGAAACTAGAAGTACAGATGGTAGGTCAGTGAGATCCTCATGTGTTTATTTTGTTACATGGATTAATAATAAAACTCCATTACAAAATAGAAAACCCAGTACAAATCATTATGGGATGCTAAGGTATCAAGGGTAAATCAAAACTATCCCAAGCAAACTAAGCTGTTTGGTCCTCTTAGAAGTGTGTGTGTGTGTGTGTGTGTGTGTGTGTGTGTGTGTGTATCTCTGTGTGTGCATTCCCCCAGTGTTAACATTGTTTAAATTGATTGTACCACAGTCTGGACAAGCCATGACCCTATTTAATGCCCTTAGGGCAGTAGTTATCAAGTGAATGTGATTCTTCCCTGCAGGGGACAACTGGTAATGTCAAAACTAGACATTTCTGAATGTCAGCAATGGGGGTTTATTATGACATCTAGTGAGTGAAGTCCAAGCATACAGCGCACAAGACAGTCCCCCCAAAACAAATGAGTCTAAATAAACTATTCCAGGAGTGCTGAGGTGGGGGAACCCTTCTCAATGTACCTTCTAGATAGATCACAGCAACTTTTGGTATTTAACTATTGGATTTTAAAAAGTAGCAAGAAAATTCTGAACTTTTAGAAAAAAAGATCACTCATCCTAAAGAATGTTCAATTTAAAATAGACATACAGGGGTTCCCTGTTGGTCCAGTGGTTATCACTCTGCCTTCCAATGCAGTGGGGTGCAGGTTTGATTCCTAGTTGAGGAACTAAGATCCCACATCCCATGGGGTGTGGTGGAAAATACTAAAAATAAATAAATAAAATAAAATACACACATAAAACACTACAAAGGGAATTCCCTGAAGGTCCAGTGGTTACTGTTCTGCACTTCCACTGCAGGAGGCTCAGGTTTAATCCCTGGTAGGAGAATTAATATCCTGCATACTGTGCAGTGTGGTGAGCAAAAAACAAAAAACAAACAAAACAAAACTACAAGAATATATTATTCAACACAAAATTATAGCCAATTAAAGAAAAACTATAGAAATATCAAGATTTCATTATTACCACATTTCAACTCTCATTGAACTATCAGATCTCTGTTAGTCATAACTGATCAACTTAAATTTAAAAGAAAAAATATTACTTTGTGAAACATTTAGACTTTGGATGTACATGATGAAAATAAAACAAATAGCCTGGGGCATTTTATTTCAGTTCAGTCTCTCAGTTGTGTCCCACTCTTTGCGACCCCATGAATCGCAGCTCGCCAGGTCTCCCTGTCCATCACCAACTCCCAGAGTTCACTCAAACTCATGTCCATTGAGTCAGTGATGCCATCTCATCCTCTGTCATCTACTTCTCCTCCTGCCCCCAATCCCTCCCAGCATCAGGGTCTTTTCAAATGAGTCAAATCTTTGCATGAGGTGGCCAAAGTATTGGAGTTTCAGCTTTAGCATCAGTCCTTCCAATGAACACCCAGGACTGATCTCCTTTAGGATGGACTGGTTGGATTTCTTTGCAGTCCAAGGGACTCTCAAGAGTCTTCTCCAATACCACAGTTCAAAAGCATCAATTCTTTGGCACTCAGCTTTCTTCACAGTCTAACTCTCACATCCATACATGACCACTGGAAAAACCATAGCCTTGACAAGATGGACCTTTGTTGGCAAAGTAATATCTCTGCTTTTGAATATGCTATCTAGGTTGGTCATAACTTTCCTTCCTATGAGTAAGCGTCTTTTAATTTCATGGCTGCAGTCACCATCTGCAGTGATTTTGGAGCCCCAGAAAATAAAGTCTGACACTGTTTCCACTGTTTCCCCATCTATTTCCCATGAAGTGATGGGACCAGATGCCATGATCTTCATTTTCTGAATGTGGAGCTTTAAGAAAACTTTTTCACTCTCCTCTTTCACTTTCATCAAGAGGCTTTTTAGTTCCTCTTCACTTTCTGCCATAAGGGTGGTGTCATCTGCATATCTGAGGTTATTGATATTTCTCCCAGCAATCTTGATTCCAGCTTGTGCTTCTTCCAGCCCAGCGTTTCTCATGATGTACTCTGCATATAAGTTAAATAAGCAGGGTGACAATATACAGCCTTGACATACTCCTTTTCCTATTTGGAACCAGTCTGTTTTTCCCTGTCCAGTTCTAACTGTTGCTTCCTGACCTGCATATATGTTTCTCAAGAGGCAGGTCAGGTGGTCTGGTATTTTCATCTCTTTCAGAATTTTCCACAGTTTATTGTGATCCACGGTCAAAGGCTTTGGCATACTCAATAAAGCAGAAATAAATGTTTTTCTGGAACTCTGTGGCTTTTTCAATGATCCAATAGATGTTGGCAATTTGGTCTCTGGTTCCTCTGCCTTTTCTAAAACCAGCTTGAACATCTGGAATTTCACAGTTCACATATTGCTGAAGCCTGGATTGGAGAATTTTGAGCATTACTTTAAGAAACTAAAGACCTATATATAGATGAGTGCAATTGTGCGGTAGTTTAAGCATTCTTTGGCATTGCCTTTCTTTGGGATTGGAATGAACACTGACCTTTTCCAGTCCTGTGGCCACTGATGAGTTTTCCAAATTTGCTGGCATATTGAGTGCAACACTTTCACAGCATCATCTTTCAGGATTTGAAATAGCTCAATTGGAATTCCATCACCTCCACTAGCTTTGTTTGTAGTGATGCTTTCTAAGGTCCACTTGACTTCACATTCCAGGATGTCTGGCTCTAGGTCAGTAACCATACCATCATGATTATCTGGATCATGAAGATCTTTTTTGTACAGTTCTTCTGTGTATTCTTGCCACCTCTTCTTAATATCTTCTGCTTCTGTTAGGTCCATAACATTTCTGTCCTTTATCGAGCCCATCTTTTCATGAAATGTTCCCTTGGTATCTCTAATTTTCTTGAAGAGATCTCTAGTCTTTCCCATTCTGTTGTTTTCCTCTATTTCTTTGCATTGATCACTGAGAAAGGCTTTCTTATCTCTTCTTGCTATTCTTTGGAACTGTGCATTCAGATGCTTATATCTTTCCTTTTCTCCTTTGCTTTTCGCTTCTCTTCTTTTCACAGCTATTTGTAAGGCCTCCCCAGATGTAAGATGTTGTAAATATAAAGTTCTGTTCAAGCAACTAGCTTTTAGAAAGTACTTCATTAATCCTCACACTATGTACACAGGGTAGGCGATAATAATTATTGTATTTGCTTTATAGATGAGAGAACCTGGTCACACAAAGGTTAATTACTTACACAAGTTCTATTTGAGAGTTGGTTACAGGACTGGGGCTAATATACAAAATTTAGAACTTCAAACTATAAAACTAACCCTTTTATTTTAGAAAGGTATAGTTAAAGTACCATAATTTTCATTATGGTATTAGCAATTTTTACCATGTGTCCTAGAACTAATTTTATTTAACAATTCAATATATTTAGATTGAATGACTATTAGATATAGGGTATTGTGCTTATTATGAGAATCTATCAGTAGTGATTGGAGGAAGGGTCTTGCAGTTACAGATCAGTGTGCATGCATGCTCAGTCACTAAGTGGTGTCCAACTCTTTGTGGCCTCATGGACTATAGTCATCCAGGCTCCTCCATCCATGGGATTCTCCAGGCAAGAATACTGGAGTGGGTTGCCATGCCCTCCTCCAGGGAATATTTCCAACCCGGGGATTGAACCCACATCCCCTGCTTCTCCTGCATTGGCAGGAGGATTTTTTTTTTTTTTTTTTTTAACCACTACCCCACCTGGGATGCCCAGTTCAAGATGGAAAAAGCCGTTTTCCAAATCTGTCTTGTCCTCCTCAGAGGAAGAGTCCTTGTATTCAGTAAGTTACCCTTACATGTTGTCTCCACAGATCCAGATATTTGGAAATGTCAAATCATGTATTTGTTTTTCTATTATAGCATAAGCCTATGTATTTACTAGCTGGTAGTGATTTTCAGAATACTTATTATTTATAGATTTCATCCTTTCTAAGTTTGGATAGAAAAGAAGTTTGGATAGAAAAATATCTTTCAATAATTATGTCCTATTAGGGTAACAACTAACACTTAAGAAGTATAGCTTACTTGTTAATTATTATTGTTGTTATCAAAACTTTCTAGGCAGGAATTGAATGAATGTTTATTGAGCTAAATTTTGTTAGGAACACCATTTGTCCCCCCTCACTGCTTTGACTTACTGAGTAACTTTGGCTACTAAAGTTACCCCTACCCCTCCACTCCCAAACCACTTTCCAGGTAGAATAATGATATATCTGTTCCAGTTGCTTTTAATAATGGATCAGGTTTCCATCAGCATATAGATCATAATATTGAATTGATCTTGCTCTTTGATCTTCTAAAGATAAGTGTTCCCAGCAAGTACAATTCAAGTCCTTAATTAAACTAACAAACCAAAATTAACCTAAATTTTTTTTAAAAAATATGATTTTATAATGAAGCAAATGATATTTTGCCACCTCCTTTAAATTATTATATTAGTTCTAGTAATTTTCTGGTGGAGTGTTTAGAGTTTTCTATGTAGAGGATCATGTCATCTGCAAATGGTGAGAGTTTTACTTCTTCTTTTCCAATTTGGATTCCTTTTATTTCTTTTTCTGCTCTGATTGCTGTGGCCAAAACTTCCAAAACTATGCTGAATACTAATGGTGAAAGTGGGCACCCTTGTCTTGTTCCTGACTTTAGAGGAAATGCTTTCAATTTTTCACCATTGAGGATAATGTTTGCTGTGGGTTTGTCATATATAGCTTTTATTATGTTGAGGTATGTTCCTTCTATTCCTGCTTTCTGGAGAGTTTTTATCATAAATGGATGTTGAATTTTGTCAAAGGCTTTCTCTGCATCTATTGAGATAACCATATGGTTTTTATTTTTCAATTTGTTACTGTGGTGTATTACATTGATTGATTTGCGGATATTGAAGAATCCTTGCATCCCTGGGATAAAGCCCACTTGATCATGGTGTATGATCTTTTTAATGTGTTGTTGGATTCTGATTGCTAGAATTTTGTTAAGGATTTTTGCATCTATGTTCATCAGTGATATTGGCCTGTAGTTTTCTTTTTTTGTGGGATCTTTGTCAGGTTTTGGTATTAGGGTGATGGTGGCCTCATAGAATGAGTTTGGAAGTTTACCTTCCTCTGCAATTTTCTGGAAGAGTTTGAGTAGGATGGTGTTAGCTCTTCTCTAAATTTTTGGTAGAATTCAGCTGTGAAGCCGTCTGGACCGGGGCTTTTGTTTGCTGGAAGATTTCTGATTACAGTTTCCATTTCCGTGCTTGTGATGGGTCTGTTAGGATTTTCTATTTCTTCCTGGTCCAGTTTTGGAAAGTTGTACTTTTCTAAGAATTTGTCCATTTCTTCTTCGTTGCCCATTTTATTGGCATATAATTGTTGATAGTAGTCTCTTATGATCCTTTGTATTTCTTTGTTGTCTGTTGTGATCTCTCCATTTTCATTTCTAGTTTTATTGATTTGATTTTTCTCCCTTTGTTTCTTGATGAGTCTGGCTAATGGTTTGTCCATTTTATTTACCCTTTCAAAGAACCAGCTTTTGGTTTTGTTGATTTTTGCTATGGTCTCTTTTGTTTCTTTTGCATTTATTTCTGCCTTAATTTTTAAGATTTCTTTCCTTCTACTAACCCTGGGGTTCTTCATTTCTTCCTTTTCTAGTTGTTTTAGGTGTAGAGTTAGGTTTGAATATAGTAAAGTTGCAGGATATAAAATCAACACACAGAAATCCCTTGCATTCCTATACACTAATAATGAGAAAACAGAAAGAGAAATTAAGGAAACAATTCCATTCACCATTGCAACAAAAAGAATAAAATACTTAGGGATATATCTACCTAAAGAAACTAAAGACCTATATATAGAAAACTATAAAACACTGGTGAAAGAAATCAAAGAGGACACTAATAGATGGAGAAATATACCATGTTCATGGATTGGAAGAATCAATATAATGAAAATGAGTATACTACCCAAAGCAATTTATAGATTCAATGCAATCCCTATCAAGCTACCAACAGTATTCTTCACAGAGCTAGAACAAATAATTTCACAATTTGTATGGAAATACAAAATACCTCGAATAGCCAAAGCAATCTTGAGAAAGAAAAATGGAACTGGAGGAATCAACCTGCCTGACTTCAGGCTCTACTACAAAGCCACAGTCATCAAGACAGTATGGTACTGGCACAAAGACAGAAATATAGATCAATGGAACAAAATAGAAAGCCCAGAGATAAATCCACGCACATATAGACACCTTATCTTTGACAAAGGAGGCAAGAATATACAATGGATTAAAGACAATCTCTTTAATAAGTGGTGCTGGGAAATCTGGCCAACCACTTGTAAAAGAATGAAACTAGAACACTTTCTAACACCATACACAAAAATAAACTCAAAATGGATTAAAGATCTCAACGTAAGACCAGAAACTATAAAACTCCTAGAGGAGAACATAGGCAAAACACTCTCCGACATACATCACAGCAGGATCCTCTATGACCCACCTCCCAGAATATTGGAAATAAAAGCAAAAATAAACAAATGGGACCTAATTAAATTTAAAAGCTTCTGCACAACAAAGGAAACTATAAGCAAGGTGAAAAGACAGCCTTCAGAATGGGAGAAAATAATAGCAAATGAAGCAACTGACAAACAACTAATCTCAAAAACATACAAGCAACTCCTACAGCTCAATTCCAGAAAAATAAAGGACCCAATCAAAAAATGGGCCAAAGATCTAAATAGACATTTCTCCAAAGAAGACATACAGATGGCTAACAAACACATGAAAAGATGCTCAACATCACTCATTATCAGAGAAATGCAAATCAAAACCACTATGAGGTACCATTTCACACCAGTCAGAATGGCTGCAATCCAAAAGTCTACAAGCAATAAATGCTGGAGAGGGTGTGGAGAAAAGGGAACCCTCTTACACTGTTGGTGGGAATGCAAACTAGTACAGCCACTATGGAGAACAGTGTGGAGATTCCTTAAAAAACTGGAAATAAAACTGCCTTATGATCCAGCAATCCCACTGCTGGGCATACACGCTGAGGAAGCCAGAATTGAAAGAGACACATGTACCCCAATGTTTATCACAGCACTGTTTATAATAGCCAGGACATGGAAACAACCTAGATGTCCATCAGCAGAGGAATGGATAAGAAAGCAATGGTACATATACACAATGGAGTATTAAGCAGCCATTAAAAAGAAAACATTTGAATCAGTTCTAATGAGGTGGATGAAACTGGAGCCTATTATACAGAGTGAAGTAAGCCAGAAAGAAAGACACCAATACAGTATACTAACACATATATATGGAATTTAGAAAGATGGTAACAATAACCCTGTGTACGAGACAGCAAAAGAGACACTGATGTATAGAACAGTCTATTGGAGTCTGTGGGAGAGGGAGAGGGTGGGATGATTTGGGAGAATAGCATTGAAGCATGTATAATATCATATATGAAATGAGTCACCAGTCCAGGTTCGATGCACGATACTGGGTGCTTAGGGCTGATGCACTGGGACGACCCAGAGGGATGGTATGAGGAGGGAGGAGGGAGGAGGGTTCAGGATGGGAAACATATGTATACCTGTGGCAGATTCATTTTGATATATGGCAAAACCAATACAATATTGTAAAGTTAAAAAATAAAATAAAATTAAGTTAAAAAAAAAAGTATTAATGTAAGAAAAGTCATAAGTGAAACAGTAAAAAATTTTAACTTAATAAAAAAAAATAAATTATTATATAAGACATATAGTTTACATTCTATTAATATTTCTAAATGATTTTATCAACTGAGGTAATAATATATTGGTTACACTTTAGGTTCTAGGGAAGGAAAATAACTAACTTGGTACCTTGGGCAACTTCTTCAATCTGTCTGTGCTCTTTCCTTATCTGTAAAACAGAGGATATGGTAATAATATTACTCATATCATACAGTTTTTGTAGGAATTAATTGAGCCAATCTATCATAATGAACTTAGAATTGTACCTAGCATGAAATGAGCAATCAATAATATTATTGATTATAAGCTAATATAGTCTTAGTATTGCAATATTTTCTAATATAAAATGCACATTTAATTATTTAAAATGCCTCCATATTTCCACTCTTGTTTTAACATCCTTATACCATGTAAAGTGGACATTGATTTTTTTAAAAGAGAATTAATATGATGAGTGTTGTATTTTTGGTTGTTCACTATGTTTGTTGAAGCATATCCAATTGAACACACACTAGAACAAGAGAGGCCAGCTTAGGGGTTAATAACATAGTGCAGCTGTGGAGAATAAGAGATTAAGGTGAAATAATAAAAGTTTAAGTGACCTAAAAATAGCCTGCAGAGGCAAAGTTTTAGAATGTAACTACTGCTTCTTTTGATTGATCTCCAAATAAGAAGTGAATGTTTCCTTAGGACTCAATCTGGAGAGAGAATTTCTCTCTTCCTAAATATCTTTCAAAAAAAACTAAGATCATGGCATCTGGTCCCATCACTTCATGGGAAATAGATGGGGAAACAAAGGAAACAGTGAGAGACTTTATTTTCTTGGGCTCCAAAATCACTGCAGATGCTGAATGCAAATTTGAAATAAAAAGATGCTGGCTCCTTGGAAGAAAAAGTATGATGAACGTAGACAGCATATTAAAAAGCAAAGACATTACTTTACCAACAAAGATCTGTCTAGTCAAAGCCATGGTTTTTCCAGTAGTCATATATGGATGTGAGAGTTGGACCATAAAAAAAATCTGACTGCCAAAGAATTGATGCTTTTGAACAGTGGTGTTGGAGAAGACTCTTGAGAGTCCCTTGGACTGCAAGGAGATCCAACCAGTCCATCCTAAAGGAAATCAGTCGTGAATATTCATTGAAAGGACTGATGCTGAAGCTGAAACTCCAAAACTTTGGCCCCCTGATGTGAAGAACTGACTTACTGTAAAAGACCCTGATGCTGAGGAAGATTGAAAGCAGAAGGAAAAGGGAATGACAGACAATGAGATGGTTGGATGGCATCACTGATTTGATGGACATGAGTTTGAGCAAGCTCTGGGAGTTGGTGATGGACAGGGAAGGCTGGCGTGCTGCAGTCCATGGGATCGCAAAGAGTCGGACCTGACTCAGCAACTGAACTGAATTGATGTGTATGATTGAAAAGACTAACGTGATGAAACTGTTTGATAGTGAAGACAACTCACTGATATTTTCATAGGAGCATCATTTCCCCCACTTATTTCTTTGCTAATATGTTTGCAAAAGCAAATCCCCTAAGTCAGTGTTTGAAATAGCATTTCAGTTCCTTGGTGGCTCAGACGGTAAAGTGTCTGCCTACAATGTGAGAGACCCAGGTTCAATCTCTGGGTTGGGAAGATCTCCTGGAGAAGGAAATGGTAGCCCACTACCGTATTCTTGCCTGGAAAATCTCATGCACAGAGGAGCCTGGTAGGCTACAGTCCATGGAGTCACAAAGAGTCGGACATGACTGAGAACTTCACTTCACTTAGACACTCTCATTGAAAAATACTATGAGTATGTGTAGTTCACTTACAGTTAACTTTGTCTAGTGAATTAAAAAAAAAAAATTACAGATCCAAACATACCATCAAAAAATTAAATTTAAAATAATTGAAAACATATTCTGCTTCCAGTTTAAATATGAAAATCTGCAAGACTAAGTGTTCACACTTACAAAAACATGACAATCTAAGTAATATATAAAATTATAGCTTTCCTTAAAATGAGAAAAAGTTGAAGACTCAAAGAAACCTAACTAAAATAAATTCCAGAAAGAGAAAAACTTGTCATATGAGAGCTTTGTTTGTAATTGCAGAACAGTGAGTAGATAACCCAAGGCCACTATGATAAAATTCTGTGAAAGCAAAAGAACTCAAGAGACCAGGTATCTGCTCTGGGGCAGGCCAGAAAAATTATAATCCCAGAGTCCAGACACCAAGTGAATCTACACCCACCAGCTACCTCTTACGCAGGTGTTTGCTAACTGTTCAGTGGAATATGCCAAAAGCTGCAGCATAGAATGGGAGTTGAGTGTCTCCATGTGTTATAGATAATCTATCCATCACAAGCAAGGTAACTATTCTCAGAATGCAACCAGGAAAAGCAAGAGAGCTGAGAAAAGTAGATGAGAGAAATTCCAGGCTTTCACTTGGAAAAAAGAAAAGAAATTGGAGATTGAAGCAGAAGTGCCAAGAGAAGGCATTCTAGAAGTTCACAGATTCCTGTCCTCTGAAGTCCAAAGGACTTTGAAGGCTGAAAAAGATAGTGAATAGGTGGAGGCACTAGATAGCAGAACCTACCCCAGTGACCCAAGCTCTAGCAAGTTTTCTAAAAAATACAGAGAAATCACCTACTGGTTGCACACTGCAGGTTTGGCTAAATTTAAATAGGGATGTCAAAACCCCTCAGCACTCAGTTCTCTAGCCTAGTGAAATGAAAGTTCTAATTTAACCATTAAATTATCCAGAGTAATAGAGAGGATCTCTTTCTACTTACGATATAGTGATCTACAAAGATTTCTGCTCTCAATCTAACAATGAAAGAAATAAGATAAAATATATAAGTATGTATTTTCTTGAATCCACCAGAGAGCTGAAGTCATAAGGCAACCAAGTAAACCATTATCATGAAGAAAGTTCAAATTATCATGTAAAATATCCTCAAATTTCTACTATAAAATCCCCATTGGCATGAAACTCATGTCTGTATTCTATCATTGTCCTTCTTAAGTCTGAAGCATTAGTCTTCTTCTGTCCTCAACCTCATAACACCATTCAGTTTATGTGAAAGGTTTTCAAAAGACATATTTGGACTCCAGTGACAAAACCAGTAAGGAAAATCAGTCTGTGGTAGATGGATTACTGAGGTGAAAGACAATAAAGAAGTCAGAAAATTATGGTTACTTCAGGACTCTAGAGAAAGAGAATATTAAGATTTTTGAGCAGAATTTTCTAATAAACTAGAACAGATATCCAGAGTTAATTAGATGTTATATATTGATAGACAATGCCTTCAAGGTCTGCCCATGTTGTTGCAAATTTCCTTCTTTATTATAACTAAAATTCATGAGTATATACATATATTCATTCCACAGTGGGCTTCTTTGGTGGCTCAGATGGTAAATAATCTGCCTGCAGTAAATGAGACCCAGGTTTGATCCCTTGGTTGGGAAGATCTCCTGGAGGATGAAGCAGCAACCCACTCCAGTACTCTTGCCAGAGAATCTCATGGACAGAAAAGACTGACAGGCAACAGTACGTGGGGTCACAAAGAGTCAGACATGACTGAACAACTAACACACTCATATTCAACAATGAGACTTTGCCTCATGCCTGTTAAAATGGCTATCATGAAAAAGTCAAGAGAACAAGTACTGGAAAGGATGCGGAAAAAATCTCACTATGGAAAACAATATGGAGGTTTCTTTAAAAATTATAAAAATAGAACTACCTTATAATAGAGTAATTCCACTTCAGGGACTATATCTGAAGGAAGCAAAAACATTATGTTATAAAGAGATGTCAGCAAACCCCGCCCCCCGCCCCACCACCACCATGTAATAACAGCATTATTTACAATAGCCAAGACATGGAAATGAACCAAGTGAGTGCTGAAGGATTAATGGAGTTCAGTTCAGTTCAGTCGCTCAGTCATGTCTGACTCTTTGTGACCCCATGGAGTTAGATATTTTTAATTAATGGAGTTAGATAATTAATGGAGATAGATATTTTTAGCTGACATGTTTTGAAGGTGAGTCAACTTGAAGAATTACTGCACTTTATTTTTTTATGTTGTATAATAATATAAAACCTCACAGCTGTCTTTAAATTTTTATTTTCTTCCTTAAAAAGTGACAATATATTGCCTTGATAGCACATTCTCATAAAAAGCTGTTGATGAAGCCTCTGGTGTTTAAAGGTTTTTTATTTTATCTAATATTTTCTATATTTAGAATAAATTGCAGATACTTACTCAGTTCAGTTCAGTTCAGTTGCTCAGTCATTTCCGACTCTTTGTGACCCCATGAATCGCAGCACACCAGGCCTCCCTGTCCATCACCAACCCCCAGAGTTCACCCAAACTCATGTCCATCGAGCTGATTCCATCCAGCCATCTCATCCTCTGTTGACCCCTTCTCCTCCTTCCTCCAATCCCTCCCAGCATCAGAGTCTTCTCCAATAAGTCAGCTCTTCGCATGAGGTGGCCAAAGTACTGGAGTTTCAGCTTTAGCATCAGTCCTTCCAAAGAACACTCAGGACTGATCTCCTTTAGGATGGACTGGTCGGATCTCCTTGCAGTCCAAAGGACTCTCAAGATTCTTCTCCAACATGACAGTTCAAAAGCGTCAATTCTTCAGCGCTCAGCTTTCTTCACAGTCCAACTCTCACATCCATACATGACCACTGGAAAAACCATAGCCTGGACTAGATGGACCTTTGTTGGCAAAGTAATATCTCTGCTTTTGAATATGCTATCTAGGTTGGTCATAACTTTCCTTCCCAGGAGTAAGCGTCTTTTAATTTCATGGCTGCAATCACCATCTGCAGTGATTTTGGAGCCCCAAAAAATAAAGTCTGACACTGTTTCCACTGTTTCCCCATCTATTTCCCATGAAGTGATGGGACCGGATGCCATGATCTTCCTTTTCTGAACGTTGAGCTTTAAGCCAAATTTTTCACTCTCCTTTTTCACTTTTATCAAGAGGCTTTTTAGTTCCTCTTCACTTTCTGCCATAAGGGTGGTGTCATCTGCATATCTGAGGTTATTGATATTTCTCCCAGCAATCTTGATTCCAGCTTGTGCTTCTTCCAGCCCAGCGTTTCTCATGATGTACTCTGCATATAAGTTAAATAAGCAGGGTGACAATATACAGCCTTGATGTACTCCTTTTCCTATTTGGAACCAGTCTGTTGTCCCATGTCCGATTCTAACTGTTGCTTCCTGACCTGCATATAATTTTCTCAAGAGGCAGGTCAGGTGGTCTGGTATTCCCATCTCTTGAAGAATTTCCCACAGTTTATTGTGATCCACACAGTCAAAGACTTTGGCATAGTCAATAAAGCAGAAATACTTACTAATACATTGAAATATGTTATGAAATTATTTCAATGCTTTCTTTTTACACTTACAGGAGAAACTGAGTTTTCAGTTCAAAATGAGCTACTACAGTATTATTCTACTATGCTAATCCATTAATGATGCACAATTTTTCTAATAAGCACCATTAATTAATATTAATGTCATTAAGTTTATACTGAAATTTTTGACTTAAATATATAACTTGACAAAAGGATCTAAAAGACAATAAACAACATTTATAGTTAAGATATATTAAATTGTTCTTTTATAAGTAATGTTTTGTAACAGATAATATGGATTTCATATATACTATTAGAAATCTCCAAAATAGATATCTAAGAAGATAATTACATTTTAAAAACTCTTTTTTAAATTAATTAATTAGTTTATTTTACTTTACAATATTGTATTGGTTTTGTCATACGTTGACTTGAATCCGCTATGAGTGTACATGTGTTCCCCATCCTGAACCCCCCCCCACCTCCCTCCCCATTCCAACCCTCTGGGTCATCCCAGTGCACCAGCCCCAAGCACCCTGTATCGTGCATCAAATCTGGACTGGCAATTCGTTTCATATATGATATTTCACATGTTTAAATGCCATTCTCTCATATCATCCCACCCTCTCCCTCTCCCACAGAGTCCAAAAGACTGTTCAATACATGTGTATCCCTTTTGCTGTCTCACATACAGGGTTATCATTATCTTCTTTCTAAATCCATATATATATATGTTAGTATACCAGGTTCAATCCCTGGGTCCAGAAGATCTCCTGGAGAAGGAAATGGCAACCCACTCCAGTGTTCTTGCCTGGAGAATCCCATGGATGGAGAAGCCTGGTAGGCTGCATTCCATGGGGTCACACAGAGTCGGTCATGACTGAAGCGACCTAGCAGCAGCAGCAGCAGCATACTATATTGGTGTTTTTCTTTCTGGCTTACTTCACTCTGTATAATAGGCTCCAGTTTCATCCACCTCATTAGAACTGATTCAAATGTACTCTTTTTAATGGCTGAGTAATATTCCATTGTGTATATGTACCATGACTTTCTTATCCATTCATCTGCTGATGGACATTAGGTTGCTTCCATGTCCTGGCTATTATAAACAGTGCTGTGATAAACATTGGGGTACACGTGTCTCTTTCAATTCTGGTTTCTTCAGCGTGTATACCCAGCAGTGGGATTGCTGGGTCATAAGGCAGTTCTATTTCCAATTTTTTAAGGAATCTCCACACTGTTCTCCATAGTGGCTGTACTAGTTTGCATTCCCACCAACAGTGTAAGAAGGTTCCCTTTTCTCCACACCCTCTCCAGCATTTATTGCTTGTAGACTTTTGGATTGCAGCCATTCTGACTGGTGTGAAATGGTACCTCATAGTGGTTTTGATTTGCATTTCTCTGATAATGAGTGATGTTGAGCATCTTTTCATGTGTTTGTTAGCCCTCTGTATGTCTTCTTTGGAGAAATGTCTGTTTAGTTCTTTGGCCCACTTTTTGAATGGTTCGTTTATTTTTCTGGAATTGAGCTGTCGGAGTTGCTTGTATATTTTTGAGATTAATGCTTTGTCCATTGCTTCGTTTGCTATTATTTTCTCCCATTCTGAAGGCTGTCTTTTCACCTTGCTTATAGTTTCCTTTGTTGTGCAGAAGGTTTTAAGTTTAATTAGGTCCCATTTGTTTATTTTTGCTTTTATTTCCAATATTCTTGGAGGTGGGTCATAGAGGATCCTGCTATGATTTATGTCAGAGAGTATTCTGCGTATGTTTTCTTCTAGGAGTTTTATAGTTTCTGGTCTTACGTTTAGATCTTTAATCCATTTTGAGTTTATTTTTGTATATGGTGTTAGAAAGTGTTCTAGTTTCATTCTTTTACAAGTGGTTGGCCAGTTTTCCCAGCACCACTTGTTAAAGAGATTGTCTTTAATCCATTGTATATTCTTGCCTCCTTTGTCAAAGATAAGGTGTCCATAGGTGCATGGATCTATTTTGTTCCATTGATCTATATTTCTGTCTTTGTGCCAGTACCATACTGTCTTGATGACTGTGGCTTTGTAGCAGAGACTGAAGGCAGGCAGGTTGATTCCTCTAGTTCCATTTTCTTTCTCAGGATTGCTTTGGCTATTCGAGGCTTTTTGTATTTCCATACAAATTGTGAAATTATTTGTTCTAGCTCTGTGAACAATACCGTTGGTAGCTTGATAGGGATTGCATTGAATCTATAGATTGCTTTGGGTAGTATACTCATTTTCACTATATTGATTCTTCCGATCCATGAACACGGTATATTTCTCCATCTATTAGTGTCCTCTTTGATTTCTTTCACCAGTGTTTTATAGTTTTCTATATATAGGTCTTTAGTTTCTTTAGGTAGATATATTCCTAAGTATTTTATTCTTTTTGTTGCAATGGTGAACGGAATTGTTTCCTTAATTTCTCTTTCTGTTTTCTCATTGTTAGTGTATAGGAATGCAAGGGATTTCTGTGTGTTAATTTTATGTCCTGCAACTTTCCTATATTCATTGATTAGCTCTAGTAATTTTCTGGTGGAGTTTTTAGGGTTTTCTATGTAGAGGATCATCTGCAAACAGTGAGAGTTTTACTTCTTCTTTTCCAATTTGGATTCCTTTTATTTCTTTTTCTGCTCTGATTGCTGTGGCCAAAACTTCCAAAACTATGTTGAATAGTAATGGTGAGAGTGGGCACCCTTTTCTTGTTCCTGACTTTAGGGGAAATGCTTTCAATTTTTCACCATTGAGGATAATGTTTGCTGAGGATTTGTCATATATAGCTTTTATTATGTTGAGGTATGTTACTTCTATTCCTGCTTTCTGAAGAGTTTTTATCATAAATGGATGTTGAATTTTGTCAAAGGCTTTCTCTGCATCTATTGAGATAACCATATGGTTTTTATTTTTCAGTTTGTTACTGTGGTGTATTACATTGATTGATTTGCAGATATTGAAGAATCCTTGCATCCCTGGGATAAAGCCCACTTGGTCATGATATATGATCTTTTTAATATGTTGTTGGATTCTGTTTGCCAGAATTTTGTTAAGGATTTTTGCAAATATGTTCATCAGTGATATTGGCCTATAGTTTTCTTTTTTTGTGGCATCTTTGCCAGGTTTTGGTATGGTGGTGTCATAGAATGAGTTTGGAAGTTTACCTTCCTCTGCAATTTTCTGGAAGAGTTTGAGCAGGATAGGTGTTAGCTCTTCTCTAAATTTTTGGTAGAATTCAGCTGTGAAGCCGTCTGGACCTGGGCTTCTGTTTGCTGGAAGATTTCTGATTACAGTTTCGATCTGTGCTTGTGATGGGCCTGTTAAGATTTTCTATTTCTTCCTGGTTCAATTTTGGAAAGTTGTACTTTTCTAAGAATTTGTCTATTTCTTCCAAGTTGTCCATTTTATTGGCATATGATTGCTGATAATAGTTTCTTATGATCCTTTGTATTTCTGTGTTGTCTGTTGTGATCTCTCCATTTTCATTTCTAATTTTATTGATTTGATTTTTCTCCCTTTGTTTCTTGATGAGTCTGGCTAATGGTTTGTCAATTTTATTTATCCTTTCAAAGAAGCAGCTTTTGGTTTTGTTGATTTTTGCTATGGTCTATTTTGTTCCTTTTGTGTTTATTTCTGCCCTAATTTTTAAGATTTCTTTCCTTCTACTAATCTGGGGGTTCATAACTTCCTCCTTTTCAAGTTGCTTTAGGTGTAGAGTTAGGTTATTTGTTGGACTTCTTTCTTGTTTCTTGAGGTAAGCCTGTATTGCTATGAACCTTCCCCTTAGTACTGCTTTCACAGTGTACCATAGGTTTGGTGTTGTGTTTTCATTTTCATTTGTTTCTGTGCATATTTTGATTTATTTTTTTATTTCTTCTGTGATTTGTTGGTTATTCAGCAGTGTTTTGTTCAGCCTCCATATGTTGAGATTTTTAACACTTTTTCTCCTGTAATTGACATTTAATCTTACTTCATTGTGGTCAGAAAAGATGCTTGGAATTATTTCAATTTTTTTGAAATTATCAAAGCTAGATTGATGGCCCAGGATGCGATCTATCCTGGAGAAGGTTCTGTGTGCACTTGAGAAAAAGGTGAAATTCATTGTTTTGGGGTGAAATGTCCTATAGATATCAATTAGGTCTAACTGGTCTATTGTATCATTTAAAGTTTGTGTTTCCTTGGTAATTTTCTCTTTAGTTGATCTATCCATAGGTGTGAAAGTGAAATCACTCAGTTGTGTCCAACTCTTTGTGACCCCGTGGACTGTAGCCCACCAGGCTCCTCCGTCCATGGGATTCTCCAGGCAAGAATACTGGAGTGGGTTGCCATTTCCTCCTCCAGGGGATCTTCCCGACCCAGGGATCGAACCCATGTCTCCCACATTGCAGGCAGATGCTTTAACCTCTGAGCCGCTGGGGAAGTATCTCCATAGGTGTGAGTGGGATATTAAAGTCTCCCACTATTATTGTGTTATTGTTAATTTCCCCTTTCATACTTGTTAGAATTTGTCTTACATATTGGGGTGCTCCTATGTTGGGTGCATATATATTTATGATTGTTATATCTTCTTTTTGAATTGTACCTTTGATCATTATGTAGTGTCCATCTTTGCCTCTTTTCACAGCCTTTGTTTTAAAGTCTATTTTATCTGATATGAGTATTGCTACTCCTGCTTTCTTTTGGTCTCTATTAGTGTGGAATATCTTTTTCCAGCCCTTAACTTTCAGTCTGTATGTGTCCCTTGTTTTGAGGTGGGTCTCTTGTAGACAACATATATAGGGGTCTTGTTTTTGTACCCGTTCAGCCAGTCTTTGTCTTTTAGTTGGGGCATTCAACCCACTTACGTTTAAGGTAATTATTGATAAGTATTATCCTGTTGCCATTTACTTTATTGTTTTGGGTTCGAATTTATACACCCTTTTTGTGTTTCCTGCCTAGAGAAGATCCTTTAGCACTTGTTGGAGAGTTGGTTTGGTGGTGCTGAATTCTCTCAGCTTTTGCTTGTCTGTAAAGATTTTGATTTCTTCTTCATATCTGAATGAGATCCTTGCTCAGTACAGTAATCTGGGCTGTAGGTTATTTTCTTTCATCACTTTAAGTATGTCCTGCCATTCCCTCCTGGCCTTAAGAGTTTCTATTGAAAGATCAGCTGTTATCCTTATGGGAATCCCCTTGTGTGTTATTTGCTGTTTTTCCCTTGCTGCTTTTAATATTTGTTCTTTGTCTTTGATCTTTGTTAATTTGATTAATATGTGTCTTGGGGTGTTTTGCCTTGGGTTTATCCTGTTTGGGACTATCTGGGTTTCTTGGACTTTGGTGATTATTTCCTTCCCCATTTTAGGAAAGTTTTCAACTATGATCTCCTCAAGTATTTTCTCGTGGTCTTTCTTTTTGTCTTCTTCTTCTGGGACTCTATGATTCGAATGTTGGGGCATTTAACATTGTCTCAGAGGTCTATGAGGGTGTCCTCATTTCTTTTAATTTGTTTTTCTTTTCTCCTCTCTGTTTCATTTATTTCTACCATTCTGTCTTCTACCTTTCTTATCCTATCTTCTGCCTCCGTTATTATACTGTTGGTTCCCTGCAGAATACTTTTGATCTCATGTATTGCATTATTCATTATATATTGACTTTTTTATTTTTCTAGGTCCTTGTTAAACCTTTCTTGAATTTTCTCAATCCTTGTCTCCAGGCTATTTATCTATAACTCCAATTTCTTTTCAAGATTTTGGATCATTTTCACTATCATTATTTGGAATTCTTTATCAGGTATATTCCCTATCCCTGCCTCTTTTGTTTGGTTTGGTGGGCATTTATCCTGCTCCGAGAGTTTCAGAAAAACATCTATTTCTGCTTTATTGACTATGCCAAAGACTTTGACTGTGTGGATCACAAGAAACTGTGGGAAATTCTTCAAGAGATGGGAATACCAGACCACCTGACCTGCCTCTTGAGAAACCTATATGCAGGTCAAGAAGCAACAGTTAGAACTGGACGGGGAAAAACAGACTGGTTCCAAATAGAAAAAGGAGTACGTCAAGGCTGTATATTGTTACCCTGCTTATTTAACTTATATGCAGAGTACATCATGAGAAATGCTGGGCTGGAAGAAGCACAAGCTGGAATCAAGATTGCTGGGACAAATATCCATAACCTCAGATATGCGGATGACATCACCCTTATGGCAGAAAGAGGAACTAAAAACCTTTTGATGAAAGTGAAAGAGGAGAGTGAAAAAGTTGGCGTAAAGCTCAACATTCAGAAAACGAAGATCATGGCATCTGGTCCAATCACTTTATGGGAAATAGATGGGGAAACAGTGGAAACAGTGTCAGACTTTATTTTTTGGGGCTCCAAAATCACTGCATTGGTGATTGCAGCATGAAATTAAAAGACACTTACTCCTTGGAAGGAAAGTTATGACCAACCTAGATAGCATATTCAAAAGCAAAGACATTACTTTGCCAACAAAGGTCCATCTAATCAAGGCTATGGTTTTTCCTGTGGTCATGTATGGATGTGAGAGTTGGACTGTGAAGAAGGCTGAGTGCCAAAGAATTGATGCTTTTGAACTGTGGTGTTGGAGAAGACTCTTGAGAGTTCCTTGGACTGAAAGGAGATCCAACCAGTCTATTCTAAAGGAGATCAGTCCTGGGTGTTCTTTGGAAAGAATGATGCTAAAGCTGAAACTCCAGTACTTTGGCCACCTCATGTGAAGAGCTGACTCATTGGAAAAGACTCTGATGCTGGGAGGGATTGGGGGGCAGGAGGAGAAGGGGACGACAGAGGATGAGATGGCTCAATGGCATCACCAACTCGAGGGACATGAGTTTGGGTGAACTCTGGGAGTTGGTGATGGACAGGGAGGCCTGGCGTGCTGCAATTCATGGGGTCACAAAGAGTCAGATACGACTGAGCAACTGAACTGCACTGAACTGAACTATCCTGTTCCTTTACCTGCTGGGTATTTCTTTGCCTTTTCATCGTGTTTATACTGCTGTGTTTGGGGTGGTTTTCTGTATTCTGGCAGTTGGTGGTTTCTCTTTATTGTGGAGGTTCCTCGTTGTGGGTGGGGTTGGACAAGTGGCTTGTCAAGGTTTTCTGGTTAGGGAAGCTTGTGTCAGTGTTCTGGTGGGTGGGGCTTGATTTATTCTTTTTGGAATGCAATGAAGTGTCCAGTAATAAGTTTTGAGATGTCAGTGGGTTTGGTGTGACTTTGGTCAGCCTGTATATTGAGGCTCAGGGTAATGTTCCTGTGTTGCTGGAGAATTTGTGTGGTACGTCTTGTTCTGGAGCTTGTTGGCCCTTGGGTGGTGCTTGGTTTCAGTGTAGGTATGGAGGCATTTGATAAGCTCCTATCAATTAATGTTCCCTGGATTCAGGAGTTCTCTGGTGTTCTCAGGATTTTGACTTAAGCCTCCTGCCTCTGGTTTTCAGTCTTATTCTTAACAGTAGCCTCAAGTCTTCTCCATCTATACAGCACTGATGATAAAACATCTAGGTTAATGATGAAAAATTTCTCCCTAGTGAGGGACTCCCAGAGAGGTACACAGAGGTACATGGAGAAGAGAAGAAGGAGAAGGGAGATAGACGTGACCAGGAGAAGAGGAGGAATCAAAAGGGGAGACAGCAAGTGAGCCAGTAATCACTTCCCTATGTGCTCTCCACAGTCTGGATCCCTCAGAGATGTTCACGGAGTTACACAGAGAAGAGAAGAGGGAGGAAGGAGACAGAGGTTGCCAGGAGGATAAAAGGGGGAATCAAAAGGAGAGAGACAGATCCAACCTGTAATCAGTTGCCTAAGTGTTCTCCACAGCCCAGAACACACAAAGAGATTCACCTAGTTGGGTAGAGAAGAAAAGAGGGAGAGAGGAGATAGAGGCAACCTGGTGGAGAGTTAAAAGAGGGAGAGAGCAATTAGGCCAGTGATCTCGCTCCCAAGTCAAAATAGGTACTGCTGATTGGGTTCTTAAAGGGACAAAGGTAATAACAAATACCAAAAAGCAAAGATTAAAAATCGTGAGTAGAGGTTCAGATCAGATCAAATCAGTCACTCAGTCATGTCCGACTTTTGCGACCCCATAAATCACAGCACGCCAGGCCTCCCTGTCCATCACCAACACCCGGAGTTCACTCAGACTCATGTCCATCGAGTCAGTGATGCCATCCAGCCATCTCATCCTCTGTCGTCCCCTTCTCCTCTTGCCCCCAATCCCTCCCAGCATCAGAGTCTTTTCCAATGAGTCAACTCTTCGCATGAGGTGGCCAAAGTACTGGAGTTTCAGCTTTAGCATCAGTCCTTCCAAAGAAATCCCAGGGCTGATCTTCAGAATGGACTGGTTGGATCTCCTTGCAGTCCAAGGGACTCTCAAGAGTCTTCTCCAACACCACAGTTCAAAAGCATAAATTCTTCAGTGCTCAGCCTTCTTCACAGTCCAATTCTCACATCCATACATGACCACAGGAAAAACCATAGCCTTGACTAGATGGACCTTTGTCGGCAAAGTAATGTCTTTGCTTTTGAATATGCTATCTAGGTTGGTCATAACTTTCCTTCCAAGGAGTAAGTGTCTTTTAATTTCATGGCTGCAGTCACCATCTGCAGTGATTTTGGAGCCTAGAAAAATAAAGTCTGACACTGTTTCCACTGTTTCCCCATCTATTTCCCATGAAGTGATGGGACCAGATACCATGATCTTCCTTTTCTGAATGTTGAGCTTTAAGCCAACTTTTTCACTCTCCACTTTCACTTTCATCAAGAGGCTTTTTAGTTCCTCTTCACTTTCTGCCATAAGGGTGATGTCATCTGCATGTCTGAGGTTATTAATATTTCTCCCGGCAATCTTGATTCCACCTTGTGCTTCTTCCAGCCCAGCGTTTCTCATGATGTACTCTGCATATAAGTTAAATAAACAGGGTGACAATATACAGCCTTGACGAACTCCTTTTCCTATTTGGAACCAGTCTGTTGTTCCATGTCCAGTTTTAACTGTTGCTTCCTGACCTGCATACAAATTTCTCAAGAGGCAGATCAGGTGGTCTGGTATTCCATCTCTTTCAGAATTTTCCACAGTTTATTGTGATCCACACAGTCGAAGACTTTGGCATAGTCAATAAAGCAGAAACAGATGCTCTTCTGGAACTCTCTTGCTTTTTCTATGATCCAGCGGATGTTGACAATTTGATGTCTGGTTCCTCTGCCTTTTCTAAAACCAGCCTGAACATCAGGAAGTTCACGGTTCACATATTCCTGAAGCCTGGCTTGAAGAATTTTGAGCATTACTTTACTAGCGTGTGAGATGAGTGCAATTGTGCGGTAGTTTGAGCATTCTTTGGCATTGCCTTTCTTTGGGACTGGAATGAAAACTGACCTTTTCCAGTCCTGTGGCCACTGCTGAATTTTCCAAATTTGCTGGCATACTGAGTGCAGCACTTTCACGGCATCATCTTTCAGAATTTGGAATAGCTCAACTGGAATTCCATCACCTCCACTAGCTTTGTTCGTAGTGATGCTTTCTAAGGCCCACTTGACTTCACATTCCAGGATGTCTGGCTCTAGGTCAGTGATCACACCATCGT
This sequence comes from Bos grunniens, assembly GCF_055505025.1. Classification (NCBI taxonomy): domain Eukaryota; kingdom Metazoa; phylum Chordata; class Mammalia; order Artiodactyla; family Bovidae; genus Bos; species Bos grunniens. The sequence continues at coordinate 25,885,373 of NC_141181.1, forward strand.
GAGTAGAGGTTAGATTCTCAAAAATATAATATTAAGAAACAAACAAACAAACAAGCAACAAACAAAAAAAAACTCCACAAAGTCACAGAAATTATAAAATATATATATATGAAATTTGCTTTAAAAATAGAGTCTTTCTTTTTTTTTGCAAGGTAATTGTAGGTTATAAAAATGAAAATTAAAGAAGTAATGAGAACTTAAAAATTAAAAAAATACAATTTTTTTAATTAAAAAGATGATAATAGTAAAAATATATCTAAGACTGTCTCTGGAGCTGTCACTGACAGTGTGGGGTCAATTCATTTTCAGATAGTTACTTCTCACGGACTATAGGCCCCTTTCTATGCAGTTGGTGCTAACTACAGGGTTTTAATCTACAGCACCTGTCACTTCAAAAGTAGTTTCCTCTGTTTATGTTAGCTTCTTCTGTTTGCTGGTCTCTTTGGTGTCTAATTTGCGCCCTGACACAAGGGGCATGGTGGTGGTCACTATTTTTTTAGGCTTGCTTGTTCAGTCGTGCTTTGGGGAGGGAGGAACACTGCAAACAAATGTCACTGGCGTGTGTTCACAGTGATTCAGCCACACTGGGTTTGCCCCCACTCAAGGCGTGTATGCTTTCCAGTCTACACTGCTCAGACTCTAGGTTGCTCTGCTGGGAACTGCCTCATGCGGGCCCTGGTTTGCATGCACTTCCCAGGTAAGCCGCTCGGGTTCATGTTCTCGGGTACTCAACAAAGGCGCAGAGTTGATTGGGCCTGCGTTTTGCGCCCATCCGAGGTCTGAGCAGCTCAGGTGACCAGGTCCTTGGCGTGCATAGTTGCCCCCTGTTCAAGACTGTGACTTATCCCCTCCCCCGTCCAGCCGCTCAGTTTTCTGGCTGTACAACAGGAGCGCCTTCTCTCTTCTGGGAAGCTGATCTCTGGCTGCAACCCTCCCGGTGGATGTCGACAGTCCAGAATCCCAAGAAATCTTGGTTAGCAACGAAGTCTGCTTGCAGTTTGGTATACGATGCCTCTCTGGGGCTGCAATTGCCCCCTTCCCGCTCTGGCTGCCCTTGCCTGCCTATCTCTGGCAGGGGATGGGCCGGTCCGCAGCTGGCTAGCTCTGCTTAGTCCTTTGTTCTGTGAGCATGCCTGGTGGTGGTTAGGGCTTTTTGGGGATTGTGGGACAGCTATCCCACTATCTGGGTTGCTATCTCAAGCTAGTTCCCTCAGATTCCCCTCAGGGCATTCAGATCTGGTCCTTATCCTAAGCAATACTGCCCGCTCCTCCCTGTCTCTCCCCTGCTTGCTAGTGGGGGATGCGAGTGTCTGGGCTGTTGCACCGCTGGGGGTTGGTGTCGAGCACATAATCTGTGGGTTTTAATTATTTATTTATTTTTCTTCCTGGTTATTTTGCCCTCTGAGATTCCAAGGCTCGCCACAGACCCGCTGGAGAGACTGTTTCCTGCTGTTTGGAAACTTCTTTCTTTTTTAAGACTCCCTTCCCAGGATGGATCTCCGTCCCTACCTCTTTTGTCTCTCTTTTTATCTTTTATATTTTGTCCTACTTCCTTTCGAAGACAATGGGCTGCTTTTCTGGGTGCCTGATGTCCTCTGCCAGCATTCAGAAGTTGTTCTGTGGAATTTGCTTGGTGCTCAAATGTTCTTTCGATGAATTTGTGGGGGAGAAAGTGGTCTCCCCGTCCTATTCCTCCACCATCTTAGCTAAAAACTCTTATCAGGAAAGAAAAATTTGATAAAACATTTAAAGTCACTTTTAAATGAAATTAAAAGCTCTTTATTTTCAGATTTGCACTTCTGATACAATAAATGTTCCTCAATTGTGAACTTGTATTAACAAACTAATTCACAATGTATTTGAACAATATGGCAGATAACCAGCTTGAAAATATCATTTGTGACTTCATCATTTGAGAAACCATTCAGGCAGGTTGAAATTCATAGGGTCTTTTTGACATTCACAGTCACCAAGTTTGTACCACTGATATCAGAGATACCTGATATCCTCTACTGTAGTGAGTCACCCATGAAGATTTGCTTCCCATCCTGCATATGGTTTCTATAACCTTTAAGTCATTCATGTATATGAAAATTAGCTATTAATTATCTTCACCTGGGACATCATTCTGATTCATATATAAATACAAAATAATGCATAAAGTATTTTGTGCATGCTTTTCATGTAAATAAAATTATCCAGGAATTAAGCCCTATATAAATTTAAGGAAGACTATTCTTAACTTTGTTGGCAGTGTTACCAAGATTATTCATTATTTAACATATGATCCCAGATCATACTGTTTGTGGTGTTTGAATTACCAGGAAAATATCTTTGTGTGTGTGCATGCTAAGTTGCTTCAGTCATGTCCTACTCTTTGTGATCCTATGGACTATATCCTGCCAGGCTCCTCTGTCTATGGAATTCTCTAAGCAAGAATACTGAAATGGATTTCCATGCCCTCCTCCAGGGGATCTTCCCAACCCAGGGACTGAACCCCTGTCTCTTATGTCTCCTGCATTGGCTGGTGGTTTCTTCACCACTAGTGCCACCTGAGAAGCCCAAAGATGCCTTTATTTGGCTGCATTTGTAACTTTTATGTTTAGAGTTAATCCACATATAGGTACAAGCACCTGACTACTTTATTATATTATTTATGTAGTTTAGTGCAGGCATTCATATATTGAAATATAACTCATCTCTTATTTATTTTTCTTTTATATCAAAATTATGCATCCTTCTGATTTAAAATGCTTGAATGTTCTTAGGTGATCTATGCATCTCATTTCAGTGTAATACATGGAATTCTAAATGTATTTATTGTAAAGAGGAAACAGGGGGTCTGAAAGTATTGAGAAATGATCCAGAAGTTGTTTTCATGCAATATGGAACTAGCACAAGCTCTAGGAAATATTATAAAGAGCAAATAAATGCTACTACATTGAACTTTCTGTCCTTTGATTTAAAAAATACATAAATAAGCATATAAACAGTTACTACACAAAATGCACCAGATCACTATTTTTAATTTCTTAGATTGACCTACAAGACTGACAAAACATGGCACGAAGAACTTTATATCTTTATTTTTCTTATACTCTACCAGCCATTCTAAGCCACTTGACCATATGACAGTCCCCCAAATTTTTCATAGTTCCTTGCTCACTCTGATTCTTGTTTCCTCTTCAAACAAATCTCTTCTTTCCATTCTCTGCATCCTTAAATCTTGCCCATCTTTCAATACTAACAACAAAATTAATTTTTTCTATGCAGAACTTTCCCATACCCACATTCAAAATCAACTCAAATCTCTTTTTAGACAAGAAACCAAGTTATTTTTACATCTGCTATTAAAATAATATTCTGTCATATAATAGCTTTATTATTTCATTCTTTCCTGCCAATCTGTAACTAGATCTGAAGAGTCAAAAAGTAAATAAACAGCAGGGTTGTCTAACTCTTGCTATTCAAACTGTAGGCTTCACACTGAGACCATTGATATTACCTGGCGTTCTGCTGGAATACAAACTCCATCCCAGACCCACTAAATCAGAAAATGTATTTTAACAAGACAATTGAGTTACATGTTTTCTTTTATAAAAAACTCGATTTTGTTTTAAGGTATAGCCAATTAGCAATGTTCTGATAGTTTCAGGTGAACAACAAAAGGACTCAGCCATACATATATATGTATCCATTCTCCCCCCAAATCTCCTCCCATCCAGGATGCTGCATGGGTTAAATGTTTTCACATTAACATTTGAGAAGAAGTATTCTAGTCTATTTTAATCAATTTGCAGGTAAAGACCTTTTGTCCATACAGAATTCATGGACATCTTTGGGACCACCAGTATCTTTTACATAGGCTTTAATACACAGTTATTAAATGGAAAGATATATTATGCAGTTAGAGTAGGAAAAATGGGTCCAAGATAGCAATCAGAGGATGTGGTGACTGAAAGGACCATGGGCAGGACAAACAAGGAAAGGGAAAGCTGGAGTGAGAATCTCTGGCAGGAAAACATGCCCAACATGCCCCCTGTCCTGACTGCTCTCCATACAAGCCCTATTTTGCATAGGGAATAGCCAACTAGGCTCCAGGGACCACTTAAGGATGGGAACAAAGGACATAAAAAGGGAAACCTAAAACGTGGAGGGACCACTTCCATGGGGGTTGGTTCGCTGTCACATCTCTGTGTACTGTATGCTATATGCTGCTTGCTTAATAATCCTGCCTGCTTGAACTGTCCTCGCCTATCATTTCAACTTTTTGCTATGACAAGAACAGAGGGGGAAAAAAACTGACCTGATAGGCGATTATAAAAGTTATCAATATCACTAACCTTTTTCAGTTGTGGAAAATGCTTTAAAATTGGCTGTATTCTTTCTTTATATTTTTTAATTTATATCTAATTTGCTTATTTAAATTTATGCTGTAGTAACAATTAGATAATCACAGTATTAGATTTTCCTTCCCCAAATTTTAATACATACTGGTTCAGTGTCATTTTAGTGCACTATTTGAATTTTCATTAAATTAATTAGAATAAATAATTTTTAGTAAATTCTAATTACTTCTTATATTTATGCAGGAAACATTATCTAGATTTAAACTTTTTCAATATCTAATTGTTTATACTAATACATTATAGAAAACATTAAATTTTACTGGTGAGGATTTTAAATAATATCATTAGATGGGCTATATATCTTTGAGAACTTTTTTTTACATTAAAAAACAAAAAGAATGATGAGACATGTTTTTTATGTTTAGTATTGTATAATATAATGATAACTTAAAATATTCACTAACAGATTTGCAATAGCTTGAACATAGGCAACTGAAAAGGTAATTTTTTGGTAATAATTTTTAATTAACATGGTGACAGCTTTTTGTGCAGGGTAATTTTGTTTTTTGGCAACTTACTGGGAGTAGGAAATTGAAAATTAAGTAGTGGCAGTAGAGCGTCAAGCACAGGGAAAGAAAATAACCTTAGTCTCATCTCTACTTTTTAAAAATAATTCTATTTAGTATCAAGAGAAGCTGAACGGCCACCAGTTTCACTTTAGCTTGTTAAAGATATCATGAAAATTCAACTATCAGTTTTAAGTAACACAGGAGGAGATCAATATATAATAACATAATGAAATCAAAATCATTATTTTTTAAAGTTATTTTGGCTTTAGAGATTTTGAGAGTGTGCTTTCCATCATGCAAATATACAAACACAAAACAAACAAAGAAAAAAAACTCCTCTTATTTGAAGCATGATTTTCTAAGCATTCTAATGCCTCAGAAAACTCTCTTCCAGAATTCCTTCTAGTAATGGTCTGAATCACCTTTTGAAACAAAAACAAGGCAAGAGTTACCAAAAAAAACCTGGACTAGCACTTATATTTTTGTAAAGCTTATCTGAGTCATACTATTTCGGGGGCAAGGAAGTAATTGTTTGAGGCTTAAAAGTCTCTAACTTTCTGCTATGAGGTTATAAAAAATGGTTATTCTAATGAATAAATATAAAACAAGTGTTTGCTGCTGCTGCTAAGTTGCTTCAGTCATGTCCGGCTCTGTGAGACCCCATAGACAGCAGCCCACCAGGCTCCCCAGTCCCTGATTTCTCCAGGCAAGAACACTGGAGTGGGTTGCCATTTCCTTCTCCAATGCATGAAAGTGAAAAGTCAAAGTGAAGTCGCTCAGTTGTGTCCTACTACTAGCGACCCCATGGACTGCATCGTACCAGGCTCCTCCGTCCATGGGATTTTCCAGGTAAGAGTACTGGAGTGGGGTGCCATTGACTTCTCCAAACAAGTGTTTGCTGCTGCTGCTGCTGCTAAGTCGCTTCAGTCGTGTCCGACTCTGTGCGACCCCATAGAGAGCAGACCACCAGGCTCCCCCGTCCCTGGGATTCTCCAGGCAAGAACACTGGAGTGGGTGGCCATTTCCTTCTCCAATGCATGAAAGTGAAAAGTGAAAGTGAAGCCGCTCCATCCTGTCGGACTCTTAGCGACCCCATGGACTGCAGACTACCAGGCTCTTCCGTCCATGGGATTTTCCAGGCAAGAGTACTGGAGTGGGGCGCCATTGCCTTCTCCAAACAAGTGTTTCAGTTCAGTTCAGTCGCTCAGTCGTGTCTGACTCTTTGTGACCCCATGAATCGCAGCACGCCAGGCCTCCAACTCACGGAGTTTACCCAGACTCACATCCATCGAATCAGTGATGCCATCCAGCCATCTCATCCTCTGTCGTCCCCTTCTCCTCCTTCCCCCAATCCCTCCCAGCGTCAGAGTCTTTTCCAATGAATCAACTCTTCCCATGAGGTGGCCAAAGTACTGGAGTTTCAGCTTTAGCATCAGTCCTTCCAAAGAAATCCCAGGGCTGCTCTTTAGAATGGACTGATTGGATCTCCTTGCAGCCCAAGGGACTCTCAAGAGTCTTCTCAAACACCACGGTTCAAAAGCATCAATTCTTTGGCGCTCAGCCTTCTTCACAGTCCAAATCTCACATCCATACATGACCACAGGAAAAACCATAGCCTTGACTAGATGGACCTTTGTCGGCAAAGTAATGTCTTTGCTTTTGAATATGCTATCTAGGTTGGTCATAACTTTCCTTCCAAGGAGTAAGTGTCTTTTAATTTCATGGCTGCAGTCACCATCTGCAGTGATTTTGGAGCCCTAAAAAATTGAAGTCTGACACTGTTTTCACTGTTTCCCCATCTATTTCCCATGAAGTGATGGGACCGGATGCCATGATCTTCCTTTTCTGAATGTTGAGCTTTACGCCAACTTTTTTACTCTCCTCTTTCACTTTCATCAAGAGGCTTTTTAGTCCCTCTTCACTTTCTGCCATAAGGGTGGTGTCATCTGCTTATCTGAGGTTATTGATATTTCTCCCAGCAATCTTGATTCCAGCTTGTGTTTCTTCCAGTCCAGCGTTTTCATGATGTACTCTGCATATAAGTTAAATAAGTAGGGTGACAATATACAGCCTTGACGAACTCCTTTTCCTATTTGGAACCAGTCTGTTGTTCCATGTCCAGTTCTAACTGTTGCTTCCTCACCTGCATATAAATTTCTCAAAAGGCAGGTCAGGTGGTCTGGTATTTTCATCTCTTTCAGAATTTTCCACAGTTTATGTGATCCACACAATCAAAGGCTTTGGCATAGTCAATAAAGCAGAAATAGATGTTTTTCTGGAACTCTCTTGCTTTTTCCTTGATCCAGTGGATATTGGCAATTTGATCTCTGGTTCCTCTGCCTTTTCTAAAACCAGCTTGAACATCTGGAAGTTCACGGTTCACATATTGCTGAAGCCTGGCTTGGAGAATTTTGAGCATTACTTTCCTAGTGTGTGAGATGAGTGCAATTGTGCGGTAGTTTGAGCATTCTTTGGCATTGCCTTTCTTTGGGACTGGAATGAAAACTGACCTTTTCCAGTCCTGTGGCCACTGCTGAGTTTTCCAAATTTGCTGGCATATTGAGTGCAACACTTTCACAGCATCATCTTTCAGGATTTGAAATAGCTCAACTGGAATTCCATCACCTCCACTAGCTTTGTTCGTAGTGATGCTTTCTAAGGCCCACTTGACTTCACATTCCAGGATGTCTGGCTCTAGGTCAGTGATCACACCATCGTGATTATCTGGGTCATCAAGATCTTTTTTATACAGTTCTTCTGTTTATTCTTGCCACGTCTTCTCAATATCTTCTGCTTCTGTTAGGTCCATACCATTTCTGTCCTTTATCGAGCCCATCTTTGCATGAAGTGTTCCCTTGGTATCTCTAATTTTCTTGAAGAGATTTCTAGTCTTTCCCATTCTGTTGTTTTCCTCTATTTCTTTGCACTGGTCGCTGAGGAAGCCTTTCTTATCTCTTCTTGCTATTCTTTGGAACTCTGCATTCAGACGCTTATATCTTTCCTTTTTTCCTTTGCTTTTCTCTTCTCTTCTTTTCACAGCTATTTGTAAGGCCTCCCCAGACAGCCATTTTGCTTTTTTGCATTTCTTTCCCATGGGGATGATCTTGATCCCTGTCTCCTGTACAGTGTCATGAACCTCATTCCATAGTTCATCAGGTACTCTATCTATCAGACCTAAGTACTAGTTGCTCAGATGTGTCAGACTCTTTGCAACCCCTTGGACTGTAGCCTATCAGGCTCCTGTGTCCATGGGATTTTCCAGGCAAGAGTATTTCTCCCTTCCACTGTATAATCTTAAGGGATTTGATTTAGGTCATACCTGAATGGCCTAGTGGTTTTCCCTACTTTCTTCAATTTAAGTCTGAATTTGGCAATAAGGAGTTCATGATCTGAGCCACAGTCAGCTCCCAGTCTTGTTTTTGCTGACTATGTTGAGCTTCTCCATCTTTGGCTGCAAAGAATATAATCAATCTGATTTCAGTGTTGACCATCTGTTGATGTCCATGTATAGAGTCTTCTCTTGTGTTGTTGGAAGAGGGTGTTTGTTATGATCAGTGCATTTTCCTGGTAAAACTCTATTAGTCTTTGCCCTGCTTTATTCCGTATTCCAAGGCCAAATTTGCCTGTTACTCCAGGTGTTTCTTGACTTCATGTTTAGTATTGCATAAATAAATACAAGATTTCGTTTAAAATGTACATAAACCAGATTGTAGTCATTTAATTGTTTGAAAGTATACCTATGCCAGTTTATAATAAAATATGAATTCCATTAATAAATTTACTTCAAAAATAGGCCACTACTTGTTATTTTCTGTTCACTCATAATATCCTAGCTATTACTGCTACATTACTCTTTCCAAATCATGGCTGAAGGCATGGCCACCAAATGATCTATAATACATACATAGTAGCTATAAAGTGCATGAACAAAATTAAAATTTGATAACTAGGTATTCATAGGACAGAAGTAAGCACTAGGTATCATTGAAAAGTATATTTCACAATTTAAATTCATTGACCTCATTATAATCAATATTCTGAGGTACATTATACTAAATACAGTGTAGAATAATTACTGAAGGTAAAGAATGGGGAGTCGGTTTTGCCAAATAATACTTTTTTTTTTCAGGGATTAATTAAATTTTCTCAATTTATAAAATCGAACCGTCACATTATGGATTTTAACCTCATAGAATAAAGAGCCCTTTATCATGTAAAGCTCTTGTCATGGTGCTTAGAAAACATAATTCACTCAGATGCTAGCTACTTTTTGTTATATTTTTAATTTATGGAAATTACCTTTTTAGTAATAACTGATTTTGAAAACAGCCTTGGTGGTCTTATATACATTAGAATTATTTTGTTTAGTAAATAACACAGGAACAAAATTTACATTGGGTTGAAAGATCTCATGACCATTCATAGTTGCTATGATTTGCAAGAAGTTTCTTTACAACTTACATTAATGGTTATAGTTAATTACAATGAGAAGATACAGACTTAAGTCTCCAAAGTGAAAGGTGAATGATGTAAATCCAAGAAAAACAAGGAACATGTATCTTATCTCAGTAGAGATAAGTGTCTAATCTCAGTAGAGTCACATGGAGGAATTTACTTCTGCTAACAATGATGTATGACAAATGTGGAGTACTGTCAACCAGAAAAGCTCACCTAAGCTCAAGGGTATTTATTGGGATCAATCATGCAGGCATGCAGCACAGCACAATGTGACTGACATTGGCTTCTCATACTCCAACAGTCCAGAGTAAAATAGGTGTGCACTCTAAATCACATTAACTCTCAGATCAAATTGCTACCTCTTGGACTAAAGCTTCAGGCATCTGAGTCCAATCACATTAAGCACAATATTCAAGGGCTTAGACCTCATTTCCCAGAAGTCATCCAACAGGCAGTCCTGAAGACAGGTTGTTCTACTCAGGTCTGCTGAGTTAATCCTTTACTGCACAACACCTTTCATCAGTTATCAAATCACTTTGATGGTTGTTTCAATCGTTGTGTTGAAACAATGGTTGTGTTCCCTTTCTGTCTCTTCTCCCTCTTACGATCCTCATGATTACATTGGGGATGCAGAGAAAACAAGCATAATTGCTGTATTTTAAAATTCTTAATTTAGTCATTTTTATGAAGTCTCTTTTGCCGCGCATGTGTGTGTGTGTGTGTGTGTGTGTGTGTGTGTTAGTCCCTAAGTCTTGTCTGACTCACTGCGACCCCATAGAGCCTGTATCCCACCAGGGTCCTCTGTCCATGGGATTCTCCAGGCAAGAACCTTGGATGGGTTGCCATTTCCTCCTCCAGAAGATTTCCCAACCCAACCCAGGGATCAAACTCAGGTCTCCTTCCTGCATTTCAGGCAGATTCTTTACCATCTGAGCCACCAGAGAAGCCCTCTCTTTTGCCATATAAGGTAATCTATTCACAAATTCTGGGTATAGGAATGTGGACTTTTCTGTAAAGCCATTATTTTGCATACCATAATATGTAAATCTCCTTTCTAAAAAATCCTGTATTTCTTTGGTTGAATCTTAATTCTTCCTATCTTGCCTTTTGAACCAATGTTTAATTTAAAACTGAAAGTTTCTTCAATTTTATTTTTTGCAAAATTTGATTCTAAATTTCTATCATTTCTCATTCTTAAGTTAACCAGTTCTCTTCTATATACTATTTTCTTATGCATTTATTCTAAACTCTTCATTGCATATATTTTATATATTTGTATTACATATAGAGTGTATACATATATACATGCAGATAACATTCTTGATAATGAGACTATTTCTTTTGAAAAAAGATTTTATACTCTCCTGGAGCTGGAGTTTTCATAACTCAAAAGAAACTTGGAAAGTGGTGATAAGTAAGTACTAGTTGCTCAGTCGTGTCCGACTCTGCGACCCCATGGACTATAGCCTATCAGGCTCCTGTGTCCATGGGATTTTCCAGGCAAGAGTGCTGGAGTGGATTGCCATTTCCTTCTCCAGGGGATCTTCCTGACCCAGAAATCGAACCCGGGTCTCCTGCATTGCAGGTGGACGCTTTACTGTCTGAGCCACCAGGAAAGTCTGTTATAAGTTCATGTTGAAACTGACAGGGCTCTATGAGGCTCCCAGGCACAGAGGTCTTTTTGTCCTCAATTTCTGCTAGGCAAGACTCTAGCTTTGATGACCTTCCCTGAATTCCAATGGGCAGATGTGAACAATTGCTAATCAAGAAAGGAGCAGGCAAGAAATCACCTGAGGCTGTATTAAAGGACTCAGAGAAACTCATCAAGATTAGACCACTAAGAATGCTGCATACACCCTAATCTTGTCAGCAAGCTCATCCTTGAACTATTGCTATAAAAGAAAAGAAAGTGGAGTCGCTCAGTCGTGTCTGACTCTTTGTGATCCCACAGACTGTAGTTTACCAGGTGCCTCCATCCATGGGATTTTCCAGGCAATAGTACTGGAGCAGATACCCATTTCCTTCACCAGGGGATCTTCTCGACCCAGGGATCGAACCCGGGTCCCCCGCATCGTAGACAGACGCTTTACTGTCTGAGCCACCAGGGAAGTCAAATTCCTCATCAAATCCTCCCAGATTGGGACACAAAGTTTTCCAGGGAAGGAGCTCACTGTGTTCCATCTTGCCTAGCAAAGCAATAAGCATCCTATTCTTTTCTGAAAAAAGTGTTAGTCGCTCAGTCCTGTCAGACTCTTTGCTAACTCATGACCACTGGCGGGCTACCCCAGGCTCCTCTGTCCATGGAATTCTTCAGGCAAGAATCCTTGAGTGCTTCGCCATTTCCTCCAGGGATCTTCCTGACCCAGGGCTTGAGCCTGGGTCTCCTGCATTGCAGATGAATTCTTTATCATCTCAGCCACCAGGGAAGCCTTATACACAGATTCTACTTGGCTCCAGTGCACAGAAGCTGAGATTTTGGCATCAATGTGATAGGCAGGAAGATGAGAGAAGAGTCCACTTTAGGTAGGTTGTCATGAAAGAATTCTGTGAGATCTGAGTGACTCAAAGGGACTCCATTCACACAATTCCATAGAGCCAACTCTTTTTTGGTGGAGAGGGATGCAGGCAAATCAACTGTTTTCACAAAGAGAGACTTTAGAGGTTTCATATCTGGCATAAAAGCAAAAGAACTATCCCTAGCTGAGGTTAGGGAGAAAGCACCCAAACTTAAAACAGATTTTGATGGCTACATGTGGGTGATACGATGCATTTGATAACCCAGGGTCCTTAGTTATAGAGTAAGTCTGTACCCATCTGCTATTTCTTTCCTATGTGTCTTTGTCTAAGAATATATCAGTGTGCTGAAAGTTCGGGACAGGTATGGAGGACTAAGGGGAGAGAGATATCATGGAGGCAAATGCATTCAGTGAATGTGCAAAAGCTCTCCCACCAAGGCTGATGAATCAGTGGTGAAAGAAAGAAATATCCCTGATGGTAAGAGACATCACTAGGAAAAGAAAACTGAGGGTAAGCCCTGAGAGAAATAACTCAGTAGCATCTCATTACTGGGCAGTGCTATGCTTAGTCTGATGAAGAGGCTGTGTTATCTTGACTTTAAAACATTTGAAATCAGTAGTAAGCTGAATCTAACTAAAACTGAAACAGAGATCAAAACCAGCTCAACTCGAGAGTAGACTGACTCAGTACACTTTCACCCTAATGGCATAACAAATATAGGTCCATACACGTGTTTGGGTTAAATATTGTTAATTTCAATTTCTATTATATGTTCTTTTGTACAAATGATCTGCCATATAATAAAAATATAATTAGAAAGAAGTAGAAATCTATGAACCATAATTAAGATAAAAGCAGCTAGTAGAGGAATATATATTGATGATATTTTGAAATGAACAAATAAGCTAACTTATATAAGCTAATAAATAAGCTAGCAAATGTAAGCTAACAAGATAATTTAGTGGAACAGAGAAAACTGATTTATCAATAGATACAGAATTTTAGCAGAAATCTAGAAACTCCAAGCAAGAGTCACATAGAAATCAAATATAAATTATAACGTATGTTGTTGGAAATGAAGAGGTCATTTGATGATCTGGCTATACCTGGAGAAAGAATAAGTGATCATGAAAACAGAATAATAGGTATCATCCAAAAACACAATGAGAAAAAAAAATTAAATTAAAATTGACCAAGATCTGTGAGATAATATCAAATATCTTAGCATACTACTCTATTTCAAGGACAGTAAAATGGGCAGAAGAAATACTTGAGGAAATAATGACAGAGACTGTTCTAAACTGATGGACGTCTATTCTCAGTTCCAGGGAGTTCAACACACCTTAAGTAAGATAAAAACAAAGAAAATCAGACTTAGGCATATCAAAGAAAACCTTTGAAAATCAAAGACAAAAGGAGAATCTTGAAAACAGATGTGAGGAGGGCATATCAAATTCAGAGAACAACAATAAAAAAAATAATGATATCTGATCTGAAACAGTAGAAGCTAGTGTCAGTGGAATCACACTTTCAAAAGGATAAAGGATTAACAAATGTAGACTTGTGTAACATGGGAGAATATCCCTCAAAAATAAAGATGAATTAAATATACTATTCATGTAAGCAAGAATTGAGAGGATTTATCTTTAGCAGATCCACATTCAAGAAAGGCATTGTGCACTCCAATTAATATAAAATTTATATATTGGTAAAAAAAAGTTATAATTAAAGTTACAAGGGGAATGGTATAACTATAATATGTGCAGAAAATGATTATAATAAAAACCAGAAAAATGTGAGGGAATTATGACATGGAAAGGAACCTGGGATCCTGGAGTTCTGTCAACACCATTTCTAGACTGCAAGTTGTGAAATGTATGTCTAGTTTATAATAATTATTAATATGGGCCTTATATTTCTGTATATTTCTTTACTATGGAGGCAAATACAGTCTTCACTGAGTGTACATAGCTCCTTAACCAAGGCTGAGCAATTGAAACATAGTGATCAGAAACATCCCTAGGCCCTGAAAGCTGAGTACATCTGGAGAGAAAACCTTCACTAGTTTACATATTATAATTCATAATAAAAATAAACATTTTATTTTTTAAGTGCCATAAAGGCCCATTATTTATAAAAACACTGTATCAATGATAATTTATCAATTTATCTATTTAGATAATATATCTTATTTCAAAGAAATTGAAGTAGCATAATAAAAGTCAGGAAAATAATATTTGTGTGTGTAGGCCTTTTATTTTATTTTTATTTTTTTTATTTTAGTTTTTTTACCGAAAAAGATGTAAGGGGAAAATGTCACTGACATGGTAGCTTTAAAAGAGATGTCACTGCCTTCTCAAAAAATTTTAAAACCAGCTATTACTACTAAAAATAGTGTACTGCTTCAAGCTGTTTGGTTTGCTTAAGAATTTCATATACATACCACAAACCTCTTCAGGAATTTGTGAAAAAATGAACTGCTGAAAGTAGCAGACAGGATGAACAAGACAAGTTGGCAAGATTATAGATATCCTCCAAGCTAGAAGATAGAATCTGGAGGCAAAAGGTGAACCATGAAGCAGATAGTCACATGTCATTTGGAATCAATTTTGTCTGTGTGGGTCCTGGGGAATTTGGAAGGAGCAGCACCAGGGAATTACACCATTCATGTCCAATGCCAGGAGCTACAGCAAGAGAAACCTGACATGATGCTAGAGTTATACCCTTAATGTGGCAAGTAGCATCAGCCAAAATGAGATTGTACACTGCCAGAAAGAGGGATATTTTGAGGATTTTCCCAGCAAAGGCAGTTTTAACAAAGAGAGAGAAAAAAAAAAAAAGACTGTTTCAGAGAAAAGATTAATTGCTTATACTACTCACCGCCTACCCAATTTCCTCAAAATTCACACTGTTTGACTAAAGACTGTGAAATAACATTACCAATAAAATCATTTTTTGATCATTTCTGTACCAAACGCAAGGTGCTGCAAAAAATGCAATTTTGTAACATTTGATATCTGTTGTGATAAAAATTCCATTTTTTAAAAAGAATGAACCATTTTTACACATTTTTCTTTCTAGATTAAGCTTGTGTGTGAGTGCTCAGTCACTTCAGCCATGTCTGACTCTTTGCTACACTACATACTGTAGCCCACCAGGCTCCTCTGTCCGTGGGATTTTTCAGGCAAGAATATTGAAGTGGGTTGCCTTTTTCCTTCTCCATGGAATATTCCTGACCCAGGGATCAAAGCCATGTCTCCTGCTTGGCAGGCAGATTCTTTACTGCTGAGACACCAGGGAAGCCCAGATTCAGCTTAGAATAAACATTTAAAGTTCCTTTAAAAAAAACTCTCTAGAATTTTAATTGGGGCAGCATTATATATAGTTCAATTGGGGGTAGAGCTATCATTTTAAAAACATTGAGTTTTCCTATACAGAAACATAGTATGCCTCACCATATTTTTGAAAACAAGTATCTGAGAAATCAGATTTTCAAAATATGAAAAAAGTCACATACTAATATACCTTCTTTAACATCCTCACCTAAATGTCAAAAAGACATCTCTAATGTAAATCTTCAAATTGGATTTGATTGAGGAGAAACACTGTCCTCAAGTTTCTTCCTGTACCAACACTTCTCATCAGTATATGGCACTTCCATTGTTTTCAGGAGTTTACTCTAATGCCCTTTATGTCACCCTTGATTTTTCCCTTTTCACAACACTGCTAACATCTAATGACCAGTGCCTTTAAACAGGCTTGACATATATCAAGTACTCAATAAATATTTGTTAAAGGAATAAATCCAGAATTCCTATAGCTTGTCCCTCAAGATTTATCCTAAATTCATCCTCTTTCTTTTAGATTTATTGTCTCTCTAAAGTCAGTTTGTATTCAAAGTACAGATTATGTCACAGAACTGCTTAAACCACAACCATAATATATTGTATTTTATTAGCTTTATATTTTGTTTTATCTGTGTGTGTGTATGTGAGTGTGTACTCAGTTGTGTCCGACTCTTTGCGACCCTGTGGACTGTAGTCCGCCAAGCTCCTCTGTCCATGGGATTTTCCAGGTTAGAATACTAGAGTAAGGGTTGCCATTTCCTTCTCCAGGGGATCTTCCTGACCCAGGGATCAAATCCACATCTCTTGCATCTCCTGCTTTGGTAGATGAATTTTTTTACTACTGTGCCATGGGAAACCCTTGTATTTTGTTAGCTTCTTTTAATATACATACTGCAATCATATAAGTCAAAATTAAATGTTAAAAATGCTAAATAATCAATATTGAGTCTTACCACATTTCTCCCCAGTTGTCTGTCCGCATGCCCTCCTGGATTGTCAATCTGTCCAAATTTGCTTTATGTATTTTCAAATAAACAACAGTAGAGATTCTGATACTTTCCCTGTGCTGTGCTCTGCTCAGTAGCTCAGTTGTATCCAACTCTTTGCCACCCTATAGACTGTAGCATGGAGAAGGCAATGGCACCCCACTCCAGTACTCTTGCCTGGAAAATCCCATGGACAGAGGAGCCTGGTAGGCTGCAGTCCATGGGGTCGCTGAGGGTTGGACACGACTGAGCGACTTCACTTTCACTTTTCACTTTTATGCATTGGAGAAGGAAATGGCAACCCACTCCAGTGTTCTTGCCTGGAGAATCCCAGGGACGGTGGAGCCTGGTGGGCTGCTGCCTATGGGGTCGCACAGAGTCGGACACAACTGAAGCGACTTAGCAGCAGCAGCAGACTGTAGCATGACAGGCTCCTCTGTCTATGAGATTCTCCAGGCAAGTGTACTGGAGTGGGTTGCCATGCCCTTCTCCAGATTCCTTCCCTATTTTCTGACAAATAAGTTTATATGTAGTTCACTGCCTTACTTTTCCTTTCCCTTCCAAAATATGTCAAAAGCATTTCTACTTCAGGACCTAGAGACATTAATCCACCCTTTTCTATAACATTTTCTATTGTTTGGACGTATAAAAATTTAATTAATTAAATTAAAATTTAATTAATTCATTCATTTAATTGTTAAAACTGGTAGTACAAACAAGGAGGTAATGAATAGCATTCATACAAGTATATCTGTATGAAAAATTCTTTGAAGAAAACTCTAAGGTTATATTCTTTTGCAACTTAGAGATTACATATATGGTGGCCCTTGAACTCAGGTGGGATTAGAGGCACCCACCTTCCAAGCAGTTGAAAATCTGCATACAACTTAGAGTCAACCATCCAGAGTACATCATGGGTTCCTGTGTCTCTGGAGTTCCAATCTGTGGATTCAACCAACCATAGACTGAGTGGTACTGCAGCATTTCTACTTAAAAAAAAAAAAAAAAATCCACATATAAGTAGATCGTATGGTTCAAATCCAAATTATTCAAAGGTTGACTGTATATGATATTGCTCTCCATAGGTGGTGTAGTAATCTGTATTCCTATCAAGCACAATACAGAATGTGCCTTCCCCCAAATCTCTTAAAAATGGATCTCCATCAACAAATTTTTTGCAAGTTGATTTTGACTATGTTTGTGTCAGTTTTCTCATTTCTATTCTCCAAGTCACTTCTGTATTTTCTTTGATGGATTCTCCCTGGTATCACTTTGAATTTCATCTTCCTTTATCTTATAATTTTATATTTTCCTTCAACTGTTATGTAGATCCTACAAACTCATGTATCATATGTTCTCTTATATCTTCTCTAACTTTTTATACTTCAACTCTGTGATTGCCCTTCATAAGACTGGTTGCAAACTTTAGTGTATGTGTGTGTGTCTGTTCATTAATTTGTGACAGAATATTTACTTACCACTAGCTCTCACTCCAGTACTTTGGCCTGGAAAATTCCATGGATGGAGGAGCCTGGTGGGCTGCAGTCCATGGGGTCGCTAGGAGTCAGACATGACTGAGCGACTTCAGTTTCACTTCACTTTCCTGCATTGGAGAAGGAAATGGCAACCCACTCCAGTGTTCTTGCCTGGAGAATCCCAGGGACGGTGGAGCCTGGTGGGCTGCTGTCTATGGGGTCACACAGAGTCGGACATGACTGAAGTGGCTTAGCAGTAGCCATAGCTCTGAAAAGTCTTTTCTATCTATATAATTATTTAACATTATGAAAATTTTGCTTCTCATCTCCAGAGTATTCTAATAAAAATAGTATAACAATGTACTAACATTTCTTATGTTATTATTCATTACTGAACATAATCATTTTTATTAGACTATTTGTTTCCAGAAATTTCTTGTTTTGGGTGAAAAGGTCAAAGCTTTTACTTATTCTTCTCACCTAGAGACAGATAGCTTCTTACAAATAAACCTTGTTTATGCCCTCTTTGTAAATCCATCTCCAGTGTTTCTTTGTACAAAGTTGAATCTAGAGGACTTTTGCTGCCAACCCTAAACTTCTTGGCTTTATCAAAAGCAACTACAAAATAAAATAACTTTAACTCCTGGTAAACACATTAAATTTAGGACATGCACTTTTCTGATGCTAAAAATAATTTTCTGCTGAGGTCCTTTGATATTTTCCACTCTCTTGCTTTCTGTCTTTCTGGGAACATGTTAAACCTGGTATAATGTATTAAAGTTACTTACCTGCTTATTAGAAAAAGATACACTGTTTGCCCCTCAGGATAATTCCTTTATCTGTGGGAAGTATATTTTTGTGGTGCATACTGGAATCTGCCACCTCTGGGCCAATAAAATAAACTTTACACTTATTTTTGCATGACATCTGCACAGACTCAAACTTTGCACGCTTGAATCTGTAAATCACATCTGACTCCAAGTTTCTGTAAAACATGGAGAATGTAATTTTTTAATTAGAAAGATTTACATAATTTCTAGAAGAAGAGGAGAAAGATAATAATCTACAGAACTGCTATGTCATACCTGAAGTCCCTAGTATACATTATGCATTCAACTATTCCTGTAAACATTTCTGTCAGTCACTTCTGAGTCACCCATAAATGTTAATAGTCATAATAGGCATTCAATGCAAATTTATATTTTTAATTGGATTCTTTTCCATGCTTTGCTATTTAGAATAATATCTGCTCTTGTCTTTCAGGAAATAGATTATATATTTATGTAATCTCTTTCCTTTCTGTGCTTTTATTAGAAATGGTTTAGAAATTTTATCAAATGCATTTCAGTATCTATTCATGTGAGCATATCATAGCTCATTTACTTTCTTGCATTCTTGGAATAAACCCTAATTTGTTATCATATATTTTGATACATTGTAATATTATAGCAGTGGCAAAGATTCTGAGAAAATGGTATTGCATGTACATCTTGCATCTGCATTGTCTTAGTTTGAGACATTTGAGAACTGGTTGCCAAGACAGGCTTAAATTTGCACAAGATTTATTGAATGAAATGCTTTATGAAGAATAAAGATGGTAGGTGCAAGAGTAGGCATGAGAAACCTTCACACCACAAGGAAGGTCTGATACTTGAGAACACATAGGAAGAACCTCTGTGTATATATAATTGGCTAATTAGAGAAGACCTGTTACTGAAGCAGTGAGCCCACGCTAGTACCCTCAGCTATGCCAATTCATTTGGTAGGAGCAGACTGGAGATTGGGGTTGAAAAGGGAACTGTGGCCTGTAGTAAAGTAGTAGTAGATTCAGAAGGGCCATATCTGGAGCTGTCAGTCTCCTATGTTCTCTGAGGCAGGACATATAAGCAGAGTATTTCATGAGTGATACACTCATCATTCAGCAAATCGTCTACCTTTGTGGCTCTGGGCTTAGAGAGCAGTTGGGTTGAAATAAAACTCTTGATGAGCTTTAGTGGGGAGAGCCATTGGAGCTTTTCTTCCCTGAGCGATATGCAAGAGCTGGGAGACCAGCACCAGAAAGCATCAGAGTCTTGGAATGCTGATTCCAGGAAGAGTTTGAGAAACAAAAATCTAAAAACTTCCATTTGTAAAATTGATATGAGACCTCTGGGAGAGTTCGTGCCTTTCTTTGCTTCTAATGTTGAGACAGAGCTAAAGGATTGATACAAGTTGACAAAAGCCTGAAGAAAGGAGGGTGTAATAACCAGGAAACAGGAAGCTTTCATTGTGGTCCGTTAGCAAGGTAGCATTTGGCTTCAGTGCTGCTTTATCAATGACCAACCATAGTCAAAATTTTGCCCTCTGTTAATTACCAGGCATGTAGCACATAATGTAGACCAACTGCCAATACTAACCATCAATGAAATATAAAAAATAATAATGAGGACACATATAAAGAGGCTCCTCCATAGGTAGAAGACATATGGCAAATACATCAATGAGTAAGCTAGAATTTAGAATTGCTGGAAGAAATAAATGGCACATTTGACAAAATCTTTAAGGGCTTCCCTGGTGGCTCAGATGGAAAAGAATCTGCCTGCAGTGCAGGAGACCTGGGTTCGATTTCTGTGTCAGGAAGATCCCCTTGTGAAGGAAATGGCTACCCATTCCAGTCTTCTTGCCTAGAGAATTCCATGGACAGAGGAGACTGGTGGGCTATAGCCACAAAGAGTCAGACATGACTGAATGACTAACACTTTCACTTAAGATGATTTGATCATAGTGCACATGCACATAATTCTGGAAACAAAATTTTTTCTTACTTTATTAATTTTACTTTATGTACATATATTTGAGTAATTCTTAATCTTTCTTTCATGACACAGTGTATTCATTGATCCATGCCTGTTTTTTTTTTAATGTATTAGTTTTTTTAGTCAGTTTTTTTTAACTCATTTATCTAAATGCAAAAAGCACCCACAAACCTACCACACAAATCAATGTGAGACCTTGATAATAACTTATGTAAATATATTGCTGCTCTTATTCCATCCACCTGGCTTCCTCTCAATGAAGTTAACATTTTTCTGAATGCAGTATTCATCATTCGATTATCTTCTTTCTACTTTTTAAAATAAAACTTTATTGTTTTAATGGGTTTCTCTGTTTTCTTTTCATTTCGTTGAGGGAGTGTGTAATTTCCTTGGCTCTGGCTCGCTGCAGCAAAAACTTGGAGAACAGATGTACGAATGTTACAGCTCCGTGTTACAGCTCAGTTTTATTTCGGAAGCAAAGGAACATACATCCTCAAGGCGTGAGGGCAGGCTGACCACCCAAAAGTCTGAAGAGAAGCCTCTGGCTCAATTTTGGCTCCTCTTTTTATTTTTTTTTTTTCTCCCCCTGAGTCTGTCCTATGTAAATTGTGCTAGCCAGGAGGGCTGTTTGTTTTACCTGAGGTTCTTACTCCAGTCCTCAGATCTTTCTTTGTTTTATTCATGGGCTTTCCCCTTCTTTATCTTTCAGCCACCGCCATTTTGGACTCCCTTTTCCTATTCTAGGACTTCCCTGGTGGCTCAGACGGTAAAGCGTCTGTCTACAATGCGGGAGACCCGGGTTCAAGCCCTGGTTGGGAAGATCCCCTGGAGAAGGAAATGACAACCCACTCCAGTACTATTGCCTGGAAAATCCCATGGACAGAGGAGCCTGCTAGACTACAGTCTATGGAGTCGCAGAGTCAGACACGACTGAGCGACTTCACTTTCACTTTCACTTTCTTATTCTACCTAACAATTTTAACTAAAAATGTTTACATGCACATAAATTTTAGTAAATATGGTCTTAAGTAAACATAGCAAATACTGGATGTAACATTTGTCTATTGGAAATTCACTATGTACTTCTTTGTATTAATATGATGAAAACTGCAGTTTGCAACAAATCCTTTCTAATTTTGTTAAACACAATGCAACAACCTTATTACTCTAAGTGAAGCTGAATTTGGCCTCGGTACCCCAATACCGAATCAAATTTTGGAGACAGTTTTGGATGAAGTAGAAAATAACTTTATTGCCTTGCCAAGGGCTTCCCAGGTGATGCTAGTGGTAAAGTACATACCTGCCAATTCAGGAGACATAAGATGTGCACGTTCGATCCTTGGGTCGGGAAGGTCACCTAGAAAAGGAAATGACAACCTACTTCAGTATTCTTGCCTGGAGAATCCCCTGGACGGAGGAGCTTGGTGGACTACAGTCCACAGGGTAGCAAAGAGTTGGACGTAACTGAAGCAACTTAGCACACACACCAAACAAAGGGGGTCACGGCAGACTAATGTCCTCAATCTATGTGCTCTGACCTGGAGGGGGTTGTTAGGAGTAAAGTAGAGTAAAGCAAAGTCTTTGTTCAAAGAGGGCGTGATCAGCTCATGGATATTCCTCTGATTGGTTGGTCACGAGGTAAGTTGGAGTCAGTAGCATCAGTTTATGATATCATTTCCGGTTCTGTTTGGGGTCTCCATGCTTATGAACAGCATACCATTATTTTTTTTCACCACGTGGGAGTTTCATTAAATGCAAAACAGCTCAAAGATATTGCTATGTATATCCCTTGAAGGGAAATTATGACTCCACCCCAAGGCTGCTCTATTGTTTCTTGACTGCTGCTGCTGCTGCTAAGTTGCTTCAGTTGTGTCTGACTCTGTGCGACCCCATAGACGGCAGCCCAACAGGCTCCTCCATCCCTTTCTTCAGGCAAGAACACTGGAGCCAGATGCCATTTCCTTCTCCAGTGCATGCAATGCATGCTAAGTCGCTTTAGTCGTGTCAGACTCTGTGCGACCCCATGGACAGCAGCCCACCAGGATCCTCTGTCCACGGGATTCTCTAGGCAAGAATACTGGAATGGGTTGCCATTTCCTTCTCCGGTTTCTTGACTATTCCTCCCTTATCTCAATATCCCCTCCCTTCCTTAATTAACATCTATTTGAACCTGCCCCTTGGAGTTCTGGGAAGGTTATGGAGCTTAATGAAGGCTATTTCCTCTAATCAAGAAATGGGGGGCACAGAAAGGCTTTTCTGCCCAGAAGCCCCACAGAGTTCTGTTCTGTGTCGTAAGTACCACACTTCCTATAACAATTCCTCCTGCAAAGGCCTAGGCAACATTAGTAAATGGTGCCATTTATTTGGCTCAGTTCCTATTCTTTATGGCTTTTGCTTCAGATTTTCTCCAGCGATGTCCAGCTTCAAACTTTAATACCTCTTTCCTCACTCAGTAAGAAAATCTCACTTCTGACTTCAGAAAGAAAATAAATTTGTTATATATGAGTCCTGATATAGCTATATCTTCTAAACTATTTTCCTTTCCTTTTCTCTTATTAGAGTTGTCTTCAATGAGTAAAATTTTGCTTTTTTTGTACTTTTGAAAACATTTCATCCATTATCCCAATATTATAACATTTCTTCCATGTATTCCAGAATATACAACTATACTCTGTAGTTTAACTATATTCAGTCATAACTTTACTCTTCTTTGGGCTTCCATTGTGGCTCAGCTGGTAAAGAATCTGCCTGCAATGCAGGAGACCTGGGATCAATCCCTGGGTTGGGAAAATCCCCTGAAGAAGGGAAAGGCTATCCACTCCAGTATTCTGGCCTGGAGAATTCCATGGACACAGTCCATGGGGTTGCAAAGAGTCCAACACCACTGAATGACTTTCACTTACTCTTCTTTACTGGTTGCTTCACAATGACCTAAATATATTCAGTTTTCCTTACATCTTTAAGATTCTGTTTCAACCCATGATTCTTGAGCCAGTCAACACATAGCTTTTGAGCTCTCTGTCATGTTTCCAAGAGATGGCTTTTATCTTCATGGAATCTATGCAGTAGGAAAAATCAACAGTAAAAATTAAAATTTGCAAATTTTATCTGTACAAAGTCCTCATAAAGAGAAATTATGGTGTTACAGTTACAGTTTCAGAGGAAAATTATCGGGGTTAGTGTACAGATAGTCTTCTATGAGAAGTGCATTCATTGTTAATTAAACTTGGATCAAATTAAGTAATCAAATGATAGACTCCGGAACTTCACCAGATTATACACCTGGAATAGAGTTATTACAATCAAAGCATAGACTTCGACAATGGAGTAAGGATATACATTACAAGGGAACCTAAGAGTTCAGGAATGATCTTTTTGTTACCACGCTGCCTTTGTCTCTAAGTCTTTAGACACCACCAGCATTAGGACAAAGCACCTCACCCTGAGGAAACTCAGAGTCAGCAGGAGATGGAGTGCTCACAATGGGCTGTGCATAGGTGCATTTTAGCTACACAGGCAGATTTAATCTTAAAATTCCCTGCCCAACCCCCAGGCACATCCAAATCCTGGTACAAACATAAATCCACTTACAAAACAATTACAAAACAATGCAGACAGACAGATACATCTTGTTCCCAAAGTACTTACAGACCCATAATTACAGGATGCCATTTTAGTTTGGCTTCAAAGAGAATGAGGAAGATAATCATGGTGCTAGAAATACAAACAAACCTCTAGACCAAGAAGCATGTGGACTATGCCAGCAACAAGGATGGAAAATGCTGCAGGAAATGAGGAGGCTGATTTGTTCTGGGGGAAGTTGAGAAAGAAGCAACTGTTAAAAGGGAGACAATTCTTCAGTTTTTTGAAACTCCTTTACAAAGATGTGCCAATATACTGGAGCATCTTTAAGCTACATTGGGCACTTACTGGAAGTTGATAAGTGATAAATTATTGCCCTAATAACCTTCAAGAAGAAATTGTACAGGTAAAAGTCAAACACTCTAAAAAAGTTAATCTTAATAGGGAACACTGGGTTCTGTCCAGCTCTTTTTGGAAAGAGATATTATGTTATCAATTCAATTTATGAGTCTAGAAAATATGAATGTAAAAAAAAAATGGTTGGAGGGTAATTTCTGAGGAAATGCAAGGTTGAGGAAAATAAAACATGAAATAAAAAAGTACCCAGAATGTGTTCCTTATTGTTTATTGACTATTTTAAGAATGTTAATATGCTCAAATATGTGACTTGGAATATTTGAATATTCCTATTCAAATGTGAATGCCTATTCCCAAACTCTTGAAAGATGTCCAACTTCTTAAATGTTGTCAAGCTTATGTGTTTTACACTATAATTTCTTTTTTAATTTGTTGTTATTTCCCAAATGAGATGTTAATAAAAACATTGAAAATGAGGCCAAGTCAGATCAAATACCTACTTTTCCCAAGGGCTAGAAATAATAGATGTCATGGTGGGGAGGCAGGTATATTGATAGCAAAGAAAGAGTGGCACTATGAAAATCATTAAGCTATAAAAAGAGCAAGTAGAATGCTCTTGCAAACTGCTTTTGTGTTCTAGTTAACTCCTGAGGATAAAAGGCTAATATGTATTTCTTTCAAGGGTTCAAATAGTTGTTAATTAGCTATTGGAGTATTTTTTAAATGAAAATCTAGTTTCATGAGTCATATTCTACCTCATGAAAAAAAAGGCATGGCATAAGATGACAATGATGACAAACTGGAGGAAACAGGTGTGGAAGAGGATGATGACATAGCAGAAGAGCATTATTTTCAATGTCAATATTTGGCTGAATATAAGCTGCAGTGCCTCTGGCTGTATATAGTGTAAAACAAGAGTATGCAGTGCAAAGGCCTAGACATAAACCTCAACTACTTACCATCTTGCATTGTTTAACTTACTAGTTTTTAAAGTTGGATATTGCATTTTAGAAAGAAATTTGTTATATTTAGAATTTTATAGCAACATTTTGTATAAGGTATACTGGATGCAAACTCTCACGTATTCATTTGCTACTCTACACTTTGGGTCTTATGAACTGCTTCTTCATATAGCAGCTGTGAAATGTATCAGAACGGTGACTGAAAGATATAGGTGTTTAGAACATTTTCGTAAGAGAGCAACTAAGGTAATTATCAAGTCAGCTTGCACAAGTGATTCTTTTGTTGCTTTGTATTAGAAATATCATCTCTTGTGTTCATTGAAAATGCCTTTTAAAAGTTGACCTTCATGTATGTATTTTACTTCATGTATGTAAAAATTTTACATATTTTAACTCATGTAACGAGTTAAAAATATCTCCCAAACTTATCATTGATATTAAAATTATGATTTCATCTGACAATTTTTGCATTCAGTTCAGTTCAGTGGCTCAGTCATGTCTGACTCTTTGCGACCCCATGAACTACAGCACGCCAGGCCTCCCTGTCCATCACCAACTCCCAGAGTCCACCCAAACCCATGTGCATTGAGTCAGTGATGCCATCCAGCCATCTCATCCTCTGTTGTCCCCTTCTCCTCCTGCCCTCAATCTTTCCCAGCATCAGGGTCTTTCCCAATGAGTCAGCTCTTTGCATCAGGTGGCCGAAGTATTGGAGTTTCAGCTTCAATATCAGTTGTGATTGTTAAATTAAAAGAAAATTACTAATATCAAGACAGTTTATCCCTAGACCCTTAGCAAAATTTTAACTTCATCTGAAAAAAAATTCTGGTTTTAAAGAGTATAATTATAGAATTATAATCATACACAGGAGCCCTGTTCACATTCGTTTGTTTTTTTTTTTTTCTCTTTGTTTAGAGCAGTTGCATCAACACTCAGTTGCATTGGAATCCCTTGGGATGCTCTTTAAATAAACCAATACCCGAGCTCCACCCCTAATAACCAGAAACAGAATCTGTGCATATGGAATCTAATGGTGTCTACTATCTCTTTGGATGATTTTGATGTGTGGGGGAGATAGAAAACCAGAGACAAAGAAAAGTGACATGCATTAATTCTTAAAAGAAAGTATTTTCTTTCAAATTCACTTGAAATCAAGTGAATTTTCCTTATGTAACTTTTCTCATTTACAAGGAGACTTATAAATCATTTTGGAAAACAGGTATGGCTGGGCCATGTTGCCATTACAAGATCATATAGTAAACCTTTATTTTAAATAAATGGAGAATTTAAGAACTGGATTCTTAAGACAGTATTTATTTATTGAAATAGCAGCTTTGCTACAGTGATATTGATTTAACAAAAGAAGTATTACTTTTTTCTTAATTGAAGAAATGTGTCATCCTAAAACTAGGTTGGAGCAAATGCTTAATTGACGTACAAATTTAAATAAACTCTACTTAATCTAAAACATATCTATCTTGTTTCTTTATTTAACATTTAATGTAACAAGCCAAAAAGTGTTTCAAAAAGTATTTCAAAAGATTTTTATAATGACGGTTCCCTACACAAAACTATATTAAGGAGAAAACATTTCATGTTTCCCATAATGTAATGGGGCATTTTATTATGTTTAAACAAAAGGGTTCTGGATAAATGAGATCTCCTGCTAAACAGAATCCTATTGAAAAAGCAGTAGAAACCTGTCAGTAATGCCCATGAGTCCTATAAAATGTTTTTATTTCTTTCATGGTAGGTTATGCTTCATCAGATTGCTTAATCCAGGCTGCAGTTCACGTCGCCATTCTGAAACAGCTCACTGATCAGTAATTTCACTTCTAGCTGTGGCATAACGACCACAAATGCAGGTTCTTCTGGGCACTGGGATTTGTTTTGCATAAATCAAATTTAAAAAATCATTTCCAAATGAGATTAATTTACGATGGGAAAATGATTTTTCAAAGAGATATGAAACTAGGTTTGGAGTGTTTTTCTAGGTATAAGATCAAAATTGTCACTTGGTGGTTAGGGATTTCACTGAGGGCGGGGGTGGGGGCGGGAAATGACACTGTAGGAGAAATCAGGTGCTTTCCACTTTGACTTTAATACTTCTTTAAAATGACATTAGAAGAGAGCATGACACATTACAGATTTACTGAATTTTTCAGTTGTGCTTTAGGAGACTTGCATTTCTTTTCCATTAGGGTGAGTGGCTTAGCACAGTAAGATATAACTGAGTCTGCCCTCAAAAAGGTATTAGAACAAAAGTGGAGAAGGAAGGGGTATTATCTTCTAGAAGATTATTGCCATTCTCTTTTCTAGGATAAGAGTTTTTCGTTGGACTTAGTTTTCATACACTTTTGATGAGAAGTCTGTGTGTGTGTTGAAACGTTTTGGTTATTTTTGTCACAGCAAGAAGATTTAAATGTTCACATATAGAATAATTCTAGAGTCTGTAAAATGTTGTTTGGCTTTAAGATTATATTCTTTAAAAAGTTTTTAGTCTTTTACTAAATGGCACATATTGTTTATACAGGGGATTCAGGTATTTTCTAAAGTAGCTGTAAAATAATAAAGTGATGAGTAATTTTTGATTAGTTTTTTTCTTTAATGATCGCTATTTCTAATGTCGGGGAAGGCAACTCTTCTATACATTTCTCAGTAGATTTCTTAGATAACTTCTAAATTTATAAAAAACTCAGGTTTCTAAATTTCTGCCATGGATAAAAATAGTCACTTTTGAAAGATCATGACTTAAAAAATGTATGCTGCTGCTGCTAAGTCCCTTCAGTCGTGTCCGACTCTGTGCGACCCCATAGACGGCAGCCCACTAGGCTCCTCTGTCCCTGGGATTCTCCAGGCAAGAACACTGGAGCGGGTTGCCATTTCCTTCTCCAATGAATGAAAGTGAAAAGTGAAAGGGAAGTCGCTCAGTCGTGCCCGACTCTTAGCGACCCCATGGACTGCAGCCTACCAGGCTTCTCCGTCCATGGGATTTTCCAGGCAAGAGTACTGGAGTGGGGTGCCATTGCCTTCTCCTTAAAAAATGTATAAAGCTATGCAAATATTGTGGCTGAGAGTTAAACAGCCAGAGTACAGCTAAGATTGATTTATTTTATTTTTTGAGAATATTTAGCAGATACTTTAAAGTTAAAAGGCAAAATAGCAAAAGACTGATAGGTCATAAAATTAGACAATTTTTCCCCTCAGGTGTCAAAATTCCAGTCTGTGTAGATTCTAGGGCATTAAATATTCTATTTTTCTCTTGGTTACCTGACAGCCCTTTTCTGCTCCACTCCCTGTTCTATGAAAAACTCACCACTCTTGATTCAATCTTTCTTTTGAGGAGAAGAGTCACTTATAAAACTTTTGGTCCTAGAATCTGAAAGGTTAATTATTTTGTACTATGTGATTGATATATGTTATACTTCATTTATTAGAAGGCTAAAATTTCCCAGGTATTAGATGCTAAATTTGAAAAGAATACTAGGCAAAGATAGAATGAATTTCTCAATGTATTAATGTCATTTTTCTTACAAGAACTTTAGCACAATCATTGTATATGCCACAAATAAGAGTAGGTCTTACTGATTTACATAAAAAAAATCAAAACTGTGAGTGTGTGTGAATTACTTCAAATGATGGCTAAAGTTTGTCAGGATTTAAAATTTTTGATCAAATAAAAAATTATTTTCCTACTTGTATTTTAAATGTAAACTTAGTTTTCTTCATAAAGCAAGCCAGAAATATTTTGCTAGAAAATGACTAGCTTTAATGGGCTCAAAGGTATTCTAATACTCTCTAGCTATCTTAAAAGAATATATGAGAATAAAATGCACTATACTTATGTGTAAAGGCGTTTTTTTTACTTCTTTGGAAACAAAATAAATTAATAGAAGGTGAGTTTTGCTCTTCTTACTAATTTTTATACTTTAAATGTCTTTATATTTTTTCCCTTGCTTCTGTGCTTCTCAAATAAAGGTCAAAAGAATCATTCATAGCTCTGCTTAATAATCAATATATCACAAGTGGATTAAATTCAATTAATAAAAACAAAATCAGTTCAGTTCAGTTCAGTCGCTCAGTCATGTCCAACTCTTTGCGATCCCATGAAATGCAGCATGCCAGGCCTCCCTGTCCATTACCAACTCTCAGAGTTTACCCAAACTCATATCCATCGAGTTGGTGCTGCCATCCAACCATCTCATCCTCTATCGTCCCTTTCTCCTCCTGTCCCCAATCCCTCCCAGCATCAGGGTCTTTTCAAATGAGTCAACTCTTTGCATGAGGTGGTCAAAGTATTGGAGTTTCAGCTTCAGCATCAGTCCTTCCCATGAACACCCAGGACTGATCTTCTTTAGGGTGGACTGGTTGGATCTCCTTGCAGTCCAAGGGACTCTCAAGAGTCTTCTTCAACACCACAGTTTAAAAGCATCAGTTCTTCAGCCTCAGCTTTCTTCACAGTCCAAATCTCACATCCATACATGACCACAGGAAAAACCATAGCTTTGACTAAACGGACCTTGTGGGCAAAATAATGTCTCTGCTTTTGAATATGCTATCTAGGTTGGTCATAACTTTTCTTCCAAGGAGTAAGTGTCTTTTAATTTCATGGCTGCAGTCACCATCTGCAGTGATTTTGGAGCCCAGAAAAATAAAGTCTGACACTGTTTCCACTGTTTCCCCATCTATTTCCCATGAAGTGATGGGACCAGATGCCATGATCTTCCTTTTCTGAATGTTGAGTTTTAAGCCAACTTTTTCACTCTCCTCTTTCACTTTCATCAAGAGGCTTTTTAGTTCCTCTTCATTTTCTGCCATAAGGGTGGTGTCATCTGCATATCTGAGCTTATTGATATTTCTCCCAGCAATCTTGATTCCAGCTTGTGTTTCTTCCAGTCCAGCGTTTCTCATGATGTACTCTGCATATAAGTTAAACAAAATAGAATCAGATAATATTCATAACAATTTAAGTAAAAAGAACTCATATCATTGACAATTCTGTCACATTAACATCCAATTTACTTCCATATAATGCCTGTTTTAAGAAAGATATTTGGTTTACTTTGTTATGCCTCTTTTATGAGGCCAAATATATTCATATTTGTAGGCTAGAGACTCATATAATGCAATTCATTTATGTTTTTATCCAAGTCTTAAAACCAAGTTTTGAGGATATTGTCTTGATTCCTAAAATACTCCAACATTTCTTCAGGTTAAAAACAACACACTTCACTTTACAAATTTTCCCATTTGCCAGATCAGTCACATGGAAGGCAGGGGAAGGAAGAGGAAATGTCTGAGGGTATCATTTTTGTCTCTGCCACACTTAGTGTATATGAAATTCACATTGATGATGTACTCAAAGAGACAGGTGTTAAAATGAACTGAGAGATTGGGATTGACATATACATTACCATGTGTAAAACAGATAGCTAGTGGGAACCTGCTGTATAGCATGGGGAGCTCAGCCTGGTGTCTGTGATAACCTAGATGGGTAGGATTGGGAGAGGGGGTGGTCAAAGAGGGAAGGGATATATGTATAATTATAACTGATATGATATAAAATAGTCACATCTAAAATTTACTTTTAGTGATTTTTCTCTGAATTACAATTAATACAATGAATTTGTATTTTATTTGTAAAGTTACAGAAAAGCATCAAGATTTTTTTTTGACTACTTTGGTGT
Organism: Bos grunniens; assembly: GCF_055505025.1. NCBI lineage: Eukaryota > Metazoa > Chordata > Mammalia > Artiodactyla > Bovidae > Bos > Bos grunniens. The sequence continues at coordinate 25,916,457 of NC_141181.1, forward strand.
CTCCATTTTTAGTCTTAAATCTATAGATACATGGCAACATTAGAGAAATAGGGACAGAAAGGAAGAAAAAACACACATGAGAAATTAAAAAATCCATCTAACAAAGGTTAAATGAATTTCTATCACTACTGAACTGTTAGTTTAGTAACTAATGACTAAATAATGTTCATGTAAGAAGCAAATAGATAAAAAAATAAAGGGCTACAATTAAAAGCAATGGTTAATATACTTTGAAATATAGTGATCATATAATTAACTTATTTGGTTCTTTTAATGTCATCTTAAAATATATAACCTGCCTCATGAGGTCAGCAATCACAAAAGAATATCATGCTTTGGATTGTTACTTCATTAAACATATCTTCTGTCTCTCTGAATCCATCACTGATGTAAATTTCAAATAGTCTATGTGTCACAGAGATAATACTGTGTATTCACCATGTTTTCCTCTTCTTGGGTATAGAGCAGGGTGACATTCTCTAGCATTCCATGTGACCAATATAGCAAATGGAATAAAATCACACTTGAACAACAGATGTGCTTCGTACAGATCTCTTATCTCTGCACCAGTGAACACAGATCATCTTTTAAATTGTCAGAGGATTCATACAGTGCCCTGAATCTCTGAGAGAATCCCGTGAAGTAGAATGGCACCTCCTGCATCCACCCATCCAGCAGAATGGAATATATGGAATGAGTGATAAATACATTTTTCCTGCATTGGGTCAATGAGCTTTAAGATTTAATTGGTCATCAGAGCACAAACTAGGCTATCTAACTTATACAGCATGTAGCCCAAACATATTCCTCAAATTAAGTTAAAAAGCCAACTAATAGCCTTTCTGTTATACTGTAAAATAGAAAAAAATCACCAAATCTGAGTGTGTTAATGTCAGTTCCTCAATTGTAACAAATATGTCACTCTGGTGGGAGATGTTGATAATGGAAAAGATAATTCAATATTGGAGACGTTAGTAAATGGGAAATCTCTGTCTTCCATTCAATTCTTCTCTGAACCTACAGCTTATCTAAAAAATAAAGCAGTAGAAAGACTATTTTAATAACCTTTAAATTAAAAAATTTAATTTATTCAAATAATCTTTAAATAAAAATTTAAATTAAAAAATTTAATAATCTTTACAAATAAAACTTATAGAAAAGATTTATTAAGGTTCATAAATTTTAAATTTAGGGAATATCATTTATAATATTTTTAATTGCTTTTTAATTGTTAATGATAATTATTGATTTATTCCTAATTTTACGAGCTATACATGTTTATTGCTAACAACTAGAAATACATAAAAGCATAAAGTAAAAAATAAAAGTTCCCCATAGTCCCCAATCCCCAGAAAAGAATCACTATTGGCATTTTGATTTCAATTGATTTTTATACTTACTAAGTCATTTTAAAATTTCTATGTTATTAAATATTCTAATAAAATACAAAATTTACCCTTACATAGTTTTAAAAATTATATTGATGTATTAAAATTTCCTGATGGATATTTAACTTTATTAAAATTTCTTGCTGTTTACAAAATGCCAAAATTAAGTAGTGTATATCCTGTGAACACATGTCATTATATTTATAGTAAGAGTGATTATTATAAAATTTAAGAAGCAGTTTAAATACTTAACTACACTGTTCTCTTAGGCAAATATGCTCATTATGTAGGTTGTTTTCCTGATTAATTATAATACAGTCATGCATCAATAATATGCAACTAGTCTATTTTTATTTTTTGAGAAATATCATATGTCTCACATTTTTTACTATTAATTCCATATTACCATTAATAGCATTTGCATTAATCAAATGTGACTTCTAAGTAATGTCTACTTGTCACTAACAACACCCAAAAATATATCACTAACTGTTCTATTTTACAGTGGCTACATAAATCATGAATGGTGTTGTTTTTCAGTATTATTTTCAAAGCAGATCCATTTCAGATAAAACATCTTTAATTAATAAAATCTATAAAGAACTCGATACAAACACCCAAGTAAAGAACATATTTAATCCACTTACTCAAAAGTCAATCTCCAAAAAAAAAATAAAACAGAGAAAATCCTCAGTGACATCACCAATCCTGGCAAACTCTGAGGCATGATTGTCAGATACTGTGAAATGTAGGAGGAAGTAAAAGTAGTTGATAAAAATTGGCATCTGGTTCTTCAAAATCTGAGAGCAGAGATTTTTCTAAACACAGATTTTTATAATACTGATAAGCCATTCCAAATGATCTTTTGATTAGAGTGATGATATCCAGAAGGAATAAACTAAGAATTTATTGTAGAGATCATATTCAACAGGCTGAAGAGGCATGGGGTTTAGTTGCTGTTTTATTATCACCCACCCAAGCTCTTAGCAAAGGCAAACTATTTGATGAGAAGCGGGGAGAGGCAGGAAGCAGTGTAATCGTAAAGCACTGACTTTGAATGGGCTTGCTTTCAGCCACCACATCATTTTGAATGCTGTTGAAAATAAAGGGAGGACAAATCCTTCCAAGCCACACAAAACTTGTAGTTTTGTCTAAAGTGTGCTTAAGATTGAAGTTGAAAGCTAAAACTAAAACACAAATAAAAAAGCTCAAAGTTTATAAATCCTGTTTATCCCTAAAACAAGGAAATGTGTGCATGCTCAGTCATGTCCAAGTCTTTGTGACCCCATGGACTGAAGTCATCCAGGCTCCTCTGTCCATGGGATTTTCCAGGCAAGAATACTGGAGTGGGCAGCCATTTCCTACTTCAGGGTATCTTCCCAACCCACTGATCAAACCCACGGTCTCTTGCCTCTCCTGCATTGACAGATGGATTCTTTATCACTGCATCACCTGGGGAGCCCATCCAAAACAAGGAGTTCTTTATAAATGCAATTGCACAATGCAAAAAGTGCAATAACCACAAAGGAAGCTCATGGTGCTTATTACGGGTTCAGTTGTGTTCCCTGAATAGATGTACCAGACTCCTCTGTCCATGGGGATTCTCCAGGCAAGAATACTGAAGTGGGTTGTCATGGCCTCCTGCAGGGTGTCTTCCCAACCGAGGGATTGAACCCACTTCTCCCACACTGCAGCTGATTCTTTACCATCTAAGCCACCAGGGAAGCCCCCTCATCTCTGAAATGTGACCTTATTTGGAAATAGGATCATTAAAATATAATTAGTTATGAGGAGGTCATACTGAGATAACATGGCCCTTAACCCAATATGTCTGGTGTCCTTAGGAGTAAGTTCAGTTCAGATCAGTCGCTCAGTCGTGTCCGACTCTTTGCAACCCCATGAATCGCAGCACACCAGGCCTCCCTGTCCATCACCAACTCCCGGAGTTCACTCAGACTCATGTCCATTGAGTCAGTGATGCCATCCAGCCATCTCATCCTCTGTCATCCCCTGCTCCTCCTGCCCCCAATCCCTCCCAGCATCAGAGTCTTTTCCTATGAGTCAACTCTTGGCTTGAGGTGGCCAAAGTACTGGACTTTCAGCTTTAGCATCATTCCTTCCAAGAAATCCCAGGGCTGATCTTCAGAATGGACTGATTGGATCTCCTTGAAGTCCAAGGGACTCTCAAGAGTCTTCTCCAAAACCACAGTTCAAAGGCATCGATTCTTCGGCACTCAGCTTTCTTCATAGTCCAACTCTCACATCCATACATGACCACTGGAAAAACCATAGCCTTGACTAGACAGACCTTTGTTGGCAAAGTCATGTTGCTATCTAGGTTGGTCATAACTTTCCTTCCTATGAGTAAGCGTCTTTTAATTTCATGGCTGCAGTCACCATCTGCAGTAATTTTGGAGCCCCCAAAAATAAAGTCTGACACTGTTTCTACTGTTTCCCCATCTATTTCCCATGAAGTGATGGGACAAGATGCCATGATCTTTGTTTTCTGAATGTTGAGCTTTAAGCCAACTTTTTCACTCTCCTCTTTCACCTTCATCAAGAGGCTTTTTAGTTTCTCTTCATTTTCTGCCATAAGGGTGGTGTCATCTACATATGTGAGGTTATTGATATTTCTCCCAGCAATCCTGATTCCAGCTTGTGCTTCTTCCAGCCCAGCGTTTCTCATGATGTACTCTGCATAGAAGTTAAATAAGCAGGGTGACAATATACAGCCTTGACGTACTCCTTTTCCTATTTGGAACCAGTCTGTTGTTCCATGTCCAGTTCTCAAAAGGCAGGTCAGGTGGTCTGGTATTTGCATCTCTTTCAGAATTTTCCAAAGTTTATTGTGATCCACACAGTCAAAGGCTTTGGCATAGTCAATAAAGCAGAAATATATGTTTTTCTGGAACTCTCTTGCTTTTTCCATGATCCAGCGGATGTTGGCAATTTGGTCTCTGGTTCCTCTGCCTTTTATAAAACCAGCTTGAACATCTGGAAGTTCACGGTTCAGATTGAACTGTTCAGATATTCAGATATTCAGATATCACGGTTCAGATATTGCTGAAGCCTGGCTTGGAGAATTTTGAGCATTACTTTACTAGCATGTGAAATGAGTGCAATTGTGCGGTAGTTTGAGCCTTCTTTGGCATTGCCTTTCTTTGGGATTGGAATGAAAACTGACCTTTTCCAGTCCTGTGGCCACTGCTGAGTTTTCCAAATTTGCTGGCATATTGAGTGCAGCACTGTCACACCGGAGTAAAGTGACCTGAAAACCCAGAAACACCAGAGGTTCCACCATATGATGACAAGGGCAGAGACTGAAGTGAAAGTGAAAGTTGCTCAGTCGTGTCTGACTCTTTGTGATCCCATGGACTATTCTCCAAGCCAGAATACTGGAGTGGGTAACTTTCTTTCTCCAGGGTATCTTCCCAACCCAGGGATCGAACCAGGTCTCCCACATCGCAGGCAGATTCTTTACCAGGAAAGCCCATGAATACTGAGTGGGTAACCTATACCTTTTCCAGCAGTTCTTTCCGACCTAGGAATCCAACCGGAGTTTGCTGCATTGCAGGTGGATTCTTTGCCAGCTGAGCTACCAGGGATACCGAAAGAGATTGAAGTGCTGAACTGCAAACCAAGAAATGTCAAGGATTGACGATTACCACCAGGTGGCGCAGTGGAAAAGATTCCGCTTGTCAGTGCAGGAGATGTGGGCTTGATCTCTGGGTCAGGAAGATCCCCTGGAGTAGGAAATGGCAACCCACTCCAGTATCGTTGCTTGGAAAATTCCATGGAGAGGAGCCTGGTGGGCTACAGTCTATGGGGTCACAAAGAGTCGGACATGACTGAGCGACTAAGCACACACGTAGGCACCAGCAGTTAGGTGGAATAAAGGAATCCTCTCCCCTACAGTTCCAGATGAGACGTAGTTCCATGGATAGCCTTTGGCACTTCTAACCTCCAGAACCGTGAGAAAATAAATGTTTGTTGTTTTCTTAGCCACCTGGGTGTGTGGTAGTTTGTTAGAGCAGTACTAGGAAGCTAATACAGGACATACACATACAATTTTTGTAAAATGAGAACACATAGAAAATAAAAAAATTATTAACATCTAATTAAAATTAATTATACACCTTTACTTTCTCAAATAAATGCACGTACAAGAGATACTTCCATGAATTTGAATAAACTCCAAAATAATAGAAATATAAAAGTATTTAAAACCAAGTAAATCGTATTTTCCCTTTTGGAGAGAATGAGTGGGGAGGAGAAAAAAAAAATCCATCATACTTAGTGAAGTCTATTTCTTCTCAAGGAGTTGAGTGAAAGTTACTCATAGAAATGAAGAGATAAGAAATGAAAAGAGACAACATCGAAGAGGAGGGAAAAAAAAGATATTTTCTTCTTGAAAAACTGTTTGGAGGACTTTCTAAAAATGGTGCCCTGGGCAAAGAAGCAAGAGAACACGTTGCACTCAATTGTGATAATATATATATATATCAGATCAGTCGCTCAGTCGTGTCCGACTCTTTTCGACCCCATGAATAGCAGCACACCAGGCCTCCCTGTCCATCACCAACTCACGGAGTTCACTGAGACTCACATCCATCGAGTCGGTGATGCCATCCAGTCATCTCATCCTCTGTCGTCCCCTTCTCCTCTTGCCTCCAATCCCTCCCAGCATCAGAGTCTTTTCCAATGAGTCAACTCTTTGCATGAGGTGGCCAAAGTACTGGAGTTTCAGCTTTAGCATCATTCCTTCCAAAGAAATCCCAGGGCTGATCTCCTTCAGAATGGACTGGTTGGATCTCTTGCAGTCCAAGGGACTTTCAAGAGTCTTCTCCAACACCACAGTTCAAAAGCATCAATTCTTCGGTGCTCAGCCTTCTTCACAGTCCAACTCTCACATCCATACATGACCACAGGAAAAACCATAGCCTTGACTAGACGAACCTTTGTTGGCAAAGTAATGTCTCTGCTTTTGAATATGCTATCTAGGTTGGTGATTTTGGAAATGAATAAATGCAAAAGTTACTTAGAATCATGAGAAATAGATTCTTATACTATTTTATTTTTCCGTTAAAGGGCAGTAGAGTCTTCTCATCTATCTTCTCTTTAAAATTAATCTAAGAAAAATAAAATATTATAAGAATCTATTTCTCCTCATGATTCTAAGTAACTTTTGCATTTATTCATTTCCAAAATCACTATGTTTTTACTCTCAAAGGTGTTATTTCCTAAACGAATCAATCCAAATGGGTGCAATGACCTGTTAGTCTGAAAATACTTATTAAAATAGCAATTAACTCTGCATAAATTTAGAAGTATTTAAACTGATAATTAAGGATCTGTTGACTAGCTCTGGAAGTTCAGTGGTAGGTCAAGATTAGAGTATTTGCTAAGCCTAATCAGGCCATTTTATAATCCATCATATTTATACTTCGGGGACTATTTACCTTATTCACATGTTGAATTAAATGCTACTAAAGTCATTAGCTATGTCAGCTAGTTTTTCAACTTGCTAATTGTGTGCAGTATCCTAATTAACATGTCTATTAAAATGTGCTGCTCTATTGTTTCTACTTCTTTAACAGAAAGTTTCCCCATTAATAAAATTAAAGTGTTATCCAAAATTGAATAAAATTAAGCTATTTACAGATTTGATTTTAAATCTTCTTTACCCTTTTTAAAAAATAACTTTTTGGATTATTTTTTGAGAGCAGTCTTTCTTTTCATTGCTTCTGTATTTGTTTATTTTACTATTTAGAGGAAGATTCCATTGCCGATTAACAAGTTCATTAATTAATTTACTCATTTCACAGTTGTTTATTGTACCTCTTCAATATTGCCAGTGTTGATTTTAGTACAGAGAATCAGAAATAAACACCATATGATTTCTTCTCTCAAAGAGCTCAGAATCAGCTAATTATTAAATAAAGGTAAACATGAGTTATGTTTTGATTGTAAAGGAGCATTAACTGCCTGTGATTAAGGAAGATTGCCTTAAAGAGGTAACTCTTGATCTTAATTTAGAGTTATTGTGATGTTGTTTAGTTGCTCTGTTTTGTCCGAGTTTTTGTGACGCCCTGGAGTGTAGACTGCCAAGCTCCTCTGTCCATGGGATTTCCCGGGCAAGAATACTGGGTAGATTGCCATTTCATACTCCAGGACAGCTTACTGACCCAGGGATGAAATCTGACTCTCCTGCAAGTCTTCTGCATTGCAGGCAGATTCATAACTGCTGAGCCCGCACCAGGGAAGCCCCAGAAATAAATTACAGCATCTTTGGATCATTTGTTATTGCTAACTGTGGGATACAAACGAGATCATTTTGAGAGTTGATAGCAAATAGACACACAGGACACTATAGGACATTCTGGAGTTTATAGGCAGCCACCCCAAAACATTCAATAAGTAAATATCATATAGATTCCTGGTTTATTAATATAACTCTGATCAGTCAGTGCTAGCATAACTGAAGAAGTTGAAACTCAGATGGTCATAGTAATGAAAGGACTATATTGTAGTTGCAGGTCCAAAAATCAACATTCTGAAAATAGAGTAAAAAGGAGGTAATTAATGTAATGACATTTAGTGAGGAAATGGAGGAGTTGACAAAGATAATACCCGACCAAGTTGGTATAGTTGAAATCATATGTAAATAAATAGATTTCAGGATGAATATGTTATTAATAATAACAGTAATAACATCAGTACTGCTAATAATATAAGCTAGCACTGCTTTGTGATTATATGCTAGACAAGGTAATAACCATTGTACAATATTTTGAAAATATTAAAATTCACTAAATACATATTCATCATAACTCTACAAATTTTAAATATATGTTCATTTAGCAATTATTTTGCAATAAAAAGTCATTGAAATTTAAAGTGTTAGTCACTTAGCCATGTCTGACTCTTTGCAGCCCCATTGTAGCCTGCCAGGCCCCTCTGTCCATGGGATCCTCCAGGCAAGAATATTGGAGTGGGTAGCCACTTCCTTCTCCAGGGGATCTTCCCAACCTGGGGATCAAACCCAGGTCTCCTGCACTGCAGGCAGATTCTTTACCACCTGAACCACTAGGGAAGCCCAAAAAAGTCATTAATCTTAAAATATTGTTTATTGATCTTTAAGTTGAGTTTATGAGGGCTTTTTTCAGGTGGGCTTTATTTTTACTTAAATATAATAAGCCAAATTATAGTCACTGTGATGAAAAACATGGTGTAACAGTGTTTTTTTCAGTGAGCAACTGATGAGGTGTCAGTTCAGTTCAGTCGCTCAGTCATGTCCGACTCTTTGCAACCCCATGAACTGCAGCACACCAGGCCTCCCTGTCCATCACCAACTCCTGGAGTTCACTCAGACTCACATCCATCGAGTCAGTGATGCCATCCAGCCATCTCATCCTCTGTTGACCCTTTCTCCTCCTTCCCCCAATCCCTCCCAGCATCAGAGTCTTTTCCAATGAGTCAACTCTTTGCATGAGGTGGCCAAAGTATTGCAGTTTCAGCTTCAGCATCATTCCCTCCAAAGAAATCCCAGGGCTGATCTCCTTCAGAATGGACTGGTTGGATCTCCTTTCAGTCCACAGGACTCTCAAGAGTCTTCTCCAACACCACAGTTTAAAAGCATCAGTTCTTCGGCGCTCAGCCTTCTTCACAGTCCAACTCTCACATCCATACATGACCACAGGAAAAACCATAGCCTTGACTAGACGGACTTTGGTGGCAAAGTAATGTCTCTGCTTTTGAATACGCTATCTAGGTTGGTCATAACTTTCCTTCCAAGGAGTAAGCGTCTTTTAATTTCATGTTTAAAGGTTAGGAAACAAGTGTTGAACAAAATACTAAATACACGTTGTATAAGAGAAAGTCCAGATACAGCAAAGAAAATACATCTTCTTGGTTAGTGGAAGAATAGAAAACGTTCAATACAAAACTATCAAAGCTTCATTTATAAGGTGAAAATGACTGAGAAGAGCACACTTTAAAATTAATGATCACTGACTTAAAGTAGCCCTCAGCGCTCATTGTGTATTTTCCTATTCTAGTTACCCCTCCCCACTCTCCTAGATAATAATTCTATACCTCTATTCTTTCTGCAATTCTCCTCACCCTCCTCAGTCTCAGGTGAATGGCCTTGTTTCATATTTAACTGAGAAAAAAAAAAATTCAATCAATGAAGAGAATTCCCACAACTTCTCACCGTCGCAGCTTCCCTACTCACCTGATTCTGGATTCCCTCCTGTTACTCTGGGGGAGTTTTCTGTGAGTTTTCTGAGAGTTTTCATCCTTCCTTACGATATTATGGACATTATTTTAGCTTATCTCCTCTGTTACTCCATTCTTTACCTCACAGATTGTTCCCATGATTACAAAAATATTTCTATTTTTCACTAAAGACTAAAATCAAAAGGGCTGTCTCTTACAGTTCATTCATCCTTCACAGATTATTTTCCTTTCTTTTAGGGAGAGCAAAGATACCTCAAGAGAGGTATATAGTCGATGTTATATATAATCAGTCTAATATATATATATATATATTCGACGGTTGAATAATAGTAATAACATGTATACAGTTGATATATATAATCAGTCAATGTTATATATAGTATATATAATCAGTTATCTTCTGATTTGCTGTTGAATCATCTCCAAGCATTCTTTTAATTCTCATATGCCCTTAATATGTCCTTTTCTGTGTCTCAAACTCCAACTTTCAATTATTAGTTTAAATTAGTCCTGACCTATTGTAGTAAATGACACAGTTAATTATGTTCTCCTGGCTTTTGTTCTTAAACACAATATTCTTGCTGTTTTCTTTGGATCATTTTCTGTTTCAATTGCAAAGCTTACTGCTCATCTCTAGATCTTAAAATTGTAGTGTCTTTAGGATCTATTCCTGAATCTTTTTCACTGTAGAGAAATCTCTTTACTTTCTTACTGACGTCAACTTCTATCATGACTCCAAATACCATCTACATAGCTACTTCTCTTTCGCTCACTCATCTAACTGCCCGAATTTCATCTCTACTTAGATATCTAATATTCAAACTTAACATGTTTCAAATCAGTTTCTAGTCTACCTCCAAACCTTACTCTGAATAAATAAAGCTGCCTCTGTCAGGTTCCTTTGCTTTATCAAAGCCAACTCTTTCCCTCTATTGCTTAGACTGAAAATTGGAATTATTGATTGTTTTCTTTTTCTCACATCCAGTTCCTGTGCAAATTCTTTTCCTCCAAAATACACCTAGGATCTGCTACTTCTCCGCTTTGAGCTATTGCTGTTTCTAACCAACCTTTATCTCTTGCTTTCATTATTTAATATCTCTTAACCGATGTTTATTATAATTTTTTTTATTTTATTTTTTGGTGAAGCTGATCTCTTTGATGTAAGTTTTGCCCTTCTTTTAAATTTATTTTCACAAAGCAGTTAGGGTGATCCTGTTGTATTTAAGACAGATCCAAATGACTGAGTGAACTGTTGAAGTTTTTCATTTTCTCAATGTGAAAGCAAAATTCTTGCAAGGCTTTTCAAGACTTCATGAGATCTTGTATCTTATATATGTGTTGCCTTCTTGGTATTCTTAAACCCAGAAATCATGTTTATAGCTCAGAGCATGTGTACTTTTGCTTACCTGAACGTTTCTTATCCCAAGATTAAACAAGGTACACTTGCTCATCGTTTAGTTCTTACTTAAGCATCATCTTCTCAGTAAAGCATTTTTGAGAATGTTGTAAAAAATTGAAAACTTCCTCCCACTCCCAACATTTCAAATCTCTCTTCTGTGCTTTATTTTCCTTCCTCATATTTATAGCTCCTTTATTCACTATGTATTTTAGTTAATTAGGTTTTTCATATATATTTATCATCTATTTCCTTCTGAGAGCTGCTCTATACCTGGTATCTTCACATAAAGGTTAGTCTTCACATAAAGAACACATACAATATATATTGTTAAATAAATGAATGGTTACATGTGTTTGGGAATATTTTAAGCTTGAGAAATGCAATTACAGCTTGTTCATATGTCACATTAACAAATTTAATTCTAAAATCTGCTGTGTTTAGAAATATAAAGAAAAGAGAAACACAGAAAAGAAGGATAAATGAAAGAAATCACAAAGGAAAAAATAGAAAGGGAATAGGCTTATTTTACTGGGCTAAAGCCAGTCATCTTTTCAAATGTTAATGTAACATTATTTACCTTAAAATCTTCACTTGCTTCCTAGGGCACTTAAGATAAAATCCAAACCCTACAGCCTGGCTTGCAAATTTATTCAGAATGTGCTTCTTCCTGATATCACCACTTCACCACATGTCACTAGGTTTAAGCCACCAGTCTTTAAGATACACATATTTCATCTCTACTCAGTCAAATCCATGTCCTCCTGGATCAAGGTGAAATGTCATTCCCTGGGAAGGTCTTTCCTCACTACACAATTTGAAGAACTCGCCTAAGAGCTCTATGCCCTAACACTCTGCTATATTTCTATCATGATCTGCTAATTTATTATATTTTTATTTATTGTCTATCTCAGTTAAGTAGAATTTGATCTCTATGAGAACTAATTGTACCTATTAACGACTGGACCCATTGTCCAATTCAACCTAATTAGCTGAAAGAATCTATGTCCTGAATCTACTTGAAGGAGAGAGCCTACATATCACCCCACCTCCCAACTGTGTTCAACCATCATGATGATTGAAGAAGCAGAAGTACATTGCTGAATAGTAGAAAATATGAGAACGGTGGACAGAGGAAACCTTTTTTTACTGAGACAGTATACATTTTTGATCATAAATCCTGGTGTGCTAGAAATTGCACTTTCTTTAATCTCCTCAAATCAACTATGATGCTTAACTGCTATTTTTGTAAGAAAATGCATTCTTATTCCCTCCCACCTGACTTCAGAATGACTGTGTGGAACATGACCTGTTTGTAAGTTAGAGGATTCTAATATTTAGTTTTGTACTTACAATAAAAGAAAACATCAGAAAGAGTTTCACATTATTGCACATTTAATTTTGATATAAAGCATGTAAATCCTTTTGGCCTTGGAAAATCTAGACAGGGAGAATGAAGAGCATTAAGGTGTGTTGATTAAGTTGTTATGCTGCAGTTCTAGTATCGACCATTTGCAGCATAAATGGAAAATGAATACAATTCATGTGTATTCATGATAATTGCCCAAAAGAAACTGGTTCTGAGTTTATAAAGCTGATTCTATTCACAGCAAAAATAATGATGAAACATTTTAGATACTATTTGTGCCTATGCCTTGTAATACCAGTTATTTTAAAACTCAAATGTTTTAGTATGTCTGGTATCTGCCTAAAAGCATGAGGGAAATCTCAAAAATATCAAATAATACCATACTTTCTGAATAAAAGAACTCTCTTATACAAAGCATTTACCATTCAATACAGGAATACAAAAGAATTTTGAAATTTCAAATGGAAGTCAAATTGAACTGGAAGAAAAATCACACAAGTATATTTTTTTCTCAACAATAGGTATACAGTATGAATACACTCTGGTCTTCTATTTTGGGATTCACTTAGATTATAATTTACATCTTTTCCTTTTATGTCCAGTTTTTCTAACTAGTTCTAGTGGTCTGTGATTGAAATATTTAATTGTTTATTTTGGACTGTTTTAAATGCATACTTTAATACAGAACACCAAATCACCTAACAGCAATAGTGATCATGTTATAAAAGAATGTATTTTCTTAGGAAGGACTGCTTTGAGAAAAAAACAATATAAGAGTACTTGTGAATTTGAGTTAGGAAAGTGGTTGATATATTCTGCATCTATCTTGCCAGTTGTGTATAGAAATATCCAGTTATAGACAATACACAGTTATACACAGAAGGTTGCTAAGCCAACTCAGAGACTGCTCACCACTGTTTTCTATCCACTCTGGTTTGTAGGTAAGTCTCTATCAGAAGGCACCAGTTCAGACATTCTTGCTGGGTCTATGGTTTATGAAGTCATTTCCACCTGTAATGAAAGAAAAAAAAAATTCCAAGAATGGGTCTCAATACTGCTGCAATCCATTAGTCACGATGGCATGCACTGCCTTTCTCATCTGTTCCTGTATGGCCGGCACAGAAACCTTGATCTCACCCTGTTCCCCCTTGTTTTAATTGCCTTATTTGTACTAGGCTTTTCCTCTCAAACATCCATGAATCTCCTTCATTCCAGTGGTAGTTCATCACCAACAGAAAGCATATCTGAATTTGTCACTGAAACTCTAGCATTCATTTTGGTACTATCCACTTCTGTAGCTTATGGTGACATTTATGCTACATGAATGACTGCCCTAGATTTCCTACAAACTAAGAGTTGAAGCCATTGCAACCTCTAATTCCTCACCTTGCATAAAAATGCACTGCATTTCTCTTTCAAGGCATGTCAGCTGTTGAGTGGTCAGTTATTTTCTAATCATTGCTTTTTCCAAAAGGAAACATTTCTCACTTCTAGGGTCCACCCACCATTATTTATCCATTCTGTCAAGGACTAGGAATTATTTAACACTATGTCTCCCTGAATGGCAACACAAATACAAAACCTCAAAATAAGGCCTGAAATAGGTATTTTTAATGTTCTTTCTTATATCATCCATAGACTAAAGTTGCAATTACTAAAGTTTCAGTTCCTGCAAAAATGACAGAAAAATTTCAGGTAGAGATGTTTTTTCTGGGTGATATCAAAAGGTATCATAAGCAATCAGCTTTCTATCTTGCAAGTCAGAAAAAGAGACATTTAGTACATAGTTCAGTTAATTTCATTTTCTGTTACACATAAAATGAACTTTGAATAATTACTTAATAGAAGCCTGGAGTTAGTGACCTCAGGGTTGGTTCAGTGGCTTAATGATGTCATCAAAGACTCATTTTTATTTGAATACTCTCTCTACCTCAGTATATTAATTTTGAATCCATGACATATATATATACATATATAGAAGAAAAGAAGCTGCTATGGGACAGAAATTCTTAAACTTTTAGAAAGAAAACATTATCATATTTTTAATTAGATAAGGACTGTGCTGGGAGAAGGAAGAAAAGTAAAGGAAAAGGAAGAGAGGACTGGGGATAGGGACTTGGATGGAGAAGGGCACTAATGGAGTCCTCAAAGTGATAAGGGCCAGATAGCAGAATGGAAGAGCTTCCAGGGATGAAATACCTTTGAATGTATGAACACCCTCACTTCCTCCTAAATGATCACCTATGGAAAAGCTGCCATTCAGCTGCTCTCTTGAAATATGTTAACACCATTCCTACTAGGAGCAGGGAGCCTGGTTGAGTTTCAGGCTTTAAGAAGTATGAAAAGAAATACCCAGTTCTAACTAAAGTGGGATGGAACAAGTTAGATAGGACTTTAAACTAGCAGTAAACTCATGGCTAGTATTATATTTTGGACACCGGGTTACTATTTTTAGTAAATCTAAGTGAAATGTTGTCATTGTCTTAGGCATAAAAATATCTTTAAATCTCTCTGAGCTTTAATTTAAGATGGATATTAAATAAGCAATAAATATTTAGTCACTTAGTCATGTCGAACTCTTTGCAACCCCATGGACTGTAGCCTGGCAGGCTACTCTGTCCATGGGATGTTTCAGGCAAGAATACTAGAGTGGGTTGCCCAACCCAGGGATCGAACCCATGTCTCTTGCATTGCAGACAGATTCTTTACAGCTGAGCCATTAGGAAAGCCCATGGTAGGAACCACTTATCATCAAATCTAGGACCTAAAAATCACAGAGTCTAGGGATTATTTTGTGTTGCTAGATTCACAGGGACTCTCACCATGATAACTAACATCTATGCAATTTCCCACTTGCGTTGTTGACCATCAGAGTAGAGAATGACCATCACGTGTTTATGCCTCAATTAATTTTCCATTTAAGGAATACTTACTGAGTATCTATGAGTCATGGTACAGTTTTACCCTGATGCAGCAGTAAACAAGACAGCAAACAGTATCGTTCCATTCACTTTTAGTGGCACATGTCATATGACTAATGCTGCTGCTGCTGCTAAGTCACTTCAGTCGTGTCCGACTCTGTGCGACCCCATAGATGGCAGCCCACCAGGCTCCGCTGTCCCTGGGATTCTCCAGGCAAGAACACTGGAGTGGGTTGCCATTTCCTTCTCCAAGGCATGAAAGTGAAAAGCGAAAGTGAAGTCACTCAGTTGTGTCCGACTCTTCGTGACCGCATGGACTGCAGCCTATCAGGCAAGAGTACTGGAGTGGGGTGCCATTGCCTTCTCTGCATATGACTAATGTTGCCACATAAATGATCTATGAAAAAATAGTTACCTGATCAGTATTTTCCTAATTTTTAACTAATTTGAAATTTTAGATAACTTAGGTAGAGGATAGGATTGTTTTCTTTCCTTCTGTAGTATTATGAAAGTTTCCTAAATTGTAATATTATTAGAATGATATAAATGTTTTTCTTAATTTTGTTATCAGGAATATCTTTTTAGAGTTTATGATGTACTTGTCTACCTATTATTATATATACTAATTATTGCAATGCTTATGTGTATATGTTGGAGAAGGCAGTGGCACCCCACTCCAGTACTCTTGCCTGGAAAATCCCATGGACGGAGGAGCCTGGTAGGCTGCAGGCCATGGGGTCGCTAAGAGTCAGACACGACTGAGCAACTTCACTTTCACTTTTCACTTTCATGCATTGGAAAAGGAAATGGCAACCCACTCCAGTGTTCTTGCCTGGAGAATCCCAGGGATGGGAGAGCCTGGTGGGCTGCCGTCTATGAGGTCGCACAGAGTCAGACATAACTGAAGCGACTTAGCAGCAGCAGCAGTAGCATGTATATATGTATGTATCAAGTAAGAACTACAAATTTCTTCCCAGTAATACTTACTTAGATTATAATTTTTAAGTTTACTTATTTCTTGGAAAAAGCTAGATAGGTATAGCAGCTGGATTTTCTTGATATTAAAGAATATTCATTTTCCTTCATTTTGACTGCTGAATATCATGTTAGGAAATGCTGAAAGCAATATAATCTGGGCACAATGCAAAATATTTATTAAACATATTAAATATATACCTCTTTGTATGTTCTGCCCTTATAAACATAAAGGGTAACTTTCAACATTCTGAAATCACTGTGAAAGAACTACTTAGCAAATTTTTTTTTTTTAGGATGTAAATTGCCTTATATGCTTACTCTTTAAAGTCTGAAAGTAAAATGTTAAAGGCTGATATTTGTGTGGATAAATATATATTTTAATAATATGAAAACAGTAGCATGCTGTAGAGGAAACATGTCACCAATAAATAATGAAAAGCTATTCTTGAGATATTACAAAAGTAAGTGAAAGAAATCAATGAATTGTTTAGACAAGGAATAAAGAAAATCTCCTCAACTGAGATAATCAATCACTACAGAGCCTTGATGAAACGATTTTATTACTTGCAAACCACA
Organism: Bos grunniens; assembly: GCF_055505025.1. Lineage (NCBI taxonomy): Eukaryota > Metazoa > Chordata > Mammalia > Artiodactyla > Bovidae > Bos > Bos grunniens. Next base: position 25,933,323 of record NC_141181.1, read on the forward strand.
AAAGTTTTCTTTCTAGAAAATAAATCTTTGGGGAACATTCTAATGATTAATTATACAAATAACTTTTCTGTTTAGTAAAAGGAGCTGCAAATAACATTTCAAATATGAAATAAAGTTAATTTGATCAGATTTGTATGCAGTTCTTTGCATTCAAATGTAAGTATGAGATTTTGAAATAAATTTAACATAAATAGTCTTGACAATATTCCATTTGTGTGGTGGTGTTTGTATTGCTAACATAATATACCCTTTCTATAGTAACAATATATAGGAAATATCTAAAAAGAAACATGAATATAAAATAAGCACTAAAGCAAAAGCTGTCTATTGTGCAATTAATTCGGAGATATATTTAATATAATATTACACATTTAATAGTAGAAAAAATGGTGTATTAAAGCTTCATTGATTAGAGTACATTGAAAATAAATCTCTGATGATAATTTTTCTCTATACTCCAACTGCAGAAATCAATTGTTGCCTGTCAATTAACAAATGTATATTCTTTAATTTACTGAAAGCTACATCATTTATTCAGTATTCAATCATTTACCCATCCAAATACTGACTACTTGTAACTTGTCCAGCACTGAGGTTGCATTGGCAAGTACAAGTATTGATTGACATTATGGAATTTACAGTGTAGTGAGACAAATTTCAAATGATCATATTATCAATGTAAAATTACAACTCAATAATTAGTAATTAAGTGCTATAGAAAAAAATTGCATGATGAAGAAGTTGGTAAGATTTGATCTCAGAAAGGAAGAGTTACTATAAATTAATGAATAAACACCATATATATATATATATATATATATTATCTATATACACACACAGGCTCACATACATATATATAAACCCACTCTCTATATAATGAAGACCATTTATGATCCTCAGTTCAGTTCAGTCACTCAGTCCTATCCGACTGTTTGCGACCCATGAATCGCAGCATGCCAGGCCTCCCTGTCCATCACCAACTCCCAGAGTTCACTCAGACTCACGTCCATCGAGTCAGTGATGCCATCCAGCCATCTCATCCTGTCATCCCCTTCTCCTCCTGCCCCCAAGCCCTCCCAGTATGAGGGTCTTTTCCAATGAGTCAACTCTTCACATGAGGTGGCCAAAGTACTGGAGTTTCAGCTTTAGCATCATTCCTTCCAAAGAAATCCCAGGGCTGATCTCCTTCAGAATGGACTAGTTGGATGTCCTCGCCATCCAAGGGATTCTCAAGAGTCTTCACCAACACCACAGTTCGAAAGCATCAATTCTTCGGTGCTCAGCCTTCTTCACAGTCCAACTCTCATATTCATACATGACCACAGGAAAAACCATAGCCTTGACTAGACGAACATTTGTTGGCAAAGTAATGTCTCTGCTTTTGAATATGCTATCTAGGTTGGTCAATAACTTTCCTTCCAAGGAGTAAGCGTCTTTTAATTTCATGGCTGCAGTCACCATCTGCAGTGATTTTGGAGCCCCCCAAAATAAAGTCTGACACTGTTTCCACTGTTTCCCCATCTATTTCCCATGAAGTGGTGGGACCGGATGCCATGATCTTCATTTTCTGAATGTTGAGCTTTAAGCCAACTTTTTCACTCTCCTCTTTCACTTTCATCAAGAGGCTCTTTAGTTCCTCTTCACTTTCTGCCATAAGGGTGGTGTCATCTGCATATCTGAGGTTATTGATATTTCTCCTGGCAATCTTGATTCTAGCTTGGGTTTCTTCCAGTCCAGTGTTTCTCATGATGTATGCATAGAAGTTAAATAAGCAGGGTGACAATATACAGCCTTGACGTACTCCTTTTCCTATTTGGAACCAGTCTGTTGTTCCATGTCCAGTTCTAACTGTTGCTTCCTGACCTGCATACAGATTTCTCAAGAGGCAGGTCAGGTGGTCTGGTATTTGCATCTCTTTCAGAATTTTCCACAGTTTATTATGATCCACACAGTCAAAGGCTTTGGCATAGTCAATAAAGCAGAAATAGATGTCTTTCTGGAACTCTCTTGCTTTTTCCATGATCCAGCAGATGTTGGCAATTTGATCTCTGGTTCCTCTGCCTTTTCTAAAACCAGCTTGAACATCAGGAAGTTCACGGTTCACGAATTGCTGAAGCCTGGCTTGGAGAATTTTGAGCACTACTTTACTAGCATGTGAAATGAGTGCAATTATTCGTAGTTTGAGCCTTCTTTGGCATTGCCTTTCTTTGGGATTGGAATGAAAACTGACCTTTTCCAGTCCTGTGACCACTGCTGAGTTTTCCAAATTTCCTACTTATATTCAAATTAAATTTAAGTTCAATAGTTTTATGTGTATGATCAAAAGATTGAAGGTAGGAGGATAAAGGGGCGGCAGAGTATGAAATGGTTGGATGGCATCACTGAATTGATAGACATGAGTTTGTGTAAGCTCTGGGAGTTGGTGATGGACAGGGTGGCCTGGCATGCTGCAGTCCATAGGGTGGCAAAGAGTCGGACTTGACTGAGCAATTGAACTGAACTGAAAATCAAGCTACTTGCACATGTCTCAGATCAGGCTTTTGTAACAAATTAGTGTAGGGTGCATAGCTTAAATATAAATACTTATTTCTTACAGTTCTAGAGGCTGGAAGTCTAGATGGGGATGATTATATGGTTCAGCTCTTGGTGAGAGCGCTTTTCTCAGTTTACAGATGACCATATTCTTACTGTGTGGAGAAAAAGAACTAGCTAACTCTGAACTCTCTGAAGGTCACCGTTACTATTCAGGAGAACTCCACCCTCATGACCTAATTCTCTTCCAATGGCTCCATTTCCATGTACCATCACATTGGGATTAGGGTTTCAACATGTGAATTTTCCAGGGACACACATATTCTGTCTATAAAAGCACATGGTAGGCAGTATATACACAAGATTTACCTCTCTCTTTCTTTATGTTCTGCCATTATAATCATATAAAGCACCCTATTAAGTCCTCAAATATAAAGAAACTTTTATTTGGCAAATAACACTTTAAATGTTAATATATTTGTATGTATATAAATTACACATGTAAACTATACATATATTTTATATAATTTCAACATTTGCTATTTATGTGAGCCAATATAAAGTAAATGTATTTTTAAAAAATTGTTTATTTATATTAATTGGAAAAGTAATGTATTGTAAGGACTAAATAGACAGATACCTCTGTGGCATAAGAGAAAATTATGCAATTAAGAAGCCAAGGAAGTGAATGCAGTAATATTGCATGATTTGGGCACATGTCCAATACATCTTTGAAATTTTGTCTCCAACATAAGGACAATGAGAAACTGTTGAAGTGTTTTATATGGAGTTACTCTAATGGATTTGATGCTTACAAAAGATATTGCTTAAGGTGAAGTTTAGAGAATGAATTGAATTAGATCAAAGAAGATGAGGAAAAAAGAGGTAACTATAAACTTCACTGACAAAAGTGAAGCTGATATGCTTTTGATAAAAACTGCAATAAATTAATTCAGACAGACTTGACATCTTAAAGGTATCACCTTCTGATCCATACACACAATGTGTCTCTCCATTTGTATATGTTTCTTTGATTTATTTCAGCAATGTTTTATAGTATTCCACAAACAAATGACATTGTAAGTGCTATTTTTCATTCACTTTCAATTTCTAATTGTGTGGTCATAACATACCACATAATTCATTAATAAAATTAACAAGTAAGAAATAAATTTAATTTTAGTATTTTAATTTGTATGTTGCAGACTTACCTAAGGCATTCCTTAGTTTTAGTAGCTTATTTTGCAGATTTTCTAAGTTTTTTTTTTTTTGGTAGATTCTCTAGGATACACAATCACATCACAGAAAGGCATTTAATTCTCCCTTTCAAAACTGTATATCCCTTATTTCTTGTTTTCGTCTTGTTGCAATGACTAGGATATCCATTTCATATTGAATAGAACTGACAAGAGCAGACTACTGTTAATATTGGATATAGGTTTTTATAGATGCTTTTTCTCATTTTAAGGAGATTCCATCTATTCCGAGTTTGCTGAAAGTTTTATATTTTGTTTATCATGAGTAAATAAAGTTTATCCATTTTTTTTTGCATCTATTGAGGGTGTTTAGAGTTTTATGCCTTTTGGGATCAGTTGTTTGTTGTTTCTCATTATTTTTTGAAAATTTCATCCTATATATTCAAATATAATTTTAGACTTATTCTCTTCTTTTTCTGTGACTTCAAATACATACATTAGGCTATTTGATTTTTTAAATAGCTCTTCAATACTATTATCTTTTACATTTCCTTTTTTTAAATTCCTTATTTCAACATAGAACATTTGTATTGAATTATATTCAAGATCACTGATTCATTTTCTGTGGTTCTATCCGTTGAGTAGTTTGAGAAAATTCTTCCTCTCTGGTATCATATATTTATATATTTTAAACATTTTGCTTGCCTTTCTATATATCTTCCACATCTCTACTGGAAATGCCCACCATATATGTTCACCTTTGCTGCTAGACATTGTATCATATTAACGGTAGCTACATTGACATCCCTGTCTGATAGACTCAACATCTTGCTATTTTGTGCTTCTTGTTCTGTTGAATACTTGATATTTTGACAAAATGTGTTTTTTTTGTTTGTTTATTTGTTTGTTTTCGTATTTTCATTGTGTGTTTTGTAGTTACATTCCACATAGATATTCAGGCTGTGGTGAAGGAGAGGGATAGGCTGCCAAAGTCCAGAGAAAGTATCCTCAAGTTTCCCTTTTGTCCCTGCCTTCTCAAACATATATACAAAAGAGGGTCTCACAGAGGCACAGAAGAAGGCCATGGCTGAAGACTGCCTGGGAATGCAAAGGTGTGTAACAGCAGGACTACACAGACGGGCCTGAGTCCTTGACTGAAGCTCCCTTCTGAGCCTGCAAAGCCCTGACTGCACCCCAAGCCTGGTATGGGGAGGGGATAGATTTGCTCTATTGAGGCCCGCCAGTTATTTAAAGTCAATGTAATTTCTGTGACTGGGCACGAAAAGTCACATCTAGGTTTTTTGTTTGTTTTTATTTTAAGCAGCTGGACCCCTCATATGTATCATGCTTACTTTTAACTATACAACTATCTCATTCATTTTAGTTATTATGTGTTGTTCCGTTTTCTGGAAAGGTTTGCTTCATTCAGATGGCTTGAGATATTCCATGGAGCCTGATTAATATGAACCTTTCCTTAGTTTTATATATCCAGATACATTTTGAGAAAGTGTTGATAAAATTTGGCCTCTATTCCAAATAGAGACGTGGAGACAGAGTTTTGGGTGAAATAGAAAACAGTAGCTGTTATTGCTTTGCCAGATGAAGGGGGCCAATGCCCTTGAGACTGTGTGACCCACCCTAGAGGGGGTAGTGAGGAGTTCTATAGTGTTCAAGGAGCAGGGTATGATCCGCGTGTGGACAGTCCTTGGATTGGCTGGCCTCCAGGTGAAGTTTCAAACATTGTCAGCCTTCTGGTTTCAACCAGCCTAGGATCAATGCTCTTGTGGTCAGTAGTTTTTATCTGGAGGTGTCTGCTTCCTGTAAAAACAACTGAGGAATGTGTGGTAGGCCTTTATTCAAATCTTTCAGACAACTGGGAGTTTGGTGATTCTGCTATGTGGCAGAATTACAGTCTCAATTGTTATCAGTTCCCCAGGCCAACAGTTATTCTTTGTTCCTGCCCTTTCACATTTTCCGATCATTAACTCCTGAGTCAGCATTCTACTTCGAAGGACAATGAATACAAGGGCTTGTACAGGGTTTCAAAAGCAACAGAAAATGTTGAAGTTAGACAGTCCCATCTTCTCCATTTTGCTGTCCCTGAACCAAAAATCAACTCTGATTTGGGTTTTTCCTTTAAATTCCTAAGAAGCAACGAACTGGGAGGAGGCAGTCATTTTACTTGCAAATCCCTCTGGTTTTGGAGAGAGAACACTTGGAGATGTGAATGCCAGAGAATGGCAGATCATCCTTCATCTGTTTGCATCACATCAGCACACTCTGAGACCTTGCTGACAGGTAGCATCACATCCAAAATGACAGCCTGAGGTTATCGTAGCACACTGTGATAGGTGAAAAGTACTGAAGTGAGGAAATAAGGAATTAAAATCTACCCTCTAATCTAGGGTTATCATTCCTCAAGCCTTGATTCTGCACTCCAAGTTTAAGTCACTATATATATTCAGTAGTTCTGGAGAGACTTTACATCCCCAGGAATTTCTCTCTCTCTCTCTTTTTTCCCTTAATTTATAAAATCTTCCTCTTGCCCCCTTAAATGGTTCTCCAGAATTATTTGAACATAGAGAGAAGCTAAACCTTGTCACTTTAAATCTACAACATGTAGTGGTGCCAGGACCTTTGGACAGGTTTCAGACTCAAACCTCCCTTGATATCACAGTCTTGAAAAGTTCTTTCTGCATTGTTTAGTGCTGTCTCTTTCTAGAGCCTAAGATTCACCCTTGAGAGCAGTAGCACTCAACTGAATAATGCTAGGGAGCTCTCCATCTTAATTAAATATCACAATCCCTTATAAACGCAGAAAGAAAAAGTTAGAAGGAGAAGAAAGAGAATGAGGAGGAGGAGGTAAGATTATTTGTGTGAAGCTTGTGGAGGGGCTGGAAGAAGCACAAGCTGGAATCAAGATTGCCAGAAGAAATATCAATAACCTCAGATATGCAGATGACACCACCCTTATGGCAGAAAGTGAAGAGGAACTAAAAAGCCTCTTGATGAAAGTGAAAGAGGAGAGTGAAAAAGTTGGCTTAAAACTCAACATTCAGAAAAAGAAGATCATGGCATCTGGTCCCATCACTTCATGGGAAATAGATGGGGAAACAGTGGAAATAGTGTCAGACTTTATTTTGGGGGGCTCCAAAATCACTGCAGATGGTGATTGCAGCCATGAAATTAAAAGACGCTTACTCCTTGGAAGGAAAGTTATGACCAACCTGGATAGCATATTGAAAAGCAGAGATATTACTTTGCCAACAAAGGTCCATCCAGTCAAGGCTATGGTTTTTCCTGTGGTCATGTATGGATGTGAGAGTTGGACTGTGAAGAAAGCTGAGGCTGAAGAATTGATGCTTTTGAACTGTGGTGTTGGAGAAGACTCTTGAGAGTCCCTTGGACTGCAAGGAGATTCAACCAGTCCATTCTGAAGGAGATCAGCCCTGGGATTTCTTTGGAAGGAATGATGCTAAAGCTGAAACTCCAGTACTTTGGCCACCTCATGCGAAGAGTTGACTCATTGGAAAAGACTCTGATGCTGGGAGGGATTGGGGGCAAGAGGAGAAGGGGACGACAGAGGATGAGATGGCTGGATGGCATCACTGACTCGATGGACGTGAGTCTGAGTGAACTCTGGGAGTTGGTGATGGACAGGGAGGCCTGGCATCCTGCGATTCATGGGGTCACAAAGAGTCGGACACGACTGAGTGACTGAACTGAACTCAACTGTGGAGGGGCCGATGGGGAATGGTTTTACTCCTGCCATTCTGGTTCCATGTTGGTGAGCCTCAGACCCCTTCTGGTTGCTGCAGTTTCAGCTTCCTGGAAGATTTGGACAAGTATAAAAGTAGAAGCCTGAACTAACTAGGCACTGTTCTTTCTGTCATCACATTAGTCTGCTGTTGTTGTTTAGTCACTATCATGTCTGACTCTTTGGGTTTCCATGGATCGTAGCCCACCAGGCTCCTCTGTCCATGGGAGTTCCCAGGCAAGAATACTGGAGTGGGTTGCTATATCCTCCTCCAAGGGATCTTCCCAACCCAGGGATCTAACCACCTTTCCTGCATTGGCAGGCAGGTTCAGGCTCACTGGGCCACCTGGGAAACCCACTTGTCTGATTAATGACCTCCAAATTTTGCCTACATTTCTATTTTTCCCAACACTGCTTAAGAAAAGACAGGGCAAGGTGATCTATGAAGTGTAGTTGCCAGCTTAACCAAAGAGGCAGAGCACAGTATATTCTTAGTCAACTTTACATTTTCCTACATCTTTATGAATCTTACTCTTCACTCACAATATTTTAACTATATTTCTGAAAGTAAGTGGCATTCTGAAAGTAAGTGGCTCAGTCATGGCCAACTTTTTTTGGCTCCATGGACTATATAGTCCACGCAACTCTCCAGGCCAAAATATTAGAGTGGGTAGCCTGACCCTTCTCTAGGAGATCTTTCCAACCCAGGGATCAAGCCCAGGTCTCCTGCATTGCAGGCAGATTCTTTACCAGCTTAGCTACAAGGGAAGCCCATTCTAGACATTTCTTTTAAATGTATAACTTTGATATGAGAAATTATTAATATAATGCTTTTCCCTAATATAACTATCGCTCATGCATCCAAACACACGCTAACATTCCCTCCCAAAAGGTTTGTCACTTTATCCATCTTTGGGTCTTGTTCATGTCTTTTCCAGCTGAGTCACTCTTTGCTTCGAACCTCTTAAATGAAATACTGAGAGACAAGGTTAGGCACTAATAACACTTTGTGTTTGTGGAAAATAATTCAGCCTCTACTAGGAACCTAGAACAATCCATAAGCTTTTACTCAAAAGGAATCACTTACCTACAGAAGACAGAAGAGGTTTGCTCCAAATTCTAAAGAAATGAACAGTTATTCACCTAAAGCTGTTTGTAAGATCTTCTGACATTGCTGTTCTTTCTGTTTTGTGTCTTTACAAGGTTAGAAAATGCAGGCTAGCTTTCTTTTTATTTGAAAACCTGGATTCAACTAATATATTTATTAAATCAAGGGTCTCATGGCATAACAACTATGCTCAGAATTCTATGCATTGAAAAATATAAGTATGCTGCTCAAATTATTTACTCTTAAAATTAAATAATAATAGCAGATTTTATTTTGAAATATTTTATTATTTAATGTTATTATTGGTAGTAAGTTAAAATAATAGTGGTGCTCATTATTGAGAACTTACTAAGGAGGTAAATATTAATTTTTTCATTTTAACTACAAAATATTATTTTTTCCAAATTTGAATAAATTGTCCAGACAACTCACAACAGGTGGAGTGTTCTGGAATAATACTTTCAATGTCTGCATGGAAAAGAGTATGTGTCAGGTCCCAACAGCTACATCGTTTCATACGACCAACTCAGTTTTTAATGTCAGCATGCCATCTATCTTTGATAGAGAATGGCTAGGAAAGCCCTCTCCAGGGGGCTTCTCCTGACACCAGCAGTATCAAGCTGGAGAATTGTTATCCCTAATCCTTGATAATTTACCTAGTTATAGCAGTATAGACTTCAATTTTTTTTTTAATATTTTTTTCCTTCTAAATTAGAAAAACATGCAAATAGGGCTGTACTTTCCTACTTTATTTTAATCTAAGCTGTAAAAGATGCTAATAGGTTGATTTTCCATTAGAAACCTTGCCGTGTCCTGAAAAAAATTAAAAAGGCAGTGGGTGGACAATTTGTTTCATCATAGATGAAAATGATATTTTACATTAGAATTTGGCATGTGAAATATTCAGAAAATTTTGAAGTTTTTCTATTTGTCACATTTCACTTGAGTTGGTGGTAAATACATAGACATGGTGGAAAGGGAGGATATTAAAGCTATGTGATTGAAACGAACCAAGACAATTAGTAAGCTACTCAACTTAATATTTCTGTTGTTGTCAAACCACATTTTCCTAAGATACTCTTTACTTCATTGTCAATGCCTGTGTGAATGCCCTTCACTGAAGCTCTCTTCAGTGAGGCTGCTTCAGAATGTGTGCCATGTGACTGCTCTGCTCACCAAGCTTCAATTTTCCATTTCTGTTTTCCCACTTCTCATAATCAATCTGAATAGGCTGAGTTAAAGTTTATTGCCAGAAAAATAAATATGATAAAAAAAACCCAATTACTGGCAATTTATTTTTCCATTTGATATATATTGAGCCTGCCTTATCGTTTTCTAATTTATTAAGGCAAAATTTATTCAAATACCTTAGAAAGACTGCATAAGCACCTTCTCTTTTGGTAAATTTGTATCCTGGGGTCTGAACGACTCCACATTAAATGGATTGAAGCCATTTAATCATTTATCTGATTCCACATCATTTACAGGAATGTCTTTGGGTATAGCTCTAGGCAAATAAAATAAATGAAGTTAACTTGGATTGATATTACATAAGGGTGAACTAGAAGCTGAGACAAATGCCTGTTTCTAGTTACAGGTCTCAAAAAACATATTATTTGGAGGAGAAAGATGGAACTACTGTGTGTGCCCTTTGAATTTTCACATAATCTAATTTTCTCTGACAAATTCTTCATGCCATGTGGGCATCTCATATTACCTAGGCCGATATAAAGCATCAGATGGTTGTTCAGCCTTTAAAGTCATCTAAAAGAGCAAGGACACTTTGTTAATTTTCTATAACACATAATAAGTATAGGCATCATTGGAAAATACTTATACTCTACTGTAAGTGAACGTCATTCAGTCGTATCTGACTCTTTATGACCTATGGACTGTAGCCTGCCTGGCTTCTCTGTTCATGAGATATCCAAGGCAAGAATACCGAAGTGGGTCACCATTCCCCTCTCCAGGTGATTTTCCCGACTCTGGGATTGAACCCATGTCTCTTGCATCTCCTGCATCACAGGCCGATTCTTTACCATTTAAGCCACCGAGGATGGTTTTTATTTTGTGTTATTTACCCATTCAAGGAAACACATGACAAAAGAAAAATAGATATTTGTATTGTTTGTTTTTCAAATACAATCTTTTGTTGGGTTGAACTAAGAAAGTTTATATATAAGAACAAAAGTGATTAAACTTTCTGTTGCTTAATTATTGATATTTTTCACTCCAAAGCATCTCAATTACAGATGTCCCTTTTCTTTGGTAGTGATTTAGGTACAGTTTACAGATAATAACTGTCAAGAAAAAGCTTTTATACCTTTTTAAAAACTTTTATATACATCTTCTGGCAAAGTTTTGGGTTCAGAACAAAAACAAGTGGAAGGTATGGATATAACCCATAACACCATGTCTCCACAAGCACAGAAATTCCTTCATTATTAAATCCCTTATCAGAGGTAAATTTTTGATAATTGATGAACCTACATTAACACATAATAATTATCCAAAGTTCATAGTTCACATTATGAGTAATTCCTAATGTACACTCTATGGATTTAGACAAATATGTATGCAATACCTTCAACATTATGATATCATATACAGTACTCTCACTTTTTAAAAGGAAAGTAGTGACCAACCTAGATAGCGTATTCAAAAGCAGAGACATTACTTTGCCAACAAAGGTTTGTCTAGTCAAGGCTATGGTTTTTCCACTGGTCATGTATGGATGTGAGAGTTGGACTGTGAAGAAAGCTGAGTGCCGAAGAATCGATGCCTTTAAACTGTGGTGTTGGAGAAGACTCTTGAGAGTCCCTTGGACTGCAAGGAGATCCAACCAGTCCATTCTAAAGGAGATCAGCCCTGGGATTTCTTTGGAAGGACTGATGCTAAAGCTGAAACTCCAGTACTTTGGCCACCTCATGTGAAGAGTTGACTCATCGGAAAAGACCCTGATACTGGGAGGGATTGGGGGCAGGAGGAGAAGGGGATGACAGAGGATGAGATGGCTGGATGGCATCACTACTTGATGGACGTGAGTCTGAGTGAACTCTGGGAGTTGGTGATGGACAGGGAGGCCTGGCATGCTGCGATTCATGGGGTCGCAAAGAGTTGGCCACGACTGAGCAACTGAACTGAAATGAACTGAACTCTCATTTCATGAAAAGTTCTCTATGCTCCTCCTATTTATTTCTCCTCCTGGTGCCCACTGTCTGGCAGAAACCACTGATTTTCTTCCTGTCTCCACAGTTTTGCCTTTTTAAGTATGTTATATAGTTGGAATTATACCATAGGCAGCCTTTTCAGATTAGCTTCTTTTGCTTAATAGTATGCATTTAAAGTTTCCTTCCATGTCTTTTCATGGCTTGATAGCCAATTTATTTTTGAAGTACATTGTCTGAATATACCACAGCTTAATTACTCATTCACCTAATGAAGGATATCTTGGTTGCTCTCGAGTTTTGGCAATTATGTACAATGCTGCTATAAACATCCATGTGCAAGTTTCAAGTAGACAAAAGTTTCAGCTCCTTTGGGTAAATACCAAGAAAGACAACTGCAGAATCATATGGTAAGATTTTGTTTACTTTTGCAAGAAACCAGCAAACTGTCTTCTAAGTAAGCAGAACACTCTTTGACATAAATTGTAGCAATACTTTTTGGATTTGTCTCCTAAGACAAAAGAAATAAAATCAGAAAATAAACAAATGTGACAATTAAACTTAAAAGCTTTTTGCAAAGCAAAAGAAACCACTGACAAAAAGGAAACACAATCTACTAAATGGGAGAAAATATTTACAAATGATATGACTGATAAGGGGTTAATATCCAAAATGTATAAACAGTTCATATCATTCAATAACAAAAAGCTAAAGAATTCAATTAAAAAATGGGCAGAAGACCTGAATAGATCTTTTTGCAAAGAAGACATACAGAGGTCAACAGGTACATGAAAATATCCTAAATATTGCTAATAATCAGGGAAATGCACATCAATACAACAATATCACCTCACACCTTTCAGACTATCATCAAAAGACCACTATAATAAATGCTGGTGATTTGAAGAAAAGGAAACCCTAGATGGAAAACACTGTGGGGGTTCTTCAAAATGAAAATAGAACTACAATATCATCCAGAAATCCCACTGTTGGGTATATATCTGAAGAAAATAAAAAACACTGATTTAAAATGACATATGCACCCCAGTGGTCACAGAATGATATTTACAATAACCAATATATAGAAACAACCTAGATGCCTATCAACAGATGAATGGATAAAGATGAGGAATATGTATTCAGGACCTAAACATGAATCTAAGATTCTGAAATGAATGGTTAGTAATTAATGAAAAGAAAAAAAATAGATAATGGAAACTGCATAAATACCTATTTGAGTGATGTCCAATGCATTAAGATAGATTAAGAGAGATGGCAAAACAAAATATAAATTTCTGAATAGGTGCTATAATTGATTTCACAATGTTTGGGGCTCAAACCTAACTTGATGAGAATTAAAATTATGAAAAGTTGAGAAAGGAAATGGAAAGACAGCCAATAAAGACAATTCTTGGGTGAGAGCTCTTGGCCTATTGTAAAGACCCATGACTTGACCCTAAGTCTAGGGGTGAAGGTGTCCATGATATTTTTGTCTGTATACATTAAGTCTGTCTGCACTGGGAAGTGAGTGGATTTGTTAGTAAAACCAAACCCCCAAGTTGAGAGGGCAGGAAAAGTGGGCTTATTATCTGCTTTGATTAGTAGTTAAAATTAGACTTACTTTATTTCCTTTCCTTTTTTTTTCCAGTCTCTGTATTCTTATAGAGATGGTTTAGAAAGTATATTTGCAAATGTTATAAGCAAGTGAGAATTAGCATGAAACTTTCTCCTGTTAAAATCTGTCAGTTTATTAAGTCTATGTTTGAGACTTGAAGAAACTATGGTAGTTTATTAAATGAATGTAATCTAAAAAGTCCTAAAATTGTTCCATTCTTCATCTTGGCTAGAGGAAAGCATTCCACTGATTAAGCATAAAGAGAAGAGAAGAGACAAACTTAAGCTGTGCTTTGATTATGCTCTTTGATAATGCTTTTTCAAGATATCAGTTGAACCCAAAAAGGGAATCAAGTCCAGATCAATTACACCCATTTCAGTCAGATTTCTCAGCTATATGTCAACTCTGTGGCTTTGTTAGCTCCTTCCTCTACTTTTAAATCCACCTAACATTTGTCTTGTCATTTTGGATCAAAGTAAATACCATTATTCTTTGTGAAAGCAGTATGGATATTCATAATGCAAAACGAATTTAATATAACAATCAATTCTAAAAATAATTCATATTACATAAAGTGATATTATTTATAGTACAATCACTTTGTGAGATAATCTGAAATTATTGGGAAGATAACACAGTAATATACTGAAACGACTGTAAGTCTTCATTAATGAAATTAAGAATGATAAGGAGGTGTTAAATGCTTTGTGTTAAAGTTGTTGCAAGTGAGTATAAAAAAAGCCATTGCTTAATAGTACCTGTTAGATAAACTCAGCCCTGATGTGTTGAGGCTTGGTTAAATAATATATAAGTTTACATGAAACAAATTTTAGCAATGATAATATCCTTGCTATTGCAAATTAGGGGAAGAAGATTTTATTTTGAAGAGTATAATTTTTTTTTAATCTAATTGCCTAATTTGTATGCTTTTACAATATGGTCTTGATAACTTAAGGAAATACTTAAGGATATACATTAAACTGTTGAAAAATAACAGACTGAACCCCTTTGGTGGTGAAAATGAATGGAAATAAAGTTCTATATTTTCTCATACTTAAAGCAAATCATTTTCTAATGGGAAAATAAGCTGTGTAATATAACAGAAAGAACATTGACTTCAGAGTTCTGCATATCTCTTACTCTAAACTACTACAAAACTGTTTGAGTAACTGGTTTTTATAAATTGAGTATAATTCTGTGACCAAAATACTTTTTTCTAGATTTCTTCTGTATTGTGATAAAAGAAATTTACAGTGTGACACCACACATGTTTGTATCAGGATCAGCTGCAAAATTGGCATACTGAAAAAGGATAAACATCTCCCCAGAAAGGTCAGATTTATTGTTAATTAATTTCAACTAAATCCAAGGACATAAATCCATATTTAGTGACACATGTGAATTTGTATTGGTGTTTCAATTTAAGGATTAGAATGATATGCTTAATAATTATCATATAGCCATGTGTGGGAATTTTCTAACTTTATAAAAACAGATTCAAATGTATTAATCCATGTGTTCAATCTGTTAATTTACAGTATTAAGGCAATCATTTTTTTTTTCTATCTCACAGGACTGTGTGGAGTGCCATCTGCCACTGGAAATCTTTAAAATTAGATGGGCATTCTAAGTATAGAGTCCTGGCTTTATTTCTGTTTTGTGTAAACTCAACATCTGTTGCATTAAAGAGATAGGCTCCCACGGTGTTAAGTAAGTTATCTATTAAATATCAGTGAAGATGTGTATTATTGAGCACTGTAATCATAAATGAGGATCCTGTTTTTTTCTTATGTGGGGCACCTTTGATATAATCTGAACAGAGTTAAGGAATTTCATCAGCTGTGGAGAATATCGAATGCACTCATTTATCAAAGTCTGCAGAGTCAGAGACTACAAGCTACTCTAATCAGAAGTGTCCTTACTTGTAAGGGAACACATATGTGAAACAGTTAAGCAGAGTTAGCTAAAGAAAGTTTGGGGAACTAATTTCACATTAAGATGATTTTAAGGAAATAATGTTATGTAAAATCAAGTCAAATTAGGACAGTCTTTTAAAACAACTAATGAATCAGTGATGTCCTTTATGTGTTGTATGATGGTACATCCCTCATTTACACTCACCTAGCAAAGCACTTAGTTTGAAAATGCTGCTTGGAGAAGAGCAGGTGTTCACTACAGAATCACTTAACAGAAAATATATTTAGTATCGTACAAAAAGAGACATTTTAAAATGCATTCTTATCACAGGGTCATTATTTTCTGTATATGTTTCTCTCAGTGTGTCTATTTCCCTGGCAATTCCAATGCAAAGTATCCTTTTCCAATGTCACACCCAGTATTTTATCTGGTGTTTACAGCTTTCTGGAATCACAAAAACATATACTATACCCACCCCAGACCTTGTCCTTGGGGAAAAAAACAAATATTAGTTGGGTGCTGTGTAAATTGTGTAAATATTAATTGATTGAAGGCTACATAAAAAGTAGTTGATTAGTGAATTGGAGCAAGGAAGAATATTTGCTTGTAGTGTTATGTAATAAGGAGTTTTATTTTTAGACTACTCTCATTAAACATTTTTACAAATGACTGACACTGAAAACAAAAAATGAGTTTCCAAACTTGTGAGTGGGAGGAATAGCCAAGTTTCTGGATGCTAAATTCCTAATCTAGCACAAGAGGTTACTAACTGTCTAACCAATATCTACTTTCCCTTTCTTGTTTATAAAAAAAATGTTGTTGGAGGAAGAATGAGAATATTTTCTATTTAATCTTGAAGAGAAGGCCAGCAATGATGTGAACATCTGGGCTATTAGATTTGGGGGATACTTCAAAGAAAATGCATTAAAAGGGGGTGTTGACTCAGCTGAATTCAGCCCTTAAATATTTGCTTATTTCTTAATGCCATTTAGGACAGGGGTGCTTCCCAGGTGGCACGAGTGTAAAGAACCTGCCTGCCAGTGCAGGACACGTAGAAGACATGTGCTCTGTCCTGAGTCAGGAAGATCCCCTGGAGGAGGGCATGGCAACCAACTCCAGTGTTCTTGCCTAGAGAATCCCATGAATAGAGGAGCCTGGCGGGCTATAGTTCATAGGGTCACACAGAATCAGACACGACTGAAGCGACTTAGCACACACGCATGCACAATTTCACAGTAGCTTCTGCAGTTACCATTTTTTATTGTTGTTGCTGTTGTTCAGTTGCTAAGTCGTGTCCTAATCTTTGCAACCACCTGAACTGCAGCACATCAGGCGTCCCTGTCCTTTACCAGGCACTTACAGGGCAGTTATCTTTTTACCAAGAGGCACACTTGAGAATGGAGCCTCTGAAACATGTTAAAGAAGCTGCAGCAGCAAAATGCAACCCCAAACCTGGATACCACTGTGAATCTGTTGCCACCAGATCTCCATCCAAACTCAGAATTTACCTATCTGAAAGAGAAAATATGCTCCTAATTTATTTAAGGAAGTTCATCCCATGTATTTGTCCAATAGCTGGGCACAATTCCTAATTTTAACATGCAAAACAATGTCATTTATCATGATTTAAAGAACAAACTTTACATATTTGGTAGATGCCAGTTAGGAAGAGAATATTCCATACACACAAAACACAAACTGTTTTCACTGTTACTAAGTAAATAAATAGAGTACTTAAAAATATGAACAAAAAGTTCTAATACATCGTAGTGTTGATAGCCTGTAATATAGAACTGATTAGTCATTTTTTTTTTTCTAGTCATCTTAAACATACGCTTAAGTGCATAGGTTTCAAAACTTGGAAGTTGGCTTCAAATTTGGCTTCAAAATTTGACAACATAATTTAACATAAATGCATGGGAAAAGGACAAAAATATGCTCAGAACAGAGTGACCAGACTGCAAGAAAATTAAGTATTTTATATGCAGCAATTAATGAGAGACACCACAAATTTTCATTTTAGTAAGAGACTCAGAGGTATATATAAGTTATTTTCAAATTATGACAATGGCTATAAGATGGAAGAGAATTAACTACCTTCTGGAAGAGGGTAATGACTGGAAATCTAGAAGGAGCTAGCTGTGGCTTTGTAAAAGAAAACACTCTTTTTTTTTTTTTTTTCCCTTAGTAAGGAAGCATGTAAGGGGTAGTTACTAAATAATATGTTAAATTATACAATTTACATATGATAATGCATTCATTTACTAAATTGGAACTTATCAATCATAGCCAAAGATCAAATTGCAGCTCAATTCTTTAGTGTGCATTTATGGTTACTCCTGTAACCATTACTCACTTTAAGAAAATAAACAGTACCAAACACATCACAACCTCCCTTATGCCTCTTATCATCATCATCAAACTAATTAAATGAGCTATATTGGAAGTCTTAATAATAATTATTAAATTAGGCATCTTCTCATATCCTTATCAATACAGTAGATTGGGGTTTGCTAATGCCTGTGGGGAAAGGTTCTATAGAAAATATGTGTGTATATATACACATGTATATTTATATTATAAATATATACATATATGTATGTGCTTATATACTATATACATATATATACACATATATATTTAAAGAGAGAGAATGCAGCAAGATATTATTTGCAAATGTAGTTGATAATGTTAAACTTATAAAACACTTCCTAACACCATACACAAAGATAAAATCAAAATAGATTAAAGATCTAAATGTAAGACCAGAAACTATAAAACTGTTAGAGGAAAACAGGCAGAACACTCAATGATATAAATCAAATCAAGGTCCTCTGTGATCCACCTCCTATGGAAACAGAAATAAAAACAAAAGTAAACAAGTGGGACCTGATTAAACTTAAAAGCTTTTGCATAGCAAAGGAAACTATAAGCAAGGTGAAAAGATCACCCTCAGAATGGGAGAAAATAATGGGATTTTCCAAGCAAGAGTACCGGAGTAAGGTGCTATCACCTGCTCCGAACAGCAAGTGAAACAACTGTCAAAGGATTAATTTCCAAAATATACAAGCAGCTCATACAACTCAATATCAAAAAGACAAACAACCCAATCAAAAGGTGGGAAAAAGACCTAAACAGACATTTCTCCAAAGAAGACATACAGATGGCTAACAAACACATGAAAAGATGCTCAACATTGTTCATTATTAGAGAAATGCATATCAAAACTACAATGAGATATCACCTCCCACTGGTCAGAATGGGCCTCATCAAAAAGTCTACAAATAGTAGATGCTGGAGAGGCTGTGGAAAAAAGGGAATGCTCTTGCACTGTCAGTGGGAATATAAATTGATACAGCCACTATGGAAGACAGTATGGAGTTTCCTTAAAAAACTAGGCATAAAAGCACCATATGACCCAGCAATCCACTCCTAGGCATATACCCTGAGGAGACCAAAACTGAAAAAGACATATATATCCCATTGTTCACTGCAGCAATATTTATAATAGCTATAACATGGAAGCAACCTAGATGTCCATTGACAGATGAATGGATAAAGAAATTGTGCTACATATACACGATGGAATATTACTCAGCCATAAAAAGGAATGCATTTGAGTTAGTTCTAAGGAGGTGGATGAGCCTAGAACCTATTATACAGAGTGAAGTATGTCAGAAAGGGAAAGAGAAATATTGCATTCTAACACATATATACAGAATCTAGAAAAATGGTACTGAAGAATTTATTTACAGGGCAGCAATGGTGAAACAGACAAAGAGAATAGACTTATGGACATGGGGAGAGGGGAGGAGAGGGTGAGATGTATGGAAAGAGTGACATGGAAACTTAAATTATAGTATGTAAAATAGAAAGCCAATGGGAATTTGCTGTATGGCTCAGGAAACTTAAACAGGGGCTCTGTATCAACCTAGAGGGGTGGGATGGGGAGGGAGATGGGAAGGAGGTTCAAAAGGAAGGAGATATATGTATACCTGTGCTTGATTCATATTGAGGTTTGACAGAAAACAACAAAATTCTGTAAAGCAATTATCCTTCAATTAAAAAAATAAATTAATTAAAAAATGATTACTTGGGAATCTAAAAAGGTTAATAAAAATTACAGAATACTATAAAAAAGAGATTTATCTTACTTTAATTTTCTGTCATAGTAAATGCTGAATACATAGTAAATGTATTCAATTAGACACTTCACTTAAAAAGATTTAGGGACTTGTTAAATAGCTTTTTATTCATTACTCATTGGAATTCAGATATTTGTTTCAGAGGGTTACATTCTGTTTTCTTTTCTTTTTATTAAATTTGTAACATCAGTGAAAGCTAGATCAAATGCTTGTTTAATTCTGTATATTTCTCTTCAATAACTACAGATGAAAATATAAGAACTTTGACAAAACTGATATATTAAACTTAAAATCATTCATATTAAGAGCCTTAGCACTCTCTGGATTTGTGCCAAATTCTCAGAAGAATTAAAAAATATTGTAAGCTTCTCTAGCATTTGTCTTTATGTAACTTGATAGTAATACTATTGATACTAAATTTGGGCAAGTATCCTTAATACATAACAGGCTTCCCTGGTGGCTCAGACGGTAAAGTGTCTGCCTGCAATGCAGGAGACCTGGGTTCAATTCCTGGGTCGGGAAGATCCCCTGGAGAAGGAAATGGCAATCAATTCCAGCACTCTTGCCTGGAAAATCCCATGGACACAGGAGCCTGATAGGCTACAGTCCATGGGGTCGCAAAGAGTCGGACACGACTGAGCAACTAGTACTTAGTACTTATCCTTAATACAGACGTGCATTACATATATAAGAACAAAACAATATAATTAAAAAGCACATTAAAGGAAGCCCTGAAAAGGGCTTCCCTGGTGGTTCAGCCAGTAAAGAAGCTGCTTGCAATGCGGGAAGACCCAGTTGGGAAGATCCCCTGGAGAAGGGAATGGCAACACATTCCAGTATTCTTGACTGAATAATTCCATGGACAGAGGAACCTGGTGGGCTACAGTTCATGGAGTCACAAAGTGTTGGACATGTTTGAGCAACTAAAACTTTCACTTTCAAAGGCTGAAAAAGCTTGAAAATATTAAAAACATCTATTTAATATTTGCAAATTAATTTTTCTTATTACCCAAATAGTTTTATTAAAGCAGGGAAGGGTAAAAAATGTTGGCATAAAAATATCAGCTAGATCATGATAATTAGAATTAATTTCTGTATTTTAAATAATTTCCTTAAATCTTTATTGTAAAATAGATTGATTTGTGGAGAAATAAAAGAGGAGAATGTACACTCATTGTTGATAAAATATAACTAAAATTCTGTTGGAATATTCATTCTCATCTATACAATATTTTCATAAAAGAAACACTGGAATATACAATAGGAATGATTATTCCAAAATTTTTAAATCATTGGCTTATTTGAGGATAATTTCTAATATAAAACTTCTATTACTCCTATTCATAAAAGAAAAATTGAATGACAAAAATATTAAGCAAATGTAATAGTAGAAAAGAAATTTTATTTTAAATTAACACATTTTAAGATCACACAGTGTTAATCATTTATAATTCCTCAGCTCTGTCAATAGATAAACCAGTCTTTTTGAAAATTACTTTAAAAGACAAATTTAGCATATAGATGAATTTTCAGCCTTATGGAAGTGGTAAGTATAGTCTAACATAAGTGGGCAAAACCTCTGGGGGAGAAAAATTTCAGTTAGCAATTTTCAGAAGTTAGAAGGTAGATGCACTAGTCTTATGAAAGTAATATGGTTTTGTTTAATTTGCCTTCACTAGAACCTGATATTGCTTTAGTCTTAGGCATTGTGCTGTGTCTAGCACAATATTGAATAGTATTTTGAAGTATTAGATCTGGAAAAGGAAAACAAAATTTTTCAATGAATGAGAATTATTTATAGGAAGTATTGATATTTAGAATGTAAGAAAGTATTAACTTGTAAATCAAGATATACTCCAATGAGAGAAATTAGTACATTTCAGAGGCATTAGAGAACGCAGAGGAGAAGGCGATGGCAACCCACTCCAGTATTCTTGCCTGGAAAATCCATGGACGGAGGAGCCTGGTAGGCGGCAGTCCATGGGATCGCAAAGAGTCGGACATGACTGAGCGACTTCACTTTCACTTTTCACTTTCATGCACTGGAGAAGGAAATGGCAACCCACTGCAGTGTTCTTGCCTGGAGAATCCCAGGGACGGGGGAGCCTGGTGGGCTGCCGTCTATGGGGTCACACAGAGTCGGACACGACTGAAATGACTTAGCAGCAGCAGCAGCAGAAAACACAGAACACTCTGAAACTGATATGGGTAAAGGATGGGTAAGAGAAATAAAGTTATACAAAAAAAAAAAAAAAAAAGAGCAACAATGCAGAAAAGTGCAAACCCAAGAATGAATATAAGGACAAGTAACCATGGGCCTATTGGTTGTTAAACAAAGGCAACAAAGCAGTGAGACAGTTTAGTTCATGGATCTAGATAATGAAGGTAAATACAAACCGGGAGTCAAAGAGGTAAAGCTTTTTAACCCAAATCATATTGAAGTTAAGATGCTTACCCCCCAAAACCTCACTATATTTTACTTACATTTTTATCAGAGTAAAATACAATAAAAATAAAACTTGGCATTATTTTCTATTTTGCTACTTGGTTGAAATTTCAAAGCTAGGTGTTGCTGTGAAGGTATTTTCTACATGTGATTAAAGTCCATAATCAACTGATTTTAAGAAAGTCAACTTGAAGTAAGGAAACTTATTTTAGTTAATTTGGACATGCATTTCCATAACACAGTTTATTTCTAGTAGTAAAAAGGAAACATATAATTCATGGTGTGTTATGGTACTTGAAAAGCACAAAATATTGCCATTGGATAATCCTAATCGAATACCTATAGACAGAAAGATTTTGAGTCACCATATATTTTCGCAGAATGTTTTAGTCAAAAAGAACTTTAATTTGGCTGCTTCTTGCTACAATAACAAAGTGGGGAAAGAAAAGGATGACCTCAGGGATCCAAATTTTAATCTCAAACTCCACATATACTACCTGAAGCTTTCTTTATTCACCCTGACAGCCTTAATGTCCTGTAGCTTCAGTCCAATATTTCTGAAAACCAAACACAGAAATTCATTCTTTGAGTGGCTGAAAGACAACAGAAATTTCTGAGGGCATGATTGGGAAGAAATAGGATCCTGATAATTGGACTAATAATATATGGGGTGATCCTGATGAAGCTGGAGGCATCAATCCCCTAAATTCTGACAACTATTCTTTGCTCTGTCATCCATGCCTGAAGAGTTTAGTCTTCTTTTGCCTGAGAAACTTGTAAAGGACTCTCCTGGAATAGTTGCCTTCCAAGGCACTGCTGATGCTCTTCAGGACTGACCCCCATCACTGTCTATGCTTTTAGACCCAGAACTAGATTTATGTTCCATTATGGTCAAAAGGCTGAGGTAAAAAGTGTGATTTTTCTATTCTTAATTTAAGCCAGTAGTCAAATTCTCAAGTTCTAGCAAGCATTCAACTATAATCTGTTGAGTTTAGGAATTTAGATATTTTCCTACTTTATCTACTTGTTTCTTATTCTAAATTTAAGATAAACTCAAAAGTTAAACTCACTCTAATATGCATTAACACATTTTCCCTAGATGGGTATAGGATATAGAGGACTTTTACGAGTTTCATGGGCTGCTATTACAAATAAATGCATCTATGTATCAATGGAAAGTTATACAATCTGGCTTTCTGTCCTCTGTGGATGAAGAGGCAGCTGATGGTACTCTAGTTCAAATGGAATACCATATTGAACACTTAGCTCAAGTTGTGTTTAATTTGAGGTGGCAGAGTACTCTGGTGTTGTTTATAATTTGAAAATTGACTCCATGGTTATGACTACAGATGGGCTGGTATTATCAGATTTTTGTATTGAAAAAAGTTTTCCCATTTATATATTTGTCATTGGAACTTGAGTTGTAAGGTTTAAAAGTCTGAATCATGCGTATGTTGCTAAATTCTTTTAGAGGTTACAATTACATATTTCAAGAGTAGGCAAAATTATCACCCCTTTACTTGCGTCTTTCTTCAAAATGACGTTATCAAAACAAATCTTTAAAAAGAGCCCAGGAAACAGCTCTGAAATATTTCTAGTTTTGTTTTTAATTTTCTTTCCACTGTCCTGCTTAGTCCTCAAGTTTTCACTTTCATTTTTTCCTCCCTAGATATCAAAACACCTATCGTTCATAGTATGTGAAGCTTTGGAAGTATGAAATTTAAAAATATATTATCAAAATTGTCACATTTTATTACATGGATCTTTTCAAGGATGAGGGATGAGAATGAACTCTGGACACACTTATCCGAAGAAGTGTTGTATTAAAGCAAAGTTGGATGTTCTCCTGCCCTTCCATACACAGTGAATTAGTCACAGACCTCTGATAAATCAAAGCTCCTTTTGATCTGCAAGATATTAGCAAAGGTATAAGGGTAAGAGTGCATTTGAACAGACATGTAGCTGTCAAGTGTTCATTTTGGTGATTACAACCAATTGACATGAAATTCTTTGAGATTCTGCTCTGTTTGCCGTCTATGAATGCAGAGCACTTCAGGTTGTGACAAATGTCTATTACAGAAATAAACTGATGGATGAGGGCAGGAGGTTGTTGACAGGTGAGGATAGTTATTCTGTGACATAGTCTTCTTAGAAGTAACTATGATATTTTAGAGCTGATGCTTGGAGTGGTCCAACCATGTTACTTAAGCTTTATAATGAAATATAAAAGCATGCTTGGTTTTATTTTATCTGTACAACTGAAATTCTTCTAAAATAATTAGATGATCCAGGTACTAAAATGTGAAATTGTGCTATAAATGAAAAATGTCATAAGATATATTTACCTTGCCCCAAATTACTTTTTGGAAATTATCTTTTATTTTTTCTCCCTTCTCTTTTATCTTCTTCTGAAATCACCCCACCAAAAAAATCTAAAACAAAACAAAAATCAAAAACCACTCTGCAGCAGTGCATTATCTAGGGCTTCCCAGGTGGCACTAGTGGTAAAGAATCTGCCTGCCAGTGAAGGAGACACAAGAGACTAGGGTTCAGTCACTGGGTCAGGAAGATCCCCTGGAGTAGGAAATGGCACCTAACTCTAATATTCTTGCCAGGAAAATTAAACAAAAATCAAAACTTACAATGCATTATTTATATGTTCTTTTTTTTAATAAAATAATTGGCTTCCAAGCCCCAATTTAACTCTGGTTCCTGAGATACAGAAATTTTACTCACAAGACACTTTCTTTTTTTTTTTTCTTTTCACAGCACCATATTTAATTCCTTTTTAAAAAAAAATAATTTTATATATTTATTCATTTTTGGGTGCACAGGGTCTTTGTTGCTCTGTGGGCTTTCTCTAGCTGTGGCGAGTGGGAGCTTCTCTCGTGGCAGAGCACAGGCAATAGAACGCAGGCTTCAGTGGTTGTGCAGCAGAGGCCTAGGTGCACCGTGGCATATGGAATCCTCCCAGATGAGGGATTGAACCTGTGTCTGCTGCACCGGCAGGCAGATTCCTTTTTTTTTTTTTTTTTTAAATTTATAAATTTATTTTCTTTTTTTCTGGGTGTTCTGAATCCATTGCTGTGCCGACTTTTCTCTAGTTGCGGTGAGCAGGGGCTACTCTCTAGGTGCAGTGCACAGACTTCTCATTGCCGTGGCTTCTCTTATTGTGGAGCACAGGCTATAGGGCATGTAGGCTTCAGTAGTTGCGGTTCCTGGACTCTACAGCACAAGCTTAACAAGGATGGCACACAGGCTCAGCTGCTCTGTGAACTGTGGGATCTTCCCAGATCAGGGATCGAATCCATGTCTCCTGCATTGTGAGGTGGATTCTTTACCACTGAGCCACCAGGGAAGACCTGGCAGGCCAGTTCTTAACCACTGGGCCACCTGGGAAGTCCCATATTTTCTTCTTATGAATTCAGTTTGTTTAACCAATTCAGTATCACACATATGCATTTTAAATAATGTGTTCAAGAGTGCTCAGTGGTATCCGATTCTTTGGACTCTATGGACTGTAGCCCATAAAGCTCCTCTGTCCATGGGATTCTGCAGGCAAGAATACTGGAGAGGGTTGCCATCTCCTCCTCCAGAGGATCTTCCCTACTAAGTGGTCAAACCTGCATCTTCTGTGTCTCCTGCATTGGAGGTAGATTCTTTAGCCGCTAAGTAACCTGGGAAGCCTATTTTAAAGTATCAGCTCAGTTCAGTTCAGTCTCTCATCATGTCTAACTCTTTGTGACCCCATGGACTGCAGCACGCCAGTTTTCCCTGTCCATTACCAACTCCCAGAGCTTGCTCAAACTCATGTCCTTTGAGTCAGTGATGCCATCCAACCATCTTATCCTCTGTCATCCCCTTCTCCTCCTGCCTTCAGTCTTTCCTAGTATCAGGGTCTTTTCCAATGAGTCAGTTCTTCATATCAGGTGGCCAAAGTATTGAAGCTTTAGCTTCAGTTCTTCCAATGAATATTCAGTACTGATATCCTTTAGGATTGACTAATTGGATCTCCTTGCACTCCAAGGGACTCTCAAGTCTTCTCCAGTACGACAGTTCAAAAGCATCAATTCTTCAGTGCTCAGCTTTCTTCACAGTCCAACTCTCACATTCATACATGACTACTGGAAAAACCATAGCTTTCACTAGAGGGACCTTTGTTGGCAAAGTAACATCTCTGCTTTTTAATATGCTGTCTAGGTTGGTCATAGCTTTACTTTCAAGGAGCACGCATCTTTTTATTTCATGGCTGCAGTCACTATCTGTAGTGATTTGGGAGCCCAGGGAAACAAAGTCTGTCACTGTTTCCATTGTTTCCCCATCTATTTACAGTTAAGTGATGGGAACAGATGCCATGATCTTCGTTTTTTGAATGTTGAATTTTTAAGCCAGCTTTTTCAGTTTCCTCTTTCACCTTCATAAAGAGGATGTTTAGTTCCTCTTTTCTTTCTGCCATGAAGGTGGTGTCATCTGCATATCTGCAGTTATTGATATTTCTCCCAGCAATATTGATTTGAATTGAGTTGAATTGATATTGATTCCAGCTTGTTCTTCATTCAGCCCACCATTTCTTATGATGTACTCTGTATAGAAATTAAATAAGCAGGGTGACAATATGCAGACTTGATGTACTCCTTTCTCAATTTGGAACCAGTCCATTAGTCCATGTCCTGTTCTAACTGTTGCTTCTTGACCTGCATACAGATATCCCAGGAGGCAGGTAAGGAGGTCTCTGGTATTCCCATCTCTACAAGAATTTCCACAGTTTGTTGTGGTCTACACAATCAAAGCCTTTAACACATCAAAGAAGAAGTAGACTTTTTAAAATTCTCTTGCTTTTTCTATGATCCTACAGGTGTTGGCAATTTGTTCTCTGGCTCATCTGCCTCTTCTAAATCCAACTTGAACATGTGGAAGTTCTCGGTTCACGTATTGCTGAAGCCTAGCTTTGAGAATTTTGAGCATTACTTTACTAGCGTGTGAGATGAGTGCAATTGTGTGGTAGTTTGAGCATTCTTTGGCATTGCCTTTCTTTGGGATTGAAATGAAAACTAACCTTTTCCATTCCTTTGGCCACTGCCGAGTTTTCCAAATTTGCTGGCATATTGAATGCAGCACTTTAGCAGAAGCATCTTTTAGGATTTGAAATAGCTCAGATGAAATTCCATCACCTTCACTAGCTTTTTTCATAGTGATGCTTCCTAAGGCTTAGTTGACTTCACACTCCATGATGTCTGTAACAACATCATGAGTTGTTGTTGAGGTGAGTGACCACTTAAACTGAAGAAAGTAGGGAAAACCATTAGACCATTTTAAAGTCTATCAACTTACAAATCATCAAACAATGGACATTTTCCCAACCAAGAAAGTAATCTCCCCACTACGTTCACCCCAAAACTCACAAAAATAAGCTCGTTCCAATTTTCCTTCCAACTATCTGTAGTAGCACATTCACACATTGCTTTCTTATTCATAGCCACTTTTATGAGCAATTACCTACACTAACTGTTGAAGGAGTTAACAAAGTAGAATGTGATTCCTGTAGGTTATCACATTTTTTCTAACCATAAATCATTGCTTCAGAAGTGAGTCATGACACCAAAAAAAATGAGCCAGTTAC
The DNA here is from genome assembly GCF_055505025.1 of Bos grunniens. Lineage (NCBI taxonomy): Eukaryota > Metazoa > Chordata > Mammalia > Artiodactyla > Bovidae > Bos > Bos grunniens. Next base: position 25,960,826 of record NC_141181.1, read on the forward strand.
CAAAGACACCATTTCTCTTGTAAATTTTGTTATGAATATGGAAAACATTGAATCCAGTAAAATGCACTGGGGACTTAATGCCTTGATATTAGAGAACCTAGTGAGTATGGGTTCTTATTGGTTAATGTACAATCACAAACTGCAGACTTCAATAGATGGAGCTGGGATATTGTGGAATGAATCACATTGATCCTGAGGAAAATGGTAACTCAGACAGTGGTTATATATGATTGTATTCCAGTTCTTGGAAAATCTAATTTTTCTCTTTGTTTTTTGACATTAACTGATTGAATACATTTCAGTTCTAAGCAGTTCAGAATTCTCTGGATAAAATCCTTCTATATTTATGTTTACATTCTTCACCTCCTGAAATTACTCCTAAGTAAATAGCTGATAAAAATTTTCATTTTTGGGGTGGTGCAGTCATTTCAGTTTTCTTGATTTAAATGCAATATGTGTTTGCTTTTGTCCTTCAGATATGAGTTTCATAAGAATGAGAACTATTTTCTCTCACTCTTTATTTACTTTGTAATTTCACTAGTATAGGTTTTCATCCTGTTACTTGATGATTATATACATATACTATAGACATAAATAATATATAATATACATAACTTTGTTATTGTTCAGTTACTAAATTGTGTCCAACCCTTTGCAACCCCATGGACTGCAGCATGCCAGAGTCCTCTATCATCCACTATCTCCCCAGATTTGCTCAGATTCATGTCCATTATATTCATGTCCATATATAACTTAAATGTTATATATGAATAATATGATATATGTTATTTTAATTAAACACAATGAATTGTTCAAACGTGCATAATAGCATGTTTAAAAAAAAATTATTGGAAGGCTTTCCTGGTGGCTCAGATAGTAAACAATCCGCCTGCAATGTGGGAGACCTGGGTTTGATCCCTAGGTTGGGAAGATCCCCTGGAGGAGGACATGGCAGCCCATTCCACTATTCTTGCCTGGAGAATTCACATGGACAGAGGAGCCTGCTGGGCTACAGTCCATGGAGTCACAAAGAGTTGGACATGACTGAGCAACTAAGCACGGCATGGTAGTTCATTTACAATGTCATGTTAGTTTCAGATGTACAGCAACATGATTCAGTTATACATATACATATATTCATTCTTTTTCAGATTCTTTACCCATATAAGGTTTTACAGAATATTGAGTAGAGTTTACTATGATATACAGCTGTTCCTTGTTGAATATGTATTTTATATATAGTAGTGTGTGTATGTTAATCCTGAGCTCCTAATTTATCTCTCTCCCACATGTTTCCCCTTTGGTAACCACACATTTGTTTTCAAATAACAAGAAAATTTTTCTTTAAGGCTGTCATTTTAAATATATGGGCATAGTTCAGTGTGTGCATGAAACCACCATTTTAAATTTAATCTGTCCCCTTGCTAAGGTAAGAAAGAAGTAGTTTTACTCTTGACTATATGTGTAAAATACATAAAAAATGAAGTCTTATAGAGAAGAAACATCTATTTTCACCTGAATGTATTAGAAAATATACTTACTCTTATGTGAGGAATATAGCTTGTGGTTATTTTTTTTGCTGATGACAGTATCTGTCCTCATAGAACCTGATTCAATTTGTAAGAGATACTTAAAATGAGATTACAGAATCACAAATGTACAGGTGGTACTTAAAGAGAAAAACTGAGTGATACATTTCATACATTTCTTAAAAGAGGCATTCCCACAACAAGACAGGATAAGAATATAACAGGAAAGCAGCCACTAGTATGAATGCTATTTTGCATTCTGAAATCTCATTTTGACTTGACTGTCCTTACAATTTGTTAGGTGAACTATAATAAAGCCTGCAAATGGCATCTGTCACCTTTGATGCATGCTGCATTTTACATAATATAAAAATAACTTATGATTCTACAGGGTAATAAATAGCTCACCAAGAGAGTTATGATACGCATGAAGCTCCTGAAATGAAGTTGTCTATCCTCCCGTTAGGATGTGGTGAGTCAGACATCCATTTCTCCAATATTACTGAGGGAAATGTTGACCCACACAATATTAAATTAACAGTTTTACATTGACTAAAACTGGATGAGAAACGAAAGTGAAACTAATACATGTGGGTTTCAAATAATTTTGTGAATAGTTGAAAAAAAGTCACCTTGACTTATTGCGCTTTTGTATTTTTATTATCAAAAATAGAAAGATAAGTGAGATCAAATACTTCATCATGGAAAGAAAATCACATGTTAATATAAACAGCCAAAGGTAAACTAGAATTTTAAAGAATGTATGTATATAATGTATGTGCATTAAAAATTAATGCTAAAATCATAAGATGATTTGCTATGATAAACAATTTGTCAAAATGTGTGTTTTGTCCTTTTCCTCCAAAAGTTTTTAACAGCATCATTTTACAAATATGACACATTTTTTCAGTACCAAAGGGTAATATATGTTTTAGCCAAACCTGTGATTATGAAGTAACAATCCCAATAATTATCTTTAGATTAGAATCATAGAGACTTTCTCCTTAACAACTGTCATAGTATAGATTTATAGTATTTGGGACAATGGCCCTCAAAATGTCATTACTACTGAATATTTGGGAAAAGCGCAAATATCTGCACTCCTATCCCAGAGGTATTTGTTCCTAAGAGGGTACATGAAAAATCCACTTACCTTGTTTTTTAACCTCTAGGTCTTTAATTACTGTAAAGTTGTAACAGCCCAGGAAGATAGCCTCTGTGGAAGTCAGAGACAAGATATACCCAGAATATTGCAGAACACTTAGAACCTCAAGGGTCTCTCAGAATCTTCTGAGGCTCATCAGGTTCTGGAAGATGCATTTATGAAGACCATTGTTATGATACCTTCCGTATAACAAGTGGGCAGTGAAAGTTGTCATGTTTTAAATGTCAAGGGGAGATTAATTGAGGTGCATTTGCTCTTCAGTTTAGTATAAAACATACTCCATTTCTAGAAATTCTTGACATAAAAGAAAGAATTGAGGTGATTATAACATATTCTGGTATTAGAGAGGTTAAGAAGAGGTCAGATTCAAAGCACAAGTTTGGAAATATTTGAGATGCCATCGCTGGTTCTGCAGTTAGAGCAAGCCATGTGTCAAAAAATGTGGGCGGGCAGTCTTTAGAAGCTAAAGTGAACTGTGGGCTGACAACTATCAGAGACTTGCACAACCTTAAGGGACTGAATTTGACCGACAGCCTGAATGAGCTTGGAGAAAGCTTCTTTCTCAGAGCTTCTAGGTAACAGCCCATACTGGTTGATGGTTTGACTTGGGTCATGTGTGATCATAGGAGGAGATCCCAGTTAAACTCACTCAGACTTCAGACTTACAGAACTGTAAGCTAATAAATGGATAGTGTTTTAAGATGCAATGTGCAGTCAATTTTATGCTGCAATAGCAAATTAATACACTTCTATAAATGCATCTCGGACACTGAGGAAACCAGAAGGGAAAGAGACACGTGTACCCCAATGTTCATCGCAGCACTGTTTATAATAGCCAGGACATGGAAGCAACCTAGATGTCCATCAGCAGATGAATGGATAAAAAAGCTGTGGTACATATACACAATGGAGTATTACTCAGCCATTAAAAAGAATACATTTGAATCAGTTCTAATGAGGTGGATGAAACTGGAGCCTATTATACAGAGTGAAGTAAGCCAGAAGGACAAACACCAATACAGTATACTAACGCATATATATGGAATTTAGAAAGATGGTAATGATAACCCTATATACGAGACAGCAAAAGAGACACTGATGTATAGAACAGGCTTATGGACTCTGTGGGAGAGGGAGAGGGTGGCAAGATTTGGGAGAATGGCATTGAAACATGCGAAATGTCATGTATGAAACGAGATGCCAGTCCAGGTTCAATGCACGATGCTGGATGCTTGGGACTGGTGCACTGGGACGACCCAGAGGGATGGTATGGGGAGGGAGGAGGGAGGAGGGAGGAGGGTTCAGGATGGATTTTCTTTTAAAAAGAAAAAAAAGAAAAAGAAAAAAAAAAAGAAATGCATCCCGGAGAAGGCAATAGCATCCCACTCCAGTCCTCTTGCCTGGAAAATCCCATGGACAGAGGAGCCTAGTGGGCTGCAGGCCATGGGGTCGCTGGAGTTGGACACGATGGAGCGACTTCACTTTCACTTTTCACTTTCATGCATTGGAGAAGGAAATGGCAACCCACTCCAGTGTTCTTGCCTGGAGAATCCCAGGGACGGGTAGCCTGGTGGGCTGCCGTCTATGGGGTCACACAGAGTCGGACACGACTGAAGCGATGTAGCAGCAGCAGCAGCAGCATAAATGCATCCAGGACCTATTGAAGATCATGGAATATTTCTCCATGGACATCTAAGAACTGGATAATTTCTAATGTGAGGTAGCCATCAGAAACATTTGTTTCTTTCTGTGATTGTAACAAAAAATGACTATGTTACAAAGCCATCAGGATCTTGGCTGAATACTGGCACTAGGAAAATTAATACAGAATGAGTACAAATGTCCAGGATTTGAGGGCTATGCCTTGAATGAAGCAGAACATCTCCTTTTTTAAGCTCATCTGATAATGCCAGCAGCAGCCTCACTGAAGAGGCTACCACAGTACCTTCAATAGACCTACCTACTAGCTCCCAGTTCCATTCAGTCCAAAGAAGTGGGTTGGATATACTGGGGTGGAAGGTGGGAAAGGTTTGAATGCAAAAGGAACAAAAGGACCTCATCTTCCAACCACCCACATAAGGAACCCTACCTCTTAATACCAATAAGTATCTCATTTTTTTCCTTGAAAGTAACATAATGCAAATTAAAAGGCTGTCAATCTATCTCTCCCCTCTTCCCATAAAGGTGGAATAATAAAGCATGTAGATTCTTTTTACATGTAATACTTCAAATGAATGTCTACTGTGTTATAAAGTCTAGTAGCTTATATCCTGACTTTCATTTATATGAAAAGTATATGAACCACGTGGATGCAGTTGCTCCTCTGAAGATATACAATATATGATGATAAACCATCAATGGTTAAAAGTAAAAACAACAAGTTTGACTTCCTGTATTAATCAGACAACAATAGCTAAAGCAAAAAAGATGTGCCCTTTCCAATTTAGGCATGATGTTCTCTAGACAGTGAGAGTGACTTTGAAGCATAAAAAGTAGTTAACCTTCCTGGCATGATGCTGTAAAAGATGTCTTCTTATATCTATTTGCTTCCAGAAATCATTTGGATCAAAGAAAGGTGCCACTAGGCTGGTTTTCTGTTGTGATTCAGGCTTCTATTTCAGAGCAAGTAGCAACGTGAGGCTTATTTTGAATCAATTAACTATTTTGCCTGTTGCCATAGAGTTGTGCTCTTGTTATACTGTGAGAAATCAACTTGGGCAAGTGGTTTCAGAGCAATGCTTGGTTTAGTGTAAAGCAGTTATGGTCACATCCTTACACTTGGTACTACTCCCTGATACTTCTTAGCTTCTTTCCTCATTCAAATGACAGCATCTAAAAAATAATAGAAAATAGATGTTGTATTAAATGTGAAATTAAGGAGCCAGAGAAGGTGACATTAGCTGATTATTTGATCAAGGGTGAAATAAAAATTTAAGCAAGCACACTTAATAAACAGATAAAATACAAAAATCCACTTTATGGATACTTCCATAAAATGATTATTTGTATGAATTATGTATGATAATTTGACTGAATGTTGAAAGTTTTGCACCAGACTGTCAAGAAATAGATTCTTAAAAATTGGCATGTCTGAAAGAGGGGAAATATCAGTTGCCCAAATTCTAAAAAGTAGTTCACAAACAGTATCAAATTGCCCTCATATTTGAGGGCATGTCTGTTTCATAGTGGATGAGTTTGTTATGAAAGTAATGGTGGGGAGAAAGGACTCTCAGTGATGAACATTACACAGCAGAATATGAGGGCAGCACCATATGCACTTACAGCTGGAGTTTATAAGATTATTTTGTCTGATTTGACACTTCATTTACATCCAGCCCACAATTTTAGAGATTTTTTTTAATTGCTAAATGATATACAGAGTTTTAAGAATTGAAAAAAAAGAAAAAACAGTTTCAATGAAAAAAAATAAGAAGAAGCAATGCTGACATAAAGTTAGCAGTGACCTGCTGTAAAGATTCAGAATGACCCACAGCAGTGAGATGAGTCATCAAGGCAAAGTCGTCAAGTCATCAAGACCCTAGGTTGTAGAGGTTGAGCATCTGGCAACAGAACCCACGCAGAGATAAAACTGAATGGTTAAGGGGAAGCTTCAGTAGTTAATGAGAAATCATAAGGAACCCTAGATCCAGGTACTCAGGATTTTTTCAGCAAAAGACAGGAATCTATTTCTGGGGCAAATAACAAAGCCATACACATACACTGTCATTTATCAGATTGGTAAAAATAAAAAATGTGTTATAAGTAGAACATACTCGTGTTGGTAATTTGGCCCTTTAGCATTGGTAGAAATGTCAACTTTTAAAGACCATGTGTGACAATTTAAATGTTTATCAACACTTTCAAATGTGCACATTAGTTTTCAAAACAACACAGATTCCAAGAAAAATCCCCGCAGATATCTTTATATATATGCAGAAAAACAGAAGTTCGGGTGTAATCATTAATCATGGGAAATAGATGGGGAAACAGTGGAAACAGTGTCAGACTTTATTTTTTGGGGCTCCAAAATCACTGCAGATGGTGACTGCAGCCATGAAATTAAAAGACGCTTACTCCTTGGAAGGAAAGTTATGACCAACCTAGATAGCATATTCAAAACCAGAGACATTACTTTGCCAACAAAGGTCTGTCTAGTCAAGGCTATGGTTTTTCCAGTGGTCATGTATGGATGTGAGAGTTGGACTGTGAAGAAAGCTGAGCACCGAAGAATTGATGCTTTTGAACTGTGGTGTTGGAGAAGACTCTTGAGAGTCCCTTGGACTGCAAGGAGATCCAACCAGTCCATTCTGAAGGAGATCAGCCCTGAGATTTCTTTGGAAGGAATGATGCTAAAGCTGAAACTCCAATACTTTGGCCACCTCATGCGAAGAGTTGACTCATTGGAAAAGACTCATGCTGGGAGGGATTGGGGGCAGGAGGAGAAGGGGTCGACAGAGGATGAGATGGCTGGATGGCATCACTACTCGATGGACGTGAGTCTGAGTGAACTCTGGGAGTTGGTGATAGACAGAGAGGCCTGGTGTGCTGTGATTCATGGGGTCACAAAGAGTCGGACACGACTGAGTGACTGAACTGAACTGACTGAACTGAATCATTAATCATTTGTAGTAGCTAAGGATGAGAAACTATGAATAATGAATAATAGAAAAATGTTAAATAATGTCCTTTCACATCAGAATAGGCTTTTGCAGCCATTTGAAGACTCAGACTGGTCTGAGTACTTACTGGAAATTTTAAGCTATATAGTTAAATGAAGAAAGGCAAGCTGCCAGTGAAGATGCACACACGCTGTATGTTTCAGAGCTTAGCTCCTGTTTCTAGATTCTTTCGCTTGACCAGGACAGTGAGGGTAATAGGCATATCCCAAAGAAAGCAAGGCAAACAGATCAAAAGAGCCTGGCTTCCTGGTGACATCATTAAACCTCTGTACTTATTTCAAAGTTCGCATGGTGTGGGAGATATAATTTTATTTGTATTTATAGTTCTAATAATTAGGTCTCTTTTCTTTTCACTTCCAGCTTCTGCATATATTTATCATAGTTTTCTATTAGTATTAGCCAGTTGATACACGTTAATCTCCTTAAAAGGTGTAAAGTAATATAGAGAGTTAGTGTTTTATTATGTTCCCTTTTAGATGGCTCAGAGGTAAAGAATCCACCTGCCAATCTGGGAGACACAAGAGATGTGGTTTTGATCCCTGGGTTGGGAAGATCCCCTGGAGCAGGAAATGACAACCTCCTCCAGTATTCTTGCCTGGAGAATCCCATGAATATCTGGTGGGCTGCAGTTTGTATGGTCGCAAATAATTGGACATGACTGAGCACAGCACACACACACACACACACACACACACACAGTATTGTAGGAATAATAATAATGAATATATTTATATTTCCTTAAGGAATATACCAATATAAATATACTTAATATATTTGTTATATATAATATCAATAATTAATATATACATATATTTCATTAAATTCACTAAGAAAAAATGAGTGTGTGTGTGTGCATGCTGGTGCTCAGTCATGTTCAACTCTTTGAGACCCCATGGACTCTAGCCCACCAGGCTCCTCTATTGGTGGAATTTTCCAGGCAAGAATCCTGGAGTGGGTTGCCATTTCTTACTCCAGGGGATCTTCTGGACCCAGGGATGGAACCAGTGTCTCTTGAATTGACAGGTGGTTTCTTTACCACTGCTCCACCTCAGAAGCCCATAGATAGATAGATTGATATTCCTTAAAATCAACCAAATAAATGAATATTAGGAAAAAAGAGGAAAGCATTTCTATAAAATGTCATAAAACATTTTAAATTCTATTAATATAATGTTTTACCTGGCTTCCCTGATAGCTCAGTTGGTAAAGAATCCGCCTGCAATGCAGGAGACCCCAGTTGGATTCCTGGAGGAAGGATCCGCTGGCCAATGGGTAAGCTACCCACTCCAGTATTACTGGGCCTCTCTTGTGGCTCAGCCAGTAAAGAATTGACCCACAAGGCAGGAGACCTAGGTTCAATCCCTGGGTTGGTAAGACGTCCTGGAGAAATGAAAGGCTACCCACTCCAGTACTCTGGCCTGGAAAATTCCTATAAACTATGAAATTTGATATTAGTAGTTTCAAAGATTTTGTTAGTGTTTTTATGTTGTTAAGTAGAAAAAAAAGTCTCTACCGACACTTGCCTTTTTGACAATCAGAAAGAACATATTTGTTGAAATTTCCTGAAGATAACTATTACGCAGTTGACATGGTATATTGGCCATAATTTTGTTAATATTCTTCATTTTATTAAGGATTTTAACTATACTATTTTTGTTTCACTACTTAAGATATGCACAGATTTAGATTCTGGTAGAAATGTATGCCTAGATTGAGTATCTGCTTATAGGATTTAATATAGAGCTGACATAAGGATGTGTTGCACAAATTAAGATCTTATATAAATGTATATTCTAATCCTTCCACATACATCTTACTAATATAATGGCTGAGATTATAAAGGACACATATTACCATGGTAAGATTCTAAGAAAATAAATCCTGACAATTGGTACAGCTGCAGCATAATTTACTTCTGGGCAGGTGGTTTGGTTGTCAGACAAGTAATCCCCTGGGTAATCAGAATTGCAAAAGGCACTGATGATCATTTAGATAAAATAGTATAATACCAGAAATAAATCTGGGTGAGCAGTCCAGCCATGTAACACAAACAGCGCAGACATGAATTAAAAACAGATTTATTTAAAATGCTCCAGGAAAGAAGTTTCCCATCAGTAACATGAGTACAGAAAATATGTCATCTGCCCATTGATGTAATTCTGGTCTTTAAACAGAAAAAAATACTTCAAAAGTAAAATTAATAATCCTAAATGTTATGTCAAATAGTACAAAATAAGACTTAAAACTCTCATAGGAAAATCATCAATAATGCTGCTTCATGTCAATTGTTCCATAAATTTGCAAATCTTTATGGCTCAAATTTTAAAGAATCTGCCTGCAATGCAGGAGACCCGAATTCGATCTCTGGGTTGGGAAGATCCCCCTGGAGAAGGGAATGGCTACACATTCCAGTATTCTTGCCTGGAGAATTCCATGAACAGAAGAGCCTGGTAGGCTACAGCCCATGGGTTCTCAAAGAGCTGGACATGAATGACACTTGAGGGAACCAGAACTTCTCAGAATTTTGCTTTGAAGACATCATTTAACCCGTTCTCCACATCAGGAAGATATATAAAGTATGTGAATGTGGCATTAGTTGTGGAGGATTAGAGAACACTGTCCTTTGTTATAATAAACTTTGTCAGATACAGTGCAGGGTAGCAGATAAGGGATACAATAATGACTCAGAACCACTTCTTGACAAAGTGATTTTGGGGATATGTGAAGATAACATATACTCTATTTTGGGATGGTGTGAGGAGTTGAGTGGGCTCAGAAAGACCTTCAGACCAATTTCCACAGTGCACTTGTCCTGGAAGAGGGTTGAATAGTAACGTAAATGATATATCATTACTGTCTATCTGTATACTGTGTGAACATGTATTGTTAAATAATGACACACATAATCTTAATTATAGATTAAAAAGTAGTTTTAAGACTACATCAACAATATCATATCTTTTTACATATACATTGTAAGTGGACATGCTTTACTGGCTGAAGAGAGTAAAAATAATGTAGAAGCAGACTCAGGAAAATGAAATAATTTTGCATTAAATAGGTTTTTGCTTAGTAAAATATAAAACTGCAGGCCAAACAGTCTTGCTTGTTCACACAAAAAATATAAACACAAAATTTGGTCACTCAGTGCAAAGAGAAATAGAAGGTGCTTGGGGTTGAGACCATACACGCCTTCACACCTTTTTAAATTCCCAGCCTCTCTTCCTTGATCATAACATCTACTAGTACCAAAATCTTTTAGCCCAGGTAATGACTGAAAGGAAGAAAGTCAAGCAAAATTTTAAGAAGATTTGACCATTATGAATATTTGAGAGCAGAGTAATTTGAATAGAAATATTGTATATGAATAAAACACAGAGAAACCCTGACATCCCTTGTAGCTCAGTCGGTAAAGAATCTGCCTGCAGTGCAGGAGAACCAGATTCAATCCCTGGGTTGGGAAGATCCCCTGGAGAAGGAAATGGCAAGCCATTCCAGTATCCTTGCCTGGAAAATCTCATGGAAAAAGGAGCCTGGTGGGCTGCAGTCCATGGGGTCCCAAAGAGTCAGGCATGACTGAGCAACTAACACTAACTAACTAACTAACTAACTAACTATATATATATATATATATATATATATATATATATAATGTTACTGTGTTTTATATATTTATAACATTGGTATATAATATGTACATGCATGTATTTACATACACCAGTATGAACAAGAATTGTCTTTGGATTAGATGCTGCAGATAGATGTTAGCCTCATCTTTTTATACCTTACCAAACTTTCCACCTGTTTATGCATTAAGTGATAGTATCATTTAGGGAAGTAACACATTTAAACATATAGAGGATTAAAAAAAAAACATAAAGTAAATTCGGGCCATTGAAGAAAAAAAATAAACTATAGGGAAAAGATAAAAATTCATAAATACAAAATATAATGCAATAGGCAATGTGGTAATAAACAAAATTTCTAGAAATGTGAAGCAAGGATAATATTCAAATAGATGACAATGGATAAAGATGTGCTAATAGGATAACTAGCAGACAGAATTTCTGCAACCTAGAAGTAGAGTCAGAATAAGTGAAGAAATGAGAATGACAAAGCAACATACATGAAAGTGATCAGATAAAAAATGGAGCTGGTGGAGTGTACTGATGTTAGGAATCCAGAGGGAAAGTACAGGTAAAATGAAATCTGTATTTTAAGTGAACAACTTCACTTAAAATACTAAGAGGAAAGTCCAAAGTTGCAAAAGGCAGAAATAGAGTTGCATTTGAAATATGTTGACATTATTATATATATCCGTGTTAAGTTTACCCATCCATGGAAAATAATAATCCATCTGCCAATGCAAGAGACTTTAAGAGATGAGGGTTCAATCCCTTGAAGGAGGATGATCCCTTGGAAGAGGTTATGGCAATCCACTCCAGTATTCTTGCCTGAAGAATCCCATGGACAGAGAAGCCTGGAGGGCTACAGTTCATAGGGTTGCTAAGAGTCAGACATGACTGAAGTGACTTAGCATGCACACATACTCATCTATGTGCAAAGTTCAGTTCAGTTCAGTCACTCAGTCATATCCGACTCTTTGCGACCCCATGAACTGCAGCACCCCAGGCCTCCATGATCATCACGTTCTCCCGGAGATCACCCAAATACATGTCATCAAACCAGTGATGCCATTCAGCCATCTCATCCTCTGTTGTCCCCTTCTCCTCCTGTCCCCAATCACTCCCAGCATCAGAGTCTTTTCCACTGAGTCAACTCTTCGCATGAGGTGGCCTAAATACTGGAGTTTCAGCTTTAGCATCATTCCTGCCAAAGAACACCCAGGACTGATCTCCTTTAGAATGGACTGGTTGGATCTCCTTGCAGTCCAAGGGACTCTCAAGAGTCTTCTCCAACACCATAGTTCAAAAGCATCAATTCTTTGGCACTCAGCTTTCTTTTTAGTCCAACTCTCACATCCATATATGACCACTGGAAAAACCATAGCCTTGACTAGATGGACCTTTGTTGGCAAAGTAATGTCTCTGCTTTTCAATATGCTATCTAGGTTGGTCATAACTTTTCTTCCAAGGAGTAAGTGTCTTTTAATTTCATGGCTGCAGTCACCATCTGCAGTGATTTTGGAGCCAAAAAAAATAAAGTCTGACACTGTTTCCACTGTTTCCCCATCTATTTCCCATGAAGTGATGGGACTGGATGCCATGATCATCATTTTCTGAATGTTGAGCTTTAAGCCAACTTTTCACTCTCCTCTTTCAGTTTCATCAAGAGGCTTTTTAGTTCCTCTTCACTTTCTGCCATAAGGGTGGTGTCATCTGCATATCTGAGGTTATTGATATTTCTCCTGGCAATCTTGATTCCAGCTTGTGCTTCTTCCAGCCCAGCGTTTCTCATGATGTACTCTGCATATACGTTAAATAAGTTAAGTGACAATATACAGCCTTGACATACTCCTTTCGCTATTTGGAACCAGTCTGTTGTCCCACATCCAGTTCTAACTCTTGCTTCCTGACCTGCATACAGATTTCTCAAGAGGCAGGTCAGGTGGTCTGGTATTCCCATCTCTTTCAGAATTTTCCACAGCTTTTTGTGATCCACACAGTCAAAGGCTTTGACGTAGTCAATAAAGCAGAAATATATGTTTTTCTGGAACTCTCTTGCTTTTTCCATGATCTAATATGCCGGGGTCCAGCCCCCGCTGATCCAGGGATTTCGAAGCGGGGACAGCATCGGCGAGGGTCAGGATACAATAGCTTCAATTAGATATTAATTAAAGATATAAAGAGTAATAGAATAAGGATAGCTCAGTAGGAAAATTCAGTGGAGAAAAGAGGCTGAGTAGCTTGGTTTACGCGGGAGACCAATAAAACTTCAAGACAAGAAGTTTGCACCACTTACGTAGGCCACAGGCGTCCTTCCGTTCTCCTGAAGGAGAGGAGACACTGAGGCCTCCCCGGTCGGATCTTAGAAGCCCAGGCATAATTAGTAAGCATGGTGGGTTCCGAGCTCCAGATGGAGACTCAACCAGAGTTTGAGAGGGAGAAAGATATGGGGAGACCAGTATTTCGAGGAACTGATGCCAATTCTTCATTTTCCAGAGTCTGTTTTTATACACAGAGATGTTATACAAAAGTCACGCGGGGACAGCAGTCCTGACTTTTATTAAAGTCAGGTGCTTCACACAAATGTATACAGAGGTCTTAGGGGTGTTACATCATCTTCCGGCCAGGGGGGCCTGCTGACAATTTACGACCCTCTCCTTGTGACAGCAGTCAGTCAACACTTATTTCTCCAGGGGTGATTATTCTTAAAACAGACGCCACCCAAATAAAGTTACATTCCTATAGGGTGAGGGTATAGTGGATGTTAGTTAAGGAAAGCATTTACTTAGCCTAAGGTCTAACATGATTAATATCAAAGGTTAATACTTATTTCTTCTATATATTCATTAATGTGTGTAAGGGCAGGGGATGTGGAGTCTTAGCAACAAACATTGGCTCAACAGATGAAAAACCCTTCACCAATACAATTTCTTTTTTTTTTTTTATTTTATTTTTAAACTTTACATAATTGTATTAGTTTTGCCAAATATCAAAATGAATCCACCACAGGCATACATGTGTTCCCCATCCTGAACCCTCCTCCCTCCTCCCTCCCCACACCATCCCTCTGGGTCGTTCCCAGTGCACCAGCCCCAAGCATCCAGTATCGCGCATCGAATCTGGACTGGCAACTCGTTTCTTACATGATATTCTACATGTTTCAATTTCTAATCAGCCCATTATACTTATACTAATAGTTTTCTAACTTTTCTAAGGAACCTGTTTTTAGAAGGTTTAAAGCATCTCGTGCCTCTCACGGTTGGGAGGCTGTGAGTGATCACATGTGGCTGGACAAGCCTGTCAGGCAGGCCAGAGAACCCTCAGAGGAGTTTGTAGGTTAAAACACTCTTGTCACACCCAGGAGTTTTTATTAACTGGAGCTCTAAATTAATTCCTTCTCCAAAAGAGGTGGTGGGGGACAGCCCCCCGTAAAGTCAGAGGTGTAGATGAGCACAAAGTAGTAAAGTAGGCAGGGTCTGGTTATGGGGGTAGATGCTCGAGGATTTCCAGGGGAACTCCTGAGGCTCGATCCCGCCTTTGCGTATGTCGAGCCTCCTTCCTCATGACCTTTGTCACAGGCGGAGTACCTCACTCTGGCCCCCAACACTAATGGATGTTGGCAATTTGATCTCTGGTCCCTCTGCCTTTTCCAAAACCAGCTTGAACATCTGGAAGTTCACGGTTGACATATTGCTTAAGCCTGGCTAGGAGAACTTTGAGCATTATTTTACTTGCGTGTGAGATGAGTGCAATTGTGTGATAGTTTGAGCCTTCTTTGGCATTGCCTTTCTTTGGGATTGGAATGAACACTGACCTTTTCCAGTCCTGTGGCCACTGCTGAGTTTTCCAAATTTGCTGGCATATTGAGTGCAGCACTTTCACAGCATCATCTTTCAGGATTTGAAATAGCTCCACTGGAATTCCATCACCTCCACTAGCTTTGTTCATAGTGATGCTTTCTAAGGCCCACTTGACTTCACATTCCAGGATGTCTGGCTCTAGGTCAGTCATCACACCATCGTGATTATCTGGGTCGTGAAGATCTTTTTTGTACAGTTCTTCTGCGTATTCTTGCCACCTCTTCTTAATATATTCTGTTTCTGTTAGGTCCATACCATTTCTGTCCTTTATCGAGCCCATCTTTGCATGAAATGTTCCCTTGGTATCTCTAATTTTCTTGAAGAGATCTCTAGTCTTTCCCATTCTGTTGTTTTCCTCTATTTCTTTGCATTGATCGCTGAGGAAGGCTTTCTTATCTCTTCTTGCTCTTCTTTGGAACTCTGCATTCAGATGCTTATATCTTTCCTTTTCTCCTTTGCTTTTCACTTCTCTTCTTTTCACAGCTATTTGTAAGGCCTCCCCAGACAGCCATTTTGCTTTTTTGCATTTCTTTTCCAGGGGGATGGTCTTGATCCCCGTCTCCTGTACAGTGTCATGAACCTCCGTCCATAGTTCATCAGGCACTCTATCTATCAGATATAGTCCCTTAAATCTATTTCTCACTTCCACTGTATAATCATAAGGGATTTGATTAGGTCATACATGAATGGTCTAGTGGTTTTCCCTACTTTCTTCAATTTAAGTCTGAATTTGGCAATAAGAAGTTCACGATCTGAGCCACAGTCAGCTCCCGGTCTTGTTTTTGTTGACTGTATAGAGCTTCTCCATCTTTGGCTGTAAATAATATAATCCATCTGCATTCGGTGTTGACCATCTGGTGATGTCCATGTGTAGAGTCTTCTCTTGTGCTGTTGGAAGAGGGTGTTTGCTATGACCAGTGTGTTCTCTTGGCAAAACTCTATTAGCCTTACCCTGCTTTATTCCATATTCCAAGGCCAAATTTGCCTGTTACCCTAGGTGTTTCTTGACTTCCTACTTTTGTATTCCTCCCCTATAATGAAAAGGATATCTTTTTGGGGTGTTAGTTCTAAAAGGTCTTGGAGGTCTTCATAGAACCGTTCAACTTCAGCTTCTTCAGCGTTACTGGTTGGGGTATAGACTTGGATTACTGTAATAATGAATGGTTTGCCTTGGAAACGAACAGAGATCATTCTGTCGTTTTTGAGATTGCATCCAAGTACTGCATTTCAGACTCTTTGTTGACCATAATGGCTACTCCATTTCTTCTAAGGGATTCCTGCCTGCAGTAGTAGATATAATGGTCATCTGAGTTAAATTCACCCATTCCAGTCCATTTTAGTTAGATGATTCCTAGAATGTCGACGTTCACTCTTGCCATCTCCTGTTTGACCACTTCCAATTTGCCTTGATTCATGGACCTGACATTCCAGCTTCCTATTCAATATTGCTCTTTACAGCATCGGACCTTGCTTCTATCACCAGTCACATCCACAAATGGGTATTGTTTTTGCTTTAGCTCCATCTCTTCATTCTTTCTGGAGTTATTTCTCCACTGATCTCCAGTAGCAATTTGGGCACCTACTGACCTGGGGAGTTCCTATTTCAGTATCCTATCATTTTGCCTTTTCATACTGTTCATGGGGTTCTCAAGGCAAGAATACTGAAGTGGTTTGCCATTCCCTTCTCCAGTGGACCACATTCTGTCAGACTTCTCCACCATGACCCGCCCGTCTTGGGTGGCCCCACATGGCATGGCTTAGTTTCATTGAGTTAAACAAGGCTGTGGTCTGTGTGATTAGATTGACTAGATTTCTGTGATTATGGTTTGTGTGTCTGCCCTCTGATGCCTCTCGCAACACCTACCGTCTTACTTGGGTTTCTCTTACCTTAGATGTGGGGTATCTCTTCAGGCCTGCTCTAGCAAAGAGAGGAATATAAATTGAAATGTTTAATCCAAATTATCTTTAAGTGTCTTCTAAAACTAGTGGTTATGCTATAATGTTAAATGAGTTTATTAAAGAGCAACACCAATATTAGTTTTACTTTATTTACCATATTGATTTGTTCTTGTTTTGTATACACATGTTCAAATTTACTTACCAGGTATAAGGAGAAAAATCACATTTTCTTTTATGCATATGCTGACCATTTAAAAAGAGAAACAATTTTAAGATATCTAATAGAAACTAGATAAATACTGTTTATTTTTCTCTAGAAAATAAGAGATATCTTCTGGTGACTTTTTTTTCCTGCTGTTTTCCCTGATATGTACCTATCTAGTTATTGGTCAAGAGTTTGATGTACGTGCCCATGACTCATTTTCTACATGTATATATACGATTCTGTAAATATTTGAGTGGTAAAAATAGGATGATATAATGATATAATTATTTATAATGAAAACCATTAATTGTTATAATGTTCCAGGTACATGGTTTTACTGTTTTACACACTTTACTCTTTGAACCTTTCACATTAGCCCCATTATGTAGGCATTACTATTATCCATATTTGCAGAAACTTACTCTTATGTAAGCAATGTATATTTCCAAAGATCATCCAACCATTATGTGGCAAAGCTGAAATTGAGGAGGTATGTTGTGGTCCCAGAGTTGGTGCACTCAACCGTAAAGATATGTTACCCATCAATGGGTAAAATGCATTCCATGAATATTAATATATGGATTCCACTTTATTTCCCAAACAGCTTCTATTGTTTCAAACAGCTTTAATATTAATTATATATGTTTAATAGACTTCAACCAATAATATTCTCTTCCTGTGTTATCTTTCTCTTCAACAAATAACATTTCTCTAAAAAAATCAAAATCTCTTTCTCTCCAGTTGCATTATTACAAAGTTCATTGGATCATGGCTTTGTGTAACCATGAATAAAATCACCTCATCTCTACTTCTTGAACTGGTAATTATATTTGGCACATTAAATCAAGTCCACATGGGGAAAGACCATTAATTAATTAATTTAATTAACAGTAAGAAGAGAGGATATGGTTATCATATGATAATTATTCCTTTGGGATATTTTTCAACACGATGTGTTCCATATTTGAGTGGTAAAAGAACAGCCACACTTTTATTAGTTTTATTAAATTGTACCTAAATGAACTCCTTGTTGCTTTTCCTGAGGTGGAGGTAATAAAGATAATGGTGACCTCCTTCAAAAGGTCCCATGCACACACTGCTGCACTCCGTGCCCCCGAACCCTGGAGCAGGCCACCACTGACCCATGCCTCTGCTGGAGACTTTTGGCCACTCATGGGCATGTCTGGGTCAGTCTCTTGTGGGGTCATTGCTCCTTTCTCCTGGGTCCTGGTGCACACAAGGTTTTGTTTGTGCCCTCCAAGAGTCTATTTCCCCAGTTCTGTGTAAGCTCTGATGGCTTTATGGTGGGGTTAATGTCAAGCTCTTTCAAGAGGGCTTATGCCATACCCAGGTCTGCTGCACCCAGATCCTCTGCCTCTGTGGCAACAAAGGTCCATGTAGTTAAAGCTATGGTTTTTCCAGTGATCATGTATGGATGTGAGAGTTGGACTATATAGAAAGCTGAGCACAGAAGAATTGATGCTTTTGAACTGTGGTGTTGGAGAAGACTCTTGAGAGTCCCTTGGACTGCAAGGAGATCCAACCAGTCCATCCTAAAGGAGATCAGTCCTGGGTGTTCATTGGAAGGACTGATGAAGCTGAAACTCCAATTCTTTGGCCACCTGATGTGAAGAGCTGACTCATTGGAAAAGACTCTGATGCTGGGAGGGATTAGGGGCAGGAGGAGAAGGGGATGACAGAGGATGAGATGGCTGGATGGCATCACCGACTCAATGGACATGACTTTGAGTAAACTCCCGGAGTTGGTTATGGACAGAGAAGCCTGGCGTGCTGCAGTCCATGGGTTTGCAAAGAGTTGAACATGACTGGGCGACTGAAGCGAACTGAACTGAACTCCTTACTTCAAAGCATAGGATAATGTATTTCCACTTAGAATACAGGTAATGGGAATCTTTATATAACCCCCAAATATTTAGGACCATTTAGAACACAGGCATTGGGGATTTTTATATAACCTCCAAATATTTAGGAGCCTTTAAGTTTCACTACATGCTGTTTTTGTATTGGGAAAGAGGGACTAAATATAAATACATTTAATTTTCTGGCCTATATGATTTGCTCCCAAGTAATATTTGCATAAAGATGAATATCATAATAAGTCAAATTCCAACTGAGAGGTGATATTATACCACCTCTAATGGATGTTAGAATCTTGAACAAAAGACGTTTTATTTTTGTCAGTTTGCTACAAATTCAATTAAACAAGAGCTCCTTATTACTTGGAGAATGAGTACCATAAAGTATGACCTTTTAGAATTTAATATAGTCCATGAAGATTGGATGGTAAACTAGAGGTATATATCTGTTGGAACACATAGAGAAGTATACAGATTAATGGTTAATTTTTTAATATGTAGTAATAATCTACATGAAAGATTATGCAAAAGTTGCCATATTGATACTTTTTTTATTCCCAGGTGTCGCTAGTGGTAAAGAACCCGCCAGCTAATGCAGGAGACATTGGAGACACCAGTTCAATCCCTCGGCTGGGAAGATCCCCTGGATGAGGGCCTGGCAACCTGCTCCAGTATTCTTGCCTGGAGATTCTTCATGGACAGATGGGCCTGGAGGATAGTTATGGTCCATAGGGTTGCGAAGAGTCAGACATGACTGAAGCAAATTAGCATGCACACACACGGACTGTGGCATTCATTATACTCACATCATCTGGCAAACATCACCACCATCCATCTCCAGAACTTTTTCTTCTTCCCAAATTGAAATTGTTCACATTAAATACTTAATTCTCCATACCTTCCATATGAATATTAGAATGGTGACAATCACCATTCTAGCATTTAACCCTAAGAGCTTGACTTTTCTAGATTCCTCATATAAGTGGAATTGTATAGGATTTGTCCTTTTATGACTGGCTTAGTTCACTTAGCATAATGTCTTCAAGTTTCATCCCGGTTATAGTATGTGTCAGAATTTCTGTCTTTTGTAAGACTGAATAATATTCCATTGTATGTACTTGACACATTTTGCTTATTCAGCTCTCCATCTATTGACACTCAGGCTCTTTCCTTCTTAGGGCTATTATGAATAACGTTGCTGTGAACATGAATGCACAAATATCTGGTTGAGTCTCTGCTTTTAATTCTTTTGGCTATATTCCCAGAAGTGGAAATGCTCAGTCATATGGCAATTTTATAGCTAATTTTTGAGGAAATGCCATTATGTTTTCCATAGCAGTTGCATCATTTTACATTCTTAGCAATGCACAAGGGTTCCAATTTCTTTACATTCTCAGCAACGATTATTTTCTGGGTTTTTTCATTTTGCTTTGTTTGTTTTTGCTTGCTTTATATTTTTACCAAAAGTTACCTTTTCTTTGTTTGCTTTGTTTTGTTTCTTTTGTCTTACAAGAGTAATCCTAATGGATGTTAAATGGTTTGTCACTATAGTTTAGATTCTCATCTTTAGTGATTACTAATGTTGAACATCATTCATGCAGTTATTGGCCATCTGTATATCACTTTTAAAAAAATGCTTATTCAAATTCCTTATCCATTTAAAAATCAGATTGTATTGTTCTTGCTGTTAAATTGTATAAGCTCTTTATATATTCTGGATATTAATCTCTTAGCAGCTATATGATTTAGAAGTATTTTCTCATACTCCAAGCATTGCCTTTTAACTCTATTCATAGTGTCCTTTGATGCATAAAAGTTTAAAATTTTTTACATAGTCTAACTACTATTTTTTTCTTCTGTTGCCTGTGTTTTTGGTATCATACTCAAGAAACCATTGCCAGATACAATGTAATAAAGTCTCCCCCTAATATTTTTTCTAAAGTTTTATAGATTTAGTTCTTAGGCTTTGGTCTTTGATCCATCTTGAGTTATTTTTTTGTGTGTTATACTGTAAAACCCTACTTCATTGCTTTTCATCTGGATGTCCAGTTTAACAACATAATTTATTGAAATTATCATTCTTTTCCTATTGGCACCCATGTCAAAAATCATTTGACAACATATGAGAAAGTTTATTCCTTGGCTCTACATTCTCTCTCTCTCTCTCTCTCTCTCTATATATATATATATATATACACACACAAATATATATACTTGTTGTTGTTTAGTTGCACAGTTGTTTCTGTTTTGCGACTCCATGGACTATAGCCCACCAGTTCCTCTGTCCATGAAATTTACTGGAGTGTGTTGCCATTTCCTTCTCCAAAGGATCTTCCTGACCCAAAGGTCAAACCAACATCTCCTGTATTGAAAGGCAGCCTCTTTACCAGTGAGCCACCAGGGAAGCCCATGCATATGTGTGTGTGTGTGTGTGTGTGTGTGTATATATATATATATATGTATTCTTAATTATTTTATCTTATACTTGTGTGTGTGTATATATATATTATATATATATACATGTAAGTATATATTATATAAGTATTTATATATATAAATAAAATATACACTATTGATAAAACATATATTATATTTTCTATTATTTAATTTTATAATATTAATTACAATATATTACATATTCAAATTGCAATATACAATTATATCTTTTATAATATATATTTATATATTATATTACTATATGTTTATATGTAAATATTTAATAATATATTATTACACATTTATATTTTCATATTATATATTATTATATATAATTATATATTTTTATACTATTTCTATATATATTACTATAATATAAATTATAATATAATATATTATATTATATATAATTTTATAATATATATTATTGCTATTGCTATTGCTAAGTCACTTCAGTCGTGTCTGACTCTGTGTGACCCCACAGACGGCAGCCCACCAGACTTCCCTGTCCCTGGGATCCTCCAGGCAAGAACACTGGAGTGGGTTGCCATTTCCTTCTCCAATGCATGAAAGTGAAAAGTGAAAGTGAAGTCACTTAGTCGTGTTCAACTTAGCGACCCCATGGACTGCAGCCTACCAGGTTCCTCCGTCCATGGGATTTTCCAGGCAAGAGTACTGGAGTGGGGTGCCATTGCCTTCTCTGAATATATATTATAATATATTAGATATAATTATATTTATATAATATAATATAATATATTACAATTACAATATTAATTATATTTATAGAATATAATATATTATGATTACAGTATTAATTATATTTTATATTAAAATATTATATATAATAATATATAATAATGTATACAATATAATAAGTATTTTATATTATACTTGTGTGTGTATATATATATTATATATGCATTCTTAAGTATTATATCTTCTACTTCATGTTATTGTAAGTGAGATTGTTAAATTTTTTTTGTATTATTCCATGTTAGTATATGGGAACATAAATTATTTTTGAATGTTAATTTTGTACCCTGAAATATCAGCAAATTTGGAAAACTCTGCAGTGAAAAGGAAAAGGTCAATTTTCATTCTGAAATTCCACATGTTCAAGCTGGTTTTAGAAAAAGCAGAGGAACCAAAGATCAAATTGCCAACATGCACTGGATCATCAAAAAAGCAAGAGAGTTACAGAAAAACATCTATTTCTGCTTTATTGACTATGCCAAAGCCTTTGACTGTGTGGATCACAGTAAACTGTGGAAAATTCTGAAAGAGACGGGGATACCAGATCACCTGACCTGCCTCTTGAGAAACCTATATGCAGGTCAGGAAGCAACAGTTAGAACTGGACATGGAACAACAGACTGGTTTCAAATAGAAAAAGGAGTACGTCAAGGCTGTATATTGTCACCCTGCTTATTTAACTTCTATGCAGAGTACATCATGAGAAACGCTGGGCTGGAAGAAGCACAAGCTGGAATCAAGACTGCTGGGAGAAATATCAATAACCTCAGATATGCAGATGACACCACCCTTATGGCAGAAAGTGAAGAGGAACTAAAAAGCCTCTTGGTGAAAGTGAAAGAGGAGAGTGAAAAAATTGGCTTAAAGCTCAACATTCAGAAAATGAAGATCATGGCATTTGCTCCCACCACTTCATGGGAAACAGATGGGGAAACAGTGGAAACAGTGTCAGACTTTATTTTTCTGGGCTCCAAAATCATTGCAGATGGTGATTGCAGCCATGAAATTAAAAGACGCTTACTCCTTGGAAGGAAAGTTATGACCAACCTAGATAGCATATTGAAGAGCAGAGACATTACTTTGCCAACAAAGGTCCATCTAGTCAAGGCTATGGTTTTTCCAGTAGTCATGTATGGATGTGAGAGTTGGACTCTGAAGAAAGCTGAACGCCAAAGTATTGATGCTTTTGAACTGTAGTGTTGGAAAAGACCCTTGCGAGTCCCTTGGACTGCAAGGAGATCCAACCAGTCCATCCTAAAGGAAATCAGTCCTGGGTATTCATTGGAAGGACTGATGTTGAAGCTGAGACTCTAATACTTTGACCACCTGATGCGGAAAGCTGACTCACTTGAAAAGACCGTGATGCTGGGAAAGATTGAGGCAGGATGAGAAGGGGATGACAGAGGATGAGATGGTGGGATGGCATAACCAACTCAATGGACATCAGTTTGGGTGAACTCCGGGAGCTGGTGATGAACAGGGAGGCCTGGTGAGCTGCGGTTCATGGGGTCGCAAAGAGTCAGACACAACTGAGTGACTGAACTGAACTGAATTGAAATTTCTTTACTAGTTCTTTATTAGTTTTTTATTTCTTTATTAGTTCTAACAGGTGTGTGTGTGTGCACACATGCATTTGTGTGGATTCTTTTAGGCTTTCTACATATAAGACTGGGTTATCCTGTGAAGAGAGACAGCCTTATTTCCAACTTTGGTGGGGTTTTGTTTGTTTGTTTGTTTGTTTCTTTGTTTACCTAATTGCTCCAGTCAGGACTTCCAGTACTATGTTAAAGAGAAGTGGTGAAAGTAAAAATACTTGTCTTATTGCTGATCTTAGAGAAAAACATTTAGTCTTTTACCACTGAATAAGTGTGGTTTTTAAATATATGGTCTTTATTATATTGAAGTTATTTCCTTCTATTTCTAGTTTATTGAGTATATTTTTGTCATGAAAGGGAGTTGAATTTTGTCATTTTTTGCACATTGCTTGAGACTAGAACTTTTTTTTATTCTATTAATAAATTGGTAATAAAACATCATTCTCATTATTCTAAAGAGCTATTAAAGTGACATTGAATGTTGATTTTGCCAAGTAAAGCAAAGCAAATTGCATACAACTGATTGCTATGTTGATGATTAAAATAAATTTAAAGCCCCTTTTTGCTGCTATTTAAAGAAAAAGAAAACAACTTGTCTGAACTTTTCATTATCCAATTTAAATAATTCATCTGTTAATTACTGACAATGATCCATAATTTTTACAGAATAAAGCCAAATTTTCTTTTAATAGCATCCAGATAGCTTATACAACCCTTTGCCAATGTTAGCACTGTTCCTTTTGCTTTGAATACACATTTCAGTTGTCTAATGTTGATGACTCTTCTAAGTCAGCCTTTAAAATAGAGTTCACATGTTATATCTTCTAAGTTGCACGAGCACATTCTATACCACCACACCATCAACCATTGCTCCTTAATATAGTTTAATATGTCTTTCTTTTTCACACACAAAAATGGCGATTTTAAGACCATCTTCAACTCCTGGTTCAAGTGACTGACACGAATATCTGGGGTCTCAATATCTATCTATTGAATCAAATGAATAAATAACTAATGACCAGCCAGAATTATTTTTTTTTCAAACATTTTAAAATCTGAATTTCCAACTGGGCACTTATGTATTTTTGTTTATATTGCAGTCTTGTATATTTAAAGCATCTGTGGAAGCAGACAGTATCTTAATTTAATGTCTACAGTGTCTAGCATACATTTTAATTAAATCTATTGTAGAAATGTATAATTTTTCAGTTTATTTATCCTTTAATCATGGACAATTTCCTCATCTAACCATAGGCAAATAAGATATTTAAAGTATGAAATGTTTTATGAAAATAAAATGCTAAATATGAATTAACCTTAAAAGATATTCTTTTGATCCTGTCAAAATAACAACAGATATTTAAGGTCTGCCCATAACTAAAAGGGCTTTAGTATTTACTGCAGTAGCTTTAGTATTCAGCAACAAAATACAACGGGAAGTAGAATAAACATACAAAGTGTCTGAGGCTGTATATTCAAACTCAGATAACAAAAACTATTAAGTTTAAATGGGGATCCATTTCCCAGGTGGCGCCCGTGGTAAGGAACCCACCTACCAATGCAGGAGACATAAGAGACATGGGTTTGATCCCTGGATTGGAAAGATCCCCTGGAGAAGGAAATTGCAATCCGCTCTAGTATTCTTGCCTAGAGAATCCCAGAGACAGAGGAGCCTGGCAGACTACAGTCCATGGGGTCACAAAGAGTCAGACACAACTTTTAAAGTGATTTTAGTATTCAATTTGTAAATCATTAGAACACTTTGAATTTGGGGTCAAACAGTTTCAGTGTGATTGAAATCTTCTCAATGTGCATTTATGAATAATAAAGGATTCTTAATCCCCAAATATTCCTTACTGTGAAAAAACTTTAACTATGTAAAGTACAGTCTAATATAATTCAACAGTTCAATGAAATGAATAAATAATTGATAAAATAACACGTTTAGTTTTCAGGGTTAGAGTGAAATGTCCATAAGTCCTAGTATTCAAACTGCCTGATTCTTCCTCCCCCACAATTTCAAATGATCCTGTTGTTGTTCTTCATTTCAAAGAAATATTTGACCAAATTAAGTAATATAATTATGGCTTAAGTGTACACATCTAAAATTATTATCCAGAAACCAAAGGTAATTTCCTATAATGGTTTTTGAGATGTGTTTGTAGCCTGTACTATGACCAGAGCAGATACTCAATCAAAATCTGTTTCTAAGTGAATGAATAAATTAATGGATAAATCTGAAATAGAACAGAGCTATTTTTTAACATTATGAATGATATTTAATTAGTAACTAAAAATAATAGAAGTTGCAGTTATATCTGTGATATTAAAAATTAATCATATCTAATTTTCTTTTTCTCAATCAAAAATTGAAGCCTAGGGAGATTAAATGAGGTGTCTTGATTACAGTGAGATCAGAGTTTCAGGTCATCAAAATTTAAATTTAGTGTTTCTCAATCTCTGTGTAAATGCAAAAAGTGAAAGTGAGAATTGCTCAGTTGTGTCAGACTCTTTGCAACCCCATGGATTGTAGCCCACTAGGCTCCTCTGTCCATGGAATTCTCCAGGCAAGAATACTGGAGTGGGTTGCTATTCCCTTCTTCAGAGGAGTCTTCCATACCCATGGTTCAAACCTGGGGCTCCTGCATTGCAGACCAATTCTTTACCATCTGAGCCATGAGGGAAAGATTAAATGCTGTGTTCCTCCACACAGCTTGTTCCGTGTTTCAGAAATCACTCCTGTGTTCTACTCTAGGTGGCTGTGATCAAGAAGACAAGGATTTCCTTTCCCTCCACCCTGAACCCCAGTCTGAGGCTACAGTTTCACTTCAGTAAGAGCAGGTAGACGTTTTCTCATCACAAACAAGGCCCTGTTGGAGAAGCTGCATTCTATGCAGGTACAGCTGAAAGAACCCATCTCCCTCCCCCTACTCAGAACTGCACACCCAAAGAAGCAACTCTGTCTCAGGAGCAGCAAACTGAAGTACTAGGCAGCAACTGCTCCTGCCCCTGTCCCAGCCCCCACCCATTCACAGAGCAGAGTGTCCATTCCATGAGGGGCAGGCTGAGAATACCAGGAGCTACCTCCTGGCCCAGCACTAGCTGGTCACCCATGGGTGTTAATCTGTGAGAAGCCCTGGGCTGTTCCTAGTGCACAGATTCTACCTGATGGGGAAGACAGGCCCTAAGGGCAAGGAGCTCCCCGGATCTACTTGACGAGATTGACCTATGGAACACAGCTTGAACAATGTCATACCTGTGAGGAGTGTTGAAAGAATGGAGAGCATTCTACATGTTGATGGAGAGCAATTAAGAGGGTACTAGAGGCTCCAGGAAAGTGAGAGCAACAAGCAGGATAGCAGAACATCCAGATTTTTAACAGACAACCAGCAAGACTCAGCATGGAGCACCCTCCTGAGATTATGTTCAACCTCAAGTTGGGGAACTCTTGTACCTACTAGACTGAACCTGCTCAAGAACAGGCAGAGAAAGACAGGGGCCAACTGAAAGCATTCCCCAAGCTGCACACAAATCTAGCAAAAAACAGCAGAAAACTTACTGGCACCAGAGTGTTAAGCAAAACATCTGACCAAACACTTGTTGAACAATAAGCTATACTGATTCAGAGGCAACTTCAAAGAAACTAGGTTTAAAAGTAAAATTACATGCATCCCTGGGTGTCCTGAAGACTATGCATGGCCAAGGGCGTATTCCCTCAGGATCATTCAGAGAGGGAAAATCCAAGCTACAAGACCTGGCTGAATGTGGGCAAAAAAACAGAAACATTCTGAATTGTGGTAACAACCTACCAGTCACACACATATATCCAAAGAAGAAGGGATACAATGGTTGCAGCAATGATTCTACCTTTGACCTTAGACCCTTTGGCCAATAAGCCAATGATTTACATTCTCCCTTTCAAATAAAACAATTTAACATAACTACATCTATACAAGGCTCACTTACGTGCTTCACAACAAGTGAAAAATCTAAAATCTCATCCAGGTGGTAGTATAAGCAGTTCTAGGAATAACACCTCTCAGTAACATGCCATTCTCTTTACCAAGTCTCAGGTTCTTCAAAGTAAGAAATTCCCCATACATTTTGGAATCTCAATGTATATGCTCTATTACAAAAAGCCAAATTTTGAAAAATTTCAAGTAAGAAAGAAAATTCAAAATCAAATAAATAAAACAAAGTATTCAATGTTAATTACTAAACTTTAAATGTGTTCTTGTCTGGAGAATCTGAGGGACGGGGGAGCCTGGTGGGCTGCCATCCATTGGGTTGCACAGAATCTGACACGACTGAAGCGACTTAGCAGCAGCAGCAGTAAATTATTTAGTGTCGATTGGCAGACTTTATTTATGGACTTCCCTGATAATTCAATTGGTAAAGAATCTGCCTGCAATGTGTGAGACCCTGGCTGGATTCCTGGGTTGGGAAGATTGAGATAGGCTATCCACTCCAGTATTCCTGGGCTTCCCTTGTGGCTCGGCTGGTAAAGAATGCACCTGCAATGTGGAAGACCTGGGTTCGATTCCTGG
Source organism: Bos grunniens (assembly GCF_055505025.1). NCBI lineage: Eukaryota > Metazoa > Chordata > Mammalia > Artiodactyla > Bovidae > Bos > Bos grunniens. Next base: position 25,989,000 of record NC_141181.1, read on the forward strand.
GTTAGGAAGATTCCCCTGAAGAAGGGAAAGGCTACCCACTCCAGTATTCTGGCCTGGAGATTTCCATGGACTGTGTAGTCCATGGGGTCACCTAGAGTTGGCCACAACTCCGTTTATTTATTTATTCTTAACTAATTTAATAGTAAATTAATAGCTTTACTTTATCTCCCCATCTATTAAACTATCATGCATTCTTTTAAATATGAGAATCACCACATGGTTTCATAAGAACTTATGGAAGAAATTTTCACATCTTGGGTTATGGGGGAGTCCTTCTGGCTTATACATGACTCAGCTTGAAGAGTATGCTAACTAGAACAGCCTTTCCTACAGCCTGCTAAACATGCATCATGAGCTTCCGGGGTGGCTCAGTGGTAAAGAATCCATCTGCCAATGCAGGAGACCCGGCTTTGCACCCTGGGTCATGAACATACCCTTGAGAAGGAAATGGCAACCTGCTCCAGTAGTCTTGCTGGGAAATTCCATGGACAGAGGAGCCTGGCAGCCTACGGTTCATGGGGTCACAAAAAGGTCGGACATGACTTAGCGACTAAACAACAACAACAACAAAACAAATGCTTACATTGGCTTTAACCACTTATGAAAAAAAAAATGCATTTAAAAATAAAAATGGAGTAACTGTGGTTCAGGCACCCAAAACTGAACTGGGTGACCAATGTAGATGCAGTTTCAGATTAAATTCCTGCATCACCAAGAACCTGAATTTTCTGAACTGTATGTTAAACTCAAGGACACCATCAGCTTTTCTCAAAACAATCTCGTCTAGCAGCTGCCAGCTGCAACCTAACAGTCTCAAAATCTCCCTGTATAACTATGCAATCATTTTGGACCTCAACCAATCCTTCCTTAACAAGCACAGTTACTTCTTGCCAGCTCCAATTATAATTCTTGGAAAACAACTCTTATAACCAACTCTTAACCTTGCAGTTTTTCATTGTATAAACCTCCTCCATTATGTAGTTTGGTTGAACACAATTCAAGTATTTCCTGAATCTCTCCCCAGCTATAGTCCTCAGTTTGGCTCAAATAAAACTCTTTTCTATTCCAATTATAGACTGTTTATTGATTATTTCTGTTAACAGCAGTATAGTGTAGTGTTAAAACAAAGTGAATTATAAACCTATTATTTAATTCAAACTTTAATCCTCTTGGCTACTAGAAATGTAAACAGGCACATTATGTTACCTCTCTGTCACAATCTTTCACCACTAAAATTGAGAAACTATTCTACCTTATTTGGTTTTCATATTGAACTACGTGATATATGCAAAACACTTAAAAGACTACTTGGTATACACTAAAAATGCACTGTTTTTTAGCTTTTATTGACAGTATAAATTTATTGACAATTTACTATGTTGAATGAAGACAATGAAATAATAATTACTTTAAATTCTAAACCTGCCACCTAAATTTTGGCCTAAAAGTATGAATAGAAGGCTGACATATCTACAAGATTGACTGAATTCAAGATTTAAATATAAGGTATTAGTTTATTGTATTGCTGAAAGTTAATAGCTTCAGATTTGAATGGTGCTTACTGAAATAAACCAAAGTGAAGGTTAAATATACAGGTTCATATTCTGTGACTCATAAAAACATACATATATTTTTATCAATTGCTCCTTAAGTTGTAACTGGTTATTTTTGCTCTTGAATATTTGAGCTTCTAAGCAAATCTATAAAAGAATCAAACATTATGCAGACCAATAACTCAGGTTGTCTAGTGCTATTTCAGGCATTCATTTAAGTTGCCTTGATGCCATTTCACTTTCTTAACAAGCGTATCTATTTAAATATGAATTTGTTCTGTAAAATTAACAACATTAAGAGTCTACATCAATCATGTTGAAAAGTTAGTGAAAATGAAATATAATACTGATTTCACATCAGTTTATAGAATACCGTATTATCTTGCAACCCAAAACTTTTGGATTTGTATAAAAAACCCAATCCAGTGTAGTCCATTGTCAGAAATCTATGCAATGGCAATTTCTAACATCAGGGTTTCTTTCACATGTCAAAGAGAAGGTGTTCCTAAAGCGAGATATTCTAAAGCAAGATAAAGAAACATAATGCAGCCTTTCTTTTTTTCTTTTTTAGAACACACCAGAGTGCATGAGTGTGCTGGAAAATGTTAATTGGCTCTCTTGGAAAACAGCACTGGTTTGTAGGGTTTGCCATTTTCATGATATATTTTCACCCACAGCAACTGATTTCTTTCTACCAACACGGCCACTGAATGAAGAGCTAAGAAGAAATACGCACATATCTCTTGCAAGCAGTGGACAGGAGCCAGCTCAAGGCACATTTAATACAGTGATTCCTGGAGAATCCCATGGACAGAGGAGCCCGGCAGGTTACATAAAGTCTATGGTGTCACAAGAGTCAGACAACTAAGCAACTAAGCACACACACACACACACACACACACTCAATACTGAAGTCATGTGTGTCATGTGACCTCATTACTGAAGTCATTACTGAAGTGATGTGACCTCAGTAACTAAATGTGACCTCTCTGCACAGCAAGTGTGAAGATTATACAAATTGTTAGCAAGATATCCACCACTTTTCCAACAAATCTTAGTTACAAATTGTTACTGCTCATGATGACTTCCAAATGATTGCTAAACTATCAGTTTTACTGTTGTGATAATGTGTAATTGATAAATAGCTCTAATTTGATTTGTTTAACTATATATGAATAATTGGCCTTCCCTGATAGCTCAGTGGTGCAGAATCCACCTACCAATGCAGAAGACATGGGTTCAGTCCCTGGGTCAGGAAGATTCCCTGGAGAAGGGAATGGCAACCCACTCCAGTATTCTTGCCTGGAGAATCCCGTGGACCGAGGAGACTGGTGGGCTACGGTCCATGGGGTTACAAAGACTGGACATGACTGAATGACTAAACACAGCACAGCATGTGTATATTTATTTGTCTGAAAACATTGCTGCTGTTGTTTAGTCCCTAAGTCGTGTCTGTCTCTTTGTGACCCCATGGACAGTAGCCCACCAGGGCCCTCTTCCATGGGATTCTTCGTCAAGAATACTGGAGTGGGTTGCTATTCCCTTCTCCCAGGGATCTTCCTGACCCAGGGATGGAACCTGCATCTCCCACTTGGTAGGCAGATGCTTTAGTACTGAGCCACCAGGGAAGCCCCTCTGGAAATATTATAACTGTCCTAAACGTCTCTTAGTTCTCCACAAGGAAACTTTTTCCTTCAGCCAATTCTATGTCCTCATACAAACTAAAACAGACAGAAATCTTCTTAGCCTATCATCCTAGTTTTCTCTTTAAGGTTAGATTCCTTGTTTTAGCAGTGAATTTCAAGGCCTTTCTTGCTTTCTGGTCTACTCTGTTCATCTCCTTCAGCTTCCAAGATTACATTATTTCTTGTACAATAATTTTGTTCTCAACCTATTTCATAAGTTGAAAGTTTATCAAACCCTGTGTCAAATCTTCTTTTTATTAATTCAGCAATAAACCTGCAGGGTTTTATGAGTGTTAAATGAATTCATGTATGTGAAACAGAACAGTACTTGACTTACAGTAAAGGCTTAATAAATGTTAGCTGTTACTAATACATACTTATCAATTTTATATTATGTTTGGTGTTCTATGAAAGGTACTATTGATAAAACAACTAACACAATTAATGGCAACTGCTCCTAAAAAGTACTGATATCCTAGAATGCAATAAGGAGAAGTAAACAGAAAATGGTTTAGAGGATTTATAATATTAAAGAAGACAAAGCTTTGAAGATTAAGGCAGAGTTCCTGGAAGAAGGGGTATATAAGCTAACATTAGTGAATATTAAGATTTCCATCCATGTCACTCATAAAATATGCCCTACAAAGGAATGTACCAGATTTTAAAATATTGTTCAGCAATATTTAAAATGAATGCAAATTGAAAGAACATCTAGTTCTTTTACTGTATGCATAAGAAGACTCAGAGGCTAAATAATGTATCTGTGGTTTCACATAACATTTCAGTAGTTATTATTGACAAGTTTATTTTTGAAATACAAGTGTAGTTTAACCATTGAAAACCAGAGGAACTGAATAAAATATCTTTTGGCTTAAAACAATTTGTTAGTAATCTTGTATCCCTGGTTTCTTGTGAGGGGAAACTACTAATGAATGAAATCTTGATTAATCCATTTGACAATTTTCTTTAGAATGCAAACAGAATGCTATAGCTCAAGTATCAAACATAAATAAATCTACAATCTTCTTTGTTTCTAACTGCTTGAATTCACATAGAAGGGGATTAATAATAAACACATAATGTTAAGAATAGATAGTAAGCCAGGTAATAAGGGCCTTGGAGAAAAATAAGGGGAGACAGAGAATGCCCGAATAAGGCTATTATTGCTTTTTAAATGTTATTTTCACAGAAGACCTTACTTTTAAAGGTGACACATGATCAGAGATCTGAAGGAGATGGGTGAACAAACCAGGAAACAGGTTTCTGGACAGTAGGAAGATCAAGGAGAAGTACACTGTATGTAAAGGTCTTTGCTTATGTGTGTGTGTGTTAGTCACTCAGTTGTGTCTGACTCTTTGAGACCCCGTGGACTGTAGCCCGTCAGGTTCCTCTGTCCATGGAATACTGGATTGGATTGCCATTTCCTTCTCCAGGGGATCTTACTGAACGAAGGATTGAACCAATGTCTCCCACATTGCAGGCAGATTCTATACCATCTGAGCCACTAGGTCAGCAATAAGGTAACAGTCTCATAATAATAGTTATTAATATCTGCAGTGAAGTGAAACAAGGAAAGAGAGGATAAGAACTACAAGTAGAAATTCTGGTAAGGCTTTAGGTAAAAGTGAAGAGTTTGAAGATGTGTGTCAGGAATTAATATACCTGATAGACTCTGGAATATAAACTGGATAAAAAGAAAAGTTAAGGACATGCTAGATTTTGAGATAGACTAAATATAAATCAGAATATGACACTTTCAATATGAACTATAGTGATATATAGACATACATATATAATGATTCTCAAATCATGAATTGACTATACCATAATAAGAAGATTCCATTTCGATATTTGGCAAAACTAATACAATATTGTAAAGTTTAAAAATAGAATAAAATTTAAAAAAAATAAAATAAAAAGATAAAAAAACTCTTTTACTAAATAAATAAGCATTGCATTAAATATCTAGTCATTATTGAGCCATGAATTTTTAAAAATATTTTATACAAATTTGAAAGGTTGTTTCCAAATTATAGTTATTACAAAATATATTCCCTGTATTGTACATCCTTGAATCTGTCTTCACCCAATAGCTTGTACCTCTCACTTCCCAAACCCTATATTGTGCCCCCTCTCAACCCCACTAGTAATCACTGATTTGTTCTCTATATCTTGGAGTCTGCTTCTTTTTTGTTATATTCACTAGTTTGTTCCATTTTTTATATTCCATGTATAAGTGATATCATAGAGTATTTGTCTTTCTGACACATTTCAATTAGCATAATACCCTCTAAGTCCATTTACGTTGCTGCAAATGGCAAAATTTTATTATTTTGTATGACTAAGAAGTATTCCATTGGGATATATATATACACACACACACACACACACACACACACACACACCACATCTTCTTTGTATTTTCATCTGTTGCTGGATACTTAAGTTGCTTCCGTATCTTGGCAATTCTATACAGTGTTGCTATGAACATTGGAGTACAAACAAGTAAGGTTTATATCATATGTGCCCATAGCAGTTTGAGTTTATAATGTTAAAATAATATCTCACTATATCAAAATTATTTTAACCTAAAGAGAAACAACTATGTAGTAAAATATTAGAATAATTGAACCTATTCTCTCAACTATAAAAACCTCTAATTTTTGACATACATTTAAAAAAACACTCGCTAGTCAGATTAAAGCCTTCAACTGTGATTGAATAAACAAAACAAAAAACAAAAACATAACAGAAGGAACAATAAAAATAAATAGAAAATTGTATTGAGTTAGTATATTGAATTAATTGGAACAAAAATATTTTCTAGTCTAGAAGACTGATTCTCATGCAAAATTTTAGAATAAATTTAGTATTGGTGTTGAATGTTGCTGTTGAATTATTCCAAAGTATTTTGGCTTTAATAATGAGGAATAACAAGAATCAACTTTTCAGGAACTTTAAAATGTTTTATATTAATTTGTGTGTATTTAGGTAGATCTGATATATGAGTATTCGATGATGAGTTTTATATACTTGATGTCTGGAAGTTAATTAAAAAGATAATTTCACTTCCTTAGCATATTTGATTTGAAAATAAATTTTATTCAATTATTGAATAAATCTAAGTTTTAGAAATTATAAGAGAATTTCATTTTTTCTATATGTGGTATGATTCTGTTTATGCTAATAAAAGAAACTGTCATTAATTAACATTTTAATCACTGTACGTATTTCTGGTAATTGCATGTTTTCAATGCTGTCATAGTCTCTTCCAAAAAGATTCCAATTCATAAATATTCAATCACTTGGGTTCATTTTCATCATAAAGGCATCAATCCTTATGTTATTTATAGGAAAAGTAATATAATTACAGCTACTGCTTCAAAACCTAAATGCCTTCAATTGCTATTATTAGTTCATGGAGGTATGACTAGATAATTAATATAGGGGAGAAAAGGATACAAAGAGAGCAACAAAGTATTAAAATAAAGGATAGGTCATTCTATCAGACAGAAAATTTGCACTTAAATTGTGTACAGAAAATTCTAAATAAAAAGGTGAATAATTGGTCTCTGAATTTAATCAGAATAGTCAGTCAAACATGCTATTATTCTTTACAAAAATCCCTATTTCAAGGTCACCTCTTTGTTATAATAGTAACTATCGAAGTGGAATATTTTTTTTTTTAAGGTTAGCAATTTGGTGGCCCTTGAAAAGTAGTTCCTAACTCAAGTACAAAAGAAATGACCTCAGATATTCTTGATTAATTGACTACTATGGAGTTCAGAAATGTTTATTTATTTATTTATTTTTCTGATTATGCTGTGGCATATGGGATTATAGTTCCCTGACCAGGGATTGGACCCACATTCCCTGAATTGGGAAGTGGAGTCCTAACCACTGGACCACAATGGGGAGTCCTAGAAATGCTTCTTTTAAGTTACTATTCCAGGTGACTCAAGTTCAGATGTCCATGTATATTTATTGAGAAACTATTTTACAAGAACAATGCTTTTTTTTTTTGGCTTCAATAACTTCTGGCAAGACACGTCTTCAAGTTGGTATAAAATTGCTTATACCTAGATTTCATTTTCGACACTTACTCCTTGGAAGGAAAGTTATGACCAACCTAGACAGCATATTAAAAAGCAGAGACATTACTTTGTCAACAAAGGTCCATCTAGTCAAGGCTATGGTTTTTCCAGTGGTCATGTATGGATGTGAGAGTTGGAATAAAAAGAAAGCTGAGTGCTGAAGAATTGATGCTTTTGAACTGTGGTGTTGGAGAAGACTCTTGAGAGTCCCTTGGACTGCAAGGAGATCCAACCAGTCCATTCTAAAGGAGATCAGTCCTGGGTGTTCACTGGAAGGACTGATGTTGAAGCTGAAACTCCAATACTTTGGCCACCTCATCTGAAGAGCTGACTCATTTGAAAAGACCCTGATGCTTGAAAAGATTGAGGGCAGAAGGAGAAGGGGACGACAGAGGATGAGATGGTTGGATGGCATCACTGACTCTATGGACATGGGTTTGGGTGGACTCTGGGAGTTGGTGATGGACAGGGAGGCCTAGCGTGCTGCGGTTCATGGGGTCGCAAAGAGTCGGACATGACTGAGTAACTGAACTGAACTGAACTGAGATTTCATTTTCAAAACTCATATTTTGCTTCAGTGAAGCTGGTTTCTCTATCTGGACATAAAATATAACAACAAAAAAGACAAACTGTATGATGCTTCTTTGCTTTCTCAGATTATAGTTTTTGGTTGTCTATTCCAGGTGTAATTAGAGAATTTGTATTATTGTTATTATTTTATTTACAAACACATCAATTTTATCTTTGTTGGTAGTACTATCAAAGAAAAAATATATCCAGATGGTAATAGAAATAGTAAAAATGGTATTATTATGGGGAAAAGAGACATCTGCCTAGAACTGCAGCCATTTTCAAATATAGCAAGGCCAAAGGTGATTTATAACCAAGGAGCAGGGTGGGCATCAGTGGATGGATAATTACTGAGAAAGCATCAGAGGTGAAAAGGGACTCAGGTTACACTGACTGGAACAGGATTTATGCTGAGGGCAGAACAAGGTGAACTGACATCAAGATTAGAGAGTGAGAAATGTGATCAGATATGGAGGGTGGGGAGTCTTGCTAAACTAACTTGGCAGGATTTTTATCAAAACTGGGTGATGCAAAGATGAACCCAGACATTCAAAGGTAGAGAACTAGTTGAGAATTCCATTCAGGGGAACATGATTAAAGTTTGCTTGAGGAAGGCATCCTGTCAGTGACACATGGCTCCCAATCAGAATTTTAATCGTCAAGACTTTCAAATGTTACTTAAGATGCAAAAAATCTAATTCTTGCAGGTTCTTTTCATATTTCTCAATTCTTTCAAGTCATTAGTTCCCTTTTGTGATATTTTGGAAAAGCTTTGTGAATTTTGAATTATTTTAGCTTCTTACATGTTCTGAAACAAGACATCCATTTTTATGACTTACTTCAAATAATTATCATTTGATTTTTAATACAAATGAATTTAAGTCCATTAATAAATACTATGCCAGTCACTCTGTATAGAGCAAAACCTGTCCCCAAAACAGACATTTTGCCACTGAGATTTTCAGATTCATGATTGCACATCCTACACTATATCTTCAGTAAAATAGTGCATTTTTTACTTTGAAATTAACTCATAAAATGATATATCCAGAAAAAATAATATTGGACACCCCTCCTTGGTTAGTATCTTTAATTTTTCTTTTCTTCTGGATTGTATGTTTTGAAAGTTGAGTCACTGTGGTCAGGACACACTAAAGAAGTGTGATGTTACTCTCTTCTGCATTTAGGGTAGAGTCTACATAGAGCAGAATTCTTCCCTATATTGGTCTTCTGTTTCTTATTTATTGATTCATTCAATCATTTATTTATGTCAGCATGTACTAAAGAATATTTTATACTTTGGGTTATAATCAAGTAGCTCTTTATTTTCTACTTAAACTGTTTTACCTTTGGCCTTTGGGAATTTATTTGGCTCCTCTGCAACTGTAATGTACTCTCATGTAAGTTTGTCCATAGGTTGATTGGTTTGAAGTAATTCTTTGCATTCTGGCATGACAAGATACTCCAGCCTCATCTTCCATATTTCTTGCTCCAGCTCTAAAAGCAATCATTTCTCCAAGAGATCTTCATTATTTTTATTGGGGAATGGTATTAGAAAACAAAATCTGAGCACTTAATATGCTCATTGGACAACAGAAAGAGACCCCAAAGCGATCCAGTTGATGGAGTTTTCAGACACGGAATTTATTTATTTTATTTTTTTTTTCCAGACATGGAATTTAAAACAATGTCTTGAACAGGGTTCAGAGAAGGCAATGGCACCCCACCCCAGTACTCTTGCCTGGAAAATCCCATGGACAGAGGAGCCTGGTGGGCTGCAGTCCATGGGGTTGCAAAGAGTCGGAAACGACTGAACGATTTCACTTTCACTTTTCACTTTTATGCATTGGAGAAGGAAATGGCACCCCACTCCAGTGTTCTTGCCTGGAGAATCCCAGGGACGGGGGAGCTTGGTGGGCTGCCGTCTATGGGGTCGCACAGAGTCGGACACAACTGAAGTGACTTAGTAGCAGCAGTAGCAGCTTGAACAGGGTTAGAGATATATAAGCAAAGAATAAGAAAATATGGCCAAGAACTGAAAACCATAGGGTATATACTTAAGCTCTGAACACTTGGTAGTTACCAAAAGTTTACAACCATAATATTAACAATCATGTGAAACATTATGTTACTTAAAATAAATGTTGAATACACTCAAACTTGACATTAATGAATGCACTTAATATTTTGAAGTGTTTGACATGATACTTCTAATACCATATTCAGAACAATTTTTGGTTTATAGTGATCAGTTCAGTTCAGTTCAGTCACTCAGTCGTGTCCGACTCTTTGTGATCCCATGGACTTCAGCAAGACAGGCCTCTCTGTGCATCACCAACTCCTGGAGTTTACCCAAACTCATGTCCATTGAGTCGGTGATGCCATCCAACCATCTCATCCTCTGTTGTCCCCTTCTTCTCCCTCCTTCAATCTTTCCCAGAATAAGGGTCTTTTCCAATTAGTCAGCTCTTCGCATCAGGTAGTCAAAGTAGGATATTGTCTGATATCCTATGTGAAATAGTGAACACATTTATTGGGAACCTACTGTGTTGTTAGAATTTAATTAAGTTCTAAATGAACAGTTCATTCTTATACTTACTAAATTGCTTTTGAAACTTCACATCACTTTTAACATGATGTAGCACTAAAAAGTCAATTTTCTTCTTGGGGTAAGTTGGATTTTAAAACTTGAATGAAAGTGGGAGGCTGGACAGTGTAAGAAGTTGGTTCCTTATTATAATTTTTAATTTCCTGATGTCATCAGCAACTTAGCTATTCAGACATCTACTTAATCCCTTTAGAACTTTTTTTCTGATTATCTGGGTGCCACAAAATTTAGCCTGGAAACTTTAGTTTGAATCATTATGTAAATTGTTTTATGAAAGAATATAACCTTACATCCTGATAGAAACAGGAATTGAAAGAGGCAAACCTGAATTAATGATTCCATCCTTGAAGAGTCTCAAGAGTGAATGGCTCACAAGGGATGCTTATGAATTTTATTCTTTCCACATCCATCCTTGACTCTCAACTGGTGCTGAATAAGGGTTGTATAAGAGTAATCTTATTCTCTGTTTTAGACAATTTAAAACCAGAAAAATTATTTTTTTATGGAAAGATGAAAAAATTATAAATATTAATCTATTAAATTAAGAATTATCAATGAGAGGAAAAGGGAATATGGATTTTATCACACAGCAAAGTATTTTAATTAAAATTGTGTTTTTCTACCATGGCATACAAAAGAGAAAATACATTATTTACGACAGGCAAATCTGAACCTGTAATGCCCAGTTGTATAATAATGAAATACAGTGAGGTACAGGCTCCCTCAGTGGCTCTGTGGTAAAGAATCCACCTGTCAGTGCAGGAGATGTTGGTTCAATCCCTGGGTTGGGAATTCTTCCCTGCAGGAAGAAATGGTGACCCACTCCAGTATTCATGCCTGCAAAGTCCCATGTAAAGAGGAGCCTGGTGGGCTACAGTCTCTCGGGTTGCAAAGAGTTGGACAAGAATGAAGTGACTTAGCATGCATGCACAGTGAGTTACACACTCTTCACAGAGAAATTTATGGAAATTGTTGAAGACTGTAGGATACTCAAAACACCTGTTGGATGTTAATGGTAAAAAATTATATCTGCTGGGTAAAGATCATACTTCTTACTAGGAAGATACTTATTTCAAAATTTTAGGTTTGATAATTTTTCCCTTTTTCCTATCTTTCTAAGTAGGTGGGCATTTCTGTTAGGGCCTAATCAAGAGGCTCAATAGAGGCCCTAATCATAAAAATATGACTTCAAGTTATAGAAAGGATTGACTAAATCACCACGTCATTTTCTACATCTTTTACTTTTCCTGCTGCTGCTAAGTCGCTTCAGTTGTGTCCGACTCTGTGTGACCCCATAGATGGCAGTCCATCAGGCTCCGCCATCCCTGGGATTCTCCAGGCAAGAACACTGGAGTGGGTTGCCACTTCCTTCTCCATTTACTTTCCCTAAAATCTTTTAATACCTATTTTTGAGAAGAAGAGGAAATTGTTTCTATCCCCATATAAAAAAAGGAATCCACATAGCCTGGTTTTCTGGTTTTAACTATAGGGAGTAAGTATCTATCTACACACATATACATGCATAAATATATGTTGTTGCTCAGTGGCTCAGTTATGTCTGACTCTTGGTGACCCCATAGACTACAGAATGCCAGAGTTGCCTGTCCTTCACTATTTTGCAGAATTTTCTTATACTCTTGTCCATTGAGTCAATGATGCCATCCAACCATCTTGCCCTCTATCATCGTCTTCTCCTCTTGCTCTCAATCTTTCCAAGAATCAAGGTCTTTTCCAGTGAGTTGGCTCTTTGAATCAGGTGGCCAAAGAAGTTCAGCATCAGTCCTTCCAATGAATATTCAGGACTGATTTCCTTTAGGATTGACTGGTTTGATCTCCTTGTAGCCCAAGAGTGTCTCAAGAGTCTTCTCCAACACCACAGTTGAAAAGCATTAATTCTTTTGCACTCAGCCTTCATGGTCCAACTCTCATATCTGTAAATGACTACTAGAAAAACCATAGCTTTGACTATATAGACCTTTGTTTTTAGTGTGATGTCTCTGCTTTTTAATATGCTATCTAGGTTCATCATAATTTGTCTTCCAAGGAGCAAGTGTCTCTTAATTTCATTGCTGCAATCACTGTCTGCAGTGATTTTGGAGCCCAAGGAAATAAAGTCTCCCACTGTTTCCATTTTTTTCCTGTTTGCCATGACATGATGGGACTGGATGCCATGATCTTCATTTTTTGAATGTCGAGTTTTAAGCCAGCTCTTTCCCCCTCCTCTTTCACCCTCCTCAAGAGGCTTTCTAGTTCCTCTTCACTTTCTGCCATTAGGGTGGTATCATCTCCATATCTGAGGTTATTGATATTTCTCCCTGTAAACTTGACTCCAGCTTGTGCTTCATCCAGCCTGGCATTTTACATGAGGTACTCTGCATATGAGATAAATAAGCAGAGTGAAAATATACAGGCTAGATGTACTCCTTTCCCAGTTTAGAACCAGTCCTTTGTTCCTTGTCCATTTCAAACTGTTGCTTCTTGACTTCTGCATACAGATTTCTCAGGAGGCAGGTAAGATGGCCCAGTATTCCCATCTCTTTCAGAATTTTCCACAGTTTGTTGTGATCCACACAGTCAAAGACTTTAGTGTAGTCAATGAAGCAGAAGTAGATGTTTTTCTGGAATTCCTTTGCTTTTTCTATGATCCAATGGATGTTGGCAATTTGATTTATATTTTTCTATTCATAGCTTAAAAATTAGTTGATAATTAAATTTTCAATGAGTCACTGTCTAACATACTTATTGAGAGAACATTCTTGCATTGATCAAAGAAGATTCAATATTTTTGCTTTTATTTGCACAGTCTGTGATTCAAAACAATGCTGAATTCTTTTGTCATATTTGGAAGCACTGTAATTCTGGGACCTCTTCAATTAATAATGTGTTTGTCAAGTTCACTACAGGGTACTGCTGTCTCTCAGAACAGATCATGACAAATTAGTTTGTCTCTTTACCATTCTTGATGAGCTCCAACACCACAGAAACTCTAAAGAAACTCTTACTCTTTTCCATCCTTCCTATTTTGAATTGGCATTTATTCCGAAACAATGAGTCCCTCTTATTTCTTCTAAGTTTTGATTCATTTAATCTGATCTTCAGTACAAAAGAGATGACAGCAGTGTATTGGCTGGTATTACATATAAAGTGAATGAAAGCTTGAGGGAGATAAAAACCTCCAAATTATCTTCCTTTCATTAATATGAAAAAGTAATTCATGCTACCAGGAGACATAAACCTAACACATGAGGCAAAATTTATAATTTCATGGTTACTGTAATACCAAGCAATGAACACTTTTTCTTTTTTACTGTTTGTCTAGAGTATAGTCCCAAAGTGGGCTTCCCTGGTGGCTCAGCAGTAAAGAATCTGCCTTCAATGCAGGAGCTGCAGGAGACACAGTTTCAATTCCTGGGTCAGAATGATCCCCTGAAGAAAGGCATGAGAAACCACTCCATTGTTCTTGCCTGGAGAATGTCATGGACAGAGGAGCCTGGCAGGTTACAGTCCATACAGTCACAAAGAGTCTGACAAGACTGCAGCAACTTAGCATGCACGCCAAATGCTATAGTCCCAAACTAAGTCATTTTCTTATATTAATTCATGTATTCTATCTCATGGCCTAAAAATTAAATAAAGTGAAAGTGTTAGTTGCTCTGTCATGTCCAACTCTTTGTGACCCCATGGACTGTAGCCTGCCAAGCTCCTTTTCCATGGAATTCTCCAGGCAAGAATACTGGAGTGAGTTGCCATTTCCTCCTACAGGGGATCTTCCCAACCCAGGTATCCATCCTGGGTCTTCTGCATTACAGGCAGATTCTTTACCATCTGAGCCACGAGTGATATATGTACACGGGGCTTCCTTGGTGGCTCATCGGTTAAAGCGTCTGCCTGCAATGCAGGAGACCTGGGTTCAATCCCTGGGCCAGGAAGATCCCCTGGAGAAGGAAATAGCAACCCACTCCAGTATTCTTGCCTGGAGAATCCCATGGACGGAGGAGCCTGGTGGGCTACAGTCCATGGGGCTGCAAAAGTCGGACACGACTGAGCGAATTGCATTACAGGCAGATTCTTTACCATCTGAGCCACCAGTGATATATGTACATATGGTTTAATATATGTACATTTAAATATTAGAGTGATATACTATGTGACTAGATCAAATGTTAGATTAGATTTATTGGATTGATAACATTTATATTTTGAAGATACTATTTATACTTTTTATTATAAAAATAGAAAAGTAGAAAGCTCTTCTTATGTGCTTTTACATTTGATTATTTTTTCAAATGCTTTATATGTTGAAATTTTTTACTCTGCTAAATATTTGTAGTTCAGTAGTCAGCTGAATCATACTATTGTTATTTAAAGATTAAGATGACAGCACATGAGTTTCAAATTGGTTGTGTTCAAATCTAAACTGTACCTAAATAAGATGGAAATACCTATTTATTTTTGACAATTTAAATTTTCTTGTTGAGGATCAAGGTATACTGTAGTCTTCCAAATTTAAAATCCATGTTCATTTTACATATTCTTCATATAACAGGTTTTACATTACTGAATGATACTTTTTCTTCTATTTAAGGAAAGGAAGGTGGCTCTTGAATCAAAGTTTTTTGGTTATTGTGGTGGAAAAAATATATTTAAGCAAACATATTTCATTGAAGCTTATTGAAGCAAGAAGCTTTCTGGATGTGTGATTGTGCCTCTGAGTGTGCATGCTCGCTCACTCAGTCCTGTCCGGGTCTGATGCTTGTGGCCCTATGGAGCCCACCATGCTACTCTGTCCATGGGATTTTCCAGGCAACTGGAGAGGGTTACCATTTCCTCCTCCAGGGATGTTCCCAAACCAAGTACCGAACCTATGTCTTCTGTGTCTCCCTATCTCCAAATACTTGAAATTTATTTCTTAAAAGATAAAATTTTCAAAATTTCTATACCATGTACTCATATTTTCTACTATATTATTCTCTTTATTGTAATGGACATATATTATGCTGATTCTTATGTGATACACAGCATTATTCTGAGATATTATAACAGTAATGTAAATTGGAGCATTTGTCATGTACATGGAGATCACTTTAAGAGTGCTCACATGTAGTGCTTTATACAATTTTGACAACCCGTTGAGGTAGGTATCAATACCATCCTCATTTTACAGGTATGGAAAGAGAGGCAGTAATCTTTTTTGGAGGTAAAAAGAAAATGTGTTTTAGAAGCAAATTTGAGTTTGTCTCATCAAAACCATACTCTATCAAGTGATAACTCACAATTGAAATTTTATGATAATATCAGAACCTGTTAAACTATGTGGGACTCTTCTCCTCTACCATGTATACATAAACAGACTTCACTTTTGGACTTTTCTCCCACTTCTTTAGTGTCATCCAGCTATCTATCTGTTAATGATTGATAACGCCAGCTGCCAGCTATCAATGTTTAAATACTTAAACACTTTAAAAGTATTAAGCATTTTTTAAATACTTAAATACTTTCAATTATTGAAGCTATATTGTTCCTTATTCGCTACCTATGTTTCCATATATTATCTAAATTTCAAGTGAAACTTTAAGTCAAAAGAAATGTCCTGAGGTTGACCTGATGATATTTTGAATGCATAGGTTTTATGCACGTCACTTCATACTTTATCCCTTCCTATACTCTGTGTGCTCAGTTTCTCAGTCATGTGCAACTCTTCGCGGTCCCATGCCCTGTAGCCTGCCAAGCTTCTCTGCCATTGAATTCTATAAGTAAGAATACTGGAGCATGTTGTCATTTTCTACTCCAGAGGATCTTCCCAACCAAGGATGGAACATATGTCTCTTGCCTTGCCAGGCATCACCTGGGTAGCACCTAGCTTCCTATATTATTCACATAAATTCAATCTGACTTGTTGACTTGGCTGAGATTGCTTGATAATAGAATGTTTCATAATTTGTCAATAAATATCCTAAGTATGGTTAATTCATTAGGCATGTCCTATTTTAACATACATTGAAATAAGACTGCGCATTCACTTTTGATGTGACCACAGAGGCAAAGTGATTTGACAGCAAATCAAGAAATGTTGGCAGTCACCTGAAGCTGGAGAAAGCAAGACACAGATTATCTGCCAGTGATTCTGATTTAGGGCGTCTGTCCTCATAATTGTGAGCTGTAGATTTCACCACTATGTATGTGGTAATTTGTTACAACAGTCATAGGAAATTAATACACCCTTTCATTTATTTTAACTATATGCCTTGTCCCAAAGATTACACAAATACATCTCAATTTATTGCATCAGTAAATGTTATCCACTTTAGAAAATGAAATATTTTGTGATATTGCTGTTGTACATGTTAATTATTTGCATATATTTATATTGCACACCCTATATTTAGACTATATTTCTATAGATATAGAATATAACTATATTTATACTCACATTTCTATATTTATAGACTCACATTCCCTTTGTTTTTCTTCACTTCCTGCAATGCCATAATTTCATGTGTGCAGTTTTACTTTGTTATGAATTTTACTTTGGCACAGGACTTTTGTGAAATCATTCTTTCAATTACTGTTTGTCAGAAAATACCTTAATTTCTTCTTCATTCTTGAGGAATATTATCATTGGGTATCAAAACCTGATTTGCCAGTTACTATCTTTTTGTATTTTGCAAAATTATTCTGTTTGTCTTCTAGTCTCCAGCACTTCTGTTAAGAATTCATCTGTAAATCCTTTTTTTCCTATTCATGAAGATAGAGCATTCTTCCTTTAACTAAAGATCTTCTTTTCTTGGTTGTTCTGTGGCATGAAATCACAGGTTCTATTGTACAGATATATTTTATTGCAATGACACATTCATAGTGCTTCTTAATAATGTGTACTGATATCATTTTCTAATTTTTTAAATTTTCAGTCATTATGTATTTAACTATGTATTATGTATTTAACTTTTACCCATCATATTTTACTTTATACTCTAAGATTTTCTTATAGGATTTCACTTACCTCTTATGTTAGAACTTTTTAAGTTCTATGTCATTGGTCAAAGGTATATAATGCTCTTCTACATAGTTTCTATTCAAATCTCTATACTTATTTGTAAACTATTTTTACCCCTCAAGAATACTGGAGTGGGTTGTCATTCCCTCCTCCAGGGAATCTGTCTGATCTAACGATGGAACCTGGGTCTCCTGCATTGCAGATGGCTTCTTTACCATCTGAGCCACCTGGGAAGCCCATTATTAAACAAATATTTTGAGCTCATAATTTCAATTGCATTTATCACATAAGAAAATTTTACTTGATTTTTTAAAATTCTTCAGTTATCTCCTGAAAATTTCTCTCATCATCTCATTTAAAAAATTATTTATTTATTCAGTTATGCTGGGTCTTACTTGTAGCTTGTAGGATCTTTGATCTTCACTGTGGCATGTGAGATCTAGTTCCCTGGCCAGGCATCGAACCTGGGCCCCCTGCATTGGGAATGCAGAGTCAGCCACTGGACCCCCAGGAAAGTCCCTCATCATGTCATTTTAATATATTACTGATGACAATTATTTTAAAATCTTTACTCTGAAAACTCTACTATGTGGTTCCAGTATATTCTGTCTTCATCTATTTTTATTACTTTTTCTTCTTTCTTGTTTTTCAGTCATGTCAACATATCAGTCAGTATGTCTGATTATTTAATTTGATTTTACAATACAATACAAGCTACAGAAAAATAGAATTTGAGGTTATGAATAATGTTATTCTTTCTTCAGATAGGATTTGGATTTGATTCTGGGAAGGGAGCTAGAGGGAGATGAGATCACATTAGATTGTTAACATATTCAAAACCAGGCTTCAAGTTTAATGACTGCTATATTTCTCTGATTCACCCTCATTTCCATACTAGCAACTTCTATGGTATCTCAAGTAGAAAACTAGTGTGTATCAATGTCTCCACTCCTTGGTGAGTTCTGAACTCAAATATTTACACACCGAACCCTAAAATACTGACATAAATTTTATTTAATTCTCAACCTCTCAGAAGCAGTTTCCATGCAGGGTTAGTTTGCTTGCTTCCTTGATTTCTTTTTTTTTTTATTTTAATTTTGAATGAGTACATGACTTAAAGAGAAAGTAGTACTGAATGTCACACACTCTTTCCTGCCTTTTCTTTTTAGGATTTTGTTTTCTCAAGATACTGATACCTTGGTAGCTTTTCAATTTCATTTAAAAAATTTCTAGACATCTATTATTAGAGAAGGAGAGAAAGAAAGATTAGACTTTTATGTTCTTTTTTGAAGGTTAATTAGTTAAAGTAGTTTTCCATCCCTGGAAAAAGGAATGCAGATGTATTCTTCTAAATACAAAGTCTTCAATTCTTAAACTGTAAAATATTAAAATTTATCCTTTCCAGTATAATTGTAATAAAACAGAGGAGATGTTCAGTTCAATTCAGTCGCTCAGTCGTGTCCGACTCTTTGTGACCCCATGAATCACAGCACATCAGGCCTCCCTGTCCATCACCAACTCTCGGAGTTCACTCAGACTCATGTCCATCAAGTCAGTGACACCATCCAGCCATCTTATTCTCTGTCGTCCCCTTCTCCTCCTGCCCCCAATCCTTTCCAGCATCAGAGTCTTTTCCAATGAGTCAACACTTCGCATGAGGTGGCTAAAGTACTGGAGTTTCAGCTTTAGCATCATTCCTTCCAAAGAAATCCCAGGGCTGATCTCCTTCAGAATGAACTGGTTGGATCTCCTTGCAGTCCAAGGGACTCTCAAGAGTCTTCTCCAAAACCACAGTTCAAAAACATCAATTCTTCGGCGCTCAGCTTTCTTCACAGTCCAACTCTCACATCCATACATGACCACTGGAAAAACCATAGCCTTGACTAGACGGACCTTTATTTGGCAAAGTAATGTCTCTGCATTTCAATATGCTATCTATGTTGGTCATAACTTTTCTTCCAAGGAGCAAGCGTCTTTTAATTTCATGGCTGCAGTCACCATCTGCAGTGATTTTGGAGCCCCAAAAATAAAGTCTGACACTGTTTCCACTGTTTCCCCATCTATTTCCCATGAAGTGATAGGACCAGATGCCATGATCTTCATTTTCTGAATGTTGAGCTTTAAGCCAACTTTTTTCACACTCCACTTTCACTTTCATCAAGAGGCTTTTTAGTTCCTCTTCACTTTCTGCCATAAGGGTGGTGTCATCTGCATATCTGAGGTTATTGGTATTTCTCCCGGCAACCTTGATTCCAACTTGTGCTTCTTCTAGCCCAGCATTTCTCATGATGTACTCTGTGTATAAGTTACATAAGCAGGGTGATAATATACAGCCTTGACATACTACTTTTCCTATTTGGAACCAGTCTGTTGTTCCATGTCCAGTTCTAACTGTTGCTTCCTGAACTGCATATAGGTTTCTCAAGAGGCATCTGAATGCAGAGTTCCAAAGAATAGCAAGAAGAGATAAGAAACCCTTCCTCACTGATCAATGCAGAGTAGATGTTAGACAACTATATCTTTTAATATCATTCTTTCCTCTGTAAATAATACCCATTGGAGAAACAGACCTTGAGAAGTTAATTATTTAAATCAGGAATTCTTTCAAATATATTTACTGGGCAAATGCAATGAGCTAACCTTTGTGCCATGTTCATTAGCCCTGATCTTCTTTAATTCAGAATTAAGCAGATGATGTCATGATACTAAAGGAGATGTGGACGGATCACATCCTTTGAACCACATTTAGTCTGCCAGCTGTTTCACTGTTGGATGTGAGCTAAGCATGCTTTCAACATTTCTGAATGTTCAAAAACATCAAGAAAAAGAGAATCATGACATGTGAATATTGCACAAAATTCAAATTTCTGTGATCAGAAAAAAGTCTTATTTAAATGTAGCCACACTCATTTGTCACATACTTTTTTGTGACTTATTTTACACTACAGTGTTGGAATTGAGTAACAGATATTATATGACCCTGAAAGTCTAACAGATTTACTGTCTGGTCATACATAAAATGTTGACAAATGCGTTATTGGATTATTGACTTTGTTTTTTGACTCAAAACAACATGGATTATATTCTGAAACTTTTTCAAAAATAAAACTTTTACTTTACAAAATGTCCATCAGCAGATGAATGGATAAGAAAGCTGTGGTACATATACACAATGGAATATTACTCAGCTATTAAAAAAGAATGCATTTGAATTAGTTCCAATGAGGTGGATGAAACTGGAATCTATTATACAGAGTGAAGTAAGTCAGAAAGAAAAACACCAATACAGTATATTAATGCATATATATGGAATTTAGAAAGATGGTAACAATGACCCTATATGTGAGACAGCAAAAGAGACACAGATGTAAAGAACAGAGTTTTGGACTCTGTGGGAGAATGCGAGGGTGGGATGATCTGAGAGAATAGCATTGAAACATGTACATTACCATATATGAAACAGATCACTAGTCCAGGTTTGATGCATGAGACAGGGCGCCCAGGGCTGGTGCACTGGGATAACCCTGAGGGATGGGATGGGGGGAGGTGGGAAGGGGGTTCAGGATGGAGGACACATGTACATCCATGGCTGATTCATGTGAATGTGTGGCAAAAACCACCACAGTATTGTAAACTAATTAGCTTCCAATTAAAATAAATAAATTAATTTACAAAAACGTTTTAAAAAATTCTCTGAAGAAGCATTCTATACTTGAACTTGATTTTTTTTCCTACCAGCAAAAGCTCAAAAGGTATATCTGCATTTCTATTTTCTTTGGCTATACATTGGCAATTAGACTTCAGATAGTCCCTCTCTATAAATAGCATCCCTTAAGGCTTACCTTTTAAAAATCCAGAATTTCTAATTTGTAGGAAGGTGAAAGTCACTCAGTGGTGTCCAACTCTTTGCGACTCCATGGACTATACAGTCCATGGAATTCTCCAGACCAGAATACTGGAGTGGGTAGCCTTTTCCTTCTCCAGGGGATCTTCCCAACCCAGGGATTGAACCTAGTCTCCCATATTGTGGGTGGATTCTTTACCAGCTGAGCCATTTGTAGGAAAACCTATCCTCAAAAATTATGTCAAAATGACAACCTCAGCTCATGGATTATTTTAGACTCCTAGCATGTATTTACCCCATCCTCCATGGTTATATAACAGCTCCTTTAAAGTACCTTAGAAATTACATAGGTTACTTTTCGATATAAAATGCCACATCTATTTGATCATGTACATTTGCTCTTCACTTATTTAGATAATTATTTTTCTATTTTCTAAAAAAAATAAGCCATGTACAGAAAAATGGCTTGATAATAATTTACAGAAATAGTTGCAAGTAAGTATAGCTTAAGGCAGTTTGGCTGGTGGGAAACCAGATAGAAAACTGTTTTTTTTTTTTTTTTTCCATTTTAGTTTTGTATAGTTTACCTGATACTCTATGAAGTCTTTAAAATTTTTACTCTTCTCTGGTATGGCATTAAGTTTATAAAAATAATTTTACTGGCCAACTTAAATACTTTCAAGCAAATGATTTGTGAATCAGGTCCAAGTGTTAATCCAAGCTTTAATACTTCTAATTAATTAACCTTGGCTACAGCAGCTATAAGCTTCTAAGCAAGGGATTATTGGTGACTTATCTGAGAATAAAACAAGTCCATTATTTGAACAAAATATCTTTAAAATGGTTGCCTAAAACCTACAAAAGCTCTGAAGCATGTTGATATAAAAATCACTTTCAAAAACCATTTAATTCCCTTAAGATACTAAAACCTACTAAGCTTAAGAAAAAAAAAAAAAAAAACCCTCAAACTTTAAATACTTGATGATTAATCCCTTTGTCTTAAAACTTAAATTCAACCTTTCTAGTATTTGAACAGCAATTGAAGTAGAGCACTTATGCAAAGGAAAGGAGGCATTACTTTCTAGAGGAATAGTATGTTGATTGGGTTGGGACACTCCTATTTTTACCTACCTTTCCAGAAAATCTTGAATTAGGCAGTAAAATAACTTTGTATTTAAATAAAAGCAAAGCAATGTAAAATTCAGAGAAGTGTGACTTTTGGAGCTATAAAGAATTTTCCAATTCTACGGTTTTATATTGTCTTGAAATGTGATTTTTTGCATTGGTTTTATGTAAAACAATGGCAACAAATTTAAAATCAAAATGTATAAAATCATGTCAATTCTCATAATCTATATTTTAAAATTATTGATGACATCCTCTAGGCCCTGAGGAATATAAATGCAGTGAAAATGAATCTGAATTCCCATTTAGTGTCACTTCAGTATAGCTGTAATGAATTTGAATGTGTTTGTGGTATATTCCTATTATAATTGTAAGTTCACAAAAATTAGAGAAGAACTGGAAAGATTCACATTCTTTTTTTTTTTAATGATAGTTTATAAGCCCTATAATACATGCATCTCCAAATGTATATATTTTAAAATTTTTGGCTTAGAAAATATCAAAAATAAAATGGGAAAATCTGGGTAAAAATGACATAGTAAACATATATTTTTGCTTCCTTCCAAAACACTTAATAAAAAGAATTGATTAGATTTTTACATCACAAGCCCATAAAGATGAAGCAAACAAAAGAGGAGAAAATAGCCAACTAAGTATTGGAGTGTTTAGAGTAAATTGGTAAATGGTAACTGAGCAGCAGACCAAACAATGATAAATTCTAAGCAGACAATAAAGAGACTCATGTGACTTAAACTTCAGTTCAGTTCAGTTCAGTCGCTCAGTCATGTCCGACTCTTTACGACCCCATGAATCGCAGCACACCAGGCCTCCCTGTCCATGACCAACTCCTGGAGTTCACTCAGACTCACGTAGAACCCCTCAATTATTATTTTGAGTTGAATTCCATCTGAAAGCAAAGGCACAATGGACTAAATAAAGATGTATTTTATAAATGTCACTAAAATAAGATACATTTTTTAATGCAAACAGATTATCTAGGTGTGATTTCTCACGTTTTGGGGTAAAAAAAAATCATCATCTGTCTCTAATTGCAGAACAAAACTGCAAAGATAAAGCTTATTTTTCAGAGCTTAAAACATAGAGATAACAACTTACATTTGGGCACAGCAGCCCTCTTCTACTATTCTGATCCTAGCACGCTGAATCATAGAACACTGACATCCAGGTATGATGTGGTGGTGTGTGGGTAATTTTATTTTTTTTAATCCAACCATTCCCATAAGATTGGAAAAGAGATGCTATCAACACATATTCTCAAAGAAACCAGCCATCTAGAAAATCCAGAAGATAGCCCACATTTATTAAGCATTACCTTCTAATGGAGCTTCCATGCATCTTTTTATTCAGGAATTCTTCATTATGAACAGGTAACCAAAGATTACTCTACACATGGACATCACCAGATGGTCAATACCAAAATCAGAGTGATTATATTATTTGCAGCCAAAGATGGAGTAGCTCTATACAGTCAGCAAAAATAAGACCAGGAGCTGACTGTGGCTCAGATCATGAACTCCTAATTGCCTAATTCAGACTTAAATTGAAGAAAGTAAGGAAAACCACTAGACCATTCAGGTATGACCAAAATCAAATCCTTTATAATTATACAGTGGAAGTGACAAACAGATTCAAGGAATTAGATCTGATAGAGCGCCTGAAGAACTATGGACGGAGGTTCGTGACATTGTACAGGAGGTATTGATCAAGACCACCCTCAAGGAAAAGAAATGCAAAAAGGCAAAATGGTTGTATGAGGAGGCCTTACAAATAGCTATGAAAAGAAGTGAAGTGAAAGGCAAAAGAGAAAAGGACAGGTATACCCATTTGAATGCAGAGTTCCAAAGAATAGCAAGAAGAGATAAAAAAGCCTTCTTCAGTGATCAATGCAAACAAATAGAGGAAAAAAATAGAATGGGAAAGACTAGAGATCTCTTCAAGAAAATTCGAGATACCAAGCGAACATTTCATGCAAAGATGGGCACAATAAAGGAGAGAAATGCTTCCAACAGAAGCAGATGATATTAAGAAGAGGTGGCAAGAATACACAGAAGAATTATACGAAAGAGATCTTCACAACCCAGATAATCACAATGGTGTGATCACTCACCTAGAGGCAGACATCCTGGAATGAGAAGTTAAGTGGGCCTTAGGAAGCATCACTATGAACAAAGCTAGTGGAGGTGATGAAATTCCAGTTAAGCTATTTCAGATCCTTAAAGATGATGCTGTGAAAGTGTTGCACTCAATATGCCAGCAAATTTGGAAAACTCAACAGTGGCCACAGGACTGGAAAAGGTCAGTTTTCATTTCCAATCCCAAAGAAAGGCAATGCCAAAGAAGGCTCAAACTACTGCACAGCTGCACTCATCTCATGCTAGCAACATAATGCTCAAAATTCTCCAAGCCAGGCTTCAACAGTATGTGAACAATGAACCACAAATGTTCAAGCAGGATTTAGAAAAGGCAGAGGAACCAGAGATCAAAATGTCAACATCCGTTGGATCATTGAAAAAGCAAGAGAGCTCCAGAAAAAACATCTATTTCTGCTTTATTGACTATGCCAAAGCCTTTGACTGTGTGGATCACAATCTGTAGAAAATTCTTAAAGAGATGGGAAAACCAGGCCACCTGACCTGCCTCCTGAGATATCTGTATGTAGGTCAGGAAGCAACAGTTAGAATTGGACAAGGAACAACAGACTGGTTCCAAATAGGAAAAGGAGAATGTCAAGGCTGTATATTGTCACCCTGCTTATTTAACTTATATGCAGAGAACATCATGAGAAACGCTGGGCTGGATGAAGCACAAGCTGAAATCAAGATTGCCCGGAGAAATATCAATAACCTCAGATATGTAGATGACACCACCCTTGTGGCAGAAAGTGAAGAAGAACTAAAAAGCCTCTTGATGAAAGTGAAAGAGGAGACTGAAAAAGTTGGCTTAAAACTCAACATTCAGAGAACTAAGATCATAGCATCTGGTCCCATCACTGCGTGGCAAACAGATGGTGAAATAATGACAGAGTTTATTTTTTTTGGGCTCCAAAATCACTGCAGATGGTGACTGCAGACATGAAATTAAAAGACGCTTGCTCCTTGAAAGAAACCAACCTAGACCACATATTAAAGAGCATATCAAAAAGCAAAGATATTACTTTGACAACAAAGGTCCATCTAGTCAAAGCTATAGTTTTTCCAGTGATCATGTATGGATATGAGAGTTGGACTATAAAGAAAGCTGAGCACTGAAGAATTGATGCTTTTGAACTGTGGTGTTGGAGAAGACTCTTGAGAGTCCCTTGGACTGCAAGGAAATCCAACCAGTCCAACCTAAAGGAAATCAGTCCTGAATATTAATTGGAAAGACTGATGCTAAAGCTGAAACTCCAGTACTTTGGTCACCTGATGTGAAGAACTGACTCATTTGAAAAGACCCTTATGCTGGGAAAGATTGAAGGCAAGAGAAGAAGGGGACGACAAAGGATGAGATTATTGGATGGAATCACCAGCTCAATGGACATGACTTTGAGTAAACTGTGGGAGTTGGTGATGGACAGGGAGGCCTGTGTGCTGCAGTCTATGCAGTTGCAAAGATCAGACATGTCTAAGTGACTGAACTGAACTGAACTAACCAAAGATTATCTGTGAAAATCATCTAATCTGAAAGAGATAAAAAATAATAAAAAATTTTACTTATACAGTGACTATTTGTACCAAATAAATATCAAATACCCTTTGCATACAATTTAGATCAATTAAATCTAATTATATGTTTGAGGAATTCTATTTGGAAAAATGAAAAAATTTGAGTATTTCTTATTATATGGCACCATTAATATATATCAGAACTTTGTCTCTCTTAGAAGTGTATCAAGAAAGAGAGACATTATGTTATTTTTAAAAACTGATTCTTTCAGTTACCACATAGTTCCATTTGAAACTTTTCTACCATATAGTACAGAATCTTAGTAGTCATTTTCTTATAACAAAGTATTTCACTATTTCATTAATCTATGAATTATTCATTTCTTATCAATTTTCCCCAAATAAAGATTCAAATAATTTTTAAAAAAGAAAAGAAATTTGGAATCATATAGAATGATTATGCAGTAGTGAAATAAATTATTCTGTTTTGTTTTGACACTGTAAAGGATTTTTTATCATCTCTTGGAAAATAAAAGAGAAAAGTAAGGAATCCATCTCTGCAGTGTGCTTTTTGATTTCTTTAAACAAAAGTGAGAAGTAAGATTTTTCATGTTTGGTCTTTGATAGTGAAAAGAAGAAAATTGACAGAGGATTATATTTCACAATTATTAGATAAATCAGAAGTTAAATTCAGAGAGACTAATTATACTCTAGACTGATTATGATGATAAAGTTTATTATAAAAATGAAACCTTAGACTGTTAGTCACTAGATGATGATATCTTACTTGATTTTTCCCAACTTCACAAATGAATAAAAGACAAAAGAGAATATTTCTAAAGACAAAAAAGAAAAATGTATTCTTATGCAGGTAGTAACTTGAAAGGAAGAACTTCCTGATATAATGTATTGGGATAAAAACCTAATCTAAGCCAGTTTTCCCGAAAGAGTGTTAAGAGTATTTTTTTATCTTTTAAAATGTCTGCATACCAAAATGTATTAACATTAAAAGATTTACATGTTTAATCTATTATTAAAATTACTTCAAAAATTTACTCTCCTTTTTTAACTATCCTTTTGCTTTACCTTTTTTAAAAAACTTACTATTTGCTATTTCTTTTCTCTTATACTTGAAATTAATCATTTTAAACACATAAAGCATTGAAAATATCTGTTGGAATCATGTAGAAAATGATGATGATATTTTCTGAGGGATAATATTTCCAGAGAGAAGGCAATGTACCCATGAATAAATAGCAGTATGCTAAAAAAAGGAGGATCAAATTAACAAATTAGTTTTCTTAGAAAACAAAAATATGTAACAGAAATTAAAAAAAAGCACAGAGTGAAACATAACAATAAATATCTAATCAAACACTCAATTAAAAGATAGTAATCAGAAAACAGTATTAAAAAACAGTAGTCAGACATAATGAGTTGGCCAAAAGAGTTCTTTCAGGTTTTTCTGTAAGTTCATATGAAAAAACCAAAATGAACTTTCCGGCCAACCCAATATTTTCTATACAATACAACAGACACATATCTATGTGTTCTAAGGAAAAAAAAAAAAAAGGGAGAGAGAGAACTGTTTAAATGATAGAAACATTGAAATAATTCAAGAAAACTTTTAAAAACTGAAGGATATTGACTTTACAAACTGAAAGAGGTCACCTGATCCCTGACAAAACCTCCAAAAATATATGCCCGAGTTTCACTGTTGTGAAATGTTGTAACTATGGAAACAAAGCCAGTACAAGATTTCACAGAAAATGAAAGTGGCACACAGAGAATTAACGACATCAGCATTGAACTTCACAAAAGGAATATCAGAAACTCAAAACATAGCTTCACAGTTCTGAAGAGAATTTGCTTCTAAACTAGACTTCTGTACCTATCATATCAACCAAATGTGGGACAGAATTTGAACATAAGTTATAAAATGGTTGGGCTTCCCAGGTGGAGCTAGTGGTAAAGACCCTGCCTGCCAATGCAGGAGATTTGAGAGACGTGGGTTCAATCCCTGGGGAATGAAAATTCTCTGGAGAGGGGCGTGGCAACTCAGTTCAGTATTGTTGCCTAGAGAATACCATCCTTAGAGGAAACTGGCGGACTACAGTGCACAGAGTCACAAAGAGTCAGACAAGATTGAAGCAATTTAGCATTATAAAAATGTTTCACAATGAAAAAATTATCTTAATGAAAGTTTAAAATAACCTAATAGGGTATGTAGCCACTAAAAGGAAAGAGGAACAACAAAAAAATAAGTGAAAACCAGAAAACAGGAGATCCTGGAAAAATAAAGATGAACAAATATGATGAACTGAGATCTCAGCTATTCACATAGATAGGACAATATTCACTGGTTAAAATAATGGAACTTTGAAGATAGCCATGTTAATGATTCTCTTCGTTTATGCATCTTCTCTAGTTTCCTACTAATTTAAACATGACTTAAGAAAAATTATATTTACTAAGGAAAGAAATTACATATTTTATTGTAAAAACTGGCTCCCCAAAGTATTTAATTAATGAAATTGATACCTTTCTCAAATGACTAAAAATCATTTGCATTTAAATCTTGGTTAGGTTCCCTTGTTTTAGTTACAAATAAATCTCAGCCCATGAATATATGAACTTTATACAAAGGATATTACCCTGCAACAACTCATCACAATATTAATAAATGATGAATGCTTCAGCACTAATTTGTCATAAGTTAAATTTACTTCCATATAGTAATTTTAAACATATGAAAGAAGTAATTAAGTCCCTTTTTTAGTATTATCTATATTTCAACATTTGGGTGATTTTGAAAACCTCCTGGCTATTATCATTATTTCACAAAGTCAAGAAATCTGACCAAATATTTTAGCTTAAGGGGACTTATATGAGGGAGGCTGAAAAATTACCAATTTCCTGGGATGTAATCACATGCAATTAATCTCTCCTTCTGAGAATATACCAGAAAATCTGCACATTAAGTACCCTGGGGATTTTGAGTCACACATAAATTTCAGGTTAATTCCTTTAAGAAATGATTATTAGCATGATTTTCTATATATAAGTTTATTCTTCAAAAAAGAGTAATTGTATAAAATGCCACCAGAGTGTAGAACATGGGGCCAATTATAACTGCTTATTAAACATTCCATTATTATATAAATAAGTTAAATAGACTGAATATAGCACAATTGGGATTTTGTGGAGATTGGGAAAACTGGTAAGAGAAAATGCCCTGTCAAAAAAGAATAATGTGTTGCCAGCTGATGGTTGCCAATGAGAAGTTGATCTTAGTGTTGCCAGATCCTATTTTTCAAAGGATGATGAAAATAGACACTTCTACATTTAGAGTCTCTTGCCTTTTAAATCTAGGCAATCACTTTTTTTTACACACTGATGGGTATCAACATGACCACCAAACACACCAATTTGTGAGCTCCCTATATATAGCAGGCTGACAATTTGTGACACTTTACATCTTGCTATTTCCATGTGATGGATAAGATGCTAATTGTATACTGAAATTTATTTAGTTTAATTTCCAACCTTTGTAGATTAGATTAAAAAAAATAACAAACCAAGTCTACTTTCCCTTTGAGAAGTAACATTTTAGTGAATGTGTCCCCATATTTTTTACTCCTCTATCATTTTTAGAAGGCACTTTTGTAATCTGAAGAGAAAACTGACATTCTAATAAAGGAATTTCTGATCTTCTGAGTGATTGTGTAATGAACAGTAGGACTAACTTGGCATCATAAAACTCTTAGGTGTGTGATTTACATAAATGAAGGACCATACTCTTTGTTGATAGGTAATATCAGATTAGGAAAAAATAAGATTAGGGATTCAAAGTACTAGAATTTCACTACAATAATGTCCTAGAAACATAAGCTGGGGAATATGATAGTTTTACCTATCTCTTCTCTCACTGTACCTTCTCACTGTCTCTTTTCTGACCTTCCTCATCTCTTTCTCCATGCTGCCTCCAGCCTCTCAGTGGAAAGTCTCTATAACTAGGCAGGAGTGTGAATATAGACTCAGTACTGTAAAATTTAATATCATATAAAGGAACATACAGAGAAGGCAATGGCACCCCACTCCAGTACTCTTGCCTGGAAAATCCATGGATGGAGGAGTCTAGTAGGCTGCAGTCCGTGGGGTCGCTAAGAGTTGGACACTACTGAGCGACTTCACTTTCAATTTTTACTTTCATGCATTGGAGAAGGAAATGGCAACCCACTCCAGTGTTCTTGCCTGGAGAAACCCAGGGATGGGGAAGCCTGGTGGGCAGCCGTCTATGGGGTCGTACAGAGTCAGACGCGACTAAAGCAACTTAGCAGCAGACTTAGAAGCAAAGGAACGTAAAGATGCTGCAGAGCCCAGACCCAATTGTTTCTTCAACTCCCAATTCCCACTCAATCCCACTGAAATATAAATTCCATGAGGGAAGAAAACAGTCAGATTCTTTCTCTGCAGAGAAAAGAGCTTGTATCATAGCAGATAATACATAAATATTTGTTTAAAGATGAAATTACAGTACATATAGCAATAAATAGGGCTTCCCAGGAAGCTCAGTGGTAAAGAATCTGCTTGCAACGCAGGAGATCTGATTTGGACCCCTGAATTGGAAGATACCCTGGAGAAGGAAATGGTTACCCATCTAGTATTCTTGCCTCTCTAACTCCATGAACAGTGGAGCCTGACAGGCTACAGTCCACGGGGTTGCACAGCAGTTGGATACAACTTAGTAACTAAACACACAAACACAACACACAGCAATCAATTTTGGATTCTTTAGGATTTTTCAAAATATCTGGATTTATTTTTGTGTACATATTTTTAGAGTTTTCTTAAAAGCTTGTATATGGAAGTGAAAGAATGAATTACAAAATTACTGTTTACTAACTGCCTGTTGTCCGGAGAATGGAATGACTACCCATTCCAGTATTCTTGCCTGGAGAATTCCCATGGACAGAGGAGCCTGGTGGGCTTCAGTCCACGGGGTCACAAAGAGTCAGACTGAGCTACTAACACATACAACTGCCTAATAAGTGTCAACAATGTGTGCTGGATTGTAATGGTGAATTTTTCAAGCCATCACGCCCATAAAATGGTCATCATTGAGGGGATACTAATGAATCTAACAGTTATAAGCCCAATGTGATCCCTGTTGCAATAAGAACTGGATATCACACGGTGGATAGTGTTCATGAGCCTGTATTAAGGGATTTCCTAGAGGAAATCACTTATAAACTAAGACTTGAAATATAAATAGCAATTAGCTAAAGGAAATGTTCTGGTCACTGAAATTAATGTGGAGGGAAAGAGTAGGGAACATGAGGCTGAAACAATCAGGGACTAGGTTGTTTTAATTATCTTATAGGTCATGACAGTGAGTTGATCTTTACCTTTAAAGGGACTATCTGAGTGCAAAACAGATCATAATCGAGAGAGGCTGTATTA
Source organism: Bos grunniens (assembly GCF_055505025.1). Classification (NCBI taxonomy): domain Eukaryota; kingdom Metazoa; phylum Chordata; class Mammalia; order Artiodactyla; family Bovidae; genus Bos; species Bos grunniens. The sequence continues at coordinate 26,020,601 of NC_141181.1, forward strand.
TACCAGTATCTATTGTATTGATAATGCCAGAGAAGTTGTATTGAGACCATTCGGATGGGTGCTATCTCAATAATACAGGGAAGAATGGATTTTGATACAAATCACTAATATAGCTGTAACGGAATGAAGATTGGAGAGATTTGAATCTTTGAAGTTGCTGTGTGTTAGGTAAAGTAGAGTTGAATATCAATGACTTCATAGGGTTTAATGCACTAAGTTGATAGAATTTCTTGATTTATTGGCAGCATTGGAGAGATAAAAGAAATCAACTATTTTTGCTGAAGTTTTTGGCTGGTGAGCTATTGGTAGTGATTAAGAGAGCATTTTCTCATTAATACTGCCTTTGAAGGCTAACTGTTTGTTAGCTATCTTAAACTTTCCAATGTCAAAACTAATAAACTGACAAGACATTCACTTTTCCTTTCTCTGCAAAATATTTGGATTCTCCAGTTTGAGTTTCTTCTGGATTCACATTTGTGGAGACGTGTGTGTTTGCTAAGAAATGTAATGTGGTTTGGAGAATTCTCTCACCTTGTTTAGCTAAGACCTACTTACTGAAGAATAAATTCAAGAATTATTGTTAGACACACACACACAGAATCCAGTAGTTGGTAACTTGAGGAAAATCGGTAATGATATCATATTTCTTTTAAAATACATTTTTCAATAAAACATTTACTCTGAGAAATATTTTTTCTGTGTCACTTGTCGTTTTTGAAGCTGTGTGCTTTGAAATTCAATACAAAATGAAAGGCACATTATCAGAAATTATAACTTATGTATTCACAGTTTTATATTAAACTATCCTATGTTAAATTCTAATTTCTTTATCCTGGGGTGAGTTGGGCTATTTCATCTAACATTATTACTAGAAATATAAATTAAATAAAGGTTAAGACTGGTAGAGATCCTATATTTTCATTAACTTTAAAACATATGATTAAAAATGGTGATTTCGTAATACAGTAAAATCCATATGAAAAACACGTTGAAAAGACACACTAATTTTAAAAGTTTGTTTAATGTTTTGCCTAAAAGAATTTAGCTCATTATAGGTTTCCGTAGTACTCCTTTTTAACACAGAACCAAAAATGGTATCAGTTATTCGCTGGAACTTGCTCAGTGCTATAGTTAAATTTCTATTTATCTGTCAAGCTGTCTTTCCCTCACTGGAGCTCCTGTCAGAAATAATCATTTCATGGGTCTCACATTTACAAAGGTGCAAACCCCAGATATTCTTGCCTTTTTTATGTCAAAAATTGCACAGACATGAAATGTTTAATAAAACTACTATGGACACACAAGTAAGTCCCCTCCTTTTTGCTCTCTGTGTTTTGTTCTATTTTTTCAAGAGTAGGTCCTGAAATATAGATAATCATCAGGTTTTAAAAATGTTGCCAGGATAATTTCTTAGTTTACTATAATAAGTTACATAAGAAATTCTTCTATTACATCAATGGGTGTTTCAAAACTGGGATCCCTAATATAAAGTCACTGAGGATGTCTATTGATAAGAGTTAATACCTTCAAAATTTTGTTAAATAAGAAATCTAGCCTAGATTTGCTATCTTCTTACATATTATAAAAGAGAGAATGACAAAATATTCTTATGATTCAATGTGAAAACATTAAAATATACACATACTGAGAAAACAGAGCTATTAGTTTACATATTATTACAGGCCATATGTCTTTTAGATAAACCATTTAAAAGAAATCAGAGATCTTAGACACTAAATACCGTTTCATGGTATTCAAAGTCCTGTATCCTACAAACTTTATTAGAATTTGCATTTGCAAGGATGCTTAAATTACGTAGAACTGTATCTACAATTGTGTTTTTTCTGTAGATGCAAGAGATACAGATATAGTCCTTTCTTATATTGATGATATATCTTCCCCTAGCATTTAGTGGGCTTCAGTTTCAAGGCCAAATACTGTAATTTTATTTGTTAGAATAATGGAACATATACTTAGCTCTACAAGATAATTCCCAATATACTCATTCCAAGAAATATTGATAAAGCATCCAGTGGTGTAACATTTAAATCAGTATGGAAATGATATAATTTCATTGAGAAAAATTCAATTTCTATGCTAATTTCATGAGATTGCACAACAGATGTTCATTTAGGAGAGAGTCTTAATGGGAATTATAAAGACATCTACTAGCAGATTTTTATCCTTGCTATTGACTCCTAAAATATTTGTTAAAAATATGGATAGCTTGTTTTTATAAGGATGAAATTTGCTTCTGGAGCTTCAGAGTAGGGCCAGAAGTTCTTATTTTAAAATTAATTAATTTAGCCTCTTAATTTTAGCAAGTACTTTGATCCTTGCTAAATCTGATGATCAATTAAGTTGTAGAACTACTGTTTGAAATAATAAAAGAAATCCCCTAGTGTTTGTTCAGAATTTCAGATTTTTTCCTCTGGGTAATCTCCTTTATTCTAGCCCACTGAAGTGGATAAATAGCCAGATAGCTGGAACTGAAAGAAAGTGTCATAAAAGGGTTTTCTGTGTAGCACTTAGGACTAGTTTAGATGCTGGGTAATAACTTATCTAATAATTAGGGTGCCTGGTTTTCAATTCAGACTTACTCCTGGTTAACTCTGAGTTTAAATAAGCTACCGAACCTCACTAAATCTCATTTCCTGATCCTTAAGATAAGAATTTTAATGGTATTTATCAGTTGGAGGCATTTTACAATATTTAGAATAATGTGTGGCATATGAAGTTTATCTTTTAAAAACCATTATCCTTCTTAAATTATTATAGTTGATATTATTCAATGTTGGTATTTGAAAGAATACTCAATAACCCAGAATATTCCTATGGAGAAAGAATGATAATTGTTTGGTATATTCATAATCCCACAATATAAAAGTAGTGACAAAATATCATTACATAATGAAACAAAAGTAATTATCCTAGTTGGAATAAGTTTTAGACATAACAGTCCTCTCACATAAAAGCAAAAACCCAGCAAACAAAACAAGAACAAAAACTCTTCCTTGATCACCATTGCTTTCCCAATGAGATATATTCAGGAATAGAGCAACACTTATATTTTCTTATTTTCAGTTACTACATAAAAATTTCCTTGCCAAGAGTAAATGTTAATTTGACACACAACATGCTTTAAGGTGTGAAGACCCTCAGGCAAAAAGTAACAATAGATTTGTTAGAGTAAACTATGACTAGCCTATCTTTTCCCTACGAAAGAAAATGACCTAAGACTTACACCTGAATCAGGTGGCATTGAAATCTAAGTTCCTAACTCTCATTCCAAAACTCTCTCTGCTACTAAAAGAGCAAATTTGAAAAAAGGATTTAATTTGATATACCTTTTAATAAATATCTTCTTTTCCATGGTTTCTGTTACCGAAGCCAATAAAAGTTTAGTGTAGGCTTCCTGTTTTATCACCTATTATGTATTCCTCCTATCCATCTATATTCAAAATGGAATATACTCTTATCTCCCACTTACCAACTGTCAATCTTCCACCCCTTCATTCATTTAATATTCATCCTGATCACTTTCAAAATATGTTTTTATGCTGTTTAGGAAGGTAGATCAAAATGATAAAATCCTAAGCAAATGATTACTGTTAATATATTAAATTTACCAAAGATAGACATATTTTACAACAGATAGGAAAAGTGTTACACCTGTGTTGAAAGTTTGGTTGAAAATGTTAATGAATAAAATGTAAGGGTATCAGAAATTTTCTGCCTTACCACGTACTTAAACATATTAAATAGAAATAAGATGGACAGTAGCAGTTTTAAAGTGACAACAATAGCCAAACACAAGATAATGATAAGGATTTTCACACATTTATAGTTGTTTACTGCAACCATAACAATTTGCCACAAATACAGAAGCTTAATACAACACAAATTTGTTATAATAGAGTTCAGTGTGTCAGAGGTTTGGTGGGCCTGGCTGGTATCTCTGCTTCATATTTAACAAGTTTGAAGTTTAAAAATTATTTCATAATACGGCCCCATGAACACAAAAACAGCCTTTCTTGAGATTTTGATTCGGTATAAAAAAGGGAGAAATATGTTTGATTCATAAGTATGTAAAAATGATGTAAAAGAGGAACAATATAAAGTAAGTAAAAAAATAAAAATAAAAAAAAAGAAAGTAAATAACTGTAATGAATGTGTTCTTCAACCAAAGTAAATTTTGATTCATATTTTAACTTTCTATGAATAAATTTCTTCAGATTTCATAAACGGAGCACAAAGTAATTTTAATATCAGTCCTAGTTCTAACCAAATTACACAAAATGTAGATTTTTTTTTCTACCTTTGTAATGGGGCTTCCCATGTGGTGCTAGTGGTGAAGAAGCTGTCTGTCAATGCAGGAGATATAAGAGATGGCGGTTTGATCCCTGGGTCAGGAAGATCCCCTGGAGGAAGGTGTGGTGACCCACTCCAGTATTCTTGCCTGGAGAATCCCATGGACAGAAGAGCCTGGTGGCCTACAATCCATAGGGTCGCAAACAGCCAGACACAACTGAAGTGACTTAGCACAGCAAGCAAGCGATGTGGCAAATAAATTACAGTTATACTTTATTAAGTAGTGTATAACATAAGTTGGCAGATCTTCTATTCAGAATATATAAATGATTAAACCAACATCACTGACTAACCTTTATGATTAAAACTATTTAATTCGAAATAAAGTAATTTTAATTGAATTGAGCATTGTCTCAAAGAGGCAAAGAAGTTACACTTCTTTAAAAAAGACAAATATTCTAGTGTTTCTTTTTCTTCTGCATCTTAATCACCTCAAGATGTCCCAAAGTTAAGATAGTTGCTAAATTTTCATGTCAAAGCCAGCAAGTGCTCTCAAATCCATTTAGTAAGGTTTATAGGAATTGGCACCCCACTCCAGTACTCTTGCCTGGAAAATCCAATGGGTGGAGGAGCCTGGTGAGCTGCAGTCCATGGGGTCGCTGAAGGTTGGACACGACTGAGCGACTTCACTTTCACTTTTCACTTTCATGCATTGGAGAAGGAAATGGCAACCCACTCCAGTGTTCTTGCCTGGAGAATCCCAGGGACGCGGGAGCCTGGTGGGCTGCTGTCTATGGGGTCGCACAGAGTGGGACACGACTGAAGTGACTTAGCAGCAGCAACAACAGCAGCATAGGAATTGTAGGTCCTGAGCTATCAGGCTATTTTCCAGCTATGCTCTAAGTGGACAGTGAGGCCAAAATTATTATTAGAAAATTGGGATGTATTTTCTTTGGGGGGATATTTACAGATAATAAAAAAATGTAGTTTAGGATAAATTAAAATGAAGTAATCGTTTATTATGGGCTTCCCTGGTTCCTTAGCAGTAAAGAATCTGCTTGCCAATGCACTTGATGTGGGTTTAATCCCTGGGTCTGGAAGATCCCCTGGAGAAGGAAATGGCAACCCACTCGAGGATTCTTGCCAGGGAAATCTCATGGACAGAGGAGCCTGGTGGGCTACAGTCCATGGGGTCATAGAGTCAGAAACGACTTAGCAACTAAACAAGAACAACACTCATTTATCATAAAGCTGGCAGTTTTAATGCATACGTTAAACAAAAAATGCTTGGGAGAATATGCTATTCTATAGAAATTTAGTCTATTTTATTTTAATCATTTAAGGAAATACTCCATACCTTTAAATTAATGTACACAAAATAATTCTGAACATGCTTTAAAGATTTAGAAGAATTCAAGAAACTGTGTTTAAAGTATTTCTATTTTCCTTTTCAAGAAACAGTTTTGTGTTTATGCTGCTTTTTATGAGATTACCTTCATAAGTGAAGCTTGTTTGTATTAATAAAACAAATTTAAAATTACTAAATTAAAATTAAATTTATTAACAGCTAAACTCATGTTTCCAAGATTAAAACTTCTTGTTGTATGTGCTTTTATTAGAGATGGTCCCCAGTTGATCTTTTTCAAGAAAAAGAATCCACTGAAAAAGGAGGGCATGCTAATAGACTACAATCAAGTGTTAATATAAAATCATTATAGAACATTGCTTACAGCACCAGGAGAAAGAATAATTGTCTAGAAGATTCTGAAAGATTGTATCTTAAACTGGTCCTGGGATTTTGAGACCTACAGCTTTCCCAATGGCATTATCCATTCAAAGGACTTATCAAAGGAATCAAAACTAGAACTTAAAAAAAAATGTCAAGAATGTTCTTTAGTTTCCTGCTTTTACTATGGATGCAGCAAACCAGAAAGATCACTCCAATTAAAAAAAAAAAAAACAAGTAAATCACAAAATTATAACTTCACATGTGCCCATCAGAGACCAGAGAACATGCAAGGAATTTCTGAAACCAGAAGAGGATAAGAAAACCAAGTAACTTGAATTCCAAAGAAAGAAAAGTCCCACGAAGAAGAAGAAACAGAAGATACAAACTGTCTCCCATGTTAAAAGAGAACAGAAGAAAGAGGCACCACTCACCAGGCAAACTTATCCAAAACTAAAGACAAAGTGTGGGTATCACATGTGTAGTCTCTGAGTTGTGTTCAACTCTTTGTAACCCCATGGACTGTGGCCCACCAGGCTCCTCTATCCGTGGAGTTTTCCTGGGAAGAATACTGGAGTGGGTTGCCATTTCCTCCTCCAGGGTGGGTACCATATCACTCTGTAATTGCTAGTGACCTTGGACCCAAGGCTTTTTTCATTGGTCCCCATCATTTGCTCACAAGTAAAATCAGGGGCAGGGAAGGAAGAAGCCAGAGGAAGTCTTGCTCAGTGCAACAGAAATGAAGGAACGATTATTGGTGTCTGGGGATGAACAGAAGATAAACATTGCCAGCTCTTCCCCTCTCCTTCAAATAAAATCCTTAAGATTCTGAGAGAAGATAGAAAATATTCTAAACAACAGGCAGAAACTTATCGTTGAGGAAGGGTAGAAGAGACTATCGCTGGGAGACAACCGGGAAACGTCACGGGCATTGATTCCTGTATTAACACCAACCTGAGATCAGATGCCAGAAGGCAGGAAACACCCCTCCGGTGCAATCTCAGACATAAGGCAGTGTTTAGAGCACCGAGAAATTTCACCCTCCCAAGGCCCCAAAGCAGAGGTATGCCTGACATTTAGGCAGAAACTGTCCAACCGAGTCCACACCACACAAGCTTGATGCCAAGCCTAGAAGGGAATGCAATAGAGAGAAGTTGGCCCTGGGGAGGAAGGATGAAGAGCAAGGTAAATGTCCCATCTGGAGTGTAGCTATATGAGGTTGTTGAAAACTGAGAGTGTGGAGTAGTCACTAAGGAAAACACCTCTTGGGACCTTATCCCAAACCCTCAGTACACAGCCAGTTTTGCTCACCAGTGTAGAAATCTGAGGTCTGTGCTTTGATGAACAATAGCAGCGCCAAAGCCCAAATCCAGATGAACTCCTGAATAAATTGACTAATCTGCCCACAATGATGTCCAAATAGAGGAAGCACTTCTAGGATTAAATAGAAGTGTGTTTCAGTTACTACTATCCCACACATGACGTTAATCATTTAATTAAAAAAAATGGTATGGGGTGGGAGGAGGGAGGAGGGTCTAGGATGGGGAACACATGTATACCTGTGGCGGATTCATTTTGATATTTGGCAAACTAATACAATTATATAAAGTTTAAAAATAAAATAAAATAATAAATAAATAAATAAATCCCTCCCTTCTCAGGCAAAAAAAAAAAAAAATGTTAAACGCACCAAGAAATCAAGAAAATGAAACCTGTATGCAGGTCAGGAAGCAACAGTTAGAACTGGACATGGAACAACAGACTGGTTCCAAATAGGAAAAGGAGTACGTCAATCTGTATATTGCCCCCCTGCTTATTTAAATTATATGCAGAGTACATCACGAGAAACGCTGGGCTGGAAGAAGCACAAGCTGGATTTAAGATTGCCGGGAAAAATAGCAATAACCACAGATATGCAGATGGCTACACCCTTATAGCAGAAAATTAAGAAGTATTAAAGAGCCTCTTGATGAAAGTGAAAGAGGAGAATGAAAAAGTTGGCTTAAAGCTCAACATTCAGAAAACTAAGATTATGGCAACCCGTCCCATCACTTCACGGCAAATAGATGGGTAAACAGTGGAAACAGTGGCTGATTTATTTTCTGGGACTCCAAAATCACTGCAGATGATGATTACAGCCATGAGATTAAAAGACACTTACTCCTTGGAAGGAAAGTTAGGACTGACCTAGACAGCATATTCAAAAGCAGAGCCATTACTTTTTCGACAAAGGTCCATCTAGTCAAGTCTATGGTTTTTCCAGTGGTCATGTATGGATGTGAGAGTTGGACTATAAAGAAAGCTGAGCACCAAAGAATTGATGCTTTTGAACTGTGGTGTTGGAGAAGACTCTTGAGAGTCCCCTGGACTGTGAGGAGATCCAACCAGTGCTTCCTGAAGGAAATCAGTCCTGAATGTTCATTGGAAGGACTGATGTTGAAGCTGAAACTCCAATACTTTGGCCACCTGATGTGAAGAGCTGACTCATTTGAAAAGACTCTGATTCTGGGAAAGATTGAAGGCAGGAGGAGGAGGGGATGACAGAGGATGAGATGGATGGATGGCAACACCGACTCAATGGACATGAGTTTGGGTAAACTTGGGAGTTGGTGATGGACAGGGAGTCCTGGCATCCTGTGGTCCATGGGGTCACACAGAGTAGAAGAGGACTGAGCCACTGAACTGACTGAACTGAAGGATAAAGCAACTATGGAAACAAGAGTTGGGGATGATATAGATGTTGGAAATATCAGAAAGAATATATAAATAATTAACATGTTAAAGGACATAGTGAATGTAGAATGTGGCATACAACAATTAAGTGTTAGTCCTTCAGTCATGTCTGACTCTATGTGACCCTATGGACTACAGTCGGCCAGGCTCCTCTATTCATGTAATTCCCCAGGCAAGAATACTGGAGTGGGTTGCTATTCCCTTGTTCAGGGGATCTTTCTGACCCAGGGATTGAACCCAGTCTCCCACATTGCAGGCTAATTCTTTACCATCCTAGCCACCAGGGAAGCCCTTGGCATACATAAAGAGGTACATAATTTTGCAGAGAGATGAAAAATATAATAAAAGATCAGTGGTGCAGCTGAAGAAAGAATTTGAAAATAGGCCACTCTTTGTCTAATGCCTATCCTTAGACAAAGTAATCATTTTTAAAGAGAAGATAGAGTGGGAAAAAAAAAACACACAAAAAACCAAGAACCCAAAATAGAACACAGAATCCAAGAGCTGTGGTAACACCCACATATTTCCAATCCAAAAGAAAAACAATACTAAGGAAATACTTGAAGACTGAAACATTCCAAAATGAATTTTCAAAAAAAATCAAACAATAGATTAGCCCAGAGAATGCTAGCCCACATAAATGTTAACTTTGAGTCATATCTGATGTTTGCTGACTCAAAGAAGCAATTTGTAGGGTGTAGCTGTTCCCAAATTCATAGCATGATATAATATATCATATAGCATACGTTCTATATAGCTAGACATATAGCATGATACAGATAAAATCAGAATATGCTCTTTTTTGCTGTTTGTGGTCATAGAAATTAACAAGGTAGTTTTAAATTTGAATAAGGGCAAAGGACACTGGGTAGCCAAACATTTCTGAACAAAGAACAGATTTGGAAGGCTTGCACCACCTGGTGTAGGATTGCCAAACAAAGCCACATGCCATCTAAAAGCTGCAATAAACACAACAGTGTGGTGCTGGCATAAAGACAGACATATAGACCCATGAAATAGAATAGAGGGTTCAAACATACTTGCACACATAATAATTTTTTTTTTTACATTTAAGTCCAAGGCCATTCAATGTTAAAAGGATACTCTTTGCAATAAATAGTGTGCTGGAAGAATTGGATATCCATATATAAAGCAATATCCTTACCTGCCTCGTGAGAAATTTGTATGCAGGTCAAGAAAAAACAGTTAGAACCAGACATGGAACTAATGGACTGGCACCAAAATGGGAAAGGAGTATGTCAAGGCTGCATGTTGTCACCCTGCTTATTTAACTTATACAGAGAGTTCAGTTCAGTTCAGTTAAGTCACTCAGTCGTGTCCAACTCTTTGCAACCCCATGAACCACAGCACGCCAGGCCTCCCTGTCCCTCACCAACTCCAAGAGTCCACACAAACTCATGTCCATGTGGTCGGTGATACCATCCAACCATCTCATCCTCTGTCGTCCCCTTCTCCTCCCACCCTCAATCTTTCCCAGCATCAGGGTCTTTTCAAATGAGTCAGTACCTCACATCAGGTGGCCAAAGTACTGGACTTTTAGCTTCGACATCAGGACCTCCAATGAACACCCAAGACTGATCTCCGTTAGAATGGACTGGTTGGGTCTCCATGCAGTCCAAGGGACTCTCAAGAGTCTTCTCCAACATCACAGTTGAAAAGCATCAATTCTTTGGCGCTAAGCTTTCTTTATAGTCCAACTCTCACATCCATACATGACCACTGGAAAAACCATAGACTTGACTAGATGGACCTTTGTTGGCAAAGTAATGTCTCTGCTTTTCAATATGCTATCTAGGTTGGTCATAACTTTCCTTCCAAGGAGTAAGCATGTTATAATTTCATGGCTGCAATCACCGTCTGCAGTGATTTTGGAGCCCCAAAACATAAAGTGTGACACTGTTTCCACTGTTTCCCCATCTATTTCCCATGTAGTGATGGGACCAGATGCCATGATCTTCATTTCCTGAATGTTGAGCATTAAGCCAATTTTTCACTCTCCTCTTTCACTTTCATCAAGAGGCTTTTTAGTTCCTCTTCACTTTCTGCCATAAGGGTGGTGTCATCTGCATATCTGAGGTTATTGAGATTTCTCCCGGCAATCTTGATTCCAGCTTGTGCTTCTTCCAGGCCAGCATTTCTCATGATGTACTCTGCATAGAAGTTAAATAAGCAGGGTGACAACATACGACCTAGACATACTCCTTTTCCTATTTGGAACCAGTCTGTTGTTCCATGTCCAGTTCTAACTGTTGCTTGCTGACCTGCATATAGCTTTCTCAAGAGGCAGGTCAGGTGGTCTGGTATTCCCATCTCTTTCAGAATTTTCCACAGTTTATTGTGATCCACACAGTCAAAGGCCTTGGCATAGTCAATAAAGCAGAAGTAGATGTTTTTCTGGAAGTCTCTTGCTTTTTCCATGATCCAGCGGATGTTGGCAATTTGATCTCTGGTTCCTCTGCCTTTTCTAAAACCAGCTTGAACATCAGGAAGTTCACGGTTCACGTATTGCTGAAGCCTGGCTTGGAGAATTTTGAGCATTACTTTACTAGTGTGTGAGATGAGTGCAATTGTGCGGTAGCTTGAACATTCTTTGGCATTGCATTTCTCTGGGATTGGAAAGAAAACTGACCTTTTCCAGTCCTCTGACCACTGCTGAGTTTTCCAAATTTGCTGGCATATTGAGTGCAACACTTTCACAGCATCATCTTTCAGGATTTGAAATAGCTCCACTGGAATTCCATCACCTCCACTAGCTTTGTTTGTAGTGATGCTTTCTAAGGCCCACTTTACTTCACACTCCAGGATGTCTTGCTCTAGGTGAGTGATTATTGTGATTATCTTGGTCGTGAAGATCCATTTTGTACAGTTTTTCTGTGTATTCTTGCCACCTCTTCTTAATATTTTCTGCTTCTGTTAGGTCCATACCATTTCTGTCCTTTATCGAGCCCATCTTTGCATGAAATATTCCCTTTGTATCTCTAATTTTCTTGAAGGATCTCTAGTCTTTCCCATTCTGTTGTTTTCCTTTCTTTGCATTGATTGCTGAGGAAGGCTTTCTTATCTCTTCTTGCTATTCTTTGGAACTCTGCATTCAGATGCTTATATCTTTCCTTTTCTCCTTTGCTTTTCTCTTCCCTTCTTTTCACAGCTATTTGTAAGGCCTCTTCAGACAGCCATTTTGCTTTTTTGCATTCTTTTCCATGGGGATGGTCTTGATCCCTGTCTCCTGTACAATGTCATGAACCTCCATCCATAGTTCATCAGGCACTCTATCAGATCTAGTCCCTTAAATCTACTTCTCACTTTCACTGTATAATCATATGGGATTTGATTTAGGTCATACCTGAATCGTCTAGTGGTTTTCCCTACTTTCTTCACTTTAAGTCTGAATTTGGCCATAAGGAGCTCATGATCTGAGCCACAGTCAGCTCCCGGTCTTGCTGACTGTATAGAGCTTCTCCATCTTTGGCTGCCAAGAATATAATCAATCTGATTTCAGTGTTGACCATCTGGTGATGTCCATGTGTAGAGTTTTCTCTTTTGTTGTTGGAAGAGCGTGTTTGCTATGACCAGTGCATTCTCTTGGCAAAATTCTGTTAGCCTTTTCCCTGCTTCATTCCTTTTTCCAAGGCCAAATTTGCCTGTTACTCCAGGTGTTTCTTGACTTCCTACTTTTGCATTCCAGTCCCCTATAATGAAAAGGACATCTTTTTTGGGTGTTAGTTCTAATAGGTCTTGTAGGTCTTCGTAGAACTGTTCAACTTCAGCTTCTTCAGTGCTACTGGTTGGGGCATAGACTTGGATTACTGTGATATTGAATGGTTTGCCTTGGAAACAGAGATCATTCTGTCGTTTTTGAGATTGCATCCAAGTACTGCATTTCGGACTGTTTTTGTTGACCATGATGGCTACTCCATTTCTTCTAAGGGATTCCTGCCCACAGTAGTAGATATAATGGTCATCTGAGTTAAATTCACCCATTCCAGTCCATTTTAGTTCGCTGATTCCTAGAATGTTGACATTCACTCTTGCCATCTCCTGTTTGACCACTTCCAATTTGCCTTGATTCATGGACCTGACATTCCAGGTTCCTGTGCAATATTGCTCTTTACAGGATCTTTACTTGCTTCTATCACCAGTCACATCCACAACTGGGTATTGTTTTTGCTTTGGCTCCATCTCTTCATTCTTTCTGAAGTTATTTCTGCACTCACCTCCAGTAGCATATTGGGCACCTACTGACTTGGGGAGTTCCTCTTTCAGTATCCTATCATTTTGCCTTTTCATACTGTTCATGGAGTTCTCAAGGCAAGAATACTGAAGTGGTTTGCCATTTCCTTCTCCAGTGGACCACATTCTGTCAGACCTCTCCATCATGACCCACCTGTTTTGGGTGGCCCCACACGGCATGGCTTAGTTTCATTGAGTTAGACAAGGCTGTGGTCCTAGTGTTATTAGATTGACTAGTTTTCTGTGATTATGGTTTCAGTGTGTCTGCCCTGAAGGTGCAGCGGCCGAGAGTGCCAGGCTGCGACGGCGCAGAAATGGCTGAGAGGAGCTACCCCATGTCTGAGGTCAGGGGTGGCGGCTGAGAGTGCCAGGTTGCGACAGCACAGGAGCAGCCGAGAGGAGCTATAATTTTTCAGACTACAAGGACAAATATCATGCTGTAAGTTCCAAGATCTAGAGTGAAAGGCGGAATGGTAAGAAAGGGGTAAAGGAAACAGTTTGAGATGATTAATGTGTTCAGTTGATCTACATCACCAGAGAATCTTTATATTTTTAATCACTTCCTAATTTACATTTTAACATATGTATATATAATTGTCATTTTCATAATTTTTAAAATTTGTTTACTACTGCATTTTTTACAGTTTGGTGCTGTATCAAGTGTTTCTTCTAGAATGATGGACATTCTTTCCTTTCAAAACATATTAGATATGTCAGATATATGCTCCTATTGTATATCTTCAACCATTGTTTCCTACTCTATTTTATTTGCTCATGAAATTATCCATTCCCTTTATACTGAATATTTTTGAAGGTGAACACTATCAATGGCTTATTTTTGAGGTACTTCACTAAGCCTAGAAATCTTCAGTTAGATGATGGTTAATTATTATTTTGAATGACATGTTTCAAGTGATAAGAAATTTGAATTTTTACTTCTAAAATAAAATCTAGTTAAGTAGAAATTGAATGCTACTGTGTAGGAATGTATTGTCCATGTATTTATCTAAAGGCAACTTAAATTAGGAGTCAGTGGCTAAATATTATATCCTAAATGAGGAGTCAGTGGCTAAGTATTATATCTGGATCTCTCCAAGACTCAATAATCCTTGACGATAAATGATCTTTAGAGAAGACTAAGTTTTAAAAGATGCTAATCAATACATCTTTATCACGTACCAACACTTACTTAATAATAAAGTAAGCTGAAATTGTATGTGGTAAGTGGAGATTTCAAAAGAGATATTGTTAAGAACGTTTAAATAAAAAAGATATTAAACTTGAAGTTTCCCCTAACTTTACTAAGAATTTATTTTTAGTATAACTTATTTGTTAACTTATCTGTGTGTGTGAAAATTCTACATGCAAAAGGAGAAATATTTTTTCTTTTTTCTTTTTTACAAAAAGCATTAAAATCTTACAGTTTTTTCGTTAACAATATAGACAATGGACACAAATGGATGGAATTAAATCATGACTCTAATTTCATTTTCTGTAAAATGGGGATATTAATTGATTAATCTTATTGGATTATTTAAAAATTAAATAATTTAGTATGCATATAAATACATAATATGTTAACTAAGACCTTAAAATCTGTATATAAGCACTGGGTTTTCATATCATATCTAATTTTAAATTTGCTTAGTATCCACTGAAATTTATTTAGGAGGTTAGTTAAACTCATATTTCTCCATTTGTTATTATACATTTAAATTATACATTAAAAACTAACAGGCTTATGAAGTCAAAATACATAGATGTGATTGGCTGTGCTAAAACCTAAAGATATAATATTTAAAGAAAACATGGCACTCTAATCAACAAATTAGCAAACTTTTCTAAAAGAAAATTAGTTTTCTTGAGAATACAACAGTCTTTGAAATATATACTACCTCTAGGAATTTGAGTTAAAGGATCTAGGGAAAATATTGAAGCATATACTTAAACTTTTCTATATAGTGAGTCAGTGAAAGATGAAGCTGTAAAGCAAACCAATTTATGAGCAAATAAAGTGTCCATTTCTGCATTAAGATATTTCTCCTTGGTCTCAAAAGACTAAAAACTATCTAAATGATAATTGCTTCTATGCACAAGACAATCCCTTGCCCCCAAAATGGGTGAGTAGAAAGAGAAACCAATATTCTGTAGATAAAATACTATTTAGATATTTAGATCGCTCTCTGAATATAGGATGCACTATTTATGATTTTTCTATTTCTTTTAATCCCATTACCTAAATTTTTCTATATACTCCATTATTAACATTTTGTAGGATAATCTACACTATTTTAAGGGGCTTTCAGAGATTTATGCAGAGTATTAACATCAATCATCTCTTGGCTATATTAGTATGTAAACTTACATTATCAGGTCTGTTTCTTCGGCCTGTGTACTATGCAGTTTGGGGTCTTGGCACTATGCCAAATAAGGCAACTTCTTAAAGTTGGAAAGTTTTTACTTTCTGTAAGTATGATAGAATCTAATTATTTCATATCTAACCAAGGGATTAAAGAACCTGGTGCAATATTATGACTCCTAATGTCTCAGTTTTGAAATTTTTTTTTTATTTAGTGCTTGTACTTATTTTTAGTATGTAAATATGCATCCAGAGAATGCTATACTGAAAATGGAAAGATTGTTAAAGTTTTAAATTCTGATTTAAAGTGAAGAATCCCTGACCTTAAATGGCTTTCATTTACTTTGGCTTCATCTCAGGAATATATAAAGTTGGAAAGGGCATCACTCTACACTTAGAAAAAGAAAAATATTCAGACAAAATTCCAGTCAGGTCCATGACTTCACTTGAACCCATCAGAGGTCTGACATTTCAGAGTAACCAAATAATCCAAACTCTCAAGAGACATAGACTCCTGTGGGGAGGTATAGGAAGCAAACTCTGTATTAGAAGGGCAAAGGATACAAGATGCCAGGTAAGAATTCAGCTAGAATACTCAATGAATTGGCGATGACCAAGAACAGCCTGGCAAAAGAGCATGAAGCTCTTAGAGGCCACAGATAGAAGGAGAAATTGCATCTTCTTTTTTATATAAATGTTCTTAACAATATCCCCTCTGAAGTCTTCACTTACCACATACATTCTCAACTTACCTTATTTAAATCAGTGGCCAGGTGTGATAGGGCCTCCCGGGTGGCTCAGCTGGTAAAGAATTTGCCTGCAATGCAGGAGACCCCGGTTTTCTTCCTGGACTGGGAACATTTGCTGGAGAAGGGATAGGCTACCCACTCCAGTATTTTTGGGCTTCCCTGGTGGCTCAGTTGGTAAAGAATCCACCTGCAATGCAGGAGATCTGGGTTTGATCCCTGGGTTGGGAAAATCCCCTGGAGAAGAGAAAGGCTACCCACTCTGGCCTGGAGAATGCCATGGACTATATAGTCCATGGGATCTCAAAAAGTTGGACACGACTGAGTGACTTTCACTTTCACTTTGGTGTCTGATAAAGATGCGTTGCATTGATTAATACCCTAACAATTGATTTTTAGTATGACTCTTCTTTGTGAACTGCTCTGTGTATAAATTCTACACATATTAATATGCATTATTCTGATTTTTTTTCTATTCTTTCTTTTTTCTAGTTCTTTCTTTTTTACAAAAAGCATAAAAACCTTATAGTTTTGTCATTAATGATATAGTCAGTGGAGATATACTGGACTAGAATCTGATCATGACCCTAATATTTGTTAATTAGGTGTCCTTGAATAGGACTTGATTGAAGCAATTGAGCACATAATAGTATTGAAGGAATAAAAACATGTTCAGATAAATTTAATGAAGGGCTGAACATGTATGCACCTTTATGTAGAAAATAGACAAAGGTGAGAAAACAGCACAAGTTCCCACATTTTCCCCATGAACTCTACAGAGATATCAGTATGGGCAACCCCAGATTTGCATGCCTCACTTCCTAGTAAACACCTGTGTAGGTGATTGATTGTCCAAGTCATGGCTTTAGGAAAGACAGTTTATGTAAATAAGTTAATATGGAGGGGTTCATTTTATTTTCTAACTTGTGTGGCCTAAAATCTAATATGAGAGGAGAATTGTCATAGTTCAATTCTTTGACTGAACAAAGTTCAGTCCATGATGGGAGTACTCATCAAATGGTTTGTTGTTGCTGTTGTTGTTCAGTTGCTAAGTCACATATGATTTTTATTTTTACTTCATGAACTGTAGCATGCCAGGCTTCCCTGTCCTTCACTATCTCCCTGAGTTTATTCAAACTCAGGTCCCTTGAGTCAGTGATGCCATCCAATCATCTCATTCTCTGTCACCGCTTTCTCCTCTTGCTCTCAATCTTTCCCAGCATCAGGGTCTTTTCCAATGAATTGGCTCTTCCCATCAGGTGGCCAAAGTATTGGAGCTGCAGCTTCAGCACCAGTCCTTCCAATGGATATTCAGGGTTGATTTTCCTGAATCAAAATCAAATGGTTTCTTTTTCTTCAAATGCGTCAGCTTGTAATTGAATTCACTTTCCAATCATTTCATCAATTTCTATAATAAATACTTCATAATAACACAGTTGATAAAATTATTGCAATAGTTCAAAATATAATGAATTTTTTTTAACATTGGTTTCTCACTAACATGAACATGAAGTACTTATAATTTGATCTCTTATGGGTATGGAGGTGACATTACAATAAATCATATGTAATTTCTATAATGAACGTATGATACAGGGTCAGGCTATTGTCAGTGATTCTTTGAGAAGCAGTCTTTGAGAGGAATAGGAAGTTATACCTTTAAACTGATGTTTTTATAATTTAACTTTTTCATGGAATGTAGGCATGTCTTTTGTAGATTCTGTTAGCATGAAGTCTGATATTCATTGGGTTTAAAAAGCATGATGCAGTTCATAAGTGACTTACTATTACTATCAAGTAATTTCCTCACCAGGGAACATTAAAACTCCTCCTTTTCCATCAATTACATTTAGTTGAGTCAAGAGTAAGAATTTCACATCTACTTTAACAAATAATACATCTGGTAAGGTCAAATCAATGTTCTAAATGTCATGGTCACTGTATACATACTTTAATCATGTTTTAAATTATTTTCTCAGTTTTCTTTTCAGACTAACTTATTTCCACAGGGGGTGGGGGGTGGGAATGATGTGCTTAGCATTAGCCAATGCAATAAACTGAACTGGTTCCTCTTGGTTCATAAAATATTTACCATGTCTTAAAATGTCAAAATACTTTAGCTTAGTGTTTTCAAAAACTATGATTTATCATGCTGCCAGGGGTGAAGAATTAGATTTATTTTTTGAAGCAGATAATAAAAATAAACTGATATTTTTAAATTAATATTTCAAAATCCATGGAATCAAGTTTCATTTCACATTTTCTTCTATGTTATATGTATCTTTTGTATTAATAAAAATTTATCTGACACACTTCTCATTCCTAAAAAGTAAAATAAAAGTTAGTCAAAATATTAAGCTTTGCTAACGAGAAGTCATTATAATTTGCAACAATTACCTTACATTTAACAATAACTCCCTCCATATTCAGAAGGCCATATGCAGTGATTATACACCATAGTGGGGAATAAACTTTTTCTTTCACTCCACTGGTATTTTGTATATATATTTTTTTCTTTCACCCACTTATTTATAATAGCTTTAAAGGAAGAATGGTTTCTCAGATATCAAAAGCGGTGAAGCAGCTAACATAGAATTTCATAAGGTTTCTGCTGGGTGGCAGAGCAGCAACAGCTGCATAAGTAGAAGCATTGCTGGGTGCACTTGGTCTTTATCACTAATTCCAGGGCATGGTTGTCTTTGGTGCGTGGCCAGTTTTATAATCAGGAGACAACAGAGAAGCTGCATAATGATGACTTTCATGATGATTTTAGGAGATTGAAGAACTAATGGTTACTATCTTCATGGTTAATGATGAAACCGAAATGATCATGAATATTTCTAGAAATATATTTGAAATTCAAGTCTTCCTAATGAGTAAATTAAGCAATATTTTGGTATTACAGAAGATAAATGAGAAATACTTTTTTAGAAATGTCTTCAAAATGGAGAGTGTTGTACAGAAGATAAACAATAAATCATATTAATAGTAGGAATAGAATCTAATCAAATGTATATATTATTTTAAATGTTTTTGTGAATTTATTTTCACTGTACCTAATGTCCTTTTGTGGTTAAAAATAGTTCTTACATGCTAATATTGTCTTAACTTTAAAAAAGTAGTTTAAATGCAATAACATTCTCACATTACCTATTAAAATATTGATAATTATTAAAATCATGGCTTCAAGAAACTTCTTTATTTCAATGTAAATGCCATGAAAATATATTTTTGAAAAGATTTATTTCAGCAATAAAAATAGGTAATAAATTTGGATTCTACATTTAAAGTAATTATGTAATCTAAACATGTGTGTTTCAGTAAGGATATGATATTCCTTTAATGCCTTCCTATTTTGAACTATATAGTCATCATTTTTAAACTAACCTTTTTTCACTTGTAAGTTTTTTAAGATCTTTTCATAGTGTCTGCATATGTGTGACTGATGGTTTATCCATATATGATCAAAATCCTATCACCTTCTCATAATTCTCATTAGCAGTTAGACTTCTATTACTTACAGATCCAATGAAAAATTAGTCAATGATCTTGAATGAGACATGTAATTTGAGTTTCAGTTTTCTCAGCCTTAAATCAGTGGTGTAGGAATATATGAAATATATAGTCTTTTATATTCTTAAGTCTGTCCTTCTGTAATAATTTATGTCAATGAATGTCATATTGTATTAGAATTGAGAAATAAGAGACTAAAATCATATATATATATATTTCTACTTTGTCATTCTATTTTGAAATTTCATTTTACTATTTAAAGACTAGAAATAGACAATGTGTCTAACACAAATAAGAGGAAATTAGTTAATAATAGTAACATTTCACACAAATAAAACATGAACTTATATTATTTGAAAAAGCTCCCATGTCCCCTCTTTCTCCAACCTCATAGACACACACACACATCACACACATATACCCCACGTGAATATAAACATGTGCCTTTGAATAATACATACTTCTAAGCCTATCTTTCACTATCAGTTTTGCTTTGTGATTCAGGCAAGAATTCTGAAGTAAAAGCTAAAATATATTTTCCTTTGATCTATTTTGCTTCCATTTTTCTTGTTCTCTCTCTCATAGTTCTTCAAGGTATAAAAATGTTAAGGGGCCATGCTGTAGGTGTTAGAAAAAAAGAGAGGAGAACTTCTGTTTTACTAACCTCAGGAAACTTAGGAATCTCTATATTTCTTCCTACAAACACTATCCAAAGCTCTCAGTGTTAACTTTTGTTTCAGAAACTCTTAGAGCACTCTTTCCAGGTATACATATTTTTATCTTCATGCTATGTCTTTGCACTCTCTGTTGATTTTTCCCTCATGATTTCACAACGTTATATATTTTTTGTAGTTTAATTTTTAAAATATAATCAAAGTACTACATGCAACATGATTTTTAAAAATATAAAATAATTACAGCTCAGTTTAATTATGAAAATGAAGACTTCCTACCATAATCATCCTCTCTCTGCATCCATATCCAGAGACAACTTTAATTATTTCTATGTCTTTACTGTTTTCCCCCTATGACAGACTTCTAATTTCCCCTCATTACTTATTCTTCCCTTATTGCATTAGCGATAGGACCCTATACAAAGCTAGAAACCTTCCTCCCCAGCCTGTCTTACTGCCAGACGTGGCCTGTGACTGAATTAAAGCCAATGGTGTAAGAGTAACTTCTGGCTACAAATTTTAAAAATTAAAATAATAGTCTTCTATTGGCTTTCTTTCTTCATTCCCAGGGAAAAATAAATGTGGTGTTAGTGAACCAGCTTCTATCAGGCAGGAAAATAGAGCAATAAGAATAAAGTGGGAGCCTGGGTACCATCATACAGTATAGCCAGTTATGTTACCTGACTGCCCAATTATAATAGGCTGCTCTGGGAGAGAGGACTATACTTCTCAAGGACATGAATGAGTCTGAATTAACCTATGTCCTTTTTAGGGCAGAAATTGGCCTTTCTTTTTTTTCTTTTCTTTTCTTTTTTTTTTAACTTTTAAGGCATTTTATCTAGGTAGAGATGTAGGATCATTAAAAGACTAATATATAACAAAACAAAACTAACTCAACATTGTTTTACTCTGACAACCAGTGATTGATGATTATAGCCACTGAACAACAAATATGTAAAATAGATAGCCAGTGGGAATTTTCTGTATGACTCAGGGAGCTCAAACCCAGTTCTCTGTGACAACTTAGAGGGTTGAGATGGAGTGGGAGAAGGGAAGGAGGGTATATGTATACCTGTGGCTGATTCATGTTGATGTATAGCAGAAATCAGCACAATATTATAAAGCAATTATTCTCCAATTAAGAATAAATAAATTTTTAATAATTCCCCAGTTAGATCTGAAGGAAAAAAGAGAGAGTTTTTAGACACTTAGTAGCAGGAGGGTGGATTGTGGATGATGCTAACAGTTCTCAATATCCATTTTCCTTCGCTATTAAATTAATAAAAACACTCATGTTTTAGCAGATACATAACCACCTGGGTAGAAAAAACATTGTCCAGATTCTCTGATACCCAGATATGATCATGAGATTAATTTTGTCACATGAGTGTGAGTTAAATTCTCAGGTCATGCTATTTAAAAAGGAACATTTTGCTTGGCTTCTTCATTCTCTCTCTCCACATCTATGTGGAGGGATGGTACTGTCCAGTCAGCTTGAATCAAATAGACTGGATATCGTCCCATGAAGACTGAGGAAAAAATATCAGGAACCTAGGTCTTTGGAAGAGTTGTTAGAGTAAAACATCTTATCTAGGTTGGAAAACCTTTTTACCTTTTGACTGATAAGTGAGGAAAAAAAAATCTTTATTTTATCTGAACCACTATAAAGTTTTATAGTATTTTGGCATGTGTTTTTACTAATACACAAATGCTTCTGTAAATATTAGGCTTAAAGAGATTTTTTAAAAAGTCAGCTTGATATATATTTTCTTTACTTCCTCCTTTAATAGATAAGGACATATTTGACGTAATTTTTACACTTTCCCACCACTCCAAGGTTTAACTATACATTTCAAAATGTTCATTTGTATTTCTATTTCATATTCCATCACCCACAACTGTATTTCTACTCCTATTTTACATATTAAAGTTATTAGTCTTCTGTACTTTTTTTTTAATTAATTAATTTATTTTTTTAAATTTTATTTTATTTTTAAACTTTACAATATTGTATTAGTTTTGCCAAATATCGAAACGAATCCGCCACAGGTATACCCGCGTTCCCCATTCTGAACCCTCCTCCCTCCTCCCTCCCCTACCCTCCCTCTGGGCCGTCCCAGTGCACTAGCCCCAAGCATCCAGTATCGTGCATTGAACCTGGACTGGCATCTCATTTCATACATGATATTTTACATGTTTCAATGCCATTCTCCCAAATCTTCCCACCCTCTCCCTCTCCCACAGAGTCCATAAGACTGATCTATACATCGGTGTCTCTTTTGCTGTCTTGTACACAGGGTTATTGTTACCATCGTACTTTTCATTTATCTTTCCTCTCAAATTGCAGTTCCCAAACTTACCAATTATGTTTTTATACTTTTCAAAAGTAAATATTAAATTTAAGAATCCTATGGCTATGTATTAATAAAGTACATTCTTTGAGAAAAGCACTGTTAGCACAGGATTTCTCTTGTGCTCAGGCATCACTTGAGGAACATTCTTAGAAATAGGGACATTTTCTTCCTTAGAGATAGCCTTACTAGTGAATTCCATTCATTTACTTCATTATAATGCATACTTCCGTAGATTTGCAGCATATATAATTTCAAAGGACTTGTATTTATTATTATCCTGGGTTGGACTCACTCTTTGCTTCGGTCTTTGTTCTTGTTTTATTCCTTAGCCCCACTGGTGGCAATGAGAGGTGGGTGGATTACAGAACCAAAAGTTAAAATCAAAAGGAGATACATGGAAATAGAATTATCAGTTCAAAATCATTTTCCCTTAAATTTTGAAGCAATTTCCCCATTGTCTTTCAAAAGCTGTAGAACGTTTTCTACAGTTTGATTCTTGTTCTATTAGATTTATTATGTATTTTTATTTGCTTTACTTTCAACTTTTTAATATTCATATTTGCATCTTTAAAATGGTACATGTGTGTTAGTCACTCAGTCACGTCTGACTCTATGTGACCCATGGATTGTAGTCTGCCAGGCTCCTCTGTCCATGGAATTCTCGAGTGAGCTTCCATGCCCTTCTCCAAATGGTATACCAATATATATAAAATGTATATATATATAAAATGGTGTCTGTGTGTAGTGTAAGTCGCTCAGTCGTGTCCAACTCTTTGCGACCCCATGGACTATCCAATTTATGGAATTCTCCAGGCCAGAATACTGGAGTTGGTAGCCTTTCCCTTCTCCAGAGGATCTTCCAAAACCCAGGGATGGAACCCAGGTCTCCCGCATTGTCAGCAGATTCTTTACCAGCTGAGCCACAAGTGAAGCCCAAGAATACTGGAGTGGGTAGCCTAGCCCCTCTCCAGGGGGTCTTCCCAGCCCAGGAATTGAACTGGGGTTTCTGGCATTGTGGTGGATTCTTTACCGTCTGAGCTATGTGGGAACAGTTCCTTATACAGGGCAGTCAGAATAGGCCTTCTTAACAAAGTAAAGTGGAGCAGAGACATTAAGGGATGTGTGAGGATGGGCCCAGCAGGTCCGGGAGGGGATGGACCGTCTCCTTCCCATGAAATTCTCACTGTACCTGCTGCAATGGTGTACTAATAAATATGAACTGTATACCAATATATATTTCAACATATTTTAAATATTTCTTTAAAGGTGTACATTTCTTTCATTGATTCTGTTTAGACACTGTAATCCTATTTTAATTCCTATGCCATTCAACTTTGGGATATTTTTTACTATTACAGTCCTCTTATTTTTCTTCTCCCTGTTTTCTTTCATTGCCTTTGAGATGTCTAATGTTTAGCTCAGATACAATTTGCTATTTGAAATCATACCAGTGAAGTGCAGTTTCTACCTAACTAGCCTATATAATGCTCACTGAAATCCTCAGACATTACTTGATGATTAATAAATTTGAACAAATATGGCTCCCACTCTTTTACCCACTCCGTATTTTTCATGCCTTGAAATATCTTCTTTAGTGCAATGTTTTGTCTGTTAAAAAAATTAGTGAAACTTCAGAGTACATAAATATAGTTCTGATGTGAGAATTTTCTCCCTTCTGAGTGAATTTGTCCCACCTCTGAACCTTCTAAGATAACCTGGTACATTCAGAGTTCTAGAGGTCTCAAGAAGAACCTAAGCAGGTATGCTCATTAAAGATGACCTCATTCATTTCTTTCTCTGCATAGGGTCAGGAATAGAAATAAAAGTAGAATTCCCTTTCTGGATTTATAATTGGGTCCCTGAGTGAATGAGTCAATGATTTGAGGACTGGCTTGTTATAATGACCTGTAAAATCAAAGCAAATTAAGAAGTTTGAAAACCAAAGCTATTTTCAAGGTTCAGTTTTGAGCGGGTGGCAGCAGAACCCCTTGAAAAATAACAGTGATCTTTTAAAAGTTATTTTTAAATGGAGGATAATTACTTTACAATGTTGTATGGTTTCTGCCATATATCAACACGAATCAGTTACACACAATGTCCCCTCCTTCTTAAGCCTCCTGCCACCTCCCACCCCATCCCATCTCTCTAGGTTGTCATAGAGCATGAGGTTGAGCTCCCTGGAGTAACACTCAACTTCAAAGAGAGTACGGATCAGTTGTATGGGGGAGGACTCCAGTGTTGTATTTGACTGATAGTTCCCAACTAGGTTCCTGGGAATCAAGACAATAATGACTGAAGGTGTTAGAATAAAACACATTAAGTTGAATCTCAACTCATTTAGATTTCTTTTGTTTACAAATATCCTAAGCTGCATTTTGATTAAAATAGTTAATAATAGCTATTAAAATGATTATTGTTGTTCAGTTGTTAAGTCACATCAGACTCTTTGTGACTCCATGGACTGCAGCATGCCATGCTTCCTGTCCTTCACTATCTCCTGTAATTTGCTCAAACTCATGTTCATTGAATCGATGATGCCTTCCAACCATTTAATCCATTGTCGTCCCCTTCTCTTCCTGCTCTCAATCTTTTGACTCACTGGAATAGACTCTGATGCTGGGAAAGATTGAAGGCAGGAGAAGGGGATGAAAGAGGATGAAATCATTGGATGGCATTACTGACTCAATGGACATGAGTTTGAGCAAGCTCTGGAAGATGGCAAAGGACAGGGAGGCCTGGCATGCTGCAGTCCATTGTGTCACAAAGAGTTGGTCACGACTGAGTGAACAACAATTGCTCTTCCCATCAGGTAGCCAAAATACTGGCGCTTCAGATTTAACATCAGTCCTTCCAATGAATATTCAAGATTGATTTCCTTGAGGATGGACTGGGTGGATCTCCTTGCAGTCCAAGGGACTCTCAAGAGTCTTCTCCAAACCCACAATTCAAAAAGCATCAATTCTTTGGTGCTCAGTTTTCTTTATGGTCCAACTCTCACATTCATACATCACTACTAGAAAATCCATAGCTTTGACTAGACAGACCTTTGTCAGCAAAGTCATGTCTCTGCTTTTTAACATGCTGTCTAGGTTTGTAGACTGTATCCATTAAATGGCAGCTCTTGTGAGCTGTATTTTCTAACTAGAAATAAATGTTAAAATGCCATGTTAATATTGTACCATTATGTTAAAATACTAAAAATATAAGTGATGGAAATAATCCTATCTTTTTTTAAAATTTTATTTTATTTTATTTTTTAACTTTACAATATTGTATTGGTTTTGCCATATATCAAAATGAATCCGCCACAGGGATATATGTGTTCCCCAACCTGAACCCTCCTCCCTCCTCCCTCCCCATACCATCCCTCTAAAATGAAGTGAGTTTTGTGTAAAATGCTTTTTTTTTCTAATAAAAAATGACTGCTTTTAGTTAGAAATTAATAGACCCTGAGCTACATTTTAATAAAATAATAAAGTGAAATAAAATAAAATAATTTTTACTTGGAATTTATACATCCTTTGTGGAAATGGTGTGTTTATAGTTACATGAGTTCACAACAGTTTTGGATAGTTACCTTTGTACCTATAGGTACCTATAAAGTTACCTTTATACCTGAAACGGAGAAGGCAATGGCACCCCACTCCAGTACTCTTGCCTGGAAAATCCCATGGATGAAGGAGCCTGGTAGGCTGCAGTCCATGGGGTTGCACAGAGTCCGGCATGACTGAGTGACTTCACTTTGACTTTTCACTTTCATGCATTGGAGAAGGAAATGGCAACCCACTCCAGTGCTCTTGTCTGGAGAATCCCAGGGACGGGGGAGCCTGGTGGGCTGCCGTCTATGGGGTCGCACAGAGTCAGACACGACTGAAGCGACTTAGCAGCAGCATACCTGAAAAAGCCTCTATTTAGATAGGAGAAGGTATAATTTAATAAAAGGGACTTTGTTCTGATATTTGTAAGACCTGACCTTCCATCTCATTTACAATCTTATGCTAACTTTCATAAGATAATTAACCTCTTTGATCTGTGAAGTAAATATATCATGTTATAAATAGAAATATTATGCTTGATCCAAAATAGCAGCTGACCTATGAAAACTGTATTTCCATTTCATATGAAAATCTAGGACATATAAGAAGAATTAGAAGGTAATATGTTTTGATCTCCCAAATGTACTGTATGCTATTCATTTTGATATGAATAACAAACCTTTTCGTAGTTTCAAGCAATGCCTTTTGGGATATAGTCTATGATGCTTATGTAAAATATCTTGCAGATGCTTTATTCCTTTAACATTTGCAAAATTTGTATTTCATCCTCATGAGTCTTCTGTTTTGTTTAAGGCCGGATAGGGTAAATGTTGGTGCATCTAATTAGCATCAAAAAATACCAAGTTGATCAGATCGTAATTCAAAAGCAAATACACATGGTCTTGTTATAGAGGTAACTAGATTTTACTTTAATGCTCAGTAGATGAAAAACATGTTCCCCAAGTATGTGTTCAGATTGGCTTTCTTAACTCTGTTTCAAATTATATAGTTCTTTTAATTATTCTTACATTTAATAAATGTATTTGACATATTTTTAGTAACTTTCACTTAATTTGGAAGTATGCTCTGGTTTCTCTTCTCTATTCTAAATATCTAATCTATTCTAAATATCCTAAATATTTCTAGTAAAGAATATTTTGTTATTGAAGTGCTTGAAATGCTAGTAACTATTAGCAGCTATGTACTTTCATTATATCAAGTTCAGTAATATCAACTTGATAAAAGAACAAGAATAAAACAATATTATTAAATAAATATCAATGTTAAAACCACTTTCTCTTTGTATTTTGGCTCCTGTGCACTCTGTCACTGGAAAAAAAAAAAAAAAAAAAACAAGTATTTCTAATTTCACATGTCACCAAGAAGCAATATCATTAAGAAACCAAGTTAAAACACATTACTTTATTGTAAAACCAGTAATATATTTCAGCTTTAAAACCAGTTCTTTTCACTTATGTCTGTACATGTATCTTGATGAAAAGTAGAAACCTGAACTTTTGAGTGACATTGTTGCTTTACAGAATGATAAAGAACCACAAAATCCTAAAATTCTGAATTTGAATACAAGTTTTGTCAATTAACAGCTACATAAATTTCAGGTATCACATAACAGCTTGAAGTCTCAGTGACCTCACTGAAGAAAAGCAGGTCATTTCTACTTTGATGAATTTTTAGTATGCTTGCCTTTCAAAATTTAGATAAAATGCCTGATATATCACTTAGTAAATAATAAGTACTCAATATTATTAGGCATAGTGATGATATATTTTACTTGTTCACACTCCAGTTTTGTTGAAAAATCAGTAAATAATATATAGAAAGTGTGGAAAGAAAGGAAAAATATTTTTGTCATTCGAACAGCACTGTTAACATATGCTTCTATTTTTCCCTATGTATATTGTGCTTAATTGTAAATATGGTATAATACAATTTTTAGACTTTTACATTTTAATTTATATCAGGGACATTTCTCTATGCTTAGACATGGGCATATTTTTCATAGTTTCATAGAATTTTTTCAGGCGTGAAGATGAAAATTCCACTTCTATAATTTGAAAAGAGAGTGATCTGTTTACAGGTGTTTGACACCACTCACCTCGAAAACACAAGTGTACCCCTCCTCCACACACACACAAATAAAAATGATCAAAGGAATATATAAAACAATATGGAAGATATCAATCAGAAGAAGCCTGAATATGGTACCATACAACATAAATTCCTGTTAGACATACTAAAAATATACTCATTAACAAGGAAGCTGTAATATATTAAGAACTAATACGGAAATGCAATAAAAACTGCAATTCTCTAATTTGGAGGGTCAAGGGTTATAGAAGAAGCTAGAACACTGGGCAGGACTACCTCATTTGGAAGTGCTGTTAATGTGATAGAGCCATAGATTTCAAAAGGGATATGCCCACATATAGACACATTGGACAGAAAACACCTGTTGATACCAGAAAGGCACCTTGATCTTAATTGCTCCTAATACTCTGGACTTATCTTGAACTACCAGAGCAGTTGGCTGATGTGGTAGTAGTATTACATGAAGTGGCAGGATCATGACATGCTGTTACACATCTCTACAAAGTCACAGAGAGAAACATCCCAGTATTGAGACTAGATATAATCATATCTTGTATCTACTCAAACAAAAAACTGAATTACAAATACTGTCCTTAGAATAGTAAATTCAACAAACATAGAAGAGCAGTGAAGCAGAAAATTCCAGTGAATCATTTCTCATATCAATTGATATGCTGAATCACAGGAATGGTAATATTTGCATAATATAGTGTTTCAGCTAAAAATATGAGTACTTATTTGTTCAGCACAAATTAATAATGAAAAGAAGTAATAAAATCCATGAATAACTTATGCATAAATATCTGATGAAGAGAAACTTCTCCATTCATTGATAAATATAAGGAAATATAAAATATGCAATAAAAGATAAAATAGAAAAATGTGAAATAAACAGATTAAATCGACTCTATTTTGAAGCTTGACTGTGTTACATAGGTTCAAATAACATAATCACATTATCTCAGTTTAACTAGAGAATTTAGGATGGTTAAATTCTAGAATTCTCCAATAATTTAGTAATTAGATTGACATGATTTCTTAATAATTTAGAAGATTTAAACTAATTATGTGTGTAAATACATAGCTGTTCATCATATATTTATATTTAATCAGAGTTCCCAGAAGTTCTTATGAAACCAAGAGATATCTCAGGTAACTTTTAACTTTTATATACATTATATGTTTAGATATACTCATAAACAATGATTTATCTAACACAAATAATTTGAGCAACTAAAACATAGTTCAGGGCAGCTCTTGAGTTTTCAAGGCTATGAGACCAAAAGTACAGAGGGAAATTTTTCCTTAAAAAAATAAGTTAACTAGAGTTCATAAAGGAGATATTCCTAGAAGATGGTGCATATCACATGTTTCCATAATATATATAGCTGAATGATGGTAACTGTTTTTAGTTTCTTAGGGTTGTCATATCAATGTATTACTAACTGGTGGCTTAAAAAAACAAGATAAATTTATTATTGTGCTGTTTTGGATACTAGACATCTAAAATCAGTATCAGCTTGGCTGCTTCCTTCTAAGGGCTCTGAGTGATCAAAGAGAATGTTCTATTTAACTGCATACAATGAATAAGGCAATTTAAATTACAAAAGTGATTTCAATTTGGGCACTGTATAACAAAAGCCTATCGTGTAAAAATACATGCTATTTACATATGTGTTGATTAGAATGAAGATTGTTAACATGTCATCATTAAATAAATTACCAGGATATAACACTAACATTTTTGTTGATTTTTATCAGAGTTGTTGATTTAAAACCCACTTAATAAAACATATTTTTATTATAATAATGTGGACTGAGTTTGACATTGAGTATCTTTGTTTTAGGAAATTCAAGAAGATTTATTTCATAAAGATTTATTTCTATAATTTCCTATATGTGGATAAATACCATCTCTTACAGGAAGTAGCTTTTAACTGCCTTATAAGTCTTTTTGTAAAAGTTTTAAAGACCACATTTTACAGAAATCTTTTATTTTATTATATTTTAAATAATCAAAATTCAAACATTTAAATATCTTTTAACTAGATAAATTTAGAGACACTTCATATGAAAATTTAAAAAATTATACTTTAGTAAAGAAAAGGCTTACTAAATATCTACTTGAACTTATTGATTATATATTATTGTTGAGTATACTTGATAAGTTTGTTGACAAAATTCCAAACCTTAATGGCCATTAAAAGTAATGGTTGAGCTATTAAAATCTCTGTTAGAGCAATTTGGTCTAAAAAGCATTGTACTGGAGTTCATGACTGAATGAACCACAAAATTATTGAAAGCATTTGTCAATTACCAAAATGGAGCAATATTAGTAAACATTTAAAAAATGAGTATGCCTTTCAACTACATGGCATCTAAGGGACACAAATCTATAGAAAGTAAAGGAAGCAAATCAAACAACGTTTCTGCTCATCAAGACCTTTAACCTTTCTCTGTTGACAAATTCATAATCACATTGGTTCTCAGAGCCAGCTAATTTATTGATTACATGTGAGGCACATCTCTCCTTCATCATTAAGGAAATAAAGAATCACATTTTAATGGAGTTACAAATAGTCTTTTAAAGAGATAGCACTATAAGTTCAGCATATTTTTGATACTAATTTATTTTATGTTGAATGTGCTTTAGTTTCTCTTATGGTTATTGGACAGCTCCAGTTTTTCTCCTCTTTTTTTTGACAATTTTGATGAATTAGGCACAGTTTGAAAAATATCCATTTCATTATATTTGAATATTTTATCACCATAGAGTTATGTATCGCTTTAATGTTTATCACTCTCTTCTGTGTATTCAGCTTTTTCATCATTTTTGTTTCTGTGTATTCCTATTTCCTATAATTAATAACAATGAACACATTACAATTTTATTCTTTTTTTTTGGAAAGGCAGCTACTATATTTATCAGTTCTTATTTATTCTTTTCAAATTCATTTATTTCTGCTTTTGTTCTTATTTATTTGTTTTTCTGATTTCTTTTGCATTGCTATAATTTTTGGCATTTCATGTACTAAATGGTTATTCTCATTTTTTGGGGTTAATGTTGAAAATATTTAAACACTGTCGTGTGTCTAATTATCCCTTTGGTCATCGGATCAGATCAGTCGCTCAGTCATGTCCGACTCTTTGCGACCCCATGAATCACAACACGCCAGGCCTCCCTGTCCATCACCAACTCCCGAAGTTCACTCAGACTCACGTCCAGTCATAGCCAGTTTCAAAGAGACGTGTACAATGACTCTACTTGGGGCAGTGTTCTAGTTTAGGAAACATGGTTTCAGTTGTAAAGGTGAATGATAGACAACATTGATTACTTATTCTGATCTAAGCATTTAAGTCCTTATGTATATACACAATTAAGGTAGCCCAATGAGGAAAGTTCTACTCCATATTTACTTTACTGATGATATAATTAACACCTAGACTTGCTGATATCTTGCTCAAGATCTTCATTTATGAAACAGCAAAACCAAATCTCAGTATGACAGTCTCAGGTGTCAACTTGGCTGGACTGTGGTCACTAATTAAACACTAGATGTTGCTCTGAAGGTATTTCACAGATGTGATTATTTGGAATCAGTTGACTTAATTAAAAGGAAGTTACCTTCAATAAAGTCAGTGGATTTAATTCAGTCAGTTGAAGGCCTTAAAGACAAAAATTGAGTTTTCACAAAGAAGAAGAAATTCTGCCTCAAAACTGTTAACAGAAATCTTGCCTGAGTATCTTGCCTGCTGGCCTGCCCTATAAACTTAGCAGCCCCCCATACTTCATGAGCCAAATGGTTAATCCAGCTCTTTCTCTCTGTCCAACCCTTCTTCCCTCCCTCTTTCTCTCTCTTTCTTTCTCAGTGAATCATACTTCTTAGCCATTTACCCAAGATATAGACACAAACTGATGTCAATATTTCATTAAAAACTGCTATGATTCCTATCTGTCATCCCATGAATTTTGAAAGAGGCTTTGCTTCTTTTTATGCTTATTATTTGCTGATTTATGAGATTTTTTTAAAAAGAATCTTACTAGGGTTCCATAAGTATCACTGAATCCTATATTTACAGAGATCAGAGTCTTGTCATGGCAACCTCATATTTGACTGTTCCCTCTGCACTTAATATTGGTTTACTTTCAGCTCATGGTTTCTGACATATGCTCATTCTCTCCATGAACTATGCAAAGAGACAACAGATATTCCACTCTTCCTCAGTCTATAGAATACCACCAGACTGGCCTGATATTCCTATAAATCCTAGTGGAAAACAAAAACAAGCAAAAACCCCCAGAAAACCATGAAAAAAAAAAGTGAAATACATGATGCACATTATTAAAACTATGCACATATTTCAGTTTGTTTTTTGACGGACCTCCCCGGGGAACTTAACATATCTAACCATTCTTGCTTTACTGAAACTTTTCTCTTTTGATATCTTTGACAGTCAGGCTGTACGTGTTAGTTTTTTTACGACTTTCCTTAGTTTATCTCTGAAATATTCATGTGCTTTTTCTCTACCAGGACAATTTCCTATATACACATAGCTTCAAATAGACTACTTATACCCTAATATCTCCAAACAACTGCATAACCTGTACAACCGTACAATTCAGTCATGCCAGTCATTTTCAAGTGGTCCAGAGTCACTTAAAGTTATATAAAAGGTTAACTGGTCACCCCCTCCCACCTCTACTCTATTCCAGTCACACTCTCTCTCTCTCATGATCCATAGTCTCAGGGACTCTATTATTCAAACAATTGAAAACCAGAAATCTAGGAGGAAAATAGTCTGCTTAAGATGAATGTTCAATGATGCTACCAATTTCCATCGTCTTCTGTCTCCATTATTGTGACTAAATTACTTTGTTTGTACATATTGTGTATTTACTAGATTGCAAACCTTGTGAAGATAGAAATGATGCATTTTACCTTTATATGGCCAAGGGAATTCAGTGATAAAAATGTGGGAAATAAATGAAATAATAAATTACAAATATGATATCTATGTAAGCATATCTATTCTCATAGATTTTATCATTCTTATTGAACATTACCATACATTGTATCTGGAATACACTTGAGAAAGTTATCATGCACTGCATTTGAGACATGTGCCTAAATTTTTGATAGTCAAATGAGTCCAAAACAAACATTTCTAATGCCACATGACAAAGTGTCCAACTGGGGAAAAATATACAAGCAGAGAAGTAGTAGAGACAAGTCATTGTCCCATTATTTCCAGCTAGGCATAACTTGAGCTGGCTCATAAAAGGAGCCAGGCTTATTATTTTTGGCTAATTCTCATTCCCATCCCCAGTAAGGCTTTATACATCTATCTGCAAGAAAGGGAACAAAGAGCTCTGTGATCATGTAATGATGAAAACTCCTGGCTATGGAGTGCTTTGTTAGAGAAGGGGAGCCTCTGAAGCCTGGTGGCTGGTGTCACCCTGTTTAGCTAACGAGGACCTTCTGAATCAATTCTCTGTTCAGCTGTCAGAGAAAGAAAATGAACCAATGAGACTGTCCAAATTTGTTGCCTATCAGTATTCAAGTGGAAAATTCATTGCCAAAAGGCAGTATGATATAGTGGGATAACATTGTGATTTTATGATTTTTAAAATCAGATAAACATTTGTTGGAATCTCAGATGTGCCCTTCATGAGTTGTGTTCTTTAAACTCTTTTAATAAAAAGGAGTTTTTAAAGCTGAATTTATAATAGAGACCATTACTGTTATTGGGTACATTAACTAAAAATGTACATATTAGTTCAATGATTATACTAATTCTGTACTAATTTATGTACCACTCAACCAATTTACTAAATAACATACATAGAAAGTCTATATCCAATAGAAGATAGGCTTCCCTGGTGGCTTAGCAGTAAAGAATCCACTTGAGATGCAGGAGATCTCCTGCCAATGCAGGAGACTTGGGTTAGATCCTTGGTTCAGGAAGATCTTCTGGAGAAGGAAATAGCAAACCACTCCAATACTCTTGCCTGGGAAATTTCTTGGACAAAAGAGCCTGGCAGGCTACAGTCCATGGGGTCACAAAAGAGTTAGACATGATTTAGCCACTAAAACACCACTACCTATTCTTTGTTGTTGACCAACACCTACATCCAGTAATAAATAACTTTTAAGACCCTCTCATTTTTAAAATTTACATTAAAAAATTAACTCCCCATGGTCTCTTATAGCTACAGAAAGACAGACTTTTATTTATTTTACTTATTACTTATCACTTCATGATAAATAAAAGTCAACAGAAACCATTTTTTTAATTGATGGAAATTAAGTGATAACAGAAACCAAAAATTCTGTAAGCATTCATTTCACTTACTTATTATTTAGAAATTGGATCTACATAGATTTTTGACATTGTTCTTTTAATATGCTAGAAAATTATTAATATTTAGCTTCTTTTCCTATAATGCACACCTTTTCAAATATAAGACCACTTTAGCTCCCAGAGTAAGCAAATGAATAAAAAATTAGTTGGTAGAGGAACTCCTCTAACTTGGAGACTGAAAGGGTAGATAAATGCAATTTTGGAGATTCTTATTGTAGTCATAAATAAAATTGACAAATGAACGGGATTTCTGATCACTATATTACTAAACAGAGGTCTGAAACCGATGATTAGTTTAGCATTTGTGAAATTTGGATATGAACAAATTCAATGTAATAGTCCTAGATTTTGAAGAGAACAAGAATATGAAGAAATATTTTCAACCTCTCCAACCAAGTACAAAATATAAGAATTTTCTGTTTTTTTAATATTTATAAAAATGTTGTACAAACATTACTGAAGGGCACTATACCATCACAGCCAAAATTATCTGATAATCAACACAAGATAAAAACTGTCACCATAATGAACTGTGATTGCTAAAGATCTTCAAGAACCCGAGGGCACTCAGATGTAATTAAAGAAATAGATTAGGAAAAGAACCACACTATAATGGTAATTTGGAAAAAACCTGCAGAAGTATTTTCTTCCTTATACTTTTCCCTAATTCATTTTATGATGTATAAGCATTAAGAAAAAATAATATGCTACACAATAAATAACCTTCATGTTAAACAAAATTTTACCTTAAAAATAAGCATTTTAAAAGTCCCAACCCCTCGTGGAGTCCCTCAGATTGAAGTTACATTTGACATTGATGCCAATGGGATTGTACATGTTTCTGCTAAAGATAAGGGTACAGGACGCGAGCAGCAGATTGTGATTCAGTCTTCTGGTGGATTAAGCAAAGATGATATTGAAAATATGGTTTAAAATGCAGAGAAGTATGCTGACGAAGACCGGCAAAAGAAGGAACGAGTTGAAGCAGTTAATATGGCTGAAGGAATCATCCATGACACAGAGACCAAGATGGAAGAATTCAAGGACCAACTGCCTGCTGATGAATGCAACAAGCTAAAAGAAGAGATCTCCAAAATGAGGGAGCTCCTTGTTCAGAAAGACAGTGAAACAGGCTAAAACATAAGGCAGGCGGCATCTTCCCTTCAGCAAGCATCATTGAAGCTTTTCGAAATGGCATACAAAAAGATGGCATCAGAGCGAGAAGGCTCTGGAAGCTCTGGCACTGGGGAGCAAAAGGACAATCAAAAGGAGGAGAAACAGTAACAGCAGAAAACTTTGGAGTTGAAAGGACAACGTGCTTGGGAGTGAAGGGATTTCCTGAGCTGAAACGGGCAAACTTCAGTCTTCTACTGTGTTTTTGCAGTATTCTATATATAATTTCCTGAATATGTAAATTTAGTGACCATTAGCTAATGATCATTTCATGAGTAACAAGTCCAGCAGTACAAAATTCACAGTATTCTGTCCCTAGCCTGTCATTCTTTTTCATTTCAGCTGCATGTAAAGTTGGAAAGATGATTTATTGATCATTCTAAAGAGGTAACATTGTTTTGTGTTGAAGTAGTCTATGGGGTCGCACAGAGTCAGACATGACTGAAGCGACTTAGCAGCAGCAGCAGCCATATTTTCAAGAGGTGAAATCTCACACAGTGAAGACAGTTGGGTCTGGAATGAAACCACAAGGTGATGAGATCCTTCTAGTGACCTGAGTACTGCTGTACCAGCCTGTGTGTATGTGGAATTCCTCAACTGAGGCCTTGCAAAGCAAGCCAGGTGTGCCATGTTGGGAGGAGGAGCAGGGAAAGCTAGATCAAAAGAAAACTGAGCTAACTATTTGTTAGATCCAGCTTTTAAAACACAAGTCGCCCAAATTTTCTGAAGGCAAACTTTCCTAGCTACCCTTTGGCCTTATGTCTGGCACCTGTGTCCTTGATGAGTGTTCTTTTTGATCCATTCTGGACTTTTTAAAAAAAATAAATAGGAAAACCATCTTGAAAAAAAAAAAATAAAAGTCACAACAAATATAGGGTGGAGGATATACAAAAAAAAGAAATGGAAAAAAGCAAAATAGCTGTCTGAAGAGGCCTTACAAATAGCTGCGAAAAGAAGGGAAGCAAAAAGCAAAGGAGAAAAGGAAAGATATACCCATTTGAATGCAGAGTTCCAAAGAATAGAAATGAGAGATAAGAAAGCCTTCCTCAGCATCCAATGCAAAGAAATAGAGGAAAACAATAGAATGGGAAAGACTAGAGATCTCTTCAAGAAAACTAGAGATACCAAGGGAATGTTTCATGCAAAGATGGGCTCAATAAAGGACAGAAACGGGAGGGAATAACAGAAGCAGACGATATTAAGAAGAGGTGACAAGACTACACAGAAGAACTGTACAAAAAAGATCTTCATGACCCAGATAATCACTAAGGTGTGATCACTGACCTAGAGCCAGACATCCTGGAATGTGAAGTCAAGTGGGCCTTAGAAAGCATCACTACAAACAAAGCCAGTGGAGGTGATGGAATTCCAGTTGATCTAATTCAAATCCTAAAAGATGATGCTGTGAAAGTGCTGCACTCAATATACCAGCAAATTTGGAAAACTCAGCAGTGGCCACAGGACTGAAAAAGGTCAGTTTTCATTCCAATCCCAAAGAAAGGCAATGCCAAAGAATGCTCAAGCTACCACACAATTGCACCCATCTCACATGCTAGTAAAGTAATGCTCAAAATTCTCCAAGCCAGGCTTCAGCAATATGTGAACTGTGAACCGAGAACCAGATGTTCAAGCTGGTTTTAGAATAGGCAGAGGAACCAGAGATCAAATTGCCAACATCCAATGGATCATCAAAAAAGCAAGAGAGCTCCAGAAAAAAACCCTATTTCTGTTTTATTAACTATGTCAAAGCCTTTGACTGTGTGGATCACAATAAATTGGAAAATTCTGAAAGACATGGGCATACCAGGCCACCTGACTTGCCTCTTGAGAAACCTGTATGCAGGTCAGGAAGCAACAGTTAGAACTGGACATAGAACAGAATGGTTCCAAATAGGAAAAGGAGTATGTCAAGGCTGTATATTGTCACCCTGCTTATTTAACTTATATACAGAGTACATCATGAGAAAAGCTGGGCTGGAGGAAGCACAAGCTGGAATCAAGATTGCCAGAAGAAATATCAATAACCTCATATATGCAGATGACACCACCCTTATGGCAGAAAGTGAAGAAGAACTAAAGAGCCTCTTGATGAAAGTGAAAGAGGAGAGTGAAAAAGTTGGCTTAAAGCTCAACATTCAGAAAACTAAGATCATGGCATCCGGTCCCATCATTTCATGGCAAATAGATGAGAAAACAGTGGAAACAGTGGCTGACTTTATTTATCTGGGCTCCAAAAACACTGCAGATGTGATTGCAGCCATGAAACTAAAAGACGCTTGCTCCTTGAAGGAAAGTTATGACCAACCTATATAGCATATTAAAAAGCAGAGACATTACTTTGCCAACAAAGGTCCATCCTGTCAAGGCTATGGTTTTTCCAGTGGTCATGTATGTATGTGAGAGTTGGACTATAAAGAAAGCTGAGCAGCAAAGAATTGATGCTTTAAACTGTGGTGTTGGAGAAGACTCTTGAGAGTCCCTTGGACTGCAAGGACATCCAGCCAGTCCATCCTAATGGTGATCAATCCTGGGTGTTCATTGGAAGGACTGATGTTGAAGCTGAAACGCCAATACTTTGGCCACCTGATGTGAAGAGCTGACTCATTTGAAAAGACCCTGATGCTGGGAAAGATTGAGGGCAGGAGGAGAAGGGGATGATGGAAGATGAGATGGTTGGATGGCATCTCCGAGTCGATGGACATGGGTTTGGGTGGACTCCGGGAGTTGATGATGGACAGGGAAGCCTGGCATGCTGCGGTCATGCAGTCACAAAGAGTCAGACACGACTCAGCGACTGAACTGAACTGAACTGATATACTATAGAAGTATTTACAAAATATCTTACTACAAAGTATTATGATGAAAATCGTATTCAAGTATGCCCAGACATTTAATCTCTTTCAGTTCAGTTCAGTCGCTCAGTCATGTCTGACTCTTTGTGACCCCTTGATCCGCAGCACGCCAGGCCTCCCTGTCCATCATAAACTCTGGGAGTCCACCCAAACCCATGTCCATTGAGTCTGTGATGCCATCCAACCATGTCATCCTCTGTCATCCCCTTCTCCTCCTTTCTTTAATCTTTCCCAGCATCAGGGTCTTTTCAAATGAATCAGCTCTTCACATCAGGTGGCCAAAGTATTGGAGTTTCAGCTTCAACATCAGTCCTTCCAATGAACACCCAAGACTGATCTCCTTTAGAATAGACTGGTTGGATGTCCCTGCAGTCCAAGGGACTCTCAAGAGTCTTCTCCAATACCACAGTTTAAAACATCAATTCTTTGGCGCTCAGCTTTCTTGAGTCCAACTCTCACATCTATTCATGACCACTGGAAAAACCATAGCCTTGACAGGATGGACCTTTGTTGGCAAAGTAGTGTCTCTGCTTTTTAATATGCTGTCTAGGTTGGTCATAACTTTCCTTCCAAAGAGTAAGCATCTGTTAATTTCATGGCTGCAATCACCATCTGCAGTGATTTTAGAGCCCAGAAAAATAAAATCTCGCACTGTTTCCACTGTTTCCCCATCTATTTGCCATGAAGTGATGGGACTAGATGCCATGATCTTGATTTTCTGAATGTTGAGCTTTAAGCCAACTTTTTCACTCTCTTTCACTTTCATCAAGAAGCTCTTTAGTTTCTCTTCGCTTTCTGCCATAAGGGTGATGTCATCTGCATATCTGAGGTTATTGATATTTTCCTGGCTATCTTGATTCCAGCCTGTCTTTCTTCAATCCTGGCATTTCACATGATATATTCTGCATATAAGTTAAATATGCAGGGTGACAATATACAGCCTTGATGTACTCCTTTCCTCATTTGGAACCAGTCTGTCGTTCCATGTTCAGTTCTAATTGTTACTTCTTGACTTGCATGAATATTTCTCAGGAGGCAGGTCAGGTGGTCCGGTATCCCCATCTCTTTAAGAGTTTTCCACAGTTTGTTGTGATCCACACAATTAAAGGCTTTGGTGTAGTCAATAAATCAGAATTAGATGTTTTACTGGAAGTCTCTTGCTTTTTTGATGATCCAATAGATGTTGGCAATTTGATCTCTCATTCCTGATTATGTTAATGGTTTTAATTGGAATCAGGGAACCAGAGATCAATAATAATATTAAACCTCATTAAAATAATACCAGTTTATCAAGTATATATTAATCAATGTAAATGTTTGTGCCTTGTTGACATAAGGGACTACATCTTAGTTTTTAATGTCAGTTTGGGAAAGAAAAAACTACAGTATATATAAAAAGTAACTGTAGAGTAATGGAGCAAAAAATAAAAGGCAAGTAAAAATAACATACCCAGCCTTAAATTTAAACTTAATGATTAGTTTTTCAATTCTATAAACTACTCTAAAAATATTTTTATCTGCCCTCCTTTGATTTCAACTTTATAATCTAGAAATAAAGTAGCACAATTAACAAGCTTATTTACTGTTTTTACAATAGGATTTATTTAACTATAATAATAAGTTTCTGGTCTAAAACCTCACCCCCCAATTTTTGTTACATCAAATTATACTAATTCACTGCATGAAAATGCCAATATTTATTTGTCTTTTTAATCTTAGTCTATCTTTGTTTATTGCTTGTGATTTTAATTTTAGATTTTGAACCTATAATTTCTTAGTAAAATAATTTTTCTCCAGAAAACATTGTATGTTCTGACTTAGTGTTGTTATACTGATCTAATTATCTATAAAGCAACACTTTGTTTTGTATTTTCTAGTTCTTACACTTCATCACCCTTTCTGTTTTTCACTTAGGCAAGAATTTTAAGGATTCTTTTGTGTGCTTACCTCTGTGTTTTTAAAGACAAAATAATTCAAACCTGTTTTTCATCTGATTGAATTACGTTTCTTCTTCTTCCACCTTTCTAAATTTATTAAGTTCTGTTAATTTGCACTTTTTCTATATCTCTATACTAATATGCCACTTTGATTTGTCTTAATAAAACAGATATTACTTTGTTTGTCATAAAAGTAGCTTGGTTTTTTCCAAAATAGCTTTACTAATCATCTGTAAATGTATTCATAGATCAAAATTCTATCATAAATAACATTTACCATTTTCTTAAAAATACTGAAGATATTTTAATTCCTTGAAAATAATTCTCCTTTGCCCTTATTGTCTACCTTAGAGAATATTTTGTGTTTACTCGGAAAATTTACATTTTAGAAGTTTTCTTGATTGAACCCTAAGGGAATGCTTTTCTCTGCAATTACCCTTGTTTATCATCCCTTTGATTTTATTTAACACATTATCTGACAACAAGAAAAGATCCATGACCTTAATCTTGCTGATCCTCCTATATCCATTAGGTAAATGCCTAATTTAACAAATGAGTCTTCTGCTTTGCCCTAAAACCAGAAAACTCATTTTTCCTAAAGCTAATCAATGAACAAGCTTAGAGAATCAAATTTCTTTTCTTTTTTTTTTTAAGGAGAAAAAACATAACAAAGGGAAAAAAAAAGTAAAACCATTATTTAAGGGTAGTGTTTAAACATGAAACATGTTAAAGTTATGAATCTAGACTGTGTAAATATTCTGATTGATATCAGAGCATCGGCATATCAGTATCTGCAGTTGGAGAACCTCCACTTATTGCCTACATATTATTTTTTGTTATTTTAAGATTGGCAAACCAGTGGATAATACAATAGTATTACTACAATTCCAATAGCCAACAATAGTGTCTGAAGTATTATACTTTTTCATAAATATTTGTTAAATCAGTATTACATAGCCTCACTTTGATAGTACATGTATGGTGTATGCTTAATAAAAACTTTCTTGTTCCTACCCATTAACTTTTAAAAATCCAGAGAAAATTTGCTTTGTTAATATCCACAGTGAGAATCACTTTTCAGTTTGGTTCTGTATTCTGTAAACAAGCAGTGACTATATCAGTTTACATATAAAATAATTTTCCAGAGATGTAAACAGGAACAGCAATAAATTACTGAAACACTGTAAAAATCTCATGTTGACTATCACACAGGAAGGTGGTCAAGCCATGATTCACTTCTCTTGAAATTAGTTTTGCTACATATTGAAAATATATATAAATTACTATTAAATAAGCAAAATCATAATTTCATTCAATAATTAAGAACACATTTTCTAGAACTAGAAATTCATAGACTAAAATAGCATTATCTAATAATTTATTTATATCTTCTTAATTTGTGTATGTCTTCAATATTCTCTCAATAATCATTTTGAACCCTCATTCTTTTCACCAAGCCCTTCCCTGTGTTCACTAGGCATTTCTGGTTGCTCAGCTAATAAAGGATGAAGGGATGTTTATTTTACTGATACACATTTTTAAAATGGAAAACAAGAAGTTCTTTGACAAGACGAAACTTTGCCAACTATTAAAAGTAGCCGGAAATCACACCTACTGGGAAGTGGCCTGTGTGCACCATCATGTCTGAGAGGAGACACTAATATAGTAAATACTGGGTCATATGGAGATTGGAACTGGAAATTTATTCATGATTCAAAACAGCTCTGTAGAATCGATTATTATTTTAACTGCATTTGTTCTTGTTTAGTTGCTAAGTAATGTCCAACTGTTTTGTGATCCCATGGACTATAGCCCACCAGATTCCTCTCAGGCAAGAATAGTGGTGTGGATTGCGGTTTCCTTCCAGGGGATCTTCCTGACACAGGAATCAAATCTGTGTCTCCTGCATTGGCAGGCAGATTCTTTAGCTGTGAGCCACCAGGGAAGCCCATTTCCCTATTAAATATAATAGTATTAAGAATAATAAACATAATAAATTATAACAATCACAACAGATAATTCTTGGATTTCTACTAGAGACCTCATCTATATGAAACTTTCTGTCTGCATTTCCATGCCCTGTGTGTGCATGCTCAGTCCATGTCCGACTCTTTGCGACCCCATATAGCCTGTCAGGCTCCTCTGTCCATGGAATTTTCCAGGCAAGAATACTGAAGCGGGTGCCCTTTCCTATGCCAAGGCATCTTCCCGAACTAGGGATCAAACCCATTTCTCTTGCATTTCCTGCACTGGCAGGCCGATTCTTTACAACTGTGCCACCTGGGAAGTCCTTTCCAAGTCCCACACCTTATCAAAACATAACAGCAACTAAAACATTAAGAGCAACTCACTTTCTTTTGAATTTCATGTTGACAGTTGGGAAGAAACAGAGGTCTTTCTGCTCATTAAAGCTTTTCCTTATCTTTGTTTGGCAAGGATTTTTCAATACAGCACAAATAAGTCATTTGCTACCCTATGGATTGCCTGGTAGGTCACTTCTGATAATCTATTGTGAGTACATGAAAGGGCCATAAGGTTGAGAAAAATTTCAGAATGGACTTACTACTCACAGAATGGACTTACAATAAGATTTAAATCAATGTTGCTTCCTACCAGAGTCCAGGCTTTTTAATATTTGCTACGCTTTATCTCTGTGAATGGTAATTTCAATCACCTTCAAGTTTCTACCTAACAATTGTGAAGATGTGATTCCTAAAGCTATTATCCTGATCTCTTTAAAACTATTCTCCTTTACATATTCCAAAAGTTTGGGTTTTAGGTACTCACATAATATACTATTTATAAGTGTTCTGAAAGTTTAATATTTTCTACTCATCTCTTTACACTTATTTCTCTCAATAGACTGCTTTTTGAAGAGAGTCAATATTTAGGCTGTGTATATTTATATATATTGGTTTGACCAAAAAGTTCATTGGCCCAAACAAACTTT
Organism: Bos grunniens; assembly: GCF_055505025.1. Classification (NCBI taxonomy): domain Eukaryota; kingdom Metazoa; phylum Chordata; class Mammalia; order Artiodactyla; family Bovidae; genus Bos; species Bos grunniens. The sequence goes on from NC_141181.1 coordinate 26,064,188, forward strand.
TTGGCCAACCCAATACAATACTTAGCCTAAGTTTGGTATATAGGCAGTTGCTATTTAAATCTTTGGCAAATAAAATTTATGAATTAACTTTTATTATGGAATTTCCCAGCAAAAACAGTGGAGTGGGTTGCCGTTTCCTACTCCAGAGGATCTAGCCTGTACCAGGGGTTGAACCCAAATCTCTTGCATCTCCTACATCAACAGGTGGATTCGTTACCATTGGTGCCACCTGGCACACTGGCTTAACTTTTAATTATGAACTAACTCTTAAGATTTTGTGCCTAAAGGTAAAGGCATAATTAGTATATCATCTGGATCAAAGAAATCACCAGAAGTTAGCAAATGTTCAGCTTTGTTCTAAATATGTTTATCAGAACCTATTAGGAAAAAAAAAATCTGATTCATATATCCTGATGAAGAAAACACTTTGAGGACATAAAACACTTTGAGGATAGAAAAATTTGGAATATATATGTTAGGGTTAAGAAATTTAAAAATGAAGTACGAAAAAGAGATCAATAAATAGATATATGAGATTTGTTACTTTAACTATGCTGTCAGTTACGCACTGTTTAATCACAGTACACCTTAAGGACTATTTGTGAACTTTAAAATGACGCCTGATTCAACAAACACCACTGGGAAAACCTTTTGAGAGCCAAAACATTTCAGAGAAAGAGTACAATGAAGAGAAACCTCTAAATCCACTGAAGTAACACTGTCAACTGAGGGACAAATGACCAAAACTTAGAAAACTCAAACATGAATTGAAAAAGAGTGTCACTGTGTAAACAATGGTTGAATAAAATTCATTGGAAAATAGCATCAACCGCAATACTTAACTTTATGTGACAGGAGTTTTATATAATTTTAAGAACTGCTACAACAATAATTAGATTTTCAGGAAATGTTACCAACCTTAATTTTGAGACATATCAATATTCAATATTAAATGTTAAGCCTGCTTTTAATCAACTAGATAACTATAACATGACACTTATCTTTGCATAGAATGTCTTCAATAAAATTATTGCTTATGCTATATTACTCATTAACTTTGTTTGTTTTTTTACCCAAACTAGTTTGTTGTCTAATTTTATTACTAAAGAAAATATGTTTTTTTAATGTATTTACCAGTTATTTTAAACTCAAAAGTTTAAATGCTTGTTTAATTTACATTTTAGTGACTCAGTTAACATAGGAGTTGACTGAATGAACATGCCTATCATGAGATACCAGTTGTAAAAATCAACGTATTTGCAAAATATAAATCCCTTTTTCTAATAGTGCCAGACTAATCTCCCTATTGAAAACCCATTTCACTCTGAAACTCATTATCTTTGTCTTTCTTCACAAAGGATTGTAGAATGCAGCAGATTGTGAATTGAATAAAAAACTTTGATTAGATTTGGTATTTATCATTTCATTGAGTGTTAGTCAATCAGTTGTGTCCTACTCTTTACAATTCCATATACCATAGCCCACTAGGCTCCTCTGTCCATGGAATTCTCTAGGCAAGAATACTGGATGGGTAGCCATTCCATTCTTCAGGGGATCTTCCCAACCTAGGGACTGAATCTGGGTCTGCTGCATTGCAGACAGATTGTTTACCATATGAACCACCAGGGAAATCCGTTATTTCATTAACTCATGAAATATTTAAAGAAATATCCATTTTTCTTTGGTTATTAATAAGGATTTAGCAATCATAAAATGTGAATATATTTCTATATACACACATTTAAGTAATTGTGCATGTATATAATTATCTTTGTTAAATATGTGACAGTATATGAAATAAAATTTAACATAGCTTATATAAATTATTTACTTCTCTAAATTACTTGAGGTTCTAATAAACTATCAGATTCACACTTTCTACAATGATTGCCCAAATATTTTGTTCTCTAAATTTTAATGTTTTAAATTTTAAAGAATGAGTGAAATTACAGAACTATTTTTAGTCTTTAAATTTGAGCAACCTTAAAAATAATAAAAGAAATTTATATATACAATACTTTTGAGCACAGTTCTCACAAATCATTACTTTAAAAGACATGTTTACAATAGTGTTACCACAATGCCACTTTCTGGTAATTCATCAAAAATTATACAAGTATAAAAAGTATTGGCTTACATAACTCCCTTTAAAATGGCTAATATTTGGCACTTACTTTCTCAAAATAAATACATACATTTGTTAATTAGAATTGTTTCTACAGGCCTTTTAACAATCAGCTTTTCCAGAAAATTGCCAACATTTGCTGGATCATTGAAAAAGCTACAGAGTTCTAGAAAAACATCTACTTTTGCTTTATTGACTAAGGACCTGCCTTAGACATGTCACCCAAGACTTTAGCTGGAGGGTAAAGGACTGAGAGGGAAGACTGAAAGAGGCCAGGTGCTATAGAAAAGGGGAAGGGGCCAGATGGAGAACTGGGGAAATGCAGCTGTGAGGTATTTGAATACCTCTTAGAGCGAGGGGGTGTGTGTGTGTGTATATATATACATATATATATATCTATATTTATGACTGATTCACAATGTATGGCAGAGATCACAACATTGTAAAGTAATTATCCTCCCAATTAAAAAATAATAAAAATTAAAAAGAAACAAATCAAAGATAAAAAATAAAAATACATCTTAATTTTTACATGATATCAAAAATGGAAAAGGAAAACACACCACAGGACAATGCGGACTATTCACTAATATAGTTCCATATTTTCAAAAATTTTCTGAGTTTAAAATGGAAAGCTAAAACACATCTGAAAATTAACTCGTGTGAGAATTTTATAGCCTCATTCTAATAAAGGGTAGTTTAGAAAAATAAGATTCCTACCAAAAATGTACTCATATTTCTTCTTATCCTCCCACATTTTGTGTTCACTACTCAGTCATAGCCACAGATACATGATAGAACATAGTTGTTTGCCTCATGTATTTAACTAAACCAGCACTTTGGTTCTACTTATAAGAATAAATTCTAATAACTAATCAATCAAGGAAGCATACATATGATTGTGTATTTGACTCAGCCTGGTATGAACTAACCAATTTGAGACCCTAGAGACATTTGACATTCAATAATTTGTGAAAAGTTATTTAATTGCTAAAGACTTTATTTAAAGTTTTATTCTCACTAACTTTAACCTAGCAGGGCAATGTCCTTTTGACTGCCATTTTCTTTACATTTTCCTTCATCAAGCTGAATATTTTTTTTTGCTAATATTATGCTTAATGTAAATCTCTTTGGTTTCTTAATTTAAAAAGCACTAAAATATGTTTTCTTTTTTTATGCATTGGGGATTTCTAATTCTTTCTAGGTTACTTTGCTTTCCAAAGTTCTTTTCTAAATTTCATCATGATAGCTCAAACTACAATGAAGTTTTTATAAAAAATTTTCTTTGAATAATATATTAAGCCCAAACAATTTTATTATTGTACATTTCATGAGTATTTCTATCACAACCTTTCAAAGTGTGTTATTTAACCTATAATTTTAAAATTTATGCCTTTTATATTACAACAATATAAATATAGGGATATTATCTTCAATTTGAGATATCTTGAATACATACCAAAGACTCTGGGGAAAATATCATCATTGAGATAATAAAAAACATTTTACAATTCATACTTTCAATATACTCTAAAATGATATGATTATTTTGCCTTCAAAATCTTCATTAAACTTTTCTTCATGTTTAAGACTTAATGTGCTTTTTCCAGAATGTAGTCTATTTTCTTGAACAAAACAAGAAAAGGCTTTGAAAAGTATGTTAATGAATAAAATCAGTTAATTATGACAAAAGGAGATGGTTTGATAAACTCAATTATTGGAAAGTTACTCTTTATATCAGAAATATAGGAAATTTTATATGGTTATTGGATTTATCTCTATTTCCACATTGTTTAATAAAAATACAGAATTAAAATATTCCTCTTTGCAGATATGAGGAAATCTTTGCCAGTATAAAATACTGTGAAGTTTATCTGTGTAAAATTCCAGATTGTAATCATCATGCATTGCTGCTATGTGTAGGGCATTCACTTAGATGTATGTATGTAGTCACAGTGTTGACTCTTATGACTGAAGTGAAAGTGAAGTCGCTCAGTCGTGTCCGACTCTTTGCGACCCCGTGGACTGTAGCCTGGTAGGCTCCTCCCTCCATGGGATTCTCCATACAAGAATGCTGGAGTGGGTTGCCATTTCCTTCTCCAGGGGATCTTCCCGATCCAGGGATCAAACCTGGGTCTCCCGCATTGCAGGCAGACGCTTTAACCTCTGAGCCACCAGGGAAGCCTCCAATTCTTATGATTAAGACTGTGTAAATATTTGCCCAAACCCATGGAGTATATAACACTAAGGGTGAACTGTAACCTTAAACTTCGTACTTTGATTTATCAATGTAGAGTTATTAATTGTCACAAATGTACCTGGTGGGCAAGTTAATTGTGGGAGAGAGTACATGTATGATGGCAGGGGCTATGTGGAGAAGTCTCTGTTTTCACTAAGTTTTGCTCTGAACTTAAAACTGCTCTAAAAATATAAATTCTATTATGGCATCTAGTGTAAATATAGTTTAATATAGTATAAATATGAAATAAAATTAATCATGAAAATAATTAAAGTTCTACATAAAAATATAATACCTCAATATAAATCTATATAAATAGACTCTTTTAGATTCTGGTAGGTTCACTTTTCCATGTAAGCCATATATTAACTTTCAATTTTTGTATACTGCCTGAAAACCCAAGCAAAATGAGGTACACATTTTTCCCTTAAAAATTAAATCTCTCAAATGCTTTCAACATTGTGGTCTCCAAAAAACGTTGTCACATTTGCTCAAGCAGTCATTATATAGTCAATTGCGGCTGGAGTTATTCAGTCAGAATAACAACATCTTGTTGGCAACCCTCCTGATCTGTATAAAAGCCAATAAATACTGTATATAGTGGTGTTATCTGAGAAGAGCAATCTTGCCCAGGACACAGAAGAATCATTCCTATCTTCCTTCAAGTGCTTTCATGAAATGTTTATGGTGCAAATATACCTGAAGTGGATTTTAGTTTAATATCTACTCTCAGCTGTAGCTGTCCTGAAGCATGCATTAGTCTTTCCATGTGGATTTTGAAAGTGTAATTTTGAATTGTAATAATAAATCGAGGCAACTATTAATTACTTGTCATGAATGGGGAAAATGAACACTGACATAAATTGTTCTAATTAAATTAGTAAGGGTGTATGTGTGAAATGCATTTACATTATTGAAAATTGAACCCCCAATCTCCATACCACAGTGGATTCAGTAACACAGTCATTCCATGCCATGTTTAAGAAATGCCACTGAGATGCAGATGCAGATTGAAAAATAAATAAATTAGGACCTTAAATGATGTGAAATTAATCTTGGAAAAAAGTGTGTAAAAGTTAAACTGAACCAGATAACTCCGAAATTTTTTACATGGTACTAAGGGGGGAAATATATTCATGCATTATACATTTTGATAAACTATTTTTAAACTGTATGAAACAACAATAAATTCCACACATTTAAGGACTGCATATTTATAGAGATTCCAATGCCATTTTAATCTCCCATAGAAACTCTTGAGGTGTCAGTCAAAAAATATGTGTACTTTATGTTGTCTACAAATATGTAATTTTGTCTCCATTACATCAGTTATTATATTTAAATATTTAATTACATTCAGGGGATTTTGGTCTATTTTGAGGAAAAGCAAGAAGGGTCATTCTGTTCTCACTGGATCATCTTTTCCACAAATTTTTTCTGATAATATTTTTTATGCATGAAAAAAAATTACAAAATATAAGATAGCTTAATTCCAGGATATGACAACACAGTAAGCAAGGCAACATATACACTGGAGCCACAAACCTTTATTTGCTTTGTTATCTAAAGTACATCTGAATTTCAAGCTATACTGATTGTTTTACTTTCTAGCTGTCATTCCATTTGATGTCTACTTATTATGACTTCTCTCATAAAAAAAAAAATTACATTAAAAAAATCCATACAAGAAGATGAGCACTGGCATGAGAGTTGACATAGCAGTATATTGGCCTAACATCAACAACTAACTAGGAGTGTGACCTGAGGCAAGATCAGTTTTTGAGACTATGTTTTATCATCTCTAAAAAGAGCAAATTGGAACTAGATCATAACTCAGATACTCTAGCTATTGGTATCTATTAAATACACATTTTCCCTTATTTTTGTATCTAGGACATGTTAAAAATCTTCACCACTGATTTCATTACACTCCCAGATACACTCACACATAGACATTTTAAAGCATTACATGGCCCTAACTCGACTCTTAAAGTACTTAACACTGAAATCTCTGGATCAGTAGTCCACTAACAAGTCCACTACTTGTTAGAACTCTGGTTTATATAAAGATAATTCTTCATACTTTCATGATTCTAGAGAGGGAAAGAACTGGACATATTTTTTTTTTCAATTTTATATCAGTTCAGTTCAGTTCAGTCACTCAGTCGTGTCCGACTCTTTGCGACCCCATGAACCACAGCACGCCAGGCCTAACTGTCCATCACCAACTCCCGGAGTTCACTCAGACTCATGTCCATCAAGTCAGTGATGCCATCCAGCCATCTCATCCTCTGTCTTCCCCTTCTCCTCCTGCCCCCAATCCCTCCCAGCATCAGGGTCTTTTCCAATGAGTCAACCTTTCACACGAGGTGGCCAAAATATTGGAGTTTCAGCTTCAGAATCTGTCCTTCCAATGAACACCCATGACTGATCTCCTTTAGGATGGACTGGTTGGATCTCCTTGCAGTCCAATTGACTCTCAAGAGTCTTCTTACAGTTCAAAAGCATCAATCAATTCTTTGGCGCTCATCTTTCTTCACAGTCCAATTCTCACATCCATACATGACCACTGGAAAAGCAATAGCCTTGACCAGACGGACCTTTGTTGGCAAAGTAATGTTTCTGCTTTTGCATATGCTGTCTAGGTTGGTCATAACTTTCCTTCCAAGGAGTAAGCGTCTTTTAATTTCATGGCTGCAGTCACCATCTGCAGTGATTTTTGAGCCCCCAAAAATAAAGTCTGACACTGTTTCCGCATCTATTTCCCATGAAGTAATGGGACCGGATGCCATGATCTTCGTTTTCTGAATGTTGAGCTCTAAGCCAACTTTTTCACTCTCCTCTTTCACTTTCATCAAGAGGCTCTTTAGCTCCTCTTCACTTTCTGCCATAAAGGTGGTGTCATCTGCATATCTGAGGTTATTGATATTTCTCCCAGCAATCTTGATTCCAGCTTGTGTTTCTTCCAGCCCAGCGTTTCTCATGATGTACTCTGCATAGAAGTTAAATAAGCAGGGTGACAATATACAGCCTTGATGTACTCCTTTTCCTATTTGGAACCAGTCTGTTGTTCTATGTCCAGTTCGAACTGTTGCTTCCTGACCTGCATAGAGGTTTCTCAAGAGGCAGATCAGGTGGTCTGTTATTCCCATCTCTTTCAGAATTTTCCACAGTTTATTATGATCCACACAGTCAAAGGCTTTGGCATAGTCAATAAAGCAGAAATAGATGTTTTTCTGGAACTCTCTTGCTTTTTCCATGATCCAGCGGATGTTGGCAATTTGATCTCTGGTTCCTCTGCCTTTTCTAAAACCAGCTTGAACATCTGGAAGTTCACAGTTCACATATTGCTGAAGCCTGGCTTGGAGAATTTTGAGCATTACTTTACTAGTGTGTGAGATGAGTGCAATTGTACATTTCTTTTCCATGGGGATGGTCTTGATCCCTGTGTCCTGTAAAATGTAATGTACCTCAGTTCATAGTTCATCAAATTATATATATATATATATATATATATAAAAATATGTATGCATGCTAAGTTGCTTCAGTTGTATCCAACTGTTTACAACCTACTGTATTGCACCCTGCCAGGCTCATAAATAATAATTTAATAATATTTATTATTTCTTAATAATAATTCAAAGAAGTATTTAATAATTCAAAGAACATAGGCAAGAGTAAACCACAAACAGTCGTCTTTTACAGAGGTCCAAAAACATCAATTCAGTTACATGTGTCTTCTCTTTTGCTTGGGACATAAATTTTAGATTGGATTTACATATAATATTAAAGAAATGTGTGTGGGATATAGTTTAAAGATAAAGAAAATTTCTGTTGTGGCACAATTTCAATTAAATCCCATAATGTAGAAAACTATCTGATATTCTCCAGCCAGTATATTGTCCAAGTCCATAAATTTCAGGTTTATTTACAAACTTCCTAGGCAGATTAGGCACATTCCGCCAAATACATCTAGTAGACAAGGACTCCCGCTTATCTTTCTACTAGCAAATGCTCTAGTATGTTTACCAGGGTAAATGTTGCTCTTGTTGTTCAGGATGGGGAACACATGTATACCTGTGGTGGATTCATTTCGATATTTGGCAAAACCAATACAATATTGTAAAGTTTAAAAATCAAATAACATTAAAAAATAAATAAATAAAAACAAAACAAACAAACAAAAACAAGAATAAGAATGGGAATGTTGGTTGTTGAATATAGTGCTCTAAACAAATTTGTAGTTAACTGTGAAAAAAACAACTCTGATTTCTATTTCTGTAATGTTAAGGCAGAAAAGCTAACATTTATGAGTATCATCTAAGCTAGGATGTCCAAAGTATTATTTCTTTTTATTCCCCAAAACCACTCCTACAAAGTACAAAAAGAAGATATTTTTTGTTATCAAGTCAAACACTGAGGCAAGTGTGGTGTATCTTACTTGAAAAAAAAAACTTATAGGAACTTTATTTATAAACTATTATTGATGTTTATAATAATAATAATAATGAAATGATATGATTCCTAGGATCTGTTACATAACTTTCCCATTGCCTTTGCCTACAGTGTGGCAAGATTTGTTCTTCAAACAATTCTGTTGAATTCAAAGCCAACCCATTATTTTTTACTATTCCATGCTTCCTTGAATGATGTGAAATCAGAGTCAAGAAGATCGGAGAATATTATTATTTAAAAACATTTTTTCATGTGGAAACTAGAAGAAAAGTTACTTAGGGTAAATAAATATTATGGAGAAAGGTATACAATTTTGAAATTTTCCACATGATCAGAGAGAGGTGAAAAGTTATTTATGGTTTGAGTTTTTTTTTTTTTTTTTTTAATTTTATTTTATTTTTAAACTTTACAATATTGTATTAGTTTTGCCAAATATCGAAATGAATCTGCCACAGGTATACATGTGTTCCCCATCCTGAACCCTCCTCCCTCCTCCCTCCCCATAGCATCCCTCTGGGTCGTCCCAGTGCACCAGCCCCAAGCATCCAGTATCGTGCATCGAACCTGGACTGGTGACTTGTTTCATACATGATATTATACATGTTTCAATGCCATTCTCCCAAATCTTCCCACCCTCTCCCTCTCCAACAGAGTCCATAAGACTGTTCTGTACATCAGTGTCTCTTTTTCTGGTTTGAGTTTAGAAATGTGAAAGGGAGATGAATCTGGAGATATGTTTTGGAGCTTGTGATGGAGTAAAGGGATTAGATTTAATGAATCTCTCCTGTTGGTATTTTAATATCAGAATTTTTAAGCCTAAACCCAATTGTGGGAACATAGTCTTTAATATACCATAGGAAGAGTATAAGTAAGAATGTATCTTGGTACTCAGAAATCTATATTTTATATAATGGAAAAGCAGATGTCAAAGTCTATTATACAAAAGCAAGACAAGATTAATCCTACTTTCAAACTAGAGAAGTGACAAAAAGTTTAAAAAAGTAGCTGATAAGAGCATCACATTACTTTCTAGAGATAAATCAATTCATAGAAGAAAGAGATAGGTTTACAACTCTTGTTTTTAGTCAAATCAGAGCAATCTTTAAACATGTTATAAAACATTTTCATCTATGAGTAAACAGTCTGAAACTTTGGGCAGAACTCAAGGGATTGTAAATATAAGAGAAATTTACTATTATTACTTATATTCAATTGAATTTAGTTTTACTTTTCTTTGAATATCATTAACTCTTTTTCTTCCTTTTGTTGTGTATGCAGAAAGAAAAATGAGGAGGCAATACTTCTCTGAATTTTAATTTCAAATGTAGAAGCATCCCTGCATTTAAAATTTTGTTTCATTTTTTGGGTAAGAGATATATTTGATAATATACCTGTTCATAATACTAAGAATCTGATTTTAAAAAGCAAGTGAAATAGAAAGAACCCTAGATTACTTTTTCAGATTAAACTAAAAAAAAACTAAAAAATATAAACAGAATTCTGCCAGTATTCTGATTACTTTTCTTACTTTTATTTGAAGTCAAAGGCATGTTTTACTTCTTTTATCCTCCTGATATTGTATTGAAAGTTCATACTGAAATCTTTTTACACTTTTAAACTTTGCATAACATTACTGTTTGTTTTCTAAATTATCTTGTCTAGAATTTCAGGAATTTGTAGATGGTTAGAACAAAAGCCATAAGTTAAAGTAGAGCATACAGATAATTTAACATCGTTTTAGAGCTGATATCTACTGGGCCTTGATTTAAACGGGACACACATTATCAGAACTTTTCAGTCAGTTCAGAGACTAGGGGAGATTAGAAGTGGTGAAAGAATTCCCAGACTGTTGAGAACTTTAGACAGTGAAGTACATTGTACAAAGGAGGAAAACAAAGTCCAGAAATTAGACTAAAAGCTATTGTGGCACATTCTTAATGCCATGCATAGTAGTCAGACTAAAGCCTCTCCACAAACATGTCCATGTCCACAAAAACCTCAGAGCCTACGAAAATGTTATTTTAAATGGCTAAAAAAGATTACAGATGTAATTAATGATACAGACTCTCTGGATCTTGGGAATTCTACTCAGGGCAGGGGAGTCTGTGATGAGAATGGCCTGGGTGCACTGACTGCCAGAGGCCCCTTGTCCCAAATTTGTCAGTAGGATCTGGGTCATGCCACTTATCAATCAAACTGTATCCTCTCAATGCCTCAGACCCTCCATGCTCATCTGTTGCTCTTCAGGAGAAAAGTCTTTGTTTTCTAGACTGAAAGCAAAAGGGGCAGGAGGAACAACCTCATTTGATACTCCTTATACATTTGAACGTCTTCTTGTATGTGTTCATGCTTTTTCATAATTTAAATCCCTTTTCGTTAGGCTTCTGTTTTCCAGCTTTAGGTATCTTTGTTGTTGCTCAGTTGTTAAGTCATTTTTGACTCTTTTTGAACCTGTGGACGGCAGCGTGCCAGGCTTCCCTGTCCTTCACTATCTGCCAGAGTTTGCTCAAACTTGCCTTCTTTGAATCAGTGATGTTATCTAACCATCTCCTCCTCTGCTGTCACCTTTTCCTTTTGCCCTCAATCCTTCTGAGCATCAGAACTTTTCCAGTGAGTCAGTTCTTCACATCAGGTGACTGAAGTAATGGAGCTTCCCCTTCAGCATCAGTCCTTCCAATGAATATTCAGGACTGATGTCCTTTAGGATTGACTGGCTTGATCTTCTTGCAGTCCAAGGGGCTCTCAAGAGTCTTCTCCAGCACCACAACTCAAAAGCATCAATTCTTTGGTGCTCAGTGTTCTTTATGGTCTAACCCTCACATCCGTACATGACTACTGGAAAAACCATAGCTTTGACTATATGGACCTTTGTTGGCAAAGTGATGTTTCTGCTTTTTAATACACTGTTTAGGTTTGTCATGTTGTTTTCTCCCAAGAAGCAAATGTCTTTCCATAGTGTGGCTCCAGTCACCATCTGAAGTGATTTTGGAGCCCAAGAAGATAAAATCTGTCACTGTTTCCACTTTTCCCCATCTATTTCCCATGAAGTGATGCTACCAGATGCCATCATCTTAGGCTTTTGAATGTTGAATTTTAAGTCAGCTTTTTCACTTTCCTCTTTCACCTTCACTGAGGGCTTTTTAGTTTCTTAGAGAAAAAATATTCATGGATACTATACAAGGGAAACTAAAATAATGGCCAAATTAGAGATATCAGTTAATCTTAATGAGACACGTTACAATGGCTCCAATCAAATATTTAAAATATTGTGTTTTGAACATTTGTATTTTTATATAAGCATATTATTCTCACAAATTTCTATTTTAATAAGTACAACAGTGTTAGTTTATGCAGCTATATATCCATTGTTATATCTATTTTTGTTATAGGTCTATTGTCATAGATTTCCAGTGTATCTCCTGTGTCCCACAGACTTAATGCTCATTTAGAAATATTTCTTGACAAGAAAAAGTTAATTACTATTTTGTGGTATCCCTAAACTCCATGTTAAGTTTTACTAATGTGGAAATTTTAATAGCCATAGATATTTATAACAGTTGACACAGTTTTCTAGTTGTCCTCTAACTCAATACTGGAAAACAACTTTTATATCTTCCCTAGAACTGCAAGTGTATTTAATGTATTAAATCAATTAAATCTAGGACATCTTGTTATTTTACCATTCTTAAATCTAACATCTGTATGTAATGGCATTAGAATACAATTATACACAAATACATATTTAAATATTAGTCTGTGAAATACTAATATATAGGGATTACTTTTTCATATAAAACATTTTTCCTCAAGACAGTCATCAAATTGTGTAATATATTATCAGGCTTCCTACATTTAATATATTTTTATAAGATATTTATCAACTTATATTTTGGTTGTTTATAATTTGGGAGATTCAAAGAGGAAGTAAAATGAAAGAAAAATATACAGGGTACCTTAAATAATTTTAAGGAAGGGAGGGCTCTGGGAAGATTGGAAATTCAGTGGATGCTAAACTTTTTAACGGTCTACAGATTTTTTTCTAAACAACTTTGCATCCGGAACCTAAATTTGGGTGGGACAAAAAGGTCAAAACTTTATCAAGCTGTGGGAAAAGAGGGAGAGATATGGAGAGAAAAAAGAAAAGAAAGGAAACAAAGGAGGAAGTGTACTCCATTTGATTTCCTGACTGAAGATTTTAAATTAAATGCAATCGCCTTCTTTTTCTATTCATTGCTATTTACAACTATCTTCCATTCAATTAAATTATCTAATATTTGATCTTTATTGTATTCTATATTACTTAATCTGGTATGTGCAAATTTGCAAAACTTTTCATTTGTTCTGGTCTTCTTGTATTTCTATACTCATAAAATCAATGCATTCTTCAACTTGGGTACTTTTAGAAAAGAAGAGCATGCAAGTTTTTTTTTTTTTTTTTAAGCAGTTTGAATAACTGTGATGTTTGTTTATCACATTGGAAATTAATGAAGGATTTCTTTCCTCTCAAAATGATAGTCATGTAACCCAGAGTCTGGGAAAATTATCAATATCTTATCTAAATTAAAATCTAAATTAAATCTGTTTTTCTCCCTCTGATCCAACTTCTTCTTGGTGAGTATCCAATTATTGTAGTGAATTTATTGTTGTTTGAAACTGGAGGAATATTAAAAACATTGAAGGAATTACTCAGAATAAAGTCGTATAGCATTCTATTCAAAGAAAAAAAAGTACGAACTGGTGTGAGAACAGAACAAATGTAAGAATTAGAATCAAAAACTCATGGAGGCTGTAAAGCAAATGAAACCATTAAGAGAATGATAAGGCAACCTGAAACATGGTAGAAAATATATGCAAGTCATTTATCTAATAACAGCTTAATATCCAAAGATGGTACGATATCCAAATCATACATTTCAAAAACAAAAACAAACAATATGATTAAAATTGGGTAGAGAGACAGAACTGACATTCTTTCAGTGAAGATACACAGAGGATCAACAAGTATGTGAAAAGGTGCACAATAGCACTAATCATCAGGGAAATGTAAATCAAAACCCAAAATGAGATGTCACTTCACAACATTTAGAATTTGTACAATCAAAATGAAAAGAAAGAACAAGGGTTAGTAAGAATGAGTGCTGTTAGTGGGAATGTAAATTGGTGCAATACATTACGGAAAACAGTATGCGAGTACCTCAAAAAAATACAAATAGAACTGCCATATGCTCAAAATTCTCCAAGCCAGGCTTCAGCAATACATGAACCATGAACTTCCAGATGTTCAAGCTGATTTAGAAAAGGCAGAGGAACCAGAGATCAAATTGCCAATATCTGCTGGATTATGGAAAAAGCAAGAGAGTTCCAGAAAAACATCTATTTCTGCTTTATTGGCTATGCCAAAGCCTTTGACTGTGTGGATCACAATAAATTGTGGACAATTCTGAAAGAGATGGGAACACCAGACCACCTGACTGCCTTTTGAAAACCTGTATGCAGATCAGGAAGCAACACTTAGAATTGGACATGGAACAACAGACTAGTTCCAAATACAAAAAGGCATACATCAAGGCTATATATTGTCACCCTGCTTATTTAACTTATATGCAGAGTGCATCATGATAAACACTGGGCTGAATGAAGCACAAGCTGGAATCAAGTTTGCCAGGAGAAATATCAGTAACCTCATATATGCAGATGACACACCCTTATGGCAGAAAGTGAAGAACTAAAGAGCCTCTTCATGAAAGTGAAAGAGGAGAGTGAAAAAGTTGGCTTAAAGCTCAACATTCAGAAAACGAAGATCATGGCATCTGGTCCCATCACTTCATGGGAAATACATGGGGAAACACTGGAAACACTGGCTGACTTTTGGGCTCCAAAATCACTGCAGATGGTGACTGCAGCCATGAAAATAAAAGACACTTACTCCTTGGAAGGAAAGTTATGACCAACCTAGACAGCATATGCAAAAGCAGAGATATTACTTTGCCAACAAAGGTTCATCTAGTCAAGGCTATGGTTTTTCCAGTGGTCATGTATGGATGTGAGAGTTGGACTATAAAGAAAGCTGAGCACCAAAGAATTGATGCTTTTGAACTGTGGTGTTGGAGAAGACTCTTGAGAATCCCTTGACCTGCCAGGAGATCCAACCAGTCCATCCTAAAGGAGATAAGTCCTAGGTGTTCATTGGAAGGACTGATGCTAAAGCTGAAACTCCAATACTTTGGCCACCTGATGCAAAGAGCTGACTCATTTGAAAAGACTCTGATGCTGGGAAAGACTGAGGGCAGGAGGAGAAGGGGACAACAGAGGATGAGATAGTTGGATGGCATCACCGACTCAATGGGCATGGGTTTGGGTGGACTCTGGGAGTTGGTGATGGACTGGGAGGCCTTGCGTGCTGCGGTTCATGGGGTCCCAAAGAGTCAGACACCACTGAGTGACTGAACTGAACTGATGGTCTAGCAATCCTAGTTCTGGATATGAATTCAAAGGAAATGGAAACAGGATCTTGAAGAGATATTTGCCTTCCCACGTTCCCTGTAACTCTATGAAACACCTAGGTTCTGTTCTTTAAAGGATGAATGGATAAATAAGTGGTACACAGGTGCCATATACGGATAAAACACACACACACACAAACAACTAAGTACCATTGACCATGAAAAGAAGGACATTCTGCCATTTTTGACAACATATATGGACCCTGAAGGCATTATGCTCAGTGAAATAGATCTGACAAAGACCAATGCTATATGATATCAGGAATATGTGGAATCCAAATTCATAGAAACTGAGACTAGAATGGTGAATTCCAAGAGCTTGAGGGCAAGGGAAACGGAAGATTTAGTCAAAGGGTACAAACTGCCAGTCATAATATGGATAAGTTATGGGAAACTAACGTACAGCATGGGGATTATAACTAATAACGCTGCATTATATAGTTAAAAGCTGCTAGGAGATTAAATCTTAAATGTACACACCCCACAAAAGAATTATGTGGCAGAATGTAGGTTTAGCTAACACCATGGTAATAACTATTGTACAAAATGCAAATATATCAAGTCAAACACTTTGTACACAGTACACTTACACAGATTTTGTGTCAGGTGTATCTCAATAAAGCTGGGGAAAAAAGAAACCCATTGATGAAGAGTCTGATAATACTAGAAGAGCACAGAGTATTTCTACAACTTTCAGATAACAGAAAAATCTTTAAAGGTACCTCTACATAAATCATGGTATCAAATATTATTTATGTATCAATGTATGGTTGCTGCTGCTGCTAAGTCGCTTCAGTCGTGTCCGACTCTGTGCGACCCCATAGACGGCAGCCCACCAGGCTCCCCCATCCCTGGGATTATCCAGGCAAGAACACTGGAGTGGGTTGCCATTTCTTTCTCCAATACATGAAAGTGAAAAGTGAAAGTGAAGTTGCTCAGTTGTGTCCGACTCTTCACGACCCCATGGACTGCAGCCTACCAGGCTCCTCCATCCATGGGATTTTCCAGGCAAGAGTACTGGAGTGGGGTGCCGTTGCCTTCTCTGAATGTATGGTTACTTGGCTATATTTCTAACAAATGAAACAAAAATTAGCTGTAATTTAGCTTTTTCAAATATCAACATGTATAAATGATGATAGTTCATTATAACAGAGATGGATTTTGAGGGCAATGAAGTGAAGTGAAGTGAAAGTCACTCAGTTGTGTCCATCTCTTTGAGAAACCATGGACTATACAGTCCATGGAATTCTCCAGGTCTGAATACTGGAATGGGTAGCCATTCCCTTTTCCAGGGGAATCTTCCAAACTCAGAGATCTAACCCAGGTCTCCCACATTGCAGGCAGATTCTTTACCAATTGAGCCACAAGGGGAATCCTTTGAGAGCAATATGCTAAGGGAAATCAGTACAAAAGGATAAAAATCACATTTTGTATGATCTCACATATATAATCTAAAAAAATCATAAATATAGAGAACAGATTGGTGATTGTCAGAGGCAAGGGATCAGGACTGAGAAAAATGAGTGAAGCTGATCAAAAAGTAAAAAATTTCAGTTATAAGATAAATAAGTGCTGGGAATATGAGGTACAGACAGCGTGGTTACTATAACTAACTATAGAAAGCGAAAGAAAGAAAGTGAAGTCCCTCACTTGTGTCCGACTCTTAGTGACCCCATGGACACCAGTCTCCTCCATCCATTGGATTTCCTAGGCAAGAGTACTGGAGTGGGTTGCCATTTCCTCCTCCTGAGAATCTTCCCAACCCAGGGATTGAACCCAGCTCTCCTGCATTGCAGGCAGACGCTTTAACCTCTGAGCCACCAGGGAAGTCCTAACTAACTACACTATACTTATATTTGAAAGCTGTTAAGATAGTAGATCTAGAAAGTTCTCATCACAAGAAAAAAAATTGTAACTATGTGAGGTAGTAGATGTTTAAACTTATTGTGGTAAACATTTTATAATATATACATATATCAAATCATTATGTTACACACCTTAAACTAATACAATGCCATACAACCATTATGTCACAATAAAAATGCGTGAATGAATAAGTGACATGATGTGTGCTTTTTTGTGAGTAAAATTATCATTTAAAGTTTATTCTTAGAATCATGTATTGAGTCTATCTAACATGGCTTATAACAAGATTACTTAAGTAATATATGCTTCTAAAATATTCCCTTCTAATCATGTAACACTTAATTCTAATGTGATCAAAACAAGTACTGTCTCTGAAATGAAAATAATAATAAAGTGTAACTTTTATAGGTTTTTTTTTCTTTACTGATAATTACTACTTATTGATGACTTATTTACTGCCTTTTGAATAACAGCTTTCAACATTTTGAGTAGCATCAGACTCTTTTTCTTTTCAAAATTTATTTTTCAGGGTAAAAAACTGACTCACTTTATATCAGCATATACAGTCAACTAACATCAATTCCTACATGAGAAAGTTCACATGTCAATAATACATTATACTATCTAATAAAGCAGTCATAAATTACGATAAAATTATAGATTTTTCATCCTAATAAATCAATTAATGGCTGCATTACTTTCTCCACCACAAGAAAATGACTATATACACATATAGACTATATATATAGTCATGTATATATGCATGAAAGCTATCTATCTTTCCAACCATTCCCAAAATTACTGAGAGAGAAATAAGTTGCTGGATTATGAAAACAAAACAAATTAGCACTTAAATATATCTGTTTACATTTTTAACAAAAATGAGATAATAAAGATAAAAGATAACTTCTGAAGTAATACTTAAATTTTATGTAGCATGAAATGACAGTAAAAAAGAACAGATGAGTTTTACTGCTATAATGATTTTAATATCCATTATCAAATGATTTTATAACTTGCAAACTTCACACATTAAAATCTGAGAGTTACATAATATTTTAAATTTCTATTCAGTGCAAGATATTTCTATCTTTCCAAAATAAGTGAACATTATGCAAACAGTTAAATATCAATGTAAGTTTTTCAACTATTGTTACTGAAACAATATCAGAGCATATGTATTACTTCAAGCTTGGAATTGTTTTGTAGATGTGCTGTGTATTTGGAAATCACATTTTGTGATGCAGCTAATTTGAAATAGTTACATTTCCAACATCTATACCAGTATTGGGAACAGCTATTGATAAAAGGACTCCTTGGCAAAACAGTTGTCCTGTTAAATGGAGAATGTACTGTGCCTGATATCTTTAAGTAATTTGTAAAGAACACATTACTTAGATAGCTATAGATTCTATTATCTCATGGTTAAGATTACAATCTATTATACATTTCATTTATATAATCCATTTATAAATAATAATGCACTACTTTTCAAAAATAAATAAGAATTTAAACACACTAGAATCAATAAATATAATTAAAATAATAGTCATCTGCATTCATTTGTCTCCCAGCTATTTGGTGAAATTACTGAAGCATAGAGCCAAACAGCTAATACTGTATTTAGTTTTGTTTATTAAAATAATGAAAGTATGTTAATGACAAAGTAAAAAAAATACATAATAGAAATTAATGTACTGTGAAGTAAATTTTTGTTTGAAAATCGAGACAAGTACAATAAAAGCTTAAGTCTTTAAATGAACATTGTATAATGTGCATTTAACAAGTATTAAATCATTTTTATTGAAGTGTATTTGCAAATTGTACACAATGAAAAATGACAGCAATGTACTCAAAACAGACTAAGTGTAGTGTATGGATTTAGAATAATTTCAAACAGTACTCAAGTTATTTTGTACAATCCACAGAAAACAGGAGTTAAATATGCATTTTTTTACCCTCTTTAGTGTTTACATCCATGTATCATCTAATCTCATTCTAATATAGTTAATTCTTACACTTAATAATTCCTCTACAAAAGTTTCCTTTTGATTCAAATAAAAATAAACCCCAAGTATCTCATATACAGTGTATATATCATAAATACTAAGTAGTATATGCATGTATAGGAAAATTTGACAGGATCCTAATATAATTAGAATTAATATATAATGTTACCAATAAGGAAGATCAAATGCCACTAATTTTGACATACTTTAAATATTATTTAATTTATACATGAATCACATTTCCAAAAATACAATATCATATATGTATAGACTACCATTTAAAATACATTATATAAATCTTGTGAATAAAGAAAAGTATTTTAGTTTATGAGTATTAATGATTAAATGACATTATTTAACAAAGACTTTCAAACAAGGTAATTATGATTTTATTTATTTATTTGTATTCACATACAGTTGATTTACATTATTAGATTAGTTTCATGAGAAGAACACAGTAATTCAATATTTTCATAGAAATATTACATTTAATTTAATTTGGATGACCATTATATCTACTACTGTGGGCAACAATCCCTTGGAAGAAATAGAGTAGCCCTCATAATCAACAAAAGTCCAAAATGCAGTATTTGGCTGAGGTCTCAAAATTGACAAAATGATATAGGTTCACTTCCAAGGCAAACCATTCAACATCAGAGTAATCCAAGTCTATGCCCCAACCACTGAAGAAGCTGAAGCTGAATGGTTCTATGAAGATACACAAGACCGCCTAGAATGAAGACCAAAAACAGATGTCCTTTTCATCATAGGGGAATGGAATGCAAAATAGGGAGTTAAGAGATACCTGGAGTAAAAGGCAAGTTTGGCCTTGGAGTACAAAAGGAGAGAGGGCAAAGGTTAACAGTTTTGCCAAGAGAACACATTGGTCATAGCAAACACCCTCATCCAACAACACAAGAGAAGACTCTACACATGGACACGACCAGTTGGTCAATACCGAAATCAGCCTGATTACATTCTTTGCAGTCAAAGATTGAGTAGCTCTATAAAGTCAGCAAAAACAAGACCGGGAGCTGACTGTGGCTCAGATCATGAACTCCTTATTGCCAAATTCAGACTTAAATTGAAGAAAGTAGGGAAAACCACTTCAAGTATGACCTAAATCAAATCCCTTATGATTATACAGTGGAGGTGACAAATAGATTCAAAGGATGAGATCTGGTAGAGAGAGTGCCTAAAGAACTATGGACGGAGATTCATAACATTATATAGGAGGCAGTGACCAAAATCATTCCAAAGAAAAAGAAATACAAGAAGGCAAAGCAGTTGTCTGAGGAGGCTTTACAAATATCTGAGGAAAGAAGACAAGTGAAAGGCAAGGGAAAAGAGGAAAGATATACCTAACTGGAACTGAAGAGTTTCAGAGAGTAGTAAGGAGAGATAAGAAGGCCTTCTTAAATAAACAGTGGGAAAAAAATAAAGGAAAACTATAGAAAGAGAAAGACTAGAAATCTCTTCAATAAAATCGGAGATACTGAGGGAGAATTGCATGCAAGTATGGGCATCATAAAGGACAAAAATGGGAAGAACCTAACAGAAGCAGAAGAGATTAAGAAGAGATACACAGAACTATACAAAAATGTTGCCATTAACCTAGACCCACACATCCTGGAGTGGAAGTCAAGTGGGCCTCAGGAAGCACTGCTACAAACAAAGCTAGTAAAGGTGATGGAATTCCAGCACAGCTATTTCAAATCCTAAAAGATGATGTTGTGAAAGTGCTACACTCAATATGCCAGCAAAATTGGAAGAGTCAGCAGTGGTCACAGGACTGGAAAAGGTCAGTTTTCATTTCAATTCCAAAGAAAGGCAATGCCAAAAGAATGCTCAAGCTAGCATACAAATGTGCTCATTTCACATACTAGTAAGGTTATACTCAATATCTTTCAAGCTAGGCTTCAGCAGTACATGAACCAAGAACTTCCAGATGTGCAAGCTGGGTTTAGAAAAGGCAGAGGACCGGAGTTCAAATTGCCAACATTGGTTGGATCATTAAAAAAGCAAGGGAGTTCCAGAAAAACATCTACTTCTGCTTCATTGCCTATGCCAAAACCTTTGATTTATTGTGGATCACAAGAAACTGTAGAAAAATTTTAAAGAGCTGGGAATACCAGACTACATAACTTGTCTCCTGAGAAACCTGTATGAAGGTCAAGAAGCACAGTTAGAACCAGCCGTAGAACAATGGACTGGTTCAAAATTGGGAAAGCAGTGTGACAAGGCTGTTTATTGTCAGCCTGTTTATTTAATTTATATGTTGAATACATCACATGAAATGTTGGGCTGGATGAATCACAATCTGGAATCAAGATCAACAGGCTCAGTATGCAGATGATACCACTCAAATGGTGAGAGTGAAGAGTAACTAAAGAACCTCTTGGTGAGGGTGAAAGAGAAGAGTGAAAAATCTGGCTTAAAAATCAACATTCAAAAAACTAAGATCACAACATCCAGTTCTATCACTTCATGGCAAACAGAAAGGGAAAAAGTGTCAAATTTCATTTTCCTGGGCTCCACCATCAATGTGGACTGTGACTGCTCCCACAAAATGGAATGACACTTGCTGCTTGGAAGGAAATCTGTGACAAACCTAGACAGTGTATTGGAAAGCAGACACATCACTTTGCTGACAAATATCCGTCTAGGCAAAGCTATGGCTTTTCCAGTAGTCATGCAAGGATGTGAGAGTTGGACAATAAAGAAGGTTGAGCCTTGAAGAACTGATGCTTTTGACTTGTGGTACTGGAGAAGACTCTTAAGTTCCTTGGACTGCAAGAAAATCAAACTAGTCAATCCTAAAGGAAATCAACCCTGAATACTCATTGGAAGGACTGATACTGAAGCTGAAGTTCCAATCCTTTGGCCACCTAATACAAAGAGCTGACTCATTAGAAAATACTCTGATGCTGGAAAAGATTGAAGGCCAAAGGAGAAAATTGTGGCAGAGGATGAGATGGTTAGATAGCATCACCAACTCAATGGACATGAATTTGACCAAACTCTGGGAGATAGTGTAGGATAGGGAAGTGTGTCATGCTGCAGTCCATGGCAATGAAAAGAGTTGGATATGATTAGCAACTGAACAACAACTTGGTAGCTCTGTTTTTAGTTTTTTTAGGAACTGCCATACTGTTCTCCCAAGTGGTTGCATCAGTTGACATTTCCATCAATAGGGTAGGAGAGTTGCCTTCTCTCCACTCCCTTTCCAGCATTTATTGTTTCTGGGTTTGTTGGTAATAGGCGTTCTGCCTTGTGTGAGGTAGTATCTCATTGTTTTAATTTGCATTTCTCTAACAATTAGCAATGTGGCACATCTTTTGATATGCCGCTTTTCCATCTGTATGTTTTCTTTGGAGGAATATCTATTTAGGTCTTCTGCCCATTTGTGGATTGAGTTGTTTGTTTTTATGCTGGTAAGCATCATGAACTGTTTGTAAAATTTTAGAGACTAATTCCTTGTTGGCCATATCATTTGCAAATATTTTCTCCCAATCTGTGGGTTGTCTTCTCATTTTGTTTATAATTTCCTTTGTTGTACAAAAGCTTTTAAGTAGGTCCCTTTCATTTATTTTTGCTTTTATTTCTATTATTCTTGGAGATGGATCAAAAATATGAATAAATATGTTTTGAAAGAAGTCATGCATATGGCCAAAAGGAATCCACCAGCTTTAATAATCAGGGAAATGCTGATTGATAGCAAATTGACAAATAGCCTGTGAAAATGGCTATTTAAAAGTAGACAAGAAATAACAAGTGCTAGTGAGGGTTTGGAGAAAAGGGAATACTTGTTTACTGTTGCTGGGAATGCAATTTAGTGAAGTAACTATGAAAAACAGTATAGAATTTCCACACAAAAAAATAAAAATAGAACTATCATATGATCCAACAAGTTTACTCCTAGGTATTTATCCAAAGAAAACAAAGACTCTAACTGGAAAAGATACATGCATCCCTATATTAATTTCAGCATTATTTACTATAGTCAAGATATGGAAAAACCTAAATATATATATATATATATATACACACACACACACACACAAAATGAAATATTACTAGACACAAAAAATAAAATCTTGATATTTGTGACAATGGACCTCAAGGGCATTATGCTAAGATAAATACATCAGACAGAGAATCTTTCTTATAAGTGTAATCTAAAAAAAAAATCAAAACAAACAAAAAACAAGAACCAGAAATTCATAGCTACAGAAAACAGATTGGTCGTTTCCAGAGGTGATAATGAGGAGTAAAAGAATTCAATGAAGGGTGCCAAAAAGAAAATTGATGATGCAATTTACACATCACTCAAAGGATAATATGAGGTCATTTTAGTGATGAAAATATTCTGTGTATTGACTACATGTCTAATGTAGTCAATATATTAGACATGTGAACATCCTGGTTGTGATGTACCACATTTTGCAATAGTTTGTCACTGGGAGAAACTGAGTAAGGGTTTCAATAGGTTCTCTCTATATTATTTCTTTCAACTGTATGTAATTCTATAATTACATCAGAAGAAATTCAAGTAAAAGATTTTATATAAAATCATAAAAACAAACAAAAAAAATTAGACATTTAATGTCTGGTTCATACTTTAAGTGGTAAACTCATCCATAATCTTTTTCACCAATCTTACATTAGTACATGAATTCACATTGACCATGGAGAGGAAGACTATACAAACAAGTTGAAACTTTGAATACATTTCACAGGTAATTTTTTGAAAAATATATTCCTTAATATTATTTTCAAATTAAGAATTAGCCAGTCTCTACCATTTCATCAGTCTATTTTCATCAGTCTAACTTGATGAGTTTTCATCACATGTTCACATGAACTGAACTGATCGTATTTTCTGAAGAAGGAAGTTGTTAAGAGGTAGCAGGTTAACACGAAGAAGGCAATGGCACCCCACTCCAGTACTCTTGCCTGGGAAATCCCACGGACAGAGGAGTCTGGTAGGCTATAGTCCATGGGGTCGCTAAGAGTCGGACACGACTGAGCAACTTCACTTTCACTTTTCACTTTCATGCATTGGAGAAGGAAATGGCAACCCACTCTAGTGTTCTTGCCTGGAGAATCCCAGGGACGGAGGAGCCTGGTGGGCTGCTGTCTATGGGGTTGCACAGAGTCGGATACCACTGAGGCGACTTAGCAGCAGCAGCAGGAGCAGCAGGTTAACAATTAACCTTATTGAAAAGGGTATTAGGAGGATGACTGTTATTTTATTAAGTGACTGTAAAATATATACTACTTTGGGAAACCACTAAATACCATGGATATAAGGAGAAGAAAAGAAAGTAGCAGAATAGAAAACAAAACTTTTTATTTAAATAAAAATTATGAATGGACAGAAAATATATTTCTCCTTTGTGAGATCAATCAACAGTGACAAAATAACCTACTAATTCCTTTAAGATTATAATTAGTAACTACTATTTAATTATTTAAACTCTTTCATTCTAAACTTGCTTTCAATCTTAGCAAAATAATGCTATATTTTCAAAGCACTTGATAAAAATGAATATTATTAAAATGATTAACATCACATGAAGACTGGGACGACCCAGAGGGATGGTATGGGGAGGGAGGAGGGAGGAGGGTTCAGGATGGGGAACACATGTATACCTGTGGTGGATTCATTTTGATATTTGGCAAAACTAATACAATTATGTAAGGTTTAAAAATAAAATAAAATTAATTAAAAAAACAAAAACAAACAAACAAAATATATAAAGACAAGTGAATATTATAGATTAAATATTTTGTGTGCATTAGCCAATCATTTTTGTATCAGTTCTTATTTACTCTTATTTATTACCATCATGTAAAGGCCCTATATTAAAATAATTTTGCTTATAATATTTTAAATACAATTTCTGTAAAGATCTCTCATCCAGTCCCTACCTATGAAGGGTTGAGTATAGTTATCAGTAGAGTGAACAAGACTACAGCCAGGATGCTCCTTGGTTGGATTTTACCCATTAACAGGAAGTTGTCTGTCCCTTCCTCTTCTTCCTGTCATGGTTGAAAGGTTTAAAGATGGAGTTAGGGGTCAGGGATTGCACTGAAAAGACACAGAATTTCTATTCTCTAATATACTAAACCATTACTTGGTCTCCTAAAGCTGCAATATAAACAGTGAAGATGTAGATGGTTCACCTTCCTCTTACTAGTTTTTTGATACTTTTCAGGGACACTGGAAATTTGGAGACTTGACCCAAGAGACAAAGGGGAAAAAGGAGGCAAAAAGGGGCTCCCCTCTTGCATACACATGGTATCCCTATGTTGGTAAACAGACCCATATTTTCTTTGCATCAATTTTCCAATTTTCCTGTACCTCTCAAGGTTGATTTGGAGATTTGTTCTTCCCAGCAGAGTTGTAATATAGTGATGCAGAGGAGGCAATCCCAGCAGCAGCCCTTCTATGACTTGTTCATAGTTCTATTATTAGATCTACCATCCTGATTCCAATGAATTTTTCTTTTTTTTTTTTTTAATCTCAGTGTGGCTTTCAGGGTAAGGACAACATCTCACTTGAGTCCCCAAGACAAGAATTGGATAAGAATTTCTGTAAGAACTCAATAAG